>NC_079136.1:25132644-26388597 GCF_945859705.1 Episyrphus balteatus | reverse complement strand
AAAGTTTTAATACAAGTTAAACAAAACCATTCAATACAGTGTATTCGAACACAAATTTGAAAAAAAAAAAAAAATACTATTTTACTGCCAAAATGGACACTTAATCCCACTATATTTTTCTTACGTACTTTGACCTTTAGGGACTCGGATATCACTTTTAAAAAAATTAAGATGGATAGGTTTTCGAGATACGATTTTTCAAATTTTTTTTACGTTGTTTTCCCAACATTCCCAACATTCGGGCTATATCTTGAGTAATACACGATCAATCTGAACAGAAAAACCGTCAACTGAAAGTTGCTTAAATAAACAAGAAACACTAGAGTAACTTTTCTGGGCAACTCCAGATGTTTAAGTGCAATGTATTAAAACATTAAAAAAAAAAATCGATTTTCTAAAGGAAATTTTTTACAAAAAAATTTCTTACTGAAGAAAACATCAAAATATTTCCAATCTTCATAGTTATAAATTTTTCATTTGTAGTACACTTTCTGGCAAAAATAAAAAAATATTTTTCTTCAAAATCTATGGATAAGTTATAAATATACTAGCTGACCCGGCGGACTTCGTTCCGCCATTTCTTGTATTTATTTCTATTTTCGACTTTGTAATTTGTCATAATTCCCAATACAAAAAGGAAATCAAAACTTGAAAAGTTCGTCCAATTAATTTAAAAATATTTACTTTTAAAATTTAAAAAAAAGTGGCCTATGTTAAAAACGTTTTTTAAGTTTTTTAATTTACCATTGTGAAGCTTGTAGTGAATGTAGCGTTATGTGTGATATATCAAATGAAAGGTAATATTGTCAGGATGCTCAATAAAGATAAATCAAATTTTTGTAAGCTCCAGATCAAAAGATGTAACGTGTTGAAAATTAGAGTTTTCTTTTACCGTCATTTCAAATTTGTCATTACAAAATTAATTGAAACTTTGTACAAATATAGTCTTGCCTATTATCTATCTACACTGTAAATTTCATTCATTTATCTATTGAAGAAAAAAAGATAAAAATAAAAAACTGTTAAAAACGGCAAAAAAACTTGGGTAACAAAAAAATTGTTTTTCCCGTTATTCGGTCAAAAATCGATTTAAAAATTCAAAAGTTTGTACATGCATGCGCATGATTAAAACCTATATTTCCTATAAATTTGAGATTTTTTGCAGACTTTTAAAAATTCCAAAAAAATAAAAGACTACTCAAAAATGTCCCTAAAAATTAGGTTGTTTTTTAAAAATTTTTATTTCAAAATACAGGGCCTATGAAAAAAATCCGTTTTAGACCCCTAATTTTTTTTTAAATATCTTTCTTATTGTGTAACTCAAATTTCTGTGCAAAATTTTGAGTACCTCTAATTAGTCTTTTTTCGAAGGTCTATGACTGCAAAAAAACCCTCACAACTTGGTTTTGAAATTTTTTTGAATTTTTCCAATACCTTTTTTAACTATTGAATAGATTTGTCTATCATTTAAAAAAAAGTCAACTCTTTACGACTTACCGTTTAGAAAATAGCCTCTTTTTTCAATGTCGTGTTACCCCTATTTACCCTATAAAATCTTTAATTTTTTTTTGCCTTAAACCTTCTCCTCTTATGCCTCTTTGATTTCAAAAAAAAAATTAAGAAAATGAGTCAGTCTGTGTGGCCGGTTAGCGAACGTACACAAAACCAAACTTTAATATATATAATAGGTGACCATTTTTATAACGATCAAAATTTTCGACTTTTTTTGTTACGTTTTGAGTTTTGTCTACAACTTGAAAAGTAAACCGAATTTGAAAATTTTTATTAAGTAGGGGAGAGGTGCGGACAGTGAGACACCCTTATTTTAAATTGGTATATCTTAGAATGTTTTCAAGATAGCTTAACAAAACTTTGAAGACAGTTTAAGACACATTTTATCTTAATGTTGCAAAAAAACTTGTAGTTAAAGAATGAATGAGAGCATCACATTGGACTTAAATGTAGAAAAAGTCAAAACGTCTCACTGTTTGCAAGGGGTGCGATCAGTGAGACATTCTTAGGTGAAACAAAAAATTTACGAAAACGTCAAATAATTAGGTAATTGACAAATAATAAAATAAATAAATAATTAATTTATGTATACACTTCGAAATCATATTGAACATTCTAAAATAATAGATTTTTTTTTTTAAACTATATGTCGCACTGTTTGCTTTTTAAAAATCTTATGTCTCACTGTTTGCTTTTACATAATGTCTCACTGTTTACTTTTTGTCATTTTTCGGAAAAATATAAAATTATAAAAAACGAGAAGGAATTCTAATTACATGATATTTTTTTATGAAAGAACATATAAATATAATACATATGTAAAAAAGTTTTCTCCACTAACCAGATTTTTGTGTTATACACTCTTTTTATAACACTCCAAAAACTACTTTCACCTGATTTTGTGTGATATTTTACGGTGTATGGAAATGGACAGCTTTAATTAAGTCGGGACAAAATTAAAAGACGCAGACGGGGAAATAAACGTTTTGTGCTTATTTTCAGAAAAGAGAAAAATGGATTGTTTCACTGTTTGCACTGTCTCACTGTCCGCACCTTTCCCCTAATTTTTTGTAGATAAATAAATTTCCTATCGATATGTATGATTTAAAAAAAAATTAAAATTTAAATGTTTTAAAAAACTCAGGAAAAACTATTCAAAAAAGAGCAAAAACGACACTTTTGATGCTTTTACTAAATAGTCTAGTTCTATCCTTTCAGCATTTAATAGTATTGAACATGTAAAGGAGAAAAGAAGATATTTTATTTTTCAACAAAATGGTCTCAAAAATCTAATACGGATAAAATATGATAAAAATAAAATCTAATATTGGATACAATTTAAACGAAGATTAAATTTGAACGAAATTTTCTATTAATTACTAATTTTTAAAGTTACATAAAAATTGGCAAAAAAAATGTATATGTAAACTTTTATTATACTGTTAAGTTTTACATTTATTTTATAATAATATAATCGGGATTTCAAAATAAAAGATTTTGATTTTAGAGTAGATTAGTACCCAGACATGTGCAAAATGTCATAAAATAAAATCCAGATTGAAACACAATTACCTTTCATTTACAATCTAATTTTCCAATTCAGTAGGTAAATATAAACAAATTGAAGTAAAACTAAAAAACAAAATCAAGTTAACTGCCATATTTTCTTCCAGCTAAATTATTACATTGTGTTTTTTTTTTTTTTATTTTATACACCTCAATATAATTTAAACAAATCACTTTACTCTTACGAATGAAATGAACAAAAAGGAAAAACAAAATTATTCTTTCTTTTGAAAATTCCACTTCATTTATCATTTGGTCACGGTGATGCAGATAAATCACCAACCAGCCAACAGAAAGAAAACTTATAATGTCATCCAGGACACACACACAAAACTGTGATTTATATCAATTTGTTTCAGATTCGGCTTCTCGTTCGCCGCAATTTTCTTATTAATATTTTTTTTATTTTGATTAATAACTTAAACTTGATGGAGATGTTCCAGAGTTTCCTTCTATAAATTTTTCTGAGAAGGGATCATCTTTTTTTGTTGTTGTTTTTTATTTTCTTATCCCCCAAGGATATTTTGTGTGCAAGAAATGTTGAAAACAAAACACGATTTTCTAATTAATATTGAACACAATTTTGTCGAGAGAAATGAGGGATTTGGGGTGGATACTTGTATTTTATGTGCATAATCAATCAAAAAACTCACATCAAAAAGGAAGAGAACAACAGAGAAATTAATTACCAGTATGGCAATATCCATGGTCCATTTGATGAGGACATTCCAATGTCCTAAAATAGTTGGCATTCAATTTGTAAGTGGATATCCTTGGATAGGAAAAAGGGGGGTTTCCTTGGTAAAGTCTCCTTCAAAGTTTTCTAGTTCAAGAATCCTTTTGAAATTCTCACTCCATTATCGCTGTCTCTCTTATGAATCCTTACAAGTGTCCTTGTTTGCTTTTAGTGAATCTAAAGTTTCTAACTGAAATTCATTACTCATTCCAAAGCCCCCCATCAATGATGATGATGATGATGATGCCTTAGAAATTCTCTCAATTAGTTGGTGTATATATACATTAAAACTAAGTCTATATTTGTAGACTCTTCTTCTGATAGGGCTAATTCCTAAAGAAGCTGTTTGCAACCGTGAAGCCATTAGATGCTATGGAGTCTAGAGAAGAAGGAGTGGTTGTTGTAAGAGACATTGCGTCGTTCCCAGATCAATGATATGAAATTTGGCCTCAAGAAACAAACATACCTTCATAATGTGGTGTAACGTGTCAACAAGACTTTTAAAGAGTATTTGTATGTTGTTGTTGTTGTGTGTGTAAATAATTTTATTTATATTTATAGGAGCACCTATCTTTGCACATAGTAAACAGAGACAAGTTACAGGAAGTGGCTCAAAACATTTATCTTCTTCCCTCCGGAAACATACTTGTCCCCAAAATACTTCCTGGGTAGTAAAATTTCAATGTGCGGTAAAGTCTTTCCAAATAGCTTGGATTTATCTTTTGCTTTAAAACCCCACAAAAACAGAAAACAACAAAAACACAAGGTTACATAAAAGTTGATTTAAATTTATTTTTGTTCTGTTTCGAAATTAAGGTATTTTCGCACTTTACTGTCAAGTTAAGTACAGAAGCTCTTCCTCCATTAAGTCAGTTCAAAAAAGAAAAGAGAAAAAAAAAATGAAAGAATTTACCAAAGTTTAGGCAACTTAATGTAAACTTGATTTAAATTGACTCTACCTTAAAAATCGTTTTAAGAAATTCAAAAAAGAGACAAACAGGAGTTAATAGGATTTAAAGGAAAAGACTTTTTTAAAATGACGATAAGAATTTCTTGAAAATTGTTGGACTTAGTGTTGGGTAGATGCTTACAAAGAAAGAGTAAAGTTAATCGTTGCTTTAAAAGCAAATTGAATTCTATTTACATGCATAATTAAATGCACCACTGGTTTCGCACTTACTTTTACAATTGTTTAAATATTGAAAGCTTTATTGATTAGAATTTCTTAATAGTCTCGAATAATCCATAAGCTGAATCATCAACGAGTATTTTTTGTGTGAGAAAATGAGTGTTTTTCTATTGTTTCCGACGTTATAAAAGTTTTTCTGCTATTCGGAGCAAGGATAAGGAAAAAGTTCCAGCCGTTTTTGAGTTAAAAATGGTGTAACTAATACGACTTTGTGTTAAATATTTAAGAAAAATAAGAATTGGTAAAATTTGTTTTCCAAAGATTCAAGTTTGATCGCTTTTTTCAAAATTGTTTTTAAGTAAGTTTTTTTTGCTTTTATTTGTTCAATTGTATTGCAGTTTGGCGGGCTTACTCGTATTTTTTTTAAGAATAAGTTTTTAAAACTTAAGAGAACAAAATTATTTTCATCACTATGACGTATAAAACAGTTAATATAAAATGTACAAAATTCACCCACTTAAAAAAATAAACGTTACTGCTTTTATTCTTATTAGCTTTATTATAACTTCAAATTCAAAATTAATTGGCCACTGATATGAATTTAAAATCATTTTATTTTTGTCAACAGAAATTACTCAAATACCTGGAAAAACACATTTAAAAGCTTACAGATGAATTGAATATCAATGGAATAAAAATTCTTTGGAAAATAATTTGGTTTTAATTTATTTCTATTTTTGAAACCTGAATTCAATTACGAGTATATCATGATTTGTTTTATTTAACAGCAACAACCGAAGAATAGTTTAGTATAGTATACATAGTGCTGAACGTTTGCATTAATATTAAGAAATATTAGTCCAATTGCAAAGAATTATTATTAAATAGGTACATTGTAAATGCTGTCAATAACTTAAAAATGTTATGAAATAAAATGCAATTAGTTAAAAACTGTTCCAAATGATTTTGACCACAAGACGAAGTATGGCATTTGATTTTTTGTATAAAAAGGGATTTTTAGAAAATAAAAATTGAAAGACGTTTTTTATATACAAAATTTTAAACGTTTTTCAAAAAAAAAAAAAAAAATTAGTATGCCATATTTGAGGAAAAAAAAAAAAAACAAAGTAATAAACCGTTTCAAAAAATTGATTTTTCAAAAAAAAAGAAAGTTTTACTTCTTCATAAACGCTTTTGCATAAATATTTTCATTGAAATCGTCCGAATCGGAATCAAAAAAAGTAATTGAAAAAGGTAGAAAACAGTTCTGTGACAGGTACCGTTAATAATGGGTCAAAAATCAATCTGATTGAGTGATTACTACCTCGAGTTATATTTTCGAAAAGTTATTGAAAAATCAAAATAAAAAATAACAAAAATTTTCGAGTAAAAAAAAATGATATTCAAAAATAATAAAATATATACAAATCTGCAAAAAAATATCCAAACTGGTCGAAACTCCTAACAAAAATAGAAATTAAATTTTAAAGAAAAAAAAAGTTTCTTGACCGCCGAACCACCCCGTTTGGCGGAAAATTTCGTAGCCGAAGCACAACCACGCACCTTTGTTAGTACCTACAATGGTCGGAAAAAGTATTTTGACAAAATGAACATTTTTCTAACTGATGAGAATAATCTGTAACGGTTAAACATAAAATAAGGAAGTTGACGGTTATTTATTAAGTATATAAAACAAAAGTTGAAAAAAAATTGAATTCTCAAAGGGAAATGTTGTTGTGCTTTTCGCTTCTGGAACAAACTTGACCAAACTTTTACGGAGCTTCAGTAGTTCCTTTTCGTTTCTCGGATCACTGTGATAGAAATTTGTGAGAATGTGGTCCATAAAACTTTGTTTTTTAATGAAAGAAGCATACCAATATGTTCCTTTAAAAATTCAGTTTTTTTCAATTTTTGTTTTATGAGGTAAGTACTGTATAATCTTCCCATAAATATGGTAAAATTGTCTTCTTCGAGCTCAATGCAAAGGGTTTCTTTGCTAACAAAGTTTTCGATGAAAGAATGGCATTTCCAAATTCAGACTTTTTGGAGTCAATCAAAGTGAATTCTTCAAAATGCTTCAATTTTTTTAAGTGCATTTTTTTAATTTTTTTTTGTCCATTTGAGGTAAATTTTGAATAGTATAATTATATTTTTGTGTTTGTATATTTGGTAATTTTTAGTTTCCCGCGATAAATTCAGTTCTCCACAGATTTTTTAACAGACACAAAGAAATTATGACTTGCAACAGAAGATGCACTAATTTCAATGTTAAGTTACGCCGTTTTGCCCAAATCGGCTCCTTAACAAGTCTGTCAGTTGTATACGTGCTTGAAACACGTAAAATGCATTACCTTACCTTACCAACGTTGAAAAGGTCGTTTGTCAAAATACTTTTTTCCCTCAAAAATTTGTACTTTTTATACAAAAACTGCAGTTTCGAAGCATAATACCAACTATATGACTGACATTGACCATCATGAGATTCACCATAATATACTTAATAAAACCGTCAACTTCCTTACTTTATGTTTAACTGTTACAGATTATTCTCATCAGTTAGAAAGATGTTCATTTTGTCAAAATACTTTTTCCGACTGTTGTATGTAGGTATGTAATGTCTGATAAATAATTTCGAATTTTGGGATTAAAAAAAATAAAAAAATATGCAACTAGAAAAGGATTCGAATCCGCGTATGCAAGGCAGATTGAATTAGAAAATCCAACACCATAGCAACTCGGCCACCTGGAGCTTTTCTTGCAACTTGATACTTCATTATAAAACCGATCGAGTAAATACCTACCAGTAAACCGAAAATACTTTTTGCTCATATACGCATTTTCGCAACTCTTGCCTTCCTATAGAAGAAATAAATATTATATATTATAATCAACAGAATCTTCAAAACTTGTCACTGTTTAAAAACTAACATCTGCATTTTTTTTTTGTGATCATTGAACTAATGAAGGCTATACAAGGATTAAATATAAATCTTTATTTTTCTTGATAGGACCCTTAAGATTGAGGTCTTCAAGTAAAAAAATTACAGTGCATAATTTTTTAAAATTTCAAATTCTAACTGACTTGAGACGTAGATTGAAAAAATACAAATTAAATTTTAAAGGTCCAGTAACATGAAAAATTTTTCTTACTTTATTTGTATTACTTTATTTGTATTTTTTCACTTATAACTTTTAATCTCAATTTGTAATTTGTGTTTCTTCACTTTCAACAGTTTTAGCTTTTGATTTGCAACACCAGAGTAAATAAACTTTTGATTTTTTTCAACTCTCGAAAAAAATTATAAATGAATTTGCGTTATGATAAAAATACCTACAATCCTACATACATACCTCTTTATCATTTCGTAAAAAAACTTTCTCTTCTACGCAACCTTGGCAAAAATAAAATTAAATATTTTTTTGTGATATTTACAAGTAGTTTAGTGAAAATTCAAAACTATTTTAAACCAAACCTCTAAAAAAAGAACAATGACTTTGTAATTTCCTCAAAAAATATGCTCATATTAAATTTTTCCACATATTTTGATTTTAATAATAAGCAGCTTCTTCCGCTTATTTACAAATACCACTATATTTTTTTTTCATTTAACTTTGAAACCATCGTAATTTTATTTTCATTAAGATTTTTTGAAATAAATTTTTGTGTCTGGCGATCAAAAACAAAAGACCCTTGATGAATTCAAGAGAATTTTCCCATTAATTTTCCTTGTTCTATTTTACATATAAAATACTCTCCTTTCTCCCTACCCTAACTACAAACTATAACAATAAAACCACTTATTTTGATGTCAAAGGCTATGAAAGAAGCCCTTACATAGCAACAAAAAAATAAGAACAAAAATTAAAAAAAAAATACTTTCCCTTATTCCAATGCAACTTATTTTTTTAATTTTAAAAATTCCCCAAAGCCTCATTAAAAATCCATATTAAAGCAATTGTCTGCTCCTTTACTTACTACTACTCCCTTGTATCCAATCTTTTATATCAAGAGTGAATTTTCGCAAGGGATCAAGAATGTGAAAAATGTGAACTTACTCCTGTTATCTACATTTTTTTTTTTCAGCAAAGCATTTTTACTTTATACTCGAAAATAAAAACAAACAAAAAAAATAAAATCACTCTAAAATACGATTGTTCCTTGCTTTGCCACTACGTGTATAAAACAAAATTAAAATTCCTTCTTTTTTTTCCAACTCAACGAAAATAAAATAAAAATGAAAAGAGGAACTTTGCTGCGAACTACTTTTTTTTCCGTCTGAAAATAATTGCTGCAGAAAATAATATAAAAAAAATAAGAGAAACCAACATGATGGGACATGCACTTTCTCTTGAACATCCAACTTTTTTTTTTCCATACTTCCGGTTGAGGTTTTTAATGGTCTTTTTTTTCACTCTTGAGCATGTACCTCAAAGGTATATTATGGATTTATAAAAATAGTTGATATTTTAATAAAACATGAAGAAAATTCTTCAATTGAGGTTATTGCGATCAACATTAAAATTGAAACATTCATGCAAAATTACCATTTGCTCATTTTTTTTCCTCCTTAAAGAAGTGGAAGCTTCTATAAAACTTCTATAAACATAAATAGAGTTTATCAAAGCTTTCGAATGTACTTTGTTCATTTACTAGTAGTTTTTTTTTGAAGTTTTACACGAAAACAAATTTTTCCGTATTCATCTAGCCTAAATTAAAAAAAAGAAAGACTATCTAGAGTGTCGTCTGAGTGAGTGTCTCTCCGTTGTGCATTAGAGTGGGCCGAATAACATTTTTCGGAAATTCGAATCGTAATAGGTATGTAGCGCGGAAAAGTTGCGAATGGTGAAGACTACGACTACACTGTACAGTATAATCAAAATTGGTTCATATCTTCCGCCCACACATAACGGCTCTGAAGTGTGAAAAAAAATTAAAAAAAGGTATTTTTACAAAAAAAATTTGACCACCCTGACATATTATTTTTTGAACATAATAGCTTTAGAAAACCCATATGTAAACTAAATATGAAGTAGAAAAAAAAATTGCTTCAAATTGGTTAAGGACTTCGAAAAAAACCAAAAATCCTACTCTTACGATATTTTTTCTTTTTAATAAACTAATCGGTAAATTATGATTTTTACCAAATAATAAGTAAAAATGAAGTTCAGTGAAAGTCATGAACGCTTTGACTTTTTACCATTCTCCTCGCCGCACAGGACTTCTGCACTTCTATTTCTTGAAGAAAGGCCATGAAATTTAGTACACTGAATTATAATGAAATAAGATATACGAAAAAGCTTCCAACTTTTTTTTTTTACTCAAAATGGTGGACAGAATAAGCGTTTATAGAATCTTCTTGTTCGAAACTGTTTATAAGCTAAAAATTCAGCTAAATTGATGTAAAACAGATGTTACACTTTTGATTTATGTACAACTGTTCATATTCAACGAAAAAAATTAAACACTTTAAAACAAAGTTCAAAAAGTGCCAAAGTAGTAAACCGCACTTTGACCTTTTTTTTTTTTTAAATTATTTTTTAAACCCTTTTAAGTCTTCACCATTCGCAACTTTACGATTTGGATTTCGATACAAATATTATTCAGCCCACTCTTTTGTGCATTCATCTTATTGACTTTACAAGGAAATGTTTTTAGTTTCCTGATAGCTTCTTATTTCTAGAACATTTCATCCTTCTACTTAGCATAGTAAAAACATAGTGTTAATTATAAAAATCAAAAAATAAAAATGTATGAAAAATCGATGTTGATGGATTATTACATTTAATTGTACACTCAGAGTCATCCAGAGTCCGGGAATAAGTATTGGAATGCAAAGTGTAATGCTTCATTAAACAACCAATTACGGGTGGAAGGAAACATGCCCGAAAAATGGGCAACCAGGCTTACTACATCATTTTTATTAGCGACCTGAAAAATCACTACTTCGTTTAAATCTTCTTAAAATTGCTTCGGAAAGTATAATAGACTGCACTTGTAACTGTTTTAAGTCGTTTATGAAGCTGATTTAGCTAATGTAACTGATGTACTAGATTTTTATCGACTTCAAAGTCGCACAATATAGCAGAGATTGTCAGGAGTTATTTATTGCTGACCTTATGAACCTAGAAAACTGATCCAAATGTACATAAGTAATTGAAGATTCAAATCGGTATATTGGTTTTCGGAAAATTAAGTCTTTTAGAAGTTTTATGGAAGCTCAAAGTCAAATTAAAAGGTTTTCATTCGATATGATAAATTTGACTTAAACAAGTCTCAGACATTTTAAAGATTTTTTTTTTAAGTAAACACGTGTACATGCGACATGTTGTTCACTTAAATTCCATTCCATAGCATTAAAGCACTTAGCTGCAGTATACCTACAGTAAAAATCAAACTTCCTTCACGGCTGAGGAAAAAAAAAACAGAAAAAAAGAAAACATTCGAAAAAAAGAGGATGCAATATCTGCTGCACATTCGAATGGCAAAATATCATTCGCCTTTAGGTTTCTTTTTGAAAACTTCCAGGAGGTTTGTGTTTCGCTTCCGTTTGGGCAGCAAATTTCGAAAAAAAAAAAAAAATAAATAAACCAAGTTCAACAGCGTGTATCCTTGATTCCTTCCTTCTTCGTTTGGAATATTTTTTTATTTATGTACTTTTTTTTGTTGAATATTTTGTATTCACTCTCCTGCAATAACTAAACGGAAGCATATTGAAATGTTTTAGCCGAAATGGTCCTTCAAACGATACGAGAATCAATGGATGCCGTCTGTCGCAAAACGGATACCTATATCGAAAATGCTTGCGGTTGTATAAAAACTTACTCCATTTTTTCTTTTGGAAAACCGTTGTTGGTTTGGTTTTTCGTTATAGTTCTGTTACTAACTGCGGAATTCCCAATTCATATTTCTTGCTGCGCAAGGAATTTCAGATCAAAAAGGCAGATGTGGTAGCAGCATTTGCGGTGACGGTATTATCAGCGAATATGTATGTTCTGTTCTTGTTGGTTGAATATTTATTTTTCTTTCTATCGGAAATACCAGATGGTAGTATATTGAACGACGACGACGATACTCAAAGAATAGGAAATTGAGAAATTGAAAGGGGTATAAATTTTCTCGGTTTTTATCATTGAAATGTCAGCATGGAATACCACCATATTCGATATGCTGTGCTACATCGTCGTCGTCAATGGCAACGGCATTATTAATGCGACATTCGCATCCGCATCTCTATAATAGAGGTAGAAATGCGAGAGGAAAAAAGGTATTTCTGTGTGCGAGTTCAAGGGTTAAAATATTAACGAATGATAAATGATAGTTTTTTTTTTTTTCCTATTTCCTACGTGGTTATTGGAATGTTGAGGGAGGTTAAAGTGAACTTGATTATATGCTGGTATTTCATCAAGGAATTCACATAACTTTGTTAAGATGAAGAATTAATGAGTTGAGAAATGCTTCATGATAAAAAAAAATGTTCGTTTAGTAGAAAAAGTCATTACAAAACTAAATTTAGTTATCAAAGTAGAGCTCGTTGAAAGCACAAAAACGCAATCAAGTGGTATGAAAGGTATTTTCAGGAGAGAAAAATGTCTATACATGGAAATGCTTTGGGGCTTGAATAAAAAGGATGTAGAAATGTTTTCAGAATCTATCTATATGTATATTGTAGTTATACTACAGAAAATCCAATCAAAAACGAAATAGGATTTAGCTTGGGAAACAATAGTTTTCGTTTATTTACAGGAATTAAAATTAAGTGGATTTTCAAAACTGATTTTAAAAACTTGGTACAAAAAAGCCATAAGGGATCTTCAATAAGCAAATAATTGGATACGACTTAAGGATAAGACCGATTTTTATATTATTGTGACTCTTACCGGCTTGGTTCTATGTGAGAGTATGTTTTAATACACAAAATTTTATTCATTTAATTCCACTAGGCATAAAAATAGATAATTTGCACACTGCATAATGATAATTTTAACGTGGAACAAATTGTATGCATTCAAATTTTTTCAATACATTAAGATTATAATAAGCTTCTGTTAAGAAAATACCAAAAAATTAGGGTCACTAAAATTTTTTTGTACAAAAACTTTCATTGAAATCGGTTTCTCCGCTTATCAGAAAGTCAGAGAATAGCAAAATGTTTCTATTGCAGGTACCGTTATAAGTGTCTAAAAAAATTTATCTTTTTCAAAAGTACTAGGAGCCTATTTGCCATAATACATGCATTTTTTTAAATCAAAATGAGTCAACCCGGTGTTCATTGATTTATAAGATGTTATCGGATTTTTGAAGTTGGCACCTCCAAATGCTAATTTTTGTAAAACCTGCCTCTTTCGTTTGCCCAAGGTTAGTCCATAGTTTTAAATTCACATAAAATCTTTTTTTTTAATTTAGTGTACAAATTATTGGTATTTCACTGTGGTTCGTTTGTCCAAAGTTACACGTAAGCACAGGATAGCACAATTTTGTTTGTTTTATTCCACCATTTTTTCTTAAGATACAATTAAAATCTTTTTTTCATACCAGAAACCGAACAAATTATGATTTTTGTTTTCCTGTTAAAAAATCGTTATAGTTTTAAACCGTGGTTTGTTTGGCCAATGTAAGCCAAAGCTAGCCTTTTTTTTATTTTTAATATCCTAACATTAGTTTAAAAATTATAGAAAGGTTATTTTTTATTCACCTCAAAAACCACAAAAAATATTTTTTTTTGTTCAGTGTAAAAATCGTTGATTTATCATCACTATGGTTCGTTTGCCCAATGTTAGTCCAGGCTAAACCACGTCATCCCAATTATAATTGGTTACAAAGGCCAACTAGTTTCATTAATTCATTAAAAAAAATAGTACGCATACACCACAGTGACCTTTTTTTAAATTTATAATTTGGAAAAAGTAAATCAACTGGTGTGGGCACTACGCTTCAAATGTTATCAAGGGGCACGGTAGTGCCCAGCCAAGTTCTCTAGCAACTTTGGCACTACACCCTTATTTACAGGAAACAACTCAGGCCATTTTCGACCCCCCTCTAACTTCCACACCAAAGATGCTAGAAATTTCAAACTCACTACATTTGTTGAGCTCGTCAAAACCAAACACCTCACAAAATTTCAGCCTCCTATGATGAGTAGTTTCTGAGATATAGGGCTTCAAAAATCGCAAAAACCGTAACTGACTCACTGACTCACTGACAGATCATCAAAATTATGGAGAACTTCCCGATATCGTAGAAACTTGAAATTTTACACGGTGATAGGACTTGTGGTGTATACAAAGGAAAAAATCGAAAATTTGAGATTTTCAATTCAGGGGGCGTGGCATCCGCCCATTTCCGCTGAATTTTCATCATATATTATAGAGCACTTCTGATTATCGTAGAATCTTGCAATTTGGTAGAATAGTAGAGCTGGTAGTTTATACAAAGGAACAAATTTAAAACTTGAGAATTTCAGCCAGGGGGCGTGGCAACCGCCCATTTCCGCTGAATTTTCATAAATTATTATAGAGCACTTCTGATTGTCGTAGAATCTTGAAATTTGGTAGAATGGTGGTGCTGGTAGTTTACACAAAGGAAAAAATTTAAAATTTGAGAATTTCAGCCAGGGGGCGTGGCAACCGCCCATTCCTGCTGAATTTTCATCAATTATTATAGAGCACTTCCGTATGTCGTAGAATCTTGAAATTTGGTAGAATGGTGGAGCTGGTAGTTTACACAAAGGAAAAAATTTAAAATTTAAGAATTTCAGGCAGGGGGCGTGGCAACCACCCATTTTCCTTTAATTTTCATCAAATAAAGAGATTTTATATTCCACAGCCATACCTTGCAAAAAGTAGTGAAATCACAACAAAAACATTACTGTTAAAAAAAGAGCCAAGTTATCCTATGTTGAAATTATGCTGGCACAAAAAGTACTGAGATGTAAAAGTGTACCAAGTTCTAAGGTTTGGGTTCAAATTCGTATCAATAAAATTTTGATTGTTTACTTGGCAATTTTTGAAATAACTTTAAAAATCGATGGTGAAGAAAAATTGTCAAGAGAACAATCAAAATTTTATTGATACGAATTTGACCAAACTTTAGAACTTGGTACACTTTTACATCTCAGTACTTTTTGTGCCAGCATAATTTCATCATAGGATAACATGGCTCTTTTTTTAACAGTAATGTTTTTGTTGTGATTTATTTAACTTAGAATTCCTGGTAAATTGAATGTAGTCCTTAAGTTGATTTGTTTTATTTAAAAACAAAAACATTTTTTTCAAGTGTAAAAATAATTAATTTTTTGATTTTCCTTGGGTAACCTTGGGTAAAAGAACCCAAGAACCTATCAATTTTTACACTGAATAAAAAAAAGCATTTGGGGATGCCAACTTCACATAGTTTGAAGTATATATATCATTCCAGGGCTTAAGGCTACAGAGATAAACAGACAGAATAGCGAGACCTACTTTTTTCGAATTGTCGATCATCATAATGTCATGTCTGATTTTGTTATTTCAAGTTCGATTTTCTTATACGAATCCTTAACTCGCCCTACAGTAGGTAAGAAAAAATACAAAAGTCTTTTTTTATAACACGACACGTGTCCTAAGATTACTGAAATCTTCGTCTGAATGTCTCATATAATTGCATACAATTTATTTGTTTTATTTTTTCATTACTATTTTTTGTTGGTTCTTACATGTGAACGTGTTATTTGACAATTATTTTTTTTTTCAGAATTTTACTTTTTTTCTCCTTACAATGTTTACATTTTGAAACACCAGTACAAGTTACATGCCAAACTGGTTCACTTTCAAAATCTTCAAACAACAATCCAAGCCAAACAAACTCCTTAACCTTGTTTTCACAAAAAAAAAACAATTTTTTTTCTATGAAAATATTTACCTTTTTCAAACACCCCACACATGAAATTAGTAAAAAAGCAATTTACTTCTTCCAAATTGTGTGCTGTTGCCAGAACATCTATTTGTTTTTTTCTCCTTTTTCTTGTGTACTTAGATACTCATTTCGTGCGATTTCAATTATATGAATCCTTTTATATCCTTGCGCTTAGAATGTAATGTATATTAGTCTTGTATAGCAATTACAACGAGCTCTGCCAAATTGTCAGCATGTGAGATGTGAGGGTCACTTCAATTCTTGCAGTTTTGCCGGTTTTCTATTGCCAACCACTCAATTCCTTAAAAACGAAATTCTCTCTCTCAAGGGGTCTTGCTTCCTTTTTTTTTTGGTTTTATGTTTTTTGTAACATGTATTTGCTTGCTCCTTGAAGTCAAAGCTAAAACTTACTCACAAGTATCTTGCATCATTTTACTATACTATCGTTTGTGTGGCACTTTTATCCAACGACCGACGACGACTATGAATTGAGAACGAGGGCAAAAACGCGGCGAGAATATAATGAAAAAAATAAAATAAAACAAAACAAAAAAAACAAGAAAATAATAACTAAAATTGCTGCTAACAGTAGTGGCTGTTGCAATTTTGCTGGCAGCAATTTGTTCAGAAATAACCGCAGCACGTAAGGACACTTTAGTGTGACCATTTTCGACTTTTTTTAATTCCTTTTCTTTAACGATTAAAATGGAATTTAAAAGGATAGAACGTTTACCGAAAAGAATATCATTCAGTTGCATAACAGTCGCAAAACAGTTGCTAATATAATAACTACTTGAAGGCCTAAATCAAAGCTTTTTTAGAAAAATGAAATGAGGCTTACAACTAGACTAAAATAAGAATCCTTTTCAATAGAACCTGATGGATATTTATTACTTTTTTATAAAAGCTGACAACTCTGGCAAAACACACGTTTTGGGTCAAACAGAACTTTGATATTGCTGCTCGACTTTTTTTTGTTGTTGTTTTGTGTTTTATTTGGTAGTCCTGCTCAGGGACAAAAGCTGCAGGACTTTTTGAAAACGTGTAGATAAAGATATACTATTTGAATGTTTTTTTTTCGTAATTTTCTAAGTGCAAGGTGTAAACGGATTGCATGTTGCCAAAGAAAGCCAACACAATACACAGGAGGAAGAACTTCTAAAAAAAAAAACTAGGACACATACATATTTTCGTTCGTTTTCATGATTGTCGGCCATGATAGATACACAATTATACATATATAACGGATGCAATTGCTTGGAAGGAAGACAATCTTTTTGGGTATTTTCTCATATGCTCGTTTAGCTTGTCCTATAGTAGTACTGTGCCAAGGAAGACACAGACACAATGGCGCCAGTAAATGATGTGTTGAAAATGTGGTTTCTTATTTTTTATTTTATTTTTTGTTAGGGTGGCGAGAAGTTGATGATGATTGTTAGTTTGCTTGTTATGTAGAATGTTAATGAATGCCTTGATAGTTTTTGAAGTAAAAAATGTATTTTAGTTTTTGTTTGCTATAGTTTTTGAAATGAAAAAGTTTGCGAACTTTTGAGATTTAAGTTGGAGTTCTTCTTATATCAATAATAACAAGATGAGTAGAGTACCTTATAATTTTTTATATTTATTGGACATCGTTAACGTGGTTGAAAATGAGAAAACAAGCGGTTTTGTTTTTAATGGTATTTTGATATTTTGATTACTTGTAAAAAACCTTATATTAAATATTAAATAACCCGTAAATCTGATGGATTCAAAAATCTCAAAAATCGGTATCCATTCGGTATCAAGAAAAATATTGAAAGTGAAACTATCTATCTATCAAAAGAAAATATAACTTAATAAAAAATGATATGTATTCATTTTGTATTCAAAATGGTCGAAGTTTCATATAAATCACCGATTCTCCAATCCTAAGATCCTTGGAAAAAGCTAATTTTTTTAATTTTTTATACAAAAAAAATTATGCAATTTAAAAGCCAAGTATTTTTACAATGCGCAAAAAGTATAAAAATAATTTATTGAAAACAATCATTTTCATAAAAAAAGCAAAGAAACATGAATTTTTATCTTCTCACGTCATTAAGTCCATTTTTTTCCCTAACAACCTATACAAAATTGTATGCCATCTGAAAGCTTATTGTCTTAGCTCAACATATATATATATTGATCAGGTCTATGAGACATCTACAAAGAGAGCAAGAATTTTTTGAACTCGATCAAATTTCATTAAAAAAAGCAAAAAAAACATTTATTTTTATGTTCTCAGGCTATGGAATCAATTTTTTTGTTTGACAACCTATTTTATACAATGTGAAAGCTTATTATTTCACCTTTCATATGAAGTATCATTCTCATTTCAAAGTTTCTACAAGAGAAGTTAGAATTTTTTAAAGTCAACCATGTCGAATTTCCAGACTGAGATTACGGTACTTCCCACACTGGTGGCTGTTCGGGGGGCAACAGATCTCCACTGGTGTTTTGAGGTTTTTCGCAAGTTTCTTGATTTAACATTGTGTACCTTGTAGTTAGTCTACGGTTATGTGTGATAAACCAAATGAAAGGTAATTTTATCAGAATGCTCATAAAAGTTTAATAAAATTTCTATCTGCTCTTGGTCAAAAGTTATAACCTGTTGAATTCTAAAATTTTATTTTACCGTTATCTCAAAATTGTGTTTACAAATGTAGGCATTCTTTTATGTCAATACTGGGTTCATGCATTATGTTAATTATGTTCTCTTTCTTAATTAAGTTCAACTTCACTTATTTGTAAATCAGTTTTATATCATATACAAAATTATACAGTAATACCACTGCAAACTACTACTGTTTAAATATCACACGATCATGTATGCTCTTTGTACATACCATCAGAATTATGAACGTTTTATGTCTAGCCCTATTGCTCATGCTGGGCATTCGATTTTATACTTTTGTGAAGAGAAGAACAATTAAGCTAATCAAATGTAAAAGTTATATTTCGTCTTATTTTCTTTATTGTCTTAAATTAATTGTGGCCGTCCTTATACAAAAATGATTGAAACTTCTCACACATATGGTCGTAGTCATGGTCTATCATTACTCTTTATACTTTATTCCTGTACTTATTAAAAAAAAAAGACAAAAATAAAAAACGATGAAAATCGGTTAAAAACGGTAAAAAAACGTGTTTTTTAAAAACTTGTTTCTTCCGTTATTCAGTCAAAACTCACTAAACGATTTTAAGTTTTTGCACATGTATGCATAAGGCCAAAACCTATTAGTTTGAGATTTTTTGAACGCTCCAAAAAAAAAAGCTAAAAATCAAAAATTACCCAAAAATACCCCTAAAAAACAAGGTGTTTTTCAAAAATTCATATTTCGAAACGCAGAGTGTTGAAAAAAAAATCTGCATCAGGCGCCTACCCTACTAACAATTTTGCTTCTATAATGCTTTACAGAAGCAACAATTGCATCTGTATAGCTTTATAGAACCAAAATTGTTTGTCGGGTAATTTGTTTTCCCTCCTCTTTCACCTGAATTCTTTAGAATGTCATTATTATGGTTATTATATTTCAAATAAGCTATAGAAGATATTTGTATCTCTAATAGTTTATTTTTAATTTTTAATTGAAATTTTTTGCCGCACTGCGAAAGTGCGAGAGTGTAACGTTAGAAAATGGCGTCACTTTTTTGTGGTGGTTGCCATGGTTCATCGATTTATAAGACGCTATCACGTCGAAATATCAACAAATAATTTTGATCACCGTTTTGGGTCAACTACCTCTTGACTTAGATCTTATACAAAAGGGCTAGTCCCCTATAATAATAAGCTTTCCTATATGTGTCAATCTGTCTTATTAAAGGAATTTTCAGTCTAGCCAGAACAGAGACGTAAGTTTTGGGGCTTCTTTGGTATTTGGGAGCCCCTTTGGTAGGTATAGAAAATATGAGCAAATAAAAAAGTATACGCACTACTTTTTTTTTGGGGCCTCTGGTGTATCATTTGTTATTCAAGTAGGTAACATTTTTTGGGCCCTAAGATAATATATAATTCATTACGCATTACACTGAAAAATATAATTTTTCTCTCTAGTATCCAAGGTGATTTATGTCAAATTATTTGCTTCGTTACTGCATTGTCTCCAGTCGGAGCCCTTGCATGTCGGTGTCCCCGTGGCACCGCCCTACTTACCCCAATGCTGTGTACGCCCCTGAGAAAGATTAAAAACTTTTGTCTATTAAAAAAAAAAAAAAGTCGAATCATCATAAGTTTTAAAATTTCAACAACCCTAACCTGGATTTTACGACTTATCTCCGAAAAATATACTTCGCATTCTTTGCATTCCTTGCATATTTTTTGTTTTCTAGAGGAAAAGTATGAAACTGATGCACACAAAACTAGTAGTGAATTGAATAGGTACTAGATATTAACTAATTTTTACTTTATAAAAAAATTGAAAGTACATAGAAAGAAACGTTTTATATTAAAATATTTACGAGTTCTAATTTAACCAAATTTAATAATATATTATCCGGCTCATTGAAAGACCCTCATTGAATTACCTACAATATAATATATTCGCCCAAAGTTTTAATATAATTCGCACATGTGAACTGGAACTACTCAAAAATCATGACATATCCATTATCGATGGAATGCGAAGAGTTAAAATAAATAAAGAATTCTTCGATCTGTGAAAAAATTGACACTCTCAACCGCACCCATGAAATGTTTCATGTTAAAAACAGGCCGAGCGAATGTGTCAAATTATTATTTTTTTTCCTGAAATTCTCGAACTCTTCCGATGAGGTTGCTGCTACCTGTTGCCTTGTTGTCAGAAACCAGTTGAAAAAGGAATATGGTTTAAGCCATTTTGAGTAAGAATCGGCAACCAAAACCATGTAACATATTTTTTCTTGCAAGAGTCCGCTGTAGTGTTGTCTATGTTTATTTGTTCATTAAGATTAGGCTGACATGTTGTTTATCTTTTGACTTCGAGTTCAATTTTACCTTCGATGATTCACCATACAGAAATTTGAAGAAATTTTGGGTAAAGCTTACTCCGAGGCCATAGGGTAAAGCGTCAAATGTTGCACCGTGGCAGGGGTATGAAAAAAAAAAACGATAAAATGTTGCTTTAATAGAATCATTCTGCATCATTCCAAATCCAGTTAAGATATTCTCGTCAATGAAGAACTGTTTGAAAATAATCACTGGTAAGGTATATACTCTACAGATTGACTTTAAGAATGGTTGTAATACGTCAACAAAAATTGCAACTTCACTAGTTATGGGATTTGTGCAAGTTCGAGAGATAGTTTTTTTTTTCGAATTTAAAAATGTCTTGTTAGGATCTGTTTCTCTAAAAACTTCTGTATTTATCGAAAAATTGTCCCCCCTGCAGTTAAAATTCAGGATTAAGATGCGGGTTTGACTTTTAATTGGCAATGAAATATGATAACCAAACCTTTTTCTTCCATTCTTTGTCCGATCTGAAATCCTCATCAAAAAATTCAGTTTTTCTAACCTTTCATCATAGGAATGCTTTCTCTCAAGATGTTTGAAACGGGGAACAGGTCGTTATTCTGTATTTCAAAATTCTGTATGACCAAAATACTGTATCTGAATAAAAAATTATGTATGCACATAATTCTGTATTCCATTATTCTGCTTTTCTAGTATTCTGTATTTTAAAATTCTGATTTCAAAATTCTACAAATCCATTATTCTGATTTTGTAATTCTGTATATATTCAAAACCTATACATTTTTATCTTGGCTGTTGAACAACATTTATATACCAAATTAAGTATAACAGTGTATCAGAGCCGTTTGCTAAAACGAAACTTAAGGATTTATGTTCTACAAACCTTTCTCACTATCAAAACAATTTTTTTTTTTTTAAATATAAATTTTTGGAATACAGAATTTTGAAATCCAGAATTTAGTACTTACAAAATTTTGGAAAACCTACAGAATTTTGAATTTAAAGAATTTTAGAATACAGAATTTTGAATTTACAGAATTTTAAAATACAAAATTTTGGAATACAGAATTTTGGAATCCAAATTTTGACACATATTGAATTTCGACCCCAACCCTTTGAAAAGTTTAAAATACAATAACCAAGAAATTTGACAATATATTACTTTTGACAATATATTACTTTTGCAAATCTGTATTGAATACTATAGGTATTGTGTGAACACACTTTTTCAACAAAAAACTTTAAAGAGTAATCAGTCCAAGTACAGTAAAGTAATCAAGATAAGTCTGCTAATGACTCTCTACAACAATATCACCTTTGTCAGTCATTATTTTGAACACAATTCCATTTCAAAAATTAATTTCTAGTCTCATTTTCTTTCAAAATATGAAAACACATCACTAAAGGGACAACAATTAATTTAATGATAAGCTAAAGGCTAGAATTAGTTAGAGAGTGAGGAAGAAGTAGTTTATATGACGTGTGAGAAGAATCATGTTAAACAATAGATTTTACCTTATACAAAAGCGAACACAACACAACACAACACAGAACTCTGGTGTTTCACTTCTGTTGAATATAATGTATTCTGAAACATGACATTAAAAGTAGGTAACCATACCAAAACCCTCCAAGGCATTAATATACTCGATGTAGATATGTTTGTATGTATACGAGTAAACTCTGCTCTTGACATACCTTAAATGATTATATGTTAATAAACTACGTCGTGTACAGTAATATACTAACATCTCTCTACCCTTTAAACGGGTTTGTTATAGAGTGGTTGATGTTGTTTTCCGGTATAACTTGTTTAAAACAGGTCATTAAGGTTAAAATGAAATTCTTTCTTTTTCTGCAAGCTAAAAAAAACCTTCTATTTAATCGACCTTTTTGTTAAAAAGAGGTTGCGCCAGTCTAGCAGCATATATATTTCCTAGGAGAAAAAGTTGAATGCCATTCATAATGAGTGAGAGAATGTGTGGAGGTATGTACGAGAGAACTCAGTACCTGGGGCCATTATGTGCCTTCGGAAGTTCAACAAGACGATACTTTTACAAGCACTTGGAAACGTGCCAGTATTTTTCTTCTTTTTTCGTAACAAAACGCACATGGCTTTTAAAAATGAGAGAAAGAAAAACGGAATTAATATTTAAATCGGCAGTGGATGATATTTGGGTCGAATTGGATTCTGGAAATGTTTTCTTGAAATTGTTTTGGGTTGTTTTTTACTTCCTTTTTTATTATTAAAATTAAATGCAAATATTTCCAGATGGCAATTTTTTTTTTTTATTTCTCTTGTGACTTTGTGTTTATTTGTATGCAACATATTTCAATACAAAAGTGAAAAATTGAAATCCTACTGATATTGAAAATACTTCAGCAGGTATTCCCAAAAGAAGGAATATTCATTGAAATCTTCAATAATAATCAAAATATTCTAAGAAAAATTCTTCATTACAACAACAACAAAAAACAAACATGCACTTTTCATTATAATGTTGTTTTATTTGCAAAATAGGATTCGGATTCATGTGTGTTATATATAACATTCTCTTAATCCCCACAGATAATTATTTAAATCTTCATTGCCCAGACCTCGAAAGCCATTTCATAGGAGAGATCCTGTGTTGTGTATATATTACACAACACAACGTGTAAGGGTTTTAGAGGTTTAAATCTCTGTGCGGAGAGAATAAAGCCACACACAACATGAAACAACATAATAGAAGCTAAAGAATTATCCTTGCGCATTACCATGTGCATATTTTTAAATGCAAATATGCATTGTTTAGTTTGGGGGCTACCTCATATCGTATCCAACATTTATTCCGTATACATACATACACTCAAAAAGGACATGTAAAAAATGAACACTACATGTGTTGACTACCTTACCTATGTGGATTTCTATTCAAATGAACAAAAATTTTAAGATGTATGGCTGAGTCTTATGTTCTTGCACACTAAGATCCTCAAATTTCAGTTTTTAGAAACTTTTGAAAATAAACACTTTTCTTGACATACTAAAGGGATTTAATTGGAAAAAAGTCATGCAAAATTATTTATTTATTTTTCATATCTACTGAAAATTTCAAAAAAAAAAAATGTATTAAAAACTGTTATTTTTTTTAAAAAGCCAATACATGTTCAGGCAAAATTAAATAAACTAAAAATTTCTAAACCTCTATAAACAAGAGCTCTCAAAATGATGAATGTCTTATTGCAGGCTTGCAGCATGAATATGAGAAAAGTTTTTCATCTTAAAATAAAATCTAATTCTGTAAAATTTTATATTGTCATAAATTTACTTGTTCTCTTTAAATAAAAATAAATTAGGGAAATGACTTTGACATTATACAAATATTTTGTTTATATTTTTAACAATACATTAGGGTTAACTATGTATAATTAGTTTATAGAAATCAGCAATTTATCAGCAATAAAAAGAACGACAGAATTTAAATATGTAAACGTCTACGTACTTGCTTTTATAGTAAAAGTTGCCTTGATTAATAAGCTTATAATGTAAAAACTTATAAAAGAAAATGTTTAATTTAATTTTATAAGGAATTTAATAAAAACTAAACAAATAATATAAATGTATTTTTTTTTTTAATTAATAAAAACATGTATTTTTACATTCAAAAGGAGTATTTCATATAAGTCCGTGTATAAAAAGAATTGTTTTTATAAAAAAAATAAAAATCGTTTTAATAAAAAATAATTTTCTTATATAAAAAATTTCAATCATTTTTCAAAAAAAAATAAATTGCACGACTGTGGTCGCACGTACTTGCTCTTATGCTTAAAGTAACTATAATGTTAAAGCTTTTTATTCAAGAAATTTAAAATTTGATATTTTGAAGAAATTTCATAAGTAGTATAAAAAAATTTAATCTGTTTTTATAATTAATTAAACTCCGTTTTAAATTATCTTAAAAAAAAAAAACAAATATGCCATTTTATTTCTTGTATAAAAAAGGTATTTTTAGAAAAAAATTTTCGAAAATTGTAGGAGCCGTTTTTTAAAAAAATAATTTTTTATGTATAAAAATTTTTTAACATTTTTCAAAAAAAAAGTTGGTATGCCATTTTGAAGAAATAATTAATTTACACATAAAAACTAAATTTCAAAATTTTTCATTGATCCGTTTTCAAAAAATTGATTTTTCAAAAAAAAATTTTGAAATATTTTTTAAAAATCCAAAAATGCGTTTTTTGAAAATTTTCTAAATTTTTAATATTATCTTTACTTACACACGTTTGTATAAATATTTTCATTTAAATCGGGTTAATGTTGTACGAGATATTCAGAAACGAAAAAAACCGTTCCAATCAGGTACCGTTAATAACGGTGCAAAAAATATTTTTTTTATTTAAAAAGTTGGCTCTTATGTGTAGTACTACACACAAAAATTTTAATGAAAATCGTTAGAGCCGTTTTTGAAAAAAATTAACTTTTCTATTTCCGTTATATGGCAGGTACCGTTAGTTTTGGTCATAAAAAAAAAATTTCAATTTCCCCTCTAGGGAATCACCAAAAACTGCTAACTACCAAGTTTGAAGAAAATCACTTCACTCGTTTAGGCTGCAGCTCCAGATAGAGACAGACACACAGACAGACAGACAGACAGAATTGCCGGACCCACTTTTTTGGCATTCTCCATCATCGTTATGTCATGTAAAATTGTTATCTCGAGTTCGATTTTTTTTACGAATCCTAAACTTGCCCTATAGTACCTATATCGCAAGTAAAAAATTAGTATGTCACTAAAAGGGAAAGTTTTAATTTACACATAAAAAATTAAGAAAATCGATTTAAAAAAAAAATGATTTTATTTTTTCAAAAATGATTTTTTTCAATTTAAATTGATTACACAGGCAGCATCAATGCAAGTATGAAAAAGCCATACAACCCCATTTTAATGATTTTTTTACTAGTTTTCTTTATTATTTTAATATTAAAATTACTTGAAGTTAAGTTATTTTTCATCATTTCAAGTATCATTTAAGTTATTTGCTTTTGATTCTGCTGCTGATTTCATGTTGTCTCCTGATTTCTGGCCAAATTTTACAGTTACCCATGAATTCATGAAACATAAGTGCATGGACATTAACTTTTCAGGAGCAACAAATAAATATTTTTTTTTTCGCTTTCAAACTCGGAGTATGCTGAGTTATAATTTAGGTAAAGACGCATTTAAAAACCTTTTAAATATAAACTTTTTTTTAAGTCTTAGCCAGTTTTTAAGCCTCTAAAGTCGCTGGACTTATGTCGTTTCTGAAATAAACGAATTTTTTTTTGGTAAAACTTGTTTTTTTTTCTTGCTATAGCTTTTGAACCCTGCTTTTGAGTATAGATGTATAACTTTAAGGCTTGCGTGTCATGATTACTGCCAAAATAATTTAAAACTGGTAAAATGTCATATATTCAACAGTTAAAAATACTACCACCACCTGAAATCTTTCCATATATTTTGAACCCTTTACTTTCAGTTTTGTATTTTGGGGGGTCTGACATACTTAATTTTTTTTCAGAAGATAAATAGGTATTCATAAATGAGAAACTTAAAAAAAAAATGTTTTTGTTAAAATGGACTTACATAATATTGTTTCTGAAATAAACGATTCAAATGTTAGTTGGATCCCGGATATTGATAATAGCCCATTTATGGTTCTATCATAAATCTAAGTATGTACTATGACTATGCTGCAGGAATGAAGTCAATACTAAACAAAATTGTTTGAAATTGCATTTTTGATATTATTTCAAACTTGGCTGAATTCGTATTTGATTTTCGGAAAAATAAAGTACGTATACGCCCGAGTGTCCTGATGAAATTAACAAATTATAGATTTCTTCTCAAATTCGCTTTACAATATTTGTAATATGTATGTGATAAAAATAATCCTAATAATAATGGAAGCAATCAAGAACATCAAGGAGACTAACATCATCATAAAGTTGGTATAGAGCTACAAGTAGTTTGGCATAATAGAAAGGTACATTTTTTTTCGAAAATATTTTTATGCAGTAGTTAAAGGAACACTAGTCTATATATGGGAATAATTTTTAGATATCTTATATATAAAAATGAGTTCGTTTAGTGTGTGTGGCCGATAAACTCGCGTTTGGCTGGTCCGATTTTGGTAATTTTTTTTTTGTTTGGAAGGTATTAATATGTAGATGGTTTGTATCAAAAAAAATAATACCTTTTCTCGCATCTTTACATAGCTGTCAATATGTACGAGTAAAAAACCACTCTCGCTTTTTAAAAATTTTAACTAAGCTTAATTTGTAAAGCTTTCAAAATAATTAAAAAAGTCTGATTTTGAGTGAAACAAATAATTATTCGTCTTGTGATATTAAATCCACATATGGACTGCACAAATAAAATGTATATCTCTGATTTTCATTGAGGACAAATAAGTAAAGCATTGGCACATCAATCAGAGTTATGGTTTGTATCTACATATTATATATATTTCTTTTGTGCGTTTGTTTGTGGCCCTACTCCTAAACGACTAGACAGATTTTTCTGATATTTTGTGTGAAATATATGTGAAAAGGTCCATCCGAAACAGGTTTTGTTTTATAATTGGACCCGGTAGGTGGCGCTGCTGTCAAGTTATAGGCAAATTCCATATTTGGGGTCGAATAACTGAACAGATTTTTGTGAAATTTTGTTTATTTGATAAGGTCTATCCATTACAGGTTTTGTTTCATAATTTGATCCGATAGGTGGCGCTGTTTTCAAGTTATAGGCAAATTCCATAGGTGGGGTCGAATGACTGGACAGATTTTTGTGAAATTTTGTGTTATGACAAGGTTCATTCGAGACAAGTTTTGTTTCATGATTGGACCCAGTAGTTGGCACTGTTGTCAAGTTTTAGGAAAATTGCATATTTTGAACGAGCGACTGGACAGTCGTTAGTGGCACTGTTGTCAAGTTCTAGAAAAATTACATTTTTTGATTTTTGTGAAACTTTTTGTGTTTGATACAATTTATTCGAAACATGTTTTGTTTCATAAATTGGACCCGGTAGGTGGCGCTGTTGCCGAAGTAGTTATAGACAAATTTCATATTTGGAGTCCGAAAGACTTGACAGATTTTTGTGAAAGTTCGTTTGTGTGATAAGTTCCATCCATGTTTTGTAAATTATAACTGTATGCGGTAGGGGACGCTGTTGTCAAATTATATATAGAAAAACTTGACGCTGTTGTCAAGTTATAGTTAAATTCCATATTTGGAGTCCGAACGGCTGTATAGACTTTTATGAAATTTTTTGCGTTTGATAAGGTTCATTCGAGACAGGCTTTGTTTCATAGTTGGACGAATGGACCTGGTACGTGGCGCTGCTGTCAAGTTATGAGCAAATTCAATATTTGGGGTTCAAAGAGCTCATATTCAAGGCTAATAAAAACAAACACGATTTAACTCTTTAAAATGTTATTTCCTCAATTAAAATTGTTTACCACTAAGCTATATCTCACAGTGGAAAATTGGTATGATAAACTGAAACTTAAAATTTGTTTAAGTTGTTTCAACTACCAATTTATTAATACAATTTTCGCATTAATTTAAAATGATTTAATCTCCTTAAGAAAATATTTTAATATTTAGACGTATGTATAGAATTAAGACGGAATCTTTTCATTTTAAGTCGGTTTCTTTACAATTAAAAAAAAAAAATTGCTACTTTTTGAATTTCCTAAATAGCCAAAAAATATCATGATACAGTCAAATAAGGTGAAAAAAAGGAGTAAACTTCGGAATGAATGCTAATAGAATTTTTTTTTGTTCAATACCTTCGGTTTGGCATTCTATAACATACCTCGCAAGTCGCGATTTTCAAGGTCAAAGCGCGAAATGGAGATTTTCAAAATAAGCAATAAAAGACAATGGTATTATATTCACATATGATACAATACTTCGAGGTATTTTTTAATGCTGATGCCAAAAAATCTAGACAAGATCAAGACAATCTGACGTCTCTGAAAAAAGTTATACCTGTTTTTCAATTGTCAACCCATATTATTATAACAGTTGCAAACTTACTACCGAAAAACCCTTAAAAGTTATGGTAGAGGGACAAAATTTTTCATGAAGGTTTTCATATCCATTATCATTAAGAATCAAAACAATGCAATGAAAAAAATGCTGATAGGCTAATTTTTTTGTTTGTATCTTTGTTTGGATATTCTATAACTTATGTCAAAAATCAGAAAAAAATTTTTTGTAATCAGCATTAAAAAATGCCTCGAAGTTATGTAATTCTTGAAATTCTAATTTTGAAAATCTCCATTTCGCGATTTAAGCTTGAAAATCGCGACTTGCAGACATGAGATTTTTTTAGACTTTTGAGGTATGTTATGGAATGCCAAAACGAAGGTATTAAGCAAAAAAAATTCTATTAGCATTCATTCCGAAGTGAAACCCTTATTTGACTGGATTATCAAATTTTAGTAGCGATTGCAAGTGATTGAAAAGAGTTCGAGACACATAAGATTTTGTTTTTAAAAACATTTTTTTTACTATTTGACGCAAAAAACCCGTGCCAATAACAGAAAAAACAGTGGCATGCATACAACATACATATCGCCTGGGAAAGCAAAATTATTGTAACTCCATATAGGATCTGTTAAGGACATAATACCATTTTGCTTTCCGCTGAAGATTTATGTTGTTATACCTTGATAATAATATTAATGAAACTTCGTACACATTCCAATTAAAATTATAATAGATAGCTGTCAGACAAATGGTTTGCTTTTTTTAATACTTTATAAATTTTTTGTTTATGTTCCATATATCAAGTTGTGGCCCGATTTTTTTGTATTGGAAAAGGTTAACACATTACAAAGCCAAAAATTGAAAATAAATACAAAAAAAATGCGGAACGAAGTCCGCCGGGTCAGCTAGTCTATTATATATATTAAAGTTTGGTTTTGTGTACGTTCGCTAACCGGCCACACCGACTGACTTATTTTCTTAATTTTTTTTTTAAATCAAAGAGGCATAAGAGGAGAAGGTTTAAGGCAAAAAATATTTAAGATTTTATAGGGTAAATAGGGGTAACAAGACATTGAAAAAAGAGGCTATTTTCTAAACGGTAAGTCGTAAAGAGTTGACTTTTTTTTTAAATGATAGACAAATTTATTCAATAGTTAAAAAAGGTATTGAAAAAATTCAAAAAAATTTCAAAACCAAGTTGTGAAGGTTTTTTTGCAGTCATAGACCTTCGACAAAAGACTAAATTCAGGTACGCAAAATTTTGCACAGAAATTTGAGTTACACCATGAGAAAGATATTTAAAAAAAAAAAAAAATTAGGGGTCTAAAACGGATTTTTTTATTAGGCCCTGTATTTTGAAATAAAAATTTTTGAAAAACAACCTAATTTTTAAATACATTTTTGAGTAGTCTTTTATTTTTTTGGAATTCTTTAAAGTCTGCAAAAAATCTTAAATTTATAGGAAATATAGGTTTTAATCATGCGCATGCATGAGTATTTTGCATAGGCCACTTTTGCTAAAAATTTAAAAGTTAACATTTTTAAACTCATTTTATGAACTTTTCAAGTTTTGATCATCTTTTTCATTTGAAAATTAACTAATTACAGAATCAAAAATGAGAAATAAATACAAGAAATGGCGGAACGAAGGCCGCCGGGTCAGCTAGTAAAGTTATAAAATGAAACAAAAATTCCTAAATGTTGAAGTTGAAAAAGCACAGAATTTTCAAAAATCAGATCCCAAATGGCTTGGATGCTAAAGGATTTGCTTATAATCACTTTGTTATACATAAATATCAATCTTATATTATATGAACCGTCTGGGATTATAAGATTCTTATAGTCATCATCTTCGTTTCACACAAAATCATTAAACATCTATTGCACAGTACACTCGGGCGTATACGTACTTTTTTGTCGAACTAATAGTTCCTTAACCCTTAACTATAGTGGTGGGTCCAGGGGACCCACATCTACTTTTAAAAAGTTAATAAAAACCGTTGAAAATGAATTTTCTCTTTTTTTTTTGTTTTTTTTTACTTCTTCTTAAATTGTTATCTTTTAATGCTTAAAAAAAAAATTTATAAAAAAATTCAATTTTGTATTTTATTTTATCATTTCAAAACACCACAAATTTTCACCACTATAGTTAAGGGTTAATGTATTTCTAGCACTTAAGTGGCACGGAAGTCATCATGATTATAACTTCACTAATGGCCAAACCATGAACCTATATTTTGTTCTATTCCGTGCAATATTCTTGATGGTTTGCGTGTACAATTCCACATAATTCCTATCGCCCACGCTCGTTCACCATTAATTTGTGAATCTCTAATATATATGATATCACTTATCACCACCATCGTTATCATCATCATTATTATTATTATCATCACCATAACGATTGCCTTCCAACCAATTATGTGGTCATTAATATTCTTCGAATACGTGCTTCTCAGCTGAAATCGAACCACGAACACCTTGCGCGCCGGTGTGTGTTGCTATCCGGATATCGCAGATAAGGAAGAGGAGATGAGCTCAAGTAAACTCTAGCCTTTATCTATGAACTGCAACAATAGGAGTTTAAGTTGAGGTATATCCATTTCATTCAAGGACCCTTACAGCAGTGTGTGGCACAGCCCACTCAAACGGATTTATATGTCAGCTCAGCCAAGGATGCGAATGAGAAATGAAAGAATATATATAACACATCCTTTTGTCCAAAGAAGAGTAAGATGACTATAAATAAAAGTTAGAAGGAAAACTGTGTCTTTTTTTTTTTTTTTCTTTCACACACATACACGCCTTTTTGAGTACTGAGTATACAATTTACAAGCATCAACAACATCTTTTCTATAGAAAATGTATTTTTGCCAAGAAAGATTTGGAAGAAGCCGTTTAAATGACACTGTTGGCTCATTAAAGATTGTCATCGATGTTTTTTTTTGTTCGTTTTTTCTCATTGTGTCATCATCGTTCTTTTTGTTGTATTTGGAGAAAGGAAAGGGAAATGTCAAATAATCTCTGCAGAAACCCCCTGTCCATTAAGCCATTTTATTGCGACGATAAAATTGTACTTCACATGTCGTGCGTAGCAGCGTATGGCTAACGTGTTCGATTTATGTGTTCGGATATATGGAATATAATTTAAGGACCTAATAGCTCTTTTACTGGATGTTTTATAGTAATAAGCACAACAGCAGTAGTAGCACAGCATATTGTTGAAAAAGGAAGCAATTTTTATAAGGAATATCTAAAAGAGTCAGAAGATTGTAATAAAATTTGATATTAGTCGAAATGGTTACTGTCATTAGGTTATATTTGAGAGGATACGTTTTGAAAATTGGTCAATATTTGTTTTGGTTTAAGAGAGAAGAGATAGAGAAAAAAGTCAGAGAAAGATAATATTTGAAGTTTGAAGGCTCCGTCATGTATTTTTATTCAAAATACTCATTTAAAGTGGAAAAGATGTTAAAAATACTTGCATTCCACCATTAAATTATTAAATTTAGTAATAAAATAATGAAAATTACAAATTTTTTTTTAAAGTACTTTTTTAAATGAGCAAAGGTATACCAAAATAAATGTTTTTTCTTAAATCACCGCTAAGTGATATCAAATTTGCAGATAAAAGCAACCTTTTTCATAGTTTTTAACCAAGAACAAGCCTTTATATTGAATACATTTGAGAAAAAACTAATTATTTTATATTTTCATCAGGGCACTCAGGCGTATACGTACTTTTTTTTTCAAAATTAATAATAATGTAATGTTTACGTTTTAATGCAATCTTTACCCGTTCGTGAAGATTCTTCTTATTTTACAAGAAAATCCGAATATTTGGCATACCTTACCTATCTTATTTGATTTTAAGTCGGGGAGAGTAATAACATTTCAGTTGAAAAATTATTTCTCCAAAAAGATCTCATCTAGAACAGTTTTTTAATGTTTTTAATTTTTGAACCGAATTGTTTTATCGCAAAACCTTTTACTGAACATTAATTTAAACCAAAATCAAAATTTTCAAAGAATACCAACATTTTGGACAAAAAAAATAATTGTGTGAAAAATTATTGTCTAGAAATATTGTTTAAATCGTCGCCCAGAAAATCTCAAGTTTTTGAAAAAAGCTATTTGATATATTTTTATGTATCTAAAATGTAAAACTACATTGTGCTCTTAAATCTTCAGTTCAAGAAGTATTTTAATGATAAACTGTCAGAAAATAGCTTATTTTTTTGATTTTTTCTGTATACTTTAGTCAAAATCGCTAAATTTTTAGATGGGACACTTTGCTTCTGAGGAGACGAAATGTGTTTTCATGTATTTTTATAATATTTTGCAGGGTGATGAAAAGAAAATTTTTGAAAAATACTGAACACTTTTATAGTACTTTTACACAAATTGTTGTTATACTTAAAACAAATTTTTAAAAATTCACGTCGTTGGTTACTATGGTACCGCCTAAATTCAAAATATGTACCTATTAAGTTTTCGGCTGAGAATAAGGACTTTAATTAGTTTTTCATTGAAGAAAAGTTCTAACAGACAGAAGTAGTATTCCACGAAAATGTATTTTCTTGTACTTAGTTAAAACTCATAAATTTAACAAACATTTGGCTTATTTGCAAGCCACTGTACATTATAGTAAAGAAAAATTTTGGTACCTATATTTTTTAATATACATCATAAATTGTTACTTTTGTTGATTTTTTAAAACTTTATTTAGATCCAAATACTTTATTTACACAAAATACAATTTCGTTTTTTGTTTTCTTTTCACTATTACAGAAAGAAAAAGTTTGTTGGTACAGTAGTAATATAGTTAGGTAGGTGTTAATTCGTTAAACTTATCACTAATTGAATTTACTCTAAATCTTCCCATAATTTTAAACTTAAGGTGCAGTTTTTGAATAATTTTATCAGAAGTTCAGAAACAACTCTTCCCCTTGTTCAGGCTATCGTAGATTAATATATTTAAAGAAATTTTATTTATTTTTATTATCAACAACGCCGATGGTATTTTCATAATTTTTTCAACTCCAAGCATTTCTTATTAACTTAAAAGTCTCCTGCGTTATTACTATACTTATTGGGAGTTGTCAAGCAAATTTAGGTCACATACCTATTTGAAGTGCTATTAAAGCAATGATTTATTTGATATGAGCCAAAGAATCTACCCCTATGCTGTTTTCAGCTCCTTTGTGTACTTAAAAAGTTCTTATTTCATTAAGGGGTTTTTTATTAGCTATAAGTAAAGCAAATACAATGTACCGTCACAAATTAATATGTTTTAAGCATGAAATAATTGAAATAAATGCCAAAAATGTATATATACAAGTGTTAGATATTAATGATACTTTTCGAAAGACTCTCATTCTACAGACACCCATATTCAAAATACAAAACACACTTCTGTTTTCTCAACTTTCTTTTTTTAAATCACACATATTTCTATCAAAATGAATTCTTTCCAACACCCTTCTTGCCATCAATGTGCTGTGCTTTACAGCCGTATGTTGCTTTAATCTTAAACAAAAAACACTTTACATCCTTTTTCACTTTTGCACACAAACACCGCAAACTTCTAGGACACAAAATGTAATTACAATAAATTTTCGTCTTTAATTCTTTCGCGTCAGTAAAATGTTTGCCTCTTTCTTTGCCAGGCGGCAAAAAACAATCCCACACCCTTAAATCAAATTTATTATTGCTTCCGTCGAATCACGCCATTCTAACAGCATTTATGTACTATTTAGGTATGTGTGGCGGTAGCGAAACATATTATATTCAAAGGATCTGGAAACAAACTCCATGTGTTAAATTACCGATTTTTGTCGGTTTTTGTGTTGTAGATATAGACAAGATACCTTCCTACAGTATTTTGTGTTGGTCGTGTAAATTTTGGAGATAAGCGAATTCGAGCCGGTGTAAATGAGGTTTGTTCTCCTTTTATGAAAAAAAAAACTGTATCCTTTTCACCACACCTATTATTATATTTGAGGAAGACTGAAAAAACAATGGCTTATAGTCAAAGGAGTAATGTTGTAGGGGAAGAAGTAAAATTTATCTTGACTGAATTGAGTTATCGAGTGTTTATTAGGAGTATTAGGAAAATCTATCTTTTAAACTAAGATATACTCGTCATGATGACCAATAATTCAATCTCTTTATTAAATTTTAGTTAAATACTCTGCAACCCATATAGTTGTTCACTTTTAGAAGCAAGCACTCAACGGTTTATCAATTACCGAACGTCATAAAAAAAATTCTTGAAGAGAATACCTTTTGAGATGTAGGGGAAGTTGGGGCAAGACAACCCACTTGAAAACCAATAAAAAACATCTTTTAAATAGAATAAAGTTTTTATTCATGAAGTTTAATGTTTTTTGCTAAACTCTCATTATTATAAAAATAAATTGCACGACTGGGGTCGCACGTACTTGCTCTTATGCTTAAAGTAACTATAATGTTAAAGCTTTTTATTCAAGAAATTTAAAATTTGATATTTTGAAGAAATTTCATAAGTAGTATAAAAAAATTAAATCTGTTTTTATAATTAATAAAACACCGTTTTAAAATATCTTAAAAAAAAAACAAATATGTCATTTTATTTCTCGTATAAAAAGGTATTTTTAGAAAAAAAAATTTGAAAATTGTAGGAGCCGTTTTTTAAAAAAATAATTTTTTATATATAAAATTTTTTTAACATTTTTCAAAAAAAAAGTTGGTATGCCATTTTGAAGAAATAATTAATTTACATATAAAAACTAAATTTCAAAATTTTTCATTGATCCGTTTTCAAAAAATTGATTTTTCAAAAAAAAATTTTGAAATATTTTTTAAAAAACCAAAAATGCGTTTTTTGAAAATTTTCTAAAATTTTAATATTATCTTTACTTACACACTTTTGTATAAAAATTTTCATTTAAATCGGGTTAATTTTGTACGAGATATTCAGAAACGAAAAAAAACGTTCTATGACAGGTACCGTTAATAACGGTACAAAAAATATTTTTTTTTATTTAAAAAGTTGGCCCTTATGTGTAATACTACACACAAAAATTTTAATCAAAATCGTTAGAGCCGTTTTTGAAAAAAATTACCTTTTCTATTTCCGTTATATGGCAGGTACCGTTAGTTTTGGTCATAAAAAAAAAATTTCAATTTCCCCTCTAGGGAATCACCAAAAACTGCTAACTACCAAGTTTGAAGAAAATCACTTCACTCGTTTAGGCTGCAGCTCCAGATAGAGACAGACACACAGACAGACAGACAGACAGACAGACAGACAGACAGAATTGCCGGACCCACTTTTTTCACATTCTCCATCATCGTAATGTCATGTAAAATTGTTATCTCGAGTTCGATTTTTTTTACGAATCCTAAACTTGCCCTATAGTACCTATATCGCAAGTAAAAAATAAAAAATACTGAACAAAAGATAATACGTTTTGAAAAAACATTAAACAAAAAACCGTCTTGCCCTATCAAATTTTGTTGGTAGAAAGACCGTTTCTATTTTTTTAAACGCAGTATTGTTTGACGCCTGTCGCTTAGCTTTTTGGAAGATTTAACGGTGAACTTCTTTTTTCACTTTGTTTAAGCTACCAGAGCTTTCAATTTCGCCCATGGGCGGTCTTGTCCCAGTCATATCATATTTGATGTTCTGTATTATTTTATTTTTTATTTATCTTTATGATTCCTTCTTTCGCAGAAAATACTTTTAAATATTTACTTTCTATTATACAAAAAGGAAAAGTTAAAAATTTTAATTATTTCAGTGTCAAAAATACAACTGACTTTTCACATGAACGATAACAATTTGATGAAAAATCACAAAATTTACCGTAACTCTACGGGGACTTAACAGAAATTGCTAAAACTTACAGACGTGATCGATCGTACCAAAGGGCACTTATCTTATATTTCAAGTGTTGTACGAAAACCATCTTGCCCCCATAGGCGATCTTGCCCCCACTTCCCCTATTTCAAGTTTTTGATTGAGTACCGCGTTAGAAACGAAAACGAGTATTCAGATTTTTAAGAACTAAAGTGACTGGGGTGTCACAAGGTAGTGCGTCAAATTTTATTCCCATTATTTACACGAGATATACATGCAGGTATCTTAAATATAAAACACCTTTGAAACTACTTTAGCTTACTTTTTCAAGGTACTTGAAGTAGGGAAATCGATTAACGAATGTAACAGCAAATCGCCATACCATGACAGCCATGACATCCAACGTCTACAAGAAGTGACAAGCCATCGTTGTCCAAATCAACTTATATGAAACAACCACACCAAAGAACAAAGTTTTTTAAATTTTATTTTGGTACAGATGATTTTTTCGTAATTTCCAAGGTTGTTTTATTTTTTGTTGTTTTTTTAATATCTCACCTAGAACTTGTAGCTCCCATAAAAGTTTCAATAATAATCATTTTTATAAAAAAAAAAAAAAACAAAATCGACTTCTATGGTTCAAAACTGGGATTTATGGTTTTTCTCATAGTTTCTATAGGCTGAACTAAACGAAATTGACCACACTGCAGGCACCAGCACCGATACAAAAAGAATTTTCAAAATTGGTTCACTCAGTCCAAAGTTATGAGGTAACAAACATAAAAAAAAACCGACGAAATGAATACCTCCTCCTTTTTGGAAGTCGGTAAAAAAGAGGAGGTTATCAATTCGTCTGTATTTTGTTTTATAACTTTGGACTGGGTGAACCAATTTTGATAATTCTTTTTGTATTGTGCCTCCAGTGTGGTCCCATTTCATTTTCATCCATTTCTAGCAAAAGCAGTGGGTTTTGTTTTTATAAAAAGGATTACGTATAACAAATCTACATTTTTAGTTTTTTTTTTCAATAAAAATCGTGTAGTCGAAATATGGTGTTACCGTTTATTGCGAAAACTGGGCTATTTGTTATTTACGTTTATTTCGTTGAAGTCTGAACCAATCTTATTTAAACCTTACAAATAGATATTTCTCATCATGCATTTGTTTATTAAAATAAAAAAAACAAAAAAAAAAAAACAAATTAACAAAATAAAAAAAAAAAATTTTAACATACCTAAATTTGTTTATAATTTTTTTCTAATATCCGCTAATAACACTATTTAACTAATCGTTTATTAATGTACTTTGAATTATAGGAGCAGAGGAGCAAGTAAATGCGAATCAGTAATTCATTTTATTTCTTTATTTTGTGCTTTATTCCCTGAGGTTGGTATTTGAAGAATCCACTACTGATGATGCTTTACCAAAAATTTTTCATGCCTCAATATATAGTCTAAGAGCCAGCGACCTAAAGTTTGCAGGTAATTGCTTAGTATTCACCCCTATGAAATATGTTTAAGGACATCCCCAGGCATGTTACTGCAAAAGAAAAAATCTCGTGAGACGTGGCAAAAACAGTCTGCCAAGCACTTGAATGTGAAAAAAATTTTAAATTAAGAACTCGACCTTAAATCAAAAAAAAAATATTTAAAGAGAACGGCAACACTTACAAAACTAAACGATACCTTTTTTTAAAGGTAAAAAGGTATACTACTTTTTGGTTTTTATATAAATGTTTTTTGATGAATAGTTTTTGAAACAAAAAATTTCAAACTCAAAATTTTGAAAAAAAATTCAAAAAAAGTTCAAACAGTTTTTTTTTTCATAAAATTTACCCAATCAAGTATTATTTTTTTTTTGTTTTAATTTCTCTTATATATTTTGAGTCAAACACCGAAAACCACTGATACAGGTACATTATAATCTACAAGTTTACAACATAATTTATTTAAAGTTTTTTTTAGGTACTTTAAAATTTTCTTACTATATATTTTCTTTGGTTTTCCTTGTTTCAGATGAATATGGTACGGATGATTCAATAAATGATGACTTTGCATCAGATATAGAATAAATCATCTTTTTTAATACTTTTATAAACATACATAGCTACTTGCATTTGTTTTGTTTTTTGTTTCTGCCTTCTTTTAATTGCATAAAACTTGTCCTTTTTAATAAAATATTTTATTGTATTTGATGAATTTTTCAATATGTACCTTGTTCTCGATATATTGCAATTTTTATATGAATATCCAGGAGCTTGTTAAAAATTTTGGCATTTCCATAACGTTAGAGGGATTAGATATTGATTAAGGTAAGTTTTGTAACGCTATTGATACATGCCAATAATAAATATGAAGACTTTAACTGGATTAGGGTACAAAATATTTACATTGTGGAATGACAAGTGTACTTAAGACTTTCTTTCCCTTTAAATGGAATGGCCTGTGCTAAAAAAAGCCAAAAGTCAAAAAACAATTCAGAAAAAATCCCTGAGAATACTGATCCCGAACAAAAAAACACAGTTTTCGATATTTTTAGTTTTTTTTTTCAAAAAGTAAAAGAGATTTTGACTTCTAGTTTTCGGTGTTTGACTCAAAATATATAAGTGAAATAAGAATTGGAAAAAAAGTTAGTACTTAATTGGGTAGATTTTTTGGAATAAAAACTGTTTGAACTGTTTTTGAATTTTTTTTCAAAATTTTGTGTTTGAAATTTTTTGTTTCAAAAACTATTCATCAAAAAACATTTATATAAAAACCAGAAAGTGGTATACCTTTTTCCTTTAAAAAAAGGTATCGTTTAGTTTTGAAAGTGTTGCCGTTCTCTTTAAATATTTTTTTTTTTGATTTAAGGTAGAGTTCTTAATTTAAAATTTTTTTCACATTCAAGTGCTTGGCAGACCGTTTTTGCCACGGCTGACTAGACTTTTTTTTTGCAGTTACATGCCTGGGGATGTCCTTAAACATATTTCATATGACTTAATACACAACCAAAAAAGTAAAAAAACTAAAAAAAATTAATTTAAAAAAATTTTTTTTTTTGTTTGTTTTGACTGTTTTGGTAAGGAAATTTTTTTATAAATTTTTAAAAAACATTATTATTATAGGAAATTTAATTCTCTACAAAATTTGTTAAGAACAATATCTCAAAATTATGCTTTGTTTACGAGATATATTGAAAAAACCAAAAAGGGGGCTTTTGCACCCCTATCTCCAGTTCCCACCCTCTCATTTAATAGCACTCCGCGGTTTTATCTTTTTTATAACCCATTGAACGATTCCTGCAATAAAACCCGTGAACATCTTACTTCCTTTCTGAAAGACATAATTAATAGCCGTAATTTTGGCGTTGGTGAAAAAATAGAAGGTTTGGTAATTTTCAGTTTTCTCGAAAAGTAAAAGAGATTTTGACTTCTAGTTTTCGGTGTTTGACTCAAAATATATAAGAGAAATTAAAACAAAAAAAAAATAATACTTGATTGGGTAAATTTTATGAAAAAAAAAACTGTTTGAACTTTTTTTGAATTTTTTTTCAAAATTTTGAGTTTGAAATTTTTTGTTTCAAAAACTATTCATCAAAAAACATTTATATAAAAACCAAAAAGTAGTATACCTTTTTACCTTTAAAAAAAGGTATCGTTTAGTTTTGTAAGTGTTGCCGTTCTCTTTAAATATTTTTTTTTTGATTTAAGGTCGAGTTCTTAATTTAAAATTTTTTTCACATTCAAGTGCTTGGCAGACTGTTTTTGCCACGTCTCACGAGATTTTTTCTTTTGCAGTAACATGCCTGGGGATGTCCTTAAACATATTTCATAGGGGTGAATACTAAGCAATTACCTGCAAACTTTAGGTCGCTGGCTCTCGGTCTAATAGTGTTTCCTTGGCCTTTTGCATTTGTTATCAAATCAAAAGGTGAGTTTTAAAAAAGCTTTTCAAGTAGTTGCATTCATTCAGATCCCATATTTGTGATTTATTAGAATATTACAGAATCAAAAAGCTTATGAAATTAGTGATCACATTCACTTCACATCACTAAATTTAATGCTAATTTTTGCGCAACAAATTTTATTTTACAAAGTTACAATTTCTAGATAGTAAAAAATTAAAAAAATTCAACTTTTTTGAAAATTTTGATAAAAAATGACTGTTTTTAGCTACAAAATTAATTTTTGAGCAACAAATTAGCATTTAATTAGCTACAATTTTGGGCATCAAAAAATATTAATTTTCCTACTTTCATCCGCTAACTTTAGTCTTTTTTAGTATAATTTCAAATATCAAAGAAACTGTTGAGGCTACAAAAACCAAGTTTATGGAATTGAAAAGCATTTAAAAAGCTACTTATTTTATCGGACAATTCAATAATTCAAAAACTATGCGAGCTACAAATTTTTTGATTTACGCAAAAAATTAGCATTTAGTTAGCTACAATTAATGAAATTAATTTTTTTTTGATTCCGCCACAAAGTGTCCGCCTAAGTAAGGGACGTTAGAAAATTATAATATCACTCCCGCTGAATACAAGAACTAATCGTTCGTAACATACTTTATAATTTGCTCACTTGTAAGACGCTTCTTCAGACATGTATGTACCTAATTCTTCAAATTATAATAAGCAGTTTTGAAGTTATGAAGAAAAATTCTGAAGAGTGATATAAGCAAAAGTTCGATTTCACCCCTGAATTTTGATTAGGAATGATATTGACGTCATTCGACAAAAATTTTTAGAAGAATGGAATTTTTTGGAAAGTTAACCTTTGGTAGAAACTTGAGATACCACTACGAGTATTCCAAAACATTTCCAACGTGTTATTAATTAAATGGTAAAAACAAAAAATTGAAATTGAAACAAAACAACCTTAGCAACTTCGAACACAACCTGGTATTATATTAGAATTCAAAACATATGAAACTCTACTTCCCAAACTATCAATGGACATGAAATTTTCTCCTGCCTTTGTATCTTGTTTACCTAATTTAATACGAAATCTGATATAATTTTTTAGACAAAACAAAATACCAACTCAAATTCATTTGTTTTCTTTTCTTGTCTCTTTTACAGGAACAAAGCCATGGTGAGCATGGAAGGTCAATTTTTGGTCCGACAAATTTATGACGATGAAATAACCTATAATATAATTGGAGCTGCTGTAGAAATTCTAAGTAAGTACTGTTCGTCTTCTTATTGTTACAAAAAAAAAAAAAAAAAACAAGTAATAGTGACACATCAGCTCAGTTTTCTTCCCCAAAAAAAGACTGTCTTTTCTGGGTATGAATTGAATTTAGAAGAAAACTTTTTCAAACACATTGAAAGTGGTGGTGAACAAGAGCAGGAAGAAGTTTCCTCTTCAATTATCCATTTTGCTACTAAAAATTTAACTATTTTATAGTTGACTTAGACTTTTAAGTTGGGTGCGATGTGCAGTTAGAAAAGTTTCAATTTTATAGCTTTTGTCTGAGAATATATAGAGTCGAAGTGGAAGGCGAATTTTCCACGAAAATTATTCAATTAATATTAGATTTAAGAAACTTTAGACTTTTTTTTTGTGTGTTTTCCTGAGAAATTTAATACGATGACGACGAGTAGCGGAAACATTTTTGTTGACAGATGAGAATGATAAAATAAATTGTATTTGGTTTTTTATTTCATTTAATTTGGCTTCGTGCTTTGGAGTTGTATTGCTTCTGGTTTTAAGTTTCTCAATTTTTTTAAGTTAATTGAATAGATTTGAAAAAAAAAAAAAACATTTCACTACAGAGAATGATCCTTGACTTTAAATGAAAAAAGACTATACTTTCAGTCTTGTAATTCAATTATATGTCAGCCTAACAGATGAGCTCTTACAAACAAAAACGTGCCACCATTTATAAAACAAAAAAAGGAAATTTGTGAAAAACCCAGCAAAATAACAAAAAGTTAATAAATATAAAATAACCGAATAAGGTATTCAAGGATTCAGAGAATCAGCTAAATCGTTGAAAGATTTTTCTCATATACAAACTTCTAGGAATTTGGAAATTTGTTTTTATATGTTTTTATTGTTTGAACTGATTTATTCAATTTATTGAATATTTCGTGGAACTACCTACGAGTACCTACCTCTTGTTTGTAAATATTTGCTTAGCTTAGTCAAATTATGAGTATTTTCATGAAAGATAAAAGACTTTTGTTCATCATAAAAAGGAAAAGAAAAACAAAAAGAAAATAACAAAAGTAAGACATTAGAAAAGAAAGAAAATAATTTACTTTTCTTGGCACAACATTTGATAATAATTCATGAACTTTATGAGGAGAATTCCCAAAAAAATCAAGTTTACCTATTTTTCAATTTTAATGAATATAATGTTGCCCAAGTTCGACTTTAGCCTTTTTTCAATTTAAAATAATGAAAACATAAAAAAAATATCAAAGCAAAAAACACCCCTGCATAATGTAGGAGTAGGTTAAGTTGATTTTCCTTGCTATGGGTTAAGTTATCGGAAGAAAAATAATCAAATTAAAAACTATTTTTTTTTTATTTTATCTCCGAAACTTTTATTTCGTGGTTTTAAAAAAAAACGAACATTACGATGATGGAGAAGACAAAAAAGTTGCTTTCGTCATTCCGTACGCTGCGTCGCACACTGGGGCAGCTCCATAGAGATCAGTGCGCTAAAGGTATTTTGTAGAAGAGTTCAAAACAATCATTTTTTACTATGGAAGGGGGGTCTATCTCCCGCCGTTTAGGCGGGAGGGACAATTTTCTAAAATATGACAAAAAATAAAAAAATTATTAAAAAACAACGGCAACACTTACAGTTATGAACGATACCTTTTTCAAAAGCCAGAATTATACACTTAATTCTAATTTTTAAATCAAATTATTTAAATTAATTGTTCTCTAAATAATCAACTATAAAGTAAAAATTTGGGAAAAAAAATAAAAAAAAAAAACACATTCAATGCTATTTTTACCAAGACTGTGAATTTAAATATGAAATTAATCGATGAAATAAACTGCCTCAGTTAATTTCTTATCAAATTCTGAAAACCATATGCTTCTATGACTCTTCTTTTATTGTGCCCAAGCAGGGGGGTTGCAAGGGGATAGCATGCGGGACAAAGAGGGTGCCAAAAAGGGAGTTAAGTTAAAAAGGTGTTAATATTAGCGAAAATAGCCAAGAAAATTAAAATCTGATACAAAGGTAACTCTCTTATTTTCAATTTTCTCGGAAACTAGAAGGCATTGAAGCAAATGGTTTTCAGTATTTGATACAAAATTAAATAAGGCAGTTTATTTCATCGATTAATTTCATATTTAAAGTCACAGTCTTGATTAAAATAGTATTCAATTTGTTTTTTCAAATTTTTTTTCACAAATTTTGACTTTGAAATCGATTATTTCAAAAACAATTGATTGAAATAACTTGATTTTAAAACTCAAATTAAGCGTACAGTTTCTGCTTTTGAAAAAGGTATCATTTATACCTGTAAGTGTTGCCGTTGTTTTTTAATATTTTTTTTTTATTTTTCGTCATATTTTAGAAAATTGCCCCTCCCACCTAAACGGGGGGAGATAGACCCCCTCCCATAATAAAATATAATTGTATTGAACTCTTCTACAAAATACTGTTATCAATTCTTTTCCCCTAAGTTATCGTAATCGTGCCTTTTTTTCCTGTGTAAACACGCAAGTTTATGTTTAAGCAACTTTGTCTTTTCTTAGTAAAAATTAAATTTAAGCTCATTTTTACTATTTTACATAACTATTAAACACAAAAAGTAACTTTAGACTCTTCAAAATAATTTATCGCACAAAACCACTACTTTTGCCCCACTGTGCGTCGCGTCGGTCGACTTTTGTGTAGATAAGAAGACCCGTTTTAAAAAAACGTCCCGTTTCTGCTTGAGCCTCGTAAGTACATTTTTTTAAAAGATTTAATTTTCTGCCAAACATTGCTCTAAAACTTACAGAAAGAACAGATACAAAGGTTTAAGTGTAGAAACAACTAAATCAATATGTCATAAATATAACTTGATTTCCCTTTGTTCAATTCATATTTTTAACTTTGAGAAAAATGTATATTTATTTTAAGAACTGAACAAAATTTGCTATGTAGATATGTGGTTCATTCAGATACGAGACGGTATGTAATATGCATATATGTATCTATCATACAAAGTTTTCGAGGTATTGTAAGTTTCTCTAAAACGGATCTAACAATTTGTAACAAAACTGCCTTTTTAGTTTTTCTCAAAAAATTCGGAGAACGGAAATATGGCGTTGCCTTTTTTTTTTTTGCTAAAATTGACATTTTTTTTAAGTTAATATCAAATTTTGTTAATATCAAAGTAAAAACCGATTTTATTCAAAATTTAATATTTAAGTAAAAAAGTTGTGAAAAAAAAATAAAAATTTTAAAATAAAAGACTTAATTTTCTGCCTTCTATTTTTTTTTTTTATTTTGGTTCTGAAAACTTGAACAATTGTGAATTTTATTTTTGCGCGGGCAACCGTTTAAAATTAAGACTTACAAATTAAATAAAAGAAAATTGTCAAAAAAATGTAAAATTAGAAAAAATATTAAAAAATATTTTAACCGAGTTTTTGAAGAGAGGTAAAATGCAATGATCAATTAAAAAAATATGACTTAAAATAAACACAAAATCGAAAACAACAATAGTAACGTACCCTCTTAAGACTTTAAGTACCCCTAACTTTATAAATGTGGCTATTCTTTAAGAAAGGATTCGCCTAAGAGGTTAGTAAGTGAGTTTCACGAACTTGCTTTTTATGTAAAAGTTTTCTGTATGTACCAGTACCTACAGGTAAAATAGGAATTTAAAAAAATTCTATACTCTCATGAATCTTTGGAAAATAAATCAAATGACACATGTCTAAAGGTATTTTGTATGCTGAATTTAATGAAATAAAAATGAAGTAAAAACGATTGCTCTAAAAAAAAGTTATTGCCGATTAACAACAAGGACGTATAAAAGGATCCGTAAAATTCCTTTCTGGGGAAAGGGTGTTTTTTTTTTTAAAGGTTGAGCTATGATTGAGGGAAGGTGAATAAGTTTCCCTTGTTATAAGAGCTAAGAATCTAAAGAGTTTACCAAAGTATATTGAGTGAAAGGGTGTTTTTTTTTTTAAGAAATGATGAAATTTATTATTAAAAACCACAAAAACTGGGGCAAAAATGGTACCCCAATGGAAATTGATAGAAATGTTTTATTTATAATAAATATATAATATTTATTTATAAACCAAGAATATGAGCAGTCTATACAGATGTTTTAGGTGAAAGGGTGTTTTTTTTTTGGAAATTAGGAAAATCCGCGGTAGGCCCGATAAAATCAAGAAGTTCGCTTAAGAAATATAATAAAAATGTTGTCTTTAACATGGGAATTACGAATAAAGTAAGTCTATACATTTTTTTCATATGAAAGGGTGTTTTTTTTAGGTGTAGAGAAAATGTGGTTATTGAAAAAAGAAAGTAAAAATAGTGGTACCCTACTGAAATTCAGCAATTATGTTAATTTTGAGATTAGAAACACGAATCTAAAGTGTCTATAAGAATATCATGGTTGAAAGGGTGTTTTTTTGAGTGAAAACAAAAATGATGGGCCACCCTAATGAAATTTGGTAAAAACGTTGCATTTGGTAAGCAAGAATAAAAATAAAATTTAGGTGAAAGGTTTAAAAAAAAAAAAACGTAAAATTATTCAATTTTTTTCAAATTGTCATCGAAACAAAAAATAAGCGAACTTTTTGCCAAGTTTTTTTATTTGTTGATTTTTTGTGACAAAAATTGATTGATTGACTTTTCTGATTTATTTTTAGTTGTAACATTAAAAGGTCAATAAAATAATATATCTTACAAAAAAGTTCGTTTTTGATCCATGGAGCATTGGAAAAAAAGGAGATTTTTGAAGCCAACACAAAAATTGTGCATTTCTAATATGCGGAGATATGTGCTCTTCGAAATTGCACATTCAAGTTTTGTTTAAGCTTATTTTAAAAATTGGTTCAATATAATATGTATGTACATTAGGGCGTTCATTTTTTAGGTTTTTTTTCGAAAATCAAGGTTCTTAAGTGGAAAAACTGTTTCTTAATAATAAAAAAAAAGAATTCCCAAATTTTTAATAAAACATGCTTGGTTTAATGAATCCGAAAAAACATACATGTCCTGACTAAGCCCCTAGTCCTAGAAAAATGGTTTATACCTTTTTGAAAAGGGTGTTCAATATAGAATAGAACCTCATCAAATTTTTTCACATTTAGGCTATATCTAAAAAAAAATGGCCTAATAAGTCAACATATACCTATATTTCAAATTAGAAAAAACTTTAACACTCTTGGGGCGCCATCTAGCGTCAAAATAAAAATCTGAAAAAATTAGGGGATTTTGTTTTATTATTTAGAAACAGTTTTTTCCACTTAGGAACTTGATTCAAAAACAACCAACGCCCTAATGTACATACTTATTATTAATTTGACACGAAATCCTTGAAAATAAAAGCTTTTCTTATTTGTAGATATTCCTTAATCCCTTAATCCGCAAGGGTTTCAAAATAAAGATGCCCAACTGTCAAACGGATAGAAAAATGTCCTTCATTATTCATTACAAAAAAAAAAACAATATCTTATATCCAACAATTCAACTCGACTAAATGCAAATTACAATCTCTTTCCAACTCAAAAATTCTCATAGCCATAATCTTTGTCATAAATAAATTCTCTCTCCTTGTTTCTCTGACGATATTATTTGTGTTGGCCCTAAAGGCCACTTAAAAATTCAAATGGCAATTCATTGGAGGATATAACTTACATAGTACCTAGATTTTCTTTTTTTTTCTATATGCTCCACACGAATGGGCAAAATCCCATTATATCGTGTAGGAGTCAAAGTCAAAGACTACCATTTTACTATAACAAAGAATAGCAAAGGACATTACCCAAACAAAAAAAAGGATGTCAACTACATAAAACTATGCAAATGTCATTTCTCTAGAATATAACACGACAACCATTTCCGTTACAGATATACCAGCCGATGATATTCTCGAGCTATTTGGCAAGACCTTTTTTGAATTTTGCCAAGATTCAGGATATGATAAGATCCTTCAGGTTCTGGGAGCTACGCCAAGAGATTTTTTACAAGTGAGTTATTTTTTTCTTTTTTCTGCCTTTCAAGTACAAATAAATTGATGACCATTTATTTTCTAATTTATAGAATTTGGATGCCTTACATGATCACTTGGGAACACTTTATCCAGGTATGCGAGCGCCCTCTTTCCGGTGTACGGAAAAAGATGGAACTCTTCGACTTCATTATTATTCGGAACGACCTGGTTTAGAACACATTGTTATTGGAATCGTAAAGGTTCGTATTTCTATTGACAGGACTTTATGCGTTTTCTTTTAATAATAACAATATCCTGTTTTGTTTACTCCTTGCAGGCAGTTGCATCGAAACTCCATGGTGTTGAGGTTGAAATTGAAATTGTCAAGCGGAAGGGTGATCCAATCGATGAGGATGAAGAAAAATTAAACACAACTCCTGCCCAGTTAGAGCAAACAGACCTGAGCAACGTCAACGAACGAACAAGTCCACCTACTCCCCCGTTAACTCCTGGGCCCTCAGTGTGCTCAAATGACCATCACCAGAACCAAAATATCTGCAGCAGAGAGCCATCAGATGAGGCGGATGTGGCCAGGCATAATCAATACCCTCAGTATCAGCAGCAGCAATCGTCGACGTTGACTGGAACTAGGAATAAATCGAATCATGAAATCATGTCAAATGGTGCATCATGTCCTTTGTCGTCGTCCTCCGCCTACAACACTAGCTCCGACGATAGTGCAGCTAGTAGCTGCAATCTTAATTCAATTTGTACAAATCAAGGTGTGTATGTATGTATGTAGTATTTCTGTGCGTTCAGGAGAATGTGTGTTTGCATTGTTTTAATTTATTTGAGCCCCTTCATCGATATGTGGTGTAATCGGAAGCAAGATAAATGAATTGAAATCTTGTGTTAGATCCTCTGAGAGATTGTAGACTTGATAGTTTGTGTTTGGAATCAACTTGAATTTATTGTGGTCAAGTGTATTGTACGAGAAAAGATAGGTAAAGAAGGATCTGGGAGATGGAATGTCTCGGTAATAGATGAGGATTGAGGTTTTTCTATCTCATTATTTGATTGCCATTTCTAGTCAAGTGTGAAATAATTGATGTTCACTATGTTGTTCTGTGTGTGGTTTAAATTCATAAAATAAATTTCCTTTCCTTTTTTAATGATGGTATCCATCCCCAGATATGACAAAATAGATGTTATGGCGAATTCACAACTTTTGAAATATGCTTTCCCAATGTATACTTTGGCTGGGTTGCACAATAGGTTCCTTTGTCCAGAATTTATTGAAGGTGGGTCATATCCTCTGATATCTCTTTATTTAATGCAGTCAATCAGAATTTTCTATTGAATTTCTGTTGTGGTCTACATTCTGTCTGAGAATTGCATGCTATCCTCAATTACCAGTAATTTTGCTTTGTTGTTCTATAGGTAAAATAGTCACTCATTTTTGGTCGAAAAATCAATTTCGTTCAGTAAAAAAAGTTGAATTGAGCTGGTACTTAAAAGTGTTATGACCTTGACGACGTTAATTTTTTTAATGAGACAAATTTTTTTTTACATTCGAAAAGTGGTTTTCTAAAAGAACATGACAAAACAAATTCGCTGATACAGAATGCATTTCCGACGTTTTTTTTTTTGTTCTTCCCCGATGGCATAATCACTACAAAGGCCTTGTATACCTAATGAATTTAATATAGAGTTTCGTCAGCCAGTTTCTTAAAAGCCGAATCATTTTCAAGTTCCAATTATATCTACTATTTATGTTCTTTTGCTTCAAGTTCCAACGAAAATAGAGATTGAACCAAACAAAATTTTTAAATTTTTGTATTGCTGATTCCCAATTTAAAATTTCACTGGCACGTAACTATTTGGAAATACTTGACTATTAACAGGTCAAATATGCAGTTTTTGGATACTTTTTATGTCAAATTACATCCCCAATAGTTTTATTTTAACTGCAAAACTATTTATCTTCTCTAGAAGCCATATTTTATCGTCTAAAATATATTTATTTATTAAATGCTAATTTTTTGCGCAAACCAAAAATTTGTACCTCTCATGGTTTTTGAGTTATTGAATTTTCCGCCAAAATAAGTTTGACATTAGCGGACATAATCTGAAATGATTAAAAACAATAGGTTTGGCTGACCTCCAAATTTGGCATTTTTTTTCTTTTAAATTCCACAACAGTTTTTCTTTTATAGCTTCAACAGTTTTTTTGCTATTCAAAATTCCACTGAAATAAGACTGCAGTTAGCAGACGAAACTAGAAAAATTATTATTTTTTTGATGTCCAAAATTTTAGCTAATTATGTAAATGCTTATTTGAGCAAAAATTCATTTTGCAGCTCCATCTAGTAGTTTTTTATTTCAAATTTTAGAAGTGCACTTCCGGATTTTCAAAAAAAATTTTTTTTTTTCGTTGGCCAGTAATTGAAACTTTTCATTCAAAAAAAAGTTTTGATGCAAATCCCAATTTGTAACTCCAACACTTTTAAAAATATTCAAAATATTTTTGGTTAACATAAAAAATGATGTTGAGTCTTATTTTAGCGGAATCTTGAATAACAAGAAAACTGATCGAGCTGCAAAATGGAGGTTTTGGCCTTTCATCTAGGTTACTACAAATTTCTGCGAAAAAAAAACTGAATTTCGCATTTTTTTCAAATCTGAAAGCTTTGTTTTGAGCTAACTTTTACAAAACCACAACAAGAATGTGGAATTATTGTGCTTTGGGTTCCATTTTTTATTTCCACTCTTATCCAATTTTCTTAAACTTTCACGGTGGAAATTGATTTACGGATGGCAACGTTGAATTATGTTTTTACTAAAATCAAACCAAATTTACTTATGGTTATCAAGGTGTTAATAAAACCCTTACCTTGCAAACTACGGTTGGAATCCTGTTTATTAAAAATAAGTTTGCCATTTCCCCTTGGTTGAAGTCATTTTTCAATTGTTGATGCTAACTTATGTGAGATCTTTGTTTGAAACTTTCTCCTCCATCAGGATTGGGTTTAATTAAGGAAACATAGTCTATGTCGCTGCTCAAACAATTTCGTTATATACAGCAGGATACATGGTCTTCTTCATTTTACTAAGTGTATTTTTAGCCAGAAAAGAGATTAAAATGCACTTATCAAGATGATGCTCTTCTTAGATCCTATCTCCTTAAATTAATAAGATTTCTAATAGAAATAAATAGAATCTGCTTAAACTTTGTTACAATCAAAATTAATTTCACTTTAATACTAGGTAATTTTCTTCTAAAAAAAAATATAGAATGAAATGATTTCTCGTTAATTGTATGTGCTATGTGCTTTCTTATTGAAATTAAACGATTAGAGATAAAAGGATTTTAAAAGGATTCATTGATTTCAATTTAGTTTGGCATACATTTTGCACCGTATGTGCTTTGTTTAGGTTCAAGAAATCAAAAAGATTTGTCTGCTAATTAAAGTCTTCTTGGCAAAACAAAAATCATGCAGAAATCCATTTAATTAAATACAGATTTCACTTCTTTTAAGCACACAGTTATCAGGCTATTTAACGTGACCGTCCCAAGCCCTTTGCCACCAACCTGATAGACACTTTGACAGTTATTATTTTCACACTACTTCAGACCTATTTTTATACACGAAGAAAATAATGAGATCTTGGCCATTCATATTTATAGTTATTTTGATGCAAATTTTGTATTTTAACTTAAAAAAGAGGCTTGGAACTGTCTTATTTTCAAATTTTAATAGAAAAAAACTAAATCACTGTACAAAAAATTCCAAATTTATTAAGTGACGCTTTGAAATAATTTTATTATTTTTACAAATTTAATTTTTTTTATTTTCATTCATGTAGACCAACAAAAAACATGCCCAGTCCTAAGCAATAGAAAATCTAGTGATTCCCTGCAATCGACAAAAGCTGACAGCCTTGATGATGCAGCCAAAAAGCAAAGCAAAACGGACCGTTTACGTTTGCTAAAAAATAAAAGTGATGACATCGAAAGATACGATCACGTTCAATTTCTCATTCGAGAAGTAGCAACTGGTGGCTCCAAATCAACCCAATCTCAAGCCATCGATGAGAAAGAACCTCCCGATGACATGGAATTTCTTTGTGAAGGTAAAATTAATAATTGTCGTATATTTTTTTTCTCTATCTTCATGTGCATCTAAATCACGAACAGATACTTAGAAAATTGAATCATAATGTGTATATACGACTTGTCGTATGTATGGAATCCTCTATATATTAAAGGTTTCTCTAGAATGTCCTTCATATGATTTCTTGCAGCACCACTCATCTCACCTTCGACGTTTTGTAAGGTTTTCCCCTTTCATCTGATGTTCGATAGGCAAATGAAAATAGTTCAAGCTGGCAAATCTGTGTCAAGGGTCATTCCAAGGTGAGTTAATATTGCATATATCTATATAACTACTATGGAATTCATCGTATAAGAGGTGAAATTCGTTCAAGTTTCTAATGATTATTATCTTTTATTTTACCCCCAACCAACCTCCCACATATATAACCTTATTCTCTATATATCTCTTCAGAGTTGCTGCCGAGAGTTGTTCTCTACTCGAAGTCCTCGAAGCCATTCGACCGCACTTGCAACTTACGTTCGAGAACGTGCTTGCACACATCAATACAATTTACGTGATGCAGACGAGGCAAGGTGCCATGGGCAAACACGAACGCTACCTAAGACTGAAAGTGAGTATTAATCCCATGAGTAGGTTTTAGTACATAAAATAATAATATGTAGGAGTTGGTATACATATATTAAAAATTCTATAGACTGAAGTCAAAAATTTAGGTTAAATTTTTAATAAGAAGATTACTTGTTTGTGTGCATCTTATTAAAGGGTCATTTCGTTCATTATTGCCTAGCTAGAATTAATTTGCATTGGAAAGTGAAGTGACATTGCAATCAATATCTATTTTGAATAGATTAAAAGCAATGCAATTTTTGCAATGTTTGATTTTAAATAAAAATTTTTTTCTTTGAGGCAAAAATTTGTGTTAATCGATTTTGTAAGAACTTTAAAATAACTACAAAACTCAGAAAATTCAATATTCCGAAAGTCTTAAGTCGAAAATTTTAACACTTTGAAGAAAGATCGTTGTCCTGAAAACCAAAAGCTTTTACAAATATATCGACACCAATTATTAATTTTGTGCAAAAAACTGAGTCGCATATACTTGCTCTCATATATTGCTTGGTTCCCTTGATTTTTTTAATAAAAAAAAATATTTATTGCAACTAAAAAAAATTGCATAAAAAAAAGAAAATATTTAGTTACTGCAAATGAAAAAATATTTGCATAAAAAAAATATTTGTTGCAACTGAAAATGTTTTGCATTAAAAAAAATGTTATTGCAACTGAAAAATATTTGCAATGAAGGTAAAATTTGAATTGCAATTGAAAAAATTTGTCCTTAAAAAAATAAAAAATTTATTGCAAATAAAAAATTTGTGCATTAAATAATTTTGTTTTTATTTTTGAACCTAATGTGAGGTCAAATAATCAAAATTGTATGAAATTCGACGAATGTTATAAAAAAAAAAACATTTAATGCAAACATTTTGCAATTCGTTTTTTTTTTCAATGCAGAAAATTTTTTATTTGCAACAACATTTTTTTAATGCAAAATGTTTTTAGTTGCAATAAATATATCTTTTAATGCAAACATTTTTCAGTTGCAGTACAATTTTTTCAATGCAAATTTTTTTCAGTTGCAATAAATATTTTGTTTTCAGTCCAAATTTTTTGTATTTGTAATAAATATTTATTTTTTTTTAATTTATAATGGAAAACAAATGCATTAAAAATGCGATTAAAAGGTGCTAAATGGTTCGTTTAACTTATAAGTAAAATTTCATTTCATTATTTTAAGCCTAGGTGCCTCCGGATTGTGGTTTAATTTTTGAAAAAGCAGAATTTTTGCCTAAAAACCACACATGCCTAAAAACTACACATTTCTTATGCAAGCTAATTCAGGAGGATGTGCCGAAAAGCTTAAGCGTGTAAGTTGGTTCGGGACAAGAAAAAGATAGTATGGGAGGGGGTTTATATTCGTCCCCGTTTAGTCAGGAGGGGCAATATTCTACAAAAAAATGATTAAATTAGGAAAAAATATTGTTAAAAGTCAACGATTATACCTACAACAACATGCTATATCTTTTTGTTAAGCCCAAAATCTCTTTTTCATTTTTGCTTTCAAATAAAAATGTTTTATAGTTTTGAAAAAAAAAATTTTAATTTGCGAACGAATTTTTTTTTAATTTTATGTGTTTAAGAACTATTAAAGTTTGCAAAATTAAATGCTTTAATTTGTTTTTAAGCAAAAACGAGAAATTTTACATAATTTTTAATGATATGTTAATTTATTTATTTATTTATTTATTTATTCAACTACAGACTAAGTGTCTAAGTTGTTCAAAATAGTGACAATAATTATATTTTACAAAATTTAAGAAATTATAATTAACAATTCAATAGTTTTTTCTTTAAAATATTTTTTGATAAATTAAAATCAATGCTTTGATAGTATTTATTAAAGTCCATGCACATAATATTAAGAGGCTCATTAATTCCATAGTTAACTATGGCTGAAGTCGTATAAAAAAACGAAGGGTTGCGAGTAGGTATGTCTTGGGCGAGTGTTGATGTTCAGCAAACTGAGGATATTAGGTGAATTGATTGATCCGGATATAAGTTGGTATATAAAAAGAACATTGGAAACTTCTCTCCGTTTCTTGAGTGTCGATAGTCCAAGAAGCTTTAAGCGATTTTCATAAGGCGGAAGATTTAGATTTGGGTCCTAAGGGAGATGTCGAAGAGCAAATAGTAAAATAGATTAATTAGTGAGTTAGTGAGTAAATCAGCTACTGTTTTTGCGATTTTTGAAAACCTTTGATTCTATTCGAAAAATAAAAACAATACAAATACTTATTTGTGTAATTTTTACTTGCGATATAGGTACTATATATCAAGTTATGTATTCGTACAAAAAAAAAAAGTTGAGATAACATTTTTCCATGACATTACGATGGTAGACAATGCCAAAAAAGTGGGTCCCGGAAGTCCGTCTGTCTGTCTGTCTGTCTGTCTGTCAGTCTGTCAGTCTGTCTGTCTGTCTGTATAAGGAGCTACAGCCCAAACGGTTGGACCGATTAATGTCAAACTTGGTATGTAGCGTTATTTGGCGACTCTCCAGAGGGGTTTTTGGAATTAATTTTTTTGGACCAAAAATAACGGTACTTGTCATATACCGATTTTAGGAAAATTGAAATATCTCGAAAACGGCTCCAACGATTTTGTTTAAAAAATTCAAATGTTAGTTTTAAGCTAAGGTCTATCTTTCAATGAAAAAAATTTTTTTTGAAAATCATTATTAACGGTACCTGCCATAGAACCGTTTTTTTCAAATCCGATTATCTCCGAAACTGCTAATTCGATTTCAACGAAACTTTTTGTGAAGAAGCATTTATATAATTTAAATATAAGCCAAAAATAAAATTAAAAAAAAAAATATTTTTGGATTTTTAAAAAAATTTTGAAAATTTTTTTTTGAAAAATCAAATTTTCGAAAACCAGACATTGAATTTTTTTGAAATTTTGTTTTTAGATGTTGATTAGTGATTTCTACAAAATGGCATACCAATTTTATTTTTAAACTTTTTTTCCAAAAAATTATTTATAAAAAATTAGTTTTTTAAAAAACGGCTCTAACGATTTTGAAAATTTTTTTTCTAAAAATGCATGTTAATATATCAATCAAAACTGCATACTTGTTTTGGAGGGCAATTTAATTTCAGATTTTATTTAATTTAAAAAAAAAACGAATTTTATTTTTTTTTTCAAATTTCTATATAAAAAGTCTTAAAAATTTAAGCAACTTTAACTCTAAGAGCAAGTTCGTGCGACCCCAGTCGTGCATTTTATTTTTTTTGTTTTGCGAATAAAATTTAACTTTAGAATTCAAAAATGAGTAGCAACTGAGTATTAGAAAACACACGACTGAAGCCACAGTGATTCGACACCTTAGACTTTTTTTCAGTTTTCAAAATTAAGGGTATAAGGATATATTCTATAGCTTCATTCTGATGGATCACTTTTAAAATTTCCCAGAAGTAAGATAATTGCCGATGATGATTGATGTAGAATTCACAAAAATTATGTTCTCCACGTATAAGAAATTTTATATTAAGCAATTTCCATTGTTAAAACATGAACATTTTTTATATAGGAATGGAAAGAGTTGTTTTATTGTTATTTAAAAGCACTAAAGACAACAGCCTATAAAACTGATTCGATAGGGGATGTGCTTAAATTTTATTCGATTTTTTTTTGCCTTTTGAATGGAAATAAAGTTGTTTCCAAAATAGGACACTAACACACACACAAATACGCATTGATTTTCAGACTTTCTTTAACATCAATCTAGAAAAAGAAAAGGATTATTCACTTTTTATCTTTGTAGCCGTTGGCTAGGATTTGGCATCTTTATTATAAGCTGAAACAATAATACAAAAAAAAAATCCATTGGGTTCTCTCTCTCATTTCAAGAATAATATATGAGGTTTAGGTTTGGGTATATACAAGGAAAAGGAATCAAAGAAATTGAAGAGTGTTATCACGTATTTTTAAAATGATATCGTTGTATGGAAGTTTGATGTAGATTTTGTGTTAACCATTTATGTTCTTTGGTTTTTTTTGGATTTGTGCTTATTTTTGAGGTTTCATTTTGGGGTATTTTTCTATAGAAATTCTGAAGAAAATCCCAAAAAAAGGAAAGTCAGAGTTACAGTGGCTCATTAGATTTTATGGAATCGATTTTATTGGCAGACCTCTAGGGAAATGTGTGTGTGTGGGTTATAAATGTGAATATAGTGATATACACATACGATTTGATCTGATTTAAGTTTTTGTAGTACCAGTTAAAAGCTAATAAATGAGGGTTTGTTTATTGCAAAGAAACTCTTTGTTAAGGTGGCAAGCAAAAGACGAAAATTTATGTTTCTATTCTTCTTACAGTTTTTTGATAAGTCGAATATAACTTTTTTTTCAAATGACAATATCTCCTCATTTGTGTTTTGAAAACCAAATTTGAGTAGTGGGGTCATTCGAGTTTATTAGTTTTAAACTGCTGAACACAAGTGTTATCAAAAAAGCTATTTATATCCCTAACTGGACAAAAGTAGTAAATATTTTATTAAAATTTGTGTCCTCTCTGACACCAAAATACATAAATAACAAATTTAGTTTGACTCTTTTTTTTATTTTCTTTGTTTTTTTATATTTTTTTATTAATACAAAATCGTGAAAAATTCTTCTGCAATCATATCATAAAATTTATTGCTTTCAAAGTTTTTATATATTTTGTGTAATTTTTTTATTGCAGGGCCAAATGATGTACATTCCAGAATCGGACCGAATCCTGTTTCAATGTTATCCCAGTGTAATGAACCTTGACGATTTAACGAAGTAAGTGTGTGTATGTTTTTTGTTTTAATAAAAAAAAAAAAACATAAATAAAAGAAATAATAATTTTTCTAAAATTTTTATGAACAAATCCATTAAGATTGCTATCATGTCTTGCTATAAAATTCTAAAACAGATTGAACAATGCTTAGAAGACTCTAGAGAGCGTACACAGTGAATAAAGTGTTTCTCGTGGGAACAATTTTGTATTACTTTTACTGCTGGCTATATAGAGTGCTTTTACGCACATACAAAATGAATGTTTTCATGTCGTGATAGTTTTTATCATGATAAATCATTATTTCATACACATCATGAGTTTATTGTACCGCAAAAGTGTGTCAATGATAACGTATGAATATGTGGTTCTATAACACACAATGTCTAAATGTGGGTGTTATTTACTGGTAGGTATATGAAAATGGTTAGAATTATAGAGTATCAAATGGTTACTTTTCTGAGAAGACGCATTTTTGCACATAAACATGAAGCCGTTGAAGAAACATTAGGGTAAAGAAGAAGAAGATTGGTTTATAATACAAATTCTACATATAGTAGAGTAACTAAAGCAAATTATTAGGGAACCCGGCCGAACAGCTCTGATTTTGACGATTTTTTTTTCAAACGTAGGTAATTAAAAATACTTTAAAGTCTATATTTTAAAAATTGCCGGTGTTGCCGTATTGTTTTTTAAAATTCAAATTAAATTTTTTTTTAACAAAACCATTTTTTTTGCTTAAATTTCATAAAACAAATGATAGCAAAAGATTCTCTATTTAATTTAAGGAAAATATATAAAAGACAGTAAGGGACAATCTAACATCGTTTAAGCGATAAATGCAATTTTCTAACATTCTGACCTCAAACACAAAAAAAATATTTTGAAAACAACGGCAACACCTACAATATTTTAAAATACATTTTTAAAAAGCCAGAAGCTCATTCTTATCTCTTAAATTTAAATCCACTAAATTTAATCAAGACTTTTTGAAAAAAATGGTCCTCAAACTCAGAATTAAAAAAAAAAATGTTATTAGAAAAATTTAAAATGACTTTTTTCCAAACTTTTTCTAATAAAATATGAATTTATTTAAAAAAAGTTTTTGGCCATAAATATTATCAGTTGAATTTCGAAGTAAAAAAGGTAAAATATATCACACTTTTGAAAAAAAAAAATGAAAAATTACTTCAATTTCAATGGTTTTTTTTATTAAAACTGAATTTTTGCATTGAAATAATTAATTTTCTCAAAGACTGTGGTAAATAGGAAATTTAAATTTTTGCTATTTAACTTTTAACAGTAAGGGTTATCAAATGAATAAAAAATAATTTTATGTTTAGATAATGAACTTTTAAAAAAAAATAAGTTACATTTTTTTCAAAACTTTTATTAAAAAAAGTTCTTTGAAAATGAAATACTTTTTGATTTTTTTCATAAACCGTAATACATATTGACATTTCCTTTTATAATTTGAAATCATAATAAATGCGGCCAAAAAAATTTGAAAATTAATACATTTTATATTACGACCAAGTTTAAAAAACGACATCTTAAAATTTTTTCAATAATTTTTTTTTTTTTTCAAAAATCTGAGTTCAATTACCATTCTTTCAAAAGCCGTTAATTCAATTAACTTAATTTTAATTTTACATATATGACTAAGCTTCTAGCTTTTAAAAAATGTATATTTGAATATTGTAGGTGTTGCCGTTGTGTTCAAATATTTTTTTTTGTGTTTGAAGTCAATTAATAAGAAAATTGCATCTATCGCTTGAACTATGGAAGATTGTCCCTCACTCCCATATATTTTTTTTCCTTGAATTTCCTAGACAATCTTTAAGCATCAATTAATTTATGAAATTTAAGAAAAATTTTTGAAAAAAATTTGTTTTTGTTCACAAAAATTTTCAATTAAATTTGAAAAATCAAAACGGCAACACCGGCAATTTTTAATCTATAGACTTTAAAGTATTTTTAATTACCAACGTTTGAAAAAAAAGATCATCAAAATCTAAGCTGTTCGGCCGGGTTCCCTATAATATTGCCAATTTTTGAGCTTTAGTTACTCCACTAATACTACTGGAATCAGTAAAGTAGAAGAATAAGCACTATATTTAATTGGACTTGTTAAATTATTGATTTAATATAGCTTTTTATGGCCTTTAGTCCAAACAAAAATTTTGGCGTTTCGTCCCGGTGGAGCATTAAGTTTTCGTTAAGAAATCTATGTAAGTTGAACTGAATAAAAACAAAATTTGCGTATTGACAAGGTGTCTCACGATAAGTCAACTGATGAGTCCAAGTGAGCTCCACCGGGACGAAACGCCAAAATTTTTGTTTGGACTAAAGGCCATAAAAAGCTATATTAAATCGAAACATTAGGGTGTTAATTGAAGAAACAAAATTGGGAAAGTTTTCTAGATTTTGAAGGAATTTTTACTTGATAATTGTTTTAGGCCCAATTTATTCACTCTCCATTATTTTTAAAGGCTCCATTAAAAATTATAAAACTGTCAAATCGCATACAAATTTTAAAATTTCCCTTTTTTAATGGCGACTTTAAATTTAATGGAGTGTGAATAAATTGGACCTTAATAATTTAAATATCGTCGGTTCAAAGGAAAAACTCACTATAACTGCTATATTGAAATCGTATGTAGTAAGTAAGTTTTTCTTTGGACCGACAACGACGCACATAGGGGTATTTAGTCAATTTAGGCGGACAAAACACGACATTTTAAACTGATCCAAAAGTAAAAATTCAACTTCTTACTAAAATTAGATAACTTACTTAGCATTGTCTTATAGTTTTAAAATTGATTACCACTCCAGGTGACTAACAGCAGCACTCTAGAGTTCAGGATTTTAAACCCAAAAATAAAATAAAATTTTATTATAATTTAGCGACAGTGCTTAATTAAGTACTTTTTTTTTAAGTGGCTACAGAAAAAAGTTTTTATGCCATATTGATAAAGAGATACGAAGCTGTCTACTAGATGCTGTAGCTAAGTGTTATATTACTTAAAAAAAAAAAATAGTGATATGTTGAATCTTAATATAAATTAAACGTAAAAATATTGTCTTTCTGTGTTTTGGTAAGGAGAAAAGTTATGCTATTTCACATTATTGCGTGATAAAATTTAATGTTTTCTAAAGGTTAAACTCGTATCAAATTGAATCTGTACAAATAAATTGCAACTTAGTGCAACTTCGACACATTTGCCCCTTTTAAACGTTTTAGGTTTTAAAATGCTTACTTTGTTTAATGCATTCATATTTTAGGTTTTTTTTTAAAGATTCAACTTTTTGAATTACAAAACCTGATCCCTTATAATTTTTCCTAAATTTTAAGACCTTTATGTTGGCGAAACAATTAGTAAAACTCCATTTATAGGCGTTGAACAAACCATTTGGGTCCATGCTTGAGACTTTTTGTTTGATCAAAAATAGGTTTTGGAAGAAAAATGTTTTCATTGAAACTAACAGTTAAAATACTTAATTCCAGTATTAATTACCTTGTCGTATTAATTACCTTAATGTTGTCCGCGTAAAAGTGGCAAATATCCCTATGTGCGACGATTCGTTTTAAAAGTTATTTTGTGTCAAATTTAAATCACTACAAAAACAGTACTGTTAAAAAAGAGCCTAGTTAAGGCATGTTTTCGAATTTGTGATTGTTCTCTTGACAATTTTTCTTTAAAATATGTACCAATTTTTGAAGTTATTTGAAAAATTGCCAACAATCAAAATTTTAGTGATACAAATTTGAAACCAAATGTTAACTTGGTACACTTTTGCATCTCAGTACTTTTTGGGCCAGCACAATTTCAACATAGGAGAACTTGGCTCCTTTTTAAAACAGTAATATTTTTGTTGTGATTTCACTACTTTTTGCAAAGTACCTGTTCTATTGCTGTAGATCTAAAATCTCTTAATATTCGATGAAAATTCAGCTATAATGGCTACGCCCCTGGGCTAAAATTGTCTGATTTAAAATATTTACATTTTTATAAACTACCAGCTCTACCATTCTACCAAATTTCAAGATTCTACGATAATTAGAAATGCATTAAAATAATTGATAAGAACTAGCGAAAATGGGCGTTTACCACGCCCCTTGAATTGAAAATCTCAAATTTTCGATTTTTTCCTTTGTATAAACCACAAGACCTATCACCGTGTAAAATTACAAGTTTCTACGATAGCGGGAAGATCTTCTTAATTTTGATGATCTGTCAGTGAGTCAGTTACGGTTTTCACGTAAGTAGTTTAAATTTTGTAAGGAGTTTGGTTTTGACCAGCTCAACAAAAAAGCGAGTTTAAGATTTCTGACATATTTGGTGTGGAAGTTAGAATGGGGTCGAAAATAGCTTGAGTTGTTTCCCGTAAATAAGGGTGTAGTATGCCAAAGTTGCTAGAGAACTTGGCTGAGCACTTCCGTTCCCCTTGATATATTAGATATTAAACCGCATTTTTCACAAATCAGTACAACAATTTGAATTCAAAATACCTACCTAAAGTATTTGGGTCTTTGTTTAAAAATTACAATATTCCTTATTGGTAAAAATTCAAGCCATTTTTAAAAAAATAAAAATAAACCCAATTTTGCTAAATGAAGTTATAAAAAGTAGTTAACAGCTTAAAATGAGAAAATTACCACTTAATTTTTCTTGATTTAAAATTACCTAGAAATCCAGGGTTTTCTTCTGAAAGGTTGACTGTGAAACCACCTGTCCCATGCTGACTTAGTTTTTATAATATTTCCGTAGAAAAAGTTATAAAAGATTTCAAAACTTATCTTCAGGGCTATAATGTTTAATGTTTATAACCGTCAACATCACTAACACAACAAAATTGACATGTTGATTTTTAAAGAATGTATTTAAGAGAGCAGAGAAAACAGCTTACAAATAAAATAAAATTTCAAAATTCAAATTGAACCGTTCACTGTGGTGTATGTGGAACATTTTTTTAACATTCAAATTATGTCGAATGAATTAAGTTTTCATTATTTAAAAATTGCGTAATTATGCTGATGGTTAACTTTTCATTTGTAGTCTCAAAAGTTGGTCTGATTGTTTTGAATCAAAATCCTATTGATGATATGAGTAACATTCTTACATTTAAATCTAAAGGAAATTAATAGATAACAGTTTTAAAGTAATTTTTGCACTTTACAACCTTTCAAAACCTATACAAAGTCAATTTCAAAAATTAAAAAAAGTCCAATTTGTCCAATTTGAAACGCAGTCTAGGAACTTTTCTCGTTTTAGTTACAATTTTGATAATTTTCTTATCAATTTTCATTAAAAAAGTTTCTTTTTTTGAAGTTCTTGTAGGTATCCCAAAAACGTGAAATGGTCAAAAATCAGAAGATTTACAAGTTGTTTGTGAAACCTGATTAAAATTTTTTTTTACAAGTTATAGATTCTGGCCAATTGAAACAACATATTTCTTTTCTAACGTATATTTTGCACAAATCTATTTAATCCAAAAAAAAGTGGCAAGAAGTTCTTGATTAGATTTCGGCTTTTTGATATTTACCTTCCACCTAGAGACTATAAATTATATACATTTGCATTCAATACCAAAATGCTTACATACATTTTTGCAGACACATTTTAAACATTCTTTCCATTAACACCATCATTTTCAAATAAAAACCCCACAAACTCAAAAACCAACTTCAAATACCCCCCCATAGATTTTATAGTGAATGGCAAATAAAAAAACTCATTGCGATTTAATTGACTTAAGTGCTTTTACGGTTTGAATAGCAAACAAAGTTTACTATTTTATTAGAACCTTTGTTTTTAAATAATGATTTACTGCCTCTGTTCTTTGTATATACGAGAATTTTATTGAAACAAAATTCCAAAGGTCATTCAAAAGCCAACAGAAAAAATATTTTGCATAGCTATTTAGAGTTTTCATAATGAAAAGACAAAAATAATTCATCCTGAATGGAAAACGAAATAAAAACAATTTAGCAAAGAACTCGATAACAATAGATGCCACATCGAGTTGGAAATGTGATTTATATAAAACTTTGTTTTTTTTTTTCACAAAAACAAACAAAAAAAAGAAACGAAAATGAAAACAAAATATCCCTCGATGACTCTCACTCTCATAACAGCATTAAGCATAGAAGGAACATAAAACACGCCTAACAGCTCAGCTCCAGAGTGAGAGAATACAAATTGTTATGTCCATACCCAATCTAGGGTTGCCAAATGTTGGCAATTTATCATCAATATGGATATTCGGTTTGCGACTCCACCTCTGCTGAAAACTGTTACATTAGCACATTTTCCTTCTTATCCTCTTTTCGGTGCTGCTAGAATGAACCCACTTATGGCATTCACAGAGCGTAAATTGGCAACCCTGACTTTCTAGGGTGTTCTCCCTTTATTTTTTTTTTTTGTTGCTGAATTTGAATGCGGACAGTGTAACGCTAAATATCCTTTTTGTATCCAGCACTTTGTTCCTGAACATGGTTTTATGAAATTCATTGGAATGTGTTTTTTTTTCAAATCCTTTTTTTTGTTCATAGCCATTACCGTATCCTGTTGGCAAAATAATCTTGATCCTTTCCGATTTGTTCCACTAGCTGAATTTTCATTTTTTTTTTTCGTTTTTGTTTGTTTTTTCTTTCAGAAAGGGTCTATACATATCAGACGTTCCATTACACGATGCTACAAGGGACTTGGTCCTTTTATCCGAAAAATTCGAGGCCGAATACAAACTGACAAGGAATTTAGAAATGCTAACGGATAAATTGCAACAAACCTACAGGGAACTAGAAAGTGAAAAGCAAAAAACAGACAGGTGTGTGTTTTGTTTTGTTTTTTTTTTTCAAATTTTTCCTCTTTGGAGAAGTTATAACGAAATAAAATTTTGAAAAAAAGTGTTAATCAAAGGATTTTTTCTTTTGCTGCATTCGCTTTAGGCTTTTATATTCTGTATTACCAAAGTCAGTTGCAAACGAATTACGACATCAAAGACCAGTTGCACCGAAAAGGTGAGTTTTTACCAGCGCGAATCAAAAGAAAAGTTTGTTGTTTTTAATGGATGCATTTTTTTTTTAATTTGATTTTTTTATTCATCAGATACGACTCGGTTACGTTGATGTTTTCAGGAATTGTAGGATTCGGACAATATTGCGCTGCAAATACAGATCCTGAAGGTGCTATGAAAATAGTGAATATGTTAAATGAGCTTTATACGCTATTCGATGCCTTAACTGATTCTAAAAGGAATCCAAATATTTACAAGGTAATTGGTGGTATTTGAATTTTTTGAATATTTAAATGTTTCAGAATTTGGGTATTTTTTATGGGTAAATATTCGAAACTGAACTAAAATTTATCTCAGTATGAAATGTAGTAATAAGATTTGATATTTCCGAGTATTGTTTTTGAAGCGTCATTATATCGAATAAAATTTTAAAATTCCGCTTCTTCTCAGAGAGCTGATAAGATATCGTGGTCACAACGCCAAAACCACATATATGCAAAATTGTAGTTTTGAGAAAAACGGCTTCAAAGTTTTGGAAATGCATGCAATCTTATGGGAGCTCGTGCTACGGAAATTGATATTTTAGGCTTTTAGGCAACAGATGGATGATTAGGGTCGAAGCAGTATATAGAGGGACCAATAACAAGTTAAATGACGCATTAAAGTGAAAATGTCAAAAAATGCAGATTCGCGGTTTTGGCTTTGTGCCGACGATATTAAGGTCTAAGAGTGTCCGGAAGCCCGAGCACAAAATTTGTTTTGAAAATTACAAAAAATATTTAAGGCCCAATTTATTCACACTCCATTAAATTTAAACCCGCCATTAAAAAAGGGAAATTTTAAAAATTTTATGCGATTACTGTTTTTTAATGGAGCCTTTAAATATAATGGAGAGTGAATAAATTGGGCCTAAGTGATTTTGATTTTCTAGTTTTTATGAAAATAGATTTTTTAATACAATTAATGTAGGTAATACAATTAACCCTCTGTAGGCACACCTAATTTTTGTGACGTGATAGGCACACGGGTGCGAATTTGGCTTCTACTTTTTCATGTCACTGGAACTTTTTTATGTCTCATATTTTATAGAGAGTATATGGCATTGATGTAGAATTTTCCGAGGAATTCGAATATTGTATTCAAAATTCCAAAAAAATATATTGTCACCATTATAAAGAGACTTTTTTGCACCCACTTTTTTGAAAAATTGTAATTTTTTAATTTTTGTCTTGCCAAATTCGCACCCCTGTGCCGACAGAGGGTTAAATAAAATTAATATGCCAATAAAAATAAAAATCAATCGGAACATAAAAAATAGTAATAGTAAAAAAAATGAATTTTTGAAATTTTTTTTTCTTAATTTATAAAAATTTTTTGGTGTTTTTGCGTGCATCCTTACACATTTCCACAGCTTAAACGGGTGGACGGATTTTCTTCAAATTTGGTATTTTTTTACTTTGTCCCACAATGCCGCAATACTGTCTGTCTGTCTGTCCGTCTGTAAGTACCTCGAGCTACAGTCTAAACTGCTGAAGTGATTTTCTTCAAACTTTGGTAGTTAACAGTTTTGGGTGATTCCCTAGAGAAAAAAAAATAAATTTCTTTCTTAGGACCAAAACTATGGACACCTGTCATATAAATAACGAAAATATAAAAGTTATTTCTTTCTCAAAACGGGTTTTAAGAATTGTGATAAATTTGTTTTGTGTGGTATTGCACATAAGATCGAATTCTTGTAATAAAAAAATATTTTTATGTACCGTTTCTTGTATTTATGAATTTCTCGCTAACGATCAAAATTTTTATATTCAAAAACTAAGATTTTGGGTTTTTAAAAAAATATTTCAATTTTTTTTTTTTTGAAAAATCAATTTTTTGAAAACGCGTCTATGAATCTCATCGAAATTTGTTTTTCATCTTTAATATTTTCTTAAAAATGGCATACCAAATTAATTTTTTGAAAAGTTTTAGAAAATTTTTATATAACATATATAAAAAATAATTTTTTTCAACAACGCCTCTAAAGATTTTGGATTTTTTTTTTCAAAAAAGTTACTTTTTATACAAGAAATCAAATGTCATACTTGATTTTGTGTAAAAGATCACTTAAAACGGTGTTAAGTTAATTATAAAAACAGAATTAATTTTTTTTCTAAAAATATGTACTTATGAAACTCCTTAAAAATATCAAATTTTACCCCAGTCGTAGTTAAAACTTTAACAGATATTTCAATTTAAATTCATATTTCAAATAAGCACCTAACATTTGTCTTTTAAAAATGTTTTTTTTTTAGCTAAAACCTTAAGGAAAATATGGACAAAATTTAACAATTTTTGATTTTCAGTTTACAAAACCTTGATTTTACCAAAGAAACCAAATTGAAGCCAAATGAAAATTTTGGTTTAATTTGTAACACTCATTCAAATATATACTGATTTATGTCATTTTTATCCGTCATAAAAAAAAAACAAATCCAATTTTGAAAAAATCAATTCTTAAAAGTATATATGTATATGTATACTTCAATTTAATTTCAATAATTCTTTCTTGACGGGTTAAAAAATTCAGTTTATTTTTGAAAAAATCGTAGTGTAATATGTAGCTTGTAGCTGTATCATTATTTTTATTAAATTAACTTCAATCTCCAAACACCTTTCTAAAATAAGTTTGTGTTAGAAAGTTCCAAATGAAAATTTAACTATTTTCCGACGGATTAAGTACTTATCTAAAATTAAAATCAGCACTTTTTGTTTTCATTCATTGTATTTGTATTATCTAAATGAAACAGCGTGGTTATTTTGATTTACTCGATTTAAATACAAAATATTACCTATCATTCTAAAAAAAATGTAATCGACGTTTACCTGTCTACCCGACTCAATTTGGGAAACATTTAAAAATAGACACTCAGGTCATCAAAATACTCTTGACAATCACATTGATTTTATCTATTTGTTATCTAAAATATTCAAGTTAAATGAAAAACGGGCTCCAAAAATGTCCTTTAACAAAAGTGACAACTCAATGATAACCAAAAACACAATTCAAACTCAAATGAAATTTCAACATTTTATCAAATAGAAATTCTCATTGAAAAAGACAAAAACAATTCCCAAACACAAAATATAAATGGCTTCTATTCATGATAAAAGAGTACTTCTTACATATATATTTTCCGTTTGCCTTTCAATTTAATTTTAGGTTGAAACAGTTGGTGATAAATATATGGCTGTGTCGGGTCTGCCAGACCCTTGTGAGGACCATGCAAAGTGTATAGCACGTCTGGCACTGGACATGATGGACATGGCTAAAAATGTAAACATGGGACCAAATCCAATGGTAAGTACTTGTTCATAGTTATAATCAAATTATTCCCTCAATACCAGAACACAACCCAAAAAAAAAAGGATGAACTTTTCTCTCAACAATGGCAACTTTGTATTGTAAATTATCATCACTGGAACTGATGTCCTTTTTTTTTTATTTGGTTGGACATGTAGAAGAGGTTTTTGAAGAGCTATAGTCATGTAATATACAAATGTGAGTTATAACAATTCAAGCAACAGGATTCTGACAAAAGGAACTCGAGAGTCCACATATTATTCGAGTATATAAGCTCTGTTGTATGAGTTTTCAATTGTCAAATTGAATGAGTATGTTGCAATATATCTCGAAAAAAGGATGAATATGATGTCCTTTTTTGAAGAAATGAAATACAATTGAGTGTGTAGCAGGACAATATACTTCCTACCGCATTGTTGGAGTTTGTAAAATTTATTGTTTTTTGTGAAATAGTAATGTGCAAATTTAAACTGTGATCGATATTTGTAGAATTTTTCGATATCGATATCAATATTGATTCGAATATTTTTCCATCGAAAAGTGTTCCCAAAAATCATTAAGGTGAATAAAACTACTGAAGTTTTAAATGTAAATATGTTTAAACTGTTATCGATATCGATATCAATATTATTTCGATATTTTTTCATCGAAAAGTGATTCCAAAAACCATTAAGGTGTTTGAATAAAAGAACCTACTAAAGTTTAAAATGAAAATATCGATGATAGGTATCGATTCTTTTAAAAATGATATCGATGCTTTAAATTCATTATATCGATACATTTTACCCAAACCTAATGTAAAAACGAATGGCAGAAGACATGACCGAACATCATTTTGAACAAAATCTCCTTCAAACTGAGGACACTCGGCATTGGTTAAAATATAGGTATCCTTTTTGGTTCACAATCGAACAAATTGGAAAAGTTTGTCATTAACTTTTTTGCTACTATAAGCAAATTTATTTAATTTATTTTTTTTTTGTAACTTTTTTGCTTTTTTGTTACATTTATTTGATGATTTTCAATTTTTCACAACCCAGTGGACAATTTAATTTGAAACTTTTGCCATGCAAATGATAGGATTGTCGTCTACTTGTATGGTAGATGTATGTGTGTGTTTGTGCAACGGCATCTGTATAAGGAGGATAAAGAATCCCAGTGTTATGGATATTATTCATGACAATTGAATGACAATGCAATGCAATTGGCATAAGAATAAAAAAAAAAAAACTAAAGTTTTGACAATGACTAGATTTTTGAATGATGCTTTGTTCGTGTTCGTGTTTATAATGGGTTTGTTTTTTATTTTTGTAAATAAAATATGAATGAATACAAATATGATATTATTGGGAAAAAAGGGTTTTTGAAACTTTAGCATAACAAAAAATAATTGTGATATAGCTTTGTTAGTTTTGAGTGTTTTTTTTTTATGTTGTTGCAAATGATTCAATTATTTTGTTTGTATTGTAGTTTGTTATAAATTTATCAATTTCTCTTTATTAAGGTATTTATTTTTTAAAGGAGTAATTTCATTTTAAAATAATAACAGATTAACAAAAATACAGATTTTTAGATTTTTATTTTTAGTGCTGTAGTTTCTAGACCGTGAGTGATATCAAAAAATTTTAAATGACAACTTTTTTTTTGTTTCTTTCAAAAAAATTACACTGCCGCTGAAAAATTGATCTTTTCAAATTTTATTTCTTTCCCCCGCTTATTTATAATTTATCACACTTTAATTTTTTTACGGTCAAAACAGTTAAAGGATAATAAATTGTATATTAATGCCTATTGAAAACAATAATAAAATTTGAAAAAATCAAAAAACTTTAAAAGATGTTTTTCTTAAGTTATTGTTAAAATTTTTTTCTTTTAGGAAAAAAATTATAAATATTTTACACTTTTTGACAAAAACAATAGATTTTGAAAAATAAATTTTCAAACAAAAAAATTCGGAATTTTTTATTTTTTTATTTATTAACTATACTAATTAACCAGTCCGGGTTATTGGGAGGTAACACTTCACAAAATGATTTACAAATGATAACCCTTCTGATTATTTACACGACAAGGGAATAATTTACTTTTTTTAATACCAAATAAATAAAAAAAAGTTACACATACGCCACAGTGACCCAATATGAGCTATTTGTTCTATGGAAGCTATCATAACAATTTAAATGTCACAAAAAATCTTATGTGTTAGTTTATGCAAAGGAAAAGGAAAATTATAAAAGTATTTATGTGTTCAACTTAAATATTTACGTAAGTTGCATTTCAGGCAAATAAAAGCAGTTGTTGACCATTCATTTCAATCAAGTTTTTTTAGTTTTCATTTTTTTGGTTTTCTTTATTTGAAGTTATACTAATGGGTAGTGCTATGAAGTTACAGTTTTAAGTAGGTACTTACATTTATGTATATCGCAAGTCTCAAATAAGTTTTGTCGTTTTTAAATATGGGCAAATAAAAAATCACAAAACAAAAGGCGGAAGTTCTGTAAAATAAAATTTATAAAATACTTCGTTACGGGCATTTTCTTAAAATTTTTATTTTAGTTAGTTCCGTTTATGATATGATTTTTTTACAATCTTTAGGTAATTTAAAATTTCAACCAAGAAAATGCTGCATTAACATTTTCAAAACCGAAAAATTTTTAACCAACCCTTTTTATTGCAAATTATGTATAATCTGTTTCGGAAATAATATTCCTAAAACCAAAAATTTTAAATAAAATAACTGACAAAATTCAAGTTCATTTGAAATATAAAAACGTCAACTAGTTTTTGTTTTTAGAAAAATTAACCAAAATATTGGGTTTTAACATATTTCTCAATATTTTTGTTTCCTTATAATTTCAGCAAATAACAATCGGAATTCACTCAGGTGAAGTTGTAACAGGAGTAATAGGCAATCGTGTACCACGATATTGCTTATTTGGCAACACTGTCAACTTAACAAGTCGAACAGAAACAACAGGTATTGCTGGTAAAATCAATGTCAGTGAAGAAACATACAAGTAAGTTTTACTTTCGTCTTTCTTTTAATTAGCATACAAATACATTTATTGTAATATCGAATTTATCCAATTTTATAATATTTTCACAAATTTGTTTACTAATTTAAACTTAATTAAACTGTTATACAACTCCACATCCTTCCTTCTTACTATTCCTCCATTAAATCAATATAACGTTGCATTTTTCTTGGTAGACGAAGAGTATCAATGCCATCGGGTAACTGATTAGTTGCTCGTAGTAGATCACGGATGCGAACTCTGAAATGAGATAAAAACAAGAACAACAACAAAATTAAAATTAAAACGAAAAAACATAAAAATAACTACAAGGCAGGGTGAAACAGAGACAGAGAAAGAAAAAAAAAAAACATCTAATTAAAACTAATAATTCATTTTCCACAGGAGAAAGTAAAACTTTTCTCCCAAGGGCGCTTGTGATAAATAATGAAAAATCTTTTTTTTTTTCCTTTAACTTATTTCCTACATTTTTTTTTTGCTGCTGTTCGAGTATAACGTTAACTTTGTTAAAGTCTCTTTGCCTTGACATTAGTTTCCCAAGGTTACCCTCTATAGTATCGGTAGTATAGTGACGAGATGGGAAGGAGTCTATATATCCCTCGCATGAACACCCCCAACCTCAAATATACAACAATATTGAATCTAGATCAATTATACTATACACACCAGCTGACTATTAATCAAAATGCGAAGCAAGCAATTTGTCAAATGTCATCCGGATTGTGATCAACAGGATTTCCTTTCTTTTCCCTATTTCTATAGAAAACCACCCTGACTTGGCGCATTAAATTAAATTTATGCATATGCAATGGAAAATTATGTTTTTATGTGATTATAAATGAGGTGAATTGTGAGAGTAATGGTGGGGATAATTGATTGATGGAAAATTCTTTGATTCACATAAATGGATATCTGATGGAAAGTTCTATGTTGTTCTATTCCTTTGAACTTTATAATGACTTAATTGAGTTTTGAAGAAGAAAAAAATAAAACAAATAAGAATCCTTATTATTCATCAGTCTTTACGCATTTCAACAGAGAGAGAGAGAAAGTTTTTTTTTTCTATATAAAAGAAACTAATTAAAATCAATTGAATCAAAGGAAACGAGTAGTCCTTTTGTCCTTTGTTGGATGTTAATTTGAATTGAAAATCATTACTCTCATTCATTTGGTGGAAAGTTTTTGTGAATATTAAATTATTTATTATTACTTTTGCAAAAAGTACTCGTAACTAATTATAGAAAATGAAAATTATTTGAAAAACGAATCAAAGGAAATACCAATACAAAACTTAATTAGATTCTTGTGCTATTTTTTTCTAAGTTGTTATTTTTTATTTAATAAGGAAAGGCAATTCAATCAGCCTTCGACTTTATATGAATGGTCACCATAGTTTTTTTGGTAGGAAGGTGTTTTGGAGTTTAAAATTATTTTATTAAAAGTTCATTTTTTAACATTCTGTCAAATTAGTAGTAAGAAGTCGATTCATTAAGTAAAAATGGAAATTGTATTTAAAAAAAAAACTATCTTTTTCTGACCTTTCTTCATTGGCTAACATTGTCAAAGCCAATAAATGCACTGTAGAGCTTACCTATTAGCACATATCATTGCTTTGAATAATTAAGTAATTTTTAGGCAAATTTCAAAATAAATCTTGGTGGGTCCTATTTTTTGACTGTTCAACAAATCTAATCATTCATCTTTTTAAGACTTCAATCTTCCCATATGGCCTATTCCCTCCAAGAAATTATGTTCTATTTTTTTATTTTTTAACTGATGGACAGTAGCTAATCTTTTTCAAATCTGAAATTGTATTCACAATTCTCCACTAAGACTTTCTTCATCAAAGCAAAAAAATATGCCTATAACTCATTAGGACCGTTAACTGTAAGAAAGTTGAAGAATTTCGTATAAGCATGGCTAATCCTCAAAATCAGTCATTAACCCTCTGTAGGCACACCTCTTTTTTATGACGTGGTAGGCACACGGGTGCGAATTTGGTTTATACTTTTTCATGTTGCTAGAACTTTTTTCGGTCACAATATTTTATAGAGAATCAAGTATAAAATTGATGTAGAATATTCCGAGGAAAAATATTTTCACCCTTATAAAGAGACTTTTTTGTGACCACTTTTTTGAAAAATCGTAATTTTTTTATTTTTGTCCTGCCAAATTCGCACCCGTGTGCCGACAGAGGGTTAATAATAAAAAAAATTGCTATCACCAACGTTTTCAATTATGATTTCGCTGACAAACACAAAAACAAAAATGATTTCCAAGCTTCTCATAAATTGATATAATCCTGATTAGCACTCGTAAATTTGTTTTATAACCCAACATTTCTATTTCAGTTTTGCTGCTCGTAAAACATTTTATTTGCAGGGTATAGTTTTACTTATACAGGGTGTCCCAAAAGTAATGGATCAAACGAAGTATGCTCATAGGGGATCTTAAGGACTCTCAGAATTTGGTAACTTGTTCATCCCAAATCCTTACGGTTTTCGATTTAATGCAATTCTTGTGAAATTTCGAAAAATCCCTATTTTGCAACAGTATTTTGCTTCCTGTGCCCATTATTGATTTTTGTTTTTTACAATTCTTTTACTAAAACATTGCCAAATAATTAGGAACAATTAATTAATCAAAACATTTTTTATTTCATACGCCATTTCGCTGCAAATTAACTAACAGATTCAAGTTTTATAATAAATTTATTTCTAACTTTTATTTGAGAGCAACACCGCAAAAAAAATGTGTGCGGTGTGAGAATGGTTTATTATTTTAAAAAGTTGCCCTGTTATTTTAGTTTTCAAAAATGTATAAAAGTTTCCAAAGTTGCAGTTAGATCGCAAAATATTACAATTTGAATTCAACAAAACAGGGTTTTTCAGAACAAAAACCAACAAAAAATAAACACATTTTCTCGAACTGTTATTTGTTTATTTTTCTTTGAACAAAAGCCTCTATTTTTGTTTGTATTTTTGCTCTGAAAAACAATGTTTTGTTGAATTCAAATTGTAATATTTTGCGATCTAACTGCAACTTTAGAAACTTTTATACATTTTTGAAAACTTAAATAACAGGGCAACTTTTTAAAATAATAAACCATTCTCACACCGCACAAATTTTTTTTGCGGTGTTGCTCTCAAATAAAAGTTAGAAATAAATTTATTATAAAACTTGAATCTGTTAGTTAATTTGCAGCGAAATGGCGTATGAAATAAAAAATGTTTTGATTAATTAATTGTTCCTAATTATTTGGCAATGTTTTAGTAAAAGAATTGTAAAAAACAAAAATCAATAATGGGCACAGGAAGCAAAATACTGTTGCAAAATAGGGATTTTTCGAAATTTCACAAGAATTGCATTAAATCGAAAACCGTAAGGATTTGGGATGAACAAGTTACCAAATTCTGAGAGCCCTTAAGATCCCCTATGAGCATACTTCGTTTGATCCATTACTTTTGGGACACCCTGTATATACGCACACTGTCCTGTCCAGCACATAGCTAAATTCAAAGGTGTTGATTATTTTAATCGCTAGGGTCCTGTTTGTGTTTATGGTTGTTTTTTTTTTGTTGTCAAAGCGAAAATAAAATGATTTCTTAAATTCGTTATCAAAAAAACAGAACTTTTTGAATTTTAGGATAAAGATAAAGAAAATGGGGATTAAAACGCATATTGAAATATGAAAACAGTTTTCATAGATTCCGGCAATTAAAAGGCCGAATGCATCATTTCAAAGATGGTGTTGAAAACGGACTTAAATTTTAATTTTCTAATGACCAAAGAGACTTCTCAAAATGAAATGCAAAAAGAAAACAGAAATCACTTGGCTTGCATCGAAAGCTTACTTGAGAAAATCAGTTTTCTAATGCATTTTTTTCGATTGTTTTTATGGTTATCCTGCTACTCGAAGCAAATTTTTATAAATACCAGAAATGTGAATATATATTTTGTATTTTTTTTTTTTAACCTATGTATGTAATTTTAAGAAGCTGTTTACAAATTAAAATGCCTCAAAAGAAGATTTTTGAAATTAACGTAAAATTTTGTGTATTTTATTTGAACATATTTAAATTTGTTTAGGTGAAGTTATCTTTGCATCAAAAATCTCCATTATGAATTTTAAAATTCCTGGAAAATTGATACAATACCTAAAGTTCCTAATCCAAATAATTGGTATTTTTAGAAGAACCTTTTGATATTATGCTTTGTTCCTTTTGATATGAAAGATTTACATTATCTTGTTCTTAGAACTATTTGAGGCTAGCTGAAACCTTTAACAAAGGTTTGGTAGCACCATAATTTCCTAGAATATCTATTGTGGCGAACCACTCATCAAATGTGAATCCTGACAAACAATTTTGGTTCTATAAAGCTTTACAGATGCAATTGTTGCTTCTGTAAAGCATTATAGCTAAGCAAAATTGTTCGTAGGTATATTTAATAGTTTCGCCATCTGAGATAGAATTTAATAAAATAAAATGCACGACTGGGTCGCACGTACTTGCTCTAGCAGTTCAAAGCACTTTTATGTTATCTTACTTGTAGATTTTAGGAGCTTGCTCTATATAAATTTAAAAAAAAATTGATATTGGAAAAGAGCCGACATTTAAGGCAAAATTAAAAATGCAGTTTTATTGTAATCGATTTAAAAATTACGTTTGCAAAGTTTAATCAAAATCGTTAGAGCCGTTTTCGAGTTATTTAGTATAACATACAAAATTTGTATGGGAGGTACACTTTCTAAGCGAGATATAAAAAACAAAAAAAAAAAACCAAGTTTCAGAATTCCATAAAAATCGTCTGTACCAAATTTTGAAGAAAATCCGTCTACCCGTTTAGGTTGTGGAAATGTGTACAGATGGACGCACAAAATTACAGACGCACGGAAGGAATTGCGAGACCCACTTTTTCGGAGTTCTCCATAATCGTAATGTAGGCTTTGATTATAATCTCAATTTTTTTCTACCAATACTTGCCCGAATTACGGCATACGTTTGTTAACGAATGGTTGCTATGTGTCCCTATCGTTTTCTAATAATTAAATAGAGACAGAAATAGTCAAAACGTTAACGTATGATCGTAATCGTGTGTCGTAATTCGACCCCTGATTCAGAGCTATCTGGTAGATGTAGATTATTTTCCTTAATTTTTCTAGATTATGCAGATTAAAGCATGAAAAAAAAAATGAAAAAAATGTTTAACTACAAAATGAATCATTTCAACAAGGTCAAAAATTATGGAAATCGATAGAAAACTCAGAAATTTCAAATTTTAAAGTAAATGGAAGCATTCTTCGCAGTAAAATTGATAAATACACAGAATATAACTCTGGCAGACAAAGAAAATTTTAAGATATTTTCTCTTAATTAATTTTTTTTTAGGTACTATCGTAATGTAAACTTGGATTTCTATCTTAAGTTGATTTTTATCTCAAGTTGATTTCTATATCAAGTTTTACGAGCACATACATAAGTTACAAAATCGTTAGTAAAAAACTCATTTCACATTGAACAAAAATCAATTTATTAAAAAAAAAAAAACATAAAAAATCAGAATCAAAAAAACTTTAAAATTACACAAAATTCCTGAAAATTTTTTTTGTAATGAAACAAGTTTTCAAGTTTGGATCTATAAATTATTCTTTCGAATTTGTCAGCTTTATCAAAATACTCTATAGTTATTACCCCGACTGATGACAAAAGCGATAAAAAAAATGTTCAATAAAAAAACAAAAAACACAAACCAATAAACGAAAAACTTTCTCCAAAATGGTTGAACTTTTTTTTTTAAGGACCAAAATGGGGATGCTAAAGTATGCATTCCAGTTTCAGTTCTAGTTCATTAAGTAATCGACATGAAGAAGAAAAAGTTCTTTATCATCAGGAATTTAATTAAAGTTGATTTCGAAAAAGTTTATCCTCACTTTCAGACCAGAGTTAAAATTACTCTCCAACCAAATTTGTAAAAAAAAAAAAAATGAAAAACTGACTCACGTTAAATTAACCAATAGTAAGCACATTTTTTGACTTTTAATCTTGAAATCGGATAAAGTGGGTTTGACTATACATGGTTTTTTTTTTTTTTTTTTGAATTTTGAACAAGTACTTACCGACATAAATGTTTCAGTGGCATAATTCCGAAAACCTGCTCCTTTGGAATAATTTTGTCCAAAAGCAATGCTCCGTATTTCACAAGGAATCTCTCCTTTTGCAAGAAGAACATGCCCTCCTGTTGGATATTCAACAAGAAGAAAAAATCCATCAAAACACAACTTTTACTCATTAAATTAATTAAATTAAAAAAAAAGGAAATATGAATTCCAAAGGATCCTTATAGAAGCGAAACACATAAATCCAGGATATTTATACATATGTACAGCAGTACAGAGAGTATGTATACATATATCAAGCATGAAGGATTCTTAATGTCCTTTGGCGTCAATTACGGAATGTTCAATTTGTCATACACTACTCTTGTCGTTCCAAGTTCCTACAACAACAACAACAACAACGTGTTTGTTTGACAAAAATATTTTCCTCTTCATATCTCGCCTTGGCCTGTCAATATTGGCACCGCATTTGTGACTCGTTGCCATGCTTTGAGGCGGTCGTCGGTCGTTGGTTGGTGATGGCTGCATGTGTCCTTTTGTATGTATGTATGTTTTGCTTAAGGACATAAATAATCTGCTGTTGCGGCAGGCGCCCACGTTCTACAAATTGCACATCATTAAGTCAAACTTAACTAACCTCACAAGGCATCTCAATGAGGGTTAAATTCCGTAGGAGGATGTTCAAACAGGATACGTCCTGGTAGATGTAGTGGCGGTCACGTTCTATCAGTTTGTCCATGAGTGCATGTACAGCTGAGGAGCCACCGTCTGGTGGATTTGGTTCTGCTCCGTACCTGTTGATGGTATTAAATGTTGTTTATTTTCTCAAAATACAGTTATGTTTTCGGTAGCTCTTAAATTGAGCTTCTGTATATTCAAAAATATGTATTTTCCAACTTTGTTCTGGGAAGTTGGGTAACTTCGCTAAGAAAGGAGCAATAGAATTTTGTAACCATGACAATAGAAGGGTTTACCATAGATTTAGTTCAAGGCAATGTTAACTTCCGGTACCCACGTAAATATAAATAATTATGGAAGTGTGTAATGTTGTTTGCAATCGACTGAATTCAAAGTGTAATCGAGTATATTGGAGGATTTTGGAAATTTTGTGTAGGATTCTGTTTTGTGTGTTGAGATTTTCAAATGTCACTTGGCAAGAATTCAAAAGAAAAAAATATATTTCTTTACCCCAATGAAACTAGAAAAGTTTTGGTAAAAGTTTTTCTGTCAACTGATGGCAACGGCTTATTTCTACAAAATTGTTTGTCATTGCAAAACAAGTTTGCAATTTTCTGGAAATATTTTCAATTCAAAGTTGTCATAGATATGATTGAATAAGATGATCAAAAAATGTGAATATTGGAAGCTCTTCGAAATTTGGCAACGTGATTGAGGCTTTAAAAAAATTATTCGGAATTGTTGACAAAGGGAACAAATTTTCAGCAGAAATTTTAATAATTTGATTTTTTCTTCGATGGAAATTTGAACGTGGTATGAGGAATGGATTGAACAAATTTCCCGAGTGAAATATTTCCGGAAAAACAAATTAGTTTTGCAAATGAATGAATATTCAGACATATTTACGATTTCCTTTACTTGGTACTTTCAAATAAAAGTTATTTACTGTTACTTTTTTAAATATTTTTTTAAAATTTTTTTTTATTTTAATTCACCAATAGATTTTTCATTCTCCTTAAAAAATAAATTGCACGACTGGGGTCGCACGTACTTGCTCTTATGCTTAAAGTAACTATAATGTTAAAGCTTTTTATTCAAGAAATTTAAAATTGGATATTCTAAATAAATTTCATAAGTAGTATAAAAAAATTAAATCTGTTTTTATAATTAATTAAACTCCGTTATAAATTATCTTAAAAAAAAAAAAATATGCCATTTTATTTCTTGTATAAAAAGGTATTTTTAGAAAAAAATTTTCGAAAATTGTAGGAGCCGTTTTTTAAAAAAATAATTTTGTATGTATAAAAATTTTTTAACATTTTTCAAAAAAAAAGTTGGTATGCCATTTTGAAGAAATAATTAATTTACACATAAAAACTAAATTCCAAAATTTTTCATTGATCCGGTTTACCAAAAAATTGATTTTTCAAAAAAAAATTTTGAAATATTTTTTAAAAAACCAAAAATGCGTTTTTTGAAAATTTTCTAAAATTTTAATATTATCTTTACTTACACACTTTTGTATAAAAATTTTCATTTAAATCGGGTTAATGTTGTACGAGATATTCAGAAACGAAAAAAACCGTTCTATGACAGGTAGGTACCGTTAATAACGGTACAAAAAATATTTTTTTTATTTAAAAAGTTGGTTCTTATGTGTAGTACTACACACAAAAATTTTAATCAAAATCGTTAGAGCCGTTTTTGAAAAAAATTAACTTTTCTATTTCCGTTATATGGCAGGTACCGTTAGTTTTGGTCATAAAAAAAAAATTTCAATTTCCCCTCTAGGGAATCACCAAAAACTGCTAAGTACCAAGTTTGAAGAAAATCACTTCACTCGTTTAGGCTGCAGCTCCAGATAGAGACAGACACACAGACAGACAGACAGACAGACAGACAGACAGACAGACAGACAGACAGACAGACAGACAGACAGACAGACAGACAGACAGAATTGCCGGACCCACTTTTTTGGCATTCTCCATCATCGTAATGTCATGTAAAATAGTTATCTCGAGTTCGATTTTTTTTACGAATCCTAAACTTGCCCTATAGTACCTATATCGCAAGTAAAAACTTACAAAATTAACTAAACAAAAAATAGAAAAATGAAGAGACTTACATATTAACTCACCCTCAGCATAGTGTTTTTAAGTGTTCAATCAATCAAAATACATAGGTACATATGTAGGTATAAATTTTTCAAGAGACAAATGTGCCCATGATTATGAAAGTGGACTAAGTCATTTTTATCAGTGGAATCTTTACTGCTCAAAACGAAAACAAAGAATTGTTTTTTTCAGCTATAGCCCAGGGAAATTAGTAAATTAAATGGCATTTTTCGCGGGACAAAATTTTTTTCATGGAATGTGTTCGGAGGGTTGCCCTTATCATAAAAATCAATTTGTTGGGACGATTGGAGGTTGGGAACAGCCGCCATCTTGGAAAAGAGATTGGTATCGTTTTTATTGAATAGCTCCATTGTTATTCATTTTAACAAAAAAAGACAAAGGTAAGACTTATTAACAATAAAATTATCTAAAAAATGATATACATAAAAATTCCGTGAGTTGATTAAATAAAATTTTATAGTTGGTTAAAGTGCGGGTTTGTGTCGCAAGGTTGGGGCAAAATGACATTTTTTCATATATTTGACGAACTTTTGATTTGTCTAAGTAATTCTTCGAGAATGAATTATAGTACTTATAATTATCTATAAAATGAGCCAACAATCGTTATTGTAACCATCATATTGTAGAAGTAATCTAACTTCGAAGTTCTCTATGTACTAGTCAAAAGTGAGAAAAAAGCAAGTTTTTTGCTATTAGGCCTAGCAAGAGTAAAGTAGAGGTATAACCAAAATATAACTACGTAGTTTTGTACCCATGCTCGTCTTAATATCGAATTCAAAGGTCTGACAACTCTAATTTTGTGCTTTATACGGTTTTCGGGGGGTTAAATAACGTAAGTTTTCCAGTTAATGTGAATGAGTTAAATTTACATTTATTCAAATTAAAAATATAAAATCTGATGCTCTGTCATTTTTCCTAAATTTGGACATCTCAATTTTGGCGATGCGGCTAGTAGAACTCAAGATAAATGGTTTATTACAAATAAGATATTTCTAAATAGAAAAATAGTATATAAAATTACAAAACCGTACAAATTTTGCTTAATGTATTTTATTTTGGTTTTCTTTACATATTTGACTTTTTAAATATAATGGGCATTGATATTTTACATTTTCCTTAATTAAGGTGCTTTTGTTCATGTAGGATTTACTAAAAAGTGAAGGATTTCGAAATGTCTGCTTTTTTTTGTCAATCAGTATTTTTTAAAATGAGTAAATATGAATGTAAAAGAACATATTTGGTGTCAATCGATAGGTCATATTATGAAGAATAAGTCCTCCAAATTTTAGCTCAATGCGACAAATAGTTTTTATTTTATACAAGTTCAAATGAATCTAAAAGGGTGATTTTTTAGAAACTGCTCTTATTTTTCAAAAATCATTTTTACAAAAATGGTACCTGATAGAATTTTTCTGAAACCAGATTTAGATTCAGGAAAGTCTAATCTTTCATAATATCAAAAAATTATTTGAAGGAGAAAAAAAAAGTTAAATTTTGCAGACCAGTGTATTTAAAGTTAAAACTTTGTTCATTAACATTATTTGCTTTTCAAGACTGCTGCATCGACGCGAGGTTTGGATTCGATAAAATAAATTAAAATAGAGCAAAGAACGACTCTTAACGATTTTGATAAAAAAAAATTGAGTACTGTTGCACAAAAGGCCCTGCTTAAAAAAAATGTATAGGTATACATACATATTTTGTTCATATATTTAGAACCGTTATTGACGGCAACTGCTAGGCAACCATTTTATTGATTTCAAAATTTCTCGTACAAGAAAATTTTTATAGTAATGTTTTAGTATCTTGAATATATTAAAAATCTGAAAAAATTACATAAACATTATTTTTGGACACTCGATGTCAATACAAAATAAAAACATTTTTTTTACAGGAAAAACAAACTCAACTTAACTTAAGCTCAAAAAAAATATATGTATGTATCATTTTGTTCTTTGTTATAAAAATTAATTTAATAAGTTTTTTTTTAAATAATTTTCTTGCACATCATACTACTACAACAACTGTTCGCAAAATATGGGAAATTATTTAAACTTAAACTACTTTGACTTCAGTGGCGTATTGAGGGGGGGGGGGGGGCTCAGGGGGCTCAAAAACTAGACGTGATAGGAATGAATCTGTAAACAGTTTTGAATTCAGCACATGAAAAAGTTCGAACGAAAAAGTGTTTTTTTCTTTTTAAGGATTACTAAACACCTTGCTGTTTGTGTAAAATGTTTGGGATACAAGCAGAGTTGGGAAATAATGATTTCTTTATTATCTGTAATTAATTACAGATTTCATTTCAATTACATGTAATTAGTAATTGAACTTTTTTCAATTACAATTACAGGTAATTGTAATTGAAAAAAAAACATACTTCCATTACTTGTAATTGTAATCGAAAAAGTTCAATTACTATACAGATGTAATTGAAAAAAGTAATGGATTCGAAAGTAATTGAAATGAAAAACAGTTTTAATTACATTTTTCTGCAATTGATTACTTAAATTGTAATTCATTACATGTTTCTATTAATTACATTGGCCAAAAATTTAAATTTTTTTTTAATTTTGCTCATAGATTTATATAAAATTTTATGAATTTGGGTTCACAATTCCCAAAATTCGTATTGGTTTTCTTCCAGCAGTTGAAATACTTAATTTTTCACATTTGGGGACATGTTCATTCGTGTTTTTTAAGTTTCTTGTTTTTTTAGGCGTTTATACAAATTTTCCAGAAAAATGTATATCAAACCTAAAGTATTTGGGCTCAGTAAGCTTAAAATTAGCATTGGTTTCATTTCTAAGAGCTCTAATTTTGGAGATATATTTTGATTTTTCACATTTTGAGGGAGTTTTTATATTTTTGCTTTTTTTCACATACGTTTTTAAGTTGTACTGCAAAAATTTCTATCAAATGTAATGTATTTCGGTTTAGTTACTAAAATTGGAAAAAAAATTGTCAATTTGTATGCATTTTTATTTTTGAATACCTAATAATAAAAAAAAAACTTCATTTAGTTTGAAATGATTGACAACGGTCTGGAATATTTTTGTATGTTGGGTTGTGTTATATTATTTTTATTAAATAAATAAAACGCACACCATTGCAAAAACTACGTAATTTATTTTCAACTTAAACAAAAAATAAAACACTGTTTCCTCAACAAAGAACAAACACAATTCAACAAAACATGCTCTGAACATTGATGTCAAGGTAAATTTTGGTTCGGAATAAAAAAGATACAAATAACAAAAAAGTTACAGTTACTTTCAAAAATTGTATTTAATACTCTAGTTTTGCCTCCTCTAGCGCAAACGCCAAAATGCTCTTTTTTGAACTGGATATGTAGTAATATGCTTAAGAATGTGCTCTTTTCGCTTCTGTTGTCTGATTTTTCTTATCGTGTACCGTTACTGAGATGATAAATTTTCATTTAGTCATATATTCACAAAATAAGCATCACATTAGTATTGATTTGTCGTAAAAAATGAGTTTTCTTACGACAAACTCATTTTGAATGAAAACCAAGATAATTTGAAAACCAAAACAAATAAGAGAGTTTTGACAATAAAAATAATAATAAGATATACATATGTATCTCACAAAAAATTCTATAATAAATTGGAAAAACTTCTTCGCTGTGTTTTTTTAGTAACGAAAACCATAAAATGCGCTTTTCCAGAATTCCAAAATTGACCACTAAGCAAAAACAATTCTCGGGCGACGCGCGACGATCAGTGGCGTAGATAGCTTTTTGCTAAGGGGGGGGATAGATCTAGTTCGCAAATTTTTTTTTAAGTTTTAATAATGCTTCTTTGTATTGTTTTTATTCTCTTTAATTTGGAGAAAGTTCTTTCGGTAGTTGACGTAGAAACCAGCAGTGTAGCTAATATCTTTAATAAAATATAAATACCAGGACAACTTTTTTCGGTGCAGCTTTCGAGCGCTTTCAATGAGTTCATAGAGGAGGTATTTTTCCTTCTGATCAAATATCTTTTCTGAGTTTTTAATTCTTCACACAGAGAAAAATATGACCAGGACCACCTAAATACCAACAGATTTCCTTATTGAACTGTTTTATGAAGAAACCTTATTAATATCAACAATTAATAAGGTTTTCCCATAGAGATTTCTTATTATTTTCATGTACAAAATCTTTCAAAATTTTTTGTAAAAATTTCATATTTTTTCCAACTTGGCACTAGAACAAAAATTGTGACCAATATTTCTATAGTAAGTTGGAATAGGTGATCTCGTACATGATCGTATTTTTTTAATAAAAAATGGTTTTTCTAATAGTACTGAACAGCTGGTGCCTTTTCAATACCTACAAAAAGAATTATCAAAATTGGTTCACTCGGTCCAAAGTTATGAGGTGGCAAACACAAAAAAAAGTACAGACGAATTGAATAACTCCTCCTTTTTGGAAGTCGGTAAAACAATTACGAAATCCCTATTGTTTAAATAATATTTCCTTCTTGGATGAAAACTATAAGGAAATCTTATTGTTTTTGTTTTATTTTATGTGGTCTAGTTTTTGGTAAAACTCAACAGTTTCATTAAATTTTTTAGCTGCTTTGTCTATTTCAGACGAAGAATCCTTAGAAAGAACCGGAAACCCTTCTAGTGTGTTTTCATGGTTTGTACATTTTTCTCCAAGGCCCATTACATAGAAATCGAGAAAAAGATTGAAAACAGTAACACGAAAATATTCTTTACTGTACTTTGAACCGAAGGGTTCGAACGATTCTTTTGTCGCTTCACTATTCTCTTATGTTTAACGCCTATGTCAAGGATTTCAGCTAATTTTTCCCATATACAAAAAACTTTCGAAAATGAGTCGTCTTCTGCCCGTTTAATTTTTAGTTGATCCCTTAAATCTTTAGCGAGCTCCATTGCTTGGACACAAGTCTAAATTCACTCTTTGAAACACCGACTTAATGGCAACGAAAGTTGGTAAACCATATTTATAACCTTTAAGCTAATGAAGAACTCGAAATCCATAGGGGTTTTTTCAAAGTGCGCTTCTTCAACTTATTTATTCATGACTGTTTATACTGCACAATTATCGATCCCAATGGGGGGGGGATATATCCCCCTGATCCCCCCCCCTATTTACGCCACTGGCGACGATATGACAATTTGGAGTCGTCATTTCATACCAGTATTAAGTTTTGAAGGTCTTGTAAAATATTCTTCGAATCTTCTTTCAGTGCAATTTTGTATTGATCTTCAGCACTTACCAGGGGCGTGTTTTAGAGCTTACTACCTCAATTACATTTACTACATCGCAGCAACCTCAAAAATCATTAGTTGAGTCCGGTCGGGAAATATTTGTAATTGTATAAATAGTGCAACTGTGCGAAAAATTGCTTCGAAAAGTCCAACAGGCCGCCGCAATTAATGTTTAAAGTCATTGATGTAGCTGATGTAAACAATGAAGTAAGCTCTGAAATAGGCCCCAAGTAGTAAGTAATAACCTCTTGAAGATATTTTGAAGTTACTCTAACACTATTCATGGAATCTTATGACAAAATTTACAAGTTATTTCGTAAAATGTAATTGAAAAAAACATAACATTAATTACATTTTCGTGTAGTGATTACTTAAAAAAGTAATCATTACTGTTTTTTTGATAATTACTTTTGTTTTTAATTACATAAAAGTAATTGAATTACAAGTAATCGACAATTTTCAATTACATGTAATGGGTAATTGAAAACTTTCAATTACCCATTACATGTAATTGAAAAAAATGTTGCACATTTCCATTACATGTAATTGTAATTAAAAATTTTTCGAATCATTACTTCCCAACTCTGGATACAAGAACTTGTAAAAATAGCTACTTTGAATGTGAAAGGAGACAGTAGTACGAAGTTGTCGGGAGCCGTAAAATGCTACTATACGACTTTCAGTACCGCAGCATAGCGCTTTTCTCTCGATCAAAGATGAATACAAAAAGAGACAAATTTGTAGTACATTTACCTTATCAAAAATTTTTGAAAAAAATTTTTTTTTCTCATTTCTTTTCTTACTGGAGAGATATCCATCCCAAAATATCCTTTTGGTCCGACTTTAACAATGTGAGTTCTGGGTTTTCTCTTGACTAAAAAAACCGGTCCATGGATACTCTTTTGATTTTATAAAGGAGATAAAAACTGAATTTTAAAAGGAATTATCATATTTTTGGAATTTGTTAAATTCAAAAAGAAAGACTCAAATTGATATGGGTTTGGATAAGCTAATGAGCTAATGATATTACTAATCAATCAATTAATAATTCATTTAAAACTCCCAAAATAATTAAAATTAAATTTAAAGTTTCGTATCCTTAATTCAGCTACTTCAACCCTATTTTTCTATTATTTAAAACAATTTATACAAAACATAAATCTCTGATGTAACTGTCAGAAACAGTTTCTTATGCATAATCAATTATTAATTAGTTTTCTTATGTAAAATCTTTCTAATCCAAGAAGTAATCACCGAAATTTCAAAACATTAAATCCCCTTTCCCAATACCGCACATCAACAAAAGGATTAATTTCACAAAATCACTTCTAGAACCTATAAATCTCTTAACAGAGTGGAAGAGAAGAGAGAGAGAGAGAGTTTAACAAATTTGTTTGCTTCTGGCAAATCCTTTAGCACTTCAATAAATGGCTTCAGGGCATTAAAATTAAATTCCCATAAATGTTTTTCCAGCAGCTATTCCGAAATACATTTGCATGCGATAGGTAGTTACATAATTTTCATACACAAAATCCATCGATATAGACGTTTACTTTGTCGATGTTCGTTGAGTCTCCAGGATTTGATTTCAAGCTCCTTGCACATGTTGCAAGGAATCTATAATATATATCTTCCAAATAGGAATTCTGTGTTCTTTTTTCAAGAAATACCCATACGTACACGGCTGCTGCTTGACAACAATCAAAGTAAGACGAACATTTTGCAATATCCTTGGCACATCCTTATTTTCATGCATTTCCTTTGGGTCGTTGCATATATATATTCTTATTATTCTCTCTCTCATGATGCTTGCACATGTTACCGACTACCGAGAAGGAGTTGCTCTCAAGAAATTGAACACGGGCAATATTGATTGCCAAAGTTGTATTTTTTTTTGTTCGTCTTCTTTCATCTTTTTTGAATTGAAATAACGCTCAATTGATTTCGAAAAAGGACGAAGGAACTAACTCAACAAAATATATACGACCAAGTGAAAAAATCATTCTTGTAAAGGAGGACTTTTGATGTGAGCAGGAAAAGTGTAGTGATCCATGAACGAAAAAGGACTCAAATTGCTTCACAGGAAAAGTAACTACGAACATATATAAAATGTATGTGGATGTGAAGGATTTGTGTATTTGTAGAACACAGATGTGTAAAACACAGTGCCGAGTACATCCTCAAATACTATATACACTACCAGACGACACCCTTTTGTTATTTGCATAATTTGTAGATTTTGGTCTAGTGTAGAAGTTTATTTGATTGAAGAGTGGACGATTTGTGTAAATTGATTCAAGAGAGAGAACAAATAGATTCAACATATTTCCTTGTTCTTTATCAAACAAAAGGAGAATAGAAAAAAAACACATCACAGACACACACCAAAGGTCCCGAAATGTTTTTGTTGAATAAAAAGGTATCATTACCCTGAAGGGTCGTTTATGTTTAAATGATATTAATTAACATGTCGTTTCTTTAGCAATAAGTCCTTAAAGCTTTGAATTAATTTTGTCATGACACCCAAAGGTAGGGTTCTAGTATTTGATTTTCTGACTCTTCTGATGTATGCATGCTCATGGTGTGAGATATGTAAGTACCTGTGCAAACATTTCTATGGTATTTAAGTTGGTTTCACTTGAAACCTCTCGTCGCAGTGTGTATGCTTTCAATTGAAATGTAGAACACAAAGCTAGCAGAAGTCCATTCTTGTGTCAACTTTGGCGAATGTTTGATCAATTTACAAGAGTAAAGTCTATGTGCTGAAGTAGGTACTTTTATGTTGGAAAAACAAAATTCCCATTTCAATTACACATTTGAAGTCACATTTTTTTCGAATTAGATGAAAATATTAAAAATTGTAAAAATTGGTATTCCTGCAAAGTCTTTGCTGTCTTCTCACTTTATTTTTACTAACAGGTTCTCGTTATACCAGCTACTTTTTTTAAATTTGTTTGCAGCTGGGAGATTTGTTTGTACAGTAGTCCCTCGATAATGTGAACTAATTAAAACAAGGCGTTTTCGGATTTTAGAGGGATTCACATTACTGGAACTTTTTCCAACAGTCATTTAACCGATTAAAACATTCTTTATAACCAATGAATATCGCAGAAAATATTTATTTTAAGCTTAGTTTAAGCATTTATTGAATTCATAAAAAAATCAATAAAATACAAGTAATAAGGAGTTTAATCCATTTCAAAAACTAAAAAAAAAATCATAAAAATTTTTAAAATCAATTCTTCATAAAAAAACGTAAAAAATAACTTCATAAAAAAATGTAAAATGCTAGCACAAAAATCTCCAGCCTGCAGCTGCATTTAATATATCTTAAGATATGCAAATAACAGTTATGCATTTTTCAGAACTATACTTTTTGTCTTTAAACTTTCTTTTTTATTTATTTTCTAGGGGTCCTAAGACATATTAAATCTATAAAATGTATTTATCTTTTGGGGAACATGGGGCCTCATTTTAAACCTCCGAGACATCTTGGGCACTTTCCAGCTCTTTCTTAAGTATGGCTTTCAGGTGTTCTTTTACGATTTTAACCCTTTCGAACCCAAGCTATGAAAATCAGGGATAAACCTGAACCCGAAGTGAGCCCTGACGTCCGCCCAATGATCAGGCGAGGTGTTTCCATCTAAATTGCCTCTGTCGATGACCGCAACAGTAACCTTTTCTTTGACCACGTCACTAAAGGTATTCCCAATTCGAAGTGTCGGTGGTACGCCATCCAACACCCTTGCTTTTTTGGGTTGAGGATTTTCTTCCTCAAAGGACCTTTCACGCTTAGACGTAGTGTCTTTGCTGATCCTCTCCATCACTTTCCTCGCCCACTTGAGCTTGCCGAGTTCAGAACGACTTCTCTCCCCCGGGGCTTTTTCAGCATCGAGTTCGATGATCTTCATCGCTCGGCGACGCTCATTAGCGGGTCTGGATCTCGTTTTGCCCCCTTCCTTGGCCGAGCTGGAGTTCTTGTTCAGAACTGCAGCTCCACCAAGGGAAGGAGCAGCTGGATTCGAGGATGACTTATCGTGGCCAGCGGTTTTAGTATCACAAACCCCTCCCGCCACGATATTCTTCCCCGTCTCACTGGTATTACGGGCATTGGAGGTAGAGACAGAGTTGCTAATAGCATCCCTGCCTCCCCCCCCCCCCCTTGGACATTGTTGTTTCCTGGTTTGGGTGCCCCGTCACCTTGGCCTGTGATACAGACCGGTGGCAGCAGCGACACCGTCCCCTTTCCACACATTTTCATACTTCCTTCCGGGAGAGACGTTCCGTCACCTTGGTTGGCGGTTTGGTCGTTCTTGACTACCTCGCCGCTAGCCGGTGGCAGCAGAGTTGGCAACTCCGGAAATTTGTTTCTTTCCAGGAGAGACATTCCGCCACCTAGGTTTACGGTTTGGTTGTTTTTCACTCCCTCATCGCGAACCGGTGGCAGCAGAGGCGCCGTTCCCGGAAGATTGTTTGTACTACTAGCATTAGGATTTGACTCCGTCCTGCAAGTAGTAGACGTTGGTATGACTGCCGCATCACTTGCTATTTTAGAGCAAGTGGCCGGCAAGTCCTGCTTCCCGCCAAGTTTGTTTGTTTTGTTTGTTTGTTTGTTTGTTTTGTTTTTTTGTTTAAAGAGTTCATAGAAGGTCCCACGAGTAGAAACGGAAAGAAAAGGTCAGCCCCGGCAGAGCCGTGTACCGGGGTAAGGCTAGTCTATTTCGGACCTTGCCAGGCTTCCGAAAGAGCTCGTAAGTGACTGGTTTACCCCCCAGTCTTGCATTCTTCGGCACGGTTTCAAAAAGCTCACACCACCACTGAAATTAGGGACCCCGAATCTATGGTGAAGTTGAATTTCTGAGGATTGTACTATTAAGAAGTAAGAACCACTCAGCGATCCAACCTAACCTTAGCTGCCACCGCTTTGACATCGTACAAAGCATAAACTGTGGTGGTCATTGTCCGCCCGGCACCCACTTGGAGGGTTACTTACATGTAAGTAATATGCACTGCCTATGACCACCAAAAAAAGTCCGTGAACTGAGAAAATAACTTTTTATGAAACTATAATGTATGCTACTTCTTCTAAGCAAAAAACAACCCACTTTCTGCATTAACATTTTTTATATCTTTTTTTTCAAAATTATGACCATATAAATATAAAAAAAAAAATGTTTGCAAAAAAAAAAAAAAATGTGAATTTCAGTCCCTTTTTCGACGAAAAAAAATTAAATGTATGATATTTGACTAACTTTTTGTAATAATCCAGTAACTAGGCATTATTATCTTTCAATTAAGCCATCGAAAACTAAAAAATTGTTTAATTTAATATTTTTTACGAATTTTTAAAAAAATGTTACATGAGAGTAACGCTGGGTCCGAAAGGGTTAAGGAAAATTGTTGCTGATATTTAAGTAACTGCAGGCAAACCGCATTTCATCAGGCTCTTTTTTTAAAGCTTCACGATCAATCCCTTTTGCCACTCTTCGTGTGAGCATTTTGGTGGTTCAGGCCATCTCTATGAGTGCTTGCGGGTGTGCAGTCAAGTGCTTTTCTCGTTGGGAGTTTTTTTTTTCAGAATAGGCCTGATTATGACGATTACAACTCAACTTCAACTTTTTGAATCATTATACCTAAGAAACAGTGGGTCTTAAGAAAAAAAAGTGTCATAACACTTTTTATAGATAATAATCTGGTCTACAATTCTTGCATTGAAAATTTTTTGATAAGACTAACCGTTTTGATGAAAATAGTGAAAAACCAGTTTTTGTGACCTTTGACCCCATGTAAATTTTTTCCAGGTCTCGGATCCATGAGGACTTTTTAGATTTAATTTATGATGGTATTTCCAACAATCCTACTAATTTTCAGCTTGCTGGGAATTAATGTAAATTGACCGGACTATTTATTAGGGTTCCAGAGAAATTTGAAACGAAATCCTATAAACTTCTCCTCGTTATTTTTTTAAAATATCCTCATAAATTGTATTATATTATATACCTTTACCTATACACCAGTTAATTTAACTAAATTATATCACCATTATTTGCTTTTATAATAAACATGATTTACGAACGACTTCCAGCTGTTTCTGATTTATCGAAGGTTAAGTCGAATTATTAATTAATTTATCTGTCTTCTATCTATTTATCTCTTGCCAATAACTAATAATGCCTAAAGTGCAAACAATATCGAATTTCTGTGTTATTTACAAATGCTTTTCAAATTGCCAAAACAATTCACTGACCACAATTTGAGTTAATGCGAACAGCACAAATAATAGGTTTATAGGAGCTTATATAGTTTACGGTTTATATATTTGAAATATACACATATCTTAAACTTTCGAATATACACTTAAGAGCAAAAAACGGAATCAAAAAAGATAATTTTTATTTAAAACAAAAATTGCAATGGATAAAATAATGTTTCTTCAAGTTTTATGGTCTCATTTAAAAGCTTGAATTTTTTACTTTTAATTGTTGGTAAAAACTTCAAAATGCATACGATTTCTAAATGTTAAATTTTCTTGATATTCTCTGCTTCAATTTCAATTTTTTTTTCTACCGTTACTATTGACGTTATCTGTCAATAAATTGCACTTAATTTTTTTAAAATGTTAAATTTTCCAGATACTCTCTGTTTCAGTTTCAGTCTTTTTTTGCTTACATGCTTCATTTATGTTGATTGGATCCTTATAAAGTGAACGGGTTTTAAAGTTCCTAGTATTGATTTAAAGCCTTTGTTTCAAGCTTTTTAATGGTGCAATTAACATTCATGTATGTCAATTACATCCTGGCCAATTAACGTTTTAAAAAAAACGCAAAAGTTTGATTCCATTTTTTTGCTCCTAAGTGTACATAATGTAGAAAACAAATTTCAAAAATTAAAAAATATTATTTACCTTAAAAGAATAAGCAAGAGATCAGGAGCACCAGCTTGGATTGCTACACGTAATGGTGAGGCCTTGCCACATGATTCGATTGGGATATCAATAAACCTGAAATAAAGTAAAATTCTTTTAATTAAAGTTTAAATCACTAAAATCTGTATTTAAAAGAAATAAAAAGTAGCTGCAGTCACTCTGGCGTATACGTACTATTTTATTTTCACTACCAAATTAAAAATAAATCGATGAAATATTTTTGACTTAAATAAAAAATAATATTGTTACACAATGCAGCACCTCAATTTTGGTAATCAAAATCAAAAAGTTAAAAATCAGATTATTGAGTTTACTCGGATTAAATTTATTTTCAGAATATAAACTTACACTGAATTTCAATTATTCAATCTATGCTAAACCGTGTTAAATATTTCATACACGTTGTCAGAAAAAAAAAAAAATGAAAAACCCCTTCTATAATAACAAAGAATAATATTTTATGAAATATTTTATATCGGAAATAAGGTTTCCTGTCAAAAAATAAAATCAACTTTTTTTTGTGTCTATAGGAGTAATGATATCATACACAACACACATATATTGGCTTATATTTCATCGTTTTATGCATAGGTGATTTTCTGTGTGGTAGCTTATTTCGCTAGTACTCAAAGGATAAATCAATAATGATATAAAAAAATATGTTTTGCAAGGGATATCATCACAAATAAAAATCAAATTTAACAAAAGAATATTTTCAACAGATTTTTTGCTACACATAGTTAAAGTCTATGACTTATAGTCTAGGATAATAAGTTTTTTTCTTTAAGAAAAGTTAAAACTAAAAAAAAAAAAAATAAAATATGAAAGTAAGTTATATCATGGTAGACAGTTTGTTTAAAATTTGTTTATTAAAATTGAAATGCTTAATGGGGGAAATCCCTCTGGACGACGGGTTTTTCAAGATTTTTTTTTTTTGGAAAACTGAAAGCATTTATTAAAATTTGGAAAAATACATGATATTATTGACATCATGAAGTATTAACACAATTTTTTTGAAGTAATACAAAAAACTGGCGGCTCTACAGTCGTTTAAAGTTGACGTTTCGCGTTTGCACCATGCAATTCCCAGGTCCAATAAATTATTTATAATCAAAAGAGAATTTTTTGTCCATTAAAATACGTTCGAACGCATTGCATAGCAAAAATAAAAACTATAGAAAAAACACAATGTTGTTTTATAAACAAATTATTAAACAAAATATTTATTGTTAAAATTATATTGAACTTTTAGGTTCATGCAATGACCAATGAGTTTACAAGTAATTTGCACTTTATTTCAAGACGATAGCTTTATTAGTTTTTGAGTTACGTTGCACGGCGCGGAAAAAACATGTTTCGAGAAAAATGCGTTTAAAGTTTTCGATTTTGTACTGTGGTAGGCTCGGAACGCATGGGTTTCGGGACGATCTGGGGTCTTTTGAGGCTTCATTGAAGGCTAAGACCAATAAAATAGATTCTTCGGTTGATAAATGAATTTTTTAGGCAAAAAATTAATAATGCAAAAATAAAAAAATTCCAGAGGGTTTTCCCCCTTAAATTTTACTGTTCAACTACGGTAAAACCAAAGGAGAGTTGCGTGTTTATCCATTTCCTAATTCTAAATAATAAATAATACTATTTCTAAATAATAAAAAAGCTCTAATTTTTTCAGATTTTTATTTTGACACTAGCTGGCACCCCAAGAGGGTTAAAGTTATTTATCACTAGCTGACCCGGCGGACTTCGTTCCGCCATTTCTTGTATTTATTTCTAATTTTCGACTCTGTAATTGGTTAATTTTCAAATGAGAAAGAGGATCAAAACTTGAAAAGTTCATAAAATGAGTTTAAAAATGTTAACTTTTGAACTTTTAGCAAAAGTGGCCTATGTAAAATACTTAGGCATGGGCATAACTAAAACCCATTGACTTAATATATATGGACTGCTAGAAGCATATTCAGGTTGGTTCCACTTGTTTCTTGGCGATACTAGCGCCCTAAAAAAAAGCGGAGAAGAATTGCAACATTTTTGACGAAGTGCGAAAGGAACAAATATAGAAAAACAGAGAAAGCACTACCTTTTAACGACAGATGTCATTCACTAAAAGTTTCCTCTTTTCGCCGTCTAAGGTTATACCGCTAGTAGAGCTAGAAAGATGTGGAATCATTTTTTTTCAATTTTTGTATGGAAAAGTCAAACGACTAGCAGTCCATATATAGTAGGTCAATGCTAAAACCTATATTTTCTATTAGTTTGAGATTTTTTGCAGGCTTTTAAAAATTCAAAAAAATTAAAAAAATTCTCAAAAATGTTCCTAAAAATTAGTTGTTTTTCAAAAACTCATATTCCAAAATGAAGTGCCTATGAAAAAAATTCGTTTTAGACCCCTAATTTTTTTTTTAAATATCTTTCTCATGGTGTAACTCAAATTTCTGTACAAAATTTTGCGTACCTGTAATTAGTCTTTTGTCGAAGGTCTATGACTGCAAAAAAACCTTCACAACTTGGTTTTTTTTTTGAATTTTTTTAATACCTTTTTTAACTATTGAATAAATTTGTCTATCATTTAAAAAAAAAGTCAACTCTTTACGACTTACCGTTTAGAAAATAGCCTTTTTTTTCAATGTCTTGTTACCCCTATTTACCCTATAAAATCTTAAATTTTTTTTGCCTTAAACCTTCTCCTCGTATGCCTCTTTGATTAAAAAAAAAAATTAAGGAAATAAGTCTGTCGGTGTGGCCGGTTAGCGAACGTACACAAAACCAAACTTTAATATATATAATAGATTTAAAATAGGTATGTGTTGACTTATGAGGGAATTTTTTTTTTACAGACTTAAATCAAAATTTTTTGATGAGGTCTTGTCTACATTAAACAAACTTTTCAAAAAGGTACAAATCATTTTTCTATAGGACCAGGGGTTTAGTCAGGGCAATCCTTTTGAATACTGAAAAAAGTTTTTTTTTTCGAAATTTTTAAATTTTTTTTTTTTCTAAAAACTTGGAAAATATTTTTTCCAGCTTAACTCTTATATGGATGGGATTATTTGTTTATTCAGCTTAAATTTCCTTAAAAAATTTTGAAATTTTTTTTTTTGAAAAATCAAATTTTCGAAAACCTGACATTTAAATTTTTGAAATTTTGGTTGATTAGTGATTTCTACAAAATAGCATAGGTACGAATTTCATTTTAAAATAGGTATTTTCATTGACACCTTACGTTCCTTTTCAGCAACATTTATTTTGGTGGAAAACCTTTGTCATCATTTTCGAGTTTGACTTATTGCCTATTTTTTTTATTTAACCTATTAGAAAAGAAAAAAGCATATCAAAGTCGTTGTTTATACTTTAAACTTCAATCCTTTAAGACATTAGAAGTCTATATCAATACTCCATAATAAACAACATTATTTCATGAACTCTATAAGATCTTCCCGTCGAAAAACATATTCCTAATGAAATCACTTCCTTTTGTGTTGTTTCCGTGACGGCGGATATTCTATTCGAACTCGTATACATCAACTCTTGAAAGGCTTCAAGGAAACATCCTCTCGAAATAGGATATTAACTATAAACTTTTATTCGTATGAAGAAGAACTTGAGTAATTTTGATGGTTTAGAAAAGTGGATATAACAATATGTGAATATGGATGTAATATTTTGTAGTATAATTCAGTTTTAATGCTTCCGAAATGTTTTTGGGAAAATACAAAAGGTTTTGTTAGGGTTTAATATGTGATGAATCCCATTCAAAGTTTAACCAAAAGTAGTAGAGCTAAGAACAATATTAAAATTTAACGATTAAACCAAAATCTTCTCGTTTCTCTTCGAATCAGTTTCATTTCACTTTTCAAATATTTTAAGCAAAAACAAAATGATTTTGACTTAATCGTTGTTTAAACTTAAACGGTTTTCCAACATGCAATCGCAAGTGACTACCCTAATTTCTGACTCTATAACATGCAAATTTATAATAACATCAATTAAAATCTATAAAAGCTTTGTGGGGGTAAAAAAGGAGTATCTACATTTACTTGCTTCATAAAACTTACCTCACCATCCTTTCATCCTGTACATGAGCTAGAAGAACTGGCAGCTGTAGTCCAAGACTCGTTGCATGATGAAGAAAATAAACCATGGCTCTTGTGTTCTCGTCCTGAAAAAGGAAATGAATACTTTAATGTTTTTGAAATAATTCATTCATTAGCTACAAAGTTATGTACCTGATCACGAAAATCACTTCGCCATCCAGCAATAAAATGTGGTGCGTGTGTTCCGAATAATGCACCAAGGAAAATGCGCTCAAATGTTTTTTCACAAGTATAAATTTCCTCTAGAAAATTTATAATGAATTTAAAATTATAATAATATTCAAGTTTATATACAAGAGGAGTTAATTATTCATTTATATAAAGAAGGTAGTAGGTACGTTCTCTTTTTCTAACAAAAGTTATAATAATTACCGTCTCTAATGATGGGTTTGAAAAAAACAGAAATTTCGGAGAATTTTATTCAATTAGAAAATGTTTTTCAAAATGTGGACAGAACGAACCTTCTTTTTCAATGGCTTGAAAATAAAAACCAGTTATAATGAATCAAAATTCATTAATAATAATTTAGTGTTGGAAGATGCCTTTTTTAAAATGCAACAATTTCAAAGTGACTTATCAATCAATAACATTTGTTAATCTTGTTACTCCCTCCAATCACTTTTTTGAAAACGCTATATATGTACAAGGGCGTATACAGGTTTACTTCTTGGGGGGGGGTCACGCTGAAATTTTTTTTTTACAAAAGTATAGACTTGAAAATGTGCTACTTAAATTACAAATATTTAAATTTGTTCGTTTCGCATTTTGAACCGAACAGTATCGGAGAATTACTAAACAAAGAAAGGTATGTGATTCGTTTTGCTTTAGTTTAGCCTTAGCCTTGAGCCCAATTGCTTAGACCATCCTGTTCTAAAAATTAAACTGTATAGGTACTTCGATTTTCCGCTAGCCCAAAATCATTTTTAAAAATACATACTATGAAAATCTTCTTTATATTAAATAAATGTGGTAACTTTTTAGTTGAAAGTCTTCCTAAGGCAAACGAATCACAAAGTTAAAAAAATAGCATTTCGAAAAAAAATATTTTTTGAAATCTTATGCAAATTTTATTAGACTAGGGCGATAACATTTTTTATAATATATTAAAATTCAATGCAGTTTGCATAACACCCAACTACGACCGACCCATGTTTAGGATAATTTCCGATTTAAAAAAAAACTATCTTTGGCGTAAAACATAATGCTAGTTTAAAGGTACCTATAGAAATTTTGGTAATTTTAAACGGTAATATTATTTTGAACAAAACGCTTTATATTACCTACTTATTAGGAATTTTACAAAATATGGGTCTGATTTTGTCAGCCTTCGGGTTACAAAATAACACACATTCAGTTATATTTATAGATTTTCTTAAATTGGTTCTTAAAGGTTAATTTTAATATTCTAAGCTTGCTGGAAATATGTATTTAATTAGCTGTAGACAAGGTTACTTAAATTCTTACCAATAATTGGTTTAGCATTGATGATTGACAAATCGATAGTTGTTTCAAAAGATAAAGTAAAAAATACTATTATATTTTATAAGCAAACAAAATTCACAAATTCTTGGCTTTTTAGATAACACAGCCACACAAAAAAATATAAAAGTTCTGGTCTGGGGTTGCGACCAGGTTTTTCATATAGTTTTTGGATCGCTGAATCCAGATTCGAAGTCAATTTTGCCCTATCACGTCAGGTTTCTGAGATATCCTCAAAAAAATGTCAAAACCAAAAAAACAAAATTTCTTATCTGGAGTTGCGACTAGATTTTTCATATAGTTTTTGGGTTGCTTAAACCGAATCCGAAGTCTATTTTGCCGTATCACGTCAGGTTTCTGAAATATCCTCAAAAAATGTCAGATAAGAACTTTTTTTTTTGAGTTTAGACATTTTTTGAGGATATTTCAAAAACCTGACGTGATAGGGCAAAATTGACTTCGAATCTGGATTCAGCGATCCAAAAACTATATGAATAACATATTCGCACATCCAGATCAGAGAAAAAAAATTTTGTTTTCGTCACATTTTTTGAGGTTATCTCAAAAACCTGACTTGATGGGGCAAAACGGACTTCGGATTCGGTTTCAGCGACCCCAAAACTATATGAAAAATCTGGTCGCAACCCCAGACCAGAACTTTTATATTTTTTTGTGTGGCTGTGTAATTAAATAAGGGAGCGATTTCTTTTTGTGACTGTATTTGTGTCTAAGTGACCGATGAAAAACAAAAAACTATACAAAAATTCATAGTAGGAACAAGACAACGTAACATTTGTTTGTTTTGTTCACTAAAAATGATTTATATTTCACAAATAAACAAAAATTGGCTCTGGTTCTTCATTTCTTTACAAAATTTTATTTTGGTTTGACGTTTTGTATTTGACAAAATTGTAGTGTTTGTGAAAATGTGTGTAAATACGTCTCGATTTAAAAGGATCGATTCTTCGGGAAAAAGTAGCGAATTTTTTTTTCATTGGAATTCATTTAAGGAAAAAGTAGCGACTGCAAGTCGACTGCAGATCGAATTTTTGGTTATTGAGAATTCGACATATAATATTTTTTCTTTTGCACTATCAAGAACGTATTTTTTTCTAGGTGCCAAAGAAGAAAAACATTAATCGCCACATGAAAAAACATCCATTTAAAAATGAACTGACTGTGACCTCCTGGGAAAATTTTGCGTGACCCACCGGCACCGGTGGGTCACATGGTGGTCAACGTGTTAAGGATACGTTTAAAATTGAACAACTTTTAAGATTGCTTTATAGAAACGACCGTTATTTTGTTTGTTGGTTAAGAGCTGCTCACTAAAAATATGACCGCATCTTCAAAATAATATGGTAAAATAGTTCGTTGACACCAAAAAATTTTTTCACTTTTCATTTTCGTTCATATTCTAAAACTTAAGCATTTTAAAAATCATCTTAATTAAGTATAACTTACCAAATTATTGTTTAAGATTTGACTTCTTGGGGGGGGGGTCATGACCCCGTGACCCCCCCCTTGTATACGCCGTTGTATATGTAAGTTAGAAAGGATAATTCCCAAAAACATTATGGAGAAAAACCCAGTACCAATAAAAATGTGACCAATGTGGCTTGAAAGGGAACCAATCGCAAATAACAAATAATACTAATTATTTTTTCGAAAAACTACCCCCGGGTCCTGCTATGACGATTCTTAATTTCAAACGGATTGGGGACAAAATCCCGAAAACCGAAATCCAGAAAACCCAAAATTACGAAAACTTGGGGTTTTCGTAATTTCGTAAAACCCCAAATCCCGAAAACCCAAAATCCCGAAAACCCAAAATCCCGAATGGGATCCCAAAATCACGAAAAATTATATAAAATGAAAAATTTGCGCAAATTTTTCATTTTATATAATTTTTCGGGATTTCGGTTTCGAAAACAATACTAAGTGTGAAATTAAGGTGTTATTACGTAAAAAACAATATGAGTTTATGATTCCGTTAATATCTCTTTTTTACATGATTTCAAGTTCTTATTGTGATTTCAGCAGTGTTTTGTAGTGATTGAGTTAAGTTGGAAAATCGTTGAACTCAAATCAAAAGAATTATGAGTTTTAATATTTAACTTATAATAATTGTATGTTTAAATTGTTTTTAATTGGTTTTAATTTTATGTTTCAGTTAAAATTTCAGTGAAACACAATTTTGAAGAGTTTTTTATTTTGTCTGTTTTTTTTTTTTTGGGATTTTGGCCTTTCTGGATTTTGGGTTTTCGGGATCTTGGGTTTTCGGGATTTTGGGTTTTCGGGATTTGGGGTTTTCGGGATTTAGGGTTTTCTGGATTTTGGTCTTTTTGGATTTTGGATTTCGGGATTCTGTCCGTCTCCCATTTCAAACTATAAAGTGTTTTTCCAGCCAAATTCTGTTTCAAGGAAGTCGGACTATTTTGATTTTGTTTTCATGAGATGCAGCATCGAAAATACACTAAGATCATGTACCATAAGCTAAGATTATCTCATTTTTATGGGTGCTGTTTTTTTTTTACGTTCAATTTTAGCTAAATTGATAAATATATTAAGTGTTCAATTTAAGATTTACTCGTAGGTAGGTAGAGCTGTTCTAATTCAATGAAAAAAAAAAAAAAAAAAAAAAAAACAAATTAAAAAACCTAAGTTCAAAAAATTCCAAAATAATCAAATATAATTTTAGGCCTTTCATTATCTTGGATTTTTTTAATTAGCAACAATTTCGACAAATTTGCTTTTTTTATACTCTATAAAAATTAACTAATACTGCTCATAACTATGTTTTAAAGTAAAGATTAAAAATACATAGAATAATAAGAAAATCCCATTATCGACAAATTTTTCGTTGAATTAAAATACATATACTTTTCTACATTTTAATATTTTTCACATGAATTTGAAGTGGAAAATTGTATGACACCACATTTTTGAGATAAAGGAACTTAAATATGAGTTTTTATCTTCGAAACGTGATGAAAGAGGTTTTTTCAGTTTCGGATTTGAGCTTTAAATATTAAAAACTATTAGAAAAGTGTATTTTGAATCAACGAAAAATAAAATATTAAGTTCTGTTATATTTTTGTATTATTTCATGTTTTTTCATATATTATTTAAAAATAGTCAATAGCAAAGTTGTCAAAATGCTTTACTAATTTTTTTTTTTTTTAAGTTAAATTTTATTTTACTTAAAGATAAAATGAGCCAAAATTATGGAAGTGAAAAATCTGTATTCAAGGAATTATTTCAAAAGATTTTTCTCACTTACTGATCAAAATTTAAAGTAGTGCGTAGGTATACTTAAAAAAGTATTCGATTCAGTTTGAAAAGATTTTATTTTCATTTATTATTGTAAATCTACACAAAAGAGGGTTTTCTTAACACTTCCATAAGTCAAAATCTGAAACTCAAATGGAGTATTTCTTTTCTTAACACCACTTTTAAGAGCAATGATTATATGAAAATATGTGACTAATTTCATGAAATGGTCTAAATTGACTTAAAATGTTAAAAAATCATTTTTTTCTAACAAAATATTGCAGCCTAAATAAATGAAAGAAGTTAAAAACAAAAAAAAAAAAACTTGAAGCATAATAAATAACCTTTCTAAAAATAATAGGTAATCAAATTATCAGAAAAAAAGTTCCCACTTAAAACAAAAAAATGTAAAATTTTGGTTATTAGAAAGTTCAAATAATGTTGCTATTTCACCAATTGAAATGAATCGTTTATTTTTAAAACATGATAAGTCCATTTTGAATAATTTTTGTCTCACACATCAAAGAGATTATATTATTAATTCTTACGACTTCAAATTTTAATAAATATATAATTTATTATTAAAGTTTAATATTTGTATTTAAAGTAAAGTTCAAACTGGTTAAATACAAAAAATATGTTGTCGCAGAAACTTTTTTTGAGCAATTTGAAAATAAACGATTCAAATAAAATACTTAATACTAAAAATCCTAAAACTAGAAGGAAACTTGTTCTTTAATTTTTTGGGATAGTGCTAGTTAAGTTACTGTCTTTAACTCGATGAACTGTCAAATTCGATTGGAGGAAGAACAAATTTTAAAAAATCCGGTGTTTTTTCAATTTTTTTTTTCTTTTCTAAATAATAACCAGAACTCCCAAGATCGTATTTTTCTAGTAAATACTTTACACTTAGGACTAACTTGTTTCCACTTAGTTTAGCAACTGGTTAGAGGAACAAGCAACATCAGGTAAGAGTTTCTGGCAACAGTAAATTGGAACAATAACTTAATTTTTTTATGTTCGTTAGCCATTAACTGCTAAGAATAACTGTTACCATAAAATAACAAGAACGGTTTTAACACTAAAAAACGCCATCTCTTAATGTGATTTTATCAATTTTATTTAATTTCTGGTACCTTTTGAAGCCTCTTTCAAAATATGTTCTCTAAAGTCTAAACATAAAAAAAAATTAAGAAAGAAAGTACAAACTCTATCCTAGTAAAAGGATTTTTGTATTCAGTAGTTTATTTTGTTTTGTTTCAAACTTAATTTTCATGACTTACCCAAAAGTACCACAACAACAGCCGAATCTCGTACACCCCATTCCCAGCAAGTCCTTAAAGCAATATACAGAATATTGTGGTATTTTCCCATCAAACAAACCTGAAACAAAAACACAAAAATAGAATTTCATATTTTTTTCCATATTAATTGTGGCTAAAAAGAGAAAATGATTTACTCTTGTAAACATCAATTAATTGTTCTTCAAATGGAAAAAGCCAACACAAAACAGAAAATAATAAAGAGGGAAACAGAAAAAAGTTGGTAGGTACTGGCTTAACAGTATCTGGAACTGTGGAATTGATTTCTGTAACCACACACAGACACAACTCCCTTTGGTTATTCAATATAATCAACTTAACGCCTTCCCAGATTAACTTTATTATTGAAACAAATTAATGTTGGGGATTGTTTTAATTGCTTTCAATTTCTACCAAACCGAACTTCAATTTGTTTAATTAATTTATTTTTCAAGTCTATAATATGCAGAGGTTGATAACATTAATTTTGACTTGAGCTCTCAGTTAAAATTTTGTTTGGCCTACTTTACCTACCATTAGCTATTAAACAGATGGTTCTGTTATATTAACTCAAACAAATAAACCTTTGAATTAATTGGCAAATGTGGTGGTGAGTGGGTGGTTAGCTAATTAAAAACACGGGTACCAACCACAATAAAATTAAAACTTTCAAAAAGTTAAAGTTGAGGGCTGAATTTTGTAATCCATGTCGTATGTTCTAGCTTTTGATTTTTGTTTATTAAATGTCTATCATTATAGGTACCACATGTAACACAAATAATTTAAAATCCAGCGCTTTCGGCAAAAGTCAAAAGGTAGTAGATTTTTTAATTTTTTCATTTTTTTTTTATTTAAGATTTTTATTTTTAACAACGCATTACCATCAGTCGCCAAAGGGTAGATTGTTACCCTCCTGAAACTTAATAGGTTGTCGATTTATTTTTAATTCTACAACATTTAACCTTAAAAAGAATTTTAACCTTTATCGGAAATATAAATTATGACTAAGATCGTTTAAGTAGGAGGTAAAATAGAACTCAAGTTGGCTACTTTAATTAAAATTTATGGAAATTAATACTAAAAGATTTTGCACTCTAATGGCTATTTCACGCCATTCACCTTCATCTTCGCCATTATGATGATAAACCAACCCCCTCTTGCCACACTTTTTTTTTCCTGAAAGATGATTTGAAAATAAATTCACGGCCAAGTAAACATTTTAAATTTATCCCAAGGGATAGACTTGAGTTTTAGAGAACGATGAAGCTGATAAGCAGCTTGCATAAAATTTAATTTTCATTTGGGACTTGGGTTAATGCGGTTCTCTGATGATGTTGAAGATGGTGATGGTGGGTGGGTGGTTGTGAATAAAAATGAGTGTAATGGAAAATGTAAACAGTCTTAAATGGTTTATTTTAATATTTATTTTTTTTTTGTTCTTAGATTCATTTCATTTTATTGCTTTGCCTTCAGGGTTTATGGTTAATTTTGACAGAAGGTTGTATAATTAAATGCAAAGGTCAGCAGAATTAAAGACCTAAATGACTTATATGTGTATGTGTTCTTTGTGAACATGACATCGTAAAAGGAGAGGAGGAATTCTGATATACGACTAAAAACATTTATTGTTGATAAAAATCTCTTAAAAATTTAATTAAATTGTTTATTTAAATTATTATGAGCTGAAACACGAATTGTAACTCATTTGGTGTATTTTAGAATATAAGTTAAAATAATTCCAAATAGAAGAAGAGCTGACAACGAACGTCATATGGATAACGAACACATAAATTGGTAAACTTGTGTGGTAAATGACAGAAATCCTAACTAACGGAGTGAGAAAAAGGATTGCCAAGTTACTTAAGAAAAATACAATGAAAACTACCCGTAGTCTACTAGGTACAAGGTATATTGAACCATGGACTACAGAAAAGTTGAATATTTATTAAAATTGAAAGTGGATGCAAAAGGGTTTCTAACAGTCATGAAAAATAAATTTAAAAAACTTGCCAACAAATTTAAAGAAAAAGTTTATATTAAAGAATATTTTTTGCTGAAAGTCTTGGCTTTGGCATTCTATAACTTACCTCAAAAGTCTTAAAAAAACTCATGTCTAAAAGTAGCGAATTTAAACCCCAAGGAGAAGATTACAATTTTAATAAAAAAAAACTGCTATTACACATGTGATACATGATTTCAAGCTATTTTTTAATACCTACTGATTCCTGATAGAAAAGCAGTGCTGGTTTAAGCACTACCGGCGGCGCCCCTGGGCAAGATTGCAAGTGGCGCCTCTCAACAAAAAAAAATGTTTTACCTCTTATATACTTGTTAATGCATTTATGTAGCAAAGTGAAGTTTATTAAAGTACATTAGCTTAACTTAAAAAAAAAATTTTTTATTTATGTTATTTAGGCTCAATTGACAAGTTTACCTTTATATTTGACTTTTTGACTTAACACATTTGAAGAGTAGTTCCAGTAGGTACAGTTGGTTTTATTTGAACAATATTTATTCAAAAACTTTTTCAACTGAATGATTCACTCATTCTGAAATCCAATAAAAAAATTTGAATCGTTTCCACCCAATTCTGATATTTAAGAGTGCTTACGTTGCACCTATTTGCAATTATTTAAATCTTCACTTATGTAGTCTTTTAAAGTACAATATTTTACAAATAACCCAGGTACATATGACTATACAGCTGAGAGCTGATTGATATTCTTTTCGGTACAGTTCTTTACTCATTATTATTACAGTCTGGATATTCTCCATAAACTATTTTGTCTCGTTGGTCTATTCTTTTCCATATCCGGAAAAAATAAAGAAACACACTCCATCTCCATATTACCAGCTATGATTTAGTGATTTATACATAAGGGCGCCTTTGCAAAAATTAAATTGGTTAGAGGAATATTAGGATTGCTTTAGTCTTTTAAAAGAAATTGGAGCGCCTTGTTCTTCAAAGATGAACGAAGTTTTTGGACACTATTGTCCTTCCGGAAGCCAAACAAATGAACCCAAAATTTTGGGGCGCTTTTATTCTTCAAAAAGCTTAGGACAAAAAATTAAGAGCGGCTTTGAAAAAGTAAAATACAAACAAATTGGGGCACCTATGTGAAAGTAAAAATAAACAAAACATCGATTGGAAAGACTTCGTTATTTATATAGACTTTTGTAAAAGTTCAATTCTTGCGCCCCTGGGCGATGGCCCAGGCTGCCCCTCCCCCCCCCCCTAAAACCGGCCCTGTAGAAAAGACATACAACTGCATTTTAGATTTTAAATTTCTTGCAAACTAAGAAGCCAATTTCATACAGAAATGTTCAACCATAATAACTATTCAAAATTTAGTAAATTTTTTAAAAAAACACATTTTAGATTTTTTTAAAATAGGTAGATACCAAAGCAAAAAAATAACAAAAATTATTAAAATTATTTTTATTTATATTGAATAGGTACCTACCTACACTTTTTTTTTTTTTTTTGAAAAATCAATTTTTTTGCTTATGCTGAGGTAAGCTCAGGGGGGTTCCAGGATTCTTCCCAAAGAAGCAACAAAACTTGGGTTTTTGAAAGTTCCAAACTTTTAATCCTTAATTTCAATCGGTTTTATTTATTGTTCACTTCAAGCTTATTATATACAGGGTGTCCCAAAAGTAATGGATCAAACGAAATATGCAGATAGGCCAACTTTAGGGCTCTCAGAATTTAGTAACTTGTTCATCCCAAATCCTTACGGTTTTCAATTTAATGCAGTTTTTGTGAATTATCGAAAAATCTCGGCTTTGCAACAGTATTTTGCTTCCTCCGGTCATAATTGATTTTTGTTTTTTACAATTCTTTCACTAAAACATTGGTTAATAAGAATAAATAATTATTTAATCAAAATATTTTTTATTTCATACGCCATTTTGCTGCAAATTAATTAACAGTTCCATGTTTTATAAAAACTCAATTACTTAATTTTTTTTCAGAGCAACACACTGCAAAAAATTTGTATGGTGTGACACAGGTTAATTATTTTAAAAACTTGCCGTGTTATTGCACTTTTCAAAAATGTATAAAAGTTTCCAAACTTGAAGTTAGAACAAAAGATATTACAATTTTAATGCAACAAAACAGGCCTTTTCAGAGAAAAATAACAAAGAAAAATAAACACATTTCCTCGACTGTTGTTTGTTTATTTCTTTTTGAATAAAAGCCTCGATTTTTGTTTGTTATTTTGCTCGGAAAACCCCTGTTTTTTTGCATTAAAATTGTAATATCTTTCGTTCTAATTTGAACTTTGGAAATTTTTATACATTTTTGAAAAGTGCAATAACACGGCAAGTTTTTAAAATAATAAACCAGTATCACACCATACAATTTTTTTTCGGGATGTTCCTCTCAAATAAAAGTAAGAAATTGAGTTTTTATAAAACATGGAACTGTTACATAATTTGCAGCAAAATGGCGTATGAAATAAAAAATATTTTGATTAAATAATTATTTCTTATTATTAGGCAATGTTTTAGTGAAAGAATTGTAAAAAACAAAAATCAATTATGAGCGGAGGAAGCAAAATACTGTTGCAAAGTCGAGATTTTTCGATAATTCACAAAAACTGCATTAAATTGAAAACCGTAAGGATTTGGGATGAACAAGTTACCAAATTCTGAGAGCCCTAAAGTTGGCCTATCTGCATATTTCGTTTGATCCATTACTTTTGGGACACCCTGTATATACAATGTCTTAATCTTTATTTATAACAAGTTACTTCATATATTTTGGTGTCCCCGGTACACAATCCGGAGAGAAATCTGGTCGGAACTCACAATGAGAACCTATGTCCAACGAGCTAAGAAACTCGAAGGATAAGTCTAAGGAATCCGAATGGAATCCTATGTCCCCACAATACGGAGAAAAGTCTGGTCGGAACTCGGCAGGAGAACCTATGTCCAACGAGAAGCTCGAAGGAGTAGTCTGTGGGAATCCCAATGGAAACCCTTATGTCCCCAAAATGTGGAGATAATTCCGGTATAATTTGTTAGTATAATAATAATTTCCTGTTCTAAATTCTATTGTAAACTACCTGTGTTGATTTCTGATTCCCTAATACAACTAGCTACTTATTTACTATTTAGGACCAAAAATTCAAGAAAACGACGATCAAGAAGAGCTGCCTCTAATTGCCAAGTCTTTTTCTAGGTCTACTTGGCTCTGTGTCTATACACTAAATGAATAGGTACTTGGAAACAGAGAATCGCAAGATCGACCACTTAATCACAATTTTTGTTTCCTCATATGTTATTCGTTGCTAAAACTTACTGTGAAGTATAACACTTCTAAAAGCTAAAATTGCATGAAAACTAATTTTCTTGTAGGATGACGATCGTCGTTTCTCTTCGTTTATTTTTTTTGTTTCTTTTGTTTTTAAGTTGTGTGGCTACGTCACATGGCATGCGTATGCCTTTTAGAGAAGGTAATGTTTGGGCATTGCGGATATGCCGATTGTGTAAAATTTACTTATACAATTTTCATCTCTTTATTAGAAATGGATTTATAAGTTGTGACGCATCGTCACAATAGTAAAAAACGGTGGTCCGACTTCTTTTTCCAGAAATAATAACGGTGGCATGAAGCCATCGTTAAGCTAATAAGGTCTCAAATACTATATTAGCATACAAAATATTGTGCCAATTCGTACATAATAGGCTATAATGGGTTTATCAAAAATGAATGTGTTTGATTTCGGATTTGCGTGTAACTGTTCAAATTGAAGGAAATCACCTACAAATATTTTAAAACAAGGTCGAATCTCGTACGAAAAGTGCCAAATTTGGTAAAATTTCTTTAAAGACCTATTATGATACAATTTGTTGGATTTCCCAAAAAATTCTTGTAATAAATTCGACTAAATTTCACCAACTCTGTTTTAAATAAAAAAACAAGAAAGAATTAAAAAAATTACAACACTGAATAATCAAGTTTTTCGTCTAACTATTAGTCTATTATTTTTCGCTATGTGCGGACCCAGCTTTAGGGCTACAGTTGGAGCAAATGTTGTATTAATTTTCCAAATCAAAATATAACACACATATACTTAGTCACTGTATGTGTAACTTTTTTAAATCTTTTTTTGTTGAAAAAATTCTCGGTTGGTCAAATAATCGATCACATCAATGTGATTATGTTTAAGTTTTCGTTGTATTGCAAACATTTATGACGTCAAATTTAATTTACAATTGCTTTGACTGTAATTTCAAGCTATCACAAAAAAAGTTTGCAAAAAAAAAAAACTATGAATTATAGTGAAAAACTCTATACAATGCTGCTTTAGTAAAGTGTAAAACACAAAATATTTTTACCAAAACAATTTATTCTATGGTTTTGAACGACACCATTGTGGTACTGTAAAAATTGCCTTAAATGCAAGCATTTATAATAAACAGAATAAATTTTTACAAATTCTAAAACTGCATCATCAATTTTCATTAAAACCTTATGAATGTATACGAGCTTAAAAAAATGTTTAAATAAGTTTATTCTGATTTTGAACAATTCGATTTGAAAATTGCACTAAAATATTCAAAAAGAACGTATTGCCACTTCTGTGGTTTATCTTTAAAAAAAAAACAACTTACGTCTCCATTTGCATCCATTTTTTCGCGATGATATTTGACAGCAGATAAAACCGCCAATCGAGCAACTTCCTCCGTGTGCATATTTTGTCCTGCAAAATTTATACGAATTAAATCTTTCGCAAATGTCATTCATTTCATTCAAAAAACCATGAATAGCTACCATCACTACAGCCACCAATCACTGCATTCAAGTGGTCGAGGACATCACGTCTCGAACTACGATCCTGTAGTCCACTTCGTGTGATTTTTTCAAATGTGTCCTCGAAAAAGCAATCGAAAATGAAATCCATTTCAAATGAAGCGCAAATTTGGTTGTAGTTGAAACGAGAGTATGTGTTTGTATAGATTCTATGCCGAGGGTTGATTGTTATAAAATCTATTGCCACGTTATCCTACCGGACGTGAAGTTGAAATAAATTTTAAGCTGCCACGAATTGTAAGCTGGCTGCCTTTAGGTCTTTTTTTTATTCCAAATAGCAATCAATTTCTCTTGAATTTGAAAACATAAAAATCAAACTAATGAAATGACTAGGAAAAATTTACACACACAAAAAAGGGAATATATACGGCAGCCTTCAATATAATCGGTAAACTAACTTCTAAGTGCACATATTTTGAAGGGTTATAGAAGGAACAAACATTGCGGCATAAATTTGGTTGCAATTTTGTAGCACACAAATTGAGGATTGTTTAGTGGGTCGTTGACTTTCAAAACTCTTTTGAGTGATTTTGTTTTTCAATTGGGACCGACTTTTTCAAGAGCAAACTTATATCAATTCTCCATAACGAGGTTTTTATTTCGAGCAATACACTAAGACTAACGACTAGGACTTAATTATTGAATGAAGGTGCAGAACCGTGTTTCTGGTTCGTACGACGCGACGTTCATTTCTTCTTTTGCTGGTAGAATTTATCGATTTTAGAATCGACAACTATAACAAATTTGTGTGGTGAATGGGGAGCTAACTATGTCTTGTTTTTAAGGGGACACTTCTAGGTTTTCTTCTTTTTTTTTAGCTTTTGAATGACTGACGGTATGAATAAAATGTTTAAGGTTGGTTTACGTTACCGTCGGGAAATGACGTTAAAATTATGTGTTATGGATTGAGGTAATATAAGTGACTAGATTCGTTTTCTAAGTTTCATTTGTTAGATTATTTCGCTTTGCTGTTTGAAAATAATAAGGGTGACTGTGATTTTGTTCTATTCACTATTTGCGTCTAATAATAATATTCACAGAGTAAAAACAAATTTGAAGCCCTTGCCAGAGAGATATAAGGTAACAAAGTTCTTAGAATTTAGACTGTTCATGTTTCTTCTTTGCTGACCCGTAAATTTTCTCAAGAGACTTTTATCTGAAGACTTTTATCTGACTCCAAAATTCACATGTAGGTAGAGATTTCTTAAACTCGCATTTATGAAGAAAAAAAAAAGCAAACGTTTTAGTTTTTTTTTCACTTATAAGTGAATTCGAAAGTGAAGTGCGTTTAGCAGCTTTACCTTGAGTATTTCATTGTTGCATTGTAAATCTAAATTCTTTGAAATGTTTGAACATACTAAGTGCGTGAACTACAAGTGTTCCTTCGAATTAGACGAGTGGGAAAACGATTTGATAGAAATACATTCACCAGAGCATTTCTGCATATGAAAACTGATATTTGATTAACAAGTTATCTCATTATTCCCATGCTAAAACGCATAAGGCTTACCTCATGGAAGCAAACAACAGCAAGAAAACAATAGCAGTTGCTGGGTGCTGGCTCCTTAGGGAATACATATGAATCATTGGGCCAGTACCTACTATTAGGTTGTACAGGAAGATGGATCCTTATGAAAGATTCTGCTTCTGTCTGCAGCATGGTAGTGATTTTCTCGTAAAAGACTTTCAAAAAATGTTTTGGAAAAAAAAAAGTTCAGTAAATTTAAGAAATAGCTCAGGGAAATTAGTCAAAATATGGGCATGAAATCGCATTTTTCGCGGGACAAAATTTTTTTCATGAAATGTGTTCGGGTGGTTGTCCTTATCATAAAAGTCAATTTGTTGGAATAATTGGAGGTTGGGAACAGCCGCCATCTTGGAAAAGAGATTGGTATCGTTTTTATTGAATAGCTCCATTGTTATTCATTTTAACAAAAAATGACAAAGGTAAGACTTATTAACAATAAAATTATCTAAGAAATGATATACAAAACAATTCCGTGAGTTGATTAAATAAAATTTTATAGTTGGTCAAAGTGCGGGTTTGTATCGCAAGGTTGGGACAAAATGACATTTTTTCATATATCTGACGAACTTTTGATTTGTTTGGATAATTCTTCAAGAATGAATTGTAGTACTTATAATTACCTATAAAATGAGCCCACAATCGTTATTGTCACCATCGTATTGTAGAAGTAATCTAACTCCGAAACTCTCCATGTACTAGTCAAAAGTAAGAAAAAAGCTGTTTTTTTGCTAGTAGGCCGAGAAAATTTTGGGAGTAGAGGTATAACCAAAATATAAGTACGCAGTTTTGCAGCCATACGCGTGTTAATGTCGATTTCAAAGGTCTGACAACTCAAATTTTGTGCTTTATACGGTTTTTGGGGGGTTAAATAACGTAAGTTTTCCAGTTAATGTGAATGGGCTAAATTTATACTATTTGAAATTATAAATATACAAGCTGATGCTCTATTATTTTTCCTAAATCTGAACACCCCAATCTTGAGGATGTGACCAAGAGAACTATATATAAGCCGTTTATACGATTATGTTTTAGAAGCTTTTTTCGTTTAGATTTTTGTTTGTTTATTTGAATTGAAAAGCCTGATATGGTTAGTTAAAAAAGCTTATATCGTGAGTTCTATTAACCCCATAGCCGAGATTGAGGTGTCCAGATTTAGGAAAAATAATAGAGCATCAGCTTGTATATTTATAATTTCAAATAGTATAAATTTAGCCCATTCACATTAACTGGAAAACTTACGTTATTTAACCCCCCAAAAACCGTATAAAGCACAAAATTTGAGTTGTCAGACCTTTGAAATCGACATTAACACGCGTATGGCTGCAAAACTGCGTACTTATATTTTGGTTATACCTCTACTCCCAAAATTTTCTCGGCCTACTAGCAAAAAAACAGCTTTTTTCTTACTTTTGACTAGTACATGGAGAGTTTCGGAGTTAGATTACTTCTACAATACGATGGTGACAATAACGATTGTGGGCTCATTTTATAGGTAATTATAAGTACTACAATTCATTCATGAAGAATTATCCAAACAAATCAAAAGTTCGTCAGATATATGAAAAAATGTCATTTTGTCCCAACCTTGCGATACAAACCCGCACTTTGACCAACTATAAAATTTTATTTAATCAACTCATGGAATTGTTTTGTATATCATTTCTTAGATAATTTTATTGTTAATAAGTCTTACCTTTGTCATTTTTTGTTAAAATGAATAACAATGGAGCTATTCAATAAAAACGATACCAATCTCTTTTCCAAGATGGCGGCTGTTCCCAACCTCCAATTATCCCAACAAATTGACTTTTATGATAAGGACAACCACCCGAACACATTCCATGAAAAAAATTTTGTCCCGCGAAAAATGCGATTTAAATTACTAATTTCCCTGGGCTAAAAAGTGTTCAAAAATATAATATTTGGAATAAGAAAAAAAACGTTCCAAATATTTTTTTTAGAAAATAAACCTATAAATTTTCTTTAAATTTTATTTTTACATGATTATTTAAATTTGCTTTTAAATGGGGTTGGGGCCAAAATTCTGCCAGGTTCATAATTTTTTTTTTTTTCAAATTTCTGCTTTTCATAATTGAATCATTTATTTTCAAAACATGATAAGTCCACTTTTTTTCAAGTTTCGTTTTTTTGACTAAATTAGTACTCCAGGGATAACCACGTCTGTCTTCAAAATATGAAGCATCTACTCCATCTATATCCGATCTTACAGCTACGCGAAATATTTTTTTAGTATCAAAAACAGAATAAGTCCCAGACTTATCATCTTTTGAAAATTAACAACAGCTTCTTTTTGTCTAAATGCTATATTCGACTAATGATTGAAAATCTTAAGTTTAAAGCTACTTTAAAGTTAAATAAATAGTCCGGACATTGTATTTTAATCTCTAATACAATTGTTTGATAGACTGGGGCTAAAAGTAAAATTGTATTTCCATTTTAAAACTAATTTCACATCCGTTTATTTTCAAAGTATGATAAGTCCAAAAGCGTTTTTATTTTTTATCTTTTGAACTATCGCTCCAAAAATTAAAAACGAAACGGTATTTTGTAGGTAGGCAAGAGCTCTACAGAATATATTTTTTTATAAATTTTGCTACGCATATCAAAAGAAAATAGAACGTTTTTTTCTTCTCCTGAAAAATTAAAAATCATGGACTTATCATGTTTTGCAAATAAATGATTCAATTATGAGAAAGTTATAAGGAGTCAATCTGAGCATTTGAAAAAAAAAAAATAGAGTGTGTGTACACATGTACACGTGACTGAAGTTATACTTCTCACTCAGTATTTAAATGAATTTCATTTGATATTTTTATTATTTTTGTTTTATATTATTATTAATATAATCAAACAGTGTATTTTTTTAACTATCTCAGCTTATGGTATTCTTAGGAAATTTTTTGATGCTATTTCCGTACCGAAACCCAAGACAATCTGACTTCCCTGAATATAGTTATGCATGAAAAATTCTTTATAATTGGAAACTAAGAGTCTTCATACCAATTTCCGGGGCTAAATTTTTGAGAAAAAAATGGTCTCTGAATGGCGATTGCGTCATAATCCCTTTGACATTCTTGTCCCATAAGAAATATAACTTCAAAATAAAATTTTTTAAAAGACAGAATAGAAAAAAAAGAAGAATTTTGAAAAACAGAATTTTTGTAATAAAAGAAGAATTTTGAAGTCAGAATTTTGACCCGCTCCCTTTTCATTGGCATAGCTAAAATTTTTTTCGAAAAACGTTTGATATGTTTTATACATACAAGTCCTAGCTTGGGCATATAAGTTCTTTAAGTTGATTAAACATAAAGCGAAATAGCACCACTAAAAGGAATCTGATGATCGGGTTGGTCCCCGTGAAAAAGCTGTAACTCCAGCTCACGAGTATGAAATTGGTGGTAACACACACAAGCTGTTGTTGTCCTTTAAAAAAACATTTAACTTTGATTGCACTACTTTATCATTTTAAAGGAATCTATTTTTGTTGCAGTGTTATCATTTTTTAAAAATTAAATTTAAGGTTAAATCGGTCACTGTGGTGTATGTGTAACATTTTGTTTTGAAATTTTATTAATAAAAAGTTTTCCTAATGAATTCTTTTTTTACTTGCGATATAGGTACTATAGGGCAAGTTTAGGATTCGTAAAAAAAATCGAACTCGAGATAACAATTTTACATGACATTACGATGATGGAGAATGCCAAAAAAGTGGGTCCGGCAATTCTGTCTGTCTGTCTGTCTGTCTGTCTGTCTGTCCGTCTGTCTCTATCTGGAGCTGCAGCCTAAACGAGTGAAGTGATTTTCTTCAAACTTGGTAGTTAGCAGTTTTTGGTGATTCCCTAGAGGGGAAATTGAAATTTTTTTTTTATGACCAAAACTAACGGTACCTGCCATATAACGGAAATAGAAAAGTTAATTTTTTTCAAAAACGGCTCTAACGATTTTGATTAAAATTTTTGTGTGTAATACTTCACATAAGGGCCAACTTTTTAAATAAAAAAAATATTTTTTGTACCGTTATTAACGGTACCTGTCATAGAACGGTTTTTTTCGTTTCTGAATATCTCGTACAAAATTAACCCGATTTAAATGAAAATTTTTATACAGAAGTGTGTAAGTAAAGATAATATTAAAATTTTAGAAAATTTTCAAAAAACGCATTTTTGGTTTTTTAAAAAATATTTCAAAATTTTTTTTTGAAAAATCAATTTTATGAAAACGGATCAATGAAAAATTTTGAAATTTAGTTTTTATGTGTAAATTAATTATTTCTTCAAAATGGCATACCAACTTTTTTTTTGAAAAATGTTAAAAAAAATTTATATATAAAAAATTATTTTTTTAAAAAACGGCTCCTACAATTTTCAAAATTTTTTTTCTAAAAATACCTTTTTATACGAGAAATAAAATGGCATATTCGTTTTTTTTTTTAAGATATTTTAAAACGGAGTTTTATTAATTATAAAAACAAATTTAATTTTTTTATACTACTTATGAAATTTCTTCAAAATATCGAATTTTAAATTTCTTGAATAAAAAGCTTTAACATTATAGTTACTTTAAGCATAAGAGCAAGTACGTGCGACCCCAGTCGTGCAATTTATTTTCTATTGAACTTGATGGAATGGATATGGTTTAGAAAGTTTTTTTTTGAGTAATTGGTCAAATTGCGTTTTTTATCTACTAGTATTTCTGCGTTCTATCAAACTTTCAAATTTAACCTTAAAAATTGCCAATTTTTTGTATTATATTTTATAGTTTGTAAAGAACTGTTGGTTCGAGATTATTTTCTGGTAATAAACGCTGTTGGCGGTAACCACACATTAAAAGTGACATTTTCAGATATTGTTGTAACAGTACGTGTGGTGGGTTAAAATGTGAGAATTTTACTTGTTAATCAGGTCACACCTACATAGCTGGGAAAAGATCATAGAATTACACAATTTTTTTTTTTTTTTTAAATAAATCAAACAATTTGGTGTAAATAAATTATATTAAACAAATATTTAATTGATTTAAATTTTTATAAGCAAACAGTTACTCGTAATTTCTTTATGTAAATATTAACTTAACTACCATTTAACTGGTTAATATTATTTAAACATTATACTTCGAGCTTAAGTTTGAACGTGTTTTTTTCTATGAAACCCACATATATTTCAAGTTGTTGTTATTATAAAAAAAAAACTTTCAATAAACCATCATGATTAATTTCATAAATTTAAATAGCAGAACAATTAAAAACACATGAAAATCCTCTCTTTTTAATTTGCCTTATTAATTGTTTTTGGTTAAGTACCAGGCAATGATATGTATTTTATTTTTTAATTTTTTAATCTGAATATAACTCCTGGTACCATATATTTTAACACTCTGCTAATAATTTTCATCACATTGTTGCAAAAAAAAAACAAATGTTAAATTATTTATTTTTCGTTTCAGGACTTTGTCATGATAATTCACAAAATCCAAAACCTTTTTTCTCTCACTATCAGTACGTTGAAATCCTCATTTTTTTAAAAATGAAAGGATAATAAAAATAAATCCCATTGTCATTTATTATTGGTGTGTGTGTGTGTTTTTTTTTTTTGTGAAGATGCTTACAAATATAGATACATATTTATGTATATAAACAAAATAAATTCAGTGTGAACACCTATGCAGTAAATATAGTTGAGTTAAGTGAGAAATAAATTCCAATTCTTTGATGAACAAATCTGTTTATTTGTATACTCTTACCATATACAAAATCGATGTTCATAAGATAAAGTGGGAGCAGGGAAAATGAAAACAAAAATATTTTGGAGAGAGAAAATATTTAAAAAATCTGTTTTTGATCAAAAGTTATTATTTTGTCTACAAGCTATATGAAATGAAGTGTTTTTTTACAAAAAATATTTACTATAAAGTTATTTAACGAAATTAAATTTTGGGCGTATTTATTTCAAACCACTTTTGAGATACAGATTAATGCACAAGTGAAAAATGCTTAACGTATACCGATCATTCCAGTAAATAGTGATCATGTGTAACATTGATTGGACGCACCCATGCAAAAGTGCCAATTTTCATTTCACTAAAAAGAATCGTTAAGATTAACACTTACTCTTCGGGGGAAATAGAAATTTGGAAAAATCTTAACTATTGATTTCATTAGGGGGGTTCACATTGACAAACTTACCGCTGCCGTTTGGTCTGATCAGATGGTATTTTGATAATGTGAACACCCATCCGACGCACATAGGAGTATTTGCAGTAAAAACCTGGTCATAAGTCAATTTTCTGAAAATCAAAATTTACTCCAAAAATTTTGGCAAAGTGGGTGCAAAATAATCACGTGTCAATATGCTGCACTCATTTTTTTGTTTTTCGATCGTGTCTTGTTAAAAAATGAGTTCAAAGTTAACTGTTACATCTACCTCATTTTATTTGTTTTTAGTTATTTATTAACGATATTAATAAAGTTTTGAAAATGTTAGATGTTATTTTCTATTTTAATGCGGGCTTAGAACTAGTATCTAAAAACTTGATATTTGTGATAAGTTATTATTTGAACTTTAATGATTTTGTTTTAGTATACCCCGTTATTCTGCGATGAATTGAAACTTATGAGTTAGTTTATATATTCTTTTACACAATCCAACAAAAATTGGGTGCTCTTAGGTGCTCTTTAGAGAATCGAGGGTCAATTAGTTTTTCACTTTCTGATAGAAAATACTCCTTACTTTATGCAACGTTTTTTTATTTTTAAATTAAATTTACTGATGTTATTAGTGTATTTTATTTTGGGTGATCTTAATGAAGGTTGGGGAAGAGAGAAAAGAAACTGAGAATTGCGTATTAGGGATGACGAAAAAATTTGAGAAAAATAATGTCGACAGGCCATTTCAAATTTTTGAGTTTTTGAAAAAAAAATAAAAACAATAAAAACTAGGTGAGAAATAAATTCCAATTCGAGGGTCAATTAGTTTTTCACTTTCTGATAGAAAATACTCCTTACTTTATGCAACGTTTTTTTATTTTTAAATTAAATTTACTGATGTTATTAGTGTATTTTATTTTGGGTGATCTTAATTAAAGTTGGGGAAGAGAGAAAAAAAACTGAGACTTGGGTATTAGGGATGAGGAAAAAAATTTGAGAAAAATAATGTCGACAGGCTGAGTACAGGCCATTAATCAATTTTTTTAGTTTTTGGTATAAAAATAAAAATAACAAAAACTAGGTCTATATTGTATTTTCTTGTAGGGATACTCATTTTAAACAGAAATAGTAACAAAAACCACGAAAAATAATTATGGTCAGGTTTTTGACGACAATACTCCCATGTGCGACGGTCTGTCCGGTTTGCCGAATGGTTTTCAAAAAATTATTAAATTTGAAGATAGTTTCAGATTACCCATTTTACGCCTTTCTAAAATTGGAAAAAAACGTATCGAAAAGGATTTTAAAGCAGTGCATTCAAAGTTTGTTGCTTAGTTAAGGGTTTTAACTTTAAAATCTAAAAAAAGATGAATTTAGAACATTTTTGCAGCTCTTTAAAATGTTAAATTTGACACAAAAAGTTACTATTTTAGGAAAGAATGCAATCAATTCTATTATTTAAAATTACAACTTTAGCAAATTAAAGTAGGTGAAATTATGCAAAAACTTTGAACTTTTTTTTAAAAACAATTGCACACTTAGTTTCTTTTCTAAGTACCTACTTCTCTATCTAATATCACAAAAAACTCCTTACAAATGAAACTATTCAAGATGTTACCAAAGCTTAACACCTGAAATATTTCTCAGCCATTTATTCACTCTTCCATTGAACAAAAGCATTAACATAAAAAAACGCTCAAAGGAATAGTGAATATACAAATTAAAACCTTACACGAAATCCGCTTAACACAAAATGGAAAAGAAAATCCTTTGCTCTGCCATCTGCAATCGTTTAAAATATTTCTCTTCTGTCTTTTGTAGATAGAAAAAATGTACCTATATTTTATATACAGTAGCGAGCAAAAAAAATGCAAAAAATAAAAACATTTGCATTTTTTTGCTCGTCTAAAAACGCATATTTAGGTAGACTTTTGACCAAATAATGGTTTTGGAGTAAAATATTCCACAAATTGACTCTGTTTAATGAACATAAAACAGTTTCAATATGCCAAATTTGGTAACTTATTTCTTTTTCAAAACTCTTTAAACTTTTTTTCGTTTGCATTTTTTTTGCTCGCTACTGTATATACACTCGTATAGTTTACCATGTAGATGTCACTCATACGCACGAGTTCCTTAAAAAAAAATGTATAAAGTAAAACAAAAAAAAAAGTATCAACTTCAGAAACAAAGCAAAAAAAGAAACACAAAAAAAAAGCAAAGGCAAGTATAAGAGATTCCTCCTAGAATCAAAAACAGCAATAGCAAGAGCAACATCTCTTTCCAGCTCTCACATAGCACAGAACTTTGGTTATACACATAGACCGTATAATAACCCAGCTCAAGTTTATCACCAGGCAACATTCATTTCCCACTTCAGAATCTCCTTAATCCCATTTGCACATTTCCACATTTCCCACATTTCCACACCACCTCATAGATCCAAACCAAACCAAACCAACCCGACTCCCGACCAACCAACAAACACTCAACACACTCTCTATCTCTCTAAATACACGCAGCCAGCAGAGCAACTCTGCACAAATTTACAAGGCAGCAGTTTTAACTCGTCATCGTATATTTTCCATTTTACAGATTATTGTGTCAAGAGATCAACCAGGATGATTCATTCCATTTGGAATACCGTGGCCCGGTTGTGATGAAGGGGAAGCCCACGCCCATGAAATGCTGGTTCCTGTCGAGGAACACAAATGGAAATGACCCAAATGCAGATTCGCCAGCACCAGTCACAGATACAACTACAACAACTGTTGGTGACAGGACAACGTCGAGTTCTGATAATGTGTCAACATCCACTCAATCTGCAACAAGCAACCAAGACCCCACATAGAAGAAGAAAGGATTTACCCACTGCTGAAGGACGATGAAGAAGATGGCGGCGCACTGCTACTTAGCGTGTATTGAGTAATTATGATGATTAAATTCGTTTTTTTTTTCCTTCTTCGCCTGTTTCTTAATCTTTTTTTTTTATATTGAAGGTAATTAAAATGGATTAAGTGGAAATGAGATTTTCTTCTCAGTTTCCCTTTGTAGTTAATGGTATTGCGCTAAGGAGCAAATATATTTTTATATTTTTTTCTGTTTTTGTGTGTGTTTGTGTGTCCACAAAAAGGACAGAACGAAGAATTATTCTATTTTTTGCTGGCCTGGAATTGTCATGGGAAATTTATTTGCGTTGCTATGAATATTGAACTTGGTACTTGGTCGAAGTGGCTTCCATTAATATTTCCTCCTTTTCCATAAGGAAGCTCTTTCTGTGAATTGTTGAAAATTTCTTGAATAAATATTTGAATGGCAATTTTCGAAACTCAGGTAAATTTTCATTTTTATTCTTGTTTTTTGTTTTTGTTTTTTGTTTTATTTTTATGGATTCAAAACTTTTGTTATCTTAAACTTATGATTATTATTTATTAAATAAGCACAACGGAGATGTTGAAAGCTGGTTTTAGAGAAAGTTTTGCTTTTGTCCTCTTTTTGGATTAAGACTAGGTATGCAGATTTTTTTTTTTTTGCCCTACCTAACCTTTATAATCCTTTGAGAAAAGTTTTCTTAGGTAAAGGGTTTGTGATGGGGAGAAGAAAAAGGCAACAATACTTTCCATGAAATTTAAATATTGGTATAGTAGAGAAATGAAATAGTTGGAGATAAATTCTTTGCCATTAAACCCCGACTATAATAGTAGGCAAGATAACTTACGTGAGATAATGTAATCAAATGAATTTCTTCGTCGTACAAATTTCGGATGTAGCAGTGGAATTAAATAGAAGTATTAAAAACATGTGTCTTACATTTCACATGAATTTTACTTTCGCAAGATAATTATAACAGTAATATTTTTAAACAAAAATAAAACAAAATGCACGAATTTTTCGCAAGTACTTTCTCTTAGCTAAGAAAGATTAACTAAAATTTAATTTAAAAAGAATTTGATTTTTTGATTTTAAAACTTGTACAACAAAGAATTTGTAAGAAAACTTTTTTTGAAAATCGTTTGAGACATTCTTAGACATTCTTATAAAAAAATTCTTTAAAGATAGGTAATTAAAATTTTTCAAACATTAAAAAAAAATCAACACACTAAAACAAATTTTCAAGAATTTGAATTTAAAAAAAATTAAATATTTTTAACCTTATATTAAAGCTACCTTAGCACTAAATGTAGAAAAAACCGTTGAATTCAGTGAAAGCGATAAGGAGAAATTCAGCCATCAAGAAGAAAACATCTTCAAAAGTGAGCAATACAACTGTATGTCCAGGAAAAGAACCAGCCTAATGTACTTATATGCATTAAAATATATATAAAAATCAAAATTTTCAGAAACTAATTTTTTTGATTTTTAAGAAAATTTTCAGTTAAAACCCGACATTGAATCTTATTGAAATTTTGTTTTTAGGTGTTCTAGTTTACAAAATAAATTTTTTTTTTAAAATTTGGACACCAAGTGCAGTTATACTTTTCGTATAGATTTCAAACCATAAATCTCGAAAATCATTATCTAAATAAAATGTACGACTGAGTTGCACGTGGTTGCTCTTGTAGTTCAAAGTATCTTTATTTTAAATATCTATTGGAAATGTATGATTTTTGAGAAAAAAAAAATCAAAAAAAAAATCGAAACTTAAGAATATTAAATTTTTCAATTTAAAAAAAATTTTGTTTACATTTTACACTTCAAAATGAAAAGAATTACATGTTTTATTTGTATTTTGAATAAAACTGGCTTATGCTTTGATGAAATATATGAACCTTAAAAACGGCAACGCCATATTTCCGTTCTCCGATTTTTTTGAGAAAAACTAAAAACGCAGTTTTGTTAGAATCTATAAGACTATATAATACAGTAAAATAAGGAGAAAAAAGGAGTAAATCTCGGAATGAATGTTAGTAGAAATTTTTTTTGCTCAATAATTTCCTTTTTCCATTCTATAACATATCTCAAAAGTCTAGAAAAATCTCATGTCCGCTTGTCGCGATTTCAAGGTCATATCGCGAAATGGAGATTTTCAAAATTAGCAAAAATAGGCTATGGTATTATATACACATATGATACATGATTTCAAGGTATTTTTTAATGCTGATTCCAAAAAATTTAAAATCAAGACAATCTGACGTCTCTGGAAAAAGTTATACCTGTTTTTCATCTGTCAACTCATATTATTATAACAGTTGCAAACTTACTGCCGAAAAACCCTTAAAAGTTATGGTAGATGAACCAAATTTTGCATGAAGATTTTAGAATCCATCATTATTAAAAATCAAAACAATCCATTACAAAAAATATATATACCTACGAAATAATGGTATTTTTTGATGGAGGAGCAAATTTTAGGATATGCACTAAAGAAGATTCTTGTTCATCTTAGGAATAAGTGCAAATAGGCTAATTTTTTCATTTTAATCTTTGTTTGGATATTCTTTATAAGAATAAAACTGCAAGGTTTCTTTTATTTCAAACAGAAAAAAAATTATTATTTCTTGAAGATCTTAAATAAGTTATAAGCTTTTGGTAAACAGGTGTGCTAACAGCATCAAATAACCAATTCTTTTCAAATTGAATCAGTAAACATTTCTAGAAATCATACCCAAATAGATTTGAGTCCTTGAAGGGAGCCTAAATGATATTAAATCCTACCCTTTAAAGGGCTTCTGAGAAAATAATTTCATAAGTTGCCAGAAGTTGGTCTATGTTTTCGACATTTCTCCTTTTACATTCATTACATATTTATTTGCGAATTTTGTATTCCTTTACAAAAAAAAACTTTTCAACTTTAAACCTTTATTTGAAAATGTCAATCGTTTTATGAATTATTATTTTATTCTCTCCCAAGAGATTCACAGGCCATTTCACAATGAAAAAGGGGAGACAAATAAAATTGTGTCAATTCTTTGCGGAACTTCATAAATAACTTATCCCATTTTGACATCTTACTTTTCTGAAGTTTTACCTACCTTTCGTCGATATGTATATAATTCCCCTTGATAGTTGTTTAGGTATATAGTTCGTTTAGAATGAAACCTCTTATGTGTCACTTATTCCATTGTGACCAACTTAACCACTTAATATAATGTCCAAACCAAGTTAGGAAGAAAAAAAATAATTTTCCGATTAATTTCATAACTCTCCCAAAGGGAGTTGTTTCAAAAAGGATAGCATACAGATGAACCATTAATACCCTTAGGGTCAGGAAACGAATAAGTAATGTGTGTACCTTACAAGACTTTTGAAACATTTTTTTTTTTTTTTTGTTTTCAAATCTTCAAAGTTAATTTTTTCAAAAGAGGAAATTCAAATAGAAAAGTGAAATAATACCTTTTTTGAAAAGAAAAACATGAAAAATGAAAGTGAGAATCTGAAGGATTAAAACTTTTTACACTGAAATAGAAGAAATTCAATTTAATACAAAACACTTATAAAAGCAAAAGCCTTTCAGCCAAATCCCACAAGGGTACATACGGATTTCTGTATATTCTCTTGGCTCATGACAATGCCTTTCCTGGTGTTTCAGTGTGTGGGTACCTTTAAAGAGGTATTCCCATACCTTTAATCTAATATTAAAAGTTATTGTCTTCTTTTGGACTTTATCCCCAAAATCCTTATAACTTTTCAAATAGAACTAAGGAAGTATAACACAAAAAAAAAAAAAAACCACCTCATGTGTCAACAATAGACAACTCTTGGGAATGAAATCCAATTCGAGGATTGCTCTATATTGTTGTTTATGGTTGTAGTTGTTTTGTTATTTGAAGTATATAGGTGGACTGTGTAGTGTATAGGTACTAGGGGAGATTTTGTCGTGTTAAAGATGAGTGCTTCGTTTCTCTCAAGTAAGTGTAGGTTGTATAGGAATGTATTATAAGAAGACTTTTTGCCTTTTTGCTTGTAGACTTAGATAAAAATAGCAATAACTTTACATTCTCTTGAGATGAAAAATGATACAATAATACCATCGTTTTGACAGCTATAGGATTTGGGAATATGCGAGTGGGTGTAGTAGGAAGGTCGAAAGGTGAAGCTCTTCTTCGTGTTATTGGGTTATTGTTTGTTTGAATTACAACAAAAGTTGAAAGATTAGATTTTGTCACTCGTAGAAACTTCTAACAATTTACTTTTTTTTTTAGTGAAACAAAAAACAATACCTACAATACCCGGAAATGTTTTGAAAATAAAGTTATTTTTTTGTTTAAAAAGTTTGAACCGTGAAGTAAAAATATTTAGTATTACTACGTTTTTTTGTTTTTGAAATCAAAAATAAAATTGAACGCCGTTTCTGAGTGAATAGGGTTGAAGTTTCCGTTGATTACAAATTTTTTTTTTCAGGAATAGTTCTTTAAGTTCTTTTTTTTAAAATTCTTCTAAAGTCATTGGTCATAAGATTGTAGAATGACGATTCAGAAAAACATCACTTTTAGATCGAATTTGGAGGTAAATTGCGAAACTATTGACCAACATTTGATAACTGTAGTGTGTGAATTCTACTACCAGTCAGTGAGACAATGGTACATTTTGTAATAATGTCAATTGATCATAAAGTGAGAAACATTTTCGGATTGGTTCCAGTTTAGTCAAAAATATGATAACGGTGAAAAGATGTTCTTTTTTAAACACGTTATATCTTTTGATCTACAGTACATACAGATTTGATTTAACTTTAGTACGCATACTTATAATATTTCCTTTCATTTAATATATCACACATAACTGTACGTGCTCTACAAGTTACATAATTTTATATTGAAAAACTTGAAAAATACCTCAAAACACTGTTGCCGATGACCAGCCACATATACAGGGTGTCCCAAAAGTAATGGATCAAACGAAGTATGCAGATAGGCCAACTTAAGGGCTCTCAGAATTTGGTAACTTGTCCATCCCAAATCCTTACGGTTTTTGATTTAATGCAGTTTTTGTGAAATTTCGATAAATCTCGACTTTGCAACAGTATTTTACTTCCTCCGCTCATAATTGATTTTTGTTTTTTACAATTCTTTCACTAAAACATTGCCTAATAATAAGAAATAATTAATTAATCAAAATATTTTTTATTTCATTCGCCATTTTGCTGCAAATGAATTAACAGTTCCATGTTTTATGAAAACTCAATTTCTCACTTTTATTTCAGAGCAACACCCTGAACAAATTTTTTATGGTGTGACCCTGGTTTATTATTTTGAAAACTTGCCGTGTTATTGCAGTTTTCAAAAATGTATAAAAGTTTCCAAAGATGAAATTAGAACGAAAGATATTACAATTTGAATGCAAAAAAACAGAGGTTTTCAGAGCAAAATAACAAACAAAAATCGAGGCTTTTATTCAAAAAGAAATAAACAAACAACAGTCGAGAAAATTTGTTTATTTTTCTTTGTTATTTTTCTCTGACAGACCCTGTTTTGTTGCTTTTAAATTGTAATATCTTTAGTTCTAACTTCAACTTTGGAAACTTTTATACATTTTTGAAAACAGCAATAACACGGCAAGTTTTCAATATAATAAACCAGGGTCACACCATAAAAAATTTGTTCAGGGTGTTGCTCTGAAATAAAAGTGAGAAATTGAGTTTTCATAAAACATGGAACTGTTAATTCATTTGCAGCAAAATGGCGAATGAAATAAAAAATATTTTGATTAATTAATTATTTCTTATTATTAAGCAATGTTTTAGTGAAAGAATTGTAAAAAACAAAAATCAATTATGAGCGGAGGAAGCAAAATACTGTTGCAAAGTCGGGATTTATCGAAATTTCACAAAAACTGCATTAAATCAAAAACCGTAAGGATTTGGGATGAACAAGTTACCAAATTCTGAGAGCCCTTAAGTTGGCCTATCTGCATACTTCGTTTGATCCATTACTTTTGGGACACCCTGTATAGTAGGCCTTAAAAAATTCTTACTTTTTTTGTAGGCATCGTAGAAATGTGATTGAAGCTTAATACAAAATGTATAAATAATAAGCTTTCAGATGGTATAAAATTTATTAAAAAAATGGTCGTCGTGAAAAAAATCATGAGTGCAATTATCAAGTCGTAGAAGTTAAACCTTAAAAAATCATTTTTCTTGAAAAAAAAAAATCGAAAAAATTTAACTTAACTCCACCACCTCTAAATTCATGATTATTTTATTACGAATCCTAAACTTGCCCTATAGATAGAAGAGAGTCTTAGCTAATATGTATATTATACACTTTGGCTAAAAAACAATTGAGTAGGGTTGCCAAGTACTTGTCTGCATTTGCGAAGTGGCACCCGATATTTTTTTTAGATAGAAGAGAGCATTGTCTAAAATATGATGTATAATTTAGCTTTCTAGTGCATTAAAAGTTATACTGTTTTGTTCAAATAAGATTTTTGTCAGTGTTGTTTTCATTTGCCACATTTCTAGGCTTACGTTCTTTATATTATTTTATTTTTTTTTTTTTATTACTTTGAATTTCGGTTGGCATTTCAAAATTTTTCTTAGATGTGAATGTATTAGTTATGTGACAATTTTTCCTTTAAAATAGGGTTGCCACATAGAAGTTCCCATTTTAGAAGTCGCAACCATATTTTTGTATTTTCAGTATCAACTCATCTTTCATTTTTTTCAATTAATGCATACGCTTGTTTGATGATATCTTTATCAAATTTGAACCAGGTCCTTCCCATGTATTATCTCCACAAAATCTCTCAGCGATTCATGACTTTTGTGCCATATATTAAGTTGGAGTTATCACATAATAAAGACTTTTATCCCAAGTGGTTAGGTTCCTGTATCCGGGTGACTTTTGCTTTCCTTTTAGTTTTTGTTTGCAAATTAAATAATTTATTTCAATTTCGAGTTAATGCCTAGGTACCACATGTTCTTTAAACAACAATTACCCCGAAAATACCAAAGGTCCACTTGTTGTCCTTATTAACTTTACCCACAACAATCATTACTCCCAATTATCTCAGTATACCACCTAGTTTAAACAACAACTGTAACAAAGGTACATAATAAATGGCAACAAACATTCTCAGCTAGAATTCGCCTTATCCTCAGTTTCCCACTTTACAAGTTACCCTACAATTCAATTATTCCAATTTGCATAAATTAATTTGCATAAACCCCTACGGGGAACTTGCAATAATTTACTGCATATTCCACCCTTTGCATCAAGTTATACAATTTAACCCCAATAAGCCTTTGTAGTTTGTTTCAAGGCTGACACAAAACACCAAAATGGAAATCCTACTCATCCTTTCTATTTTAAACAAGTTTCCATCTGGCAACTCTCGTTGATGTAGTCTCTCTCAAAACCAAGTTCCGAGATGATTGTGATTGTGATATGCATGCTAAAGTTACGCACATCAATTAAGTTGCAAACGTGAGGCTATTCACTTCAATATCACAAAAAAAAGAAGCGGAAAATGTTTGTTCATTAAATTTCCCTACAGGACACAATCCGCATTCCAGATACAGACTATGCACAGGACCAGGATAAAGCGAAAGCTGAATAATACTTTATTCTTCCTGGCTTGGCAGACTTTTGTGTATTCTTACTCGATGCTGGCGACTTTTCTTTTTCATCTTTTTTTTTTTTTTTTTTTTGTTTTTTTTTTTTTTTTTTTTTTTTTTTTTGTTATCCTCGAGACATTTAAATAATTCGTAATGTTGTTACAGAATTAAAGTCGCATATTTTGTGGCTATACGGGGGCTCTTGCTTTTGGCATTTTAAGAAGAATCTTTTGCCATTATTCAGTTGTGCAAGCTTATTAGGGGAGATTTTGTTCTTATTTTTTTTTTTTTGCTTTTCTTTTTGTTAATTTCATGGCCCAAACAAAAGATTGGGTTCTTGTGTGTGTTGGATGTGCGAATAACGAGAGATGTCTGTTGTAGAGAATTGCCTCTTTTGTTATGGAGAAGACAAAATTAATGGAGATTTTTCGTTTAATAGGCTCCAAGAGCTTTAAGTGATGAGTATACACAGACTTTGATGGAGATTGATAAGATTAAGTATTTAATGGAACTCAAGAGGAGTTTCTATACACTTCTTTTGTATGGTGAAGAATCTTAGCTCAAAGAAAATGACCATTTGGGATATAGGGAATATAATTTTTTTTTTTTCTTAGAAAGAGCAACTTTTGCTCATAGATATTAGAATATTTTTGAAGCATCTTGGCAATAAAAAGCTTGAACTTTGATGTTTCTGGAAGTATGATTTATATTTTTCTTGCGAATTTTTATTTTAGTTTGAGAACTCTTCAAAGTTTCAGCAAATTTTGAAATAGGTTATCCCTTTTTTTCGACATGCTGAAAATAGAAAGATCTATAGGAAGTAGATATTTTATACGTAAATAAAAAGAATGTGTAGAATTTTGTTGTGGCACAAAAGATTCAAAATCCTTTATCAAGGGGCACGGTAGTGCCCAGCCAAGTACTCTAGCAACTTTGGCACTACACCCTTATTTACAGGAAACAACTCAGGCCATTTTCGACCCCCCTCTAACTTCCACACCAAAGATGCTAGAAATTTCATTTGTTGAGCTGATCGAAACCAAACTCCTCACAAAATTTCAGCCTCTTACGATGAGTAGTTTCTGAGATATAGGGCTTCAAAAATCGCAAAAACCGTAACTGACGACTGACTGACTGACTGACTGACTGACTGACTGACTGACTGACTGACTGATTCACTCACTCACTGACAGATCATCAAAATTATGGAGAACTTCCCGTTAACGTAGAAACTTGAAATTTTACACGGTGATAGGACTTGTGGTGTATACAAAGGAAAAAATCGAAAATTTGAGATTTTCGATTCAGGGGGCGTGGCATCCGCCCATTTCCGCTGAATTTTCATCAAATATTATAGAGCACTTCTGATTATCGTAGAATCTTGAAATTTGGTAGAATGGTAGAGATGGTACTTTATACAAAGGAAAAAATTTAAAATTTGAAAATTTCAGCCAGGGGGCGTGGCAACCACCCATTTTCACTGAATTTTCATCAAATATAGAGATTTTCAATTCTACAGCCATACCTTGAAAAAGTAGTGGGTTCAAATTCGTATCAATAAAATTTTGATTGTTTGCTTGGCAATTTTTGAAATAACTTTAAAAATCGGTAATTAAAAGAAAAATTGTCAAGGGTACAATCAAAATTTTATTGATACCAATTTGAACCCAAACATTAGAACTTGGTACACTTTTACATCTCAGTACTTTTTGTGCCAGCATAATTTCAACATGTAGGACCAGGTTTTCGTCCTTGATGTTTGTGGGTGTGACTACACACTATTGTGTAGTATCAGTTCTCAAATTATCTGTCACAAATCTAGAAATCGCAGCTTTGTTTATTTATTCTGAGGCGCTTATACTGTCCGAAGACCGCAGTAAACGTTGAACAGATAAACGAACAAAGGTATTAAAATTGAGTCAACAACAATTATGAATGAAAAGACATTTTGTTGTATTTTCAAATATATGTACAAACAATTTTATTAATAAAATAATTGAGAAATTTAAATTACGTTAAATGAAATGAGTTGGCAACCATAAACTTCGTTGAACTATTTTTATAAAATTATCTAGGCGCTTTGAAGAAAACGTCGTAAATAATAAAAAAATAATTAAACGATTCAAGGTTGGCTTACAATCAAAGCCACTCCCCCTGGTGTGATACTTTTTTGAGAACGTTAGCGCTAGGCAACCTTTGCTCAATGAAATATCAAACAAGAGTGATTTGTTCTGAATCAAGCTCTGCCTTTTATATGATTTTTGAAACAATTTTAAATCAATGAAATATATGATTACAAACATAAATTATTTTAAAGTGATTAAACATAAAGTATTAATTTAGAATATTGAACATTTAAATGAGAATTATATGAATTAACAGTAAATGGATGTCTTATAAACATAGGAGAACTTGGCTCTTTTTTTAACAGTAATGTTTTTGTTGTTTATTCCAACTCGAAGCGAAAATTTTTGTGTTTTAAACTTAATTTATGGAAATCTTGTCAACTTTTTAATGGATATTCTCAATTACAATTGAAGGATCAATTGAAATGCCAAAATCTTAAAAATCAATATATTTTATTAAAATACAATACCAAGTCTTATAATATCCAAATGGATTCAAGTGGCTCTATTTCTTTTAGAACTATACAAAAGGCCATTTAGACATATAACCTTCCAATTTCAATGAAACTTTTAAGGCGCACTTGCATTTTCAAATTATTTCAAGCACAAATGACTCACTTTCAACAGGAAATAGTTAAAAAAAAATTGTTTTGCAAAAAAAAATTTGTATATTTACTGTTAAATACGAATTTTTTGTATTTTTAATAACTTCCATCATACACTCACTCATACAAATACATTTTTCAAAAGTTCAAAAGTTCAAATGAATATTTTCCAAAAATTGGGTACAAAGCAAAGAGATTGGTTTCGTTCAATCTCCTCCGATTGGGTAGTAGTTTTACATCATTTGAACTTTTTCTTTGTCAATTCTTAACCGATTTTTATAAAAAGTACCATGTTGAGTTTGGAAATAATTATAGATTTTACATATAAAATCACGATAATTTTTGAATGTCTTAAATTATGAGGATTTTTTTATGAAAACCACATTTTTTACTCTTCTTTGAAAAAATCTAGATGTTTTTTGCAAAGCCTGAAGGTAAAAATAAAACGTTTTTATCAACTAATTCCCGATTTTTGGATGAAATGACATATTTTCATACCATTCTTTAACAAATTAGGTGACTTTTATTATATTTAAAATACATTTTTTTTTTTATTGTAGGCTTAAAGTCAGTTTTATTGTTATCTTTTTTTTTTTTGCGCAACGTTTCAGGGATGGTTATCCCCTTCATCAGGCAAAATATAAACAATATTTGATGATAACAAAATAATAATAACAATTAAATAAAACTGACTTTAAGCCTACAATAAAAAAATTTATTTTCATACCATTTCAATAAAAAACGTGAAAAGTTTCTGTCCAAGTATATTTTGAGTGTATTATTATTATTAGACCGAATTTTTGCAGTAATTTTCGGTTTTTTTTTTTTTTAATTTTGTTGACTAATCTTATTTCTGGTCCTAGGTATTTGATAATAAAAACCACGAATCTGCAAAATGGTAGTTCGTGGTTTTGGCTTTGTAAGATTTGGAAATTTTGGAATCTTTGGACATTGATAGTTTAGGCTGCTAATCAACAGCTTTTTATTATGTAGCGACAATGTAATGAAAAAAAATTTAGTATAACCAAAATAAATAATTATTTTAGAATAAAAGTTTTATTAAATAGGAGCATATAATTTTTAGAATTTGATTATAAATTAATTGAGGCAGTTTATTTCATTGATTTATAGTGGAGTAACTAAAGCTCAAAAATTGGCAATATTAGGGAACCCAACAGCTTAGATTTTGATGATCTTTTTTTTCAAACGTCGGTAATTAAAAATACTTTAAAGTCTATATATTAAAAATTGCCGGTGTTGCCGTTTTGATTTTTTAAATTTAATTGAAGATTTTTGTGAACAAAAACAAATTTTTTTCAAAAATGTTTCTTAAATTTCATAAATTAATTGATGCCAAAAGATTGTCTAGGAAATTCAAGGAAAAAAAAATATATCGGAGTGAGGGACAATCTTCCATAGTTCAAGCGATAGATGCAATTTTCTTATTAATTGACTTTAAACACAAAAAAAAATATTTGAACACAACGGCAACACCTACAATATTCAAATAAACATTTTTTAAAAGCTAGAAGCTTAGTCATATATGTTAAATTAAAATTAAGTTAATTGAATAACCGGCTTTTGAAAGAATGGTAATTGAACTAAGATTTTTGAAAAAAAAAATTATTGAAAAAATTTGAACATGTCGTTTTTTAAACTTGGTCGTAATATAAAATGCATTTATTTTCAAATTTTTTTGGCCGCATTTATTATGATTTCAAATTATAAAAGGAAATGTCAATATGTATTACGGTTCATGAAAAAAATTAAAAAGTATTTCATTTTCGAAGAACTTTTTTTAATAAAAGTTTTGAAAAAAATGTAACTTATTTTTTTTTTTAAGTTCAACATCTAAACATAAAATTATTTTTTATTCATTTAATAAACCTTACTGTTGAAAGTTAAATAGCAAAAACTTAAAGTTCCTATTTGCCACAGTCTTTGAGAAAATTAATTATTTCAATGCAAAAATTCAGTTTTAATAAAAAAAAAAAAACCATTGAAATTGAAGTAATTTTTCTTTTTTTTTTTTTTCAAAAGTGTGATATATTTTACCTTTTTTGCTTCGAAATTCAACTGATAATATTTATATCCAAAATTTTTTTTTAAATAAATTCATATTTTATTAGAAAAAGTTTGGAAAAAAGTCATTTTAAATTTTTCTAATAACATTTTTGTTTTAATTCTGAGTTTGAGGACCATTTTTTCAAAAAGTCTTGATCAAATTTAGTGGATTTAAATTTAAGAGATAAGAATGAGCTTCTGGCTTTTTAAAAATGTATTTTAAAATATTGTAGGTGTTGCCGTTGTTTTCAAAATATTTTTTTTGTGTTTGAGGTCAGAATGTTAGAAAATTGCATTTATCGCTTAGACGATGGAAGATTGTCCCTTACTGCCTTTTATATATTTTCCTTAAATTACCTAGAGAATCTTTTGCTATCATTTGTTTTATGAAATTTAAGCAAAAAAAATGGTTTAGTTAAAAAAAAAATTAATTTTAATTTTAAAAAAACAATACGGCAACACCGGCAATTTTTAATCTATAGACTTTAAAGTATTTTTAATTACCTACGTTTGAAAAAAAAATCGTCAAAATCAGAGCTGTTCGGCCGGGTTCCCTAATAATTTGCTTTATTTACTCTACTATTATTTCATATTTAAATTTACAGTCTTGGTTAAAATAGTATTTAAAGTGTTTTTTTTTTTTTTAATTTTTTTCCCAAATTTTGAATTTAAAGTTGATTATTTCGAGAACAATTAATTGCAACAATTTGATTTAAAAATAAGAATCAAGTGTACAATTCTAGCTTTTGAAAAATGTATCATTCATAACTGTAAGTGTTGCCGTTGTTTTTTAATAATTTTTTTTTTATTTAACGTGATTTTTGGAAAATTGCCCCTCCCGACTAAACGGGAGGAGATGGACCCCCCTCCTATAGTAAAAAATTATTGTATTAAACTCCTCTACAAAATACCGTTATCAATTCTTGTCGCCTAAGAACTTTTGATTTTTATTCCAAATTGTCCCGATTAGAAATACAAAAAATATGAATAACTTTTGAAAAGGAGCATTAGGATTTCAATTGAAACTGATTTTGCACGTTTAATCATCAACAAATACAACCCAACTTGCAGTTTTTGTCGACATTTTTGTGCAACTTATCGATGCTTCCTGCCCACCGTGAAGGGTTCCGTAAATCGAGTTCATACTGTTTGTATAAATTTTTTCACATTTCTTACTTAAAATACATTAAAATTAAAAAATATCTAGCATACTGCAAGAGACTGAATGCTTGGAACTTTATAAAGTAATGTTTTAATTAGTGCATTTACACAAAATAATTTCATTTAATGAAACTCAGTTATCATCCATCAGAGAATCAGCAAAAGCTCAGATTGTGAATTCAAATGCAAGCTCATTTTGATGGACATTCGGAGATTGTGATTATGAATTTAATTACACACATCACAGACACAAACAACGCACAAAGAATTTCCATTTTACCATTCAACATCCATTAGGTCTCTAAGAGTATGGTCCTTCCTTGATCCAATTCCTGTATATATAACATTGTGCCTGTGATAACTCTATAATTACATTTGACGATAAAACGTTTTCCACACAATAGACCGCGTTCTTGTCCTTAACTCGCGTGCATTATGATGCGAAATTCAATTAAGTAAAATAATATTCAAACGGATATTGAAAGGATAGTTCCAACCAGTTCTTGCGAGAATGGAATAAAGGATGATGATGATGGCAGTAATGTCAATGGCTAAAACGGTTCTATTTTAAATGACAAAGGTTAAAGAAGATTACTTATGTCAGCCACGTTTAACGTGGGTATAGGTTTAGAAGATGTGATGGGTGTTAAGTCCTTTGGAAAACAAAGATTAAGGTGTAAGTGAGCGACTTTAGCCAACTTAATTACTATACTGGGAATAATTTAAAGAGTTGTAATTTACCTGGAAAATGCTAAGAATTTAACACAGTTCGGCTTGAATAGATAGAGAATTTAATTGACAGAGTAAAAGTTCCTTCTTGGTGAAATAACTTTAAGAATTTTACAAATATTTACCAAGATCTTTGACTGAGTACAGAACTATTTTCTTCTTTAGTTAAACAGAATTCGTTTATTCCAAGGACAAAAGTGGAGGGTGTTTATAGCTATTTCCTAGTATTTCTTTAATTTTAGTCATCGAGAAAGAAATCTTTTTAGGAGGTGGATGAAAAACGCGTTTTTTTTTTTATTTTCGTGTTATTTCCTCTGGGTAAAAAATAATAAAATATTTGCTCCTTGGTAAATTAAATTGTTTAATCAAAATAATCAAATATATTTTTTTCTAACTTTTTTCTAGGTTACAAAATTACAATAGCTATGTGTTTGTGTATGCACTTAAGCGCATTTAGCAACTGCTTTTATAACAAAATTTTTTCACTTTAAAATAATTCTGTTTTGAAATTTAAGTCGCATAACTTTTTTATTTTAATTTTTGTCTAATCTTAAAAATAAATATATTTTATACTCAAGTATAAAAAAAACTCAAAAATCCCTTCAAACTCAAAATGAATAAAAAAAAAGAAAAACCATTGCAAAACGCACCAATTTTTTCGCAACGAAAAATCCTACTATTAAATTTTTATAAATTTTTCTCCTTAAAACAAAACAAAAAAAAAATAGTCCAATTGTTAAGCCTTTTCCATTTAAACAAAAAACAAAAAAAAAACTTGTACAAAACTAAACAAACAAGAAATAAAAAGCTAAAATTCTAATCTACACTCTAAGTAAAAAATATAAATCTACTACATAAAATAAAAATTAAAATAAAAAGAAAACTAAAATTTTCCAAAATTATGTTCTTCTATCAAAAATTAATAGAATAATAAAATATATAAAAAAAAAATTGAGAAAAAAAAAACATGTAAATACTAAGGTAAAATAAATTACCCTGTTTCAATCAAATCCATACTATTATTCTACTTAAATAAAAAAATACCTCTTATTTTTATTTTCGTTTGTATAAATATTTTGTTGAAAAAAATTGCTCTTAAACAAAAGAAAAAAATAGCTTTACTAGAATAAATCCTATAATGAAAAATACACTACTTATCTAAGAAAAAAATATAAAATAAAAAAATCTTACAAGTAAGTTATTTAAAATTCTATATGCTGATACTATCATTTAGATGCTTTCAGTGGCTATAAGTGCAAAAAGATTGAACTAAAAATTATATTTAAATGAAAAAAATTCACATGTTGGTACGAGTATAAAAATTAATAAAGTATTTAATCCAAAATAATTAAAAAAAAAAATGTAAGAGAAAGTCTAAATTCCAAATTCTACTTAAAAAAGTGTGAGAAAAAATAAATTAAGAAATATAAAATAGTAAAATATTGAATAAACATGAGATTTTAATATATGCACGCACCATTGACTTTCTTGGTTGAAATAAGAACAAAATAAAAAAACACACTGATGTAATAGTTGACAAACAAAAAAAAATATTGTAATCGAATTTGAGAACAATCGCCGATTAATATTGAACAAATAAAATGATTTCCCAAAGAAAACGCTTCTTTTGTATTTTTTAACATTTCAGGTCAAAAAACAACAAAAGCACTTAACACATTTTTACTTCAGTGGGGTAAGATGTTGAATGTTTTGATTTGATTTAGAAATTTTGTATTTATAAATTTTCAGAAGTTGGTTTTTAGCTTACCGCGAGATTATTTTTTAATTATTAGCTTTAATAGTGTACCCTACGAAAATTCAGTACATATTTTTTTTGTGAAAAATAAACATAAGATTCAAGATTCAATAATCTAAATCTAGCGATTTAGAGCTGCCAGACTTTGAAATTCGTCATTAGAACTCATAAGGCTATAAAACTGCATAATCACATTTTGGTTATACATCCACTCTCAAAATTTGCTGTGGGCTCTCGGTCTATAAGAACTGTACGTTTTTTCTTAAATGTAGTAGGTACTCATTTTTTGAATTTATTTGATAAACAAAAACAAAACAAATACCAAGGCACACTTTATTCACTCTTTATTATATTTAAAGTGTACATTAAAAATAATAAATCTGTCAAATCGCATACAAATTTTTTGAATGGCGACTTTAAATTAAATGAAGTGTGAATAAATTGGGCCTAACTTGGGTAATTTGTTTTTGTTTTGAGAATCAAAAAACCAAAAAAAATTAATTCATCTATATCAAGCGGATGAGGAGAACCGAATAAGCAATAAAGATTTATTTATAAAATCTATTTTTTTATTGAACTTATCTGTTTTCTTATTTTTTGTTTCTAGTTGTTGTGCACATTGGCATGAGCATTTAATTTTTTATTATTTCTTTAAAACGTAGCTGTGCTATAATACAACAAAAAAAAAAGGAAATTAAAAGAAGAGTTGCTAAAAATATTGTTTCATCGATTTAACATTAATACCTATTTTATATATGTTTTTAAATTTTTAATTTTATTTTCTTTGTTTTTTTTTTCATTAAATATGAACAGTTATACCAAAACAAATACCTAGGTACTATTAAAAAAATTCTAATGCTTATCCTGGCCGCCATTTGTTTGAATGAAAAAAGTTTGCAGCTTTTTCGTCTTCCATACCTATATGTATTTATACATTTTGTTACTTTGATGTCATAAAGCATGAAACCACTGTGCGACGAGCTATAGAGCTACAAGTTCTTACGAAAAGTGGCCTTTTGCAGAGCCTTTTACGTTTTACTTTTTTCAAAAAAATATTACGCATACACCATAGTGACCCAGTTCGATAATAATGAAATATTATTCTTTTATCAGGTTTGTTTGATAGTTCATTTCACCTTATTCAATATTTAAATAACAAATAAGTGTATATATGTACATGATTGTATTGGTTTAAAAAATGGTTATTAATGGTTGAAATGATACCTACCAGTTCGGCGTTGATTTATTTTTATTTGCATTAGGCATGCTTAAGTACAAAGAACACCTACAAAATGTAAGATTGAAATTAAGGTACTCAGTCTAAACGAAATTGACTGAGCATCAGCTCTAATATTTCGATTTCAAAAAAGTGTCGCATAAGTCACGTAATTTAACTCTCTTTTGTTCCGCTATGGGGTCGAAAAGTTTCTAAGTAAAGTGTTTTTCTGTTTTTTTTTTTTTTTTGTTCCATTTTGTTTCCATTTGAATTTGAATCGACAATATCCTGATGATTAACGCTGTTTTTTTAAAAGTCGAGGTGCTCCTTTTTAAATAAAATATTCAAAAAAGAAAAAAAGGTCTGGAAAATCATCTGTACGAAATTTCCGTCTGTTTTGGAGCAAAATCTAAAATTTTCTTAATTCAACTTAACTCAACTTAAGATTTCTCGAAGAAGAAAAGAGAAAATTTAGAAAGCGAAATGTAGTCCCTTTAGAAACCGTTACCAATTTATTTAAAACAAATGACCAAACGCTAAGAAATAGCCTCGAAAACTGGTAAAAATCGGCATTTTAGATTTTCCAACGGGAATATCTCAAAAACGTGATGTGATCGAATTTTTCTGACTTCGGATTCGAGCTTAGCAGTACAAAAACCTGTAGAAAAGTATACTTTGGTTTCTGTAACAAAAAAAAAGTTTAATTTTGTTGACTAGTGCAATTTTTTTTTTTTTCATTTCAAAATACACAAAGCGTTAGTACCTTCCTTTAGCATAAATTTTCTTGCGAAATTTTTAAAGATGGTACCTTAAATTTTGGGCATTAGGAATCCTTTAACGTAATTAATTGTTTTAGTACGGAAAAGAAAGTGAATAAACGGTGAAATCATTAACATCAAGCTTTTTTTTAAACAAATTTTTGAATTAATCATTTCTCCATTTGAGTGAATTATGAGAAGATAAAAAGGGAAACAAATAATTTCCTGAACAAAATAACAGCACCTGACACAGATGGAAGAACAGCTGGATGCCATCCAATCATGCATTTTATCTTACATTTTATTTCTTGGTGGATACATTCTTGTTGTGCAATTGCAATGTACATTTTTTTAATAACATCCTTCATTCCTTTCCAAGAGCCATTTAAATCAATTACTTCAATAAATACTATTTCATCTCCAATCAATTTGTTTCCTACAGACATTCTATCGTTTAATCGCCGCCAATTAAATTTTATTGATACATAAAAAACGATTTGCTCTTTTGTAACATTTTTCGCAGTAAAACTTCTTTGGTTCACTTATTTTTATGGCTTTGGTCAACATTCTTCGATTTTACAAAACGAATATTACCATATCGATTTTGTAAAGTGAGCATAAACCGTTAAAATTTTCTTTTTTTTTTCTGTCCTCAAAATATAAATGTTTATTTATTTAATTGTCATTGCTCACTCAACTGAATATTATCACAATTTTGTTTTTATCTCACAAATATAATCTTATATCTAAAAGCTTGAACATTTATTATCTTTTTTTTTATTTTGTATAGAAAAGACCCCTAAAAGGATCATTAGAAAAACTTTTTCTTAGTTCCGCCGCGGCCATTAAGAAGAGCAGCAGCAGCTTCCTCTTCTTGAGCAATTTTCGCCTTTATCCAATAGTGTGCAGAACAAACGACAGCCAAAACGGATGGAATAACTATCAGCATAATCAACGCCACCGATACACTTGCAACACGTGCTGTGTGCTCTTCGTTACCTGTTCCGGAAGAGCGATTAGAAAATCTCATTAGGCAAAAGCTCAATACATTAAGAGGCTAAAATGTTTTTTGAAAGGAAAACAAAAAAACAAACAAAAAAATAATGTTGGCTGTTGATGTTGATGATGGAAATGGTGAAACAGAAAACAAAATAAATGAGGGCAAAAGTTGTGATAAATGAACATCAATATCATCTTAAGGGTTTCGAAAAAGGATACGGTAAGTAATTGGCTGAATATAGTATATATAGATTGGGTACCTATACTTACAATGATTTTTCACCTAAACATTAAAAAAAAAAAAACATTCACAAGGTGTTTTAGGAAAAAGAAATTAACAAAAAATAATGTTTAAACTTGGATACAAAACAGTTCTTATAAAAGCTAATAATATTTTTTGGAAACAGCTTTACTTTAGACACTTTTACGCGTTAGCCGTTTTCAAAATATAACAAGAAAATAAGATAAAGAATTAGGCACATGATTTTTTTTTATAAAACGGTTGCATTGATCATAGAAATACTTGCTACTGAGAAACTACTTGATCACTCTTTTAAAATGTCATCATTGAAATAGGAAATTATTCGGTTTAATTAAAAAAATAAATACTATATATTTTTGGTTTATAAAAATGCCAATTTAAACAGATTATTCTCTAAAACGAACTAAAAGGGTTTTTTAATACATTGAAAGACTTAACCCTTTCGGTACCAGCGTTACTCTCATGTAACATATATTTAAGAATTCGTAAAAAATATTCTATTAAATAATTTTTTAGGTTTCGATGGCTTAATTGAAAGATAATAATGCCTAGTTACTGGATTATTACAAAAAGTAAGTCAAACATCATACTTTTATTTTTTTTTTATCGAAAAAGGTATCTACTGAAGTTCACATTTTTTTTTTGCAAAAAAAATTTTTTTTTATATATGGTCATAATTTTGAAAAAAAGATATAAAAAATGTTAATGCAGAAAGTGTTTTGTTTTTTGGCTTAGAAGAAGTAGCATACAATACTGTTCTATAAACAGTTATTTTCTCAGCTGTTCGACTTTTTTTAGTGGTCATAGGCAGTGTATTTTAATTATTATTATTTAATATTTATTATTTTGGAAAATTACTTTTGCTATTCATATTTTTTAGTTGTGATGTTTTTGACACGATAATACCTACTGAAAAAACATTTTTTAATATTGATTTTCATAGCTTGGGTTAGAAAGGGTTAACTATACATTTTTTAGCGGAAACTGCCTTCTGTCCAAAAAATGTTAAATGTCAAGTAATCGACAATCCTACACAAATTCTTAAGGACACAGCATTAATCCTTATGTCACAGTTTACGCAGAGGAAAAAGTAAAGAATAAGAGTTTATGTTCAACATAATATGTAAATTAATTAAGTTTCGATTCAGCAAAATGTAACTAAAGTGTTTTGAATTTTTTTTTAGAATTTGAGTAGGGTTACCTACCGATCACTTACTCATAATTTAGAGACATTTTTGAAATAGAAGAGAGTCTCAGCTAAAGTTTGATATCAAAGTGTAAAAAAAAAAACTATATACCTACTCTTTTTTCAATTTTTTTTTAATTTTTCATTTGAATTTGTAGGCCTACATGCTTCATTCCATATATTATTTTATTAATTTTGTTCACTATTTAGGCTTTTGTATGGCATTTTAAAAAATGTCTTCTTATTTGCTCAAACCACATTTTGTTTTGTGTTTCGATGGCAAAGTAAACATTTATACTTAAGTCCTTAGACATTATACATGATTCATTGACTTTTTGGGACGAATTACAGATTTTACTGTTTCTTCGAAAAAACACCCTTTCACCCAAATTTTTGTATGAAAACTTTTTTTTCTTGCTTTCTATCCCAAATATGCTAAGTTTTTACCAAATTTCATTATAGGATAGCCCTTAATTTTTTTTTCGCTAAAAAAAAACACCCTTTTAACCATGAGATTCTTATAGACACTTTAGATTCTTGTGTTCAATCTTAAAAGTAACATAATTGCATAGTTTCAAAAGGGTACCAATGTTCTTACTTACTTTTTCCAATACACCCACATTTTCTCTACACTTAAAAAAAAAACACCCTTTCACATGAAAAAAAACCATAGATTTATTTTATTCGTAATTCCCTTAGGAAAGACAACACATTTAAAAAATATCGTAAGGGTTGCCTTTATATACCATTAATTGTATCGGACTTCGCGGATTCTCCTTATTTCCCGAAAAAAAATCTTTTACCTAAAATATATCCTAAAATTCGGTAAAATTTTAAAAATTTATGAAATATTTTCAAAATTTGTTCATGCCTAAAAGGAGTGCACGAAAGAATTATTTAAAATTTTTACTAAATTTTTTAAGTAAAACACTTCAAAACTAAAACACTTTTTGGAATTTTTAGAATATATGAGTATTTCAATTTTATGTTTTTGAAATATCTTTTTTTTTTAAAACAGGTTGATTAATTTTTTCGGAACCTCGTTTATAAAAATGTTGATTAATGCATTTTTCATAAATGACAGTTTTTAACCGAACTCATTTCTTTGGTGCCCTAGTTTTTCTAAGTGATGAAACCACAGGGGATTGTTTCGATTACGAGGAATTTTTTACTTTCTTCCAGGTTAAAGGAAGTTTTATAGTTCAATCTCATATTTTTTATCAAAGGAAAGTTATGAGTTTTATTTTGCTTTCCCTCACCACAGTTTTTTGTCTCCTATTCAAAGTTGATAGTGAGTTCAAACTATCGATTAAGAAAACCATATTTTGTTCAATAAAATGAATATTTGATTTAAGACTTTGGAAAGAAAGAAGATTTGGAAAAAAGAAATATTTTTTCCATGTAATCCATTGAAAGATTCAACGTTCCAAAACACCCTGTAGCACACCATGAAGGTAAAACAATTTTTTGTTTCTTAGAAATTAACTAAAAGTTCAAAAGGCTACCGGTATTTTGTTTCCTTTCCAATAAGATGATAACAGGAGTAAACGAAGAAGGTTTTTTCTTCCAACTTTTTTTTAATGGTCCAGGGTTACTGGACTAGTTTCGGATCTTTGAAAAAAGTACTTTTTAACCTTTTTTTCTGTTTTCAGTTTCATTTGTTCTTAAATTTCACATACCCAGGTTTTTCTTTTTTGACAAAAAAACCTTTGGCAAAGATGTCTTAAGTAAAAAGGCAAATTTTTTTGTGATGTGACCTATGGGATCAAATTATGTGTAAAAAGGGACTCGTGTAATAAGCTACACACACCATTTACTATTCCTAAGTGGTTTTGATTTTTTCAAGGGTTTCGAATTTTTAAATTGAAATAGCATATTATGGTTGTGTAGGCGCATATTTACGAATATCTACCTACTTGAGGTAATATGAGTGTGGCATTTCTCGTTGTCATATTCGAAACGGTTCTTTAGGTTTAAATTCTAAAATACTTTTATCCTTTTCCATGAATATTTTGGTTTTAAAAAGTTTTAACTTTGTAAAAGAGATAATGTGAAGATTTTTTTATATGCTTTGAGTGCTTTATTGGGTCATGATATTCTTTGAACCCTTTCAACTTTATTTTAGTAAACGCAATAAGTAGAATATAGGAATATTCATGAAAAGGCTTATACTGAACAAAAATGTAGGATTATAAAATATCCTAAATCTTAATTTATTTTATCAAATATTACTTTCAGTAACTTTTTACTTACAAATTAAACGATTTTGGGAAAAGAATTAAAGCGCTTGTGAGTGCCACATTTTTTTTTTTAACCAACCAAAAATTCTTTCACTAATCGAGAGTCGAAAGATTTAGCAAAAGAGTGGGCAATCACCTGTTCTCAAAAAAAAAAAAAAAAAATGCACTACAAGGTCGCACTTTCTTTCTCCCATGATAAAAGTATCTCTTATCTTAAAGCTTTCTATGAAAATAAATAAGGGTAAGGCGTCGGTTAAATGCATCAGAAAAAAAGAAACAGTATAAAATTGAATATTTTTTCCTGATGGTCGTTTATATCGATTAGGAAAATTTATTTCAGTTGACAAATTACAAAATCTACCTACACTCTTCTTTACACGCAAAAAAGTTTTTCGTTTGCAATCTAGAACAGGAAAAAAATTGAAAAGAAACCGGGAAACGATTTGTTTCATTTTGTTTGAAATGTCAATCAGCTGGCACGAAAAATGAATTTGCATCAGGAAAACAAATAAATTTTCTTTTCAATAAAAATTCTTTCCATTGGTATAACATTTGTCTTTCAAATCAAATGAAAACATAACAAAATAACCGGCCCCTACATTAAAATTTAAATACAAATTTTCTAACATTTGAAGAAATGATTAATTTAAAGTTAAAAACAAAATCTCAAGATATTTCACCCATTTTAAAAAAATTGATTTTTCAAAAAAATATTTTGAAATATTTTTTAAAAATCCAAAAATGTGTTTTTTGATAAAATTTTTGTATTAAATTTTTTCTTGAAATCAATTACAAAAAAATTTGAACCAAAACGTTAGACCCGTTTTCGAAAAAAAATAACTTTTCTATGTATGTCCGTTATATGACAGGTACCGTTAGTTATGGTCCTAAAAAAAATGTTAATTTCTCCTCTACGGAATCACCAAAGACTGTTAACTACCAATTTTGAAGAAAGTAGCTCCAGTGGGTTAGGCTGTAGCAGATAGACAGAATGGCGAGACCCACTTTTTTGGCATTCTCCATTATCGTAATGTCATGCCTGATTATTGTCTCCAGTTAATTTTTTTTTTTCGAATCCTAAACTTACTCTTAAAAGAGTAAAAAGTAAAAAACATTAACTTATGCAAGCGCTTTTATTACGAATTTTTAGAACATAAAAACATTTCAGGTTTAATAAGATATTTTGATCACTGAAATTTAAGAAAGATTTCAGAGACTCTTAAGTCTGAGTAATGCATGTTTGAATTTTTAGATCCAGATAAACTGTTGTCATCTTCAAACCATATAATAAAAACCGAATCAAGCTAAAATATTAATAAGGCATACTAGCATATTAGATTTGTTCAAGCAAATTAATAAAATTTCTTATATTTTGAAATGTATATTTCTTTCCAAAAGTATTATTTTTAAAATTTTTTTATAAGAAATTAAATTTTTTGAATAAAATGATATAAAAGTGAAGGAACAACTTAAAAAACAAAAACAAATTGGGTTTGATGCCAAAATGCGGAGAAACGATTGTCCGCAGAAAAAAAAAAGTTTTATGACAAACTAAAACTGTAATAAATTCATGATTGGTTGTAAGAAAAATCTTTCGAATCAGACGTACATAGTTTGACAAAGATAAAGCTAGTTAAGGGAAAAGATAGCAAAAATTTAAAAAAAAACCGTCATAAGTCGAAAACGGGACGAAAACGAGAAAACTACATTCGACTTTAAATGACCTGAAGAATCCCTGATTTTCATTTTAGAGGTGACTGTGGGACACCCTGTATTTATACCATTCAAAGCTTTTCAAAAGCGTTTTCAAAGCGGGTCGCTTTCATAGTCCTTGAAGTTGTCGTACTTTTTTGAAATATTTTTTCGTGAAAATGTACGTAATATTCTTTGAATGTTATTCATAAGTGTACCTATGGGAATTTATAGTATCTGCCATAGTCGAATAATTTCAAACTCCTTTAAAACTTGTTTTCCAATAAATGCAAACAATTTTGAAATTAAATTTATCTATTTAATTATGTATGTAATTAATTAATCGTTTATTGAAATATTACTTACTTTTTAATGAAGAACGAAAAAAAATATCATCTCAACGCCAATCACTTAATCAAAGCAATGAGCATTATTCCATCTATAAACAAAAAAATAAAAAACAAAAACAGGGAACAAAACATATTTTACTTTATCTACTTTATTCTTATTTATTAAAAAAAAATTGATCAACAATACTCCGATGTTTAATAAAACTTTTTTTACAAAAAATGTTATGTTAATTGTACCTGAGACTACTATAATTTGTTTAGTAATAAAAATATAGAAAACAAACAAAATGGTGGTAGACTTTAAGTCATGGGTATATGGTTGGTTAATTAATTGTCGGACATAAAGTTGTTAAAAAAGTATTGCTATACAATGAACATGCAAAAACAAAAAGGTTAGCTTTTTCTACATTTCTACTTTGTGCAAAAATAAAGTAAATGTTTAATGGACTGGACACTGAATTTCTACCTTAATCTAAATGATTTGTATTAAAAAAAATAATTAAATTTATATAAAAAAAACTTTTGAACTTTTTGGCTATTTATTAGCCAAACCAATTTAGACCTCGGTGGATTTGGTATTCTGGGTACTGGGAGTTGGAGATGTTGCTATCGGCAAACCAACATCTTGGGTCAGGCGATTCGGGCCATTTGGTGGTGATGATGGAACTCGGTTGAAGAATGTCGATGAAGTTGCTGACGGTAGAACGGGTACCCCACCAAATCGATTACCAATGCCACTTGCACTGCTATTTCGATCAAGTCCACTAAACGTTGGACTATATTCGCCAGGCTCCTGTCTTTGATACGCTGGCACAGCTTGGTCTTCTTCTTCGATAGCATCACCGGCATCACCCGTTGACCGCAATGACCGACGCCCAGCCTGTTTTGGTCTCTCACCTATTTTATTAACGTATTGAATATCCTTAGCAATTTTCGAATCTTTAAACTCACTTCCTTCCGATGAGGTCACATCTTCATCGTCCAGGTCCCATTTTTTAGCTGGAAAATCAACATTCGGTTTCCCGGCTAGAGGTTCATGTGTGCGATAAACTTTTTCATACGACCTACTTTTTTTCAAAGTATCCGACGGCTCAGTGTCACTGTCATCATTCGGTATGGTCCGTAAATTGGTTCGGGAACCGGCTCTGGAACGGGGCAAACTCATTTTCCATGATGGATCGTCTTTGAGTTGTTTCTGGCGATAGCGATAGACACAGCAAACTATGCAGAGCATCATGGGTAGAATGACGATTAGAATAATGCCAATTGCAATGAAAGCGATGCGACGTGAGTAGTAGACTTCACCTGTGTAAGTAGGAGTAGGATAGTATTTGATTTGATATTAAAATATAGCAAAAAATAAATATATTCTATAAGAACTTTTATAACAAAAATGAAAAAATAAATTCTTAATTGGCGCCCAATGTGGGACTATTATTTTTTTGTGAGCATTTTCCTTCACTGCTATACATAATGTAAACTTTTTTTTACAACAAATCTTACACAAAAGACCTGAATTTGCACGGCCACTGAATGAGTGATTCAAATCAGTGAATTGGATAAGTGATTTAAATCGAAGGAAATTATTTTCGCATAAGCAAAAAAATAAGGGGTGTTTTATCAAACGTGACGCATGCTACACAATTGTATTTATGCTGTGTTGTGAAATAATAAATTGCTAAAGTAACATAGGCTTTATCCATTTTTTTGTCAATTTTTTTTTCTTAACGTGCTTCGACCCATCAATAACACTCAGAATAAAAAAAAGGATATGAAGAATTTATGAGATTGTAAGGACATGTTGATGTAATTTCTTCGAAATGTGAATAAATGTGACAGTTCTAAGTTAATGTATGAAAATATTAGGCAACAAAAAACGTGACCTATCAAAGAAATAAAAAAAGAAAATCTGATTTGAATGAGTGCTTTAGGCAATCTTTTATATTTGAAATCGAATGTTACCAAGGATTCTTGGTACTCTTTCATTGAAGAAAAAAAAAAAAAAAAAAAAACTACGAAAAATGTGTTGCGTAGGCTTATATGAATATGGATGGAACTTTCGTCACATTGAAGCAGAAATATAAAAAAAAATACAATATACATTTTTGGAAATATCGAGAATTTTATTAATAAATTATTTATGACGCTTGTTGAGTAGTTTAAGTTAGTTTGTATTAAAAAATGTGGTACATGGTGCTATCTTATAGTCGGAGAGTTGACTTTCGAGTTACTTGCTGATAAAGTTAGAGGGTAAAATTTGTCAAATGTACATGTAAAAAACTCAATGTAAAAAACTTGAAAATTACATGTAAAAAGCTCACAGATGTAAAAAATGGCATAAAATGAAATTTCTTGAGAAAGTCAAAACAAAAAATTATTTTCAACTATTTGGAGACAAAGAAAAATACTAACATTTTTGAACGATGATCAAGGTCATAATCTAAATTCAGAGCAAATGCTTGATTTCGTTTGGTGTTCTACGGAAAAAAAATTTGAATGAATTGTTAATGGACTTGCGCCAAATTTATATGTTTGGTTGATGAAGCGGGCAAATTAAATAACCTTAAAGCTTATTTGGATAGGTTTCCTCGTTTCATTTCAGCCGTGGGTCTAAAAAACATCACCTTTTAAAATTTGTTTAACTTTTGGTTTTAAATTATGCGAATCTTCAATGCCCTCTCCTGACTCATTTCTTAGAAGAAAGTTATTTGGTAATTTGTCAGAAAAATGGTATAGTATAATCTATGTTCTGTAAGGTTTGCAATAAATTTTGTATTGGATTTGAGGAGCAATATATTCAACTCCTCGAAGTTTATTGTTTGTGTAACTAGCATTTTATACAGCCCTATTCTGCTATCCATCGGGGGGAATAATCTGTAAATATTCACCAATTAGCTGCTATTGATGGGAGGGGGGGGGGGAATCGAAACTCGGTAATATCGGTAATGTTGTTCAATACTCCACTATTCACGTGAATAAACTTTCGCCATACATTTCCAATCCGCATACAAAATGTTGCGGATCTGTCACTTTTGGTTGTAAAAATAAATTCACCATCGTTAAAATTAAGCAAAATGCCACTTCTCATAAATTTTTAAATATTCTTTACTATATAGTTGGTTGTTTTTATTTTGTCTATGCAATTAAACACAAAAAATTTTTTTTTCTTTAAATTTACTTCGCCGCCATTTTTTTTTTTTTTTAAGTTGACGTTCAGGTGGACGTCAAATAGAGACAAGTTCACCCGATAGATAGCAGAATGGCAAGGTAGACTTAAAGTGAATCGAATGTGTGAATTGGATCTGATATTCACGTGAATAGCAGAATAGGGCTGATAGTCTTTTTTAATCGTAAAGGAAATTTCTTATAAATGCAATAATTAGCGAAATTATCTCATTTGGAAATATTTTTTAATTAATTATAATTTATAACCGTTTATTAGAATTAAATAACGCCAAATAAAGTGTTCTATACAAAATCTATACTTGGAATAACAACCTGGAAAATAAATGTGTTTTTTACCGTTTTATACCATTTTTTAGCATTTTTTACGTTTTTTACATTTTTTACACATTATTCACCATTTTGTTTCGGTTTTTTACACAAAAAATGTAAGAAACAGTTTTTTACACGAAATCCTCCAACCAGTTATTGCGACTTTCAACTAGTTTATCTGTTTGTTTATCCATATTGAAACATTTACAAATAACTTTTTAAAACCTTTATAAATTGTTTTTTATAGCCTCAAAAAAAGAACTATTGATATGGTCAGAAATTCGTTTTATGACTGAGTACTTTCTGTTTTTGTCAGTTGTAAAGTAATGGCCCACCTTAGAAAACCAAATTTTTATGAGTTTAATGTCGTTTTCTATTGACTTTTGAGATTTGTGTGTAAAATTCTGAGATTTTCCACTGCAAATAGAATATGAAATCTAGTTTTGTAATTGTGTGCGAAATCTGTGCGTATAAAAAAAATAAAACAACAACAAATGTTCAGACAAATGTCAAACAGAGGAGTGTGTGCGAAAGTGCGTGTGTTTGTATGCGTGAATCTTGATAAAAATCCAGAATCAGATTCTTAAATCTCAGATTCATTTTTTTGTCATTTTTTTGAATCTCAAGACGCAAATAGATCATGAAATCTTAGATTTGTCCACTATTTTCCCTCTTCACCCCCCCTTTCAGCTGTCAAATTCACAAATCTCATTCTGAGATTCGTCAATAGAAAACGACATAATATTAATGCAGATGATATTAAAGTCGTAAAAATCATTTTTTAGAAGGTCACTGTCAACTTTGCTCACAAATTAGGGATAAAAACGTGGAAAGAAAGCCGAAGTTTAAAAAATTTAAGTTGGCAATCTTGTTCCTACAGCTTCAAATGTAACGGTAAGTGTGTGAAATCAACTAAAATGGACCGTTTATGAATAAATAAAGCTCTATCTAAAGAAAGAGACCGCATTTAAGTCCCCTGGGATAACGTTTCATCAGATCTGTTGATATTTCTTGATTATTCTTAAAATTGTCGTTTTTTTTCTGACAAATAGGGGGCGCTAGAAGCTTTAAAATGATTTCTTTAACTTCGTAAAAAAATAAAAAATAGTTTTTGTATAAATGAATCAAATAACTTTCGGTTTAACTAAAATAAATGGGGTGAGGCCATCCTGATGTTACAAAAAAAAAACATCTAAATATTTTATTGACATTCAACAAATAGTTCTAAAAAAAACCATTAACTTCAAGAAATCAATCAAAACTTGACTGAATTCCTGACACAGTAGTGTCCAATTGCTGCTCAGTTAAAATTACAATATGTTTGCATCTAACAGATGATTTTTAAAAGTAAGGCTATCCATGTGTTACGGACTGTATATTTCATAGGAAACTAAACATTCCTTGTGGAATGCCAAATTTGGTTAAAAGGTGCCGTACAAATAATCAAGTTCAAGTTTGATCCTCTCCAAGTTTGATCCTCTACTAATCTAATAATTTTTCCATTTAAAATTGTTTCTTATGAAATACTAATAGATGAAGCATAATAGTTGTATGTGTTGATATTTTGAGAGGAATAGTTTGGACCCAACTCCAATTAAATTATAAAAATCAAACTTACGTAAACATTCAGTATAACCATACTCTGGCATATTCCACAATCCCATCGAGTTACATTCACGCCTCTGATCGCCCATCAAAACGAATCCCTCATTACACTCAAATGCCACTTTTGCTCCAGGGGTAAAATCAAAGCTCAACTTTCTTCCGAAACGTGGTGTTTCAAGGACTCCACAAGACAGCACTCGACTATATAAAACAAAAGCAACAACAACAACAACAAAATATCCCATTAGTATATTTCCTTTTTCCGATTCTACAAGTTTTATATCCTTACTGTGCATTGAGTGTCTGAATGTTAATTATACTGTCGTAGTAGTTCTTTGTGAAATGCGCCAAATCCCTATTCAAAGTCATTCCATAGTCATAGCGACACTGATAGCTCTCGCCACACAACTCACTGGCTCGTTCCACATCATGGGACCGATTTGAGGGTAGAAAGTCAATCGGTTCTCTGATATAGTTCGGAACAAATGACGTATTAGTGAAATAGCTTGCCGTCCTTCCAAATTCTCTCGTGAACAATGCTTGCCCAACTCCTGGTGTATCTCTGTCATAGAGTATCCATTTTAGTCCAAATTCCTTTTGAATGGCTTGCTGATTGTTGATATTCAAATTGAGCACCTGTCCATCAGGCAGGGTGAAATCATCCTGTGGATCGAAACTCCAATTGCCAAAAAGTCCTGCGGTCTTATTCTAGTTATATGGAAAAGAGAAAGAGGGTCGAAAGCCAATGCAAATGTTAATATCGAAAGAAAAACACACACACAAAACCAAATAAACAAACATACCACAAAAGACCATGGCAGATAAACCCTTCCAGTCATGAATCCTTGATTCTCTATCACCTCCACACCCACACCCGACGAGAACATCACAACAACTTCAGACTGATTCAAGAGATATGTGGGCGTATACACAGTGACTCCGTGGAAATGTTGGAATTTTAAACTCGGTCGGTCAAAGTAGATCCGGCGGCCATCGGCAAACACGTCCAAACGATATCGCCATTGTGCGTCTCGGGGGCGAATGCGAACTTCAATGGTCGTCGAAGTGTTGCCCCTCATAGCGACGGACGTTAGTTGCGTCGCCATTACTTGACCGTACATGTTCTTTGGCAGTTGTTCGAATCGTCCTTGGACTTCGAATTTCTCATCGTGGTTAGATCCTCTAACCAGAACGAATTCGCCCATTCCGTTGAATGTGTACTGCGTGCCATCGAATGTAATTATATGCGGGTCGCCAAATACTCCGGCAACTCCTGGCGCCTGGTATGCTACGCAATCTTGCGAAGGACGTCTTTCGAATCGATAAGTTTCACAACCGACTGCTTGCTCCTCCTGCCACAGGCAGCACGAGTAGAATGGACGCATATCATGGAACCATGAGGATAAAGTTGGCACCTTGCTGGCTTCGTTCCATGGCATCTTGCCGGTGTTATGATTACGTCGAGGACGAGAGCCCCACATTTGATCGTATGATAGCATGAGGTAGCCATATCGGTCATAGCAGCATTGTTGTTCGGCTCCTTGTTCACTGTGAATATATATAATGGATGATGTAAACTGCGAGAGGAAATGACGTTTCTAAAGTAATCCCTTTATATGGATTCATTTGAAATAGGAGAATTTCATCGATATGGTAAGAATTAAAAATCGATTCTTGGTGAGGATACAAATTTGGATAAATATTTACAAAAAACTGTGAAACAAAATAAATCCTTTTATCCGAAACAAACAATACCAAATATATTATTCTTTTTTTATGGATAATATTATTTTCGGATAACGATAGGTAATGTTTTTCATATCCGGATAGTATTTTTTTTTTTATAATAAGACATTCTTAAATATTTTTCACTTATTAAATCCTCTTCAGGTTTTCTTTAAATCGCTCTTAAGGCTGTTAACCATTTTATGCTAACTGTATAAATGTTTTTTTTTTTTTTCTTGGGAAAGCAAGGATTTGTTAGATGCTTTTTTTTCTTTTATCCGGATAGTATTTTCATCCAAAAAAGATTTTTTTAGTAAAAATTAAATTTTTCTCCAATATTCTTGATTAATTTATGTATTATCCGGATTCATAGCGTTATGTTTTTTCCGAATACTTAAAAACTTTGCTTGTATTTTTGTTTTCGTTATTATAGAAGTTTTTTTTTGTGGTCTTGTAAGCTTGGATATTAAACTTATTTGTTTTTTTTTTATTTTTTTTTTATCCGAATTAATTTTTTTTTTATCTGGCTAAGATTCTATTTGAAAAAAGATTGTCTTACTCATTTTCCTTCTGAAATAACAAGTGTAAATTTATCTTATGTTTTAATACCTCACTGTTAAACCGGATAATAGTGTTTTTTTTTTTTAATTTTTATTCGGACTTTTCGTATAAGTTTTTATTTTTCTGATAGTTTTTTGCATAACAAGTGTTTCGTTTCGTAACAAGTGTTGAGAGTGTTATCTTTTTTTTATAATTTATTTGGTACTAATATACTTTCATTTGATTTTAAAATATATTTGATAAAATGAAGTATCTCATTTTTATCCGGATATTGAATTTTCTTTCAATAATTCCTAGCAGCAGCTTTTTAGTTTAAAAAACTTTGTTAAATTAGCTTATATCCGAATCTCAATAGTTTTGCTTTTATCCGGATAACATTTATTGGTATCTACATATGGTTGGTTTAAGTAATTTTTCTCATTTTGAAGCATAATTTTCTTTTGTTAAAGCTTATTTTCTTATCCGGATATTTCATTTTTATTTCGGATAAAAATAATTTTTGTTCGAAATAATTTTTTATTCATTATTTGCATTTTCAAAAACCTCAATAAAATAATAAAAACATACTTTGCTGGTGAAATTCTTCTTAAATTTACAAAAAGAAAAAGAAAACTGAAAAAATTGTTCACTTACGTAGGAGTTCCACTGACGACACAATGAATTGCACCCTTATGCTTGGCACAGGTTGGATTTGAATCCTTGTCACAATCCGGGTCGGGCATATAACGTCCTTTGTCATAGGTTGCATGCTCCAATGTGCACGGGCACAATGGTAAACCGGCTGCAAAATTCCTGCAATAAATTTTTGAAATCAATATGTATCTGGTTTGGCCTTGGATATGGTTGGGATTGCATTTTTTTGCATAGACGACCAACCAACTGAAAAAGGACTTACCTTAAATATCTGTCTGTACGGAGCCAATTATCACATAAAGCTCTTGGCCAGAGAAGGCCGTGTTTTTGTTCCCATTGCGGTGCAAAGTACCAAGCTAGTGGAATTGGTCTTGACCATAGAACTCTACAAAAAAAAGAGAAATATTCATAATGTTATAACATTGAAATGAGAGCAAGTGGATTCAGATATAAACAGATAACTCGATATAAAGGTCCTCATATTGTTAGGTTATATGAGATGATAATGTGGGATAGAGAAAGAGAAAAGGGATTATGGAATTTTGTTTGAAAAAAAAAGAAAGATAAAAATAATGTTTATTGTTTTTTTTTATTTAAAAAGGGTTGGATTGAAAATTCCGAAATTCCTTCGATTGCTGTCAGGGACAATCGGCTTTTGTTACTAAATTAAGGTATTTTACGATATGAGGTGACATAAAAGGTTTTCAATGTTTCAAATTCTTTCTTAAATTGGCTATGAAATTTTCAAAATCTGTTTGAAATAGGTATAGAATATTTTAAATGGGATGGATTAAGGCCAATATGTATATTTTTGTTTCCATTAAATATTTTATGGGGACTTTAACTGGCTTATTTTCATGAAAATTCAAGCTCAAACACATAAAAATAAAAGATTCATTGATTTAAATTATTATAGTTTTGTATTTTTAGTAGGTTTTTTTTAATACCTACGGATAAAAAAAGAAAAACCAACCACATATATAGAATATTTCTTTTCTCTGCAACTAAAAAAAACCTTAATCATTCATTTCCAGCTGTGCTATCAATTTAAATAGCGACCAAGTGCACTTCGAGCTTTTTAGTGACATCTCTGAAGTTATTTATGAATCATTCAAATGAGTACTTTTTACTCCATGAAGTCACACTTTTCACTTCCTGAAGTTCTAATCCATTATGAAGACTTTTCAATGAGGACTTTTTACTTCATGAAGGCACACTTTTCACTCCCTGAAGTTATCATTGATTATGAAGGCTTTTTAATGAGTACTTTTTACTCCATGCAGGTACACTTTTCACTCCCTGAAGTTGTCTCGTTATGAAGACTTTTTAATGAGAAATTTTTATTCCATGCAAGCACACTTTTCACTCCCTGAAGTTCTCTTACAGTATAAAGACTTTTCAATGAGTACTTTTTACTCCATGCAGGTATACTTTTCACTTCCTGAAGTTATCATTGATTTTGAAGACTTTTTAATGAGTACTTTTTTCTCTATGCAGGTACACTTTTCACTCCCTGAATTTCTCTTACATTATGAAGACTTTTTAATGAGTACTTTTTACTCCATGAAGGCACACTTTTCACTCTCTGAAGTTCTCATTTATTATGAAGACTTTTTAATGAGAAATTTTTATTCCATGCAAGCACACTTTTCGCGCTCTGAAGTTCTCTTACATTATGAAGACTTTTTAATTAGTACTTTTTACTCCATTCAGGCACACTTTTCACTCCTTGAAGTTCTCATTCATCATGAAGACTTTTTAATGAGTACTTTTTACTCCATTCAGGTAAACTTTTCACTCTCTGAAGTTCTCATTTATTATGAAGACTTTTTAATGAGTACTTTTTACTCCATGAAGGCACACTTTCACTTTCTGAAGTTCTCATTTATTATGAAGACTTTTCACTCTCTGAAGTTCTAATTTATTATGAAGACTTTTAAATGAGTACTTTTTACTCCATTCAGGCACACTTTCCACTCCTTGAAGTTCTCATTCATCATGAAGACTTTTTAATGAGTACTTTTTACTTCCTGAAGTTCTCTTACATTATGAGAACTTTTTAATGAGGACTTTTCACTCAATGATGACACACTATTCACTCCCTGAAGTTTTCATTCCCTATTAAGACATTTTTATGAGAAGTTTTTCTTTTTTTTGATCCTTGAAGTTCTCATGCATTATGAAGACTAAAAACTAAATAGATCTCCACCCGAGAATTTTTTTTGAATATTTTGAAGTGTGATCAAGCAAAAATTATTTTGATTCTTCGTAAGAAACCAGAGAATAATACCCTATAAACCGTTTAGTTTTCCAATTTAGAAATGTAGGTATACTGTGCGCTTTCCTGTCTACCGTGAACTTTCAGTTTATTGTGAGAATTCTCACCCATCTCATGCTTACTTCCGTGAGTAAATTCAAACTTCGTATCAACCAATAAAATTATTCCTAGAATGAGGTTAAACAAAAACTATATATCTTTGCTGAGAAATAAGCCCAAGGTTAATTCATAGATTTCAAAACTGAATTTGACTTGATTTTCCTTTGATTTTATCTTTAAATCACCATATCCTTTCAATATACATACATTTTATGTCAAAAGCACTCAAGAATAAAAAGGAGTAACAATATAAACTAATAATGGTAGGTTACATTTAAATAAAGAGTTTCCTTTAATTTACTTGGCCATATAGCATAAAAAGGGTTAAGACAAAATAAAAGGGTTAAAAAGTTTTTTTTTGTTTTATTTTTCAACTTTCTTTCTTTTAACAAAAAACAAAAAAAAAATATTATCCACTTACACTAGCGCAGCATGTTCGCTTTTTTTCAAATTCACTCAAGCACACTAATAGTACCTACTTGACTAAATACCCGTGAACGGTTGAAGGATTTTATAAACTTGTTGAAAAGGTTTATAACAATTTTTTTTTTTTTGTTTATTATTATTTTTTTTTTTCTGATTTCTCGTTTAACTTCAATGAATCTTTTTCATTACGAAAAATTTAACTCAATTCAAGTTTATTGAATATTTATGTTTTGTTTACAATGTTTTTCGATAAGAATATTTTTTAATTTCAAGTTTCTACATTGTAGTGAAAAAAGAAGCTCTTAAGAAGATCCAATGTTTTTGCCTAACCAGCGAAATATAAAATTTATTTCGAATAATCCTTAAAGGATATTGTATCCTTTTGTGATTATGTGCTCGAGGGGAAATGAGATAAAACTTTTTTCTTGTTTTTGTTAAATATCAGACAATTAGTACAACTTATTGAAAATCACAGGTTCGTTTCTATAAAGTTTAAAGTTTTTGAAGAATGCTGCAATACAGCAGCCCTACTCCTAGCTCCGCACCTGTATAGAATACCCAAACTAACATAGGTACATACCTTTCCACTGCAATATTACATTAAGCTTTGTTTAAAAATGCATACCCATTTTATGTTTTGTATTATCGTATCACCGCGTGACTCTTAACGACGCTCTACCATAAAATCTTACACAGAGAAAAATAGACCACATAAAATAGAACAAAAACAATAAGATTTCTCTATGGTTTTCATCCAAGAAGGAAACCTTATTAAAACAATCGGGTTTTCCTTATTGTTTTCAAATCTGCAAAAAAATAAAAAAAAAAACGATGACCAGGCTGGGAATCGAACTGGAGACTTCAAATCGTTAGTCGCCCACCTTACCACCTGAACCAACCTGCCATGAAAATATTGATTGCAATTTTTGTTCTAGTGCTAAGTTGCAAAAAAAATCAACTTTTCAGTCAAATTTTAATAAGATTTTCTCTTTAAAAATAATAAGAAATCTCCTTAAAAAAACCTTATTAATCGTTGATTTTAATAAGATTTCCTTATGAAATGTATGGACGGTAAAACAATATGGCAATCTGTTAGTTTTTAGCGGGTCATATTTTTCTCTGTGTAAAAGCTACAGTTTTCACGCGGGAATAACCTGCACTCCTGATAGGTACCTATAGCACAAAAACTAGTCCTTAAATAATTAAATAACTGAGTATTATTAGCATTTTCCAAATGGATCCATCCAGTCGCCCACCTTACCACCTGAACCAACCTGCCATGAAAATATTGATTGCAATTTTTGTTCTAGTGCTAAGTTGCAAAGTTACGGATATGGAGAGAACAAAAGTTTTTTTCACAGTCGAACAAATGATTTTTTCTAGATAATGCAGAGATGGTTTGAGCTTGAGGTCACATTCATAGCAATTATTTGCTCAAGGAACTAAATGTAAATTTAAAATCATTTCTGTGTTTCTGCATCAGGATTCTCCTCCTTTTAATATCTGTGTGTATGTGGTATTTTAATTAGAACAATGCAGTATAGTGGCATAAAGAGAATTACTATAGCAATCGCATATCTCTATATATGAATATAATAAATGTTATATTTATGAATATAGGTACCTTTATAGACCAAACATCAGAGATGATGATGATAAATGAAGATGGATACTTGAGACTCAATAGGCATCCAATTCAAGAGTATATAACATAATTAATTAATTTTCATTTTACTTACGGAGTAATTGCTAGTCCAGAATATGCTTTCGGGTCAGTTAAATTAATTTGCAGGAAACCAAATTGCATATCATTATTGGAATTCCATCGGGTTTTGAAGTTGACTGGAGATATTGTGTATGCACCTGTGTTTGTGATGCCAGCTTCAATCATGTCAATGTATTCGAGTTGTGGACTGAAAGAAGATAATTTAAAGGCAAATTAAGAATTTTATCTATTTAAATAATTTTGTTTTTTATAATTAATTTTTAAAAAAAATCAATAAAAAAGTAAATTTTGTTTATGTTAATTTTCAATTTCTTTTTCTAAGAAAATTTTGGGAAAATTTAAAATTTAGTATTTTATGCAATTTTCATGCAAGCCATGAATGTCAAATTTTATTTGAACAAAATTCTTATTCAAAAAGATTCTCTTCTAGCAAATGATAACACTGGTGAACAAAATCAATCTCAGACAAAACTATACTTTACTTAAGGTTTTCGGTATGCTGAATTCGAATCAGCAGTCAGCTCCCTTTTTTGAAATATTTGTAATGTGTAGACTAAGTATGTCATTTCTTAGGGAATAATTTTTAGAAAAAATTTTTCAAAATTCTTAAAACTGTTTTTTAAACAAATTAATTATTAAGTATTAAAATTTCTCAACATTTAAAAAAAAATGAATGGGTTGGTTATACCATTCAAAAGAAATAATCAATAGACACATAAAAAATTTCGAAAAAATTCAGGAAAAATTGAGTTTTCAAAACGGAACTGAATATTTTTTTTTATTCAAAAATGTGTTTTTCTAAACTTTTGCTTCTTTTTTATCTTACGGTTACTTAACTGGTTTTGTATAGTTTTAAAAAAATTTCTTGGATCGAAAGAATCATTTACGATTTCTATGACAGGTGGAAGGCACAAGTTTAACACGGAGAACTTCACATTTTAAAAGTGGCAATCTTATAATCTTTTACTTTTATAACAAATAGGTTGACAAAGCCTTAGCAAAATCGGAACAGGTGTAAATGGAAATAAAATGCACGACTGGGTCGCACGAACTTGCTCTTAGAGTTAAAGTTGCTTAAATTTTTAAGACTTTTTATATAGAAATTTGGAAAAAATAAATAAATATCGTTTTTAAAAAAAAATTAAATAAAACCTGAAATCAAATTGCCCTATAAAGTAAGTATGCAATTTTGATTGATATATTAAGATGCATTTTTAGAAAAAAAAATGTTCAAAATCGTTAGAGCCGTTTTTTTAAAAACTAATTTTTTATAAATAATTTTTTGGAAAAAAAGTTTTAAAATAAAATTGGTATGCCATTTTGTATAAATTACTAATCAACATCTTACAACAAAATTTCAAAAAAATTCAATGTCCCGTTTTCGAAAATTTCAAAATTTTTTTAAAAATCCAAAAATTATTTCTTTGGAAATTTAATTCTTGGTTCATATTTAAATTATATAAATGCTTCTTCACAAAAAGTTTCGTTGAAATCGAATAAGCAGTTTCGGAGATAATCGGAAAAAACGGTTCTATGGCAGGTACCGTTAATAATGATTTTCAAACAAAAATGTTTTCATTAGAAGATAGACCGTAGCTTAAAACTACTACTTGAATTTTTTAAACAAAATCGTTGGAGCCGTTTTTGAGATATTTCAATTTTACTAAAATCGGTACCCACAAGTACCGTTATTTTTGGTCCAAAAAAATTAATTCCAAAAACACCTCTGGAGAGTCGCCAAATAACGCTTCATACCAAGTTTGACATCAATCGGTCCATCCGTTTAGGCTGTAGCTCCTTATACAGACAGACTGACAGACGGACTTCCGGGACCCACTTTTTTGGCATTCTCTACCATCGTAATGTCATGGAAAAATGTTATCTCAACTTTTTTTTTTGTACGAATGCATAACTTGATATATAGTACCTATATTGCAAGTAAAAAGTGTCGTGAGCAAGGTACTCAAAAGTGGACTCTCGAGTTATGAAAAGCTACGCGTTTTATCTAGCGTTAATAAAATATTTACTTATCAGTTATCGAAAAAAAATTTATTTTTCAATAAAATAATTAAAAAATAAATTGACACTTAAAAACAAATTTTTTTTATCGAAAAGAGAATTGGAACAGAAGTTTGATTCATTCATTAAAAATGATTTGCCCAGTTAAAATCCTAGATTAAATATCGAAAATATCAGTATATACTGTTTAAAAATCAAAACGCTGAAAAAGTTGTTTATAAAAAGTTTGTAGGTTTTGTGATTCTTTACAGAAAAGATTTTACAATATTTTTTCTGCGATCAGTTGCTTGGAAAATATTTCAATTTTAAAATTGTTAAATCTTGAAACTAAACCTTTTTCACCTATAAGGTAGTCTTGTAAAGTGAGTGCTACCGAAAAGTATTTTATAAAAATTTATAAACTTTGTGCTAGAATTTTTTTTCTCTTAGAAATTTATTTATGAAAAATTATTATTTTTTATAAATTTTTGTGAAAAATCACCGAAGTGTCTAAGAAATCACAAATAACTCTAAACAGCCAAGTTTAAAGCAAAGCGGTTCAGTGCTTTTGGTGAATTTTTTAATGTTGCACTTTCGAATGTGATACACATATTTTATTTACAAAAATAATTATTGATAAAATTTATTAGTTCTATTGTTATTTTAAGCTTAAATTTATAATCTATAAAAACAAACTCTAAAAATAATTTTAAACTTACTAAATTGTAGTCTCCCGGTATCCCCACAAAGAAATCTGAATATTTGCTCTCGCATTTGTTGTCAAATTATATTTATCCCAGGAAATATTGATTTCCTTGGGGTTCTTCTTCTGCACAGCATCGGTTTCAAAGAAAATTTTCTCAATAGCAGTGGCTGGGGTTTCTATTTTTAAAAAAATAAAATAAACATAATTTTAGATAAACACGAATAGTTAATTTGAATATTCCACCAAATACAAACACATTTAAATAAAAAATCACAAACATTAAAAAAAAAAACAAAATCCAATTTAAAGATAAATCTCAACTCAAACACACAAAAATCTTTCGTTTCTCATTCTACTTCGATTAGTTTGATTTCCTTTTCTTTTTTTTTTTTGTCTCTTACCAACAAAATATTTCCCTCTCCATTTGAATCTCTCATTACCAACTGAAATCTCAAATCGAATATATCCTTGTGCCTTGAGGAATGGCTGAACGCAAATAACACGATTCGTATCTACGAAATGGCCAACAACATCTTCCGTATCAAAGTGACATAGGACTCGTATATTCGCATCAAAGCAGGGTCCAGTGATATTAACAACAGTTCCACCCAACATATTACCAGATTCGGGGGCAAATGTCAACGGCAGATGTGACGCATCTATACGAAAAGGACATTTTCATTAAAAAAAAAAAAAATAAGAGAGAAAAAAAAACAACATAAAACAAAAATCTCATTTCCCATTCAAACTCTGAATTTCCTCGAGAGCCCAGACAAGAGGGCACCGAAAATCTTACCAATATCCTTGTTACATGATCCAATCAATATTCGTTCGTCTATTCTGAACAAATGTCGACCCGGGAATCCATTGCCCCATCCACGTCCTGTAAGGTCGCGAATCACCATCGATTGACTGTAGGGTTTGTATTCATACGATTGTGTTCCATTTCCACCATTAAATCCGACCTAAGAACAAACAAAAAAAAAATAGACACACGAAGATGCCGCCATTAATAAATAATCTAGAGCTAAACTATGGGAGAATGTTTTCTAAAGAAAATAGAAATTTATAGCCAATGTCAGGGTCAAGTTTTACCCCAAAAATTAATGGGCTGTGAAGACAATTGCCAAATATACATGTGTTGGTAATGGGTTTTGAAGGTGGAAGATGAATTTTGCCATGAAAAGTAAATAATGTCTTTTTGATGATGTAAGAAAGTGTCAAGAAAATGATTGAACAAAGGTGTGCAACTTAATTGAAAAATTTGGAATTCACATTTTAAGGTTAGTAAAATATTGGAGTAAATATTAATTTATTAAAACATTGAAGATTTAAACAATGGATGAAGAAATAGTGATTTCTGTTATTAACAAATATTTGATTACTATTCCCAACAAATTCGGATGCAACCTCGTTATAAATTCTGATCCTCTAATTTCTGTTAAGATTTGGGTTTGGATTTTCTATAACTCACCACCAAAATCATATAAAAATATGCATCTTCGAGTCGCAGTTTTTAAGGTTCATTCGGGAGATGCAGATTTATGCAGTTATAAAAAGGATCTATTCTTATAATTCTACCAAACCGTTATCAAGTTATCCTACTACGTGCTAAAATAACATTTTTGTTCGGTGCCTACACGTTCGAATTTCTGTATATGGGTTGAAATAAAATTTTTTTTTTAAAGCCAATTTTCATAATATTAGGAAAAGCACACACTTTATTTATTTTTTCAGCAAGGCTTAAATTTGTTTTAAGGATGCTATTAGATAGTTTAAGGATGCTATTAGATAGTGCTCAGTAAATACTACAAGAATTCATTATTAGTTTATTTTTGACAAAAAGTGGAAAAGTGGGTCCCAGAAGTCTGTCTGTCTGTCTGTCTGTCTGTCTGTCTGTCTGTCTGTCTGTCTGTCTGTCTGTCTGTCTGTCTGTCTGTCTGTCTGTCTGTCTGTCTGTCTGTCTGTCTGTCTGTCTGTCTGTCTGTCTGTCTGTCTGTCTGTCTGTCTGTCTGTCTGTCTGTCTGTCTGTCTGTCTGTCTGTCTGTCTGTCTGTCTGTCTGTCTGTCTGTCTGTCTGTCTGTCTGTCTGTCTGTCTGTCTGTCTGTCTGTCTGTCTGTCTGTCTGTCTGTCTGTCTGTCTGTCTGTCTGTCTGTCTGTCTGTCTGTCTGTCTGTCTGTCTGTCTGTCTGTCTGTCTGTCTGTCTGTCTGTCTGTCTGTCTGTCTGTCTGTCTGTCTGTCTGTCTGTCTGTCTGTCTGTCTGTCTGTCTGTCTGTCTGTCTGTCTGTCTGTCTGTCTGTCTGTCTGTCTGTCTGTCTGTCTGTCTGTCTGTCTGTCTGTCAGTCTGTCAGTCTGTCTGTCTGTCTGTATAAGGAGCTACAGCCTAAACGGATGGACCGATTAATGTCAAACTTGGTATGTAGCGTTATTTGGCGACTCTCCAGAGGGGTTTTTGGAATTAATTTTTTTGGACCAAAAATAACGGTACATGTCACATACCGATTTTAGTAAAATTGAAATATCTCGAAAACGGCTCCAACGATTTTGTTTAAAAAATTCAAATAGTAGTTTTAAGCTAAGGTTTATCTTCCAATGAAAAAATTTTTTTTTGAAAATCATTATTAACGGTACCTGCCATAGAACGGTTTTTTTCAAATCCGATTATCTCCGAAACTGATTATTCGATTTCAACGAAACTTTTTGTGAAGAAGCATTTATATAATTTAAGTATAAACCAAAAATAAAATTTCCAAAAAAATAATTTTTGGATTTTTAAAAAAAATTTGAAATTTTTTTTTTGAAAAATCAAATTTTCGAAAACGGGACATTGAATTTTTTTGAAATTTTGTTTTTAGATGTTGATTAGTGATTTCTACAAAATGGCATACCAATTTTATTTTAAAACTTTTTTCCAAAAAATTATTTATAAAAAATTATTTTTTTTAAAAACGGCTCTAACGATTTTAAAAATTTTTTTTCTAAAAATGCATGTTAATATATCAATCAAAACTGCATACTTGTTTTGGAGGGCAATTCAATTTTAGATTTTATTTTATTTTTTTAAAAAACGAATTTTATTTTTTTTTTCCAAATTTCTATATAAAGTCTTAAAAATTTAAGCAACTTTAACTCTAAGAGCAAGTTCGTGCGACCCAGTCGTGCATTTTATTTGTAATGGCATTCCATTTTTGATTTTAAAATTTTTGAAAATTTTTATTAAAAAAAACTGTTGATATTTTTGCAACGAACAAAACAAAATTTTAAATTATTTTTTAATTTTTTTTTGTTTTCAAATTTCTTAAAAATTTTCTTTAATATTCCCATCATCTTTTGACACAAAAGCAAGTACGTGCAACTCTGTCGTGCATTCTATTTATTTTAAACAAAAAACAACAAAAAAATAACTTACACAATAAAGTATTTTCTTGATTTGCGAATAAAATAAAAAAATAGCTAAGTTGATTCTGAGTTGTAGAAAAAAAAGCTGGGCTATAGTGTTTCGTTTTTAAAATATTAAACAAAAATATGATATATATTCATTTCCACCGATCTGCTACATCTATTATGCATGTGGTCAATGGTTATATCCTTGAAAAAAAAACAAATATGTGTAAGATCTGGACTACAACTCCATAATGTGAATAACCAAATAATGGTTCATAGAGGTCAAAACCGACAAAAAATGTATAGATAACAAATGTTACGTATACGCCACAGTGACCAACTCAGTTTAAAGTTTAAACATTGATACAATTTTTATTTACCTAAATGACTAAATAACGACTGTATTGTTATTGCTATTTGGTAAATCAATAATTAGAATTTTAAACTTGAGGCGCTAATGAGGTATCCAAAAATCTTTAAGCCTTTTTGTCCATAAATCCTAAATTGGAAAAAATAATTTTTGCATTCCTTTGTTATAACTAGTGCCGTGCAATTTGCATTTAAAAGACCTTAGATCATGGAGGCATATACATTAAAAATTATTATTTAACTAAAGTATCCAGTTTTACTATGTTCAATTAAATCTACAAAACGTACAAGGACCCGAGAAAAGTATCTATTTTTAAATTCTGTTTTTTTTTTTTTTATAATCAGTGTATAGTTGAAATATGAAAAAGTATATTTTTACTACAATAAGAAGAAGCCGAAAAAAAATAAGTTAATTCAAAAATTGGACAAATAGGCGTCAAGTTATTTTCTTTTTTTCTTTTTATTACATTAACATTATTTCAAATACTTTTCATACTGATATTTGGTCATTTATTATTTTTTATACAAAGAATTTGGCAGTTTTGACTTTTAAACTTCCATATCTTGGGCTTAAGATTTTTATATTTTCCGTAAGTATGTGTGAATATTCATATATTTATTATATTCTTCAATTCCAATATCAATCTGGTTTCTATCGCTTTTTGTAAGTAAAAAAGCTTTTTGACCTTCTTCTAAATTCACTTTTGTTTAACACTCAAATTTAAAATTTTGAAAATTCAATTTTTTATTTTTGTATCCTCTTAAAATTATGCACAAATCCAGATCTTTCTTCAATTTTTTTTTTCATTTTTTTTTTTCAATTTTTAGAATCAGCAATCGTCCAACGAGACCTGACGGTTAAGAAAGATAAGGCGATTCCAGAGGGATGTTTTTTTTTCTAAAGTAATCAACCTTGGACTTGTCTGCCTAACCCAAAAAATACGAAATGCACACATTTCTTGTTGATTCTAAGAAATTATGATTATACCTATGTATTATTAAAAAAAAAAATCAGTCATAGATGATTGATAAATTGACGAGCTTCTATAAAGCCAACAAAAAAAAAAAACTAAATAAAATTCCAAAAATTTAATGTTTCCACAAACGTGTGCAAAAAGCCATAAATTTCTCTTCTCAGAAGGCTATACAAAGACAAGATATATATTATTATATGAATGTTATAACAACAATAATAATAATTTTAAGAGCCCTGAAGGACACAAAAGCATAACTCTGGTGTATAAAGTGCCTATACATACATTTATTTGTGTATGCGTTGCCATTGACAGAGCTTAGTATAATTGGCGGGCGTAGAGATAGCTATAACAATATTTATTGTAACTCTGGTTGCCGAAAGCCTTTACAATCATATTTCCATGGCTGGTGGAAGTTTATTAAAATTTCATCATTTGAGTCAGTATGCTTTATTGTGCTAAAAATAAGACTCGTAAGACAGTATTTATTAGGAATGCTTGATCCAGTTTAAAATGGGTTACAAAATTTGATGAAATCAAATTTAAGAGGAAGAATTTAAGTATGAAGGTCCTATTGAAATTATTTTTAAATGAATTTAATTGAATTTGTATTAAAAATTAGTTTTTTGGTCTAATGAATCAGCTTATTGATATAATTGTCTTTGAAAATAATGAACTTTATTTTAATGATTTAATTTTTAAATGAATTCCTTTTTGATTTTAAGGACATTTTTACAGGGAATTTCATTTCATTTTTTTCATATATCAAGTCGCTTTATCTTGACATCCTCACAAAATCCCTAAAACAATAAAACATATTTTACTTTCCAACCTTTTTATTATTACAACAAAAAAAAAATATCCCTTAAGAGCCAAGATAAAATCCCATTTTATTTAAGTCTCTCATTTATTTTATTAAAATTAATATTAACTGGAATAGAGGCTTTCGCTAAACGATAAAAAGGATGATTTTCTTTTTCTTATTTTATAACTCCAGAATATTATACCTATCAGTGCCAGTAGCAGAGCCAGAAGGAAAAACATCTATCTTTCTTTATAGATATGAATAATTACCTCATTAGACCCTACCTGGGTGATGGTTAATTGAATAATGTGGCCTCGGCCTTGGTATAATAAATATATCTTATCCCATGGTCCGCCATTTTTGTTGCTGCCATGGATATAAATTGATAGTTAAATTAAAATTCCATAAATTAAAAATTCTACGTAGCATCTTTTTGTTGAATTTAACTGCCTGTAAACTGTAATAGACGTGTAGAAAAATGAGAGTGTTGCCATACAAAAGTTTTTTTTTTTTAATTACCAAAAAAAAATAACGAATTATAATATCAAGTTTCATGCTTAAAATTCATGTTCATGAGTCATGCCATAAGAAGGGTATCCCATAACCAGGGTTTTAAAAAAATCATTTTATTTTGAATGCATTTGTTCTCCATTACAATTTAGAAAAAAAATATTTATTGCAAATAAAAAAAATTTGCATTAAAAAAAAAAAATATTTATTGCAACTAAAAATACTTTGTATTAAAAAAATAAATGTTATTGCAATGAAAAAAAAATTGCATTGAAATAAAATTTTTTTTGCAACGACAAATATGTATTTTGCATTGAAAAAAAGATTTTATGCAAGTACAAAATTTTCTGTATTTAAATAAAAAATTCGAAGCAAATTGTGTGCATTAAATATTTTTGTTTTTTTTTAATTCTCTTCGAATTTCATACACTTTGGCTTTTTGACCAAACATATACTTTTTCGACTATAATATTGAACATAATATAAGGTCAGAAAGTCAAATTTGTAAGAAATTCGACAAGTATTAAAAAAATATTTTATGTAAGTACCCATTTTGCATTGAATTTTTTTTTTTTTAATGCAGAAAAGTTTTTTTTCTGCAATGCAAAATATTTTTCTTTGCAAAAAAATTTTATTTTTAATGAATAGCAATATTTTTTAATTCAAAAAGTTTTTAGTTGCAATACAAATTTTTCACTTGCAATAAATTTTTTTTTTGCACAAAATTTTTAATTTGCAATAAAGTTTTTTTTTTATGCAAAATATTTTTCTTTGCAATAAAAATTTTATTTTCAATGGAAATTTTTTTCATTTCCAATAACAACTTTTTTTAATGCAAAATGTTTTAAGTTGCAAAAATAATTTTTTTTTTCAATGCAAATATTTTTCGGTTGCAAAAAAAAATTTTTTTATTGCAAATAGTTTTCACTTGCAATAAATATTTTTTTGTATTAGGCAATTTTTTTTTTTTTATTTCCAATAAATATTTTTTTTTAATTCAAATGCATTTTTTTTTTTTTAAATTGGTATTTTTACAACCCAGCCGAAAATCACCATGGTTTCCTAAAATAATCATAGTCAAAAAACTTGAGCGAAAATTTTCTCGTTTTCGCATAGCATGCGAGTTATGGAGAAATGCTTGCTTTATCTCCGTTACGAAACCCAAATTTCGAAACAAAAAAAAAAATTGAATGAAAATGTACATCCATTTCGGCGACGAAAAAGCAATATTAACCTTTGACCCTATGTAACCAGAATTATGAAATATCAATGTGTTACAAATGATTTCCTTTCCATTTATATGTCTCCTGAGCTAAAATAAAAATGTAATTTTTAAACTGTGCACAGTGCGATTATAGTGGTTTTTGGCATCAGAAACTATTTTCGCGGCCATTTCTTGCTAAAGTAAAGTATAATACCATCGGGTATTATAAGCAAAGTAAAAATAATAAAATTACAAATAACAAAATTCAAGAAAAAGCATCAGAAAATAAGTTTTAAAGCAAAAGCAAGACAAATTTAGTTTCGTTCAAGATTTCGTTAACAAAATTTTGTATGGAAACTTATTCCCACATTATGAACATTAATTTTTTCATTTTCCTATAATTTACACTTGGCAATGCTTAACTACCAAAATGAATCCTGAAACACCCAAAAAATGACGCACCGTATACACGAGCAAATCCAAATACAAACACATGCATAATAATGTTGAAAAAAATATATAAAATTCAAAATATCTATCCGGTGTAAAACTCATGTTTTTCTGTTTGACCATTACCGTAAAATGGTTGTAAATTATAATTTATGATTCGTCGGTGGTTGCATTAAGCGCTTGATTGCATCATCGCCCATCGTCCTTTGTTTGCACGAGCATATTTTTTCTCCTGTCCTTATGGCAATATTTTTTTGGCTCCTTCGACAAATCCTCGATGAAAGATTGAAAGGAAACCTGCCAATGCGATAGTTGGAACAGAGGAAAAAATAAAACAGAGCAACCACAACAAAGAATGTCCTTTTTTGCACTCCTGACGTTGGCGGTGGATGTGGTGATGTGCGATCATTAATTTTCCCGAGAATAAATTCAAAAGAATACAGTTTTTTTTTTTGTTTGTGTCACACAATAAAAAACCAAACCAATTGTTATATCTTTTATCCTCCTCGGAAGGATTTGTATCCCGAATTCATCTTCGTTGTGTCTTTTTTGTTGCGCTTGCCAAAAAAAAAAGTAGTTCAATTGTTCACTCTACAACTATCAGTGAAACTGTTTGGATGTGGAGACAAAGAGGCGAACGGTAATTGAACTCATTTAGCACAGGGAGAATATATAGATTTTTAAAAGGATTCTCCCATTAAAACGAAAGGGACTCCTTTTGGCCTTGATTCTCATCCTCCCGCAATTCCCCAATAACATATTCACATGCCACAAGCAGTATAAGCGGATATAGTAGATTTTATCGATAAATTGTACTTACAAATGCTGGTACACCACCCTCGCCGTGAGTGGTATCCCCACCCGCTTCTGTGTGTGCAGACCAATTAATCGTTCCGTAATTGAAAATGGCATAGGTGAAGACTTCATCAGTTGCCAGGACCATCTGGAAGGTATTTGTCTGCAAAGAACAAAGAAGAAAGAAAGTAAAAAAAAAAATGATTAAAAACAATGTTGCTTTTTGTTAGAAAGGATATGGTTTTTGTTTTTGTTATTTTTCATTAAACGTCGACTTATTTCTTAAGCTTTCTATGAGGATTTTTCAATTTTTCCATAAAAAAAATATATAAGAGTCCGTGAAGTTATCCTGATTGTTTAGTTCTCTTTTGTGTAACATTTTCTATGGAAAAAGATTAAGAATTCAAGTCAGTAAGCGTGAAATTTCCTCTCTATCCTCTTAAAAGTGAAATGTGCATTTTCATAGAATAAACTTCAATATTTTATACTAGAAAAGGATTGAAGGATAAAAGACTTTTAAACCAAAGCAGTGAGGTATGGTCTATTGTAATAAAAATAAACCAGCAATGAATATTTTAAAATCTCTCTCATTATACGATACTAATTGTTAACTCTTGCTGCGAGTATAATCTTTTATCTTTTTCAAAAGAAATTAAATTAAATGTTTCTTTATGAGTTTTTTATTTCATAACAGAAAGATCTAAAGAAAATATAATATATTTTTATAATGAAAAGAAAACTCATTATGCACAACTTTTAAGATTCTATTTGTCTATAAAGGTACTCTCACATTTGGTTACAAAATATACTAATTTGAATACCTTTTACTTGTGGTTACTTTTACACTAACTAAGAAAAGGTTCTTTTAATATTCAAACATGCAAAGCTATATTGGATTATCCTTTAAGAAAGTAGAATTTAACTAGAAAACAAAACCAGAAATGCGAAAAGTTTTGTGAATGTTTTTGTAATTTGATATTTTTAATATTCAGTTCTTTTAGTGCTGAGATAGTTTGGAGTTATCAAAGGAAAGTGACTGTGCACTGAGTACAAATTTTGAAGAAAGTTTTCATATAAAAGGTAATCCGCCCTTTCGTAAATTTCATTAATCCTTCTGAAAATTAAATTCATTCGACTGCAAGTTTTGTCTTTTTTGCAAACTTTTTTATTTTTTATTTTGCGAATGAAATTACCCTTTGCAAAACTAATCCATAATTAAATCAGCATTTCGCAAATTGAATTACTTTTTTTTCGCATATTAAATGCACCCTTTTGCAAATAAAATTAGCACGATTTCATTTATTGTGCAAAACAAGTAATATAGTTGGAATTTCAAATTACTTTCGCGATCCTGCAAAATAAATTGGATAAATAATTTTGCAAAATAATTTCACCATATTGCAAAATGAATTTTTCATTTCGCAAAGGATGGTTTGGACAAAATATCTCTTTTAGAAGAAATCAAACTGACATTTTACACAAAGGAAACTAAATTTTTCATTTCGCAAGAATAATTGGTATTGCTTGCAGATAAAATTCACTTATTTGCAAATCAAATTTTTATTTCGCAAATGAATTATTTCAGCATACCTATTTCTAATATGCATTTTAAAAAATCAAATAATGTTAATTGTTTATCAAAAAATTGATATTTTGATTATTTTATTGTAAAGGTGAAATTGATTTGCAAAAGGCTCAAAATAAAAATTTATAATACGAAGAGTAAAAAAAGATATATTGTCTTCAAAAATCTGTTTAAAAATATTGCGCATACGCCACAGTGAACTTTCAAAGAGTACCACAATTTTTTTCCATTAACTTAACTGACTTTCAACTGATACTTAAAAGTATACTATAAGCTTACCGTGAATAAAGAATTATCTATTCCACCAGCGAATGACATATTTTTCCATGTAACAATGATAGCGTGCTTGGGTACGAATGTCTCAGCTCCAACAACACCTTCACGAATATCCCACATAACACGTTCACGTACTTCAACTCCAAATCTATCAGTTCGAGTCATCAAATCACGTTCCAATCTAAATATATATAAAAAAGGGAAAAAAAAGTTAATCAAACATATTATAAAAGAAAGGTATAATCATCAAAGGAGCATAAAATGATAAATAGGTATACCCTCCTTCTCCTTTTTTTTACACCTAGCTACATTTAACCAAAATAAAAGCACTTAAAATTTCAACGGTTTTTTGGTGTGATACCTACTTCTTTTCATGTCTTTTAGAACTCTGAACATAAATGGTTTTTCAACTCAAACAATGATGTTTATTTTGACTCAGAGAGTTAACTTATACATATTCCATATTAACCAAATGACATTAAGCTCTTAAAGTTAATGAGCTATTTAAACATAAAACGTGCTACCGCCTAATGAAAGCCTTCGTTATGAAACTGAGTTCATAAATTGTTTAATTGTATTATCCATTATTTTTCAAAGTAAGTACCTATCTTATGCTTTGGGTTTTTTTTTTTTTTAATGTAAAACCATCTCTTTGTTCTCAAGGAAAAGCATATGGAATTTGATGGTAAAATCTTCTAAGAGTGTCATTTTATTTGTCAACAATATTGGATGGGAGGACTTTAATGATGTTGCGTACACCTATTCCTATACCTTATGTAAAGATATTGCTTTGAATAAAAGTATATATTTTTATTAAAAAAAGAAAACACGCTTTTTTAATATAATCTCGAAAGTAACGTTAATACAAGTCACTTCAAGGAAGAAATACTTATGTAAGTACATACGTAAAAATGAGCGTGTTTACCTGGAATTACACACATTTTTGATTTAAAGTATTCATATACAAGTCATTTCGGTTTAATTAAGAAAATTAGAACCATTGAAAATACTGTACAAAAATTTTGTTTTGATTATTTTAATACGCAAAGAGGTTTAGTTAACAAGCATTCTTGACAATGCAATCGCAACGTATCTTTCTTGAAAGACGGTTGCGATTCCTTATGTTCTCGTGTAGCAGAGTCACGAAATAAATTATAATTGTAAAAAAAGAAGTCTGTTCAATGTTCATGCTGAACAGTGTTCATTAAGACTCAAATTTTTACATTAGCCCTGATTTTTCAATCGTCAGTTAGACTACCAGAATAATAAATGTCAATATAAAAAAACTTTTATTTCTAGGAATAAGCTCTAACTAATTTTTATCTGGCTATAGTACAGGTAAAATAGGCATTTAAAAAAGAAAAAATTGTTACACTCATGAAACTTGGGAAAAAGTTTGCTTTTGGGATGAGAACCAAGTACAAAAAAAGTCTATAAAAAAAAGTTGTGGGGAAGGGTGTTTTTTCGCGGACAAGACGGAGGGGGTGAAGGTCAAAAATATACTGAAAAAAATTGTTTGTCGAATATCATCATATGACACATGTTTTCAAGGTATTTTTTGATGCTGAACCTAATGACATAACAATAAAGTCTATACGATTGCTCTAAGAAAAGTTATTGCCGATTAAAAACAAGGGTGCTTGTTTTTTGACTTCAACAAGTAAAATATAACCGAAACCCATGTGAAAAACATGCTACACTGATAAAATTCGGGATGAAGGTTTTAGATAAAGCAGGGACAAAGGATTCATAAAGTTCTTAAAATTATTTTTGGTGAAAGGGTGTTTTTTTGATGGGTTAAGTTGTGTGTGAGGAAGGTATCATAACATCTGACTTAAATTTTATTAATTTTTAAAACTTGGTGTAAATGTTTTGGTTTTTATATAAGAATTAAGAATCTATAAAGTGTACAAAATTATCTTGAGTGAAAGGGTGTTTTTTTTTTTAAGAAATGATGAAATTCGGAACTAGTACCACAAAAACTAGGAAAAAATTGTTACACCAATGAAAATTGGTAAAAATGTTTCATTTATAACAGAAACCAAGAACCCGAAAAGTCTATGCAAATATTTTAGGTTAAAGGGTGTTTTTTTTGGAAATAGGGAAAAATCCGCGATAAGTCTGATAAAAGCAATAGTATAAATGGTACAATTACGAAATTCATTAAATATGTTCTCTTTCCCATGGGAATTACGAATAATGTATGTCTATAAATTTTTTTTTATGTGAAAGGGTGTTTTTTTAGAAGTAAAGAAAATATGGGTATATTTGAAAAAGTGTGTAATACTAGAGTAATATTAGTGGTACCCTATTGAAATTCAGCAATTATGTTACTTTTAAGATAAGAAACAAGAATCTAAAGTGTCTATAAAAATATCATGTTTAACAGGGTGTTTTTTTGAGTGAAAACAAAAATGATGGGTCACCCTAATGAAATTTGGTAAAAACATTGATTTTGGGATAGAAAACAAGAATAAAGAGTTTTCATAAAAAAAATTTTGGTGAAAGGGTGTTTTTTTCGAAGAGACAGTAAAATTTGTAATTGCTCCCAAAAAGCCAATGATTCGTGTAAAACGTCTGAGAACTTAAATATAAACGTTCAATTTGTCATCAAAACCATAAATTAAATGAATCATTGGCTTTTTGGGACCAATTACAAATTTTACTGTCTCTTCGAAAAAAACACCCTTTCACCAAAATTTTTTTGTTGTTCTGAAAACATATACTTTAAATTGATGTAGAAGTTAGGTAAATGACGAAAAAAATTTTTGAACTTTGTCAACTTATAAATTCTTGGTGGTTTATCACATGTCTTATACATTGTTGAAAAGGTCTAAATGTCTTCTATCCACTGTAAAGAAATTTAAAATGGGTTCAAATTTGACGAACCTACATTTTTTTCAATGGGTGAAGGCCGAAAAAACCGTTTTTTGTCCCTAACTTCACATTTTGGAGATGTTAAAGTCTTTTTAAATACCGTTTCGTAATCAGTGTGACTAGCTCTACAAAACGTGATAGGTCTCCGCCCACCAGTGACGTATACAGAAAAAAAATTAAGAGGGGGCTAGAAAATTTTTCAAAAATTTTTTAGAGGGTAAATGTACGGAAAATTGTACTCTCTTTTTTATTCGCCTTTGATCGAGAGTGAAGAGCTGTACTGCGGTACTGAAAGTGGTAAATAGTAGCATTTTCCTGCTCTCGACAGATTCGTTCTTTCGCTCCTCCTTTCATATTCAAAGTAGTGTTTTTTTTTTTCAAAGTTCTTGTATCCCAAACATTTTACACAAACATCAAGGTGTTGAGTCATTCTTGAATTAATTAAAGTGTGGCGAATGAGGTTGCAAACACAGAGGCAGTGTTGAATAATGATATTTTTCTTGCCTCATGTGTTTTATGTATTTTGTATTGAATTAACAACAAATAAACATTACAAAACAATGGAAATATAAGTTTTGATAATATTTTGTCAAAAAATTGCAGATTCATTAAAAAGGCACCAAATTTACGAACAGGACCAAAGTTAAGTGAATTTGATCAGAAAATCTAAGTGAGTGAAAAAATGCCGAACACTTAATTTCACTTTCGGCAAGTGAATGCACAAAAGTGAAATACAAAACGTGAAAGTGTCAAAAACTAATTTTCAATGATATTTAATCCGAAATAGGTATTTTTTTTTTCGTAATATGAAAAAGCGGAAACTGGAATTTGTTACCCATAGTTTAGTTATGTTGATTTTTAAATAACAAAAATTTCAATTTCCAATATCTTTGAGAAAAATATTATTATTTTTGAAAAAAAAAAACTTAAATATTATACTTAAATCGATAAAATGCTGTGTTTTGAGATTGCATAAGAAATTTTGCAAAATTTTATGGTGATGAAATTCGAAATCAAAATATAAAAAAAATGGTCTGAAGAATCTAAAATCCGAAAAAAATTTACCTCGACGTCAACGTCAATGAACGCTCAGGGGGCTTGAGCCCCCTGAGCCCCCCCCCCTCGAAAGGTTTGCAAAAAATTTTGTATTGGATTCGAGGACCACAAAATTCAACGCTTCAAAGTTTATTGTTTATAGGTATTATTTTTTACCATTTTTTTACGTTTTTTACATTTTTTACACATTATTTACCATTTTTACGGTTTTTTACACAAAAAATGTAAAAAACAGTTTTTTACACGAAATCGCCGTCATCAGTGAGAGTTATTAAAAATTACCTACTATTTTCTGATTGATTTTCAAATAAAAATATAAAATGATTCTGAGCAGGTTCAAATCAGTTTTATTTGTAATATTTTCCACCTAAATTATAATCTTTAGACTACACATTTATCTAAATTGTTGAATCGAGCCAAATTCCCCACCAGTTTTCGGTTTTGTTTCAGTATTTCACAAATTTTCTATGAATTTATCGAAATTCGTTGCTAACCCATTACTATCCGGTTGACCTTATTAGTAACAAAGTATTTCGTTTACTGTCGTTTCGGTTCTCAAATAAACCAAATTAACCACTAGTGGCATTTTACAATCAGTTCTAATGTGTGTAACTTTTTTTTTTTTTTATTAATGTAACTTTTTGCACAAAACAGAAAACAGTAATGTGAATGTCCTTGTCCATGCTGCTTGTCTAATGCAAGGACGATAAAGTTTTGTGTTTCGATTCTGTGTGTGCCAACACCGAATATATCCCCCAAAAACCACAAACAAATCACCATCATCATCATCACACTCTCGCCATGCTTGTGTGTGGATCTAAAATGTAAAATGGAGCTAACTTTGTGGTTTCACCCTTTTTTGTTTGGCCATAATTGACCACCAAATCCTGCGATGCAGGACGAAAATTTATGGTTTCTATATATATTTTGTATCTCACAGCAGGATAGAGCAAATTGTGCAACATGCAGCCATCATATTAACAACTAAACTGTATTTGACTTTTTCTATATGTATATTGCTCTATCCTCTCTTAAAATTACAAAGCTGGATACTAAACATGTGGATTATTATCCACATTATATCCAGGACATGAGTATATATGGAATTAAAGGAATCTGGCTAAATAGATATGTTGTCCTAAATACATATTCAGCTCAAACACATTTATTTGTCTTATTTCGTGTCAGTGAGAGAAAATGAGTTTTTAATAAAATGACGAAATTAAATTTAACATGATAGCCTCTGTCCTTTTAGAATTAGAAGGATCAAGATTATGTCATATATGAACTCGAAATAGAAGCAATTTAGAGTGAGAGTGAATTTACATAGAAAGTTGACCCGGCAGTATTTGAACTAGCAAGAGTCCGAATGAAATTCGTTTTTTCCCAGATTAACATTGATTAAAATTTATTTTGAAATACAACATGCTGCTTTTCCATATAAACTAAAAAAGGACATGGGCTCAAGGACGACATCAGTGTAAATGAAGATTGCACACAGAGTCGACAAACATTTTTGGGGCTTAAATGTTTTGGTAGATTTTGTGATTTCTGCTTGACATACCAAAAATGTATTGCATTTAGGAAAATTAAATTGATTTCATAGAAAACTATGCAATAAGTAAAATTGCAAACTTTTGTTTGTATGCGGAATTGCCACTTTGAATTGTGTTGAATCTTCCAAATAAATTTCGAAATTTTTAATTGCTTTTAAACGCAATTATTTAGTACATTTGCAAACATTTCTAGGTTTTATTCAAACCTATTTGAACAAATGAAAAAATAAATAATAAATCAAAATAAAATGCACGGCTGGGTCGCGCGTCGGTACTTGCTCATATGTTAAAAGTTGCTGGGAATATTAAAAAATTATAAAAAAAAATTTATAAATTTTAAAAGAAAAAGATTAAGAAATAATATAAAATTTGGTTTAAAGTAACACAAACATCTAAATGGTTTCAACTTGCAAACGAAGTATGCCATTTAATTTTTTGAATACGTAGCGAAGAATTTTTAGAGATTTTTTTTTTTTTTAAATCGTTTAAGTTTTATATTTTTAAATAATTTTAAAATTATAAAATAAGACCATAAATTGTATTCATATGTAAATTTTCTTTTATTAATGAAAATCAAATTGTTTAAACAGCTTGGAGACAAAAATAATAGAGTGCACGACTGGGGTCGCACAAGTACGTGCTCTTATGGTGAATGTAGCTCTTATCTTAAAGCTTTCTATGAAAAAAGAATCTAGGGAAAATTCAAATTTAATTTCATAAAGCAATTTCAGCAGTAATGTAAAAATACAAAAAATCTGTTTTTCAAATTATTAAAACACCGTTTTGAATTATTTTAATCACAAAACAAAATATGACATCTGGTTTCTTCTAAGAAAAGAAATTTTTAGAAAAAAATATTTGAAAATCGTTAGAGCGTTTTTTTTAATAATATTTTTATATACCTACAAATTTTCTAACATTTTTCAAAAAAAAAAATTGGTATGACATTTTGAAAAAAAAATAATTAACTAACACTTAAAACGAAATTTCGAAATATTTCAGTAATTGGTTTTTCAAAATAAAATTTTTAAATATTTTTCAAAAATCGAAAAATGTGTTTTTTGAAAATTTTGCAAAACTTTATAATTCGGTTACAAAAGTGTTCACTTTTTTATAATTTTTTTTTTATCAGGTTAGTCGTGTAGGAGATACATATTCAGAAATCTAAAAAAGCGTTCTATGGCAGGTAACGGTTCAAAAAATATTTTTTATATTTCCTCGGTTGAGGAATCTTGTATTTAACAAGTAAATTGCTTAGCTACGACTGCGTTTTTTGTCCAATTCAGCCCAGTCGTAATAAAGAATACATCTCATGTTTAAAACATATAAGTAGGTACTAATACTATTACCTATTATTACTACATTAAGGTGTAATAACACCTTGTAAACCACGAAATCGAACGTCATTTTCATCAGCGTATAAAACAAAGAAGAAATATTATTTTCTTTTGGTGTTTGTTTCGTTTAATTAAGTATGTTAATAGGTAAGAGAATAGGCTAATGTTAAATTTTTTAAAGATGTGAAATTTTTTAAATGGCGGTGTAGTTCAGGATGATGGCAAAATCCTGTGCTTCCATCGGGCGACCAACTAACTCCTACAGTTTTGAACCTATCGGGCTGAAATTTTTTGTGAAGCCTAATAATACTATTAACTAGTGAAGTACGTAGGATTTTTTTGAAATATTAAAATTTAACGATTTTATGGTCTTTTCTTTAACGAATTTTGTTTTTTGGAATGAAATAATTTTTTTCAAACTAATGCCATTTCTTTAAAAATTAATATTAATCCTACGTACTTCACTAGGGAATAGTATTATTAGGCTTCACAAAAAATTTCAGCCCGATAGGTTCAAAACTGTAGGAGTAAGCTGTTCACCCGATGGAAGCACAGGATTTTGCCATCATCCTGAACTACACCGCCATTTAAAAAATTTCACATGATTAAAAAATTTACCATTAGCCTATTCTGTTACCTATTAATATACTTAATTAAACTTTTAGTCACGGTAATGATTTGAAATGGTATCCTATTTTAGAAATATAAGTCGATGAATCTGTAAAACTAGTATAGAGCTCATCTCTTCACAGCTCTCGATTACAACAATTTTTAAAAAATACATCTGAATGATATGAAATCGTTCAATCTTAATTGCCGTCTCATTTTAGATTTTGCTCAAACTTTTCAGGGATGTTCTCTAGGACTGTAAAGAAGCAAATCCATGACGATTTAATTTTAAGTTGAGTGGTTTCCCCGCTACCCGCATTTGAACTTTTAGTAAACGTCATTTTCATGTTACTATAGTTTTGCGACTATTGAAGATATCTTTTTGTTTGAAACGGCATTTTAAAGCTTGAAATTATAAATTTTTGAATTAATATTAAAAAATCATGTACCTACTAATTTTACCTGAATTTGAAATTTTGAAAAACTGTTATTTTGGTTATTTTTCATGGCTTTTGACTCATTGACTGGCTCCAGAACCTTGGCTATTATAGATATGTAGGAGGCTTATACTTACCAAATATTAAATATAGATATTTTTCAACAAAATAAATCTTAAACCAACTCGAAAGCTGTACTCCTTGTGCAGCAATTTCGAAAATTGTTTATGATTCAGGGTAATACGTAATTTTTTAATATTTATTCAAAAATAACTATTCTTAACCTTTAAAATGCCGTTTCAAACAAAAAGTTATCTTCAATAGACGCAAAACTATAATAATATGAAAATTACTTTTACCAAAATTTCTGGTTTATGAATGTTTTTTATGAATCCATCTTGCCATAATATGCACTTAAAGTATGCGTTTTCAAGTGCATTTTACGTACAGAAGGCCGTATTTATACCGTTTTGAACTTAACCTTTTCGTATTGTGGAAGAAAATTCAATCATATGGTATCGTTTTTTTTTTTCTGGAATCATCCTTATTTAAGGAAGTGCAGTTTTAGTGCACTTTATTTTGGACTTAGATGACTAGACTCTGCAAGTATTTCACATCTAATACATCCGAATTTAAGAGCCATCCAAGATGGAAATTATTTTATATTATCAACAGATCCACATAATGGCTGTGGGTTCTTATCTTAGTCCATCATGTCTCATGTGTATTTTGCATTAAAACAAGAAAACAGCATGTCGATTTGTCGATGATGAATCTCATGGAACTAAAACCAAGACAATCGGATTTCCTGAAAATGAGTTTTGCATGAAAAAACACTATTCATAATTTGAAATTAAGAATCGTCATAGCAACTTTCTGGGATGGTTTATGAACAAAAAAATCATGTTGATTATCTACTGTTTTTATTACATTTAGCATGTAGTATGTAGGCAGTCTTTAAATTATAACAAAATTGTTCACAAGATTTTGAACCAAGCCCCCCCCCCCCGAAACGAAATCCTGGCTACGTGCCTGCCTATATCGCAAGTAAAAAACATACATATTATGTACATATTTCAGTTTATAAGGCTCATCATTATATATTGCAAAAATTATCTAAATTTGATCTTTAAAGTTCATAAAGTTCACATCGCCAACATTTTTAAAAATTTTAAAACATAAAATGTCAATAAAATTCAATAAAAAAATACCAAAAACACAAATTTGCTAGGATTTTTTATAAATTTATTCCAAACCAAACGTTGCGTTGTCACGTTGCCATGTCTTGTAAATATTATGTAGTTTACTTTGCATGCATTGCATTTGTAATATATTTTTTACTCCTCTGTGAGTTAACAGATTCGATGTTGAGACCTGACAGTGTGTGTGTTTGCTTACATGAATTTTAAAATATCTTCACGTAATCTGGATGAATTTATTGCTTATATAATGCGTTAAGTTGGGATAAATCCTCTTCCTTCGTTACTATAGAGATACCTGCAATTTACTCGTCGTTGTAAATTATTTATTTATTCCTACGAAACTACTTGAATTTTCTTCGAATACGAGTATTTTTGAATTTTGTTTTATTTTGAAAATTTATATTAAAATGCATATTCATGAAAATAAAACTTAATTTATAAAGTTTGAGTAGTTTTCACACTATCATCATTATCATCTGAAATTCAGATAAAAACCAAAAGTGGCTGTTTTGGCTCATGCATTTTGAATTAATGCATTTAAAGGGAGGACCTTAGAAGAAGATGGCTAGTATTCCATAGAATACGTCTTAATAAAATACTGAGCTTCTTAAGATTCTGTCAATTGGATTCCGGATAAAATTTCATGAAAAAACGAAAAGGAAACTAGTTCATTCGATACAAATTTATAAATTGAATGATTTGTCTGCATAAACTACTACCCATTGAATAAAAATCCTTTTTCTTTAGTCAGGTAACACGCTCAGGTTTAAGCTATTTTATAGCCTTTTTATCACTTGATCTACTTCATTCTTTGCAATTGTATTATATAGTCAGTGAGGCACAAATCGATCCGTGAATAATAACTACGATAGATTTGTATGAATTTCATTTTATTCAGGACACAAAAAAGTTTTCTTTTCCTTGTTTTTTTTTTACCTCGCTCCCCTCCCCAAGGTGTTTTGCTAGTAGCGTTTATAGTGTAGGTAGTAGTTTTCGCATTTGATTGAAAATATTTTTCCATTTGATGTGAGAGAAGCTGGAACGAATTGTGTTCGTGATGTGTACCAAAACACACATTCTCTGCCATCGATATGTTATGTACACATTTGTCCTAGAATTCAATTTGCAGAGTCCTGACAGCGAAATTTTATTCATATCGCGTTCAATGTCAGATGATGGGTTTACGAATTGCCAGCGACCGACCGTATACGACCACGATGTGATGTTTTTTTTTTTGTTGATATAAAAGGAAATTGTGCAGGAGTTTATTTGTTTTCAATCTCTTTTTTTTTTTGTGTTTTTTATATTTTTATAGAAGTAAACTTTCTATTTATTGAATTGACTTGATTAAAAAAATACAAAAAAAAATAAATAAATAAAAAACAGGAAAAATATTTTACCAATCAGATTGGTATTTGAAATAGAAATTGATTAGTTCTTTTATGCTGCAATGATAGTCAACCATAATTGAATTATACGAAAATTGAATGTTGTAAGCTTTTGCAAGTTTTGGGAATAAATAACAGTTCAAAAAACTTGGTTTGAAAAAAGTACGAGTTCCTAGATTTTTATATATTTTTGTTGATTAATTTGAAAAAAAAACTGTTAAAATTACAAGCTTTAAGGTTTTTGCCAGGAAAAAGGTGATTTATTAAGCTTCGGGTGACGTTTGCAACCAAGAATTTAACTAACGACAAAATTAGTTACGTTTTCTATTAGTCAAACTCATGGATGGCCCAGTCACTTTAGTTAAAAAATTGTCAGGAAATTTCATTTTCAGGGGTAAATTTTTCATTTAATAGGTTCGGGGTATTTAATTTACATACTATGTATATCATCATCATAAACACACAATTTTTTGGGACGCTTGGTGCTCAAGAAGAGATGCCATATGAAAAAGAGGTTGGTTCGGTTTTCATTTTACAACACACAAGATTCACTTAAAGCTAAAATCTAAAATATTTGCCTGCTCCCTATTTTATTCACCGAACGGCAAACAGGAAGTTATTTAGGTGTCAGAATTTAACCAAAGTGAAATTTTAACTCAAATTTTGACGGCCGCAAAATAATGTACATCAAAATAATGAATGTAGGAGTTGATAAAAAAATATTCTGAACATTCCGAAAGAATTGCTTTTAAAAATAATATCCAATCCGATTCCAGATAGCCAAGTCGAGCCATTTAATGTTTCTAAGAAAATTTATCAGAATGTTTGGAATTTAATGGTTCAATCCAAGTTTCTACTTTAACAGCAATGGAATGCGTTTTCATGAAAAATATCCTTTCACAAAATTTTTAATCGAAATCAATTCTGTGGTGCTAAATCTGTTTTGATTATTAGGTAGATAAATTGAGGCAATACTTTCAGATCAATAGTTCTTATAATTTTTACTTGCGATATACATAGGTACCTACTATATATCAAGTTATGCATTCGTACAAAAAAAAGTTGAGATAACATTTTTCCATGACATTACGATGGTAGAGAATGCCAAAAAAGTTGGTCCCGGAAGTCCGTCAGTCTGTCTGTCTGTCTGTGTAAGGAGCTACAGCCTAAACGGATGGACCGATTGATGTCAAGCTTGGTATGTACTGTTATTTGGCGACTCTCCAGAAGGGTTTTTGGAATTAATTTTTTTGGACCAAAAATAACGGTACTTGTCATATACCGATTTTAGTAAAATTGAAATATCTCAAAAACAACTCCAACAATTTGTTTAAAAAATTCAAGTAGTAGTTTTAAGTTACGGTCTATCTTCTAATGAAAAAAATTTTGTTTGAAAATCATTATTAACGGTACCTGCCATAGAACCGTTTTTTTTTTTCAAATCCGATTATCTCCGAAACTGCTTATTCGATTTCAACGAAACTTTTTGTGAAAAAGCATTTATATAATTTAAATATTAACCAAGAATTAAATTTCCAAAAAAATAATTTTTGGATTTTTAAAAAAATTTGAAATTTTTTTTTTTTGAAAAATCAAATTTTCGAAAACGGGACATTGAATTTTTTTTTAAATTTTGTTGTAAGATGTTGATTAGTAATTTCTACAAAATGGCATACCAATTTTATTTTAAAACTTTTTTTCCAAAAAATTATTTATAAAACATTAGTTTTTTTAAAAAACGGCTCTAACGATTTTGAAATTTTTTTTTCTAAAAATGCATCTTAATATATCAATCAAAACTGCATACTTACTTTGGAGGGCTATTTGATTTCAGGTTTTATTTTATTTTTTTTTAAACGATATTTATTTTTTTTCCAAATTTCTATATAAAAAGTCTTAAAAATTTAAGCAACTTTAACTGTAAGAGCACGTTCGTGCGACCCAGTCATGCATTTTATTGTAAATGCTTTTGGACGTTTTTCGGGTGAAAAATGCATTCGTCAGTAATAGATTTTTTTATATTTGCAGAAGAAAAAAATTCAAATTAGTTTATTTTGTCTCCTTTGCATTCTTAAAAATAGTACTGCCAACTAATTTTATCTTAAAAAACCAAAAAGTAAAGAAATGCTCGTTTGGAAAATGTAAACAAAACCTGCGCTTGTTATTAAGATTAAACAAAAATTAACTTAATGTAAAATCTTAAGATAGTTAAGAGTATATAAAAATAATGAACCTAAAAAAGTTTTTAATACTCAAACAACTTACCTAAAGTAAACACCAGGTGTGCGTTGATCAATATCAGTTGAATAAATACGTCCAACTCTGCATTTCGAGAACCAAGGTGCAATAAATGAAGGATCATTCTTTTTCGGCCAATCTTTAACTGGGAAAACTAGAGGATATGTATAGTATTCTGGAGGATCACAAAATTCCAAATAACCATTCATTGAGACCTAAATAAAAATTACAAATTTATTCATTTAAGCATTAACCAAAAATATAATAAAAACTTACTCTCGTATAATTAAAACGAAAACCATAAAATGGTAATTGAAAATTTAAATTCTTATGCAATTGTGGCATCGAAGCATGAATATCGGATTGATAATCTCCTCGTCCACCATATCTATCCTGATCGAAGTACCAATAGAAGAATTGACCACGTATATCTGCCAAACGTTGAGGACTTATTACATAGCCATTGAGTGCATGTGTGGCTATGTCTGGAGGAGCCATTCTATTGTTAGGATCTGAAAATGATACACACAATGAAATTATTTGTTTTTAAAACAATTTTAATTTTAGAATCTTTAATGAAGTAATTCATTTCTTCTGATATTTCCAATCCACTAAATAGTTTCATAATGAAGAGAAGATAATTTCACTGTGATTCAAACCAATTGTAGTAAATCGAATTACTTGTAAAGATGAACTTTTAAATATAAATCTGTTTAAATCCAAAAATTGTAAAACTAATTAAATATTATAATTAAGTCCCTTTTTAATTGAACTCATCCTGTACTGAACTCCAAATTAATTGAAATATCCTCTGATTCGCTGTTTTTTTTTTACAAACAAAAAAAATTAATTTAATAATTAAAGAACAAACCGATAATTTCCGGGACGTCGTCGTCGGTACAGTGAAAATCTTATTTCCTGGGCTACATATACGAATTCAGCAAAAGTATTAAATAAATTTTCAATTAAAACGAAATATTCATTCATTCAAGCAATGATTCTGGCTTTTTTGTACCAACACGATATTACCACTGCATAACGCTTCCCAACATTGCAGCTTTAAGCTGTTTCCAAAAAATAATACCTACAAAATTATTAAAATCATACTCGTAAACCATGAGAAACGAATTAAGCTTCCTTTTGTTGGAAAATTCAATTAATTAATATTCATGAGGAAAATCTGTCTTTGGATTTTCAATTAATATTTGCATGATAAAATATGAAAATGAAATATGTATCCTATAACCCTACCATGCCTATATAGAGAAACTATAAAAACTCGTATATACTATAAATGAGTATTTTGACATTTTGATCGGATGATGTTTTTCAATATTTGCCTTCACAGAAGGATGGTAGGTTATATAATGCATTTAATTTAAATTTCAATTATATTTTAGGAAATGTGCATGTGTGCAAGCCAGTTTTGTATACAAGGATGTGCAATGTCCCTGTCCATGTCCATCCATCAAACAATTATTCTGTTTGTTAACAAAACAAACAATATATAAGCACCACATGAAATTATTGGTAAAATGTAATCCAGGTAGTCATAGGTCAGTTTTAAGTTTGGGTCATTGAAATATGAATTAAGTACGAATGTACTGAAGAAAACTTTAATAACATCAGAATACTAAGAATCTTTTTTTTTTAACTATTGAAACCCGTTTTAAGGGTGGAATTCCAAGTCCACTTTTTAGTCGAAATTTTCTTCAAGTAGGTACATGCCTGAGGTGAATTCCGTGAACGAATGCTAAAACCCTAGATTAAACTGTATTTTATTCAAAAATTGAATTAATTTTATTCAAAAAAATCTCGAGTCAATTATTATTATTCCTCTGTCGGCACACGGGTGCGAATTTAGCAGGACAAAAATAAAAAAATTACGATTTTTCAAAAAAGTGGTCACAAAAAAGTCCCTTTATAAGGGTGAAAATATTTTTTTTCGGAATTGTGAATACAATATTCGAATTCCTCGGAATATTCTACATTAATTTCATAATTGATTCTCTATAAAATATTGTGACCGAAAAAAGTTCTAGCGACATGAAAAAGTATAAACCAAATTCGCACCCGTGTGCCTATCACGTCACAAAAAAGAGGTGTGCCCACAGAGGGGTTATGCATATACTCAGACCCTAATAAATCATTACTTGTGTAAATAATGTTTAAATATTTGAAATTTGAAGTAACTGACTTTTTTTTTTAATGTTTAAATATTACAAAAATATGTCACACCCGTAACATTTTTGAATTATTATAAAAATACTATTTTTTTTTATAAATTTCTTTCAAATATATGCTTACTGGAAACGTAATAAAATACGATATCAACGACTTTTCATTCAAAAATCTACAATACGGCTTCTAAAAATCACGAAGCGGAATGAATCGGTTTTCTAACGTCACACCCGTTACATCTAATCTTTAGAGTTAGTGACTAAGAAAAATATGTTAACAACTACCTAAATAAATAAGTTGTTGAAGCTGTTGAATACCTTTATTTAGTGCATAGTACACTTACCACGAATAAAAAATGATGTAAATTTGTCACACCCGTAACAATGAATATACCCATTAACAATTATAGCAATTAGTTGTTCAATTCACATGTAAAGAACAAAAGGCACAAGTTAATGGAAAAGGTGTCGTTTGGTTTCACAAATCCTATTAACAAAATGCATTTTCACTAAGTCAGATATAGGAAAGGGGAAAATTAAGTTAGTTCTTTAAAAAAAAAATTATAAAGTTTTTGGCAAAGTTAATTAAACAAGACATAGGTTAATTTTTGTTTACTCTGAGCTGAGCGTAAATAAAACTAAGTAAATTTTTGCAGCAATTTTCAAAAACATATAGTTCTAACATCAAGGGACTATTTTTAGATTCGGAACTTTCCATATTTTATGAGGTAGGAATTTGAATGATATGATCTAGAAGCAATAATTCTTAAAAACGACATGTGAAATTCTGGGGTTCAACGGAGGAAGTCAGAAATCAATGTGCGAATTAACTTGAACGTTTAAAGAAAACACATATTAAAAAACCGTAACGATACAAAAGACTTGTGTACATTATTAAAATGCGTATCCTCCAAAAAGAAGTGAGCCCTAGTTTGTTCACAGTCGATTATCTTTTAATCAAGGATTATTCCATACAAAAATCCTTGATTAAAAGATAATCGAGTGTGGACAAACCGGCCCTAAGTATGGTCAATAAACAAAAGTTAAGACTTTAGGTTAGGAAAGAAGCGATTTATAAATACTAGTAGAAATTTAACACTCAATTTAATTCATTGCAACAAAATTTTGACTTGGACCGTGTGTCTCGTGGAAAAGCCGTTCATCTTCGATGTGTGGGCTTATAACTAGGAGAATAATTCTTTTTAAAAACTATCATATTCAAAATTTTTAATACTGAATGTTATGAAACAAAAGCCAGGACCAGTGAAAAAACAGAAGTGGGAATCATAAACGATTTCGGAAAAAGTACTCCCCTTATCGAAAAAAGTTATATACAAAGCCGTGGATATATTTTTTTAGAAAACAACAAAAATATTAAGAATAATTTCAAAAACTATTTTTTTTTTGTTTTATATTTTTTATCGTTAACAAAAATAGTTTTATTTATAGTGGAGTAACTAAAGCTAAAAAATTGGCAATATTAGGGAACCCGGCCGAACAGCTTAGATTTTGATGATCTTTTTTTTCAAACGTCGGTAATTAAAAATACTTTAAAGTCTATAGATTAAAAATTGTCGGTGCTGCCGTTTTGATTTTTTAAATTTAATTGAAGATTTTTGTGAACAAAAACAAATTTTTTTCAAAAATTTTTCTTAAATTTCATAAATTAATTGATGCCAAAAGATTGTCTAGGAAATTCAAGGAAAAAAAATATATGGGAGTAAGGGACAATCTTAGATCGTTCAAGCGATAGATGCAATTTTCTTATTAATTGACTTCAAACACAAAAAAAAATATTTGAACACAACGGCAACACCTACAATATTCAAATATACATTTTTTAAAAGCTAGAAGCTTAGTCATATATGTAAAATTAAAATTAAGTTAATTGAATGAACGGTACCATTCTTTGGTAATTGAACTCAGATTTTTGAAAAAAAAAAATTTGAAAAAATTTTAACATGTCGTTATATATATAATATAAAATGCATTTATTTTCAAATTTTTTTGGCCGCATTTATTATGATTTCTAATTATAAAAGGAAATGTCAATATGTATTACGGTTTATGAAAAAAATTAAAAAGTATTTCATTTTCGAAGAACTTTTTTTAATAAAAGTTTTGAAAAAAAAATGTAACTTAATTTTTTTTTTAAAGTTCAACATCTAAACATAAAATTATTTTTTATTCATTTAATAACCCTTACTGTTGAAAGTTAAATAGCAAAAATTTAAAGTTCCTATTTACCACAGTCTTTGAGAAAATTAATTATTTCAATGCAAAAATTCAGTTTTAATTAAAAAAAACCAATGAAATAGAAGTAATTTTTCATTTTTTTTTTCAAAAGTGTGATATATTTTACCTTTTTTGCTTCGAAATTCAACTGATAATATTTATGGCCAAAAACTTTTTTTTAATTAATTCATATTTTATTAGAAAAAGTTTGGAAAAAAGTCATTTTAAATTTTTCTAATAACATTTTTTTTTAAATTCTGAGTTTGAGGACCATTTTTTCAAAAAGTCTTGATTAAATTTAATGGATTTAAATTTAAGAGATAAGAATGAGCTTCTGGGTTTTTAAAAATGTATTTTAAAATATTGTAGGTGTTGCCGTTGTTTTCAAAATATTTTGTTTGTGTTTGAGTTCAGAATGTTAGAAAATTGCATTCATCGCTTAAACGATGGAAGATTGTCCCTTACTGCCTTTTATATATTTTCCTTAAATTACCTAGAGAATCTTTTGCTATAATTTGTTTTATGAAATTTAAGCAAAAAAAATGGTTTTGTTAAAAAAAAATTAATTTTAATTTTAAAAAACAATACGGCAACACCGGCAATTTTTAATCTATAGACTTTAAAGTATTTTTAATTACCTACGTTTGAAAAAAAAATCGTCAAAATCAGAGCTGTTCGGCCGGGTTCCCTAATAATTTGCTTTAGTTACTCTACTATTAGTGTGAATTTTGTTTAAAGAAAAATATTAATATTCCGATGAACATTTCGTATTGTCGATATAAACTTTTTTATAATTGCATATTTCTTGCCCTTTAAAGTTGCATTTTTCGATAGACCTATTCGAGTTCTCATTTTCTACATTAAATTGAAATTGATGCCTAAAAAAATAAACTTTATTTAACTTATATTAAATAACTTTTAAGTTTTTTTCGAACGTATCAACTGTAAAACGATACAAAGAGGGATGATATCATTATAATTTACCACCAATTCAATTATGAAAACACCGCTTATCAAACTGATACTGCTAATCAATATCTCTATTAGTCACAACATGTTGACTTTTTCGAATGCAACTTATTTCAAAATATGACTCAGATAACTATTTTATTATTTTTTAACTCGAAAGCTTTTCTTATTGTGTCTTTATAAAATCGACATAGCTATCAAAACCTTAAAATTTTGCTAAACCTGCAAAGCAAACAATTTTATCAAAAGATAAAGAAAAGTAGGTATACCTTCTATTGGTAAGGTGTATTTTTTATTTCGTTAAAAAAAAAAGTGACGCACCTGTCGGTTTTTTAGGTTCCACATATTATTTCTTTTGAATTTTTTTTTTTTTTTCTTATCTTATCTTTGTATGCTGTTGTTAACTTTGTTATCCAAATTTTTTGTAATGAAATGTAGTTACTGTACAAGCTTATTCAACCTAATTTACGAAATTTTCTTAATTTTTTTTATTTGCTTACCCCAGTCATATCCATCGGTATTGTCATAATAATCCGAATATCCAGACATCATCATCTTTCCAGATCGTGGTGTAAGAGTCATGTTTTTCAGGCCATCGGGAAGTTGTGGCCCAATTAAAGGTTTTGTGGTAGAAACTTTATCCACTTTAGGTTGTTCTTTGGGAATAATTTTCTTGGGTATTTCCGTTGGTTTAGTTGAAGACACTTTTGGGGGAACAGTTACCACAGGTTTCTTTTCTAAAACCGATTTTAAATCAACGACTTCTTCTACATCTTCGAATAATTCACTTTTTGAGTTTAAAACTTTAGGCACACTTAGATCTATTTTTTCGTTAGGTTTCGTTGAGTTTTCACCTCGCGTTGTTAGAGCGAATCCACATAAGAGGATCGCTAGAATTTGCACTTTAAGTCGCATGGCGACTTTTTAATTATTAATTTTTATTGTTAACTTTATTATATCGAATGATTCTTTATATATATTTCTTAACTTAGTCACAAGTTTTTTTTTTTCACTGACCTATTTAAAGACGGGATAAATTGGCCGCGAGGTACCGTCTTGGGCAAAATTTCGTTCGTTTCTAAAGGGCGTTGGAGTATGGCTTTTCGAATTTGTTCACCTGCTGAATTAAGAAACTGCTTTCTTTGGTATGTTATCTTATCAGTTTTTTTTGGAATTGATAATAATAGAGCTTTTTTTTACCATTAGCTTCAGGTGTACCAATAGTTTAAGAGTATTTTGATGTGAAATGCTTTTGTATGGTGACACACAATTAAACAATGGGAAATAGTTAAAGGGTGGAATCTTTATCTTTGTGTTATGATTAAAATCAAAATTTAATGTGTGACGTTTTCTTTTGTGTTGTTCGAGTAGAGTGGAAGTAATAATTGAATCATGGCGATGAATTCGGAGAAATGAAACTTCCGAAATGATTCATTTCATGTTCGTGGTAAATGTAGGTTGGAGCAATTAAAAATTTTTGGTCGATGTTTTTCTTTTAAGCTACAATTACATGAATTTAAGAAATACATCATCTTTAATAATTTTAATTAAAATTTTAAAAAATAAAAGGTATTAATTACAATTTCCAAAATTTTCACTAGCCGTATTGCAATGTACAATACAAAAAAAATTCATTTGAATCATTGATGGCCTGCGAAAGCAAAACAAATAGAAATTATTCATCATTGTCAGACAGTTTTGAATTTATTAATAGGTTTGGAGTTTCAGTTATTATTTAAAATAATAGTTTTGATGTTACTTGAAGTCTGGCATTTAAAAATACAAACTGGCATATTATTCCCCACCCTGCCCAATTTTCCAAATCTATTTATTGCAATTCCTATAAATGATTCAATAGTAATTACTTGAGAAGATAAAGTGCGGCAAAATTCCCAAAATTTGATTTTTTAAGTTTTAACAAAGATGTACATAAAACGTCAAACTTTAAATGCAATTCTACAATGATCAAAATAATTAAATAATAAATTGTAGGCCCTTCTCTAAACTATCCCTTTTTTAAATTATAATGATTTCTGTTTGTCGAAGAGTGAAGCAACAAATGTTCAAATTATTGTAAAGTTGTTAAAGAGACAAACAAAATAGATTGAGCATTGAGGTCAACAAAAGTTTGCATGTGTCGACTTTGTTGACTTGTATCTTTATGTATCTTTATTTTTTAATTGCTTAACATTTTAAGTTGTACCTGAATTATTCGAGGCTTCAGACTAAAAACACTCCATCTCAGTACTCCGATGAATTTTTAATAGAATTTTTGAACCTTTATTAAATCTAAGACTGAAATCTGCGACTAAAATCTGTGACTCAAATCTTCGATCGCATTTGCTATTCAAATCTGCGACTCGAATCTGCGACCAAAGTCTTCGACAAAAGTCGACGACAAAAGTTGACGACAAAAGTCGACGACAAAAGTCGACGACAAAAGTCGACGACTAATGTCGACGACTAAAGTCGACGACAAAAGTCTTCGACTAAAGTCGATGACAAAAGTCGACGACAAAAGTCGACGACTAAAGTCAACGACAAAAGTCGACGACAAAAGTCGACGACTAATGTCGACGACTAAAGTCGACGACAAAAGTCTTCGACTAAAGTCGATGACAAAAGTCGACGACAAAAGTCGACGACTAAAGTCAACGACAAAAGTCGACGACAAAAGTTGACGACAAAAGTCGACGACAAAAGGCGACGACAAAAGTCGACGACTAAAGTCGACCTCAAAAGTCGACGACAAAAGTCGACGACAAAAGTCGACGACAAAAGTCGACGACAAAAGTCGACGACAAAAGTCGACGACAAAAGTCGACGACAAAAGTCGACGACAAAAGTCGACGACAAAAGGCGACGACAAAAGTCGACGACAAAAGTCGACGACAAAAGTCGACGACAAAAGTCGACGACAAAAGGCGACGACAAAAGTCGACGACTAAAGTCGACGACTAAAGTCGACGACTAAAGTCGAAGACTAATGTCGACGACTAAAGTCGACGACAAAAGTCGACGACAAAAGTCGATGACAAAAGTCGACGACAAAAGTCGACTACTAAAGTCGACGACAAATGTCGACGACAAAAGTTGACGACAAAAGTCGACGACAAAAGTCTTCGACTAAAGTCGACGACAAAAGTCTTCGACTAAAGTCGACGACAAAAGTCTTCGACTAAAGTCGACGACAAAAGTCGACGACAAAAGTCGACGACAAAAGTCGACGACAAAAGTCGACGACAAAAGTCGACGACAAAAGTCGACGACAAAAGTCGACGACAAAAGTCGACGACAAAAGTCGACGACAAAAGTCGACGACAAAAGTCGACGACAAAAGTCGACGACTAAAGTCGACGACAAAAGTCTTCGACAAAAGTCGACGACAAAAGTCGACGACTAAAGTCTTCGACTAAAGTCCACGACAAAAGTCGACGACAAAACTCGACGACAAAAGTTGACGACAAAAGTCGACGACAAAAGGCGACGACAAAAGTCGACGACTAAAGTCGACCTCAAAAGTCGACGACAAAAGTCGACGACAAAAGTCGACGACAAAAGTCGACGACAAAAGTCGACGACTAATGTCGACGACAAAAGTCGACGACAAAAGTCGACGACAAAAGTCGACGACAAAAGTCGACGACAAAAGTCGACGACAAAAGTCGACGACAAAAGTCGACGACAAAAGTCGACGACTAATGTCGACGACAAAAGTCGACGACAAAAGTCGACGACTAAAGTCTTCGACAAAAGTCTTCGACAAAAGTCTTCGACAAAAGTCGACGACAAAAGTCGACGACTAAAGTCTTCGACTAAAGTCCACGACAAAAGTCGACGACAAAAGTCGACGACAAAAGTTGACGACAAAAGTCGACGACAAAAGGCGACGACAAAAGTCGACGACTAAAGTCGACCTCAAAAGTCGACGACAAAAGTCGACGACAAAAGTCGACGACAAAAGGCGACGACAAAAGTCGACGACTAAAGTCGACCTCAAAAGTCGACGACAAAAGTCGACGACAAAAGTCGACGACAAAAGTCGACGACAAAAGTCGACGACTAATGTCGACGACTAAAGTCGACGACAAAAGTCGACGACAAAAGTCGACGACAAAAGTCGACGACAAAAGTCTTCGACTAAAGTCGATGACAAAAGTCGACGACAAAAGTCGACGACTAAAGTCAACGACAAATGTCGACGACAAAAGTTGACGACAAAAGTCGACGACAAAAGTCGACGACAAAAGTCGACGACAAAAGTCGACGACAAAAGTCGACGACACAAGTCGACGACAAAAGTCGACGACAAAAGTCGACTACAAAAGTCTTCGACTAAAGTCGATGACTAAAGTCGACGACTAACGTCTTCGACTAAAGTCGACGACTAACGTCTTCGACTAAAGTCGACGACAAAAGTCTTCGACTAAAGTCGACGACAAAAGGCGACGACAAAAGTCGACGACAAAAGTCGACGATTTTCTTCGTCAGGGGCATCGATTTGATGCCAACAGATCTTCAGTTTCTGACCAACAGTTATTCGAATAGTTAAAGAGATTGTAAAAAGCTGCAGTAAAAGTCATGTTGAAATATGTATAAGAATTATGAAACCCTTCTAAATTGTTTTGATAAAACATATGGAATGTCAAATCTGAGGTTTATTTTCTAGTTTTCAAGTACAAATTAAATAATCTCCGAACCGCCATTGTTTTCTTTAAATTTAGCAAAGTACAGGGAGGAGTGTTGGTTAATGTTGTTGATACACGAATCACTTTCTTCGGAAACGGATTTGTTATTGGGATTTGCCAATTTTCTGTTCAATAGTTTACTCAATTTGACTTGAAGAGATTCAAAATCGCACTTTCTTTGTGAGAATACTCACCACAAAAAAGATACCAAGTCATTTACTTCAGTTAATAATTCTCCTACTGGAAATTTTGCGCAATCAGAACAATGTTATGAAAGATTTGAATTAACTTTTCCAATTTCATTAAACTCGGATACAAATTCTATGAAAAGATTTTCCACAAATTAAACCGCACTTAATTTTTGTCATTAAGAAAGATATTTCGCGCACTTTTGTTAACCCTTTCGAACCCAAGCTATGAAGTCAATATTAAAAAATATTTTTTCGGTATTATCGGGTCAAAAACACCACAACTAAGAAATATGAATAGAAAAAAGTTATTTTCCAAAATAATAAATAGCAAAACTAATGTGTTTTTCTCATGTTACATGTAAGTAACGTGCATGTTACCTATGACCACCAAAAACAGTCGGAGAACTGAGAAAATAACTTTTTATGAAACTATAATGTATGCTTCTTCTTCTAAGCAGAAAAACAAAACACTTTCTGCATATATAAAAAAATTTTTTTTGCAAAAAAAATAAAAAAAAATGTGAATTTCAGTCCCTTTCTCGATAAAAAAAAATTAAAGGTATGATATTTGACTAACTTTTTGTAATAATCCAGTAACTAGGCATCATTATCTTTCAATTAAGCCATCGTAACCTAAAAAATTGGTTAATTTAATATTTTTTACGAATTTGAAAAAAAAAAAAAAAACACTTATATGAGAGTAACGCTGGGTCCGAAAGGGTTAAACATGTTGATAAAGCAAAGAAAACATAGCTTTAACAACTTCCTTGAGGGAAAAATCGTGTACCTACCTACTAAATTTTTTTTTGTTTACCACGAAAACTTTATCACAGAATTAAAACCTCAAAAAAATTTAAATAAAAAATAAATTCAAGAACTTAAACCCGACTACTCATAAATGAAGCTCGAAATAGTATGAAACAAGAAAATATTCTCATCTCAAATTTGTATGCGCTATTTATTTGATTAGCGGGGTCATATGCCACCTAACCTACCCTAACAAAACAATACATTTTAAAAGTAAGAAGTGGCATACTATACTTATATTATCACGGCTATCGTAAAACCATATCAAAATAATTTCAGATGAGAACATCTTTATTATTTTTATTCATTAAAGAGCTAGATTTTAAGGTAGCCGTATTTTAGTTTTTGGGCTTATTTTTGCTATAAGGCTGCTGTTGGGTTCCTATTTCCTAACAAAATGAAATTTCGAGTTTTGTATATTACGATGATGGAGAAATCCAAGGTGGTGACTTTCGTGTTTACGACCGTGCGTCGTCGGTCTTCTTTTAAATTTTGGTACAGATGATTTTATAGAATTCTAAAATTTATTTTTTTTTTTTTAATTTCTCGCTTAGAACAAAAATTTTTTTGAACTACATAAATATATTATTTTCTTCTAGTTCTAAATCAAGTTCATTAAATTTTAGAGAACCTGGTCTTCAAACTCATTTGCAACAAAATAACGTTTAATAAAAATTTAACCAGTTCTTAAAAAAAATATTTCGTAATACGATATTGAAATACTATATCATTCAATACATAACATTATACAATATATACATGTATTTATTTTGAGAACCGTAGTTCGTTTAATTTCGAATTGTGTTCTTTTTTATATAATTATATTTTGAAGCTTATAAGATGCTTCAGTTCCTTAGAAGATTCTACTTCCGACGCACTTCAAGTGTTAGCTTGCATGACCAAACTTTTCATGTTACATTGAAACTGATTAATTGAGATACTACCAACTAACAGATTCAGTTTCAGAACTTAAAAGTTTTCGTGGAAAAAAAACTTTCTTACCCAGAGGGAGAAGTGTAAGAGTAAATTTGTACACGCGTCTTACAAATTGAAAATAACTTAATTTATTTTCCCATGGAAACGAACGTCTTTATTAAATAAAGGATGCATGCGCTCAAACTCACATACATTTTTATTTACCAACGGTTTGACAAGTTTAACATTTGGAGGGCATTGGGAGTAGAGTATCCATATTTCAGTTGACATATTCATATATACATATTTATATAAACTGCAAATAACTACGAGTTTAAGGTGCGTTTCATGAATGAGAAGCTCTTTTTTTTATTTAGTAATGCTCATTAATTGTACAATGGAATATTAAGAAAAACAAATTTTCAAAATCTGAATAAATCTTATTCCGGTTAAGATAAAATTAGAAACACATGGGTTATCAGCTTGAGCTACATTCTAAACTGTCAAAGCCTTTTTCTTCAAACTTGATATTCATAAAAATTTTGTTTGGGTATATGGAGTGTTTTAAAAACATTTTTGAACCAAAAATATTACTAGGTACCTTCTCAATATCCTTTGAGATGAATTTCGAAGTGGTACAAGTTTGAAGTTATTGATTATTGAATGAGTTTCTAAAACCAAAAATTTATTGAAAATAAGACTCATTGTTCTGAACGCCTTTAACATATGCTCACATGAATATCTATCTCAATCAATGAACTGGATTAAAAGATTAAATCAAAATTATTATTATATTTATTGGAATAGAGGCAAATTAATTATTCATGCCAATAACTAATTCTATGAAACATCTTGAATGAGAGAATGTCAATTATTTTGATATAATCAATATTTTATGTACGTACAGTATGTATTGTATATTTAAATGATTTATTTCGAAATTGGTTCCAAGAAGAGTAATTCAAAATGCATTTGCGAGCCAATTGAAACCATTCATGGGGACATTTGACCATATTCCAAAATGTGTTGAGAGTTCTTACAAACTAAATTTCAATAATCTAAAATAATTTATATATTTTATAAATTATGATGTGCAAATTTAATTGGATTTTAATTTTCTTTATCATTTGATATTCATGTGACAATAAGATTGGCATTTTGTTGGAAGAAAAATATTCATAGCATTTTCTATATTTCAATATTTTTTTTCTTTCTGAATTTTTGTTTGGCCAACTAACTTGAAAATATACATATATTTTAATGAATGATTTAATGTACAAGATGCAATCGTGTAATATTTTAATTGCAATCTTGTGAATGTTTGAACTCTAGCTTTTAATCAAATAACAAATAGCAAATAGGTACAGTACATATTTTTTAAGAATCGAAATCATTCATAATAAAGAATGCAAAGAAGTGCGGTACCTCTAATTTTTTCAGATTTTTATTTTGACACTAGATGGCGTGGTCCCAGAAAAATGTTTAATACCTTTTTGAAAACGTTGTTTAATGTAGACAAGAACCTCATTTACGGCTATATCTTAAAAATATGACCTTATAAGTCAACATTAACACATACCTATTTCAAATGAGAAAAAACTTTTACCCTCTTGGGGCGCACTCTAGTGTCAAAATAAAAATCTGCAAAAATTAGAGGTTTTTTTTTATTATTTAGAAACAATTTTTCCACTTAGGAACTTGATTGATACTACTGTCCATCCTTATTTCAAGTACAAATTACAGCAGTTATTAACGTTACCAGTGAAAGAACTTTTTCTCGATTTAACATTTTAACAACTTAATCGATTTTAACGAAAATTTATAATTTATGTATGAGCGTTAGGGTGGTCCAAAAAATATTTTTTTCGATATTTCGGCGAGCCACCCGCTAAATTTATTCCACATATATATAACATACACCAGAGGGTGCTGATAACAGTTCAATGTGCAGGTTTTGTACGCAATTTTGATTTTTTTCCAATTTTTTTGAAAAGTTAATATTTTATTTAAATTTTACTTTGTTTTATAAAGCATATAAAAACTTTTTTTTTCGAAAAAAATGTGAGCAATAATTATTATTATTATAATAATAATATAAATTATAATTAATAATAATCATAAATATTCTAAAAGTGCAACTAAAAAGTCCTCCGCAAACAACCGTGTGCGCTGTTGGTGAAAATTACCTGGAAGTGGCAACAGAAATTATTATTTCGATATTTTTGCTCGCTCTTAATGATCGTTTTAGTAATTGTAAAATTAAAATTAAGTACAATTTTGAAAAAAAAAACAAATTTTTAGATTCAAAAACAAATTCAAGAATTTTTTTTTTCAAATTTTTAAAAACGGTTCGATTAAATTTTTGGAAAAATTAGTGTAGGCACCTAAATATATTTTTTTTAATGGCATACAAATTTTTCTGTCCAATACATTTTTCATAAGTTTTCATATATGTATAAAAAAAATATTTTTTTTATGAGCGACTCGAGCGATTTTGATTTGTATTTAATTCTTTTTTTACACAAGATAGCAAAAAGTATACTTCGTTATTCGTTAAGCGATCAAACTATTTAAAAAGATATTTTCGCAATATAGGTAAAAGCAAATTGTATGTTTGTTTTAAACATTAAATTAAAATTATTATTTTATGACTATTCACATAAAAAGCCTTAACATTAAAACACTAAGCCATGTCTCGAATTTAATTTAAACTTAAAAAATTTTTTAAATAGGTATACTCGGGCGTATAAGTAATTTTTTTTTTATTATTTCTAATGTTCGAATGTCTTTCTAAAGTTATGCTTCAATACATTACTGTTGGATATTTTTGGTATCTTGATGTGCGCTATTTTATTAGTTAAACTCAGTCAGTAGCAATTCGGTAACAAATTCTGTCGTAGTTTTAAAGACAACCGTTTTCCTTTTTCAATCCAAAAAATTTAGTTATTAATATTTCAACTTTATTACTAGCCCAGGGAAATTAGTAATTTAAATCGCATTTTTCGCGGGACAAAATTTTTTTCATGGAATGTGTTCGGGTGGTTGTCCTTATCATAAAAGTCAATTTGTTGGGAAAATTGGAGGTTGGGAACAGCCGCCATCTTGGAAAAGAGATTGGTAGCGTTTTTATTGAATAGCTCCATTGTTATTCATTTTAACAGAAAATGACAAAGGTAGGACTTATTAACAATAAAATTATCTAAACAATGATATACAAAACAATTCCGTGAGTTGATTAAATAAAATTTTATAGTTGGTCAAAGTGCGGGTTTGTTTCGCAAGGTTGGGACAAAATGACATTTTTTCATATATCTGACGAACTTTTGATTTGTTTGGATAATTCTTCAAGAATGAATTATAGTACTTATAATTACCTATAAAATGAGCCCACAATCGTTATTGTAACCATCGTATTGTAGAAGTAATCTAACTCCGAAACTCTCCATGTACTAGTCAAAAGTGAGAAAAAAGCTAGTTTTTTGCTAGTAGGCCGAGAAAATTTTGGGAGTAGAGGTATAACCAAAATATAAGTACGCAGTTTTGCTGCCATACTCGTGTTAATGTCGATTTCAAAGGTCAGACAACTCTAATTTTGGGCTTTATACGGTTTTTGGGGGGTTAAATAACGTAAGGTTTCTAGTTAACGTGAATGGGCTAAATTTATACTATTTGAAATTATAAATATACAAGCTGATTCCCTATTATTTTTCCTAAATCTAGACACCCCAATCTTGAGGATGTGACCAATAGAACTCAAGATATAAGCCGTTTATACGATTATGTTTTAGAGGCTTTTTTGTTTCGATTTTTGTTTGTTTATTTGAATTGAAAAGCCTGATATGGTTAGTTAAAAAACCTTACATCGTGAGTTCTATTAACCCCATAGCCGAGATTATAGTCTAAGAGCCAGCGACCTAAAGTTTGCAGGTAATTGCTTAGTATTCACCCCTATGAAATATGTTTAAGGACATCCCCAGGCATGTTACTGCAAAAAAAAAAGTCTCGTGAGACGTGGCAAAAACGGTCTGCCAAGCACTTGAATGTGAAAAAAATTTTAAATTAAGAACTCGACCTTAAATCAAAAAAAAAAATATTTAAAGAGAACGGCAACACTTACAAAACTAAACGATACCTTTTTTTAAAGGTAAAAAGTTATACTACTTTTTGGTTTTTATATAAATGTTTTTTGATGAATAGTTTTTGAAACAAAAAATTTCAAACACAAAATTTTGAAAAAAAATTCAAAAAAAGTTCAAACAGTTTTTTTTTTTTCATAAAATTTACCCAATCACGTATTATTTTTTTTTTTGTTTTAATTTCTCTTATATATTTTGAGTCAAACACCGAAAATTAAAAGTCAAAATCTCTTTTACTTTTCGAGAAATCTGAAAATTACCAAACCTTCTATTTTTTCACCAACGCCAAAATTACGGCTATTAATTATGTCTTTCAGAAAGGAAGTAAGATGTTCACGGGTTTTATTGCAGGAATCGTTCAATGGGTTATAAAAAAGATAAAACCGTGGAGTGCTATTAAATGAGAGGGTGGGAACTGGAGATAGGGGTGCAAAAGCCCCCTTTTTGGTTTTTTCAATATATCTCGTAAACAAAGCATAATTTTGAGATATTGTTCTTAATAAATTTTGTAGAGAATAAAATTTCCTATAATAATAATGTTTTTTAAAAATTTATAAAAAAAATTTCCTTAACAAAACAGTCAAAACAAACAAAAAAAAAATCAAACAAAATCAATTTTTTTAGTTTTTTTACTTTTTTGGTTGTGTCTCTTATTTGGGCTGAGATAGACATTAACATTGCTCTAATAAAACATAGAAGATTAAATTTTCTTTGAAATGCTGGTCTCATCAAATTTTTTCATTGAAAATTAACCAAAATATGGCCATTTGAACATATCTTTTTTTCGCAGATTCAGTTTTTCTCAAGTAAAAAAGAAAAATTTGAGGGGAAAGTACTATAACTTAGCAACCAAGAATTGATAGCGGTTTTTTGTAGAAGGGTTAAATACAATCATTTTTTACTATGGGAGGGGGTGTCTATCTTCCCCCGTTTAGGCGGAAGGGGTTAATAAAAAAAAGAAAAATACTTAAAATCAAAAAAATTTATTAAAAAACAACGGTAACACTTACAGTTATGAACGATACTTTTTTCGAATGCTAAAATTATACACTAAATTTAAATTTTTAAGTTAAGTTATTTAAACCGACTATTTCGAAATAAACGATTTCAAAGTCAAAATTTTAGAAAAAAAAGTTTAAAAAACACGTTGATTACTATTTTAAGAATGACTTTGGATTTCAATACGAAGTTTATCCATAAAGTAAACAGCCTCAATTGATTTCTTATCAAAAACTGAAAATCATTATGTTCCTATGCCTTCTTGTTTTCCTTAAAAAATTAAAAAATGCAAAAACTACTTTCTTTACCAGGCTCATTCATTTATTTTGAAAACGATTGATTTAAATAACTTAACTTAAAAATTTAAATTTAGTGTATAATTTTAGCATTCGAAAAAAGTATCGTTCATAACTGTAAGTGTTACCGTTGTTTTTTAATAAATTTTTTTGATTTTAAGTATTTTTCTTTTTTTTATTAACCCCTTCCGCCTAAACGGGGGAAGATAGACACCCCCTCCCATAGTAAAAAATGATTGTATTTAACCCTTCTACAAAAAACCGCTATCAATTCTTGGTTGCTAAGTTATAGTACTTTCCCCTCAAATTTTTCTTTTTTACTTGAGAAAAACTGAATCTGCGAAAAAAAGATATGTTCAAATGGCCATATTTTGGTTAATTTTCAATGAAAAAATTTGATGAGACCAGCATTTCAAAGAAAATTTAATCTTCTATGTTTTATTAGAGCAATGTTAATGTCTATCTCAGCCCAAATAAGAGACACAACCAAAAAAGTAAAAAAACTAAAAAAATTGATTTTGTTTGATTTTTTTTTTGTTTGTTTTGACTGTTTTGTTAAGGAAATTTTTTTTATAAATTTTTAAAAAACATTATTATTATAGGAAATTTTATTCTCTACAAAATTTATTAAGAACAATATCTCAAAATTATGCTTTGTTTACGAGATATATTGAAAAAACCAAAAAGGGGGCTTTTGCACCCCTATCTCCAGTTCCCACCCTCTCATTTAATAGCACTCCACGGTTTTATCTTTTTTATAACCCATTGAACGATTCCTGCAATAAAACCCGTGAACATCTTACTTCCTTTCTGAAAGACATAATTAATAGCCGTAATTTTGGCGTTGGTGAAAAAATAGAAGGTTTGGTAATTTTCAGATTTCTCGAAAAGTAAAAGAGATTTTGACTTTTAATTTTCGGTGTTTGACTCAAAATATATAAGAGAAATTAAAACAAAAAAAAAATAATACGTGATTGGGTAAATTTTATGAAAAAAAAAAAACTGTTTGAACTTTTTTTGAATTTTTTTTCAAAATTTTGTGTTTGAAATTTTTTGTTTCAAAAACTATTCATCAAAAAACATTTATATAAAAACCAAAAAGTAGTATAACTTTTTACCTTTAAAAAAAGGTATCGTTTAGTTTTGTAAGTGTTGCTGTTCTCTTTAAATATTTTTTTTTTGATTTAAGGTCGAGTTCTTAATTTAAAATTTTTTTCACATTCAAGTGCTTGGCAGACCGTTTTTGCCACGTCTCACGAGAGTTTTTTTTTTGCAGTAACATGCCTGGGGATGTCCTTAAACATATTTCATAGGGGTGAATACTAAGCAATTACCTGCAAACTTTAGGTCGCTGGCTCTCGGTCTATTAAGGTGTCCAGATTTAGGAAAAATAATAGAGCATCAGCTTGTATATTTATAATTTCAAATAGTATAAATTTAGCCCATTCACGTTAACTGGAAAACTTACGTTATTTAACCCCCCAAAAACCGTATAAAGCCCAAAATTAGAGTTGTCAGACCTTTGAAATCGACATTAACACGAGTATGGCAGCAAAACTGCGTACTTATATTTTGGTTATACCTCTACTCCTAAAATTTTCTCGGCCTACTAGCAAAAAACTAGCTTTTTTCTCACTTTTGACTAGTACATGGAGAGTTTCGGAGTTAGATTACTTCTACAATACGATGGTTACAATAACGATTGTGGGCTCATTTTATAGGTAATTATAAGTAATATAATTCATTCTTGAAGAATTATCCAAACAAATCAAAAGTTCGTCAGATATATGAAAAAATGTCATTTTGTCCCAACCTTGCGAAACAAACCCGCACTTTGACCAACTATAAAATTTTATTTAATCAACTCACGGAATTGTTTTGTATATCATTGTTTAGATAATTTTATTGTTAATAAGTCCTACCTTTGTCATTTTCTGTTAAAATGAATAACAATGGAGCTATTCAATAAAAACGCTACCAATCTCTTTTCCAAGATGGCGGCTGTTCCCAACCTCCAATTTTCCCAACAAATTGACTTTTATGATAAGGACAACCACCCGAACACATTCCATGAAAAAAATTTTGTCCCGCGAAAAATGCGATTTCATGCCCATATTTTGACTAATTGCCCTGAGCTATACACAGTTTTCGAATATTTTTGTGTTACAAATCTTATTTTGAATACAAAAAAAAAAACATTCAAATGTAAATCAAAAAGAATGAAAAAATATTATGACACCTAATATTAAATTTAAAATTAAAAACCTGAATAACAACAGCAGCCATTTTAAAAAAAGATGGTTACCTTAACCCAAAAAAGTACGTGTTAAAATAATTTGTTCCAAAAAAAATCCATTTGGTATCCATCTTTTTCTAAAAAAAAAACAAAAATTGTAAATTTGTACTACTTTCAAGGCACTTTTTGTTTTTCATTCTCTAATTTTGAGCATAATATTAAGCATTAAAACATTAAATTTTACCATGATCCATATGATGATTATGAAAACAAAAATTATCATTTTAACGAATTTGCAACACAACGTCTACAATACACAAAACATGTAGGTATTTTCTATTCATTTAATGACTTCTTACCTTAGTTTTATTTTCCAATTTTCATTCAATCACTATGCTTTCCCTGTAAGGAAAAGTAATTCAATTATATTTAATGCTCATGAAACTAATATGAAAAAAAATTATGATCAAAAATTCTACTTCAACGTATGGTCTAGTAGACAATGAAAAATCATCATAAACTATTTAGCACATCATTCCTCCTAATTTTTTATTATTATTCGTTAAAAAAAAACAACACTTAACAATTATCAAAGTTTTGAAAATTCCCAAATCCTTGCATAAATTTAAACAACATAAATGCAAAATTTAATAAAAATTATGCACAAAGAAAGTACATACTCCCGCTCTTCTTCTTCTGCTTTTGTTTATTCAATGAATCTAAAAGCAAATTATGTTAATCTAAACGAAATTTTGAGGTTGTGAAATGGAATAAACCATTTGTTTGATACTTTTTTTTAAATGTTTTATTTAATTCTACCACACACAAAATGTCTGGTGGTCGTCATTTTTTGCCCTCTGGTGAATTTTAAATTATTTTCTTCATGGATGATGGATTTTCTTTATGAATATATTCGTAACGTCCGTCATAGCCGCATCAAAAAGAGGACTATTAAAAAGGACTAAAAAATAAAAAAAAGGAAAACTGATTTCCTTTTAGATATCTAAACAGTTCAAAAGGATTTATTTTGTTATAAATTTCTATTTGTGGAAAAGATACCAATTGTTTCCTGAAGAATATCAAAAAGAAAACAGAATGGAATATTGTATTGGAAAAAGAGAAAATAACTACATAATGAGGTGAAATAATAAAAGAGCCTTTAGAACCATTTTTTATCCGTTTGTTACGGTAACTATTTTTTCTGTAAATCAATAGTATTCGAATTAAGAATGTTCAAACAAATTTGATTTATTCATTTACCGAAAATTTTATGACTAGCCAACAAAATATCTAAATAATTCATCAATAAATAAAATTGATGAAATACCCTTCCAATATGCCGCTAATAACTAAATTCATTCATCATCATCAAACAAAAATATTGACATCAACTCACACCAATTTTAATACGGGCACATTCATATTCACCCCTGTTATGCATTTCGTTCGAATCGAATACGAAATGAATTAGTTTTTAGTCATTCTGTTTGTGCATTTTTAGTTAACGACTGGCTGTATCCAATATTCAAACAATTTTATGTTTTGATTTAGTATTGGTGTTTGGTGAAGTGAGATTTGGGAATTTATAAATTTTATATTAGTTTTTTTTTTCGACAGTATTCCTGTCGGAATGGATGTGTTTTGTATGAAATTTTTAAAAAATTTTTTGTTCAATTTTATTTGATTATGTAGTTGAGTCATAGTAATAGTATTAAATACTTAGTACCCCCACAGCAGGGTGGTGAGCTTAGGACTGAAGTGGATGATGATGATTCATCTTCTTCGTATTTCGTAAATGTTTTTAGAACAGTGTATCCGCAAATATTTGACAGAATATTTACTTTTGAAAATTGGGGCAATGCTTTTTCTGGTTTTTTGAAAGTTTTAATCAATCTCATTTGGGACCCTACAAAACACACCTTCTAGCCCATCATAATTATTCTGTGTCCTTTTACACAGCTCTGTGTGTAGGTCCATTTTTTTATTCCTTTTCCTTCCTTTAAACACATTGATTTAATGAAGTGGATACATTTAATTGATTGGGAAGGAGAGAGACAGATGGAAAATTTAGTAGATTGTTTAGTTTAAATGAACTTGCTAAGTATCCCATTACTAACTATTGAGTACAAAAATTACTACTGATTTGTTTCAATGTAGGTACATATCGTCGGCGTAAAGAAAAATTGTTCTTAATCTACTTTTTACAGAAAATGAGTTTTACTAATTTGAGGGTGCTCTTTCCGAATTTGAAAACCGTTTTTATCAAAAAAAATTTCATTCCGCAGATAATATAATTTAATAGGACATAGAACAATAAAAACAGGGAAGTAGCCTTTTGTAAATGAGCCCGAGTATTCTTGATTGTTCTAAGTCCCATCATATTTTGTTCTAAGTCCACTTTTTATTTAAGGAAAAAACATATTTGTATAGGAATTAGGAATTGTTCTATGTCCAATTTTGTATTTTTAGTTTTAAAAAATATTTAAAAATAGTATGCACCTACTAATGAGGTAACTTGTATATTTTATTCAAGAGAAAAGAACAAACCTTATAAAAAACATAACTTGAATGGCAAACGAGCAGAAAATTGTCGCTTTTGTGACTTAGAACAATTTTACTTTACGGCGATGATGTGTAAAATAGTTTTTCTTGATTGCTACCAAAAAATATTGTGTTAGATACTCGTTTCAGAAATGAGTAGACATAGACACAAATAAACCAGATTCCAGGTAAAGTATTTCTTGTAAGAACACAATAAGTCAAGGTTGCGTAAATTTAAGGGGGCCAACCCATAGAATCCGTCGCTTGCATTACGTTGAAGCTATCAACTGATACACACGTTATGAGAACCGACAAACAAGCAATGGATCAAACGAAGTCTGACAGGTGCGACGGAAAAAATAGCTGTCATATCCGTCGACATTAACGGTTGTATGGTCAAACTAATTTTATTCAAAATTTACAGACAGATATTTCTAATTTTTATAAAATTTATTTAAATTTTTTCAAAACATTGCCGGAATGTAATTTGTTTATTCAATTTTGTTCCTCTCTTCTGATAACTTATCCAAGAGCATTATTTTCTGTAGTTGGCTAACATAAAGGTTCTTTGAACTACAAGAGCAAGTCTGCAAAAACAGACTTAGAAGAAAAACCCTTAAAAAATTTCTGAAATATTTTCATTTCTATAAGAAATTTTATGAAATATTAAAATTTTGTCATTATTTACAGAAATTTTAACTTTTTTCACTTGTTTCGAAATTGAAGTATTGTCGACCATTAAAAGTAAACAATTCTATTAAAATTACAAGTTAACCTAGAATTTTGGCTTCCCTACTCTGTTTATATTAGTGAGGGTTTTTTTTTTCTTTTTTGAAGATTTGTACCACCATTTTCTTAAGGCACGAAGAAAACAATATTCTCTACCTTGTTTCTTTGCATTCTTTGCGCTCATGAAAAATGCCATTCTTTAACATATAGAAACAAATATTTAGTAGTTAAACATTAACAAATGAATAAAACTGTATCCTAATAATCTAATCTAATCTTGAATTTATCTTTGAAAACATATTATTTGAGTTTAAAATTGAAAATAAACAAACGAAACAATAAAAGAAGCAGCACAATTTTCCCAGCACATCGAACAACTATTGATAAGCCGAAGACCAATTTTCTTAATGTTATTTTTCAGCCCCTACTCCATTTATCTTACTCTTTTGCCGGATATAATAAACAATTTAACTTAATTTTAAATCAAATGTTTATTAAAGTGGGATCACTTGTCACGAACAATATTCTTATACATACATAACATATGTGATAGTATTCTCTTTGCTTATCAAATATGACCAGCGTTACCGAAGCGACACAAAACTTTTCTTTATCTTAACTTTCCAACAAATGTTTTCCACTTTTACATAAAGTTTAGGTTCATTCGGATGAAAAAAACCATTTGCGAATGGTGTATTAAAAATATCATGCGTGTTTAACTATATTTTTGTCAGTTTTTTTTTACAAGTTTGGAAATAAAACATGCTTATGACAATGTTACACTACAAATATCTTTGGGGTGGCAACGCTATTTACGATTCTTTATCTCTTCATAATGTTTACAAAATGAGAATGTGAGAGCATTTCTCCATAAGAATATCAGCTACTTATCAAAAAGAATTAATTTTTCAATTTAGTATTTTTTGTGGCTCGGCTGTTGTTGTTTAACTTGAACTAGAACATTGATTGTTTTTATTAATAAAGAATTTTTTTAAAAGAAAAAAATACTTGAAATGTTTAAGTTCGCAGTACTCAAGCAAGTAGCTTCTCAAAAAGGGGGCTTGTCATTTACGAAATACCAAAATTATCACACAGTTAAAGGTGTTTATGGAAATAAACCTAAGCCGAAAAGGGTTTTCAAAGGTAAAAAATAAAAGGATAAAATACCTACTGAGAGTCAACAACTAATATTATGTAATGTTAAGGAGATGCCTTAATCTAAAAAAAAAATAAGTTTAATTGTACTTATTAAGATAAAAAAGATAATCTACATTATTATAAGTATACAATCTATTTATTTCAATGCGTTTACATTCAACCAACGAAAGATTATATGAGTTCGCGGAGAGGTACACCCAAGAACGCTATTATCAGTTGTTTATTTATTGAGAGAGTGATGAGTATTTAAATCTTCAATGTTTTGCATGACGTTAATCACTAAGGTAATTCATGATAAAAAAGAAAAAATGGAAAAAGGTTTGAAGAAATCATAAAAAAACTATATGTAGGTAGATGGTAGATACTTAAGTTCATAAACTAGTTCATATAAAAATAGTTATCACTAATATATATTTTTGATGGGCTCTATCCTCTATTTCTATTTCTATCCTCTATTTATTTGTTTATCATTTTTTATTTCGAGTGATGCCACTAGTGATAAATATTTAAAATTTAATTTCACTTAAAGTGAGTTACGTTGGGATAATTTCTATGGCCTTGTACCTCTCAAAGATTGCGTTGATATCTAAATCAATTATAAAAGAAATATTATAAGGATAAGCAAATCTAACAATATTTTGTCAAAAAAATTATAATTAGTAATGGATAATGTACACAGAGAAAAATAGACCACATAAAATAGAACAAAAACAATAAGATTTCTCTATGGTTTTCATCCAAGAAGGAAACCTTATTAAAACAATCGGGTTTTCCTTATTGTTTTAAAATCTGCAAAAAAATAAAAAAAAAGCATGACCAGGCTGGGAATCGAACTGGAGACTTCAAATCATTAGTCGCCCACCTTACCACCTGAACCAACCTGCCATGAAAATATTGATCACGATTTTTGTTCTAGTGCTAAGTTGCAAAAAAAATCAACTTTTCAGTCAAATTTTAATAAGATTTTCTCTATAAAAATAATAAGAAATCTCCTTAAAAAAACCTTATTAATCGTTGATTTTAATAAGATTTCCTTATGAAATGTATGGACGGTAAAACAATATGGCAATCTGTTAGTTTTTAGCGGGTCATATTTTTCTCTGTGTATATGTGTATGTATGTACAATTATTTATTTTTTGTAATTTTTCATTTCAACAATATTATTTTCCCATTTTAAACACAATGCAAACAAATGCATTTTGTTCACTTTGCATTTATTTAGTTATTTTATCATTTTGCGAAAATATAATTATTATCACCTCATAATTTTCGTGTTTATCTTGCCTCTTTTTTTACTGTTTTGCACGATCTTCGTATTGTTAAAATTTTATCATTTCTTGAAGCAATATAATTCTTCGTTTCATGCTAAAACAAATTTCTTATTTGGATTTGGATAAGCAACTCAGGAATCAAAATTATACTTTCCAGTTTCCTGTGTTTTAGCGAAGAAAAAATGCTTTTATTTATAAAACTAATGAAGCTACATTCACGAAATTTGGCTCAATAGGGAAATTTATTTTAATCAAATAAGGGACATGAGATTTTTTTAGATTTCTGACATAAGTCATAGAATATCCAAACAAAGATATAAACAAAAAAAAATTAGCCTATTAGCACTAATTCCAAGATTTTACCAGAATGTTTTTTAGTGCATATCCCAAAATTTTCCCTTTTTTGTTAAATGAAAAATAAAAGGTTTTTTTATTTAACTTTAAAAAAAAAAAAATAAAGATGCAGTTTTATTGCTATTGCTTTGAATATTACGTTTGTAAAGTTTAATCAAAATCGTTAGAGCCATTTTCGAGTTATTTGGTATAATTTGAAACATTTGTACCTATGGGAGGTACACTTTTTTGACTTTTTTGAGAAAACTAAAAATGCAGTTTTGTTGCAACCGCTTTGAATATTACGTCTGCAAAGTTTAATCAAAATCGTAAGAGCCGTTTTCGAGTTATTTGGTTTGAATTGAAAAATTTGTATGGGAGGTACACTTTCTAAGCGAGATATAAAAAAAACAAAAAAAAAAACAACTTACAAAATTCCATAAAAATCATCTCTACGAAATTTGAAGAAAATCCGTCCACCCGTTTAGGCTGTGGAAATGTGTACAGATGGACGCACAACCGCACAGACGCACGGACGGAATTGCGAGACCCACTTTTTTGGAATTCTCCATCATCGTAATGTTGGTTTTGATTAAAACCTCAAATTTTTTTTTCGACACGAAACCAATACTCGCCCTATAGAGCAAGTAAAAAATACCTCGAAGTCATTATCACATGTGTATATAGTACCATTGTCTATTATTGCTAATTTTGAAAATCTCCATTTCGCGCTTTGACCTTTAAAATCGCGACCTGCGGACATGAGATTTTTCTAGACTTTTGAGGTATGTTATAGAATGCCAAAAAAAAGATATTGAGCAAAAAAAATTTCTATTAGCATTCATTCCGAGGTTTACCCCTTATTTCACCTTATTTGACTGTATAATTTAACACGTCCCTTACTTTGGCGGACACTTTGTGGCGGAATCAAATAAAATTTATCTCATTAATTGTAGCTAATTAAATGCTAATTTGTTGCGCAAACCAAAAATTTGTAGCTCGCATAGTTTTTGAATTATTGAATTCTCCGCTAAAATAAGTCTGAAGTTAGCGGACAAAATCTGAAATGATTGAAATTAATAAGTTTAGTTGATCTCCAAATTTGTAGCTTTTTAAATGCTTTTCAATTACATTAACTTGGTTTTTGTAGCTTGAACAGTTTTTTTGTTATTCAAAATTCCGCTAAAATAAGACTGAAGTTAGCGGACGAAAGTAGGAAAATTAATATTTTTTTAATGCCCAAAATTGTAGCTAATTAAATGCTTAACCCAGTCATTTTGTATTTCAATTTAAAGTTTCAGAAGTGCACTTCCGGTTTGATGAGGCCAGTGGAGACTTTTTTAAAAATCACTTTTTTAAGTTTTTTCTTTTTCCATTAATTGTAGCTTATTTTTTGTAAATGGCTAGAGAAAAAAATTCAAATGAAAACTTAGTTTAACAGGAATTGAAAATTGATCAGACAAAGCAATTCATAGTTTAGGCTCCAGTGAACAAATTTCAATCATTGCGTTATCAAGAATTTGGCATCGCATTTTATTTAAAAAAAAAGTCGATTAACTCTTTGGTTGTTATAGTGTTTCTGCCGCTGTTAGAAGAAAAAATTGCGATGAAGATTCTCAGATTTATCCATCCAAAAAGTTGGAGTTCCTTCATACTACACTGGTATTCAGTAGCATTAGCTAATGACTGTCTAAGGAGCTACTTTTATATTGAGAATATTTGGCTAAAGCAGTCCAGTTCTTCTTTTCTCCAAAGGGTACATTAATATGCAATGATTCCAAATTTGATTTCTTCAACACTTACTTGGATGGGGGCTATTCCAGTGAATCGATTAAATATTTTGTTCATTTATTTGGTCTAAACGATTTTTGTTCTGTAAATTAAAACACGAAATGAATTTTTTATTGACGTCTAACCACCTAGCCATTTAATTGCAACACTGCTGCCGGAACATTAAATTTGTTTTCCAGCGAGCGAATACCGCTTTAAAGAGTCAAAAAGTGCAAATCTTTTCGATTTATTTATTTTCACAAAACCAGAATCGACCGCCAGATTGAATCTCAATAGTATTTTGAAAGCGATTCCTAGATATCTGGAATTTGTGTTTGGATAACAATCTAGTTCCATTTGTGAGTTTCAATGAAGTACATACTTATACACCTCTACAGTTTCTAGCAAAACGAATGCTATGTCCACCTATTTGCCTAAGACACAATACCTCCAAGTTCGATGAGTTGATCCGGAAACTCCATTTCTTGTTTGTTTCATTCAAATAACTTGCGGATATGGGTCTCGAATTTACAAAAAGTTACCGTTGGTAGTTAAGATTTAGACCATGTTCCTAACACCTTTCTTGGAAATCGCCATGATTTGTTTCCAATTTTTTATTTCTGATGGAAGTAGATGTTGTTGTTACCGTTGTTGAAGATAATGATCATTACTGTGCAGGAATTTCTTTAGAATAAAGTCAGCTTGAAGTTGCTTAATATTACAGGTATTAACTTGATTCTAAGGTTCAAACTGATAATTGGATAACTTGGAGAATTAGATATGCTGAATGTTGTTATATTCATGTGAGGTCATTTACTTCAATTAGGACGACAAATCTACAGGTGGTTTTGGGTGAAGCCAGCTTCTAAGTGCAAAGGATTCTGTTTTTTAATTCATGACTTCTGTTAAAGAATTTGATGGATGCTCTTGATTCTTGAAAGTATTTTCACTCTTTCTATTCACTAAATTTATATTAAAAAGTATTATTTATACAATTTTATCTTGGTCAGTTGATTTGAATCGATACACTTAATTATCTGCTACGAATCTATTTCCAACCAACTAAGGCAACTAATAATTATCTTAAATTTCCCTACAAACCCACTAAAACATTTTCTTGGAATCACAAATTGTTTGCTTGTCTGAATATTTATATTAACTTTGGTTTCGGACACCACCCACCATCAAGCAAGTAATAAATGAATTAATTATACTGATTTATCAAGAATTTTGTCAGAAATACATACATTTATGAGAGCTGATAAACTTTTCTAATAAAATCACACCCTGGGGGCAATATTATTCTGCAATATTTACTTTTTGCACGCTTCTTGTATCACACAACTACGATAGCACCACCAAAGTGATTACATTCGGTCAATTTAGCAAAATAAAGAAGAATTTATTTTCGACGCAAACTATCTGTATAACTCATAAGATATTAGATTAGCAGCGTGCTCTTTCCCAGCAATTTATTTAATCCTTAATACCTTCCTTACAGTATCAGAGGATATCCTTCAATCGAGAAATTCGCAGCCTAACGTCTTCCGTTGGGTAGAAGCTTACAGGAAGCATGGACACAAATTGGCATCAATAAATCCTGTGGCCTTCAAACCAAATTCAAGGTAATTTTCTGTCTATACTCTTTTACTTGGAGTAAGAAGAATGTAAACAGCCTTAAGTCTTCTCTTTAAAAAAGTTCATTCGATGAACTAACACCGGAGTACTATGGACTTAGATCTGACGACAGAATAACACCGCGGGGAATATTGAATGTCTCAGACATTGAATCTACTACCACCGTAGGAGAGATTCAAAAAATCCTTAACGATATTTATTGTAATGCTGGAGCTAGTGTTGAGTTTGCTTACATTGAAGTATGTGATGTCCTTAAAATGTTAAATCACCTCCTTTCAATCTTTGATGCTTTTTTTTTTTTGTTTTTTTTTCCTGGTTTCCTTTGCTGCTATCTGAATAAAATAAATTAAGAATCAAGAAGAACGCGAATGGCTGGCAGAGAATTTCGAAAAACTAAGAAAACAAAATGTCAGCACGGATGGGCGAAGAAAAATTGCAGAACTTCTTATCAAATCTCAGGCATGGGACAACTTTCTGGCAGCAAAGTTTCCCACCGTCAAACGGTATGGTGGCGAAGGTGCCGAGAGCCTTTTGGCTTTCTTTTGGCAGTTATTTGCGAGTGGTGTTGAAGGTGAGTTTATATTTGTTTTTGTTATTTTTCTTCCATCTCGATGTTAATAAAATTTCAAATCCACAGAGAAGTTGCAGCACATCGTTGTGGGTATGCCACATCGTGGTCGGGGAAATTTACTGACAACGATGTTGAATCTAAGACCGGCAAAAGTTTTTCGCAAATTCAAAGGCGAATCGGAGTTTGCCGATGGTGTGAATGCAATGAGCGATGTTGTTAGTCATTTCCGTAAGTTTTTCCTTTATATAGTTTGCGGACCAAGAGTGAAAAGTTTTCTAAATTTTTAATTATTTCATTATACTCTTTGTTCTTTGTAAAATTCTATTTTTGTTTACTGCTTACTCAAGATGCTGCCGAAGAGTTGGACATTGATGGGAAGAAAATACGAGTTAGCATCTTAAGGAATCCATCGCATTTAGAGGTTAGTTAATGAGATTTGGAATTTCACCTTTTTTAAATGATTTTAATCTCAATTCACCTTTCGCTTTTGTACGAAGATATTATAAAATTAAATTAAACAGTTTCTTAGCTCTTTTTTTAACAATTAAGTGTAACTACATACATTTTTGACGTGATAACGTCTTATAAATCGATGAACCATGGCGGCCACCACAAAAAAGTGACGCCATTTTCTAGCGTTCCACTTTCGCAGTGTGGCAAAAATTTCAATTAAAAATAAACTATTAGAGATACAAAAATCTTCTATAGCTTATTTGAAATATAATAACCTAAAGTTAAAAAATTAAAAAATTCTATCTTTTAATAGGGTAAATAGGGGTAAAACAAAATTTGGCTACAATGTTGGCGACAATGTAAAGAGTTTAATTTTTTTTAATCAATAGATAAATTTATTGCAAGACTGACAATGGTATTGAAAAAATTCTAAAAAAATTCAAAACCAAGCTATAAATGGTTTTCAAGGGTAGACCCTTGACAAAGTAGTGATTATAGGTAGGGGAATTTTTTTTTGACAATTTGAAAAACGTCATTCGAAAGATAATAAAAAAAAAGTTAGGGGTCTGATTTTTAAAGTCTCTGCGTTTCGAAATATGAATTTTTGAAAAACACCTATTTATTTTGGGGTATTTTTGGGTGAGTTTTTATTTTTTTTTTTAATTTTTGTAGCATTCAAAAATGTCAAGCTTATAAAACATGTAGTCTATGACTGTGCGCATACATATGCAAAAAATTGGTATTTTAAAATGGTTTTTGACCGAATAACGGGAAAAACAAGTTTTTTTGTCCCAAGTTTTTTTTACTCTTTTTAACCATTTTTTATCTCAGTTTGGAATGGCTTTAAAAAATTCTAACTTTTTTTCTAGGTATCGCAGAAATAAGATTGAAACGTCATATGAAAGGTGAAATTATGAGCTTTTACATGCTATAAAATTTTTTTTATATCAAAAAAATGAATTTTTGGGTGATGGAAATGATTTTTTCACTTTTTTCATAAGAAATTATGGTTTTTAATAAATTATTTTAATACTTTTTGCGCATTGTAAAAATTTAAAAATGGTTTTCTTATTTAGCCATTATGGCTTTTAAATAGTTTATTTTTTTTTTTTTGTAAGTTTTTAAAATAAAAAAATTAATATAATGAGAAAAGAAAAAAGGTAATCTTTTTTAGCTCTTTCTTGTAAATTATGATTGTTTGAAATAAATAAACGCTTCAATTGACTTATTTTAAAAGCACACAACCTGTTTTCTTCCGACGTTATCACGTAAAATCATCGTCCGTAAACCGGCTTTACAGATAACCTCTTTTTTAATTAATAATTCAGTTGTTTTTTTAGAGGGGTAGATAGAAGGGGAGGTAAAGGTTAGCAAAATTTTCCGGTGTAGGAAAATGGACAACCAAAATTCAATGGGAACAAAGTTAAAACACGCAGGAGGGGAAATAAACGTTTTGACCCAAATTAGCGTTACTGTACTTGCTTTCCCATACCCTAAGAAAATCAAAACAGAACTGCAAAAATAATGAAAAAATATGATACACTATTAAAATTCGGTATCAGGGTTTTAACAAAGAACACACAATAAAAATAGGGTGTTCTTTTGTAAGCAAAGTATAAATCCCGAAAGTTAAATTGAATGCTTAAGCAAGTTGTTACTAATTTCTAGACGAGATTTATGTGTCTGGTAGAGCTTTTCCTTAGCTGAAGCTATTTTTTGTACAATTTCTAAAGGAGACCTTTTGTGTTCGACAGCACTCGTTAAAGTTTGTGTGGTGAATTAAACTTTGGAAGATTGGAGAATGGTTATTGAAAATCGTTTACATTTTTTAAAGAAAAAAATGTTCCACATACACCACAGTGACCCTCTCATTTACACAATCTTAACTACGGACAAATGACGTGAATACCCAACTGCTTTACTGTTTATCAAGGTTCTGATTCAGAGTATATCATTTTGTAAAAAAATTTTCAAGTTTGAATCTAAAAAAAAATACAAACCAATGAAGAGATAGATGTCAAAGATGCCAAATTATTATTTTTTCAAGAAAATACACCGAATTATTATTTTGGTTTTAGAAATAGAAATTATCAATATAAAGTAAAATTAACATTATATTTGTTTCTGTCAAATAACTCTTTGATCTATTATCCTTAAAGTGGTATAGTTTTTTTTTTTCAATTTAAACGATGCTACATGTCTCCCAATGTCGTATCCCAAATTTTGTTATATTCGTTTTTTTTTTTTATTATAGAATGCCCCTATAACGCAAATATTAGGACGTATTGACAAAACTTTAGATTTTGGTAGATGCGCTGCTAATCTAGAATTTCACATTTAAATTTGTAGTTTGGGGTCAAAATCCCGAAAACCGAAATCCTGAAAACCCAAAATCGCGAAAATCCAGAGTCCTGAAAATCTAGAATGTAGAAAACCCAGAATCCAAAATCTTGAAATCCAGTTTTTAAGCGCGACGAAGAATCTACTATTTTTTTTGTAACTTCAGAATATATTTTATATCCTTGCATCTATATTCTCAAAAATCAAAAATATAAAGTTATAAAAAAATTCCGAAAACCCAACATCATGAAATCCTGTCCGTAAATTTGTTATGGACTTAAATTTTTTTAGTTTCATGTTTTTAAATTTTAGGTCCATGAATGAGGCTCGTGGCTATAAATAAAATCATGGTCAATTCCACTTTTAGAAGAAAGCTTAATGGATTATTTTAAGATGCTTTATATACTTAAATGGGAGAACATATCAAAGCTATAATCTTTCTCAGATAAGAATTTAAAAACACTATCAAATAATACTCTTAATTTTCCTGTCCTAAATCTTTCATACAATTTATTTTTTAGCAATAGCACAATAGTGAAAAATCAAACGATATCAAAAGTCTCTTGAGAAAATCAATAATCTTAAGCCCTCCCCTCACTTACTTAGACTTCTTTTTTTTTTTAATTCACAGGCAGCTAATCCCGTATCGATGGGTAAAACAAGATCCAAGCAACAAACAGCTTCTGATGGTGCCTTCAGCGAAGACCCCGAGAAACCCTTCTCCACATCCGTCCTAAACGTTATCCTCCATGGAGACGCTGCTCTCCCTGGTCAAGGTGTCAACCAAGAATGTCTCAATATGGCTTATGTCCCACATTTCGAAGTTGGTGGAACCATTCATATGGTTGTCAACAATCAAGTAGGCTTCACCACCCCAGCCGAAACAGCACGCTCTACCGACTATGCAACAGATTTGGCCAAAACCATCCAAGCACCAGTATTCCATGTTAACGGTGACAATCCCGAACAGGTTGCCATTGTAACGCAACTAGCCTTCGCCTACCAACGAAAATTTCGCAAAGACGTCTTCATCGATATGAATTGTTTCCGACGGTGGGGTCACAACGAACTCGATGACCCAACATTCACCAATCCGGCTTTGTATTCGGTCATTGAAAATCGCAAGTAGGAAATTTAGTCAAGTGAAAACACATAAAACTCCCACACAGATCCGTTCCAGATACTTACGCTGAGCATTTGGCCAGTGCGGAGATACTCAGTTCAAATGAAGCCAACCAAGTGCGAACCAGTTTTATGAACTATCTAACCGATGAGCTAGCCAATGTCAACTCCTACCAACCCGAACCAACATATTTCCAAAGGCAATGGAGTGAATTGCAATCAGCGCCCAATGCCATAACCTATTGGGACACTGGCCTAGATTATTCGCTGCTTCATTACATTGGCACCAGAAGTGTTCAATATCCAGGCGGCTTTGTAGGTTTCATAGAGTAGATATATTAAAAATACAATTCCATGGTAATCCCATAAATCGATTCATTACCCCCCCCTCCCCTCCCCATTTTATATAGAATATCCACCCACATTTACTCAAAACCCATGTCGAAGGGAGGCTGAGGAAATTAAATTCGGGCCAGAAAATTGATTGGGCCACTGCCGAAGCCCTTGCCATTGGAAGTCTCTTGTACCAGGGACGCAATGTTCGACTAAGTGGTGAGGATGTTGGTCGTGGGACATTCTCCCATCGTCATGTTATGCTGGTCGACCAGAAAACCAACGAAATGTTCATCCCTCTGAACAGCATGGAACAAGTACATTGCGGGAAGCTGGAAGTGGCTCATAGTATCCTTTCCGAAGAAGCAGTGTTAGGCTTCGAGTATGGCATGGCCATAGATAACCCAAATAATTTGATCATATGGGAGGCCCAGTTTGGGGATTTTGCCAATGGTGCCCAAATCATTTTCGATAACTTCATATTCACAGGCGAGAGTAAGTACATAAAGATAATTGTAATTCATTCAGCACAGGTATAACCTTTGCTCTTTGTGTCATCGATTTCCATGCAGCAAAATGGATGGACTCGAATGGTCTGGTGATACTATTGCCACATGGCTATGATGGTGCTGCTTCGGAACATAGCAGTTGTCGCATAGAGAGATTCCTGCAATTGACTGATTCTAAGGAGACCAGTCCGGACGGCGATGATGTGAATGTGCACATTGTGAATCCAACCACACCGGCCCAATACTATCACCTGCTGAGGAGACAGATTGTGAGGAATTTCCGAAAGCCACTTATAGTGGTGGCTCCGAAAACCCTCCTCCGGCTATCAGCTGCCACCTCGGTGCACACCGATTTTCAGCCGGGAACGTTTTTCCGAAATGTTATAGGTGAGAATGAATGTTCCTCCTGCCTGGGATGTGTGCCTGGTTTTGTTAAATTATGTGAGTTGATATGATTTGATGTTTTGTATAGGGGATTGTGATGTGTTGGAGCCTGGCAAGGTCGATAAAGTTATTTTGTGCAGTGGAAGGCATTATTATACCCTAAATGATGAACGAGTGGCAAAGAAGATTGGAAATTGTGCTATTGTTAGAGTGGAGTCATTGTGTCCTTTTCCAGTACACGAGATTCAGGAAGAATTGGCCAAGTACAAAAATGTCAAATGTAAGTTGATTACTTTTAAGGAACATTTTGATGTGTGCTTACAAAACTAAATAACCATCCATCAATCTTTTGGTAAAACATTTGAAGTGCAACTGAAGTTTAATTTAATGTCATGGAAATATTTTCGTAAGGACATTGGAGAAAGTTAAAATATTTGATAAGTTAAAAGAATGATGGAACTTTTGTTTAGCAGCATTTTGAATAACCATTCAAAAAATTTTTAATTTCTTATCACGTTTTGTTTATTCATTTGCAAAATTAGGTTTCTAGGACACCGGTTTGGCCACGCAGAAGTAGTTTTTTTGTTGTCCATTTTATTTGATAACAAACAAAATATATAAAATGGCGCCCAATTCGAAACTTAACTTACCTGTCAAATATTTCATTGTGAATTATGGGTTTCAACCAATAAGCTTTCCCAGCCATCTCTTTTCTTACTCAGCTGCTTTAAATTGATTGTCTTTTGTCCGCTACCTTAAAAAAGGTCTTTTTCTATTGATCTATCCATCTGGGATGAAGTCGAAAACTTTCCGGACTATGCTCCATACAATACCTAGCCATATCAGCTGCTGAACCTTTTCGCGTTTGGCTAGGTAAGTGTCCTTTTACAAACCGTACAGTTCTTTGTCCTAGCAGACCATTAATCTGGATATCTAGCCCCCCTTAATAATAACGAAACATGTAGGAAAAAAGTCAACTATTGAGTTAAAAGTCTTTCAGTAGTCTTGATTATTTTTAGAAGTGGTCTGCATAAGTTTGCATTTTATTTTTAACTTTATTAATACATAAATAGAGTAGATTATTATCAACAACAATAATATTTAAGCTTGAACTTAACAGAGCATTGAGCTAAGAGAATATATATAAAATAAATTTAATAAACAATTCTAGTTATAAATTTTATATTTGTTTACGATATGACTGTTTAAAGTGGTTGAAGGTCTTTCCCCAAAGTGCTTTTCGAGGCGTAATTTATGTTTGGAACGTACTATTCCATGTGATCCACGAGAGTAAATCCTGGTCTTTTGTCGAAAAATCTGCAAATTTGGGGCAGTTCTTGCATTATTATGTTCAATGCTCGAGCTATTATAAGATATTATCATTGAATTTGTGAAATTGGTAGAGACTATTGTTTTCTCAGTGGTTGACTTGACCGAATTTGCTATGTTTATTTGGAATTTTGGTATCTCAGTGATTTGCTTTAATGAACTTGGTTTGTTGATAGGGGACACCTCTTTTTCAGTGGTTGTCTTGAAAGAACTTGGCATGTTGATAGGGAATACAGCTTTTTCAGTGGTTGACTTGAATATCGTTTTTTCAGTGGTTGGCTGAAACGAACTCGATATGTTGATAGAGAAAACTGCTTTCTCAGGAGTTGGCTGGAATGAACCTGGCATGTTGATAGGGAACACTGGTTTCTCAGTGCTTGTCTTAAACGATCCTTTTATGTTGATAGGGAACACCTCTTTTCCAGTGGTTGACTTGAACGAACTTTTTATGTTGATAGGGAACACTGATTTCTCAGTGCTTGTCTTGAACGAACTTTGCATGTTGACAGGGAATACCTCTTTTTCAGTGGTTGTCTTGAACGAACTTTGCATGTTGATAGGGAACACTGGTTTCTCAGTGCTTGTCTTAAACGATCCTTTTATGTTGATAGGGAACACCTCTTTTTCAGTAGTTGACTTGAACGAACTTTGCATGTTGATAGGGAACACTGGTTTCTCAGTGCTTGTCTTAAACGATCCTTTTATGTTGATAGGGAACACCTCTTTTTCAGTGGTTGTCTTGAACGAACTTTGCATGTTGATAGGGAACACCCCTTTTTCAGTGGTTGACTTGAACGAACTTTGCATGTTGATAGGGAACACTGGTTTCTCAGTTATTGTCTTGAACGAACTTTGCATGTTGATAGGGAACACCTCTTTTTCAGTATTTGACTTGAACGAACTTTGCATGTTGATAGGGAACACTGTTTTCTCAGTGCTTTTCCTGAACGAACTTTGCACGTTGATAGGGAACACCTCTTTTTCAGTGGTTGACTTGAACGAACTTTGCATGTTGATAGGGAACACTGTTTTCTCAGTGCTTGTCTTGAACGAACTTTGTATGTTGATAGGGAACACCTCTTTTTCAGTGGTTGACTTGAACGAACTTTGCATGTTGATAGGGAACACTGGTTTCTCAGTTATTGTCTTGAACGAACTTTGCATGTTAATAGGGAATACCTCTTTTTCAGTGGTTGACTTGAACGAACTTTGCATGTTGATAGGGAATTTTGGTATCTCAGTGCTTGTCTTGAACGAACTTTGCATGTTTATAGGGAACACCTCTTTTTCAGTGGTTGTCTTGAACGAACTTTGCATGTTGATAGGGAACACCTCTTTTTCAGTGGTTGTCTTGAACGAACTTTGCATGTTGATAGGGAACACCTCTTTTTCAGTGGTTGACTTGAACGAACTTTGCATGTTGATAGGGAACACTGGTTTCTCAGTTATTGTCTTGAACGAACTTTGTATGTTGATAGGGAACACCTCTTTTTCAGTGGTTGACTTGAACGAACTTTGCATGTTGATAGGGAACACTGGTTTCTCAGTTATTGTCTTGAACGAACTTTGCATGTTAATAGGGAATACCTCTTTTTCAGTGGTTGACTTGAACGAACTTTGCATGTTGATAGGGAATTTTGGTATCTCAGTGCTTGTCTTGAACGAACTTTGCATGTTTATAGGGAACACCTCTTTTTCAGTGGTTGTCTTGAACGAACTTTGCATGTTGATAGGGAACACCTCTTTTTCAGTGGTTGTCTTGAACGAACTTTGCATGTTGATAGGGAACACCTCTTTTTCAGTGGTTGTCTTGAACGAACTTTGCATGTTGATAGGGAACACCTCTTTTTCAGTGGTTGACTTGAACGAACTTTGCATGTTGATAGGGAATTTTGGTATCTCAGTGCTTGTCTTGAACGAACTTTGCATGTTTATAGGGAATACCTCTTTTTCAGTGGTTGACTTGAACGAACTTTGCATGTTGATAGGGAATTTTGGTATCTCAGTGCTTGTCTTGAACGAACTTTGCATGTTTATAGGGAACACCTCTTTTTCAGTGGTTGTCTTGAACGAACTTTGCATGTTGATAGGGAACACCTCTTTTTCAGTGGTTGACTTGAACGAACTTTGCATGTTGATAGGGAACACTGGTTTCTCAGTTATTGTCTTGAACGAACTTTGCATGTTGATAGGGAACACCTCTTTTTCAGTGTTTGACTTGAACGAACTTTGCATGTTGATAGGGAACACTGTTTTCTCAGTGCTTTTCCTGAACGAACTTTGCACGTTGATAGGGAACACCTCTTTTTCAGTGGTTGACTTGAACGAACTTTGCATGTTGATAGGGAACACTGTTTTCTCAGTGCTTGTCTTGAACGAACTTTGTATGTTGATAGGGAACACTTCTTTTTCAGTGGTTGACTTGAACGAACTTTGCATGTTGATGGGAAACACCTCTTGTTCAGTGGTTGACTTGAACGAACTTTGCATGTTGATAGGGAACACTGGTTTCTCAGTGGTTGTCTTGAACGAACTTTGCATGTTGATAGGGAACACCTCTTTTTCAGTGTTTGACTTGAACGAACTTTGCATGTTGATAGGGAACACTGTTTTCTCAGTGCTTTTCCTGAACGAACTTTGTGTGTTGATAGGGAACACCTCTTTTTCAGTAGTTGACTTGAACGAACTTTGCTTGTTGATAGGGAACACCTCTTTTTCAGTGGTTGACTTGAACGAACTTTGCATGTTGATAGGGAACACTGGTTTCTCAGTGGTTGTCTTGAACGAACTTTGCATGTTGATAGGGAACACCTCTTTTTCAGTGTTTGACTTGAACGAACTTTGCATGTTTATAGGGAACACTGGTTTCTCAGTGGTTGTCTTGAACGAACTTTGCATGTTGATAGGGAACACCTCTTTTTCAGTGTTTGACTTGAACGAACTTTGCATGTTGATAGGGAACACTGTTTTCTCAGTGCTTTTCCTGAACGAACTTTGTGTGTTGATAGGGAACACCTCTTTTTCAGTAGTTGACTTGAACGAACTTTGCTTGTTGATAGGGAACACCTCTTTTTCAGTGGTTGACTTGAACGAACTTTGCATGTTGATAGGGAACACTGGTTTCTCAGTGGTTGTCTTGAACGAACTTTGCATGTTGATAGGGAACACCTCTTTTTCAGTGTTTGACTTGAACGAACTTTGCATGTTGATAGGGAACACTGTTTTCTCAGTGCTTTTCCTGAACGAACTTTGTGTGTTGATAGGGAACACCTCTTTTTCAGTGTTTGACTTGAACGAACTTTGCATGTTTATAGGGAACACCTCTTTTTCAGTGTTTGACTTGAACGAACTTTGCATGTTTATAGGGAACACTGGTTTCTCAGTGGTTGTCTTGAACGAACTTTGCATGTTGATAGGGAACACCTCTTTTTCAGTGTTTGACTTGAACGAACTTTGCATGTTGATAGGGAACACTGTTTTCTCAGTGGTTGTCTTGAACGAACTTTGCATGTTGATAGGGAACACCTCTTTTTCAGTGGTTGACTTGAACGAACTTTGCATGTTGATAGGGAACACTGTTTTCTCAGTGCTTTTCCTGAACGAACTTTGTGTGTTGATAGGGAACACCTCTTTTTCAGTAGTTGACTTGAACGAACTTTGCTTGTTGATAGGGAACACCTCTTTTTCAGTGGTTGACTTGAACGAACTTTGCATGTTGATAGGGAACACTGTTTTCTCAGTGCTTTTCCTGAACGAACTTTGTGTGTTGATAGGGAACACCTCTTTTTCAGTAGTTGACTTGAACGAACTTTGCTTGTTGATAGGGAACACCTCTTTTTCAGTGGTTGACTTGAACGAACTTTGCATGTTGATAGGGAACACTGTTTTCTCAGTGGTTGTCTTGAACGAACTTTGCATGTTGATAGGGAACACCTCTTTTTCAGTGGTTGACTTGAACGAACTTTGCATGTTGATAGGGAACACTGTTTTCTCAGTGGTTGTCTTGAACGAACTTTGCATGTTGATAGGGAACACCTCTTTTTCAGTGGTTGACTTGAACGAACTTTGCATGTTGATAGGGAACACTGTTTTCTCAGTGCTTTTCCTGAACGAACTTTGTGTGTTGATAGGGAACACCTCTTTTTCAGTAGTTGACTTGAACGAACTTTGCTTGTTGATAGGGAACACCTCTTTTTCAGTGGTTGACTTGAACGAACTTTGCATGTTGATAGGGAACACTGGTTTCTCAGTGGTTGTCTTGAACGAACTTTGCATGTTGATAGGGAACACCTCTTTTTCAGTGTTTGACTTGAACGAACTTTGCATGTTTATAGGGAACACTGTTTTCTCAGTGCTTTTCCTGAACGAACTTTGCACGTTAATAGGGAACACCTCTTTTTCAGTGGTTGACTTGAACAAACTTTGCATGTTGATGGGAAACACTGTTTTCTCAGTGCTTGTCTTGAACGAACTTTGTATGTTGATAGGGAACACTACTTTCTCTGTGCTTGTCTTGAACGAAGTTGGTATGTTGATAGGGATTATCTCTTTTTCAGTGGTTGACTTGAACGAACTTTGCATGTTGATAGGGAACACCTCTTTTTCAGTAGTTGATTTGAATGAAGTTTGCATGTTCATCGGGAACACTGATTTCTCAGTGCTTGTCTTGAACGAACTTTGCATGTTGATAGGGAACTCCTCTTTTTCAGTGGTTGACTTGAACGAACTTGGCATGTTGAAAGTGAATGCAGATTTCCCAGTATTTGGTTTGATCGAACTTGCTAAGCTGATTGGAAATACTGCTTTCTCGATCGACTTAGGCAAGTTTGTAAAGAATATTGATTTCTCAGTTGTGGCCGAGAACAAATTTGGAATATTGATGGAAGGTAATTTTTTTTCAGTATTTGGGTCAAACGAACTTGGTATGTTGATAGGGAATACTGCTTTTTCAGTAGTTGGCTTGAACGAACTCGATATGTTGAAAGGAAATATTGCTTTCTCAGTGCTTGTCTTGAAAGAACTTGGAATGTTGATAGGGAACACATTTTTTTTAGTGGTTGGTATGATCGAACTTGCTAAGCTGATAGGAAATACTGCTTTCTCGATCGACCTTGGCAAATTTGTAAAGAATATTGATTTCTCAGTTGTGGGCGTGAAGGAACTTGGTATGTTGATAGGGAATACTCCTTTTTCAGTAGTTGGTTTGATCGAATTTGGTATTTTGGTAGGGAATACTGCTTTCATCGTGGTTGGTTTGACCCAACTCGGTGTTTTCTCATTGGTTGGTTCGATCGAACTTGGTGTGTAAACATGATAAATTGTTTTCGCAGTGGGTGGTTTGAACCAACTGGGTATGGTGATGGGAAACACTGCTTTCTTAGGAGTTGGCTGAAGCACACTTGGTATCTTTATAGGGATTATTGTTTTCTCAGTGGTTGACTTAAAAGAACTTGGAATGTCGATAGGGAATACTCCTTTGTCAGTGGTTGGCTTTAACGCACTTGATGTGGTGATAGGGAATATTGTTTTCTCCGTGATTAGTTTGAACGAATCTGGTAAGCTCGTAGGGAATACTGCTTTCACCGTGGTTGGTTTGACCCAACTCGGTGTTTTCTCATTGGTTGGTTCGATCGAACTTTGTGAGTAAATATGATAAATTGTATTCTCTGTGGTTGGTGTGATCGAACTTGGTAAGCTAGTAGGGAATATTCCTTTTTCAGTGGGTGGTTTAAAAAAACTTGGCATGTATATGGGGAACACTGATTTCGTAGGAGTTGGCTGGAGCACACTTAGTATCTTGGTAGGGATTATTGTTTTCTCAGTGGTTGGCTTCAAAGAACTTAGAATGTTGATAGGGAATATTGCTTTTTCAGTTGTTGGTTGGATCGAATTTGGTATTTTGATGGGAACCACTGTTGGGGTTGGGGTTGGCTGAAGCACACTTGGTAAGTTGATAGGGAACATTATTTTCTCAGTAGTTAATTTCATCGAATTTGGAAAGCCGGTAGTTAATATTGATTTCACCGTGGTTGGTTTGACCCAACTCAGTGTTTTCTCGATTGAACTTGGTGAGTAAACATGATAAATTGTTTTCTCGGTGGTTGGTTTGATCGAACTTGGTAAGCTGGTAGGGAATATTACTTTTTCAGTGGTTGGTTCGAACCAACTTAGTATGTTGATGGGGAACATTGCTTTCTTAGGAGTTGGTTGGAGCACACTTGGTATGTTGGAAGGGAATATTTTTTTCTCATTGGTTGACTTGAACCAACTTGGAATGTTGATAGAGTATTCTGCTTCCTCAGTTGTTGGCGTGAACGCCCTTACTCTGTTGAGAGGAAATACGGCTTTCTCAGTGGTTGACTTCAAAGAACTTGGTAAGTTGAAAGGGAATGTTGCTTGTCCAGTGATTGGCTTGAACGAACTTGATATGTTGATAGGGAATATCGCTTTCTCAGTGGTTAGTTTGATAGAATTTGGTGAACTGGTAGGGAATATGGTTGGTCTCAACGACCTTGGTATGCTTGTAAAGAATATTGATTTCTCCGTTGTTGGCGTAAACGAACTTGGTAAGTTTGTTGGATGTATTGCTTTCTCGTTGGTTGCTTCAAACAAACTTTGTATTTTGATAGGGAATATTGCTTTCTCCGTGGTTGGTTTGACCCAAATTGGTGTTTTCTCGTTGGTTGATTCCATCGAACTTGGTGAATAAACATGATATATTGTTTTATCGGTGGTTGGGTTGATCGTACTTGATAAGCTGGTAGGATATATTACTTTCTCTATGGTTGGTATTTTCGAACTCGGTAAGTTGATGAAGAATATTGCTTTGTCATTAAGTGGCTGGATCGAACTTAGTAAGTTTGTAGTTAACGTTGCGTTCTCAGTGGTTGGTTTCACCAAATCTGTTGAGTTGTCAGGAAATATTGCATTCTCGATTGCTACTTTCATCGAACTTGGTAAGTTGATAAAGAATATTGCTTTACAAGAGGTTGGCTTGAACGAACTTGGTAAATAGATGGGGAATTTTACTGTCCCAATGGTTGCCTTGAGTGAGCTTGGTAAGTTGATAGTTAATAGTTCTTTCTCAGTGGTTGGCGTAAACGGACTTGTGCTGTTGAGAGGAATAATTGCTTTCTCCGTGGTTGGTTTAAGTGGACTTGTTGAGTTGAGATTTAATGTTGTTTTCTCAGTTGTTGAATCGAGCGATGAATTTGTTTCGTGAACAGTTTTTGTAAAATTCTGAAAAATAAACTCAAAATTTTGAAAAAAAAACTAAGAAAATTAATTGATTTCAAAATTAATACAAAATTTGTAGGTTTTAGCTTAAGTTCTCAATTGAAAGTATTGGCTAATTAAATACAATGCTCAATTTTTTAATAACATTTTTTCAAGCTATCAATTTAAATGAAAAATCTGGTTTCTTACAAAAAGATTTTTGGGTTAAATTTTAAGATTTATCTTAATTTTCAATTCAGGTCAAAAACATTAAAAGCTGTCCAGTGTTATCATTCCCGCAGAAATTTGTGGGGGAACTTAGTTAAATGGTCAATATTTTATCTGATGGAAAATGTATGAAAATGTGTTTTTCTCAAATTGGTGTAAGGGGGCCAAGTTAAGGTGACTTATTGGACTTATATCCAGTGCCTCTATTGTTCTATATTAATATTAACAAGTTGGTTCAATAGCCTACAATTTGAACAACAAGGTTGTTCGACGCAATCCTAGTCTTTTTTTTTCAATTTTCAAAATTATTAAAACAAAAGTTTCCAGTAGATATGTATGTATGTTCCATAATCAATAAATGTTACTTCTTAGTATCCACAAAACGATATCTTTTATTTCAATCGTCTTGCCTTCAGAATTTATATCCAAAGTTCATATTAATATCATTTATTTATTCGACAGCAATAATTTGGAGTCAAGAAGAATCACGAAATGCTGGCGCTTGGAGCTTTATACGCCCCCGCTTTGAGCACATGATTGGAAAACAGGTACCGTAAAGAAAAAAATTGATTACTTTCATATACATACCTAAATAAAAAAAAAAAGTGAAACAAAAATATTGCCTTCGTTTTGTTTTTACAAGAAGTCAGCTAATCAAACTCATACTCATTCTATTCAATTTCAGTTGAAATACTGTGGACGTGCCGAAGCTGCAACAACAGCAACTGGAATTGGTAAAATTCACAAAAAGGAACTCGAAGATATCGTCCTGAATCCATTTAGAGCCTAAAGACGTGTGGTTGTATAGATGTTGTATCTTAAGATTATTTTGTTCTCTTAGTTTGTGATGTAAGTTTGTTTGAATTTAGTTTTTTTTTTTCTTCATGCCCGTTTTTTTATCAAGAATAAGGAAGTGTATGTATATATAATAAAAAGGACATTTTTTTTTTACTTATATCATTTATTTTTGTTGATTTTTTTGCTCCTCCAAATTGAGAAGTCTTGTTTTCCTTGACAACAAGGCTTATATGAAGCATATAGAAAGTAAGTAGATGGCAAAAAAAAAAAAGTGTTCAAACTCAAATCCAATTCGATGAAAGTTCGTTACTTAATTTAAAGAAAGACGCCCAAGGATAATAAGAAGGAAATTGCTATGCCTCTGGAAGTTTTTAATGAGAATACGTTTCTTTTTTTTGTCGTTGGGTGTTGGTAGGCGTGAGAACGTTGTTAGAATATTCGAAAGATACTACCTAAATGTTAAGGAAAAAAACAGTTTAAGCTTCTTGATAAGAAATAGATTAAAATTTGATCCTTATAAACATGGCAACGGATGTCACATAATTGGATTTTAGTAAAAAAAAATTTGATAACAGGATATACCTATACCTACATAAGTTTAGGTGTTTATTTGTTTGTTTTCTTCTTTCTTTTGATAATTAACAAAAGTAATTTGTACAAAATTGTCATTCAGAAAATAATGAAAAATTAAGTCTTAGTAAAATAAGAAAAAAAAAAAATAAAGCAATTGAAGAGAAAAGAATCTTTTAACCTTTTAACAGCAAAAAAAATTCGTGAAATTCTATGGTATTCCTTTTCTCCGAGAGTATAAAACATGTTTTATTATTTTTCATATTCGGTAGATTCATTTTTTTTTTTACAGATACTTTAGTTTTTAAACTAAACATTTTTTTTAAATTTTCTTACCAATTTTTACTTTTAGAACACAATTCTAAGTTTTATATACTTAAAATTAAATTAAAAATGGCAGAACTCAAGAAGAATAGAATGCTATAGTTTTGCTATGAAACGAACTTCTTAATTAAAGAAGTATGAAGTCAATTTTATAGTGTTATGTAATTTTTGGATTCTATATTTTAACTTGCGATTTAGGTAGGTACTATAGGGCAATTTTAGGACTCGGAAAAAAAATCAAAATCGAGATAACAATTTTACATGACATTACGATGATGGGGATGCCAAAACTGTGGGTCCGGCAATTCTGTCTGTCTGTGTGTACCTCGACTCGAGATCCTCGAGCTACAGCCTAAACTACTTGAGCGATTTTCTTCAAAATTGATAGTTAACAGTTTTTGGTCATTCCCTAGAGGGCAAATTGAAATTTTTTGTTTAGGACCAAAACTAACGGTACCTGTAACATAAAGAAATAGAAAAGTTGATTTTTAAACCGGCTCTAATGATTTTGATTATAGTGAAGGTTTTTGAATGAACAACAACAACTTGTGTGTGTTACCACCAAGTTCATAGGCTGGAGTTATAGCAATTTCATTTTGATTAAAAATTTTATGTGCAGTGTAACACATAAAAGCTTGCTTTGGAAATAAAAAAAAATATATTTCTTGTACCGTTATTAAGACGGTACCTGCCATTGAACGGTTTCCGACCAAAATTTGTATACAAAAAAGTTAAAACAATCATTATGACATACCAACTTTTTTTTTTAAATGATAGAAAATTTGTATACATAATGCATTTGGTAGTAGGGTTATTCAAGGTTCCGTAACAAAAAAAAAAAAATGAGAAAAATTAAGATTTGTAGTCACGGCACATAAAAAACCGTCACAGGGTGACCATTTTATCGACTTTTATTCAAATGCCCATAACTCACAAAATATATGCACTGAACCAAATCCTTACGTAAATACAACGAAAAAATTCGTTGAGCCAACGAAAATTTAATTAATTTTCAGCCGATGAAAAATTTAATTGGCTCAACGAAATGGCTTTCATACGTTAATGAAGAACTCCATCAATTTACGAAAACTTTCGTATTTTAATGAAATTTTTCATAAAAATTTTTGATCGAGAATTAATGAATTTGTACATCACTTTACGAAATTTTTTCATCAATTAACGTAAAATTTAATTAAAGCTTTCGTAAGTTAAGGAAGTTTTTCGTAAATTTTATGAATATTTTAATTAAATTACGAAAAAATATTCGTTAGCTAACGAAACTTTTCGTTGTATTAATTATTTTTTTAGTAGATTATTCTTACATTCTTTTCGTAGAGTTACGAATTTTTTCGTTAACCTACGAATTTTTTCATTCATTTTTCTTTTTATATTTAATTGGACTTGTTAAATCATTGATTTAATATAGCTTTTTATGGCCTTTAGTCCAAACAAAAAATTGGCGTTTGTGCCGGTGGAACTCACTTGGACTCATCAGTTGACTGACTTATCGTGAGACACCTTGTCAATACGCAAATATTTTTTATATTCAGCTCAACTTACATAGATTTTTAAACAAAAACCTAATGTGAACTATATCCAGCAAGATTAAATTTTTAATGCTTAAAACAGAAATGCACCCAAGTCTACGTTGTTTTTTGTAAGGCAACGATTTTTTTTCGTTAACTGATGTATTTTTTCATAAGCCGATGTAATATTTCATTAGTATATGAAGAATTTTCATAAGCTTATGAAGATTTTCGTTAGTTAATGTTGAATTTCATAAGTTAATGAATTTTTTAGTTACTTAATTAAAACTTTGATAAAGTAAGGAAAAAATTCTTATTTTTATTCTTTAAAATGAGTATGAATTTTTTTGTTAATTGATGAATCTTTTCATTGAATTGGATTTTTTGGCACCAAAAAGGGAGAAAAAGTGTATGAAACGTTTTCATTAATTGATGAAAGTTTTCGTATTACGAAAAATTACATATTTTCGTTGAGCCAACGAAAGTTTCGTTGGGCCAACGAAAATGTAGTGTATGAAACGATTTTCGTAATTTTACGAAATTTATTATTTTCAGTGTCACCACCTACCCTATCTACCGTTTTCGTTTAGACGTTAACTTTTGGGACACCCTGTATATAAAATATTGTTTTTTTTTTAATTTTTTTTCTAAAAATTCGTTTTTATGCAAGAAATCAAACGGCGTATCGGTTTTATGTAAAAAATCATTTAAAACGGTGTTTAACCCTTAACTATAGTGGTGGGTCCAGGGGACCCACATCTACTTTTAAAAAGTTAATAAAAACCGTTGAAAATTAATTTTCTCTTTTTTTTTTTTTTTTTGTTTCTTCTTCTAAAATTGTTATCTTTTAATGCTTAAAAAAAAAATTTATAAAAAAATTCAATTTTGTATTTTATTTTATCATTTCAAAACACTACAAATTTTCACCACTATAGTTAAGGGTTAATTAATTATAATAACAGACTTTTTTTTTTTACACTACTTATAAAATTCTTTAAAAATATCAAATTTTAAATTTTTTCCTAATTTTGGTTCAGTAACAAAACATTAACATAAGAGTTACTCTTATGGTTGGAGCAAGTACGTGCGACTCCAGTCGTGCATTTTATTTATTAGATAATCTTTTCAAGATCTCATAATCGTTTCATAATCTGAAAGTCTAATAATAAAAGTTATTTTCGTAATAACCGCCAAAGCTATTTACGAAGGGATTAAAAAGTATTTAAGAAGACAAAGAAAATGAAGACTTATGTAAGAAGAAGTAAAGAAGTATTAAAAAAATATATTAATAATATATTAGAAAAAAGAATAGGTATAAATCCTTCTATTGGACCGCCCACTTTCTTTTTTTATCTGCTTAATATGAACATAAATCTTTCTTAATATGAATATCAGAAGCACCTTTTTAAACTCCTTCTTTATATTATTCCGTGCTTACTGAGATATCGCATATAATATGTACCTACTTTGAGATTTTTAGCTTGTCCCAGTACTTTCAGTGGTTTTAGATTTATATGAAGTCCCTTGATAGTCCCCGAACCCATGTCCTTCAAACCTACTACAGCAGTACAACAACGAAAACTTAAAACTTATTTTTCTCGAAACTTGATTTTTTCCGTGCCGTGAAATATCACTCCAAAATTCGTTAACTCATTGGTCAAGGGCATTGCATGAATTTAAAAATTCAATATATTTTTTACAATAAATATGGTTGTTAACAATTTGTTTATATAAAAACATTGTATTTTTTTTTTTGTCAATAAATGCTTTCAGATCTATAAAAAAATATATTGAAAAACCTGTCGTCCATCAGAGGGATATCTCTCTCTCTTTCATTTCGCATGCAATATCAATAAATGGATTCTTTCTGCAGTTGTACTACTCAAATTTCGAAAGCGTTTCCCTCCCCTGTTTTCCCTCCCACATTTCAATAATCGGAAAAATTAAACTAGTGATAATTAAAATCGATATCTGCTATCAAATCCAGTCGTGTTACCCTACCGCTCCTACTTTATACTCATTAAATAAAGGAAGTGTTCAAAAAAATGTCGTTCTTTAGAAACAATTTCATACATATTATTATTTATCTAAAATGAAATAATTATATGTAATGGTGATGATTTGATGAAATTTAAATAATAAAATAAGAAATATTTCCCATAAAACTCCCTTTAAGCTTATAATGACTATACAAAATTAAAAGACATAAAAGGAGTTTTGACCTGTGTAAATGAGGTATGTTTACAGATTACAGCTTCGGAAAAGCTTCTTTTAGAATTTGATTAGAATTATTATCATAATAGTAAAATGCTCTGCTCTATAGAATTCAACTTGTATAACATTCTCCTTTTGCCATGCAAAAAAAAACTTCCTGTAAAAATGCAACTTCTGCAAATAGCTATTTTATCAAAGTTGGAAGATTAAAGATATTTATTCAGTATTTTCACTGATATTTCAATTACACGAATTTTTTATATCAGATATTATCTATATGTATGTAATGTATGTATGTATCCATTTATTAACACCCAAAAAAATAAAAACAACATTTCTTTATTTTATTACTGTTTATTTGATTTTATACATAAAGTTAAAATTAATAATTGCTTTATTTCAGCAATTATATAACTTAGTTTTGTGTTTTCTTGTATAACATCAAAAAAAGTGTTTTTATTTTCTTGACTTTATTTATTGAACAGTGAAAAAAGTTGTTATCCTTAAAACTTTAATGCTATTCTTAAAAATACCTACTAAAAAAAAAAAACATCTGTAATTTATTTTTTTTTTTTTTTATGAATAGCTAGGTTTTTTTTCGTTAACTTAAGGTATGTTAATCCTAAATTACTTAGAAACAACTAAAATGGCATTGGAGTGGAGATTTTTTTTTTTTTGTTTTTTTAGTATTCATAAGAAATGGCAGAGACTTAGTTATATTTATAAAGAAAAAAATTTGATAAGAAGCAGTAAATTTAGAATTTTGTGTATACAGTTTTTTTTTTTTGTTTTTTTTTCATCCGAATATATATGACACCGAAATTTGTGTTTTTGTTTTTTTTTGGCCGAAATTTCATTTGGTTTTAATTTTTTTTTTTTTGTATTCTAACTACGGGAGTTTAAGTCTAAATTAATTGTTTTCCGTAAACTTCTCCTATAATTTCATAAAACGTTACAGAAGTGTCATACACAAATTTTAGAAATCATATCCAAAAGACGAGTGCCAGGCAAAGCGCTATTACCGTCATCACCGTTTCAAGACGTCTCCCCGAATCCCAACCGCATTCAAGTTCCGATTTTAGTATCTAAGGAAAGTTAAAAATTTAGATTTTTAAAAATTGTTGGTAACTTCCACTTACCTCCATGAGTTGTGCTGAATTCTTATTTGCACAACGTGTTTCCCTCAGATCGTCATCGTGGTCATCACAATTGTGTCTTCCATAGATTTGGCATGGCGAGTTCATGAATGTTCGGAACACTGTGTCTGTCCATATTTGAGAAGAACAAATGTATTGTCTTCGTTTTCGTTGCCAGAATTCTACCCAACTTTTAGACAAAAATATCGTTTTTTAATGTCAAAAACGGGTTTTTTCGAAAAAAAAACTATAAACCTTACCCTAAACTGCAATCACAGTTGAGATCACTTCCTGACATTTTCAAATCCGTTAGGAACACACTATTTGGAAGATATGGCACAGATCCGGTATTTGGATTTGGTATCTGTTTCATCTGAAGATTATGGTATCGAATGTCTATCGAAATATTTCGAACACGGCCCATATCTTTGAAGAAATTTGGTGGAAATCCTGGCAGTGATGTGTTAAAGAGTTGAATGTAAATGTACGGTGATCGCATTCCCTAAAAAAAGACACTTTAGACGTTTTTGAGTTAAAAAAAACTATTAACCTACTTTCAATATCGTCTCTCCTAATGTTGAAAATTGTGGTCCACTAAATGTTATGTTTTTCAGTTTTGATGGCAAATGTCCAGACATTTCCTTCATCAAGTCTGTTGGTGAACCCATTTGAACAATCTTCGGTTCTTGACCCTGACTTTGAGGTATTATTCGCATAAATGGCTGTGGTGCTTCAATCCATAACTCTCGAATGTTATGATGATTAACCAACAAATTCGGAATGTTGAATTCTTTCAAATGTGAGTAAGCTGTTATTTTTAGTGACCTCAGATGTGGAAGGCTTTCCAGTGAACCATACTTTTAAAAAAAATTTTTAAAACTCAATATTTTCAAAAATAAACTCCATAACAATCAATACCTCAAAATTATGCAATCTAAAGTTTGAAATATCCAACATCTCCAAATCTTCATTAACTCCATCAAAGCTATTATTATTCAATGATGTTATTGGATTGCCTGAAAGTTTCAAAGTTCTCAGATGTGGCAGCGATTGTGTCAGTAAAGGTACATTTGTTAAATCATTATTTGACAAATCTAACATTCTTAAATTTGTCATGTTGTGTGCTAGTTCTTGTGGTATTGACGGCAGGTTATTATAGCCTAAACGGAACTCTCGTAAATGTTTCAATCGAATTTCGGGAACAATACTAAGTGAGACATTTTCAAGGCCAAGTTTGATGAGAGAATTTTCCAATCCCATAAATGATCTATCCATAACTTTTAAATCACGATTGTGTGAGATATCGAGAACGGCTAGTCTTGGCATGGTGGCAAATACTGCATCGTCGATTCGTAGTAGATAGTTGTATGAAATGTCCAGATATCGTAGTGACTAAAAAAAGTTATTCAAAAATTGTTTGAAATAATTTTTGTTGTTTTGGTTTTCAAGATTGTAGGTACCCTGAATTTATTGGACAAGTCCATGCTGTGAATTGTGGCAATGTAGTTGTTAGATAAATGAAGTTCACATAGAGTTAGAGCAGCTAAACTTGACAAAGATGATGATGGTATTTTCAGCAATTGATTGTGTGATACATCCAATCTTAAAAGTAATGAAAGGAAATGCATAAAATTATTAGAATTTTTAGATAAACTAGAGAAAAATAGTTTTTATTTAATTTTAAAAAACTCCACCTTCCGGTTAGGTTTTAAAAATGTGACCTTAAGACATGATATTTGTTTAGACTTTTGCGGTAAGTTATATTACAACAAAAACATGCCTTAATGTTTAAATAAGAGACAAGTTCTTCTATGTGAGAAAGTTTCGCACAAAAATCATTGAAATATAAAAGAGACACCAAGTTCTATTTTTATTGGTTTGCTTGGAAATTTTTCATTTTTCGATTAAAGTTTTTGAATACTTGCCAAGAAATACCTACATACATTCAAAATATAATCGATTCATATTTAAAACCAAATCTTACAACTTGGTGCCTTTTTTAGTTCATTGATTTGTTTGGGAGGCTTTAGATATATAGAAGAACTTGGTTGGTATGTTTTTGTTCAGATTTCACTTCTATATGCAAAGCATAGCTCCAGGATTTTTAATTCATAGCACTTGTAAATGGCCTGAAAAGGATCCTGTGCCTACGTTCTGTAACTTAGTCGAGAACTTCTCGCATCGAAAAATTGTGAAACAAAAATTCCAAACGTTTCTCTATTTGGACAAAAACCTGTGTCTGTATCTCGATGTGAGAAGCAACTCTGTAAATTTCTTATTTCATTGGGATATATTGAAAATTATCAAAAAAAGGGAAAATATTTGTAGGTACCTTTGGCCATCAAAGGTCATATAGAGATAGCTTTACATTAAATATTCTAGGGCTCGGTAGTCCGAAGGTAGAGCAGTCGGTGAGCGAGTGGAGGGTACCGAACCGAGTTCAAATCACGGTTAGGGCATGAAATTTTTTCTTTCTTTAATATTCTTTTTTTATTTTGAAAATTTAAAGCCTGAATACATCAAAACAAAAATTCAAAAAAGTACAAAAAAGTAAAAAAAAGCTCAAAATAGGTCTGTTTAATGAATCTGATCTGCACAGAAAAGATCCGAAAAGTACAGGTTTGTGTGTTTCATAAGGAAACACCTTGGCCTAAACTGTTCTACAAACTGTCATTTTGTGTTCCATGAAGTTTTCCAGCACAGATAAGTTCAAGTTTTTCTGCCCCTACTTTTGAGGTAGAGCAAACGAGTGAGAAGTGTCAAACAGCAACTGATTTGTTTTATTTTTACAAAAATATATTTAAATAAATTCAAAATAATGAAAATTTGTTTAGAATATTCTTAATATGAAGAAAAATTCAAAATGTGAAAAAATATTCTGATTAATTATAATTTATTTGAATGAAAAGTCATAACAAAAAAAATCATTTTAATTTTAAGTTTCAAAACTGATAGGCAAAAGTCAACCCTATAAAATAGGAAGGTGTACTTTTCTGATCTCTTTTGTTTTGACAGTTTTCAAGAATTTGTGCTGTTCTGATCAATTCTGTTCCAGTTTTTCTTCATTAAACAGACCTAATATAAAAATCACATGTACATATGTATATTTACCTGACATCTATTGGAAAAAAATTAATAAAAAAAGCTCTTTTGTTTATGAAGTTTTAAATTTCAAATAAAAAAAAATTGAAAAAGTAAACAAATTACAGTCAACTCCATCTTAGTCGAATCGCCACAGGACACGAAAATTGGTTCGAGTTAGAGGGAAATTCGACTGAGAGGAATCTATTTAATCTTTTTGCTGCAGTCGGTTTCATTAAAGACGGTAAAAAAAATTTGAGTTAGAGGAAAATTTGACCTAAAGGAAGTACGACTTATAGGCAATCGACTGTATTTGAAATTTCAATTGTTTGTCAAAAGAGCTTTTTTTTCGCAAAATGACAGGAACTATGTGATCGAAGAGCTACCTTACGGAAAGGATATACAAAATTGTTTGGGTGTATTTGTTTTTAAAACTTTGTGAAAATTGAAAGCTTGGTCTTGTTCAAGCTTTTTGAATCGAATACTTTTCTAAAATGAAAGAGAGATATACAAACAAGCTACTAGGGGGAAGAAGAAAAAAACATAGTGTTTACTTTTTTGTACTTTTTTGACTTTGTGTTTTGATGTAGCTCAGGCTTTACGGTTAAATAAATAATTTTTATTATATCTAAAAGTATTTTCTTCAAATTAAATAGAAACACGCACACTAAATATTTATGTTGTTCTCGACAGGTTAAGCGTTCGCCCTAAATGTTGTTCTATTCGCGATGATGGCAGTAATGGCGATTAGTCTACCCATTCGCACAAGATGCAATTTAATATTATTGTTTGTCATTGTTAGTTTATATTTAAGCATTCTCTTGAGTTCAAAAATGTCAAAAATAAAGAAGAATTGATAATTTTTGAAACAGTACATTTCTGTCATTTCTTTAACAAAAAAAATGATACATATTAATATCAGAGATACCCAAAGGAGATAGGAAACTTCTGACGTCATACGCGTTTGCCTACAAGCTCCGTCGGATACTTTTGGCTAAATATGCGTGAAAAATCGGACGCTTTTGGCTAAGTATGCGTAAAAACACTGTGGTTACACTGAGTGTGTTTTTCACATTTATTCACGAATCCAAAAGAAATTACAACAACACGAAATAAACAAATGGGTTTTGGGGGGGTAAAACGTACGAAAGTTTCACATCTCCTTTGGGTATCTCTGATTAATATTTTAAACTCTTATTTATTTTATTAGTACAAATTTGGGGCGTACCCGAAACTAAGTAACAAGTGATTAGTTAAGTAAAAAAAAATTTAAGTCCTCAATTTTTTAACATTTTTTTATTGATCTTAGGTAAGAATTTTAGTCAAAACTAAACAAATTTTCTGTTTAGTGATAGTTGCTTGTGTGTTGATAGTTCAAATCAAAAGTATGATTTTTGGTGTGATGACTAATTTTGTACTCTGCAAAAATCGTGGAAGAGTCAAACAAAATGTATAGATGGACGCACAACCGCACAGACGCACAGACGTACAGACGCACGGACGGAATTGCGAGACCCACTTTTTGGAATTCTCCATCATCGTAATGTGGGTTTTGATCAAAACCTCTTATTTTTTTTATGACACGAACAAGTAAAGAGCAAGTAAAAATCACGATTTTTTTGTTCATTTAATTTTTTGGGCTTACATATGTGTAATAACAATATTGGGGATCGGTTGATAGTTCCTTTCCTTGAGAAAATCGTATCCTATTTGCATTAAAATAAAAATGTTGAAATCAAAACTATATTTAACTGTGAACTTATGACCCATGAAGGCGAGCCTCAACCCATTTTGAAGTTTGGAAATTCAAAGTTTCCACAAATTAGTACCTAGATAAAAAAGTAAAGCATATTTGATGTTTTTGCATTTTTTAATCAAAAACCAACAAAAGGTAAAGTTCTCTTAGTTGTAAACTTCTAAGTTTAGTTTTAATGAAATTCAGATTTGAAATTTTTGGCATTTTACCATGGCGACAGAGTCATTATATTTTAATAATTAAAACAGCGCAGATAGCACTAAACGAGCCTCAAAAGGTTTCGTTTTGTATTACAACGGTTACAAATTTTGTATCATTTAAAAAATAAAAAAAAACTTAAACGGTCACGGTGGCGTATGTGTAACATTTTTTTAAACACATTTTTTTTTGGAATAAATTCAGTTTTTTAATAAGTTATGTAACCAGTTGACCTTTGTACACATTTTGTAATCAGAAACGTATTATGTAAAGGTGAACATTTTACCTATAAAGCAATTTTTCAGCGTCCGTAAGTAAATCGTCAAAATCGGAGCTGTTCGTCCCGGTTCCAAAATAATTAGCTTTAGCTACTCGACCACAATATTATTTACTAAATATTATTTAATGAAAAATATTAAACTTCTTAAAAAAATATTACGCCTAACAATTTCTTGTTGGACGTACAAAGAACTCCCTTTCAAAATTACATTAATAAATAAGTTTTTAGACAAATGGTCATCTGAATTTTTCCCTTCACTTCCTTGCATGTATAGAAGTGATTAACCACTACAACCTTTTTTAACTGATAACAATGGACAAAGATGTGACATGTTTGGCAAACTAACAGAAAAATAAATGTATCAACGTATCATAGAATAAAACTACATGTGTCTATTATCCTAAACCCCAAAACATTCCTAGTGACCACATAAGCATTCCTTATAAATATTCCCATCACGACCACAAATACATACCTGTCATAGCATTAACTTTAATTAAAACAAAAACTGCCAACAACATTATTCATATTCAAACTAGATACTCTACTATACTCACTTCTCCATTCCTCCGTTATAAAAGATATTGTCCGGCAGCGACCGCAAATGATTATATGACAAGTCCATCACCCTTAACGCATAAATGGGCTTAAACATATCCTGTGGCATGTCAGTCAACCTGTTGTGTGATAGATACAAAACCTGTGGGCAAACACACAGATTATTTTAAAATCTATTTGATATATGCACAACTAGAACGGTAGGTAAACATAAGCTTTCTTGTCTAAAATTATCATATTACATCCAGGACCTCTACGACTACTCCAAAACTAACCTGAAGTTTCTTTGTGTTCTTGAAGGCATCAAAGTCAACTTCTCGTATTAAGTTGTGCGATATATCCAGCCAATGCAGATGTGGCATGTTACCAAAAACGTCTCTTGTTGCATTCTAAAAGGTCAAACGTACAAATTGAGAGATATAAAATTAAAGTCAATTTTTAACCCGAGGCCGGCCTAGTCGAATGCTGGCAACGGAATTCAAAATTACAGAAACATTCAGTCAGAACTCACCATAAGAGAATTGTAGCCCAAATGCAAATGGGTCAAGGATATTTCTGCTGGCCTGAAATATCCAGGATGAATAAGTGATATGTTGTTGTGTGATAAATCGAGAATTTTAATATTCGAATGGTAAACCGATCCTGTAAATAAAAAAACACACACACACTCACAAAAAACATATTGAATAAAATTAAATCAAAGGGTTTGACTTTTTCATTCGAAATTCAAAAAGGGGATGTTGTGGAAGTATCGTACCATGTTCGGAACGGGTCACCCATGATGAATTATACATTAACATTTTAATCATGTTATGGCTGACGTTAACATTTAAATTTGACAGAGTGCCAACCTGTTAATGGGGACCGATTGTTGTTTAAAATTTATATTTATTCGGCATGGTTTTAATTTTAACGGAATACCTGATCAAAGTAATCGAAATTGAAATTGGGAAGGGAATTGAATGCCATGTCCAACACTTCCAGTTTTGGCAGATTCTGAAATGCAAGAAATTAATTTAATATTTAATTTTATTTTATCCAAACAATATAATATTTTTAAATAATTAAAAAGTACTGTTTTAAATCAATGCACAAAGGAGTTGGTGCATCATTCATCTAAATTAGGGGTTAACGTTATGGATGGCTTTATGATGGCTTTACTCCATAGAGAATTTTTTTTTTAAATTGCTTAAAGTTGTGAAAAGGGTAGGTAAGTACAACGTACACGTACAGCCCAGTTTTTCTTAGGAAACGACAAGAGACAATATATTAAAAAACTATAAAAAACGATGGAGAGTTTGGAACTACACCTTTTTGTATAAAGAAAAGTCACTGTGGCGTATGCGCACCTTTTTGACTCATTAATTTTGTTTGATCATTATCTGATTTCTTAAATGATGTTAAAAACTTTTAAAAATCATAAAATGTATTTAGTTTGTAGATTATAACACTTTTAAAACGCAATGTAAATCCATTTGAAAAACAATAGGTAGTTTTCTATAAAGTGTAAAGTAATTATCGTTAAATCCAAAAAGAAACATGGTCGATATAATATGAAGTCTTATTTCCACAAAAAAAATATTTTGCTTGAAAATAAAACATTCATTATGGTAGCATTGAAAAGCTCATAACTTTTAAATTGTGCAACGAATATTCAACATGTTCATTGTAATTTTTTTTCTAATAAGTATTTAGAAAAAAAAAAAAGTTCAGATAACAATCAGACATGACATTACACTGATAGAGAATGCGAAATAAGTTAGATCCGCAACAAGTTAATATCCTTGTCTCTCTGCCAGTCTCTCTGTCTGTTTTAGAAGCTACAGCCAAAAAGGATGAACCGATAAACATCAACCATGATATGCAGGGTTTTTTCGAGACTCTCTGTTTTTGGAGTTTTTGCATTATTACCAAAATTTGGGAAAAGTTTAATGTTCTCGAAAACGACTTAAGCGATTTTGATAAAAAAAATTCATATTGTAGTTTCTAGACAAGGTCTATCTTTAAATTTAAAAAGAATTGATAATCATTATTAACAAAAAACGAAAAATTCAAAGTTAAATAAATTTTTATACAAAAGTAATTACATTTATATATTTACTATCTAGTACCTACTTAAAATACCTTGAAATACTTTTTTTAAAGAGTAATAGTAGATGAAACCAGCTTTAAGTAATAAACATTATATATTATAAGTACCCCCAAAGGATAATAAATTTTGAATTTTTGTATTTAAAAACAAAATTGTTTTATTTGGTTTTTTGTGTTGATTAGTAATTGCTACAAAATGGTATTCCAATTTGATTTAAACTTTTTGAAGTGAAAACTCCTGTAGTATTGTAGTGATTTGAAACAAGATGAAACGAAAAAGTGACACGAAAAATAAGTTGATCATAACTTTTTTGTTTTAATAGATAGATGAATGAAATTTATACAGTAGATAGGTAATTAAATAAATTATGATTGTGCAAAATTTCAATTAATTTCATATTCAAAATTCCGAGATAACGGTGAAAAGATGTTCTTTTTCTAAACACGTTATATCTTTTGATCTAAAGCACATAACAAATTTATTGAACTTTAATACGCACTGATAATATTACCTTTCATTTAATAGATCACACATAACGGTACGTGCTCTACAAGTTATTTGTTGCCGATGACCAGCCAGCAGTAGAGGAAGTAGGTACCGTAATCTCAGTTTGAAATTTCGACATGGTTGGCTTTGAAAAATTCTTACTTTTTTTGTAGGCATGGTAGAAATATGATTGAAGCGTCATATAAAAGGTGAAATAATAATGATATAAAATTTATTATAGGTTGTCTTTTAAAAAATGGATTTAATGGAGTTAGAAGAGAAAAGAGATTGATTGTTTATGAAAACTAATTGAGTTAAAAAAATTCTAGATCTTTTTGTAGATGTTTTATAGACATGGTCGATATAAATATTTTGAGCTAAAACAATAAGCTTTCAGATGGTTTAAAATTTATTGTAGGTTGTCATATAAAAAAAGTGATGGAATAAAAAAAGTTATATTTTTTCGATTTTTTTTTAAATGATTTTTAAGGTTTCACTTCAACCACGTGTGAATTGCACACATGATTTTTTTTTTTCAATAAATTATTTATTAAAAGCAGTTTTTTTTTAAACAGCTCTTTTACCATTTTGAATTTTTCTAACGTCACAGGCGTTACACCTTATTTGAAGGTATTCTCAGACAGAATAGTAAGAATACTTTTAAAAGAACAAACAAAAAAACAAATTAATATACTAAGTGTAAAAGTATTTAAATACTTAATTTATAGAATATGTAAATAAATAACATGGAACATGAAATTAACCTATTGTTTGTTTCGTTTTACTGAAAAGTTGATACCAAAAATGTGTTTTTGTTCGTATTTTCGACGGAATTTTTGTAAAATGTTAGCTAAGTTTTACTAAATCATCCAAAAGTTAAAGTTTTTCAACCAAAAAATTCTGTACTTAAAATTTCAAAACTAAACAATTTTTCATCAATTTTTTTTATTGAACAAAATTAGGACATTAAAAAAGTATTTTAATCGAAAAATGTATAAGGAAATATTTTGCTTTAAGCAAAATTCTAAATTACTTGAAATATGTTTAACAAGATTTTATCAAAATCCAAATGTTTTTATTAATGATGCAAATAAAAAAACTAAAAACTCAGTTTTTGAAGTTTTTTTTCAATATTTCAATGATCTAAATAATAGTTGTACCTACATTTTTTTTTTTATTTAGGTACCTACCACTTTTTATTTCTAAACTTTTTCGACCACAAATTTTTGCCAGAAATCGTTAAAAACCACGTTTTTACACCCCACCTTCTTTTTTCCCCCTTCACACTACTTCCTGCCATCTACTGCAGTTCAATAGATGTTTGCCCTTATACCATTCATCCTAAATTTTCAAATCACTCATTTTCTACTAATATTTTTTTTTATTATTATTTGCACTGGTCTATAAGTATAAAGGCTGTTCAAAAATGTATTTTAAAGAAATGAGACAAAAAGAACGAGCATAATTGCACTTTGTTATAAAATGAGGCATTTTTTTAATAATTAGAATGTTATTCAATTTTGCTTCATATTAATTGAAAACCAACCCACTGTTAACCCAAAATTCCAATGGCCACCGGAAATATCATTATTTAGCAAATACAACAACCACCACCTGCCAAATAAAATATTCCATTCAAATTTCCAAAAAATGCACTCCACACACATTTTTTGTGTAAAGCCTTACAAATGCATTGACATTTCATTGTCTGTTATTTTCTAACACAAACAAACCATTTCAGATTAATTTATACAAATTCTTAATTCAATTAATCAATCTAATGAAATAAAAAACAAAAATTCCATCCATACAACGAAAAAAAAAATTCCGATGCATCAAATCCAGTTGCCCTCAAACCTTGAAAAAAGGTACGTTCGCTTTTCTACGCAAAATCAAAAATAGAAAAAAAAAAACAAACTCAGCTGTCAATTAAGACAGCTCGTAAAAAAAATGTTTGACATATCGACCGAACGTCTACTAAAACAAGAATTTCCCAAGTTCCAAGCGCTTCTCAAATAATATTTCATCTTCTTTTTATTTGTTGTTTTTTTCTACAAAAATCTTCTAAGGGATCTCACTAATTTTAATTACAAATTTGTATATTAATTACAATTGAGATAAATGAAAATGCTTTAAAACCCTGGTGATTTGGGGGGTACAAGTGGTTTTATATGTGAATTCCATTAAACCCGATTCCTTTTCTCTAATTGAAACCCGCCGCTGTTCATCAAATAAAATTTGTCCAAAATGGAATTAGAAGACAAAAAGTGTCGAATATGTGGCTTAGCCGACATGGACAACCAGAATATATTCCATTCGAAAACTTTGCCGGCAAAAATAGTTGCTGTTTATCCAATTGCTGTAAGTTTTTTTTTTTTTTCTTTTCTGCTTCGGAGAATCCCTTTAATTGATAAAAAATGGATCAGTGCAGTGGTTGGTAATGTATAGACGACCCAAAAAGGTGTTGTTTATAAAACGATATATAAACATTCTCTTACGAGATTCTTGAGTGATAATAACAAAGTTGTGATGTTTTTTGTGTTGTTGTCATTTCAGTTGTATAGAAAGGATCCACTGCCCAAGCATATTTGCAAGAAGTGTAATTTATCCGCCCAGGGTATGTACAATGAAATGGAGAGGGCGCTGCGACTTCAAGCCAAGTGGATAAGTAATATACGTTTGGCGCAACCCGAAAACCAATATCTTAAAGTCGTGGACAGTATAGCGGTAAGTTAGTTAACAAAATTAAAATTTGTATTAGAAGGGGTTTGTGTATGGCTTTTTTATACGCGCAGTGATGCTGCCTGTAAAATCAATTCATATTAAAGGTTTTGAATGAACAATATTGAATTGTATTGTTTTGCCTCTCTCTGCTGTGTCTCGATTCTACTAATTGCGTGCGCTGCCAAGGTGTCTGATATTCTTAAGTATTTGATATTTTCAAACTTTATAGATGATATAATTATATAATGTAATTAGAATAAATTTATCGTGTAGACTTCTCAATCGGTAGGTTGTTTGTTTAAAACCCTGCTCCGGAGTGGAACTTTTTCAGGTTAATTGAACATAAGCCGACATCGGGTTTGTCCAGCTCATTTACTTGAAGACTGTCGTAATTCAAAAAAATTGTTTGTTTTTTTTTTCTGGAAACGAGTTTTAAATTTAGTATCGATTAGTTTTTGTATGCAAAAAGTTAGATTCTAAAACAAAACTAATGCTACTTCTCTGTCAGTTTTTAAAGCTAAGAAATGACTTTCTGTAGGATTAAAGATTCCTTTATTCCAATAACTTATGCATTAATAACTCAAAATTCCTGATTTAAGTTGTTGTTCCTTCAAAGTCTTCAAAACATGACTCCAATTATGAAAAAGACATACAAAAGAAAAACTTCCAAATATTTGAATAATTCCAAACATATAGAGTTATTTTTTAGGCTTCATAAAAGCTTTAGGTATTTTAAATTCAAGCCGATGTTATGTTAGAGTATACCTGACCCGGACCCCGTCAGCGATTCCTCTATTAATCCGGAATCGATTTTCACTTTTAAAATCAGGGGCCTTACTAGGTACATATGTATACACTCCTTTTCATCAGAATAGGTACACAACTTTTCAAATGTTCAGTATTCGTTTTTTCCTTACAGTGTAGGAAAAATAATAATTTTTTGATGTCAAGTCATTGTTTAAGATGTTAGCAGAATCACCAAAAAGAATTAATTCAAAACGTGTGGTTTCTTTTTCTTGTTTCTATATGGCAAAGCATTTCACATCGAAAAACTGAGTTATTTTTTTGTTTCATCAGAATAGGTACACATAAAGAATGATGTCAAACTGGTCAATGAAATGAATTTAAACCAAGTTTTTCTTGAAAATGTATTTTACTTATTTTATTTTTTGTATAGTGGCGTTTTTATTCATAAAAAAATAACAAAACTGTCCAGGAATTGCATTGTTAAATTTCTCTATGCAATCTATCTGAATCTCTTCCCTAAATTGTTAAATAATGGGTTAGGAAATATTTTTGTCTTAAAATCGACTATCATAAATTTTATCAGTACGGGCTAGCCATTTCCAAACATTTTCAACAAGGTTGAGGGTTGTTTTCTATGGCAGATACTGAAGTACTTCCTTAATTTTCACTTCTTCCCAATATTTTACAGAGCATTTCATGTGGTAGTAGGCGTGGTCCTGTTGAGAAATTCAGTATACTGTTTAAAAATACTATAGAATTAAGGAAAAGTTTTTGAATATTCATTTACAAATTATTGTGACTATTCTTCACGTTTGAAATTCATTATTTGTATTATCGTAGTAGATTATTTTCTTCCATGCCTTAACACTTCTTTTTTAACAATGAAGTTGGTCTCAAAATGGTTTCTCCTTTCGCAAAATGTTAAACTAATAGTTTAACTCACCAAGGACATCAAAATTAAATGTTCATTTATCCAAAAATAACAAGAAATACCACTCAACTTTTCATGTGGTAAGGGATTTCAAAAACCTTAAACGAACACAATTCTGTTCTTGGTTAAGTGATGGTGTCTTTTCAAAATTCAGTCATTTTAGAAGATTGGAACTAATGACCATTCTATTTACTGTCCTAAAATTACAAATAACAACTGTTTTTCACTTTGATCCTTGTCGTTAATCCACCAAAACTAGTAGCACATTTAAAAATTTACTCGTCTAAGAGTGTTTTTTTTTTTTGCATTTGTTTTAATACCATTCATTTTTTTTACTCCCAGAATGTTTGTATCTGAAGTCTGGATAGAGCATATTCACAATTCGTAATTTTTTTTTAACCATACCAGGACTGGTGGATCCTTCATTGTTTGTTTTATTTCTTAAGGTGTTTTCACCAAAATTTAGCGATTTTAATCCACCCATGTTTTTCAAAATGGTAATATAATTATTAAATTAGACTTAGGAAAGTCCAGTTTTTTGTTTTAATAGTAAATTCGCTCGAAATCCACAAAAATATTAAAGATAACAAGGATGTACCGTAGGTACCTATTCTGATGAAGAAAAAAATGAGTAATTTTTTCCTCAAAAAATACTTTACAAGAAAAACAATGGGAAAGTTATGGTCCATTTTGAAATAATTTTAGCCGTTGCTTTTCCTAACATCTTAAACTATCAAAAATCAATAAAACATTGTTAGTACACGCACCAATATTGGGGAAAAACGGTTAATGAACATTAGAAAAGTTGTGTACCTATTCTGATGAAAAGGAGTGTATGTAACTTTGTTCTACTTCAGTTCGAAAGTTAATTTCAATTGTACTTCCTACTCAAACTTCGAATCGAATTACATAGTTGGTCACTAGATCTTTCATGAAGTGCCAAAAGAACGATTTTTAAAATACTCGAAACTATTTTAAAAATTTTTTCAGCAATTATCTTGATTATTTAAGGAAAAAATTATATGAAAGTGTGGACAGTTTTCCATTGTAATAGAAGCAGTTTTCTTTTAAATTGGCTTCAAACAAACAAAATATTTGTGCACACTGGCAATACCCAAAATATTATGATATATTTTTCATAAAGCTCTTTTCTATCTGTAATCAAAATGAAATAAATTAAATAAAGTTCTTTTTGATAAATTGAGCCTTTCAGAATTTTGAAAAAAAAAAATTAATTATAAATTTTTAAGCTGTGTATTTTTTTCAAAATTTTTCATTATAAATTATATACCTATTTTTATTTTTATTTAATGTTTGGACATATTTACTGATAGCTGAAAAAATTCAAAAAATTATTGCATTTTCAAAGAACCTTTTTTTATTGAAGTTAAAAAAAAATTAAACTTAATTGAATCGACACTTATTATTTTTTTTTTTTTTTTCAAAGTTCAACATTTAAATACACAGTTATTTTTTCTTCATTTAGTATCCTTTTTTCTTAAGTTAAATACAAAATATTTCAAGGTCTAATTTGTCCAAGTCAAATATTCTGTTTTTAACAAGAGATGAAAATGAATTAAATTACATATCTTTTTTTAATTTTTTCAAACTAACAATAAACATGGCCGAAAAATTTGTATACATAAATTAATATTTTATAACTTAAAATTTTCGAAAATAGACAGCTAAAAATTAAATATCATTAAATATTTTTAATATAATTTTTTTCTTAAATTATTTCATCAAATTCGGCTGGTGGTTCTTTAATAAAATTGATAAACGTGCAAAATTATGAATGTTCCTATTAAATCATCTTTGTATGTATGTTTAGTAATATATCTAGTAAAAAGTTGTTTTGCATTTTTATAGCTTAGTGTTCGACTTGATTACCCAAAACCACGATAGTAATGTTGTTTTTAAGAATTAATATTTTTCTTAATTAAGTTATTTCTATTATTCCTTTATTTAAGGTATTCTGCAACATTTATAATTTATTTTTATCATAAAATAATATAGACACATAAGTAACATACATATATATTTTCTAACACATAATCTCTTATTGTATTCTAAAAGTTATTATTTTTTATTTCTCATATCACTTGATTAAGGGCACCCAAATTTAATATGCCTTGATTCATTACAGTTTTGATTAGCCATTCAATGTTAAAGATGAAGGTATCTGTGTGTGAGATAAAATTAGACTTGAAAAATTCAATTCTTTAAATCAATTGACATCATTTTAACAAAGAAAAAATCTAAGCTTTAAAAACAATTTTCTTTTACTTTAAGGGCGCAAATAAACAAACCAGTCAGCTTGTCTCATTAATCGCCGGCAATGAAATTGGTGAACGTACAATTTCCAAATTATTCAACTTTGAAATCGACCAACAATCTATTCCCAAAAAAATTCCCGCGACAACAACAAATAACCCATTAACAGAATTGGAAAAAACTGAAGAAAATGAAGAACTTACCGCCGAAAGAATTGAAGCAGAATTATCAGCTGAATCACAAAAACAACCACCACCACAACCAAGCCTTAGAAAACCTCCAGAGGCTAAAATAACTCAACTAAAATCAGTTCTCGAACTAAACGGTTGCACGTTAACTAAACTAAAGCCAACGACGATCAAAAGTTCTCCTGGCTCACAGACTACAAAAGACGATGATCTACCACTGGAAATGAGTGTTGATATAAAAGAAGAGCCTCTTGACGAGGATTACAGCACTTTGCATATAGAACAACCTGATCCAATGGGTGATCATCCAGTTAAATGTAGAATGTGTCCCTATAGTTTTGAGACAATTGAAGAGCAGGCTATTCATCAATTGAATCATTTAAGTATTTCCGCATTGAAACTATCTGAACGAAGAATCCTAAACAAAAGAGTACGACGCGGCCGCTTGATAATGGTCGAAGAGAAAAAGTGTATACGTTGTCTAAATTGTTGGCGAATATTCCCAGATAACAAAGCAATTCTCCAGCATTGGTCACAGGGAGATTGTGATTTCTTTTGTCAAATTTGTGGCAAAGAATTTGCCTCCAGTCCGAAGATGCTTCGAGAACATATTCCGGCTGCGCACGGAATCAGCTATAGATCCTCTAAAATACTTCGTCCGGCCACTTTAATTGCCAAAAAATCCATTAAAACTGAAAAATCACCTTCGAAATTGCCAAAATTGGCAGCAAAAGTTGATACATCACCACAAAAAATTAGGATGTCGCCAAGCAAGAGCAAATCTGGAAAACCTCCTCCCAATGGATCACTTACTGTAAAAGTGGCTTGTAGTATTTGTATGAAAGTATTTGCTAACTTTAAAGCTCGCAACTCGCACATGCGCGCCCACAAACACCCACCGTTCTTACCAGCTCAACCGCCGCCGTCATTGGATGAAACGCTAAAAGCACTCAATCGTACTGATATGTTGCAGATCAAAGATGAACCTCTGGACTTTGATGATGTACCATTTCAAGGCGTTAACACCCAGCCGGTAGCCATCCCTTCAACAAGTAGAGCAGGTCCTGCATTTACTAAGAAAACCCCAACAGCAAAACATCCACGCTTAAAAGTCATTCCAACTCGAACATCTCCCGGAGTACGGAAGAAAACTACTCCAAATCCCAGCCCTGTTATCGTAAAAAGTGAACCAGAATTCTTGACTTCAGAGACTCTTATAATAAAATCTGTCGTCGACCTACAGGATCCGTGTGTGTCTTCTCAATTGCCCGAGGATTCTGATAAATTAATCTTTGGCGAACCAACAACATTGACGCTGATAACAACACCAACTGCACCCATGCTACCGAGTCCTTCTTCCAATGGCGCATCGTCAATCAATGGACTGAGTTTTGATTTTGGCGTCACCCCAAAGGATAACATGAACTATGGTCAGATCTTCACATGCCATCCGTGCGGCTTGAAATTCAACTCGAAATTAGAACTTTTTAGACACAAAAGAAAATGTGCCGCTAACAATATGTTTCCATGTCAGTTCTGCGAGAAGCATTTCATAACTAGTGCAGATCTGCAAATGCATATAATGTTGATGCATAAAAGTAGTGGTACTCAGTAGCGTTTTGTTTTGATGTTTTTTTTTTTTATTAAAAACTAATTTGCATTTTTGTTACCCAACATTTTTAATTAAGTAAAATTTATGACTAGAGTATTTTGGTAGGATTATTAACATAAACATTTTAAACTAAGAGCAATATTGAATTTAGCCTAAAGTGTACATAAATAAATTCTTATCCATTTGAAACTAAAAAAATTTATGAAATTGTTTCAGTATTTTTCAGATTTTGATGATACGACACCTTTTTTTAATCAATGGTCTCAGTAAAATTTTTGTGTGTGCAATATATTTGCCGGAACGTATTATGATTGCCGTACCTATTTTTCAAGTTTTATGAATGCATTTTTAGGAAGGATGAAGAAAGTACCGGTATTACTTTTTCAAATGCCTACCAAGAAAGTTGGAGTAGAAAATTGGTAAGTATCTTTCCTTGATTGTTTTTGTGTATTTTTCAATTCGTATTAGAAACTGAAGTAGAAACCAATAAATATCTTGTTTTAAGTGACCTTTATGCGACGTTTCGAGCATGATTATCCTATAGAATACAAATGGATTCGTTTGCACTTTAGATCGATGCAAATGAAGAACAAATTGGACTGAAAAAAACTTAAATTTTAAGACATTCCTTGTTCATTCCATCGTGAAAAAAAAAAATGTTCGTATTCGATTACTTTTGCTAATCATATCTTTTTTGTGTCGCTGGAACCGAATCCGAAGTCCATTTTGCCCAATTGCCATTACGTCAGGTTGTCGAGATAGCTTCCAAAAATGTCACAGTCCCACAAATTTGTTTTTTTTTTATCTGAGGGTGCAGCACTTTTTATATTTTTGATTGTCACAAGGTATTTTTTGGGCAAGCAGAAGAAAAGTTCTAACCTGGGGATGCTACAATTAATTGGACACACAAAACTTTATCAAGAAACTCGATGAGGAATGGTCGAATTATGGTGGGATCATACATAGTTAAAATAGTTAAAGAATTTACTACGTTGGCTCAAAAAGTTGTACCTGAGATGGCTAGGTCACGTGGAGCGCATGGACAACAATGCTATGGCCCGGAAAGTTTTCGACTCCAACCCAGAGGGACGGCGCAGTAGAGGAAGACCTCGTCTGAGGTGGCGCAACCAAGTGGAAGGGGACCTCAATCAACTTGGCGTGTGCAACTGGAAGCAGCGAGCTAAGGATAGAGCTGGCTGGCGAAGCTTGTTGGTTGAGGCCCAAATCCACAGCGGATTGTAGCCGCCTTACGGCACTGGTCACCCTAAGTGGAAGTGGAAGTGGCTCAAAAAGTACAAAATTTAAAATTTTCATATGTATTTCTTTATATGTAGTTTTTCCTAGTGCAAAACTTAAAAAAATGATGCACAAAGCTTAGTTTTTGGTCTAAAAAAACAATGGGATACCGACATATTACCCAAGTTCAAAATTTCCAAAAACCAAATCCGGATAGGTACTGAAGTATAAAATCTCAACAAAAAAAAATCCCCAGGTTGTATATCTCCATGTAATCCACAAACGAAATCCCCAAATCTTAAATTTGCATTTGTTTATTTAATACCATGAATTCGAAATATTTATTTTATTTTTGAAACTATTACTTATGTTTTTGTTTAATAAAAAGTCTATATAATATCAAAAAGAGAATAAAATGAAAAGAATTTTTCCTAAATCCCAAATCTTGTAGCACTAATTCACTATATTTCTAGTATATCTAAAAAATTATGTTTGACATAGGTACATAGGTACTCAAAATATGGTGGTGTAGTTCAGGATTTTGATTTTGGTGATTTTGGTTTTGGGGATATTGTTTTTGGGTATTTTTATTTCGGGGCTAAACTACTCAACCCAAAAACAATTTTTATACTCTTTTTCACCAACCAACTGCGTTAGCATGAAAAAATATTTTTAATTTTGTAGGTACATCTTCTAAAAAAGTGATCAATTTAGTTAAGCCTTTAGACTACCACTTACAATGCATAGATTTAATTCACTTACTTGAAAAGATTCCTCAGCAAGATTGTTGAGTTTGTTTCCTCTCAAACTTAAATGTTCAAGCTCATCCAAATTCATAAAAGCTCTTCTTTCGATTTTCTCAATTTTATTATCATCCAAATGAAGTTCTCGAAGTGCCTGAACAAAAAGAATATACTTATTTTGTTATTCTATATAAGTACATTTAGAAATTACTAACCTCTAAGTCGAAAAATGTATGCTGAGAAATACTTCCTAATTGATTGAAACGCAATGATATTTCTTCCAATTTTGAATGAATATCTCCCTTTCGTTCCATGCAAAAATAATAGAAATGATTATTTTGATAAATTTTTTTTATATATAAAAACAAACTACCTGAAATGTACCCTTCATAACTTGTTCAATACGATTATCATGTAATTCGAGCAAACGCAAGTTTTTCAAAAAATGAAAACTTGTATCAGTCATACTGGTTATTTTGTTATTGCTGAAATCAAGTTCTTGTAAAGATGTCAAATGTCTCAAAGCTTCTGCTGGCAAAGAACTTCCAGAATAACCATGGGAGATTTTAAAAGATATCAAAGAGTGTCCAATCTTAAAAATAAAAACAACTCTTTAGATCCCATATTTCAGAAACATATTTTTAAGTTAAAAAACCTCTGTAAATGCATCATTCTCAATTGATCCAATACCATTTTCACTAAAATCCAACCTCTTCAATCCACGAACGTGTTTAAATGCATGCGATTGTACAGTTTGCAGTCCTCCTCTGGTTATTTGTAAATCTTCCAGTTCCACACCGAAATCCACAAAGTCATCGGGGCCCAGTGATGTCCCACTCATTCGTGATATGGACAATGATCTCATGTTTCTCATTCTGGTCATACTTGTAGAAAATAAATAAAAGACATTATAGCCAGTTAATTGTGAAATCATATTACTTGCGTAGAGCTTGCAAATTGGTCGGATCGTTCTTGTCACCACTCAAATCTAATTTCAAAAGGGTATATTGGATGGCATTGAACATTTCGGCTGGTGCTGTTAGTTTTACTTTATTATCACGCATGCTTATCACCCTTGAAAGTAGAAATGATAAATTTTAAATTAATTCAAAGGTAATTAGAAAATTTAAAGAAATCAGTACAACTCATCCTAAGACAACTCATAAAAGAACAACCAACTACAGTGGAATCTCGCTAACTTGAACACATACAAAACCAGACATGTTCAAGTTATTGGAATGTTCAAGTTACGGGAACATATACAAAAGTCTTGGTTTTTGTATGAATTCAATTTGTTAATATAAATTAATGTAAATGACGCAAAACACGATTACGAACGTAGTAACCTACATTGAGGAAATTCAAACTTCTGTTGAAATACAATTTATTTGTTCAAGTTACAGAGCTTCAAATATTTTAATTATTCAACTTATAGAGTCAGCAATAAAAAAATTCAAGAAAATAGGATGTTCAAGTTATTGGATTGTTCAAGTTATAGTATGTTCAAGTTAACGAGAGTCCACTGTAATACCAAAATAACTTATAAAAAGATAATTGACAAAAACTCATCTTATATAGTTGGTATGAGCTGTCCTTCACTCTAATAAAGTAAAAGATCAAATAATACATCGAACTCACCTCAAGACATCAAAATTGTTAAAGAGTTTATTAGGCAAATCTGTAAGGTTGTTCCCAGATAGATCCAAGATTTGGAGGGAATTCACTAAACTATCAAATGCCACTGGAGAAATGTTCGTCAGGCCACAATATCTCATATAAATCTCTCGAATTTTGGCTGGTTTGAATGCATCTTCCTTTAATCATTTTAAAGAAAAAAAAACAGTTCACACAAACTGCCTGTCCAAAAAACATACAAAATTTTACCTTCAAAGTATGAATGGGATTTCCATCAAAGAATGTTCGATTAACTGTGTCAAAATTCTGAAACGAATTCGGCCGCAATATATCAATATGATTGTACTCCAAATGCAAACTATCCAAATTTAGCTTTGCTGATGATTTCGTCCCATAAGTTTCATTACCACACATTGACCAAATAACATTGTGAGACATATCTAGAGTTTTTAGATTTTTAAGTGGAGCCAAAGCATCGTAAGGGATTTCCGAAAAAATATTATCGGTCAAAAGTAATTTCATTAATCTTGGCATTCCATCTCGAAAGACACTCGGATCGATTTCATACAAATTATTTCCACTCAAATCAAGAGTCTCTAGAATCAAAAGACCTGAAAAACTGTGCGATTGTAACATTGAAATACAATTATCCTTCAAAATGAGCGATTGTAAGGAATCTTCTAATCCTCGAAAGGAATCGTGATGAATGTGTGTTATGTGATTGTAGCCCAAATCAAGGTGTCGAAGTTTTTGTAAATGGCGAAAAGACTTTGAGGGAATTTCAACCAAGTCGTTTTGGGGTAATATCAGTTCCCAAAGTGATCTTTCAAGTCCAGTAAATGCATCGTCGGGAATTTCGGTTAAATGGTTTCCGGATATTTTTAAGCGATACATTCCTATTTTATACAAAAATAGTAAAGCTTTACCCTTAGAAGACATGTACCTATTGTTTTACCTGTTGATTGTAGAAAATAAGGTTCAACCTCTCGTAATCCAGTATTTTCCATGTGAAGCATAAAAACCTTTGAAGAAAATTCATTAAAAATAAACTGAACTTAAAATAAAATTACTCATTTGGATCCACCTTTGATTGATTGACCATTTTTGGTAATGCTGGAAGCGGTACATTTCGACAATGGACTATCCCCAGATCTGTCGATGATTTTGAACACGTGCACAGGGGATTATACGTACAAGGTGGGTAATGCATTTCTTCCATTTCTCGAATAAATGCGGCTCTGGTCAAAGAAGCCCATATCATTAACGTTATTGAGAGTATAAGAATGGTATAGCCGATTTTGAATATTATTTCCGCCTGGTAAAAAAAATAAAAAATACAATATTGCTAGTCGTTTCACAGATTATTTCTATTCACTGAGAATTCCAGTCTAAAAATTTACGGGGAAAATAAACTTTTAATATCACACAGCTCTATCAATTTTTGAGTGAATTTTATTGAACAAAAAAAATGTTTTAATTTAAAAATCGTAAAAAATATTAGAAGGATTTGACAAAAAATAATGGAATTTTAAACTTAAGCTAAGAAGAAATGTTTCTTCTGCCTTTATCAATTTCAATTATTCACTGTGCATTAAGCTTTGATTCAAATTTATTTTAATTCAATAAGGATTTCATTTTTTTTTTTTTTCATAAAATTTGCCTTATTCTGAACCATTGGCGAAATGCGAAATAATCGACTCTCTTTTTTTTTTAAGAGCCAATTTTCCATTACCCAAATAAACCCCAATTAGTCTTATTCCTACGAGGAAACGTTTTTTTTTATATTGAAATTATTCTTCTGGTGGTCTTACGATTGCAAAATCAGGGCTTAGTTGCAGATATCGTACAATTTTAAAACTTTTTTTTATGTTTTTCTTAAAAAATAATTCAAATGTTTTTTTTTCTCAATGATGATTGTTGAAGACTATTTAAACCGGCTATCTTTTAAGAACTTTAATTGAGAAATAAAGTTTACTTTGGTAGGACATTGGTTTCTTAGCTTTGAGATTATTTTACAAAATGTACCCAACTAGGCCTTTTTACGATTTTTAGAAAATGTACCACTGGATAAAAGTTTTTGACTATAAGACAAAATTTGCCTTATTTTTTAAAGCTTAATATACCTTTAATAAATCTGCAAATGTATACATTTATTCATCAAATGGTTTTTCTGAAAATTTTGAATGAATAAACATCACTTTTTTGCATTTGCTAAAGAAGTATGCACTACTAACCACTATAACATCAGCTAAAGTAAATTCTCTTGAGTTTTTTTCAAAAATATTTTAAATAATAAACATTAACTAAATAAAATGTCGATTTTTTCATGTTTTATTTTAATCTGGAAGCGTAGTTTTATAAGAATCCTTTAAGCCATAAGATACAACAACATACCTACGTTCTATACAATTTTTAAAGCACATCCATCCATCTTTTTGAGCCTTAGCTCGATATACAGAATACAGATGAACAGCCGTACTGACCGTCGGAGTACAGGACCTTAAAATTATTTGTTAACAGGAAATCATTAGCTATAGACACAAAAGCAATAGCTATAGAGGAAGTTAAAATCATTAAAATAAAATTAAGAAACTTTGCTGTCCGATATATAAAATAAATGCTCAAACCATATTTTGGAAGAAATAATTTTTAAACTTGAAATAATTTCTTGTTTTTTTTTTTAATAAGTGAAGTAGATTTCACTTTAACTTTAACTAATTAAAATTATAATTAGATTCAGATTGAAAGCATCAAAAAATTGACTTACGCTGTAATCCACAGTACGGTAAGTTTTTGAACACTCGGGCGTATGCTTACTTTTTTTCAATCTCAACAAAGAGGGCTAAAAGGTAGGTTTGCTATTCCCGTAAAAATTTAACTATAAAACATTTCCAACGGCGATTACCAAAAATTGGCAAGAATTGATATAAACACATACATATGCCTACTAGCTTGTATAAAATCATAAATAAATTGGTTTTGGTAGCACAAATTGTAATCCATTCAATCCTAAGCATTCTTTGAGCTAAGTCCTACGGATTAAGTTGTTGTTGGATTTTATATGTAAGCTGTTTAGCCTCGATATCAATCATTTCTTCAAAATCCCTTTAAACAAAATTGTAACAAGGAAATCGTTTCCGGAAGAGTACAACAAAATTATTAAAAATAGATTTTCAATTTAAGTTAAAAAAAAAAATAAAACTGCGTAAAATTGTTTCATTTCTTATTTTTGATTTATTTCATTTTTAATAAACAAATTAAGTTTCTAACAAAAATATACTAACTAGGTAATTCATGGTAATTTGAGTTTTGGAAACATAGGTAGGTATTAAAACCATTTTTTTAAACAATTTTCAGTTTTTCAATTTTTAAAGTCAAAAATTTCAAAATTAACTCTAGAATAGAAAAAAATAGTTTTTTTCCTTAAATCATACCTTTTTTATTTTGCGTCAAAAACTTTAAGAAGGTTCTCTTCTTGTTGTAACAAAAAATTGAATTGCCGTGAATGAAAGGAAAAAAGCCTTACTCAAGTAAGGAAAGGCCTTTGTTCGCATTTTAAATGCTTCACAACTGTTTAAATAAATTTATCATTTTCCGTACTGTTTGGCAAATGCAAAACTATTTTAAAACAAATGTCTTGTAGAAATCCTTAGTTTTCCTGAAGTCGTTTCCTAAATAAAAGCGTTTAAAAAAAGCGAAAGAATTGTCGGACCCAAAAACTGCGTTTAATATCTTTGTAATCTCATTTTGAATTTTTGTCTCGAATTCTAAGCTTTTATTCGATTTATGGTTCCTCAAAATTATGTAAGTAGGTATGTATTGATAAATTTATTTTGTAGAGACCCCATTTTACACTTTAAACTTTAACTACTATTAAAGAAACTCAATCAGTGCATTTAAATTCATAGTAACACGTGCAATGCAATTGAGAGTAATAAAGATTTTTTTTAAATGTAAATTTAGTTATATTATCCATTTAGTTTTATCCATGTTGTATTGAAAGTTTAATATCAAATAAATTTAAAATAGTATCCTTTGGTGATTTTTGTGTATCCTTGAATAAGTATCCTTTTTGAAATCGAGTGCTCGATCATTATAGCAATAGAGTTGAATAAATATTTCATAATAATTCACTGATATGTAATTTTTAATTCAATATATTATTCAATAAATTGTTAGCAGAGGAAAATTTTTTTTTTTTTTTCAAATCAATTTTATTACATCACTATGAAACTAACCATTTTGTTTTATTTTTTTCTATATCAACTTCCACAACGAACACATCAGTTTTAATTTCACTTTAAATGAATTCTTCTTAGAAAGAATTAATCAAATTCACTTTTAAAGTCCTTTTCATTGGCAAGGATATCAAATCCCTCTTTCAAAGTCCTTTTTGGTCAGTAAAGATTTTTTTATTTAAAAAAAAATTAATATCGCTCAGTTTTTAATAAAAAATTAATTTAATAAATTTTTTCAAGGAAGACACCCGACGACGGTCGTCCTTTTAATTTTTTTTTTCCGTTGGTATTCCTTAAATTCTTTGATTCTTGCAGAATACGATGCAAGAAAGACACGTCCGAACGTTAGCGACCGCTTCGATATTCTGAGCCGCAAATTTTCTTCAATCATTGTAGGTTTCTAGGATAGGGAAACAAGCTTAGTGGCTATAATTGGATTTTCTATTGGTCATATGCTTCGTTCGAATTCTTGTTTTACTATGTATTTTTAACTATCGTCTTTAATGTTTATAATATTCTTCTTCAGTGGGCCACTAGGGGATGAACTTAAATCGCTTGCTGAAACAATTATTGTGCTTTTTAACTTTTGTTTTAACTTGTCTTATTTTTTTTTTTTTTTGTACACACTCGTTTCTTATGATTTCACCTAAATTCAGTGCAATGAATTATAATAGAGATGTGTATTCACGGGAAATAGAAAAATAACAGGGTTACCATAAGACGCAGATTGCTTGGCAAAAATATATGTAAATTATTTTTCAATGTTCTAACTTAATAAAGTCCTTATAACTATTAAGACTTTGTGACAGATACCAGAGTTTTTGGGTATTTACTATTTACATACATAATTATGTCTAGCACCAAGTTTTGTCTCTAAGATTCTATCTACCCGAAAAAATTTATTCCCGAGCGAAAATTTGTATTTAAATTTAAGCTTCGTAGGTGATGCACTCAATATGAAAAAGTTTTGTGAAAAAACAACTCTCTTCCGGTTCTAAACCGAAACGCAAGCAACGCAAATCATTTGAAGAGAGAGGCAGGATAGGAAGAAAACCTACCTTGAGTACTTGCCTGGCAACAAAACAAATATGGCCTTGTTTAGACTAGATGTTTTCAAAGGTTTTGTTGAATTTGAATCGACTGCATCGTCTGCTCCACTATAGGTTTTCTAACAGGACACTGTTTAATAGGAAAACACACAAAACAAACAATCGTGTTCTCCAACGACTTCTGCAGGAGTTGCATGGACGAAGAAGTAGAGGATACTATTCAACATCTTCTGTGCACCTGCTCTTCTCTCTCCAATAGAATAAAACTCTATCTAGGAGAATTCTTCAATAATGACGCTAGTGATCTAGTGAAAAGACATAAAAAGTCTATCCGTATTCATTAGAAGCTCGGAGTGTTTCGACTAGTGAGTTCCAAACTTGCTTATCTTTTGTGGTAACACAATGGACCCATAAGGGTCTAACGTCTAAGTAAGTTGGATCTTTGCCGACAACCACTAACTTAACATAAAGGCGCAATTTGCAATCTGGAACAAAAAATCGTGGTCTTGAAAAATAGTATTCAACGGTTTTTTTTTAACTTTTTTTTCTCCAAAATCATAGAATGAAGAATGTAGAATGAAAAACTACATATTTTAATCATAAATTTGTGTCCATTTTCATATTATTTAAATAAAAGACTGCTTTCCTTTTGCATTGTAACTGCTTTGTTATTGTTAAAACGAGGATCTACAAAAATTATAATCTCATATTTCATTCAGATACAATCCACAAACTGTTCCAAAAATACCAGTTATTTGTATTTCCCGTACCCAAAGAAGGTTCTGAACGTGTCTAAGTCCATATCTTAGTAATTAGCTACTGTTGCTATTGAATTATTAGACAATTTTAACCAAAAAATAATGTCTGCTCACTTAATTTGTTAAGATTATAAGTTCCAAAAATAAATATGTGGTAAAAATACAAAAATAAAAATAAAATATTCTAATTGAATCTACAAGTATTTGGTTACACTTAGGGGAAACAAAAAATATTATCACGTTATACTCTTCAAATGAGAACTGGGGTGAACATTTATTTGGCTTCGAAGCAAACTCGATTTCAACCAAAAAGCAGCAAAAACCATTATTACTTAGGGTAGGTTTTCTACTAAAAGAGAACATTAATCTCCAAACACAGATTCTTGTCGTGTTTTTTTATACTTTCAACTTATGTAGGTATGTGTATTTTTGAACCTTTTACAGTTTTATTTTTTTTTTTTATGGAAAAATAGAAATGAAAAAACAGAAGTGGAGAATTAAAGCTTACAATTATATTTATTAGTGTTTTTTTTTTTTTTTTGCATACTTATGGAGAACATGATTTTTACATAATACATATGCAATAGATTCATAAACAGGAAATTTAATAAATGAGGAAGACCGAAGGCAAAATTCTCTATTGATAATAATTATTATTATTGGATTTAAATTATTTAACAATAAATACATAATAAATTAAAACTAACACCTTCGAGATTTTATTTTTGTATAATTCCAACAGAAGTACACATTTTCTTTTATCATTTCTTTATCTGAAAAAGAGAACATAAAAGTGAGTTACAAGAACTATTAATTCAATTTGTAAAATAATAAAAATTACCATCGGTTTGATAACATTCCGCTGCATTTGCTGGAAACACGTTTTCCATAGAATAAAAAAATGTACTTTGAACCTCTCGGAAAGCATTTTTTGATTGGAGAGTTATTTTACGACAACTTGGATCTTTGCTGTAAATTGGAAAAAAAAAAAAACAAAAATAGCTAGATCATTTTTTTATCCCAGATCAAATTTTTTAGGTATTCATTTTTAGCAATATTTACAATTTTCTCACACACCTTCACGCACACAGAAGTATTTGACATTTATGTGAACATTATATTACGGAAGGATTACACACACAATGTTACGAATAAAAATAAATTTCCTGGCAATATCTATTTGCCACAAGAGATCAATGGACTTGCTACAAAAATCTCTATTTCAAATGGAAATCAATATTAAAACTTTACCAACATTTTTTATAAAAACATCCATATTTGGATACAAATAAAGGTAATTTTTTAAGTTTTTTTTTTAACCGGAACGGCTCGACCGATCTCAATGATTTTTTTATATACAATTGGTAAGTACGGTTATTAACTATCAAACGACAATTGATAAGAATTCAAATGTTGCCCTCAACATCTCTATACATTACGGAATTGGCCAACTTTTTATTAATATTAATAAATTGTATAAGAATTTATATATTGAGTTTTAAAATATTAAATAAAATATAAAATTGTTTGCTTTTCTTGGTATGTTTATATGAAAAATAAAATGCTTGACTGAGTCGCACCCTAGCACGTACTTGTCCTTATGGTAAAAGTTGCTTGAAATATGTATTAAATCTCTTTAAAAGTTCATAACAGAATACTTTTAATTTTATAATAAACGTATTAAAAACTTTACAATTAACATAAGATTTTTTTTTTTAATTATTTTGATCTCCAAACGAGATATGCCATAAAAGTATTTTTAGAAAATTTGAAAATCGTTTTAATCGTTTTTGAGAAAAATTGTTTTTATGTAGGTATACAAACTTTCAAAAAATTAAAAAAATGATATTCGAAATAAAACAAAATATTTATCAATTATATAAATAAAGTTTAAAAAAATTCATTGATCTGTTTTAAAAAAATTGATTTTTCAAAAAAGATTTTAAGTAAATAAGCCCTTATTTTTCAATCGTCAGTTAGACTATCAGAAGAATAAATGTCAATATAAAAAAACTTTTATTCCTAGGAATAAGCTCTAACTGAGGTTTATCTGACTATTTAAATTTTGGCCCTAAAACGAGTTATTCAAACACATAACGAATACATTCAAAATAAGAACAAAAAAAGTGTGTATCATACTTTAAGAAAATTCGCTCATTCTCTTGGGTGCCGGGAAAAAGTTCGGAATCACACACATAAAATAATAATTTTGACTGTTAATCATTTTCACTTACCCTTCTAAATGCTGACTAACACTTTCTGACGCTAAAGGAATTTCAATTTTATCAACCAATGAATCATCAATGGTCTTATAAATTCGTGGCTTCTTCTTTAGCAATTGCTCACAAACATAAACATGAACTGAAAAATTAAGAAAAAAACATATTTCACACATTTATCAAATTTAAAACTTTTGAAACTTACCATTTTCTAAATTCAAATTTATCTGAATCAGCAGCAAATGTTCTAAAGCTAAATGAATTTGCAATAAACGAGCCAATTTTAGCTCGACATCTACTTGATTAAAAACGCTATTTTGAAATCCGACAACATCCGATTCTCGATTCTTTTTCGAGCCATTCGAATTGCTGTGCAAAAATGTCTTGCGATGAGAGGATGGCGTTGCATCTGGTCGTATAGCACTTCGGATAGATTTCCTAATATTCATTGGTATCTCCCCAGAATCAGCATCTTCTGCTTTGGGTCTTAAATTAAAAAAAAATATTATTTAGGGCATTTTTAAATCAAATAAATTCCTAACTCACGAGTAAGTAGCTTTTAAATCATTCGAACTACACATTTTGCATTCGGTAAATATGAATTCATAGTCCTTAAACAATTTTTCTAATCCGATTTCCAGAAGTAGTTCCAACGGTTCCGAACCAGTCAGACACGGTATGGCCAATCGTTGTTGTGAAACCTCATTAATTATTTCCGCTAATCTATTGTTATTTGTTGGCAAGTTCTAAAAATAAAAATTTATTTATTGCAATACACCTTCCAATTGCAGCAATATGCTCAAAGCTAACAACCATAGAATCTAACATAACCTAGAGGTGCTAGCGCTGGGTTAAAACAAGTAAGAAATCAATGAATCGATAGGTATGGGTGTCCTTTTATTAGATTATTATTTTGACATTTGTAGCATTTAACCATGAAAGTGTGTACTTTTAACGAACTGGAAATATTTGCATGTCAAGTACTTACCACGATATTGCATTTGGCTGCACATTGAAAAACATAGTTAAGCGCCTGCTTAAGCTCTCTATATGACGAACAACCTTAAAAGAGTTTTTATTTATATTAAAATTCTTTTATGTTTAGTGTTTTAATTTATACATTTTAAAACTTCCCACAGTTTGTCAGTGAGATCGGTGAGGGTGCGTTCTTTGGCACGTTGGACAACTGCTTCTATTTCAAAACAAGTACTATCCATGTCGAAGAGTCCAGAGAGTTCTGTCATGATGCTGAAAACTTTTTCTTTCAACAAATCCATTTCGATGCCTCTAAAATGGGGAATGATAAATATTTTATTAAGATCTTATAACTCCAAGTCAATCAAAGCAAACCTTCCACAGCGATAAACAGGATCACTGTTATCCTTTTTGCTTTCTTTAAAAGCTACAATGTCTTCCTTGATGTAGGCTAATATCCTCAATTGATTTAAGAAATCCTCAGTTAACGAAGAACATTCAGTGACAGAAAATGTCTGATAAAGAACCACATCGCTATTTTTCAGATTATTTAATGAAGGTGTCAACGAGGCAGTGGACCATGAGACTTTCAAATTTATATTTGATTTAATGTTAAATAAATTTTCAATTTGAGTGTTGATCTTTGAATTGTTGTTTGTCAACTGTGTATAATGTTGAAATATATCTTGGGATGTAACATTTGCAGTGGGAATGACACCTTTAAACACAACCATTCCACGTATATTTGATTTAGGTTCGAATTCCATTTCAAGCAATACTGTTTTGTCATCATCGGCACCAGAACAAAGGATCCATACTGATCCTCTAGAGTTAATTGATTCTTTTTGAAAGTTGAAATCAGTTAGAATCGATCGAGCAAAATCGAGTCGAACACCTTTGTAGCATTCTTCTTCAGCAGACCAAGGTGTATCAGCAGAGTACTTGAGATCAATGGACATGTCAATGGCATCAACTACACAATCATCTTTTAGAGGTGATCCGGTAAGATTAAGATCGTTTTCTTGTTGTTTGATGTTTAATTTTGAGGGAGAAACAAAATTGGATATGTACTTCATTTTGTTTTTGTCCTGAGAAGTAAAAATTTCATTTCAATTGAAGGAAAATGTTTATTTTGTAAAAATTTTGGTTTTTTACATACAGACACTTAACTGTAAGTAGTTTTGCACCCGAATATTCAAATTTCTGGCTGGGTTGAATTAGTTTAATGTTTCGAAAATATATAATATTGTTTTAGAACATTGTTATAGAAGACGACGCACGTGGTCACAAAGCCAAAACCACGAATCTACAAAGTTGTAGTTTTCAGAAAAACATCTTCAAAATTTATCGTCGGTCTCATGAGAAAACCTCGTAACTCCCAAAATCAAAATTTTACAGGAGAGACGAAAGAGTAAACAAACAACAGAGTAGTTGGGAAGAAACGCGCTGTGCAAAATTTGAATTTAAGTCTATATAGAGTTTTCGGTATGACCCCAAATTTTCTGGGTTGCTCCACTGACATATTTTCTAAAGAATGGCATTCAAAAGTCATTTTTGAAAAAAAGTGGAGTTACGAGGTTTTCTTATGAGATAAGCACGATATGTGTTTTAACATGTAAATCAAATATCAACGATGGTTGTTGTTTTCTTATACAATAAAGACTTTTATAAAAAAAAGTACAAAATTGTTAGAACCATTTGTTGTTTTTAACAAAAACATTTTAAATATTAATTAAAACAAAAAATAATAAATAGTCACTTAAAACAAGGTTTCATAAAAATTCATCAACCCGTTTCAAAGAAATAGATTTTTCCCAAAAAAATGAATTTTTTTAATTTAAATATATAAATTTGTTGAAATTGTTTAAGAAATAAAAAAAAAAAACGGTTATAGATACTGTTAAAAGCGTTTTTTAATTTAAAAGAAATTCACTTTGTTTGCGACATAACACACAAAAGTTTAAAGTTTTGGAGACGTTTTTGAGAAAAATCCATATTTCGTAAAAAAAAATGTTTTTTCTATAGTAAGGAGTTGCTCCAAAATTATGTTTTGTTACCAGATGAAAGAATATAAAGAGTTTGTTGTTACTGAATTAAAACCCCAAGAATGTATTCTTTTAATGCAATTTTGTTACTTAACCTCTAGTTCATGTACTCCTGTTTTGTAACTTTATCACTTTAAACATTTTTTTAGTTGGGAGAATATCCAGTTTATTCAGTATTTCTTTCAAATTCAGAAATTACTAATTAATAAATGATGATTTTTAACGAAACCTCTTCCATTTAAATGGTATAAAATTGATTTTATATAGCCAGTGATTAAGTTATAGAACAGGGGTCAAAAATTTTTTTTACATTATCACCTCTGTTATGACCTGCGAATGGCTAGTTGGCTAGACTTAAATGCTAGTTGGTTGGACTTAAATACGTTTTCCAACCCAAATTACAAGACTTAAATGGCTAGTTGTCTAGACTTAAAAACGACATTGGAACATCAGAGGGTTGAATTATTTTGATATTGGGTTAATGACATGAGACGTTTAAAAAATACCTCAAAATCATTTTTTTTTATGAAAAATAACCTCTCATTACTTGAACTTTGAAATTTAAATGAAACAAGAAATGTGCAACATAACATAGTCGATTAAGGGAGTACATATTATTCTTTTTATTATTCTGAGTTTCAAAGCTCAATAACTGTCCTCAATTTACCATATTGCTCAGTCAAATAACAAAAATGTCAGACGTGTGCTGGCGAGATTTGTAGAAATTCATTCCACCCGGGATGATTTGGGGCCAATAAACCATTGCTAACTAGCCTAGTAGGTACTTAAAGGGAGTATGTGCTTCCTGGTTTATTTATTGTGATGTGATGAGTGCAGAGTACAATTTTTGTTCCGCATTCTTTTCAAAATAGAATTAAAGAATTTTATTGCACGTCCGACGTCTATTCATAAACATTACAAAGTGTCTGCATAATTCGAATGAATTAAATGCACCGATGACCTTCACAACTTAAATCTTTGGCGCCGGGTACAAAGGTGTTAAGTCAGAAAATGTAGTTTTGAGGAATAGTACAGGAAAGTTAGTAAAAAAACAGGCATTTTGTGGAACGAAATATAGAACGGCTGATTTTTCAAATCTGAAAGAGGGGTATTAGAAAAGCTTAAGTCCTGGTTTTCGGGACGCCACCCCCTGGAGAAATCCGCCATTTTGAAAAACGCGAATTGGTCTTTATCTCCCAAGCTATTGGCTTGATTGAATAAGTTACTTAACCCAAATTGTATAATCTTAAAAAACCGAAAAAAAAATAAATTAAAACAACATAACCTCAAAACTATTGCCCGCTCAGAAAAATAATGTATCACAAAGAAAATGATAATTAAATTTCCAAGAACTTTGGTCTGACAACCATTTCTATAGGACCCATAGTTTTGGAGATATAGAGCGATTCGCGTTTTCCAAAATGGCGGATTTCGCCAGGGGATTGGAGTCCCGAAAACCAGGACTTAAGCTTTTCTAATACCCCTCTTTCAGATTTGAAAAATTCAGCCGTCCTGTATTTCGTTCCACGAAAAAGTCTATCTTTCCTGTACTAGAAAATGAAATTGAAGTTTCAATTTTTGTTTGTAAATCTGAATATTATTATTTTTAAAAAGTATTAATGCAGAAACATCATTTATAAGATCTATTTTAATATCCATATGCTGTTGACCAGAAAATGACCGTTTAAAAAAAAAATTGTGTTGACTTAACACTTTAGAGCCATTTAGTCTTCAAAAATAAACTTGGCCAAAGGTATAATTTATAAAAGAAAGTTGGAAATATTAATGTGATTAATTACCAAATGTGAAAATTCTTTTTGAATTAATATAATACTGTAGAAAAATCGCTTTTCGTTTTTTTTTCTTCTTCCTCTCCTTTTGACTTAACGCTTCAGGACCAATTTTTTGTATTTAAAAATTAAAAATGAATGCAAAAACAAAGGAGTAAGTCAACTTATGCCCTTAGGGCCAGTTGTACACACGTGGTTCAGCCTCGGATCAGGAATTTAACCCAACGATTTCGGCGGATTAGCTGCGGGTCAACTTCGGTTCAAGCATAGATATGGCTATTTTTACATATGTGGACCTTGCACGGGTGCTAAACCGGAGCCTTACCACCGATTTCAGAAGATAAAAGTTGCTGATCCGCGGATCAAATGTTTGTACAACTTGCCCTTAGATACAATTTAAAACATTTTTGACTTAAACCCTTTGTCCCAAATCATTTCTAAAATAAGGAGATTCGCTAGAGCTTTGGCGATAGGACAAAACGAAAGAGAAAAAAAAAATTGACTAAAATCCAATAAAAATCCGTAAATCGATTTGTTTTAACTTAACCCCTTTGTACCCGGCATCAAAGAAATATAGGCTTTGTAAATCGTCATATACTTCTGGTATACAGGTGGCTAAAAGATACATTTGAACTACATACAAATTTCGTCGGCGAAAAGCAAATTGTTTAACTCCATAGGATTTCTTAAGGCTTAGAACAATTTTGATTTCCGCGGACGATTTATCTTGATCTGTATGTGTACCTACATTGGAAACTTTACGAATTAATTGAAAAGATGAAGATAACCTATAGGCTTATAAATCAAACAAAACAAATGAAATATAAATTATTTAATTAACTTTACCTCTTCATAAACAAATATAACTTTCTTCGTCTCGCCAGTAAGTTTTTGCAAATATGATGGTGGAATGCTATACATTAATCCACAATCACCAAAACTACGACGCATAAATGCGTAAAGATTTGCCAAATTGGAGGACATAATAATAAAACAATTAAATAAAACTAAAAACTTAAAGTTTTATTAAAAATAAGAATCTTCTTGTTCTTGAAGCTAAAATAATAAATAAAAATAAACCAAGAACAAAAAGTAAAACTGTCAAAATTGAATTTGAAAAAAAAAACAGTGGGGCGCCAAGTGAAATGTCAAGTAGTTCTGCTACTGCTCAATAGATGGCTACAATCCTCTACACTAGAGTAGAAAAATAAACCCACATACATAAATTTACTTTCAGTCCAAAATTAGTTTGTTTTATGATTCATGTCTTGCAAATTAATAGCCTTTTTGAAGTTATACTTCTTATGGGAGGGTGGGTATGAAAATTTACTTTTTGACAAGAATGTCAAAGGGATTATGACGCGATCACCCTGGGTAGCAGGGCTGTCGATTCACCTTTAGAGTACGCAGTACTTTAGTATTTAAAAATGCAGTACGCCACAGTACGGCAAACATAAAACACACAACACGTAGCAAGTTACATGTTTCATGTGGCAAGTTGCATGTGGCAAGTTGCATGTGGCAAATTGCGTGTGGCAAGTTGCATGTGGCAAGTTACATGTGGCAAGTTGCCAGGGTTGCAAAAAGCTAACATTTCAGCTCAGCTCACAGCTCAGCTCAAATTTGAGCTAGGTACCATAGCTTAGCTCATTTGAGCTGAGCTGAAAGTGAGCGCCCCAACTTTCAACGCCTATATCTCGGAATTTTGAAGAAAATGAAAAAAATTTTTTTGATGCCAAAAGGTAGCGGGGACTCTAACCTACATTTGGGTACAACTTCCATCCCTGTAGGTACACGCGTTCTCAAACCAGGAGAACTTAAAGGTAAAAAAAAAGTTAAGCCCGATTCTGAAAAAATAGGCATGATGTGGCGGTTTAACATGCAAAGCGATTTTTTAAAAATCTGACAATGTGCAAAGCGTAGGCCCATGACACAAGCTATCATTTGGCATCACTCCCAAAAATTGCTCTCAAGCGGCTTAGCTTCCAGGAGCGTTCAAAGATTCTGGGATTTTTCGAAAAAAAAAATTTACCCCAACTTTCAAACACGATTTTCTCGGAATTTTGAAAAAAATCGAAAAACCGGATTATACCACTTTCGGGTAGCTGAGAATATAAGCTTTCATATGGCACCACTCCCCTGTCTCTAGATCAAAGCCTTGCAACGCCTATATCTCGGAATTTTGAAAAAAATGAAAAAAATTTTTTTGATGCCAAAAGGTAGCGGGGACTCTAACCTACATTTGGGTACAACTTCCATCCCTGTAGGTACACGCGTTCTCAAACCAGGAGAACTTAAAGGTAAAAAAAAAGTTAAGCCCGATTCTGAAAAAAAAGGCATGATGTGGCGGTTTAACATGGAAGGCGATTTTTTAAAAATCTGATAATGTGCAAAGCGTAGGCCCATGACACAAGCTATCATTTGGCACCACTCCCAAAAATTGCTCTCAAGCGGTTTAGCTTCCAGGAGCGTTCAAAGATTCGGGGATTTTTCGAAAAAAAAATTTACCCCAACTTTCAAACGCGATTTTCTCGGAATTTTGAAAAAAGTCGTAAAACCGGATTGTACCTGATTTTTTTTATGATTAAAAAAGAAATATTTTACTAAAAAAATAGAAATATATTTACTATTAACCCTAGAAAGATAATCTACGTCTGTAAGACGTATGGCGTGTAAAGAACTGTTTTATCTAATTCAATTCAAATTTCTGGGTTTTTGTTAAATTGATTTGATTTATTATATCACTTCTTTAAAATAATCTAAGTAATGAGTTAAATAAATATGACAAAAAGTGTTAACATAAGACCAAAAATCTTTTTTAGAATCATACGTCTCTGAGACGTATATTATGATTATCTTTCTAGGGTTAAAAAAACCAAGAGAAAGATCACGAAAAATTATCTGTTTTATTTATAAAAATATCCATGTGTTAAAATAATTCCATTAATAACTAGAACCAAACATCTTGAGCTATGGTGTTTTATAAAAGTTTAAAATATCTTCATATTTCATTATACTTTCCAAATAATGTATCCTCTCACACATCACAGCTCAGCTCAGCTCACTTTACTTTAGCTCACCCAACAGCTCAGCTCAACCATCAGCTCAGCTGACTTTCAGCTCAGCTCAAATGAGCTGAGCTATGGTACATAGCTCAAAAAGTCAGCTAGCTCAAAATTTGAGCTGAGCTGTGAGCTGAGCTCAGCTCACTTTTGAGCTTTGTAGCAACTCTGCAAGTTCCATATTGCTACTACTAGTGCTGAAGCACACACAATTCTCATAAAATAACCATATGGCACATTTTATGCTCAATTCATTTAGTTTCGTTAAGCGTATACCGTACGTTCTGAACCGCACAACATGTGTAAATTTCACAGAATAAATTGAAAACTACATGGACGCAAGGAGGATGAAAGAATTAATTTATTGTTCACTTGATAAAAATGTAAAAAAACGATGTGTGGATTAATTAATTTAATAGAAATTAAAAATATCAAATGAATTTCATTTACATATACTGAATGAGAAGTATAACTTCAGTCGCGTGTACATGTGTACACACACTCTTTTTTTTTTTTCTAGAGCCCAAATGGGATAATTTCGCTAATTATCTTATTTCGAATGTCAAATCGTATAGAAAAAAAATTTAATTTAAAATTTGAACTGACCTAAATATGCGAAATTATCTCATTTCTGATGTAGTGAAAACAGGCTATAATTTGCAAAATTATCTCATTTGGGCTGTAGTGAAAACGGCTAAAAATGAGATAATTTCAAAAAATTAGGTCAATTCAAATTTCTTATTAAAAATTTCCTATACGATTTGCATCGAAATTTACATGTAAAATACAGCAACTCTTTAACCTCTCGGCTAAGCTAAGCCCAGGAGGCTAAGGTGTTGTTGCATTTAACATGTAAATTGCTTAGCCCTGACAGAGTTTTTTTGTGTCCAAGTTTAACCCGGTCTTAATAAAAAATTCTGTCCTTTGGACTCTAGTGAAATTAAAAATGATCTAAAGACGATCACCTTACACAGATAAAAAATAGTTGACTTTCAAATTTGATAGTAAAAAATATGATAGTCAAATATCATTTTAGCCGATTCCACCCCAGGCGATATGGCAAGTAAGATAAATTCCTTTAGAAATTTGAAATGAGATACTTATTGCCTCATTTGGATGTAATGAACAAACAATGGGGGCTGTTTAAACCATGAAAACGAATATGATCGTTTAACAGAAGCTGTATTTTCTTGGAACTTCGAAGTCCAGCCAACAAAAATTTAACAAAGTCCAAGAACAAAAACTTAACAGGAACTAATCCACCTTTTTTTTCATACAAAATGAGTTGGGATTAATGCCTTGCGAAATTTGAAACTATAAAAACATCCATACAAAAAAAAAATCAGATTGGTTTCAATAAGTTATATCGTCGCTGTAGTTCTAATACCTCGTAACCCCGAAAAGTCTATTTTTCAGTGGAGGCAAAAAATTAAGTATGAAATGTATGAGGCTCAATACAAATGATCTGGTTTTGACTAAGCGAAGCTCCGAAAATATCGATGGCAAACAGGGTCTTTTCTATTACATCCCGATTTTTTTCAAGAATATAATTGCATCATTAGTCTAAAATCGTCTTTTTCGGGGTTACGAGGTATTAGTTCTACAGCGACGATATGTACTTTGCTTAGTTGTCAAATCATATAGAACTGACCCAATTTGCAAAATCATTTCATTTGGGTTGTAGTAAAAACTATAACTTCAATTTTTGCTTTCTTTCATAGATGTTTCGCATTAATTTCCACATTTCGTTATTTTTCAAGAAACATAAGAGCGCTCATAACAATAGCTTAAAATTGGTCGAGATCACTCATTCATAGTGTTAAACATTCTTATGAGCGCTTGATTAATACCGGCCTAAATCTGATTCATTTTCCAAGTTTGTTCTAAACAAATTCACTGACTGATCAAATAACATGTTGTCTGGCATGTGAAATACCAAGATCCGATAGAAACCTGGGGCCCTTCTTTCAAAATTTAAGTACCCATAGCGAAGTTGGCATTGCCATGTTCAAACGAGATACTCGCAGAACTCCGTTAAAACACCAGCTTCAATGAATTAAGCGACTGACATTTGTCTTTTCTTTTGATGCTCCCAAGCCCAACCACTTAGGAATTCTATAAACTTTTCATTTATAAAGAATAAAAATCCATTAGATTTTATTGTCAATAAAAAAAAAGAAGAGGATTACATATTTCTATAGTTTAGCCTAAAACATCATCTTAAATATCTATCTACTTCTTGGAACGAGCTTTCATCCGTCTAGACTTGCCCAGTCTAGTTCTAGCTCCAGGTGCCGCCTTGACTCCCTTCTTCGACTTAAACTTGGTATTCTCTAAACCGGCAGCCGACGATTTGGTATTCTTCTTCAGCCCCTTCTTCCTACCACCAAAACCAAACTTCTTATTACGTGACTTTCTTCCATCAGCCGACTTCTTCTTCTTTGCTTCCAATGCCTTGGCATCTTCCAAGAAATCCAAATTCTTTAGTTTACCCTTGCGGAATTTCTTCAACTGATCAAGCATATCTTTCTTTTCCATTTCACGTTGCACTTTGGTCTGTTTCGACAACAATTTACCCATTTTTCTTTGTTCACGAATTTGTCGAATGCGTTCGGATTTGGCTTGACCTTCTTGTTTGGCCATCAAATTTGAACGAATCTTTTGCATGTGTTCGTCGGTTTTTGCCATTTCGGCAAAATAATCGTCTGGTCTGCGAGTAACTATTCCGAGTTCATGGAGCTTTTTGATTCCTTCGATTACGGCTGACTGAGCTTGTCGATGGAAGAGCATTTCTCGTTTGAAATCATTTAAGACGGGATCTTCTTCAGGTCGAAGGTAAGGTATTTTGGCATTGCCTTTGAATACGCTCGCACGTTTCTGTTCGTGTTTTTCAAGTTGAATGGCAAGTTCTGGAGCAAGTGGAGCTAAATCATTGACAAGGTCCATGCGTTCCAACCAAGGCAAGTCTTGTTTCATTTCGTCGAGCTTTGCAGCCATTTTTAGCTAAACAATAAAATCATAAGGGAATTTGATTTATTAATTATTGATTAATGTACTTACAATATCATTTTTCTTTTCACTTTGTGGATTAAATTCAATGTTTAGTCCAGGTTTTAGGTCACCTCGGGCAAATGCTTCTTGAATCTGAAAACAAAAACCAAACATTTTGTAAAGAAAAGAAATAGAAATTGAGGTGATTTTTTTTTACTTCGGTATCTGATGCATTGTAATCATCTTCTGATTCAGAATACATTGAGAAATCAGCCATTTTTTGTAATAAAATTTAAACTTTTAATTAAAATATAAATAAAATGAACTACGTTTATTCGGCAAAGCTAGAGAAAAAAAAAAAAACAACTGAAATGACACACGTGCTGAGGAGTGACGTTTGTTTGACGGTTGAACATAAATTGAAATGTCATAAATGTGGAATTCAATTGGAGTACTTAGGATGAGTTTACATTTTGTGGATATTATTTGTGGAACATTATGGTGGACTTACTTTGAAATCTATATCCAAAGTGATTTATTTTGATAAAAAGCTATTATGGCTATTAGTAAAGCCCGGTGCCGTGCATGGTATAAAAAGACAAGGTATGATCATTAGAGCCGCCATCTTACAAAATGGGGTAGTAAGGTTTTGACGTTTGGCATTTGGCAAAGTCAAAAGCAACAACAACTTCCAAGACAAATTTGTTTACAACAACAATTTCAATAGGCTGGGCTGTCAAAACCTTAAGTAGCCATAAGTTTTGACAGTTCTCGATACTGAGTTTTTTCTAATGATCATACCTTCTCTTTTTATACCATGGGTGCCGTGAGTATAAGTTATAGCGTTTTCGTTTGGGAATTCTTAGAAGCGTCCGGGACTGTCCGATCCGGAATGCCAAACGATCAGAGTTAGATACTTTTTTTTTATTCTGAAGTTTGGGTTTCTTTGTATTTGTGAAACATCAAATGCGAACGTCTGACGAAAGTTTTGTTTTGTTTATTTTTTTTTTATTATCATTAAGTTATCTATTTTTGTTTTCTTTCTTCACATTATTTTAATATAGTTTAAAGTTTGTGCATAGTTAAAAATCTTGAAATTGAGAAATGAATAACAAAGAATGACATTTCATTACTTTGACGTCTTAAGTGTTAACATGTGTGCGTGATTCTGGTTTTGATTCTGCCACAAAATTCGGAATCGATTTTCTCTTCTTTTCAGAATTAGAACTGTCATTGAGTGCCAAACGATCAGTTTCAGAATCGTTCGGGAGAATTCCGGACAGTCCCGGACGACCAAACGAAAACGCTATTAGAGAGAATTGACTTTATTTCCGTTTTAAGCCTGGTACGCTGCTCGCGCTAAATTTTAGCGGAGATAAAACTCCCATACAAGTTATCGATAGTTTGTATGGGATCCATTTAACTCGGCTAAAAATTTTCGATAATTTGTATGGGAGCTAAAATTTAGCGCGAGCAGCGTACCAGGCTTTATATTTACCAGGATATATATTGGAAATAAAGACGAATTTTACCTTTTTTTATAAGCCCCCTGTTACATTGAAAGTGGTAGTTTACTAAGTAGATGTTTTGGTTAATCTACTACTATCATCTATTTATGCTCTTCTTCCCGAGTAGATACGATTTGTATTGAATTTGTTGAAAGTGCGTTCCATTGAAAATCGATAGTAAAAATTAAACTACTAGTAGTACTTTGCCACTTCCCAAAAAAACAGAGCTTATGTGTCCATATCTTTATCTACTAATTAAATAGAGACAGAAATAGTCAAAACATTAACGTATGATCGTAATCGTATAGGGATGGCGGTTGTTAGTACGAAACCCAGTTTTCGGTTTTCCGGTTTTTTTATTTCGGTTAAACCAGCCGGTTTTAAACCGGGCCAATAAACCAATTTTTGTTTTTTTTTTTGCTTGATTTGACGTAAAAAAAATTAAACCTTATTTGTCAACCAAAAAAAAAAAAAACGTTTCGAAGAAAATCCCTGAGCAAAGCTTTTTTTAAATTGATTTTGTTATAAGAGTTTTTTGTAAAAACCGTTTTAAACTGCGAGGACAAAAAATCGAAAAAAAAAACCGGTTGACCGAAGAAAAAAACCGAAACCTGTTTAAACCGGCCGGTTTTTCCCATCTCTACGTTACCGTTTGCCATGATTCGACCCCTGCTAAATGCTAAAATGAGAAAAACTTTTGTTTGATTTTGATTTTTGCACCTGCTCGATGCAGTGTTGCCAGAATATTTTAGAGGCAAGGAGCCGATTTTGAGAAATCTTGGAGCCAAAAATAGCCGCTTTCAAAAAGGTCCAAAAAGACTTTAAGTATAATTATTTGTTTTTAATTTTGCTCATAATTCTGGGGTCGAATTACGGCATACGTTCGTTAACGAATGTTAATGACTTGATAATTGGAAAACCTGTTCGGGGTTATGAATTCTCAAGTGGCAGCGGTGGCAGCGGTGGTGCGATGCGTAGTGCGTCGGCCTCCCAACCGCTAGGTCGTGAGTTCAAGCCTCGCTCGGGCAATTTTCAAAATTAATTGAACATAAGCGACTTAGCACCACTGAAAGGAGTCTGATGATCGGGTTGGTCCCCGTGAAATAGCTATAACTCCAGCCTATGAACTTGGTGGTAACACACACAAGTTGTTGTTGTTCATTCAAAACCTTCAATCAAAATTGATTACACAAGCAGCTGCCCTGCCAGTATTACAAAGCTATACACAAACCATTTCTAATAATGAATTAAAATTTGACTAGTGTCAACCTCTTTCCGCTCATCTCCCTCCTTGTATACGAACAACGAATTGTTGTCATACGATAAGAGTTGGAGAAAAAAGAGAAAGAAACCGAATGAACAATATAGAGCAAGATCCCAGGGCCGCCAGACATTACTTATTTTCTCAAGAAAAAAATGTATGGAATTACGTAGTGCTAGGACATACTATTAGTGAATGGATACTGGCTATCTTGTGCCGACGGCCATTTTACCACTAACAGGTGCTAAAGGTACGAAAAATACGTAGTTAGATTTCTTATTTTCTCAAGGCTGATTTTTATATATGATACTCAGGGAACTAATACATTAATTTTTGTAAGCAGCCAGACCCGTCGGATGGGCCTAACACCTTGCCAGACACGCATTTTAGTATACGGGAAAGTTAGATTTTGTTATATGGAGGTCTGGGAAAAAATTTATAACACATTTTGACTTTAGGACTCGAAAGAGTATCAAGACACGAGTCGAAAACCACATTTTGAACAATCGCATCTAGAGTCATTTGGCCGCCATTTTGTTTTTTTTTTTTTTTTTAATTTCAATTTTTCACATAACTCATGTATTTTTGAATCTACAGAAAAAAAATGTATTGCAAACTTGAAGATAATTTAATTTACTACAGTATATGTTAAATTACTTTTTTCGATTATACCTTCGGTTTAAGAGTTAGGGTGGTTTTTTTTTGAAACCATATTTTCGTCATATCTCATTTATTTGAGCTTTTTTGAAAATTAACTTGAAGTAAAAGTTGTAGATCTTTTTATTACCTTCAATTATTACATTAACGGTTTTTCGATTTGACAGTCCGTTTTTGATCTGTAGGAAAAAAAACTTCAAAAAGGTTGCAATTTTTATATATAGGAAAAATGTTCTAGTACAGGGTAATTTGCATTAGATATAACAACAACCTAGGCGTGTAGGTTGCACTCAGACAAGAACAAAATCGTATAACTAACACTGCCAGACCCATTCCGACAGCCATTTTTTTTTGCCAGACACCTTAAAGCTTTGAAAAAAATAGTTTAATTTTACTTATTTTCTCAAGCTTCATTTTTATATATGATACTCAGGGAACTAATTCAATAAATGTTTGTAAGCTGCCAGACCATCGGATGGGCCTGACACCTTGCCAGACACGCACAAATGCTCGCTATGTGTATCAGCGCCAGCGCAGCGTGAGCATGTTTGTAAAGGAGTTTTATAACAAAGCTTCGTTAGATTTGTTATTAATAATCTAATGGGTCTTCCGTAGTATTGAAGTAAAATGTTTATTCTTAATAATACCAATAATTACCACAATATTAAATTATATATATTTAAGAAATCTAACTATCTATAATTATATATATTTAATATTGTGGTACTTATTGGTATTATTAAGAATAAACATTTTACTTCAATACTACGGAAGACCCATTAGATTATTAATAACAAATCTAACGAAGCTTTGTTATAAAACTCCTTTACAAACATGCTCACGCTGCGCTGGCGCTGATACACATAGCGAGCATTTGTGCGTGTCTGGCAAGGTGTCAGGCCCATCCGATGGTCTGGCAGCTTACAAACATTTATTGAATTAGTTCCCTGAGTATCATATATAAAAATCAGCCTTGAGAAAATAAGAAATCTAACTACGTATTTTTCGTACCTTTAGCACCTGTTAGTGGTAAAATGGCCGTCGGCACAAGATAGCCAGTATCCATTCACTAATAGTGTGTCCTAGCACTACGTAATTCCATACATTTTTTTCTTGAGAAAATAAGTAATGTCTGGCGGCCCTGGGATCTTGGACTAATAGCAGACTTGTGTGAGTTAATAAAAATGCTAGTCAGTTCAAGTAAACTTGATAATTGGAAAACCTGTTCGGGGTTATGAATTCTCAAGTGGCAGCGGTGGTGCGATGCGTAGTGCGTCGGCCTCCCAACCACTAGGTCGTGAGTTCAAGCCTCGCTCGGGCAATTTTCAAAATTAATTGAACATAAGCGACTTAGCACCACTGAAAGGAGTCTGATGATCGGGTTGGTCCCCGTGAAATAGCTATAACTCCAGCCTATGAACTTGGTGGTAACACACACAAGTTGTTGTTGTTCATTCAAAACCTTCAGTTAATGACTTAATTTGGAAAACAAATTATTAAAAATCAACGGTTACACCTACAATAACGTGCTTTACTTTTTTGTAAAGCCAAAACCCTAGTCTTTTACAGACATATCAAACAAAGTCATTTTATGGCAAAATTTTGAAAAATTAATTTTTAAAATCAAAATTTTGAAATAAAAAAATTGGAAAAAATAAATTCAAACTAATTTTTTTCAAAATTTTATGTATTAAGTACTAATTTAGTTTTTAAAATTGAATGCTCAAATGGATTCAAAACTATCTTGTCATTTTCGAGAAATTAACAAAAAACCAAAACTACTTTTTTCTAAAAAAAAACTCTTTATTTTCTGTTTTTACGTGGCTGGACTTGTTGATAAATTAATTTATGAAACATTAAACCATTACTCAATTATTTTTTAAACATTCAGACTTAAATAAGGATACAATGAAGTTATACAGTATTGGCTCGCCGCCCATGGCTTCTAGCTGTAAGGGCCTTAAGGCAATAAAATCGCAATTTTTGTATGTGTCTGAGTCAGTTAAATCTTTAACAAAATTACGGCCATATTATTCACAAGTTTAAAAAATACATCTGGGTGTACAGAAATTTAAATGTCAAAAATAAATCCAAATCTATAATATTTACTATTTAAATCCAATCTTAAATCCAATTTTGTAAATTTAAATCATTAAATGCAAACAAATTTAAACTGCTCTCTGGAGGTCTGTTTAACTTTATAAATCCAGATGTAAAATTTATTATCTCAGTGTTGTTTTGTCAAGTATTTTGTGAAGGAAAAATAAAGATGCAAATCATACAAAATTTATTGAATTATCACATGATTTTTTTTAAGTGAATAATATGAACAAAACATTTAATCCTTGGATTTATGAAATTCAGATTTAAGTGATTGGATTTAAAATTAACTTCAATCCAAACTAAATCCAGAGTAAATAATATGGCCATAAGAAAAGGCTATAACCACCCACAGGTGTTTTAAAAGGGAAAAAATCCTGCAAGGCATATTTCTTTTTCGTTTTGGTGATAACCTCTGGAAGGGTTATTGCCGCAGGGGTTCGTTACTGTACTGCACTTTATATTTTACCAATGATTTTGCTTCATGGCTATTTTCGATTAATTTGAAAGGATTTTATTCCTGTTAAAACAACATGGAATTCGCTTTATTTAATCTTAAAAAATAACTTTACATTACAACGTTATACTTCGATATAAAGAAAAGTTGAATAATTAATAATAATTTGGATTCTACCACCTCCATGATTTTGACCCTTTTATAAACTTAAGATGACTCCCTATACGTACCTAAACAATGCTTTATTCGATTTATAGTACATTCTTCAATATTTCGTAATTATATTTTTGATCGCCGAATAGCCCTTTTGTCATAATAACTAACATAAGTGAAACCACCTAAAATAGACAAAGAAACGCAAATAATCTATTATTCATTACATTTCTTGCAATACCAACGCAAAACAAACAATAAATAAATCCTAGCAAATATTTGCAAACTTACTTCAAATATACAAACAATAGAATACAAAATTATATATGAAAAAGATACAAGTACATTGTGTAATCTCAGCATTATATGCCTTAAAGTCTTATTAAGTTTATATAACATATTCTAAAATTCCTTTCACAAAAACTTGCAAATAACACTTAAATTTATATAAACAAAAGGATATTGTACATTTTGCCAGTTATAACATTTCTTAATCCTGCAAAATTAAAAACAACATTCATTTTGTTTCAACTATATATTTGTACGAGTATAGTGACTTTCTCTTGTTTTTGCCTCTTCTTAAAATATGCAAAGTAAGTAAATCACAAATGCACACATCATAACTCATAAGACCTGAAGAATAAACTGCCACAGTTTTGCCTTGTCCTTAATACCGCTCTGATGCCTTCAAGTGCTGTAAAGTCGTAATGAATCATTCTGCGAAGATGAAGTTTTGTTTTCTTTTCTCTTTTCTCTTTTTTATATTTTTTTTCGTCACAAATTTTCTCTAAATTAAATTCAAGTCAAATCTACGAATAGATTGCATATGACAACGAAGCTAAGTTGACAGTTTGCCTTTGATATTTTGTGAACCACTCGTAGAGTAGTTGTATTTATAAATCCTTAATGATGAAAAAAAAATCTTTTTCTATAGTAAAATTTTGTTTTGAGGCTCTACTGATGCAAGGAGAAGTCTTGCCAATAGCTTAAATAGCAATTTTCGTATACCAAACATATACTTCCTATAAGAAATATGAATTTTGAGTCCAAATACGTAGTTTTTTTTGCCTAAGAGTTCATTATGCCAACGCGCGAAAAGTTTTGATTAAACTCAAAACCAGAAATTGAAATTAAAAATTTAACACCAACCAGGGCACTATAGTATGTGGTACTCTCACTCGTACTCGACCTACCAGCTAGTTTAACATCGTATGTAGAGTATTTTGTGTGAGGGTTTTTTTTTTCTTTTATTTATAGTAATTTGTATGAAACAGCTTAAATTGTGAACAAAACAATATGCTTGAGGTTTCACAATCAGCATGCTGTGTGTACGAATCTAAATAAAGCTAAATAGGAAAATGAATTGAAACTAAAAAGTTGATATGTGTTAAAATTTAATGAAGGCGTATTCATAGTTGAAACAATGTTAATATCCAGTATTTTCATTTGAATACGTCAGCTGTGTCCTAATCGCTTTAAAGTTTTGATCACTGGTGTATGTCGTTCGTAAGAAAAGTATAATAATCATTTTTATTATAATAACAAAACCGACTTCCATTGGTTTTATGGTTTTTCTCATAGTTTCTATAGCCAAAACTGAAAGAAATTGAAATGGAACCACACTGCAGGCACCAGCTTTCCAATACAAAAATAATTATCAAAATTCGTTCACTCAGTTTAAATTTATGAGGTAACATACATAAAAAAAGACGAATTGAATACCTCCTCCTTTTTGGAAGTCGTTAAAAAAAATACGCATAACTTCGTCAATTTTTTAATAATCGACACAAATGTTTGACACACTAAATAACGAAAAATAAAAAAAAAACAATGCAAACAAAAATTAATACCGTACCTCCCTCTAAAGAATTCAGCATATTAATGTGCCAGATTTGAATAGAAGTTGATTTTACCGATTTAAAGGATTTGGCTATTTTTATCTTTAATTACAAAAAAATATTTCTCTATACTATAAGAAACTAATTAGTAATTACATTAAAATACATTGCTAAAGTTTAAAATGTTGGTAGGCTTTCGAAAGATTTATTTTAAACAAAATTTTTGAATCAATATTTCGTAAGCACATAATTGGTCCTAAAAAGCCAATGATTTATTTTTTTTTATATCGATGACAAATTAAACGTTCATATTTAAGTTCTTAGACGTTATACAATGCACGAATCATTGGCTCTTAGGAACCAATTATAGAATTAACTGTCTCTGCGTGGTCCATCAATTTTTTTTTTTTTTTTTATTAAAAAAAAAACACCCTTTTAACCATGATATTCCTATAGAAACTTTAGATTCTTGCTTCCAATCTAATAAGCAACCTAAATGCCGATTTTCAATGCGGTACCATTATTATAACTTATTTTTTTCAATAAACCCATATTTTTTTTACACCTAAAAAAAAAACACCCTTTCACATGAAAAAAATTTATGGACTAACTTTATTCTTAATTCCCATGGCAAAGACAACATTTTTAACAAATCCCGTTTGGTTACCTTTTATTATACCTACCACTGATTTTATCGGACTTATCGCGGATTTTTCTTATTTCTTAAAACCACACTCTTTCATCTAAAATATTTTTATAGATTCCTAGTTTCTGTTATAAATGAAACATTTTTACCAATTTTCATTTTGGTTCCATTTTTGGTTCAGTTCTTATGTTATCTACTTAATAATTCTGAATTTTATCATTTCTTAAAAAAAAAACACTTTCACTCAAGAAAATGTTGTAGACTCTTTAGATTTTTAGTTTTTATAACGTTTGCACTAAGTGAAATTTTTTTCACACATAACTCAACCCATCAAAAAAACACCCTTGGACCAAAAATATTTTTAAGAACTTTATAGATCCTTTGTCCCTGCTTTAACTAAAACCTTAGTCTCGAATTTCATCAGTGTGCCATTTTTTCACATGGGTTTGGTTATATTTTATCTGTTCAAGTCGAAAATCAAGCACCCTTGCGTTTAATCGACAATAACTTTTCTTGAAGCAATCGGATTGACTTTATTTTTATGCAATTAAATTCAGCATCAAAAAATTATTATTTTGGACCAAAAATAACGGTATATGACAAGATATACCGATTTTAGTAAAATTGAAATATCTCGAAAACGGCTCCAACGATTTTGTTTAAAAAATTCAAATGTTAGTTTTAAGCTAAGGTGTATCTTATAATGAAAAATTTTTTTTTTTGAAAATCATTATTAACGGTACCTGCCATAGAACCGTTTTTTTCAAATCCGATTATCTCCGAAACTGCTTATTCGATTTCAACGAAACTTTTTGTGAAGAATTTTTGGACTTTAAAAAAAATTTTGAAAATTCAAATTTTCGAAAACGGGACATTGAATTTTTTTGAAATTTTGTTTTAAGATGCTGATTAGTGATTTCTACGAAATGGCATACCAATTTTATTTTAAAACTTTTTTTCCGAAAAATTATTTATAAAAAATTTGTTTTTTAAAAAACGGCTCTAACGATTTTGAAAATTTTTTTTCTAAAAATGTATCTTAATATAATCAAAACTGCATACTTGTTTTGGAGGCCAATTTGATTTCAGATTTTATTTTATTTTTTTTTTTTTAAACGAATTTTATTTTTTTCCAAATTTCTATATAAAAAGACTTAAAAATGTAAGCAACCTTAACTCCAAGAGCAAGTTCGTGCGACCCAGTCGTGCATTTTATTTTATAAGCTCTTGATTCTTGGTTCTTATTCCAAAACCAAACTTTTTGCCAAATTTCATATAAAGGTAAGAATTTTTTGTTTCTTTTTATTTATTTATTTATTTTTTTGTACTCTTTTCCTGTACTTCAGTAATACTCTTTTCCTGTACTTCAGTAATTTAAAGAAATATTATGAAATCAACAAAAGTTTGAAATAAATTGAAACAAAACGAAAAAACACAAAAATTATTAAAAATAACTCGAGCATTTGAAAGCCAAAATGCTAAATTTTGGTAATACTTTAATTACAAACTTCACACTACACGAACGCATCTATTTTTGTTATTTTTTTCTATTTAACTATGGAGTCTTAAGGTGTTAAATGCGCCACTTTAAACTTTACCTTTTTGTGCGTTAAAAAAGTTAATATTAAAAACGCCTAAAGTGATATATGACATTCAATTACAAAAAATGTCTTCTAATCAATAAACTCAAAGAAATAACAAAAAACTCAAGTTTGAAGCACCTTCATTCAGCAATCCGCACATAATATAATATAAAGTTTCCCTTTGCAAACGGTTATAAAAGGTTTTGCAATTCTTTAGGAAATAATGTCTTGAATCATTTACGAATTCAATGCACTTCCTCTCCGGGTTTCGAAGAGAAGACCTTCGATTACAAAAATATTTTTTTTTAAATCATATAACTACTATACTACCATCATCTACAGAGGATTCCTCTCGAATCGAATAGAAGTCATTGAAGAGATGTGAACGTAGGACAAAAAAAAATACGAACAAATGAAATAGCAAGACCGACGGAAAACTTTATCATATTTTTTTTCCTTATTAGATATCCAACGTTATAGGTTATAAAAAAAATAAAGTTAGAAAATAAATAAAAAAAAAAAACGAACAAATTCGATTGCTTTCAATGCCAGTTATTATATTAGCTTGGGTAAATGTCTTCGCTCAGGTAATTTTCTTGAAGGTAAAACTTACGTACACCAAGCTTATTCTAAAGAACTATGAAATCATAATTATTATAAGAAGGGGAGGTAGGTGTTTTATGCATTCAAGGAATTTGATTTCAATGAATGCAAATAAACCATTTTGGTTTTGGTTCCTTTTTTTATTATTTTTGTTTGGTAAAAAAGGTTGAGGTTACCTAGATTTTTTAACTCAAGAAAAGTTTTTTTTTTTGAAAATTGTTAGAAAATCTAAATTATATGAAAAGACATCCAGGCCTGAAGGTAAGAGAAACTTTGGAGTCATACAAAAACTGTGAGAAAGTTTTCATAGTTTCAAGTGTTAGGTCACCGTAATTCAATTTCCGTTCTAAATAATCTCATTAGTGGTTACTTTTTCAAGGATAGATATAGTTAGATTTTTTTTATTTTATTAGGAAACAAAAACATTTTGTAGGGAGTACATAGAAAAGATCTTCATATTTTGACGAAAAAAATAAATATGAAACAATAATAAACAAAATACAAAATTGTTATGTGCGGAAATTATTGACTCACGCCATGAAATTTCTAACAAATACCATTACGTAGCCAATGAATTATATGGCTTCTTTTAGCTTTTAAATTAAATTTTTACAGGTTTGTATATTTCTTTTTTAAAGTGCAGTCGTTAAGGTTTAGATTCAAAATTGGGGATTAAAGATTGATGTGAATATTCCGTTAATCAGTAAATCAATCATAAAAAAAAATTAAAAAAAAAATAAATTTATTCGAAAGTATATTTTTAAAGGATCTGCTGCAGCGAAACGAATTTTTGATTAGGTTTCTTACTCTTTGTAAGTTTTCTATAAAACGAAGTGTTACGCATACGACACAGTATACCCAGATTTGTTGGAGATTTTCGTTTGTTTCAAAAGTGTTTTGTTGATAGTTTTTTTTGGTTTTAATTTTGATTTTTACTATTTTTATTTATTTTTTATTTACATTTTGACCGGCTTTTCGATGTTCTTCATTGTGTTTTTGTAAGCATATTCGATGTCAACTAGAGGACCTAAACCAATTTTTCACGATTCGATTTCAACCGCACAATTTGCCGCATTGCTATAGTCAACTAAGTCTTTACTATAGGCATTGTTACTTTATTCATCTGAACCTTACGTTCACACGAGCTTTGAAAAGATGGCACTCGAAACATTTTCATTTCGCTCTTGTAGAATATTAGGAACTAAGAAAATGGTTAGGCAAATTTAGATCTCTGTGTGAAGTGTCTAAAAAACTAAAAATATAAAATGCACAACTGGGTCACACGTAGGTACTTGCTCTTCTGATAAAAGTTGCTTGAGATATTAAAACTTTTAAAAATTCATAAAATTTTGTTTAAATTTACAAAACATCTCTTTAATTGGTTTTGACCTCCAAACGAAATATGCTATTTAATTTCTTGTTTAACAAAGATGAAAAAAAAATTGGAAATTGTTAAATTCGTTTTTTTTTATTTTTTGTACAAAATTTGTAAAAATCTTCAAACGAAATTTGGGTTGGAATGCCGATAATTAAGAAATATTAATCGACACATAAAAACAAAGTTAAAAAAAATTCACCAGTCCGTTTTAAAAAAAATCGATTTAACAATCTGAAAGCAGTCTTTTTTTTTGAAAAATTTATCTTAATTTAAGCATTTAAGCTACTGAAATGTTTTTGTACAAAAAAAAAAATCATCGAAATTTAGTTGTGCAGTTTACGAGAAAGCCAAACATAAGGAAAACGCGTATATAGAAAGTACCGTTGATAACAAGCCAAGAAATATTTCATTTATTTCAAAAGAATTACCTCTTATTTGCCATATTACCTTCTCCATTTCGGTCATATGGGAAGTATTATTAATTTTGGTCCTTAAAAAAATTATCAATTGCCCAAAAACCCTTTACTGCGAAATTTGTAATAATTTTCACGAATACGTAATTTGTTGTCCTATTTTGGAATGTGACTTTTCGTTTCCGTTAAAAAAACAGAAAAAAAAATCGTCAGCTTAGGCCATTCAAGTGCCGAATCAAAAAATATAGAGGGGTCACTATGTCGTATACTTGACATTTTGTTTTATAGAACAGTAATAAAACGAATAGAATTTACTGTTAAAACGCAATGGAATAGCTGGCATAAAGTAACTCCAGAATACGGAACCTAATAAATAAGACAGCTTTAAGGACCTTTTCAATTTATTTATGTTATTTATGAATTAATTGAATAGACATACTATTTTTATTACACAAAATCTATCTTTACAAATTCTTTTTCAAAGAATTTACTACAAAGCGCTCTGAAATTTACATATGCATACCTTCAAGCTTCATCGTACATGGATGTAATATACTAAATATGTATACACTTTCTAACACTTCATCTTAAAATCATTTACATACGAGTATATGTATGTATAAAATATTTTGTAAAGGTAAATTCTAAATGTACAATTTTATATTCAATTATAAATAACTTCATTTTTTAAATGTCTGCTTTATTGAAAAGAGAGGCATTAGATAGTACGATATAGATATACAGTAGGTGAATGAAGAAAGTAAAACCTCTCTCTGGCACACTAGAAAATTCAAATTCAATTCGAAAATGCCATTTTATGGGAAATGAATTTTATACATATTCGTATATAAGTGAATGCGTTTTTGCAGTTCAGCAGTGCTAAATAAAGTCTATTCATTCAAGTTGAATGTTGTTAGCTTAAGAATTATAAGGATTGGAAGTATTATGTTTCGAAAGGAGAGTTTATGCATACATTTTTGCTTGGAAAATGTTGCGTTCTATATGCAAGAAGAGGTATGCATTTTCTAAGAATAAAAAAAGGAAGACGAAGGAATTTTTTATTTGAATTTTAATCTAAATGTTAATGTGCTGTAAGAACTTATAACTTAGAGTAAAATATCAACACATAGACATGTCAAGTATAGTAACACTTTAAAATTATGTTCGTTTTCTTCTTTGAAAAATGCATTTCTATATGAAAAATGAAATCAAGTAAAATTGTAAAAGGACTAGGTTTTTTTTTTGTATTTTAATACAGAAAACATGTCTTCGAAAAGCTTGCATCAATCAAAATGACTGATATTCAACAAACACTTATGAAAACACTTGCACTTACATTTTCCGCAAAAAACGATAACGTTTAAGGAAAAACCAAAAATTCATGGAAACTAATTTTTTTACCATTCTTCAGAACTAAGTGTGAGGAATTAGGTTAAGTTTCCGACTAAGCTTATACAAAAATATAAGTTTTGGCTTATACGTATGTTAAGCTTTTACTAAGTAAAAAGAAAATACATATGTACTTACAAAGTTCGCAAGAACTTAAAAAAAACTTTACTTAAAGAGTGCATGCATACACGTCTTTTTGTATACCTGTTTTTGGATCTAAGAGATGTATGTTACCAAGGTAATCCCTAGAAATGAAAGAAATAAATTTTTCTTATTTGTTTTTGAATTTCAACAGAAAAAAAAAATGTATGTGCACTCATACATTTCATATACTTGTGCAGATAAATCATACAAAAAAATTTAAAAAAAAACCATAGTTTCAGGCTTTCAATTTTATTTTTCTCATTAAAACCAGACACTTTATCAGAAATTAAAATCTTGCGAGTTTCAAAAGAAGAAAAATCTTGCAATTTATTTCTGCACAGAGAGAAAGAGAGAAGAACGACATTGAACAATATTCATAAAGTCATAATTAACCACAGAGAATAATTCTTTTTGAAAAAAATAAAAATGCTGTTTACTTATCTAGAAAACAAAAATGAATGTGGTATTCAAATGTGCAAAAGAAGCTAGGGATTCAGAAATAAATGTGAGATATATAGAAACATATGTTTTATGCACATGTGGTATACAACATATACCTACATATGCATACATGTACTGTACATACATACATATATAGTGGGTCACGAATATATTTTGTGTTTTATGAAAAGATTTTGATTGCATGCATACAAACGTACTCGTAGAAACATATACACATGCATGCAGGATAAATTCAGAATTTGACAATAATAAGTAATCTCAAAAAAATGTTTTCTGACCTTTAGGTTCCTTATATTAATTTTTGTACTATTATTCCAAAATGACAAGTCTAGATTTCGGAAAAAATTGAAATGTAGACATGAAATTATGATGATAGAGAATGTGAAAAAAGTGGGTCTCGCAATTTCGATAGTTGATCAAGCTGAAGAATTAAAATTGATGCAATCTGGCCATATGACACATTATTTTAGGGTAGTTTTTTGAATGCTGAATCGAATGATACCAAATCCCGCCGAACAAAATGACCTTCCCTAATCGAGTGCGGCGATTTTGTTGTGTGGACAACATAATGGTCGAGAAAAGCAAAAAAAAAAAACATGATTCTTTTTATGAAAAAATATGATGTTTTGGACTTACACAGTGGTTGCGTGACCTATTGCTACTTACGGCTCCACTCCCTACAAACAATTTTGCTTCTATAGAGCTTTACAGAAGCAACAGTAGCATCTGTAAAGCCTTATAGAATCAAAATTGTTGGTCGGGTTGTCTGGTGGCCCGAACCCAGGAAATCATTTAACATAAAAAAAACTCGAAGGTGTGACACACGGTTAAAAACCTTTGGAATTAGGCCTTTTTCAATACAAAAAGAGTTGGTTTTTAATATTTCGACTTTAGAACGAAGTTTTTTTTAAATAAATTTTGTGTTAATTTCTAATAGTTTTGTATTATTTATTTATTATACAAAAAATATTAAAATGTAATCAAAAGTATTAAAATATAAGAAATTTGAATTACAAACTAATTTCTTAGCACCTAAATTATAACTTTGTATTGGTAATTATTTAAAATAAATACTGGTTTTCTTTTGTTTTAATACAAGAATATTAAATTTGAATCAAATTGTATTTAAAACGTCATTTTAAATAGAAATTAAATGTCTTTTGTATAGAATCAAGGTTACCATAACCTGAAAAAGTACATACAATAATATTTTGTTTCAAAAAAAAGCATTTGGTAACCCTTTTTCTGATGAAAAATACAAAATAAAAATTTTAATTTGAGGAACTTTGTGTGTTTTCGAAGTAAAATATATGAATTACTGAAAAAAGATACATGAATTACTGCAAAAAGATATTAAAACAATTATATCATAAATTCATTTCTATTTTTTAAGAAAAATGTCGCAAAGATAGAAATTATTATTAAAGAATTTTAAAGAAAAATGAAAAAAAAAAAAATAATAATATAAATATATGTATGATAATACAAAATTGAAACTTAAAATTTAGGTAAAGGTCCTTGATTTTTAAACAAAAACATTAAATTTCAATACATCTTGTATAAGACTTCGAGCCGTTTGATCAAACGAAACTTAAGAATTTAAGTTCGGAATAATAGTTTATGTTCTACTTAAATATTTAATTTTCGTTTCAGCAAATCGGCCTTAGAAATGTAATACATTATTTATATTATATTTTGGCGTTGTCTCATATGTAACCCAAATTTTCGTAGAAACTACGCCACAGCCACGGACTATAACTGCACTAATACTTTGAACATTGTTGTATGGTCAGGTCAGCTTCCCAACAGGAAAAGTCCGGGAATAGGGCATTAAGAAGAGAGACTTCAACACTCGCAATTGTTTCGGCCACGACATCCACTAAATTGATTCAGCAGTGCAGAGAGGAACTTTCAATGTTGAGGGTTGTTTGGATCAGCGGTAAAAATAAACGGTCTTTCACTTTATATCCGAGTGTCCAGATTTAGCTTTAGCACTCTCTCTGGGGATCGAATATTGCAGCTCTGAAAAACTGTGAAAAATAATGATTTGCTAAAAAATTTTACACTGTCGTTGATTCATTTGACATACTAATAAGAAACCCAGAAAGTTTATTTTAATTTTTTGCTTGCGAAGGTAATTTTTGAGGAAAAAAGAAGGATTTGTTATAAGTGCCGAAACACCCTGTGAATAAAATCCAAGGCCTGTGAAAAAAAAATTTAATCTAAAAATTCTGAATCAAAATAATGAAAACAGGTTCTGAATTGAAAATTTTATTTTATTTCGTTAAATACTAACGGTACAGATTTTACAGATTTAACATTAACATTTCACATTGGATTAAAAATTAATTTTTAACGATATTGATTGAAAAACATATTCCTTATACTCTGTGATTTAGGAATTAATAAGAGCATAGTTTTTATTAAATACATTAATTAACAGATTGAGAGGACTATAAGCGCCATAGTTTGATCTACTAAAGATGTTACAAATTGACATTTGTCTTCTTACACTATAACGACTTACTGTAAAATTCAATCGGAAAAGGACCGATGGTGTTGAAATCGAACCATTAATTATTCCTATGATAAAACAGAACTGTAAATACTCTCTATGAGCAAAAAGAGATGGCAGATTTATAAGTTGTAATCTATGAGAGTAAGGTGGTATTACAATTCTATCTGACCAGGGAAGGAAACGTAGACAAAATCTCATAAACCTTCTTTGAACGGATTCTAATCTGTTGATATATGAGTCGCGTAATAAGGTGCCCATACAACACACGCATATTCAAGAATTGATCTCACAAACGAAACATAGAGGGTTTTATGGACATAAAGGTTATGAAATTCACGATTAAAACGTTTAATAAAGCCAAGTGCCTTATTAGCCCTTTTTATAAAAATACCTAGTCATACAAAACTTAATTCTATTACAACCTCAGCTAAAATATTTGTATAATGTATAACCTGTTTAGATTCTCAATTGCGGTGGTAAATGAATCATATTTATTTTATTCTGTATTTCACATTTTCGTAAAAAAAAAAAAACACTTTGATTTAAGATAGCCCTTTAAACTTTTTAGATTCTTAGTTTAAACAAACTTTTTTCAACAAGTTTAAAAATTGTTTTAAAATGTACACTGCGCGTCACTTGAATAGAAACAACAATTTTTCTTTAGAAAAAAGCGATTGGCGCTTTGGTGAGGTAACTTAGTAGGTTTTTTGTTTTGCATTTTCAAAGAGGAACTTTTAACAAACAATGTTGTAAAAACGAAAAACCCAACACATAAACAGTATGGCTACTAGTTGCGTTCTTACGCATTACTTCACAAAAAACAGTTTTTTTTTTTGCGTCACTTAAATAGAAACAAGCTCTTAAATTAGATAAAAATGATGAAAAATCATGGACGACACTAATTTTAGTAAAGCAATATTTTACTTTGACATTATTTGCACATTATTTTTTGCACATGTTTTTTGTGAAGTAATGTGTAAGAACGCAACTAGTAGCCATACTGTTTATGTGTTGGGTTTTTCGTTTTTACAACATTGTTTGTTAAAAGTTCCTCTTTGAAAATGCAAAACAAAAAACCTACTAAGTTAGCTCTCCAAAGCGCCAATCGCTTTTTTCTAAAGAAAAATTGTTGTTTCTATTCAAGTGACACGAAGCACTTTTTATAATACTTTTACACACATCACTCACCCTTTTCCAAAAAATTTTTTTAGAACGTCATGGATTCTTTGTTCCCGTTTCACCTAAAATATTGAGCTTCATTTCATACTATATTCGACATGGGTTTCTTACTGTAAATTCTAAGACATCTAAAGAGCGATATCTCAGAAAACAGGAACTGAATAAAAAATCAATTAAAAAAAAAATATTATAGGTATGTTTGCTATAAAAAGGTTATGGTTTTTATTGTTATTATTACAAAATATTTCTCTTTTGTATAAACATTTTATAAAATTGTGTATTCATTTTCAAAACCAAGAAATAAATCACAATTTTTTATGCATCGATTTTTTTTCGATTTCCTATTTAAAAAAAAGTACGCATACGCCATGGTGTTCGCTTGAATTTTTGTTTTCATATATTTTTTTCATCAATCTTGACGATTGCTCTTTCTCTTACCCATTACAATTTCAGTTGATCTACATATAAATTTATTTTTTAAACCATTTTATCTTTTAATCAAAAGAATTTTATGTCTACCAAATAAAATAGACTCCATCTACAAAAATCTTACAAAAAAAAAAAAAATACCCCAAAGGAAGTTACAATTAAATAAAACGCTAAGTACTTTTGCATTCACTGTTATTTAGTAATGCAGATAGAATGCAAAATGTACTTTTTTTTGTACCTATCCTGCGACGGAAAATTTTTTAAATTCCAAAGATTTCTACAAAAGTTTGTGTAAAGCGGTTTATACTCTTTCTTCTGACCAAAGTAAACGTTAAACCCAAATGTGGTTCTCCGGTTGACAGTGAACTTAAACGTCGTCAATGTTGTTGCCGACTACCTGCAGTGAAAGGGTTGTTTTATTTTGTATACAATTTTGCCGACGAATTTAACTGCTAGGTATTCCATTAGGATGGAGTATGCAATTATTTCTGGAGTTTCTGTTTTGCGTAAAGGATGGGGTTTTATTTATGTGGTTTGGTTTTTCTATTTTAACATAAATACATCCAAAAGAAAATTGAGTGTTTTCACTAAAAGTACAAATGTATTTAAGAAAGTAAAAAAAGAAACAAATAGAATCAAATATGGCAGTGATGAATTATAATTTCTAGAAATACTTGCAATTAAAGTCTTTTATTATTTATTTGAGAATGTCTGTAAAGAAAATGGCTTTAATGTTAACTGGAAAAATTTAAAGTCTGTTTTTTTTTTTTTTAATTCTTGTCTTTATGTTTGTTAGTTATGTATCAGATGGGCTTTATTTGAAGAGAGGAAAACTAAATCTGGGAAAATAAAAATATCCCAGATTCAGTATGTATGTATGTTTAAAATCAAAAATTTAAAAACCCAAAACCACAATTTTTTTGTAAAAATTGCAAAAATTGCCAAAATGTCACCACCTTAAAATTAGAAGATATCCGCTTTAAATAAGGTGATTTCACTTAAACTCAGTTAAATTTAAGGGAAACTTCATCTTACAGTCCCTTGCCATATTATTAGGGACAAGCGAAAAATAAAATAAATAAATTACGTTTATTTTGCCCAAATTTTTAGTTTTTGTCATAGTAACTCACATTTTTTTGTCTCACTTACTTATACTGATAATATTGATATGGACTGACTTAAAAAGTAAAAAGTTTATAATTTTGCTTAAAAAAATATGGAATTCATGCCCGAAAAATTACCAGACCGGTTTAATACTTATTACTTGCTCTATAGGGCAAGTATTGGTTTCGTGTAGAAAAAAAAATCGAGGTTTTAATCAAAACCAACATTACGATTATGGAGAAGATCAAAAAAGTGGTTTTCGTCATGCCGTCCGTCGGTCTGTGCGTCTGTGCGTCTGTACGTCCATCTGTACATCGAGCTAGGGCCTAAACGGATGGATGGATTTGCTTGAAACTTGGTACAGATGATTTTTACATAATTCCCTAGATCCGTTTTTTTTAAATTTTTTTAATATCTCCATTTTAACGCATATCTCCCATATAACGTTTTCGAGGTATTGCAAATTTCTCGAAAACGGCTCTAACGATTTCGATTAAATTTGGTGTGCGCAATACTCTTATTGATTCTAACAAAACTGCGTTTTTAGTTTTTCTCAAAAAATGCGGAGAACGGAAATATGGCGTTGCCGTTTTTCAAAAATTGACATATTTTTTAAGTTCATATATTTCATCAAAGCATAAGTCAATTTTATTAAAAATTTACAGACATCATTTTGAAGTATAGAATATTAAAAAAAAAATATTAAAAAAACATTTTTGAAAAAAAAAAATTTGAATTTAATTTTTAAACTTTCGATTTTTTTTTCTCGACACTAAACAAAATCTTAAATTTCCAATAGATATTTAAGATAAAGATACTGTGAACTACAAGAGCAAGTACGTGCGACCCATTCGTGCATTTTATTTTTTATCGATATTTTGTACTTTATGGCAAGTAAATTCGATAAAAAAAAATTAGTATTAAACCGGTCTGGTAATTTTTCGAGCATGATTCCATAGAAAACGTCTTTTAGTCTCTACTCTCCCCTAATTTTTTGGCAAAATTATGATTTTTTTTTACTTTTTTTTTTTAAGTCAGCCCATATCAATATTATCAGTATAAGTAAATGAGACTAAAAAATTGAGCAACATAAACCCAAAAAAAAAAAATATTTTATTTTTCGCTTGTCCCTATTAATATGGCAAGGAACTGTATTTCAATGTGAATGTTCATCTTAAAAATACCGACAAAAAATAAAATTAAATTTAAAATTATAGTCACACTTCAGCTTTAGTTGCAGTTCATCTTACTTATTTCCAACAGTGAGATAGCACGATAGTAAGGCACTCGTCTAGTAACCCAACAGTTGTATGTTCGATCTTTGGTGGCTGCCAGTTCTTTTTTTTTCTAATTTGCACATTCAAGAAATTAATTTAAGGTGGAAGTCATCTTAGCAAAAAACCATGCAGAAATCCGCTCAAATCAAGGTTTTTCTTTTCTCTTTAAATTAGCTATTAAAAGAATTTCATGTTAACTTCGGCTACTCATTTACCGATTTGTAAAATTTTCAATTTTGTATTTATAGAGTAGGTGCCTATTCATTGAAAAATTCCTATAAATGCTGTTGAGGTAGATGCATTAAAAGAAGGACAATTTATTATTCAATTATGTGAAATAAGTTCCATAAATGTAAAAGTTGCATGTAATTTCTAAAGCGCATGACATTTAGCTGTGAAAATCAAAAGGGGATACAAAAAAGAAATATGAATTCCACTGTAGGAAAAGTAGGGGTACAAATTTCGAAATTAGTGATGGGCGGATAATTTTTTTAACATAGGTTACATCAACCTTAACACAAAATGGAATATGCATTAATTATACAAATTTTATTTGGTTGAAAAATAAATTAAACATTTGAACTTATTTTTTTTTTAATAGACCAATCAAAATATTTAAAAAATTCAATTCAATAAAACAATTTTTTCTTCTTAATGATTAACTTTCTGTTTGCTTTTTATATAAAATAACAAAAATTTTATATTAATCTTGAGCGGAGCTTAAATAGTAGCTTGCGCGAAGATGTACATATACCTAATTGTATAGATTAGTTGAGGAAACAATTCATTAGAACTGAATTATAGTGGTTACACGGGTTAGAAATTCATAGGAATTGCATTCTTGTGAATACATGAGATGCGGATGAGAATATTTATGTCAAAGAATAGTTGGAGACAATTCTTTGGAAATTAAATGTGAATTTGAGTAGCTCTAAAGAATTGTTATTAATAATTCTTTGGTAATTAAAATTATGGGGAAATTGTGGTGGATGTTGCTGTGTGTCAATATGAATATCAAGGAATGACATTTTAGACAAACAGTGCTTATTACATTACTTTAAATTTATCTAAATGAAATATATAAAATATCTATAATGAAACATAATTATTTATATCCATTCCAGTCATTGACACAGCAGATCACTGCGACATAAACAATCTTCTTCTTCCTTTTTCTCGGCGCTGTTATGATCTCGATGTCGAGGGGATCATAACTATCCCACGTAACTGCTTCACACTAGTGATCCGCCTGTGGGGTTCGCCGGGTTGACCTCAGAAATCGGCGGCAAGCCTCCCGGTTTTGTATTGTTCCATTTCTAAGGCCAACTGAATGCTGGTGGTTTTGCATTTGCTTGTACCAGGAGTTTTAAGGCCTACCTTTCTTTCTATTTCGTGTTGGAACTGCGACATAAACAATACACTTTGGTAATTGACTTTAACACTTCACTTTACAATAGTAAATATATTTCTCAAATGCACTATATTTTGTATAGTGCATTAGATATATTTTGTTTACATCTAATAAGGGGTATGCATATTGGCTATTAATTTGATGACATGGCAAGTATGCTGCCGAATGTCTGAGTTCAATTTGAACATTAAATATTATGTGCATGAATAGATACAAGTTCTTAGTGTGTAAGACAATAGTTCATATAAATAGGCTAGGTCTTATTCAATAAAAATCACTCTTAAACTTGAAGCATATCCGTTCACTCTCTGGCTCTGGTCTTATATATATACTTTTCCTTAAAGATAGGATCTATCTAGCCATCATCTTCATTCGGCTTGGGGAAGCCTATATCCCCCATAGCTTACAAAAAAAGAGGAGGTAGGGCCATAGCCGTATTTAGGGGGTGGGGGGGGGGGGGTTATGGGGTTTAACCCCCCCGAATTTTTTTTTCAGAAAATCAAAAGATATACCTAGTATAAACAATAGAATGTTTCAAAATAAAATATTTTTTTTTTCGTTCAAAGTTATATCGAAAATATTGTTAGAAACGACGAAAAAAATACTGTAAAAGTTATAGCCCTTAAAATTAACACAACAAAAACATTACTGTTAAAAAAGAGCCAAGTTCTCCTATGTTGAAATTATGCTAGCACAAAAAGTACTGAAATGTAAAAGTGTACAAAGTTCTAAAGCTTGGCTTTAAATTTGTATAAATAAAATTTTGGTTGTTCCCTTGGCAATTTAACTTTAAATTACCGATTTCTAAAGGTATTTGAAAAATTGCCAAGTAAACAAACTACTCATCGTAAGAATCTGAAATTTTGTGCGGAATTTGGGTTCGGCCAGCTCAACAAATGTAGCGAGTTTGAAATTTCTGGCATATTTGGTGTGGAAGTTAGAGGGGGCTCGAAAATGACCTGAGTTGTTTCCTGTAAATAAGGGTGTAGTGCCAAAGTTGCTAGAGAACTTGGCTGGGCACTACCGTGCCCCTTGATATTAAGTACTGCCGCATCGAAAATTTCTATTTCCCATATAAATCACATGGGAAAGATTGTGTTTTTGAGTTTGGAATGTTATAACTCTTAAAAATTCAACACAAGAAAATGATTAAATCTATAGTCTTTTTGATGAAGCATTAAAAGTTATAAAATTTCAAATTCAAAAACACAATCTTTCCCATGTACATAAATCATATGGGAAATAGAAATTTGCGATGCGGCAGTACTTAATATTAAGGGCTGTAACTTTAACAGTATTTTTTTTTCGTCGTTTCCAACAATATTTTCGATATAACTTTGAACGAAAAAAAATATTTTTTTTTTTAATCAGTCTAATAAACCAATACCAATAAACCAAGTCTAATATGTGCAGCACTAAATCGTTTGTTTGTGTATTTTAGTAATTTTATTACCTATCTGAAAGTCTCTACCAATATTGTATCGTTAAAGAAGCTGTCGATGAAATTTTTATAAGGGAAAACAAAAAATTTGTGGTCCGTTACAACGTTTGGTAAGGGATTTTTCTAAAAACTAGTTTTTTCCTTTTTGATTATATCCTAAAGCACCATGTAAACAGCTTAAAATGATCTATTAAATAAGATAAGTATTTCTACAAGGTTTACGATGCCGAGACTAAACTATACTTTTTCAAAGGGTTGCTGAACTCGAATATGAAGACAGAAATATTAGATCACATCTCGTTTTTGAAATATTACCGTTAAATCTATTTAAATCTTTCCGACATCTTTCCTTCTGTCCGAGATATCTTCAGTTGCTTGTTACAAACTTTTGTTCCAGTGTATAAACGAAAATAAATGTATTCTTTTATTCAGAGAGTATAGTACCTATGTAAAACATTTCGTTATATGTATTTGTAGCTTTCTATTATCAAATTGTTTCAAATAAGAAAATTAAACAATTTAAGTTTATAGTTTAATTTCAAAGTGAAGTACTTGGCTCATGCCAAACAACTTGGATTATTAAAAATTTTTATTTTTAAGTATTCCCGATTTAATTTAGAACTTAATTGAAATAATAGAATAAATCAATTTTTTGCTACAAAATTTCAGTACGAGAAAAATTTCATTTTCCAATGTTTTTATATTTATCATTGTAGGAGCTAATTTTTTTGTATAAAGCCTAAGAATGGTTCGAATTAATTTCTTCAAAAAAAAAAAAATTTCTTGCTCGCTAACGCTCGCAATTTATTTCAAACAACTTATCACTCTTTGTACCAATTTAAACTAGAGATGCCGCCGAATATTCGGAATTAAGAATTAAGGATCGACTGCAGTTACATATACACAGATATGATAAAAAAGTTTTGTGATTCCTAAAAAAAATTTTGTTTAATGTTGAAAAAATTAACATGAAACTTCTTCAAAATAAAATTGAAACAACGTAAGAATTTTTTTTATTTTTGTCGGACTTCAGCTTTTGTTGCATTTTATCACTCTAATTTACAACAGTGAGATAGCACGTTGGTAAAGCATTTTCCTAGTAACCCAAGAGTTGTAGGTTCGATCCCCAGCGGCTGACCATTTTTTCTTTTTTTTTTTAGTAAATTGATGTTTTTTTAAAGTTGAAACAACTTTGATTTAAAGATGTTTTATAACGGTAAACCACTTTAAACTAACGAAGTTCTACTTTGATTTTAAAATTTTCTTCTTCAACGCAAAATCATTCCGAAAAATAGTTGTTTTTTCCCTCAGTGTAGGTACTTGCCGTGTAACCAAAATTTAAATTTTGTATCCTTAACAACAGCTCTTTCAGTTTTGATTGACTATGGCATATAAGGTCCTACTTTTGAAATTGTAATAGGTAATATTTTTTGAAACGTTATTTTAATGGTACCTATTCTATATCCGTTTTCTTAATTTCTGACTGTCTCGCAAACGATTTAAACGATTTTAATTTTATATTAAATGTATACACAAAAACTTTTTAGTCATCATAATCTAAAAATTAAGAAAAAAATTTAAAAATATCATATCAATTTTGGAATACAAAAAATTCAAAAATTTATTTTGAAAAACCATATTTTCAAAACGCATTAATGAATTTTCTTGAAACTTTGTTAAGATATGTGGAAAAATAATCTGTTGAAAACGACATGCCACAAAATTTGTATGCATGAAAAAAATTATTATTTTTTTAACGGCTTAAACAATTTTCAAAAAAAAAAAAAAAATTCTGTGTTAGGCTAGCAATCAAATGATCATTTAAAAAGGTACCTATATTTTAAGAAAAAAATTACTGACGGAAATTATTAAATTGATGTTATTCTTTTATGAAGGCTATAAGAAACTTTAACATTCTAAGCATTTTTCCATAAGACGAAGTTCGTGCAACCCAGTCGTGCTTTGTATTTTTTTTTTTTTTTTAACGGTGATTGTAGATTAAATTATCTCTAATTGATGTTAAATAAATAAATTGTTTCAGCTATAAGTTTTACAACCTATGGTTTTCTTTGAAACCATAAAAAGGGAGAAGCCTCAGTACGAATTATACCAAAGTTACAAGTTTTTTTTCCTTGTTTTCGGAATTTGTTTCGTTATTCTAACTGGAATTTGACTTTGTTACTCTTATGTGTGAACAAATCTCTTACTAACTCTCAAAAATAGCAACAATCTCAAATAGAAAACTCATTAAATCATAAAATCAAATACAAAAATGTGCAAGTCAATATAATTTCTGTAATTTGAAGTAAGAACTATTTCACTTAAAATCTTCAATGGTCTCTCTGGTCTCACATCAAATCCAATTACCTTTTGCTGTTGCTTTGTATATCATAAATTTTTGTTTGCATATTGACAGATAATAAAGAAATGGAATTACATTTTCAAAATACATTTACTATAGCTCTTAATACAACATTTCTCCTAAAAAAGAGAACGTGAGCCCCCTGTCCTATCAATCTTCATGTGTTTCAAATTGTGGCCTCGTTATATTAATGCATTTGCTTTTTCCAAAGTATATCTACAATTGGAATTTGATAATATTGTACTATACGAATATATAATAGAAAATTCATTTTGTTTCTCACACACATACATAGATTTTGTACATTCATAGTTGCATTTTAGTTGCCGGCAATAGTAGTCCTCTTTGACCAACTTCAAACGAGATTGAGTGAGAGAAGGAAGCATTTCCGAAAAACTAGCTGAAGTTGCATAAATATCGTCGTCCGGATATTGGAGTATTCGTGTGCTGTTGTCCTCATCGTCATCATCGTCGTCGTAGTCCTTTTTGATCCAGATCATCAGAAAGAGAGATAGAGAGGAAGCACGAAGGACTCTGGCTGGCACACAAAAGCTTTCGATTCGTGGGTTGCATTTAATTTGTTAAATGAATGCATATCCATCCATGACAATTACATGTATGGATAACAATGCAATATATGATTGGATTTTCAATTCCAACCATACGACCGACCTACCAAAAAGGACCAAACGACTAAACGACCAACCGACCTACACAACGCGACGGTCGACCGATGATGGCAACGGAAGTTGTGGATATTTTGTTAATTGGATGTGGATTGGGTTGTATGTGGCTGATATGGCTGGTAGGGAGTCTGCTATATGAATCCCTTAACTTGCAGCATCGGTATTTTATGCGAAGCCCTTGATAGAATTTAAAACTGTTTTAAGTATTTCTATGTACATACTTTTATATATGTATTAGGGTGGGTCAAAAAAATCGAAATTCTTTTTTTTGAATTGGTACTCCGAAAACTCGATTGCTAGACCCCTCTAGAATATACACACCAAATATGAGCTCTTTATATTAATGGGAAGGTCCTCCGCTTTGCAATTTTCCATTTTTACATCAAGCTTCTACTAAAAAAAAATATTTTTTTTATTAATTGACTTTTTAGCAAATTTCTTTTCAGATTCTTGTAGGAAATTGAACGCTCTACAAAAAAGGCCTTATACACTTTTTTCGTTTATCTAACCGTTGAATAGATATTTGAGGTAAAAAAATCGAGAAAATCTTTAAAAATTCGTTTTTTGGTCTTAATTTTGTAACAAACTGAAAAATTATAATCATCAAACGCGCAAGACATATTCTTGTTGGAAATTGATTGCTCCACAAAAAAGGTCTTGTTAACTTTTTTCATTAATCTAACCATTCTAAAGATATTCGAGGTCAAAGTTAAAAAAAATTATGAAAACATTTTATATTTTAAAAAATTTTCCAGTTCACTGAAAATTTAATATTTTCAATTTAGCAAGACGTAATCTTGTAGGAGCTTAAACGTTCTACAAAAAATTCCTTGGCATCAAATTGATTGCTTTAACCGTTTAGAAGATATTCGTATCCAAATCGAAATGCATACGGGTCATAAGAAAACTATTGAAATCAGTGAGCATTGGTTTGGATACGAATATCTTCTAAACGGTTAAAGCAATCAATTTCATTCCAAGGAATTTTTTGTAGAACGTTTAAGCCCCTACAAGAATATATCTTGTTGATTTGAAAATTATGAAGTTTCAGTGAATTGGAATTTTTTTTTAAATATAAAAAGTTTTTATATTTTTTTTTAACTTTGACCTCTAATATCTTTAGAATGGTTAGATAATTGAAAAAAGTTATTAAGACCTTTTTTGTGGAGCAGTCAATTCCCAACAAGAATATGTCTTGCGCGTTTGATGATTATAATTTTTCAGTTTGTTACAAAATTAAGACCAAAAAACGATTTTTTAAAGATTTTCTCGATTTTTTTACCTCAAATATCTATTCAACGGTTAGATAAACGAAAAAAGTGTATAAGGCCTTTTTTGTAGAGCGTTCAATTTCCTACAAGAATCTGAAAAGAAATTTGCTAAAAAGTCAATTAATAAAAAAAATATTTTTTTTTAGTAGAAGCTTGATGTAAAAATGGAAAATTGCAAAGCGGAGGACCTTCCCATTAATATAAAGAACTCATATTTGGTGTGTATATTCTAGAGGGGTCTAGCAATCGATTTTTCGGAGTACCAAATCAAAAAAAAAATTTTCGATTTTTTTGACCCACCCTAATATGTATTGTTAACTACATATATGAGTTTTTCATGAGTACATTAATATTTTATAGGTACTCAACCATAAAATGCAAAAAATAAAAAAAAAATGTAGGTATATAAAAAGGACTCAGCAACATCACAAGTATTTATATGGTGTTGTCTTCGACTGACGTTTACTGTATCGGGACGGAATTTTGTGTATTTATGATGATTAATCGTAGTAGATTCATCATCAAACCAAAGCACCTCGTTTTGAAGTACATATTTTGTGAGAGTAGATAATATCCTTTCATATATGGAAATCACCTGTTGGCGTGTGGGCTTGAGAGTATCATGAATGGATGACTCTATTGTAGCATGTATTTTTAAAACTTGAGATCAGTGGGATTAGTAGGTTGTCTAAAGATAAAATTGGATTAATGTTGATGATAATTGATAAGTTTGTGGATTTCGTAGCTTTGATTATGTGGAATAAAATAGAGCTGGACTTTAAACTTTTTGGTATGCTATGTTGACAGACCGATATCTCCAGATGAACAGCTGGGATAAAAGATTAAGATTTGATTTGCAATTCTTGACACCTTTAGAAAAAGCTCTCATCGATAAATAGATTAATATGGACGATAATATCATAAAAGAACAATGTATGCCTAGCTGAATTATTGCTTTATTTTTTTTTTTTTTTTGAAGGGGAGATTTAGTATTTTCTACTTAAAAAACGAGGACTCATAAAAATTGTACGTTTTATATATAAAAAGTTATAAGATGTGAATTTTTAGTTAACTAATTGTAGAATTAAAAAAAAATTAGAAAAAAGTTACTCATACGTCAGAGTGACCTACAAAATATCAGGCACAATGAATTTGTTACTTAAAAACTAAGGTCATTATAAAGCTTATTCATAGCTACGCTACGGTTTACAGATGGGAATTTTTCTCTTTGAAACAATAGTCGGTTTTTTGTTTTTTGTTTGTTAAAAAAAAAAAAATTTTCTTAATTATAAAAGTTAGCATTGAATTATTTGACGAAGCATTAAAACAATATATACAAAAATTTCATATAATTTAATAAATTAAATAGTTAAATTATGGTTCGTCACCAGATAGAAAAATATAAAATGAATATTAAAAAAATAGTTTCAGCTTTTGTACAAAGTTTTCAAAAACTTTCAAAAGAATGGTAGTTATCTGGTCCTCTCAAGTTGGTGGACAACGAGTTTCAAAGACCAACGGCATGTACAAAAAAACTATTGCCAAGAGTATTTCTTCTTTGTGGTAAGCTAAAATGTAGTTAGGTGCCTTTGTATGGAAAAATGCCTGTAAAGAAATATGAACGAAACAACAACGCAAGCCATTTATAAAACGAACAGTTTTGTTTAAAGCTGCTTGAAGTTTGCGTTTACTAGCAATGTCCAAACAGCAAAAAATTAGGCTTCCATAGAAAATAGTTTGTAAGATAAGAGTTTCGGTAATAGTAATTTTCGTTTAAACCGGAAGACAACTGCAAAACCTGCAGAGAAGCATAAATTCGATCAACTGTATTTGCCAAATGGTTATCCCACGCTAAGGATAGCACCAAGAATTTTTACTGTTTTAACTTAGTTTTAACGTTGTCCAATTAAGTTCAACACATGATAAATATGACATTTCACGTGGGTCACTGTGGTGTATGTGTAATATTTTTTTTTATAATTAAAAAAAAAAACATATTTTTGAGTTTACAATGTACCTACTTAATAAAAAAAAAACATACATTTAACCAGTTCTTCAATCTTATGCAGCACAATAGGTTTCAAACAAAATCTTACTGCTGCATAACTTTGCTGCCGTTGGGCAGTTAGAATATTTTATGACAGAACCTAAGAAACTAGGAAATGACTCACTTTAAAAAAAAAGAGTGTGTGTACACATGTACACGCGACTGAAGTTATACTTCTCATTCAGTATATGTAAATGAATTTCATTTGATATTTTTAATTTCTATTATTAAATTAATTAATCCACACATCGTTTTTTGACATTTTTATCAAATGAAACAATAAATTAATTCTTTCATCCTCCTTGCGTCCATGTAGTTTTCAATTTATTCTGTGAAATTTACACATGTTGTGCGGTTCAGAACGTACGGTATACGCTTAACGAAACTAAATGAATTGAGCATAAAATGTGCGATATGGTTATTTTATGAGAATTGTGTGTGCTTCAGCACTAGTAGTAGCAATATGGAACTTGCAGGGTTGCTACAAAGCTCAAAAGTGAGCTGAGCTCAGCTCACAGCTCAGCTCAAATTTTGAGCTAGCTGACTTTTGAGCTATGTACCATAGCTCAGCTCATTTGAGCTGAGCTGAAAGTCAGCTGAGCTGATGGTTGAGCTGAGCTGTTGGGTGAGCTAAAGTAAAGTGAGCTGAGCTGAGCTGTGATGGGTGAGAGGATACATTGATTTTTATTTGGAAAGTATAATGAAATATGAAGATATTTTAAACTTTTATAAAACACCATAGCTCAAGATGTTTGGTTCTAGTTATTAATGGAATTATTTTAACACGTGGATATTTTTATAAATAAAACAGATAATTTTTCGTGATCTTTCTCTTGGTTTTTTTAACCCTAGAAAGATAATCATAATATACGTCTCAGAGACGTATGATTCTAAAAAAGATTTTTGGTCTTATGTTAACACTTTTTGTCATATTTATTTAACTCATTACTTAGATTATTTTAAAGAAATGATATAATAAATCAAATCAATTTAACAAAAACCCAGAAATTTGAATTGAATAAGATAAAACAGTTCTTTACACGCCATAAGTCTTACAGACGTAGATTATCTTTCTAGGGTTAATAGTAAATATATTTCTATTTTTTTAGTAAAATATTTCTTTTTTAATCATAAAAAAAAATCAGGTACAATCCGGTTTTACGACTTTTTTCAAAATTCCGAGAAAATCGCGTTTGAAAGTTGGGGTAAATTTTTTTTTCGAAAAATCCCCGAATCTTTGAACGCTCCTGGAAGCTAAACCGCTTGAGAGCAATTTTTGGGAGTGGTGCCAAATGATAGCTTGTGTCATGGGCCTACGCTTTGCACATTATCAGATTTTTAAAAAATCGCCTTCCATGTTAAACCGCCACATCATGCCTTTTTTTTCAGAATCGTGTCTATTGTTTTTTTACTTTTAAGTTCTCCCGGTTTGAGAACGCGTGGACCTACAGGGATGGGAGTTATACCCAAACGTAGGTTAGAGTCCCCGCTACCTTTTGGCATCAAAAATTTTATTTTCATTTTCTTCAAAATTCCGCGATATAGGCGTTGGAAGGCTTTGATCTAGAGACAGGGGAGTGGTGCCATATGAGAGCTTATATTCTCAGCTACCCGAAAGTGGTATAATCCGGTTTTTCGATTTTTTTCAAAATTCCGAGAAAATCGTGTTTGAAAGTTGGGGTAAATTTTTTTTTCGAAAAATCCCCGAATCTTTGAACGCTCCTGGAAGCTAAGCCGCTTGAGAGCAATTTTTGGGAGTGATGCCAAATGATAGCTTGTGTCATGGGCCTACGCTTTGCACATTGTCAGATTTTTAAAAAATCGCCTTCCATGTTAAACCGCCACATCATGCCTATTTTTTCAGAATCGGGCTTAACTTTTTTTTTACCTTTAAGTTCTCCTGGTTTGAGAACGCGTGTACCTACAGGGATGGAAGTTGTACCCAAATGTAGGTTAGAGTCCCCGCTACCTTTTGGCATCAAAAAAATTTTTTTCATTTTTTTTCAAAATTCCGAAATATAGGCGTTGGAAGTTGGGGCGCTCACTTTCAGCTCAGCTCACTTTCAGCTCAGCTCAAATGAGCTAAGCTATGGTACCTAGCTCAAATTTGAGCTGAGCTGTGAGCTGAGCTGAAATGTTAGCTTTTTGCAAACCCTGGCAACTTGCCACATGTAACTTGCCACATGCAACTTGCCACACGCAATTTGCCACATGCAACTTGCCACACGCAACTTGCCACATACAACTTGCCACATGCAACTTGCCACATGCAACTTGCCACATACAACTTGCCACATGCAACTTGCCACATGAAACATGTAACTTGCTACGTGTTGTGTGTTTTATGTTTGCCGTACTGCGGCGTACTGCATTTTTAAATACTAAAGTACTGCGTACTCTAAAGGTGAAACGACAGCCCTGCTACCCAGGGTGATCGCGTCATAATCCCTTTGACATTCTTGTCAAAAAGTAAATTTTCATACCCACCCTCCCATAAGAAGTATAACTTCAAAAAAAAAACTATGTCAAGAGAAAATTTATCTCATCTAAATCAAAAATTTTACTTCTCTAATCATGAACAGAATTTTATTTCTTTTTATTATATTCTCGGTCGGACACATTTCATTCGCTTTTGCTGCTTCGCACAAAAGTAACAACGGGGTGTGTCTGTTTGAATCATTTTTCAACTGTCTCTCCTATTTTGGACAGTTGCTGAAGGGACAGAACTTATTATTCATCAATTGTACTCTGTGTCTCGTACATCAAGAGTAAAGTTTTTATGTTGCATCCTTCTCCTACTCCTTTTGCTTCTTTAACTCTAGTCTTGTCTCTTCGCGTGCTAGCCCCTCACTGTCATTTATTCTGGTCCTATTTTGTTTCGTTTTATCGTCTGTATATATATTTTCTGTCAACTAGACAAACAGAAGCCCAAGGAAGTGAACAATACTACGAAATACACACACATACATGTTGTTGTTTTGTTATTTTTTTTTTTTTTGTTAGTATGTTTTTTAAATATATTTTTGATGGTGTTGGTTGTCTAACCAACCAAAAGAAGTATAGAAAAAGAAATCTCCGTTTCAGAATAATTTAACAAAAGTACACTCGTTCACAAATAAATGAAAGCATTTGTATGTGGCTTGAGCCATAAATAAGTTTGCAAAATGGGACTGAAGTGCAAGATAAATGAACTTTTGTCCAAGAGTTGAAATGACCGGCAGACAGATGCCCTCGAGAATTTTCTTGCATATAGATATATTATTCTCCTTATAAGTGGTTAAGTTATGTGAAAGGATCAAGTTTCGGGCATTAGAAAAGTATAACCAGCTCTATGCATTTTTGCTGGGGACATGTTCTATGTATAGTAGTTAAAATATTAGAGGAGAAAACTCTTGGAATTGTAATCTAATAGCTTAGATAAAGCATCAATTTGCTTCATGCACAAACTGTGACTAATTGATCGCCTTAGCAACAAAGAATCAACAATAAATAAGAGATAAATTAATTTTTGGTTGTATATACATAGTATCTCCGGATTTTCAAGAACTTTTTGGACTTAAGAAAGTTATTAAAACTCCTTTCGAATGTTGTGGTTAAAAACATTTGTAAAGTCTTCTAACTTAAATAAGTTGTTGAAGTATTTTTAATTTTTATATTTGCTTTTGAAAAAAATAGATTCTTAAAATCTTTCTTTCTTTCTTGTTTTTCAAGTGATGCCAATAGTGCATATTAATCAAAAGTCAAAACAGATTTTATCTGCAGCTGAAACTTAACCTTTCAAAGACGAAAAAGGATAGATTCCAAAAACTCCAGTAAAATGTCAATTAAATTAAAGCCAAGGACGAACTAAAACAAAATCATTTATAACGTTCTATTTTTTTCTATCTTGATTTCATTTTCTAAAATGCAAATTATAAGAAAAATCAGTACATTTTTAATTTTATATTGAAAAAAGTCTAACAATACAATAAAGCCACACTTCCAGGAAGAAACTATTGATAAAAATTTAACAATTTCAAAGCGAGTATTCCAAATTTTAAGAAATCTGATTTGTTCAAATATTTTCATGGCAACACTTGGTGTTTTACAATTTTTACACAGAGATCGAAAAAATAGAACTCTATCTTCAACTACAGCCTAAACTCAAGCGATTTTCTTCAAACTTGGTTAGTAAAGGGTTTTAAGAAATTGACTTAATTATAACAGGTTTTTTTTAACCCTCTATAGCTTATAGTAGACCACAGGCACCATACCGCGTAATCCCCCTATTCTTCTACTCTTTTTAATGTTTTCGGTTTTTAGGCATTGTAGACTGTATTCTACACGGTTATATCCTAACCTAATACCAAAAACATGTACACGTAATTCTATTTGGTCTGTTTTCTCCGTGCATTCAATTTAATTGAGTTTAAAGTATTGGTTTTTGGTTTATAAGGTGATTTTTTTTGTGTGAAAATCTATAAAGTAAGTGCTCAATGCTTACAAGATAATTGTTTTCTGTAGTCTTCTTATTGTTTTTTCTCTGTGATGTGCCAATTTGTGTTTGTGTCCTGTACACCGAAAAAAAACCAATATCAATTTAACATTTTTTAAATATCAAATTAACATTTTTTAAATATCAGCCAAAAATGCTCTATAAAATGTGTTTTATGATATTTAAAATGTTAAAACAACATTTTTATTATCAGGATGATATTTAAATGTCACATTTTGAAATTTTTTTTTGATATTTTATTTATTATTATATTATTTAAAAATATTAAATAAAAAAATTTTAATGTGTACTAATTTAAAGGCGCTTTGTGTTTTTTCGAAGTAAAATGTATGATTTACTGAGAAAATTTGATCGGCACCAAGATTTTGCTTCACATAGTTTGGGAGAAAATAACAAAACAATTATATCACCTATAATAGAAAAAATAATATCACCATTATTTTGTAAAGAATATTCCCTTTCAGTAATGTTTTGAAAAAAGAAAGAAAATTCTTAAAATAATAAAAATAATAAAAATAATAAAAATGAAAAGGAAACAAATAGGTTTCATTATAATAAACTAAAACGTAAAATCTAGTCAACATTGATATTTTAATTGTCAAAGTGAAATTTTCACTATCCCACCTGAAATTAAAAAATGTCAAAATGATATGATAAAATATCAAAATTGATATTTTAGTTGTTGGACGACTTTTGTCACTGAAAAATGTTAATTTGATAGCTTTTATTATCAAATTTTTTTTTCGGTGTAGGCTACATTGTGTTGAAACGGTATGAATATCGCTTATATTTACTCAGGGTATTATTTGGTTTTTGAGGGCTAAACGACGGGAAGTTAATGAGTTTCCGGTTCAAAGCAAGATGGACTCGATTTTGATGATGATAGCTTGGCAAACACTGATTTTGAGCTGGATTTTGAAGAAGGTCACGACATTGATATGAAAGATTTATTAGGGTGTTTGGATGACTCTAGTTCTGATGAAGAAGTGGCACCTACTCCGTCTACTTCGGGCACTGTCCCTAAACGATCAAAGCTTAAAAAGCTTACATTGCGGTGAAAAAAGAAAAACTTAGAATTGAACGCACAGCTGTTAGCTTTTACTGGTGACGAGTCACTGAGCGATGAATTATTGGACCTAGAACGCCAACACAGTTCTTTTTGTACCTATTTTCGTTAGATTACGCACAACGTGTGTGAAAAGTGTGACGTAGCTTTATGCTACACGAAATTTTCACCAGTGTGGACTAATATGTTGCCTACAAGCTACATACCATTTATTGTAACATAACTGAATAAATTATTATGATTTCAAAAATTTATAACTTACGTGGTTTTTGAAATGCGTGAAGCTATATAATTGTGCAATTCTTTTTTATTCTGAACTCATGAGTTACAGAGGGTTGGTTTTTACAATTTTTTAAAAAATTTTTTTTAACGGATCAAAGAATTTTTTGAAAAATTAGTTTTTAACTAAAATTTTCTTCCAACAAAATAGACGGCTCTGACGATTTTGAAAACGGTACTAACGACTAACCCCTGCTGTGATAAGTAATAGTTTCTTTTTTTTCCCACGTGAAATTTGTCAATCATTTTTCTTCTAATCGCACTTGTATTTTTTGTATTTTACACAACTCATACAATGATGGAAGTTTCTTGATATTTTATAGCACTTTAGGGTACTGGACTTTCCAATAATCCTATTATTTTGTTTTGCAAAGATATTAGCTCCTATTAAAACCAGTACATTTTTCACCATTTAATTTTTGTGTATCATTCATTTTGTAGAACTAGCTTCGAGCCTTGCAATGCAATTTTCCTAATTTTTTTTCTTGGAAGGCATTAAACATTATATAATACTTGCCTATTAATTTATAATAAAATTTGTATGTTATTCAGGTATTTTTAAAGCTTAAATGCAATTAAATTCTTCAAAAGGGTTAAAAGAGCAACTAAAAAACTATGTATCTTATTCTTTGTTTGTTACTTTTCACAAATTTTGTTGTAACTTTTCAAAGACTTACACAAGATCTATGCCAAAAAAGCAACCTACTTATCTTCTTCATCAAAATGAAGTTCTTCTGAGAGAGTATAGTTGTTTCATTTCACTCAAACCGCGCACATAATATCATTATATTTACTCAAGCAAACTAAACTTAAACTTCATTAGCTGAACCTGAGCTCTACTAAAATTGCATTCAAATTGCGCCATCTTCTGGGGTAAAGTAGAAGTAGAAAAAAACTTTTCATTTCTTTTATAATTTTTGCCACAGAATACTAACTACTAATTAATGTAACTTACTCTCAAACGTACCTTACTAACGTTATCCCATCTATTTCAACAAATTTGCATCATTTTTATTTGCATATCCTTCATTCCGCTCATCTTGTATCTCTCCCTCTCTGTCTTAATCTTACTAGTTTATATGCGAATGTATATGTTTGTCCTTATACTCATCTGATGATGCCTTATTGCCGTTCAAAATAAAAACAAACAAAAAAAAAAAAACTCAACCCACTTTCTGGCTTTGCAAACGTTTCAAATAACTGAGCACTCTCTCGTTTATAGTCGTTCCCTCTCGTTCAAAAAGAAAAGTGAATAATTAGCAATAAACATCCAGGTGATGCAAATGCTGAAAATGAACGAGAATTGTGCATAAATTGCTAATTATAAAAAACTTTTTCGTTAGTGGAATTGTTAAGTTTTATGTAAATGTAGTAGGTACCTATTTATATGAAGCTTGGCAGTTAAAAGAAAGCTAGTGAGATACATTAAAGCCATCGTAAAGAACATTATACCGACCTTACGAAGATAATTTATCTAAAAAAAAGTACATGGATAAGGTAATTTATTTTATCAAACAAACCCTTTAAAGTTTAAGCAGATGAAGAACTACACTGCTTTACTTAACTTATTGTTAATGAAATTAAACAAATTTAAACTTTTTTTTGTCAAAAAAAAAAACCTCTTATCTATTACTCACCCCTAACTTGTGTTGGGCGCCATTTTTGAAACCTACTTTACAAATTCTCAAAGATCAACTCTCTTTCTCTGTCATTGTTTAAAATTCTTTAATTTTACTCCTGAGAAATGATGTGATAGTATACATTGGTTCTGCATCGACCATACGATATCTTTCATTTTGACAATAGAACCGCACCAACGACAATGATGACAACATCAGGAGAGTCAACAATAAAACAGCACAGTATTATATAGGTTATGATGTAGTTTGTGGTATCAACTCTATAATGTAGGTAGGAGTATATTGCACAAACTTACTTGAAACTATCTTCCTGGATCATAAATTAAACTCATATCAGTAGAAAGATAAAGAAGATTTATGAATGAGAGCAAGAGAGGAGGTGGGTTTATTGTACCTGCTTTTCAGTTCATTCAACAATGGCTTTGTTTAAGTTGGAAACAGAAGAGAATAGAGATGAGCATAGTATATAAGGATATGAGTTTGAATGAGCATTCAGGCCTCATGCTTCCTGCTTTCTGCACTTAGATTTTTTTTTGTATTTTGTGTTAATCTAATTTCAACGTTCATTTGTGGAAATTAAACAGGAAAAATAGTTCAATGGTGGAAAAGTTGAGAGATAAAAAATGAGATGAGTTGGAAGTTGAAATTGTGAAAGAGTTGAATCAGTTGTTTTTACTGCTAAACCAAGTAAGTTTTCTTTTTAAAGTGAGATATATTTAGTGAGCATATTTGGGCTTGTTTACTATATTATTTGATGGAGTTACTTAGTCAGTCATTATATGAAAAAAAAAAAAAAAATGCAACAGTTCTTACTTTACAGGGTTGCCTACGCTGCTTTTTCTGCATTGCCGTACAGTTTTTGATTTAATCTTTCTACTTTTTTAATTCAGAAAAACAATGAAGAATGGCAAAATTGTCAATAATTTTTTTTGTGTTTGATAGTGGATTATAGGAGAAGAGCTTGAAATGCGGAAATGAAAATAGGTTTCCACAATCAAAAATAATCCTGTGAACAAAAACAGCTTTCTAGCATAAGTCGACAAACGGCAGTTGTTAGACTGTAGTTTGGCGCTCAAAAATAGTTTTTTTTTTCATATTTAAGTTGCATTTTTAATCGGGAAATGGTTGGAGACGATCCGTCATCGAGAACTCCATACAACCCCAAAACACTTATCGTCCTTGGTGAACACTGGTAACGACAGTTTATCAATACCATGTTCAAGAACTCGAATTTGAAAGAAGTAGCAAGCCATCAAATCAGGGTTGAACGTCTTAAAAAAATAGGGAAGCTTACAGGAAAAACTAAGCCGATCATTAACGTTTCATCAACTGTTGATATTTCATATTTAAAAGAACGTAAACTTTGTCTGATCTTAATCAATTTAAAAAAATTATTTTAATCCTTATTGATCACACTTTTTATTTTCAACATAAACAAATTAACATTTACACTGAAAACTACCTTAGACGCGTTTCGATTGAACTTTTCTACCATCATCAGCACACACGACTGATTAATAGTGTCATCTTCTTCTTGTAGGTTAGTATACATCTCATACATTGATATTTTATTGTTCGCACTAACTGTCGACAAAGTGAAAACTTTTGTTAGTTACTTCGAATACAGACATGCCAAAACCAAATATTATCTATATCAAGCGGATTTCCGCATGGTTTTTTTGACAAGAAGAATGCTGCCTTAAAAAAAGTGAACAAATCTTCTTAATTTTTTGCACCTTAGCAAAGCATTTATGGTGCAAAATTGAAAGAAACGAGTGCTTTTAAATTAAGTGATCATCCTTTTATTTTTGTTTAATCTTTTAATTTCAACTATATCATGCACATAAAATAAATGAGAACTACAAATTTTAATCAGAAGATTAAATTTTTTAAGAAGAAAATTCTTATTAAAATGAAATGAAGTATTTTTTATCATCTTGATTCTAAGTGCCTTATTTTTCCTGTTACCACACAACACTTCCCGAAAATTTTTCGTTCCAATTGAAAACTGAACCACCCAACGACATCCCGAACCCAGGTACGATATACCAGTAATAATAGTATGAGATCCTCTATGTGGAAACATACTAGTTTTCATGATAAATTCTTTAAAGAAAGTGCTGTATTTTGTCTAAGATGGTATTTTTGGTGATAATGATACTTGATTTAATAACAGCGAATACAATACATAGGTAATGGTTACAAATATAAAAAGGTAAAGGAGCAGTTATATCGATGGATTTCGGCTGACAGTTCCTTTTTATTGGCTTCATTGGCAAAACCAACCATTTCCCGCTACTTGTGCATACAATATTAAACTTTCAGTTCTTGGGTGTTTTACATTTTTACTTTAATTTTATATTTCAGATAATCACTGCACTACACTGTTGTTTAATTAGTTTGAAAAAATTACAATTACATAGTCATGGTATTTAAAACCCTCTGCCTCTGACTTTTGTGTGTTCTTTTCGTTTTGATACAACTCACAAATTTAAGGAATTGTTAACCTCGCATCATTTATTTTTCAGAGACGATTTTCAACAAATAGTACTCCATCAATGAAAAGCTTTCAATATTATGTACTTGTAAAGTACAATTTTGTAGGCTTCATCGTAAATAGTTAGTTTCTTACTGACTTCTTAGTCGTACTATACGCATGTGAAGTGCTCTACTCATCTCTTGACTTTTTCTTTTATTTTGTTTAAAACTGCATAAAGCATCGGTTCTCAACCTGTGGTCGGCGGACCCCTGGGGGTTCGCAAAAATTTTCAGGGGGTCCGCGTCAGCTTTTCCATAAAGCATCAGAAAAACGTATTTAGTATTATTCTAATGTGACGCTCAACAAACTTTGTTCTTTTTATCTCTTTAACCAATTTCCTCGTATTGCATTTTCTTACCCCTCTCAATAATAGATACATGAATCTAATTTTAATTACTAAAGGATCACGAAGTGCTTTTCTATATGTATAATGACATGGGCTTGCTGCCTACTGCCGGAGCGAAAACTAATTTTCTGCAAATAAAATTCAAAATTCTGATTTTTTTAAAATATATTTTCCCACCGCTAGGGGTCACGCATTGCAATGCAAAAATGTATGTTTTCTTGCATTGTATTTAAAAAACAAATGTTTCACTTCAGAGTTGGCACTAAAAAGAATTATACAAAATATATTAAGGAAGTAAACTAAAGTTTTACCTAAACTGAAAAATAATAATTAAAAAATATTTTTAATCCGTAAGCCGTGACCTATTGTTTGTTTTTTAGGCTCATTTTTTCAGGTTTCAATTCCAATAAGGAATAACTAATGGAGGCTTTTTAGAGAAGAATAAATGCATAAATTAATAAAAAAAAAAAAAAAAAGTCATTAAATAAAAAAAATTGAAAGTATGTGTTTTATAAGCCAATTTGTTTTTTGTTTTTTTTTTTTTTTTCAATTTTCAAAGCGAATGCGTGACCGCGACCCTTACCGGTCATTTTAAAAATTAAAAAAAATCTTTTTATACTTTTTTGGATCCAACTTTTGCGGGGGTATGTTTTTTTTTTATTTTTCAATTTAATTAATTTAATTTCATCATTCAATGTCGCTCCGGCCCAATGGGCAGGATTCACAGTCAGAAACAGTGTATAATTGTTAATTTAATGATTCTTACACATAATAAAAAATTAAATTTATTCTTGAAAGGGGTCCGCCAACTGACAATTTTTTTGTTAGGGGTCCGCATACTTTGAAAGGTTGAGAACCGTTGGCATAAAGTATCTAAACACCTGCCCCTATAGTTTTTTTCTTAATAAAATAAGAACACTGTTAATCCTAACTTATTTGTTCCATTTTAAAAACTATGTACATTATGTACAATATCTCTGTGGTAAACTTTCTATTTTTTTTTTCCAATTTAAATGGAAATTTAGGTAGGTAAATAAATCGAAAAATAAAAATACATAACTTTGTCCTTAACAATAATTGCACTAACACGAAAAACAAACTTGGTCGATTTTGCAATATATATTATCCATTCCAGACTCTCAATAGCAGCAATACCTATATCTTTGGCTTCTATATATTTTATCCTATACAATCGAACAAAATCCTAGCTAAACTAAATGCAAAACTTAAATTAATATAAAATAAAACCATAACACTCAATTAGTTTCGGCAAAAATTATATCTTTGCTTCTGCAAAACCGTATCGCATCACAGATTTTCATTCTAATTGTTCACCTATTTCAAAGCCTAATTTTACCTCAAAAATCCTTTGTTCAAAAGTTCTTAAAACGAAATTCTCCTATTGTATTGTTGTATATAGTCTGCACTGCACCAGGATAACACAGATACATACAAACAGACACACATACATAGATAGAAATATATTCATTTTATAACTATAGGATCCTTCATATTGTTGGTATATATCTCTGTTTTATAGAGCACCAAACAAAGACAAAAAACCTCAAACTCCAATTGCGATTAAGTCAGAGAATAATGATAGTCTTTCGAAGAACTATAAATTCTGCTGACCACTGGCGGTACAAGGATTGCAATTACAGCAATCTACGTTAACATTAACTTCAAACGTGCACCAATCCAGCAGAGACGATCCGATTGTGGGTATCTGTTTTGTTTTTGGTGCTCCTGTTTTGTGTACTTATGTAGGTATGTATGTTCCTGTTGCCTGCCTTCCTTGGTGTTCCTAACCTCATGCCCCTTACATATGAAGTCTATATCCCTGTATTGGTAAAAACAGGAACACAACAGTTACCGGACCATGGCACAATGACTTTTGTTTAGGTTAGGGAATCAGATAGAAAATGCAATTCAGTGATTTTTGAGGTTTTCCGAATGGATTTTGATTAAACTGTATGCATCGTTCTGGTTGCGGGGCGAATTTCTCTCTGAATGTTCAAAATATTTCTTCTTAACTTGCGTTAGCCACTTTCAACTTACTGATGGTGAGGGGATGAGGATTAGAGTTGAAATATACTATAAACCTTCCAATCGAATGTTAGGAACTTAATCAAAATCATGTCAAAGTTGATTTTTTTTTCTTCTTTCTTTCATTTACTTATATGTACAATTGAGTGCTATTTGGCAGTGTATAGTAGTTGTAGTTGTTGGTATATGGTTGATGAGCATTTTCGATTGTTTCATTGTTCCATTTTGATTGGAAAGTGTCAATTTAGAATTTGAACAGCTGTTTTACGCTGTCGTAAGTTTCCGGAGTCATCATTAGAAAATTTTCTGTCAAATTAAGTATCATCCCACATTCAATGAACCAATTTTTCAATTAAAAGATAACATACTATGAAAAAAAGTAGAACTTTTATTTTAGTTAGCTCTGTATAGTATCTCTATACAATTTGATATATATATTAATACTGATGACAACTAAGATACTTTTGTGCTGACCTACTTTTGAAAAAGTAATTAAAAGTTGAAAAAGTGTCCATTTTGAACTTTTACCTTTACTAGTATAGTTTGGTCAAAAGAGAAATAAACTTTTTTCAACATTACCGCACATGTTACACTTTACTTAGGTTAGAACATATAACTTTTATATAGGATGCGGAAAAACTATAAATGCAAAGATATATGATACTCTAGAGTCTCAATTTATTAAATAAAGACAAAATACTTGCTTTATCAATAAAGTTTGCGACAAAAAGTATTTCATTTTTAAATAAACTAAATAAACCAATAAGATATAAGAACAAATTGCACGCTTGGGGTCGTACGTACTTGCTCTTATGCTTAAAGTAACTCTAATGTTCAAGCGTTTTTTTCAAGAAATTTAAAATTTGATATTTTGAAGAAATTTCATAAGTACCTAGTGTAAAAAAAAAATCTGTTTTTATAATAAATAAAACACCGTTTTAAATGATCTTATACAAAAAAACAAATAATGCCTTTTTATTTCTTGTATAAAAAGGTATTTTTAGAAAAAAAATTTCGAAAAACCGTTTTTTAAAAAAAATAATTTTTATATATAAAAATTTTCTAACATTTTTCAAAAAAAAAGTTGGTATTCCATTTTGAAGAAATAATTAATTTACACAAAAAAATGAAATTTCAAAATTTTTCGTGAACCCGTTTTCAAAAAATTGATTTTTCGAAAAAAAATGTTGAAATGTTTTTTAAAATCCAAAAATGTGTTTTTTGAAAGTTCTTTTTAATTTTAATATTATTTCTACTTAAACGCTTTTGTATAAAAAATTTCGTTGAAATCGGGTGAGTCTGGTACGAGTTATTTATAAAGCAAAAAAAACCATTCTATGGGAGGTACCGTTTATAACGGTACAAAAAATATTTTTTTTATTTCAAAAGTTGGCTTTTATGTGTAATACTACACACAAAAATTTTAATCAATATCGTTAGAGTCGTTTTTGAAAAAAATTAACTTTTGTATTTCCGTTATATGGCAGGTACCGTTAATTTTTGGTCATAAAAATAAAATTTCAATTTCCCCTCTACGGAATCACCCAAAACTGCTAAATACCAAGTTTGAAGAAAATCACTTCACTCGTTTAGGCTATAGCTCCAGATAGAGACAGATAGACAGACAGAATTGCCGGACCCACTTTTTTGGCATTCTCCATCATCGTAATGTCACGTAAAATTGTTATCTCGAGTTCGATTTTTCTTACGAATCCTAAACTTGCCCTATAGTACCTATATCGCAAGTAAAAAAAGGATTTCGTTTTTCTTCATATAAATGAAGAACCAAAGCAAATAAAAATTGGTATTCGCAAACTCTGCGCAAAGCAAAACTTTTGTAAGGTATGTAAAGATCTGAGTCAAAAAGTTGTTCGTTTCTAAAGGAGAACTGAAAATATCATAGAGTTTAATTACTAATTTAAGCTATGTTATTAACTTTTACTTTAACTCTTTATTTGTACCTCCAAACTCACTTTGAGCACTCGTTACAGAATTATAAATGATAAACTACAATGCAATCTCAAGATCTATTGGAAGTGTAACAGTTCACCTTTTACGGATTTGTCAACTTTTGAAATTGATGTCAGATTTTAAGAATCCTGAATTTGGAAATTACCCTAATAAAATTTGACATCGTGAAAAGTTAGAATATGTGAAGAGCCAATGGAAAGTCTAGAAAGTTATAATGGTTTTAAAAAACATGAAGAATATTCTTATTGTACCATTTCTTCTCATTCCTGTATGTTGTATCAAAAGGCTTTAAGAAATTTTTTCTTCTGTATTTGTGCCAGAAATAGATGAAAAAAACCAGTTCGGATTTAGACGTATGTTATCAACATTTGAACTAGTCAATAAAATCATCGATATTATTGAAAAAAATTTTTGAAGGAAAGACTATTTTAAGTTCAGCTTCAAAAGCTTTAAACTCAACACGTTCTGTCTGAAGGATTCTATAAAAAAAAAAAAAAGAATGTCAAGAGAGTAGAATTTTCCCCGTTAGACACAGAAAAAAGTTTGTGTTCAGACTTTTAAGAAAAATAGTAACTGGGGTAGTGCAGGTAGTGTTGTAGGTCCAATTTTAAACATTTCGTTTGAGGGGCGTACACGCCATTGGGGCAAGCGGGGCGTCACCTCAGGGCCCCTAACTGACGCCAGGGCCCCGAGTGGATACAGAGAAGGAAACTTATTATAAAAAAGATAAGATATTTGATATGAATCACTTCGGACAGAAGAGAGAAATTATATTCTTCATCCACATAATAATAATATATTCATCTAAAAAAAATTACCTCAAGGGCCCTAAAAAAACTAAATTACCTACTTTTTTGAAAGAAAAATTAAATATCATCTTAGGGCGGGCCCAAAAAATATTACTTGCATAATCTTAGCACCCATCAAATAATACGTCAGGAGCCCCCCAAGAAAAAAGTATGGCGTATACGTACTTTTTTTTTCTTATTTGTCATGTTATACAGGGGGCCCCAAACAACGGATCCCCGGCAACTCAATGTACGCCTCGTTTATAAGATATACTTTTTAAATATCTTTTTAAATAAGTCGCTGGCAACATTAGCTGTATGCAATACATTAATGAACTATGTTATTACTAATCTCTATGTTATTATTAACATTTTAAATAGCTTTAATTTTTGAAAACATTTAAGGTATTGGATATATACTAATGGATTTTGTAAGTGTAAATTAAAATAAATCTAAAATCCGTTCTTAGTTTTTTGAAATTGTATTTTTGCAATCCACATTGTAGGTATTTAGGTTTTTTTGAAAAATGTTTGTAAGTTAGTAAAAATATTAAAAAATAAGTTTCCTGCATTTTGTGTTATGAAAAAAATTTGCTAGTGTAAACACAGATTTAGAAAAGTTCATGCCAGCAAAGTTAAAAAAACATTATTTTACATTGAAAGTTAATATATTTTTATACAGTTTTTACTTAAGTTCATGCATTTTGCCATTATTTCCAATTGTACTAGCTTGCAGTGGAAATGAATACTGAACTTATTTGTGCATAGTTACATCTCCTAATTTCGGATTATTTAATAGAAACATCGTTTTTTTTTTTTTCTTGAATTATTTTTTAGTATAAATTAAATTTTCTACAAATAGTTTTCGATGAAGAATTTTCAAACTCGGCTTTTTTTCAAGTTATAGACAAAAACTCGAAAAGTAACAAATAGAGTCGAAATTCGAAATTGCTCCTGAAAAAAGAGTTCATATCATTATAAACTTATTAATAGATATTTGAAAAAAGTATCTCATTTTATTTACCATCAAACAACATATACTTAGGTAAAAATTTAAAACTTTGAGTATTTAAAAGATTTTTAGTTTTTCTTTGAGTAAGAAAATATTTTTCTAAAAAATCTTTTAACAAAACGATTTTTCAAAATGTTTTGCTTCATTAGACTTAAATCTCTAGGGTGATACAAAAAACTTATTTAAGTGAATCGTACTTTATACCATCACGCTCTTTAACATGGGTAAGTGAACAACAATACAAAGATAGCTTAAAACAATTATGTTTATTGTAACTGGGATATACATATACAATAAAACATACATTGCCTTTCAGGAATAGCCATAACAATAAGTAATCTATAAATAATGCATCCAAAGCAAATACATACATGTGCCAGTATTAAATTGTCCTTAAATATAAACTTCTTTCTTGTAAAAATTTTCATCATTAAAATAATAATCAATATTACTTTTTTTTTTGTCAATAATGAATGTGTCCTCCGGAAATGTCAATGTATAGCAAATGTGTCTGTGCTGTAATGGGGAATATGGTGGTCATGGTCGGTAAACAAATTCCACACTACACAACTTTATTTAATTACCAACAAGTAGTAAAATACATGCAGCATTGGAGAACAATAACACGTCGTTGTCATAGTCGTCGTCGAGTGAATTGGAAGTTTCTCTACTTCTGTGCGTTGGATATTCGAAAATCCAATGGAAATTTAATTTTCAGTTTTATTTCATTGAAAACAATGCAAGAATGTTTTCGGTTAACCAAATATTGCTTCAATGTTCAGTCTAGTATACACAAAAGACATATCCCTGCTTTGTATTGTCCTTCTTTTATTTTTTTTTTTTTTTGTATTATTGTAAAGTAATATTTTTGTAAATTTAATTAATTTAAAATTCTATAAAATGCAACCCACTTGCCTCGACATTCATCCTGGACAAGGACATGGTAGAAAAGTCTTTATTTTCACTTCTATGGCAATGACATTTGCATCTCACATTCATGGGGCAAAATAACAGAACAAACGAAAAAAAATTAGATATCCTTTTGCATCATTAAGCACGCTGCATTTTCGTGAAAAACTTCTCGCACAAGTTTTTTTTTTTTGTTTAATCATCTTAAGTAGTTTTTTTAGTTTCTACTTAATTCCCTATCTAGTTGGACACGGCGCCACCGTGCGGAGGGAAAAAAAGTTAAGCGAAGTTTTTAGCAGATGGAAGAGATTGGGATCATTGCGGATTTGAGCTGAGGAATGAACCTTATATCCCTAAAAATAGCTGCAGACTGGATGTTAAATCCCAAAGTAGGGGTATAATGTTGTGATTAATGACAAATGGAGACAAACCGAAATGGAGCTATGAAATTTTGTACACGAAGTAAAAAAAACAAAAAGAAAACTAAAGTGAGTGTCTTGAGAATGCACTTTTTACTGACAATTATAAGCTCAGTTGAATTTGCCCACCATATTAAAGGACATTATTCAAGAGAGTTAGTTTAGTTTTTTTTTGGTATAATGGTACTACTAGCCATTTGATAAAGAAAAAAGGAGTTCTTTTAGAAAAAAGTAATTTAATCAAAGTTGAGTGGTCAGATCTTAACAACTTTTGGATGATAGTTTTGAAACAAAACCAACGTAACATACATATCTAAACTACAAAGTTCTTGAATAAGTGACACTTAAGTGCCTCTTGGTCCTTTAAAATGAGCACTTACTTATTAATTTTCTCTCTTAGTTTTTTGTAAACTTTCAGACATTTTTCATAATTTGTTTTTATCTGATTTTACAATTCACTTACAAACAAATTAATAGGCTTAAACTTTGAAGTGGAGAAAATCACTTGATAGTGCAATTGATTATCGCAATCAAATACGCTTGAGTTCATTTCAGTTCCCATCATTATAAACCAAACATTCTCTTATATATTTTTTTCCAAGTATTTCAATTTTACTTTTACATTATTTAAAAAAAAAAATCAATTTATTTTCAATTGTAAACCCATTAATTCCATGGCATCAATTTAAAATTAAAAAAATATTTGCACATTTAACAATTTAAATGCCTATTTCAATTCATAACCTTATACCTTTCAATATAATGTAGAATATAATACATATATAAATATATATACATATATAGGCCACCACTTTTGCTGACCGCAATCCTTTTGCGAATATTTGATCCATACCTGTCGCAAATAGTTGTTGAGGTTTACTAAGCGAATGCTTCTCGAAATTATTTGCATCAGTTCTTCTCAATGGTGCATGGTGTTCAATGAAAATTGACTAAACTACCAGTTTATAGGCCAATTATGGTTTTTGCTGATAACCGCACAGTTTTCCCATTCAATATGTGGTTCATTTTGTTTTAATTTATATATTTTCAACATCGATGTCCAACAAAAATCGGTCGATGAAACAATTTATCAAAGATTCAATGAGTCTTTTTTTAGGAATTTCATTTTCGGATATTATAAAGGATTTAAAAAGTATTTTTATACCAATCTATAGATATCCATATCGATGTATTTTTTTAATAAAATAACTTTAACACGTTTATTAATTATATTCCTTTAATAATTATAAATATAGATATTAAAATAGTTGCGGATAAAGCCATTTAATGAATTTAAATTGTAAATAGTAAATTCAGTCAATAAGAAGATACAGAAATTAAATTCGATAGTTTCTCAAGCGCTAGAAATTTAATTTATTCGGAAGTCGGATTCACTAAAAAAAATACCCAGAAAGAATGGAGTTGTATTAGATAATTTTCTTTTCTTTGTTTTTATGTAAAAACGAAATTTCACTAAAACAAACATAAAGAAACAAATATCAAACAAAAATAATTCTCATCGACATCGAAAAAAATAATTCATGTGGACATTCTATAAAAGAATAAAAATACATAAGGAAATAAGTGGGCCACCTAAAACCGACTTCTCGAATTTGATACTTTTTTTTTGCATATATTGGAAGATTTATATGTTAAAAATAATATACCAAAGTATTTTTGAAAAATTTCAATTTTGTTAAAAGTTATAAGCAAATTAAATTTGTCAGTTCTTTTTGTTAAAATGGCTATATCTCAGTAATGAAACGATAAAAATAAATAAAACTTAGTACACATATTACCAATTGTACACAAAACAATTTACTTAAAAAAAAAATTTTTTAAAAATTATTTATAAATAATTGATTTTGTTATAAACAATTGCATTTTTTACTAACTTCTGGAGTATGTAGGAAAATTATTTGTCTTATATTCAATTTGAAATTTTATAAGCTTTCATTATCTGAAAGAAAATTTTAGTGCAATTCATAAGAAATAAAATGCACGACTGGGTCGCACGTACTTGCTCTTGTAGTTCAAAGTATCTTTATCTTAAATATCTATTGGAAATTAAAGATTTTGTTTAGTGTCGAGAAAAAAAAAATTAAAGAAAAAATCGAAAGTTGAAAAAAAATCCAAAATTAAAAAAAAAAAAAATTTTCAAAAACTTTTTTTTAAATTTGTTTATACATTTTACACTTCAAAGTGATGTCTTAAAATTTTGAATAAAATTGACTTGTGCTTTGATCAAATATATGAACTTAAGAAATGTCAATTTTTGAAAAACGGCAACGCCATATTTCCGTTCTCCAAATTTTTTGAGAAAAACTAAAAACTCAGTTTTGTTAGAATCAATAAGAGTATAACGTACACCAAATTTAATCAAAATCGTTAGAGCCGTTTTCGAGAAAATTGCAATACCTCGAAAACGGTATATGGGAGGTATGCGTTAAAAAAGAGATATTGAAAAACTAAAAAAAATGGACCTAGGGTATTACGCAAAAATCATCTGTACCAAGTTTCAAGTAAATCCATCCATCCGTTTAGACCCTAGCTCGATGTACAGATGGACGCACACACGCACACACGCACAGACCGACGGACGGCATGACGAAAACCACTTTTTTGATCTTCTCAATCATCGTAATGTTGGTTTTGATTAAAACCTCGAATTTTTTTTTCTACACGAAACCAATAATTGCCCTATAGAGCAAGTAAAAAAGTCATGCATGTTTAAACTTTACCGCATATTTATTTTTAATAGCACTGGTCAACAAAATTGAACTTTTTTTTTGCCACAAGAACCAAAATATACTTTTCTAGAGATTTTTGGGATGCTGAACTCGAATCCGAAATCAGAAAAATTGAATTATCCCCCGTTTTTGAAATATTACCGTTATAAAAAGCAAAATAGAGTAATTTTGGCTGTTTTCGATGTTATGTTTTTATGTGGGATAATATATTATAAGCAAATTTGTAACGGTGTCTATGAGAACATATTTTATTCCTTCAAAAACTGTTTAAATCTTTCTGATATCTCTTTTATTGGCCTTGTTAAGCCGTGTACGTCTCGTCTTCTCGCAATATTGCAAATCAGGTAACAGCCCTAACGAGTAAGAAAATTTATTTCTAACTTGTTAGTTTTTGGTGATTCCCTGGAGGAGAATTAATTTTTTTTAAACGGTACCAGTTATATGAGATATAAAAAATACCAAAATACTAGGGTGGAAACCTGTCACGTATTAAGAAATGGTATGTATCCGGACGTAGAGACAAAAATCTTTTTTTCTTCCGACTTTTAGTCATTGTAAGATTCAAGCGTCACGCTTTAAATTTTCGTTTTTCTGCCATAAATAAAGCAGAGTCTCTTTCAAATTCAGAATTTATAAAATAAGAAATTTTGAACGAAATATCGTTCATTTTGGTGGAAAAAATTGTATCGCCAGTAAAAACTTTTAACAACTTGTTATTCGGAAAAATATTACAATTTACACAAGTTCCTCACGTGAAGCCAAAGATGCATAACAAAACAAGACACTCAGAAAAAAAAAAAAAATAGGTTAAAAAAGTGCGTTTTGGACACAACTCTAACAACTTATCCTTTTACGCATTTCTTTGTTTTTAGCTGTTGCTTCTTTCCCCTTTTACTCCTAATCCTGCTCACTCCGGCTCAAAAAATGTTCATCTTTTCATAAAAAGGATTATAAATTTTTTTAAAGTGTGGTTGTTTCGGGTCTAATTACATTCAGCATTATAATGTACAATACTTTAAAATAACGAGCATTATAAAATACTTTAAAATATTTTCATGAACCTAAATTTTCTAGCTTGGTCAACCATCTTCGCCTTTACAGCTCTTCCATATGCGGTAAAAAAAAAATCCAATAAAAAAGCACGTATACACCACAGTGCACGGGAATAACGTGAAAATAATGTCAATATGTGACAATCTCAGTGCAGATCATTGTTTACATCATTGTTTAAAGACATGCAAAGTACTGACAGCTTTTTGATTTCTTCTATATGGAGGTATCATTCATTGATAATGGCTATGGATACACGACTACATTGCATTGAATTCCACTCGGTATCTCTGCGGTCGAAATCTGATTTCCGTTCGATAAGAGCGTCTGATGTGGTGCCAGATTCTATCAAATACTTTATAAATATTAAGCGTTACAATCTTGCATTCTCCAACAATGTAAAGATTTGTTTCACATATCGGTTCTGATTGAAAGTGAAAATCGTCAGTGTCAAAAGTGTTCAGAAATCGTTGAAAAATCGAGTCTATTTGAATCTTTTATTTTACCAGGCTTTTCCAAAGAAGTGTTGCTTGTTAATTTAAAAAAAAATTTTAAAACCTCATGTTATTAAATTTTGAGTAATCAGTTTGTAGATACAAACATGCAGTTGTTTACGAGTATTTAATTATTTTCTTTTTTCGAAAAGTAAGTTTATTTACACTTAATTTGGAAGTAGTTTCGAGGCTGCATCCACGTGTATTCATTTGTTAACATACATACAAAAAAAAGATAATAACCTAATTAAAATATTGTATAACAAAGAATTTTCAACTTGAAAGCACTTCCTGACAGAAGCTTTGAGTTGTTGTTTTTTTTTTATTTACTTTGATATATTCTCAAGTTCCCAGATGCAAGCGCTGCGCTGTTCTATTTCTTTGCTATGATTTAATCCATCGTTAATTGAAAATACTGATTATACACGAAGAGATGAGACTGAGCTATGACTGACTGATGACTCCGATGCGTGGGAAAGTGCTGAAACCACAAAAAGATATAAATGGGTTTTGTAACGTACATAGCGTAGGAAGGTACGTACGACGGTAAAGGGTATACAATCAGAATGCAATAACAAAAGAGAATAATGTGCGTCAGATGTAAGATTTGTGTCTATGCAAATGGCGTGCAAGTAATGAGACCAGGAAAAAGGATTTATTTCCTTTCACTGTGACAGTATAGTGAATTACGAAGAAAAAAAACAGTGAGGAGAAAAGAATTTGCGGATTGTCGGCAAAATGTATAATTGGATGACATCAATTTTAGAATCCTGCACGCATATTTCTAGTGTGTCACAGTACCATCAGTAACTTTATATGAATGTTTGTATGTGTGTGTGAGTGGAGAATGAAGAGCAAGTCAACATAATAGAGAATATGCTTTTTTTTAGCCAAATCCTTATACCCTTTTACGTTAACAGAGTCACAGAGTCTTATACATCAGAGCTATACAAAATGCAGTGAAAAGGATATGCTGTATATGGAAAATAGGATCAACTGGCGTAGAACTTGTTTCCCTAATTAAATTTTTGCCAGGTAAATTATGGAGTGGTGTGCATTGTTGAGAGTCGACGTCATTAGCGAAGAAATAAGTTCAACATTGCAGTCAGGTGGAATATCTATTGTGGTGTCGTATTTTCCTTAGAGTTACTTTGTACGACGACGTAGAGGTATATGCGAAAGTATACGAGTTTTTATATGTAAAAATTTGAAGTGACCTTAATTCATCTTTTGATGTTTCATGTTATATACGGGGTCATGATATTTTAAAATTATAGTAATATAATTAATTTGAATGGAAATTTAAATTAGTAAGATATTATATAAAAAAAAGATGCATACGTGTGTTCTTCATTAATAAAATTAATTCTTTACTTAATTAAAAAGTACCCGGATAACAAATGTGTTGGGATTCTTTTGGAATTTATTACAAATGAAACTGAAAATCATGGATCAAGTTGTACGGTCTTGTTTGGGAAACCGTAGAAGCACTTAGTTGATTTAAAATAATAAAACATTTATTGATACATTTGTTGGCCAACGAAATTTATTTTAGGGTTATCGTTAACGTGAAAATTCCACATCTAAGAGATTGTTAGTTTTCAAATAACGGTAAGGGCTATATCTTGGGCTTCATCCATTTTTTTTTTAATATGTGTGATTTCCAAAATTTTAAGATGTCTGTGATTTCCAGAATTTAAAAATATGAGTAGGTATGCCATATAAAAAAAATTGTTATAAGATATTATTCAAATAAAATGCACGACTGGGGTCGCACGTACTTGCTCTTATGCTAAAAGTAACTCTAATGTTAAAGCTTTTTATTCAAAAAACACCATTTTAAATTATGTTTTACAAAAAACCAAGTATGCCATTTTATTACTTGCATAAAAAGGTATTTTTAGAAAAAAAATTTTCAAAATCGTTAGAGCCGTTTTTTAAAAAAATAATTTTTTATATATAAAAAATTTCTAACATTTTTCAAAAAAAAAGTTGGTATGCCATTTTAAAGAAATAATTAATTTACACATAAAAACGAAATTTCAAAATTTTTCACCAACCCGTTTTCAAAAAATTGATTTTTCAAAAAAAAATTTTGAAATATTTTTTAAAAATCCAAAAATGCACTTTTTGAAAATTTTCTAAAATTTTAATATTATTATTATTTAATTGCTTTTGCATAAAAATTTTTGTTGAAATCGGGTTAATTTTGTACGAGATATTCAGAAACCAAAAAAACCGTTCTATGGCAGGTACCGTTAATAACGGTACAAAAAATATTTTTTTTATTTCAAAAGTTGGCTCTTATGTGTAATACCATACATAAAATTTTTAATCAAAATCGTTAGAGCCGTTTTTGAAAAAAATTAACTTTTCTATTTCCGTTATATGGCAGGTACCGTTAGTTTTGGTCATAAAAAAAAAATTTCAATTTCCCCTCTAGGGAATCACCAAAAACTGCTAACTACTAAGTTTGAACAAAATCGCTTCAGTAGTTTAGGCTGTAGCTCGAGGTTCTTACAGACAGACAGACAGACAGACAGACAGACAGACAGACAGAATTGCCGGACCCACTTTTTTGGCATTCTCCATCATCGTAATGTCATGTAAAATTGTTATCTCGAGTTCGATTTTTTTTACGAATCCTAAACTTGCCCTATAGTACCTATATCGCAAGTAAAAAATGGTCATGATTTTTTTTATAAAAAAAAGTAGGAACCGTTCTAAAAAAATTTAACCTTTTTAAAAATTGCTATATGGCAGATACCGTCCTCGTATGTCTTTAAATTAATCCTCCCGATAACTTTTTTTATATCCTGGCTTATTTAAACAAAAGCTTAAATTGTGGAAAATTTGTTCAAAAACCTTGTTTGTTGTTGTCTTATATCCGCCAATTAATAAATAAATAAAGCATACAAATTGTTTTTTTGTTTTGTTTTTATCCATTTTCTCATCCCCAAAAAAAGTCAAAATTTTCTGAAAAGATAGAATTATTTTCTTGTTTTTGAGTACCTACGCATTTCTCGTTACACAAAAGTTGTCACCCACTGATCCAAAAGATGTTATTATTGCTTCGTAAGTTCCTCAAAAAACAATGTGTACCATATTAGCCGAACTAACTCTGCTATCTCTATTTATTTATAGTAATTGTATATCCCAGTCCCAAAATTGAAGGCGTTCTGAACACAAGGATTTTTGTATGTCATCTTAAGCATAACTTTATGGCTTCAAGTTTTATATATATCTTCGAAATTTCCAATTTTGAGTGTTCTGAAAAAAAAATTATCGGCAGAAATACCTAAAACAAAACGTCTCCCAAAAATTTAAACTTAAGGTAACATATAAAGTTTTACAATTTTCTACGATTGTTGCTTATTGTATCTAGACTTTGTGAAAAATTCTAAGAAAAATTCATGAATAACATATCGTTATTTTACACATTTTACAGGGGACGATTTTTAAGTTTCAAATTGGTTTAAAGCGACATTTTTCTGCTCGTTCTGTTCTTTTCTCTTGAATAAAGCATACAAGTTTACCTCATTAGTAGGTGCATACTATTTTTAAACATTTCTTAAAACTAAAAACCCAAAATTGGACATAGAACAATTCCTATACAAGTACACACTTTCCTTAAATACAAAGTGAACAAAACATGATGGGACTTATAACAATCAAGAATACTCGGGTCCCATTTTCACAACAGTAATTGTTCAATGTCCCATTAAATTATATTATCTGCTGAAAAGAAATTTTTTAGACAAATACCCTTTTCAAATTCGGAAAAAGCACCCTTAAATTAGTAAAACTGCATCATTATCTCATTTTCAGTAATAAGTGGATTTATGTACATATTTTAATTTAAATCATCTCAGAAAAAATCGAATTGTGTATAAAACGGTACTCTTACTCTTTGACTTCCAAAAGTACTTTTTTTACTTCAATCTTGATTTTTTATAGATCTAATGTTTGTAGAGGAAAATTAAATATAATTTCAACGAAATAATAAATAATTCATTTAAAAATTCTTAAAATGATGGCTTTTCACAGAGAAAATAATGACTAATTAAAAACGAAGACAAAAAAAAAACGACATTCAACAATCATATTTATCGATTACACCCCATCAATTTCCTCACTACAGCTACATGTAAACATTTTGAAGCTTCTATAAATTAATATCATACTTAAATTATTGCTGTTAACTACGACAGATCTCAAGTGTATATTTATTGTAGCCTTCGTTTATATAAGGGTGAAATCAGCAATTAGAGGAACTAACAAACTTGTCCATTTAAAGTTCCAATTTATATCCAACCAAACTTGTTCTTCTTTAGATTTGATTCGTTTAAATTAATTGCTCATTAAATTAAGTATTTATATTTTTTTTTTTGTATTATTATTTTGGTACCATTCAATTCCTGGCAATAACATGTTTTGCAACAGTTATACTATATCTTACAATACGAATAACCTTAAATCCACAACCCTGTTAAAAAGTCAATACACAAATGTTATTTGAATTCCATAAAACTCTCCCCTGTACTCGATAGCAGTAATTACATTCCAAAATGTGCTCTGTTAACAAAATTTACGCTCAATTAACATTATTCCCCATTGGATTTCTCCTTACAAGGCTTACATTTGCTCAAATAACATATAATCCACTAATCCACCCCTAGATACAAAGGGGTGCTTTTTCATTTTAAATCTCTCTCGATGTTGCAAGGACTTGTTTTTCGAAGATATCATCAAGTTGACAAAAGTATCTACTTATTTTCAATGAATGTATACGAAATAAAATTATATTGAATGAATTTTCGCTATATCACATGTTTCACAGAAAATACTTAAATGTTGCAAAATAAATTCGAAGAGAAAATCATTTTTGTTGTGAGAATGAATTCGAAAACTATGTATAAAATATATCTATGTTTCAACATCTACATTTACTCATTTTATCCTTTCTTTTAAAAAATGTATGAATTGAACTCGAAAACCCAACTACCACACTCAAAATTTAATTTGAAACCTTTTAGAGAAGCAGTATGTTCTGACTACGAATACGATTAACATGTACGTGACAGGTTTCATTTGCACTATTAAAACATACGTCCTTGAACTGTATATATACTCTACTCAACCAACGTCCAAGGAGACAAAATACTTTATTGATACCTTTAATTTGAAGGATTTTCTAGGTCAGGTCTTGATGGTGTATAAGCTTTCTTTCAACTGTCATGTTATTTCCTATGTCACTATTCGTATAGCATTGGGAATATAATATGCATGTTTTGTTTTGTGCTTGTAAAAGTTTTTGATGTATGGATATGTGGATACTCTTAATATCATCAATTTGCTACAAATTGATACGTTTTAGAAAATTGGATTGTGAGTGTTTGTTGTTAAAAAATTATTGCAATCATAAATTTGCATAAATAGAAAATGTAGCCTTTCTTTTTATTAATGTAAAAACGGTGGTTATTTAGGTGCAGGCTTTAAAGATACAAAACTCATAAGTTTGAATGAATAATAAAATAAAAGTTGAAGCATAATAAGAAAAAGCAGAGATCAGTTTTGTTGTTTTAATTTCGTTTGAAAGTTAAAAAAAAAAATGTTTATACAGCATCTATTGAACACTGACCGACTTTTTATACCAAGTAAAATAGGTTAAGAGAAAGATAAATCTACAAACAATGCAGACATTGTTTAGAATGTCTGAGATTATTCATATTATAATTTATCATTTTAAATTGGACAGTTTTATTTGTATGCTTATTTTGTTATTTTCAAACAAATTTTGATTTCTTTTTTATTTGCGATCGTTGTTTTTTTGATGTACATTCAAGGATAAGGATGCTTTAAAACAGTTAACAAAATGGATGGGGGATATTAATAGGGTTTCTAGGAAACTGGCAATGTGAATTGAATTTTGTTCTTTCAATGCAATCCTATCGGGCACCGAATAAACTCTTGATTTTATGTAAGGGGATTTTGTCTTCTAGCAACCGCAAAATTTGGCGAAATTAAGATGGTGGATTTTATTCCATGGTGGGGTAACAGTCTTTCCAATACCTTCATAACTCAATTTCTGTAAAGAAGGAGAGCTTTTGGCGTTGGTTTTGTAGAACATTGTTTTGCTCTGAAGCTATTGTTCAATATACATAATTCAGATAATAAATAAAAATAAATAAATTGTTTGATTCGAGTTGCATATGGGAGTTCAGAATTTAAAATCCTTTCGAAAGGAAAAGCAAAAACAAAGAAAAATTGGTGCGTTCAGATATGGAATATCAACTAAAATATTAAACCCTTTTGCAGGGCTAAATTTGGTAAATCCAAAAATTCAAGCGAATATTTCGCTTTTGAAAACGAAACAAAGCCAAAATTAAGGATTTTGGCATTTTTTCACTTTTCATCCTGCTCATAACTGAATTTTGAAGGACTTTTCCCATTTTTTTTTGTGTTAAAAGAAATTCTCTACAAAATAAAATGCACGACTAGGTCACATCACACCCATACTTAAAGCTTTAAAAATAATAATCAACTATTGTTTTCAAATAAAAAAGTTAAAAACAATACAAAATTAAGTTTTAAGTTACAAAAACATCTCTGGAAGTGGTTTTCTCCAACCAAAGTATGCCATTTAATTTCTTGTGCAACAAATAAATTTTAGAAAAATAATTCTGAAAATGTTTGCAGCACTTAAATTGATTTTCCATTCAAAAGAAATTATTAATTTATTTATTAAATTTTAGCTAATTCACTTGTCCGTTTACATACAAAAAAAAAATTATTAGAAGAAAAATTTTGAATTTTTTGTTTACATCGAAAATTGTAATCAATTTTTTTCTAGATTTTCATTTTGATTGAAATCAGTCATGTCGCTTACGAGTAAATCAGGCATCAAGAGAATGGTAACATGGCAAGTACCGTTTATAACAGTGCAAAAAATATTGTTTTCATTTTAAAAGTTCGACCTTATTTTCAACTTTACATGTATTTTCTTAAATCAAAATCGTTAAAGCCGTTTAAAAAAAAAAAAACAACCCAAAACCGTATTGAAATTTCCAAAACTAAAAAACTTATCATCAGCTTTTTTGATTGAAAATTAGGTATTTTTTTTTCAAAAAAAAACGAACATTAAAGTTTTATCTTGAAAAAAAAAAAAATTATTGAACATAAAATCTTATTCTGTACTTTTTCTTCTGCGAAAACTTTAACATAAGGATTTATGTTGAACTTAAAAGCTTAAGTTCCGATTCATCAAACGGCTCTAAATGTTTAAAAATAATTTTGTACATTTCAAAATTTCTTTCCAAACTGAGTTGCAATTACAGTTATTCTTTTGTGAATTATTACGTAAAAATTTCTATCATTAACCATTTATTATAATAAGAGTACGACCCAGTTTTTTATTTAATTTTTTTTTTATCCCGCATTTTGAATAAATCAAAATCGACTACTAATTGGAAAAGTCTTAAAACTTATATAAAAATCGAGATAATATCAACATTGTTGGGAAAAGGATATGCTGAAGGATGAAGGAAGCACTTCCTTCAATTTAGCAATTTTCACAAATCTAAACAGACAACATACATTTATCCATTATATCCAAAACATTGTTCCATTAGCTTTTGTTCTAGCCACGCCTTTGTAAACTTTCGAAATATTAGATTTTTCTACAACAACTATATCTCAAAAAATATGAATTCATTCTCTTTTATACTTTTTTATCTATATATACTTTCTCACATATATATAGAATTGACCTCAATATGACACTGACCGATTGCATGAACAATCTTTGTGTACCTCCTCATTAAAATCCTTGTCTCAAACACACACACGACACACTCTCTTTTCTCTGCCTTTTTTTTTTCTGAAGACATGCATTATCCTGTGTGCTTGTAGTATGCTCGTAGGATGTTGTTGAAAGCGGATATTGCACCATGAGATGAGGAATTTTGAACTCCTTGGGGGTATAGAACAACAACATATCATTATTATTATTCTTAAGGATTCCAACTTCATGCTGTGATAAACATAGACGTTGGCTATTTTGTCATAAAGTCGTTGTCGTAGTTTTTGTTGTTTTGTTGTTGTATATGGAGTTGTCGTTGTAGTCCAGTTTTTTTGTATTTTTATTTCTCATTACAAGCTTTTGAAAACAGAAAAAGAACTAGGTTTTGTATATGGTCGTAGCATTTCATTTATAATTTTCTGTAGTCACAGTCATATCAGTATCACAAACACAATACATATAATAGAAATAAAGCTTTAAAAAAATATATCCTTTTTTATTCTTTTCAAACAGCATCCAGATGTAATGAGAATAGTTTTCCAAAGTTGAAAAAGGCAATGGAGGCGTATTGTGCATATATGAATAGAACATATGTGTTATTAAAAAGTTTGTTTTTTAAACTTATTTATATTTAACAATATGACTCAAAAACCATAGGGAGGATTTAGTTTCTTTGTGGTTACTCCCAAGCAAATTTTACTTGTTTACTGGGAGTTAGCTAACAAATTTTTCAAAATATTCAATTTGAATATTTTTCATTTCAAAAAAGACAAAAAAAAGTTTAAAATCTGAATTGCGGAGGGGTCTACAAATTTCTAAGAATTTTAATACTCACAGTTCCAACGTTGCATTTAAAATTTAATATATTAATTGCATATTCAAAGTTAAAACTGCCGCTTTCTATCTTCTCAATCAGTAAACTCATTGCAGATATTTTTTGTAGTGTTGCACATGTTTTAGAACATTTGCATGGCCTGGTCTCGGATCTCCGGGACAGTCCCAGGAACACAGGGATGGATGATAAACTTTTGGTAAAAGAATTTTTTCAAAAGTCAGAGCACTTTTGTCACCTTGCCACACAGATAAAGGTTCCGGAATGATTTAATTTAATATTTCGCGTGAAAGTACTTTTTTTTTGAGAGAAATAATAGAATAATAGGATTTGTGAATGTGAATAAAACCTATCAAGTTTGGTTAAAGTGCTGGATTTTACATAAGAAATATCCAAAGTAAAAGGGTGTTTTTTAGGGGGTAGGATTATATTATTTTCAAAAACGAATAGTTCTAACTAGATAATCGAAGCAAATGGAAACATTGATTTGTTGGTTAAGAATGTTACCCGGTATCTAATAAAACTTTGGTTATAAGGTAGGAAACAAATATCTTATTCTTTTAACGACTAGATACAAAACACAATGGCGAGAAATTTTGAATGATTTATTAAAATGCTAAAACCATTTGTAAAGAAATAGAAACGTAGTTATAAATACTAGAGTGATCAGCGACAGAGTTATGCGTGTCAAAGTTATGAAAAACCGAAGTTATGAAAAACTGAAGTTATGAAAAATCAGAGCTATGAACACCAGACCTATTAAATGAATTTTTTAGAAAATTGTCCCTTCCGACTAAACGGGAGGGAATAGATAAACCCGTCCCATACAATTTTTTTCTTGTCTTGACTTAACCTACACGCTCTAGCTTTTTGGTTCATTCCACTTGTATATCGTTCCTCTCAATGCACGCAGAAAAATAATGGACCTACCGAGAAGTGGGTTATATAAAATGTGTTAAAAATAACGTAATCTTGGTTAAAAACTACGTAGTTCTCGTTGCTAAAATCAACGTAGTCGCCTCGGTTAACTTAAATTGTTTAAAATTACCATTTTAGAAGGTTATTTTAACCGATAAACTTGTTTATATTGATCAAGAAACTCGGTTAAAATTTGAGATTTTATTAAAATTTAACCGAGAAAGTGGGTAAGATTAAACAATTTTTAATAACCGAGTCGACTCGTGTAATTTTAACCGGGGTAAGTTTGCAGGTGCTATATTAACAATTTCCTCTGTTAATTTTACACGAGTTTTACGCTGTTTTTAACCGATCATTTTGTGTGGTTGCCAACCCACAAACTACGTTTCATATCTTTGGTGTTCACAGCTCTGGGGTTTCATAACTTCGGTTTTTCATAACTTCGGTCTTTCATAACTTCAGTTTTTCATAACTTCGACCCGAATAACTCTGGTATTCATAACTTCGTCGGTTTCCCATTTTAAAAATGTATTACCTATGTTATTTTTTTATTTTTATTATTTCTTTATTCTCCAACTCCATAACATTATAAAAATTCAATTAATTACAAAGTAAATGAAATATTATAAATAATTATATAGCTATAAGATGAATGAAAGAGAACAGTTTGAGGCATTTGTTAAATTAATTCAAAATATATAGCCACTTAATAAATTGATAGTTACGTAGGGGAAGTGGGAGCAAGACCGCCCCTTTAGTATTTAACCGTCTTAAAAATCAATAAAAAAACATCTTTTAATTAAAATAAAGTATTTTTTCATTAATTTTGATCTTTTTTGTTGGAAATCTCATCATTAAACAAAAAAAATAATAAACAAAAGATAATAAGTTTTTAAAAAACATCTAACAAAAAACGGTCTTGCCCCCACATGGGGGAAAGACCGCCCTATCAACTTCTGCTGACAATAAAACCGGTTTTTTCTTAAAATATGAATCTTTTAGCAATAATCACAAACATATGCTATATTTTCATCGGTTCCCAACTTTTATTAAAAAAAAACAAATAGTTAAGACTTTTAAGATTCAAAAGATTTACAATTAAAATAAACTATATAGCGCATTAAATTTTCAATTTCATTGTGATCAATGCTCAAAAGCCATAACTTAACTTTCTTCAGAAAAATTAATAAAATTCTAACGTTCGAATATTTTCCGGGAGAGCATTAAACAATTTATGAGTTACGATAGAAAAAAAGTTTCTAAATCTAGAAGTTCGAAAACGAGGAATGGTAACAGTGGATCCAATATTACTTCGAAAGATTATATAGGTCAGAAATGGGCTTTGTAAGTGAGACACCTCTTTTGAAAAAAATATTCAGGACTTTAAAATAATATAAGTGTCTGATTGGTAGAATGTTAAAAATCAGTCTGCATTTTTACTTAGTAACTTACTAAAATGCCTTAAGCATTTTACTAAATAGTAAAATTTGTTGCAACTATCTTTAAATTACTTTTTATCTTAAATTAATACAAATCTTAAACCTCCCCTTATACAGAAGAAAAGTAGGAAGAAAAACAAAAGAAATAAAAAACAATAAACAATAATCTAATCCCAAACCACAAATTTTATAAAACAAAAACAAAAAAAAAAACTTTAAAAAAATGTGCATAAATAGCTAAGCGACGAAAGCTGAATAAAAAACAATGAATAAAAAATGAAGAAAGTATACCACTTTGCAAACAAAAGCACAAGAACAATGCACATAAAATTGCAGGAATACAAGTATACCACCTGAGTAGTTTATTTAAAAATGCCTGCGCGATGTGTGCATAAATCAGTCGCCGTGAATTAAAAGCCATTCGCATATGGGAATTCCAATCCTGATGCCACCTACCAACCATCACACCAACCAACACCCTATAGCACACAATCCACCTTGCCAGTAAACCATATACATTACATACATTGCGCATATATAATTTCCGATTGGCGCTCCTTTTTGAGTATTCACGATTGACAATTGACTCGATTGCAACATCAGCATGTTTCGTCATTCAGCGTTTTTGAAATCTCAACTGAATAACAAAATCAACATCATCTACTATGAAAGGTGACAATTAGTCTGTGATGACAATTTCGTATATTGTTAGAGATATTGCAAAAATATCATAAATTAAAACAAAACAAAAAAAGAAAAGAAAATATGCAAAAACATTGAAGGGAAAAAGGAAATACTCATATAACGGGTGGTATAACGGTATACCGATGCATCCAGTACACAGACAGAATTTATTCAATTCGCCATTTGTGTCTGCACTTTAACAAGTTTCATGTCCATAGCCAGCTATAAATCACACTCCAGAAAACAGGCCGTGGTTGACTTTTGAAATATTGGACAGTTTTGTCGTGGAATATATTCTTTTTTTTTTTTAATTTTTGTTTTGCTGTACTCCTGTACTTTGTATACGGGACCGGGTTTATGTTATAAGGTTATATAGTAGAGGGAAGGGTGGTGTGAATAGTTCAAGCTGAGCTGAACTGCGAGCAAAGTACAAGTCCCATCATGCAGCGTTTTTCTTTTATGAAATGAAATTCCCTGATTTAACGCAAATACACAGCGGAAACGGAAATTTTAAATTGATTGGTTAACATGGATGGAAGAAGCAGAACAGCGGAAAGCAGTCGCAGAGTCGCGATGCGATGCGAATACGATGGTGCTTTTGGAAAATCCAGTGTAAGTAAGTCGTGTACGCTCAGTTTGGTTCTGGTGTTTTTGTGTCGTCCTATACACAACGACGATGAGCTTCGACGACGCGACACGAGGCCAGAATCTACGATGCAACTATACTCCAAATGCGGCATGGGGGTGCAATTGGTGTAATTTATTACTGGAAAATCAATAACAATTCAAATGGCTGCAACTGCGACAGCGACACGGTAGCGTTAGTACAAATTGATGCTGTTTGGTAAATGCAATAAGGGCAGTTTTTTTTTTTGTTTGTAGAATCTCTATCCTAACGTGTATGGTTATGGTAGGTCTCTGGGTACCTACTGCTTTTCCTTTTTCTATCATAAATCTAAATGTAGTCCTATGCCATGATTTTTAATTGATTAAAGTTGATAAGGGCTTACAATTTGCATTAAAGTGTAGTATTTTTACCACACGAAGAAAAAATAGAGCGTGCACCAACTTATTTCTGTTGTATTTAACTCAATTAAAAAAATTTTACCTTAGTTATTTTGAACTCCAGACTTGTAGGGTATTTGTTTCAAGAAATTGCTTGCATTTGTTACTATCAGTAGGGTAAAAAAATATTCTTTCCTTAATCCTGATTTTTGGACGAGTAACTAAAACGCTAAAGGAGAATGCGTTCCACAAAGTTTAAGAATGGGACCTACTTTTATTCTTACTCTATACAGATGAGTTACGGGCGTTGGCAAAAAGTTTAACCCGCATGTACAATAAAAAGGAAGATAGATATGGCGCCAGATTGTTGCCTTCAAAACCACTGTGACCTGGAATCCAGATAATAGTGATCGTGAAGCTTCCGCTCAACATTGAAAGTTTTACCACGTCCGCACCATTATCAGAAATTTCTGTTGCGGCGCACCAATGCTGCACCACGTCCGCACCATTTCATTTTGAAAAATTAAAAAAATATGAAAAAAATTCGCTGCACCACCGCCACACTACGTCCGCACCAGTTAATTTTGAAGGAAAAATTCGGTGCACCACCACCGCACCACGTCTGCACCATGATCAAAAATTCTAGTCTCGTACTTATACAAATGTTTAAGTCGTCTTCAAAGATATTTTGACTTAAGCAACCAATTGCCAATTCGTACAAACATGACTTGGTGGTCGAGTGGTTAAGGCGTTGCACTTCTAATTAAAAGTGCTCTGGATACTTGGGTTCGAATCTCCTTATCGTCGGTAGTTTTTTGTTTTTTTTTTTTTTTATTTTTCAATAACAATCCAAAATTATGCGCCGAATTTTTCATTCAAAATGAAATGGTGCTGCGGTGATGCGCTGACGTATTGCCGTCGTGGTGCATCGAAATTTTCCGCCAAATGGCGGTGGTGCAGCTGTGGTGCGGCGGTCAAGATTTTTTTTATTTTTTTCTTTAAAAATTCAATTTCTATTTTTACTCGAGTCGGTTTATAAAATGCGGTAATATGGGCCCTGGGCACTGACACACAGGATTCATGTCTAAAGACGTTGCTTCTTTCATGTAAATTCTTCGTCTATATCCGTCATTGTGTTCATTGTGTCCTATTCCTAATTTTTTTCTGCTATGAGTAGCCATTATTATTATTCTGACAAAAGCATTGTTTCTGTTTGTATTACACATGCCTTTAATAACAAATTCAAATTATTTTAAAATTATTCATTCAATTAAGAACAAACATGGCAAACACTCAACTTTAATTGATACAAAATGTTTCCTTAAAGCTTGTTCATAACTTTTCCCTCAACCCTTCCACAATGAAATAAAATTAAACAAAAAAAAATTACAATTTCCCATCACATATCCAATTGAAGGGAATTTCAATTCAAAAACTCAGCTTGTGCAACCACTTTATGAAATTCAACAGCTCATGATGCACAATAGTTACCATAAAATAATCATTACGAAGAGAGCGTACAGTTATCCTAGTTTATTATGCCACCATAACAGTTTTCTGTTGAACAGAGAACAGATGTATTTGTGTGCATAAAGACTTGGTCAGAACTGAACAGAACTAAAAAAAAACAACAACAACAAAATTACAAGATGGCATACAGTAACAGCAGAAAACAGTAACAACAACAACAATAATAACAAAACAACAACAAATAAAAAACATATCATCCTATAAAGTTGGAACCATTGTAATGATAATAAAAATAACAATAAAAGTTGTTCGCCTCATTCTATGCGAAGCGAAGTTGGATTTGTTATTCGAATAAAACTATGTTCATCCATTCGAACAAACTGTTAAACGAAAACAGTTAGATCTGTAAGGGTATTCTATTGAAAGTTGTAGCTATACCATCAGTAGATATATCTAACATTTTATTATTTGTTTCCATTTTTTTGGGATGTTTTTAATGCAAATGTGTATTTTTAGGTATCGTCCATAACTTTTTGGCCTTCACTCTAACAGCAATTTAAAATGTTCTATTTATGGTTCTTTTTTTTGAAATGTTTATGTTCAATTTTTTTAAATTCACAAAATAAAAATGAGATCGATGAATCTATATACCTAGCAATATTTTTTTCGTATTCCGGTAAATCAAACATTTTTTTCAACTTTTTTGAAGGGTTTTATGAGTGGCAAAGTTTAGTTTCCTACTCTCATGTAGTATAATATAGAGAGTATTTTAAAGGGAATTTCTAAGAGCGGTATAGTATTACTAGTAGTATCCCACAAAGCTTTTTTGATACTTTGACACTATACTCTCATTTAGGGAAAACTAAACTCAATCCGTTTCGACTTTTTATCTCGTGCCAAAATAAACTTGTCGAAAATCACTCAAAATCTGTATTCTTAAAATATGGTGGGATTTTATATCAAACAAAATTAGTTTTCTTTTTTCATTCATTAAAAAAACTCTGCAAATAGCTTTCATTTTAAGTTACTTGAAAAATACATGAAATTTGATTTGGTTTGACTAAGATTTAAAGATTTCTATTGTCTTAGTATATGTAGGTACTTCATATCGTTTTGATAAGTATATATACAAGGTAAAGAAGTTACAAATATTTACTTGTTAAAACTTTTCAAAGAAAAAAAATGTTACACATACACCACAGTGACCCATTTTGATGGGAACTATCGAATAAGTTAATTAGGTTAAGTAATATTTATAAACCAGGCGTTGGAAAAAAAAGATGAACAAGAAGAAGGAAAAGAAGAAGAATAAGAAAAACCATTTAATTGAGTTTCAAAATTATGAAATGATTTGATCATTATGAAAAGAATTTTCTATTCCTAAAAATATAGTTTTTTAATACACAACTTTAATTTTTTCTATGATCGCCAATTGTTCGAGGATTTATCGGATTTTCACGGTCAGAATCTATACTTCAGATTTACAGATTTATAGATTTACAGAATTACAGATTTTAACATTTCAATACCTAAACTGTTAACAAAAAAAACTAAATTTAAAAATATTTATCTCGTGGCCTAACACGTTTTATAGGGCTTATTGAATATATTAAAACTGCATACTTTTGTTTTTGCAATGAAGGCCTAAAAACCGTCCCTGAATCGAGATTTTATAGGTATTTTGAGTATGCAGTTTTATTATATTCAATATACCCTACGCAAAACGTATTAGGTCACAAGAACAATATTTTTAATTTCGTTTTTTTTTTAACAGTGTATTGAAATGCAAAAAACAAAAAAGCTAAGTTAAATCAAATACCTGTCAAGTTATTTTGTTTTAGCTCTCTAATAACATAAACAGTATTTCAAATACCTTTCGTGCTGATTTTTAGTGAATTATTTTATATATTAACCATATCTATCGATTCCAGTATCTATTTTACTTGCGATATACATATAGGTACTATATAATTATGAAGTTATGCCTTCGTACAAAAAAAATAATTTTTGGATTTTAAAATTTTTTTTTTGAAAAATCAAATTTTTGAAAACAGGACATTGAATTTTTTTTTGAAATTTTGTTTTTAGATGTTGATTAGTGATTTTTACAAAATGGCATACCCATTTTATTTTAAAACTTTTTTTCCAAAAAATTATTTATAAAAAATAAGTTTTTTAAAAAACGGCTCTAACGATTTTGAAATTTTTTTTTCTAAAAATGCATCCAAAAATGTTTTGGAGGGCAATTTGATTTCAGATTTTGTTTTATTTTTTTTTTTTAAACTAATTTTATGCTTTTATTTTTTTTGTACCTGACATTTCCCAAATTGATAAATAAAAAGTCTTAAAAATTTAATCAACTTGAACTCTAAGAGCAAGTTCGTGCGACCCAGTCGTGCATTTTATTTATAAAAAATAAGTTTTTTAAAAAACGGCTCTAACGATTTTGAAAATTTTTTTTTCTAAAAATGCATCTTAATATATCAATCAAAACTGCATACTTGTTTTGGAGGGCAATTTGATTTCAGATTTTGTTTTATTTTTTTTTTTGTTTTAAACTAATTTTATGCTTTTTTTTTATTTTATTTTTTTTTGTACCTGACATTTCCCAAATTGATATATAAAAAGTCTTAAAAATTTAATCAACTTCAACTCTAAGAGCAAGTTCGTGCGACCCAGTCATGCATTTTATTTTTCTATCAATTTATGTTAAAGAAATAGCTTTTTGACATTTTTATAAATTCACATTAGTTTACCCTACTAAAATTTCTAAAAATCCTGAATATTGACATTTTTTAAATTTCATTTCTTCTGACATAATATTTGTTTGCACCTCTAAGAATTTCCATATAAGCAGGGTGGTGAAAAAACTCAAAAAAATAACCTTAAAGCGTGGCAACCCTATGCTTTGACAGGATCTCACCAAAGAAAAAAATTCACAAGTTGCCTTCTCTTATCTGTAAATTTTTTTTTTTCAAATTTTGAAACAAATTGATTCTTACAAAAAAAAAGAAATCGTAGTAAAATTATAGTTTTACAAACTTGTTAATATGAAAAGCTTATACCTACTACATATTTGTGAAACAATTACTTTGTAAAACCGAATTCATTCCTACTAATTTATATTCGTGATTAAAAGACACAAATTTGTAGATTTATATTTTGTAGTTGAGGAAAAAGGTCCATGGTCATTAAGAAGATATAATCATTTAAAAAAGCATAATTATAGCCCTTCAATTTCAACTCAATTTATATATTCATTCATTTATGCATAAGTTTTTTCTATGGGTAACTGTGGCGTATGTGTGTCTTTTTTTAGGAATTTCATTTTTAAAGGAATTGTCTGGTAAATTTTGTTTTAATGTTCAACACTATATTTTCTTTTAAAAACTTTGCAAAAATAATAATAATAATAAAACAAACAATAAAAACATCGAGTATTCAAATAGAAATTGGTATCATATTTTTGTCATAAAAAATTTTCGTTTTGCTTTTCAAAAGACAAAAAAGACAAATAAAAAAAACCTCTCTTAGTTATCTACTTCCATATAGACGCTTCTCAGAACCCCCACTTACATTTGAATTGAAAATCATGTGCACCACCAAACCCAAGAGTGTACCAGGAACTGGTACATAATTTTATTTGCATAATCCTCTTTGCCACTGATGCATTCTGAGAAAAGAAAACACCAGCTTCACGAGGTATAACAGCTGGAAAGTCGTGGCGTGGCGTGGCTTGCCTTGGCGTGGCGTGGTTTTTCTCGCACCATGCACTCAGGTGTGTCGAACGAGTGTTTGAGATAGATTCACTTGAAAAGTAAAAATCGTTGCATTAGCATAAACTCCAACATTGCCATCAAAATAATACACACAAACCTATCGCGGTAAATTAAAGGTGTGAAAGTGGGTTGTATAGCATTCCATATAGGTAGGTACCCCCGCCTTGTCTCCCTACCCCATTAGAGACGATGACGTCCCTGTTCAAACACAACAACTGAAGCAAAAGTGAACGTGAGAGTAAAGTACCTACACGAGTACATAGGTAACCCTCAGGATATTTTTCATATTTGGTTTTTCGTTTCATATATTTTTTATTTTTTTGGTTTCTCTGGGATATTTTGTCAGAGACGTTTTATCCTTGATGCATTCAACGAATTTTTGCCTTGACTCTCTGTCTGATCATGCGCGTATTCAATGAGGTATGGAAGGGAGCTAATTTACTTTCCAAACAACAACACATAAATAAGTTAATGAACCTAGATACAATATTAAATAATTTTAGAATTTTTTCGGATCTAAGACCAAAAATTTCTATTAACCAATGAAAGCGACTTAGTTATTTCACCAAAGATTTGCCCTTTCTTTGATCCGTCCCTGAACTCTGGTTAACGAGAACATAAAGCTGTTGCGATTGGTGTTGGTTCGTCTTAAGGAAGTCGCCTGCTTTGATCTCGTTACTTTCTACTAAAAGAATTTTATAGCTCTGCAGGTACGTAAAATATAGTATATTATATATACCACTTGAAGGATATTTTATTGCATAAGAAAACATTGTTTTTTTTTTTCCTTTTTCTTCTTTTGTTCACTCAATATGTTTGGAAACTAGGTATTGTATACGTTTTCAGATCGATATTTGTGTGCAACTTGAAGTTTGAAGAAGATAAAGTTCAAAGATATTAAATAAACTTTGCTCTTATGATTTTAAGGGACACTTCAGTTTTAATTTTTGCTTTTGTGTATGAGGAACAGAAGTTTGGTTAGATGGAGATTATCCGATAGGTAAAACATACATATAACATCTGTTTGATGCAGCTTAAGGCTATTAAAAATGAATTTTAAAAATATAGTACATATATATACAGCAACAGAGTTGCTGTTTTTGTTTAACTATGCAAAATAAGCTTGATGGAACAAAATCTGTCATAGACCATGAGTTCTTTTGGTAATTCTATTTTTATTTCCCTAATAGTCCCTAGGGACATGAAAAGTGATAGTTTTTACAAAAACAGTTTGTTTAAAAGGTAAAAAATTAAAATTCCCAACTATTGTGGATCACGATGATAATAAAACACATTATTAAAACATAATTTTACACAGAAAAAATCTGCTATTTGGCTTAATTTGATTGATTAGTATGGTCTGGTGTATAATTTCCGATAAACGATTTCTACTTTTTTTTGTTACACAAAAATTCTATTTACTTTATTTTTGAATATTTTATGCATATACATTTTATAACACAAATGACAAATAACAGTTGATTTGAAAGTATCATCTTTTTCTTCATGATCAAGTTCTTCTGGCTAAATAAAACTCTATTTTTTTTTTTTTTTTTTTTCAGTTAAAAAGGGTTGGTTTTAACTGCGTTTCCTCAGACATTTAGAACTTAGGAATGGATATGAGGATTCAAAACATCTTAAATGCACTGAGTCCTTGAAAGCTTTCTTGCAAAATCATGCTGTTATGAGTGGAAGTGCTTTTTGTTATTTCAGCAGCTAAATCCAGATCCCGATGAGTTTGAATTTCCAATTATCATGTCCTTTACCTTTATTTACGCAGGTGGCCTTGGCACAGAGGAATAGGTAGATGACTTCAGAGCCAGACATCGTGGGTTCAATCCCAACGGTCGGCTCAGAAGTTTTTTCTAAATCGCCAGCTTAACTGAAGCCACCTGTGCGATAGTATGAGACAATTTTCAACTATGTCTCCTCCTCTGTGCCACGTAGTTCTATGTTATATGTTCTTTCTTAGTGTCTATCTGTCTCTTTCTTGTGTCATTGTCTTGTGTTGTCTCAGCCAAATGGTCTCAGTTGCCCGTGCTGTTAAATGTCTGTACTTCGTACATTTATGTGCGTTGTACATTGTATATAGTAATAGTAATAGTACCTTTATTTATTTTGATTTTTTTCTTTAAGCTTCCATTTTGTTAGAAAAGTTTTATGAAAGATTTGTATAGTTCCTATGGTTTCAAATAAATGTTTTCTGGAATTCAGAAACGACAATCCCAATTTTAATGGCTGCATCCGTCTTATTCTAAGAGTTATGTGAGTTTGCAGTTTTATAGTCTTAAAAATCCAAATTCAAAATCAAATTCACCCTATTTCACATTATAAATACCAAAGAAACTGATGCTCTATCATTTAACTATCTCAATTTTGACGGAAGATCGCAATCGAACTCAAAATATAAGCTGTTTAAGCGGTTATGTTTTGGAGACTTGCCAAAAATAGATCCGATATGGTTAAATTAAAAAGCGAATATCTTATCGTCTTTTTGTCGCATCGCCAAAATTTAGGTATTCAGGCTTAGTGATAATGACAGAGGATCAGTTCTTATATTCAGAATGTGAATTTTTGTGAAAGTGAATTTTATGATTTTGAATTGTCTGGCAAAAATAGGCAAAATAACATTATATTACTGATTGAGATGTCTTTATTTTAAAACTGTAAAATTAAAGTCTCTTAATATTTTAAATAATAATAAACTACAACCAAATAGTTTTTGCCTAAGACCTCCATAAAATCCATTCTTAATTTATGTCAGGAGTCTCATGACTAATCATGGCTTCTTTTACATTATCAGATCTGAATTTATAACAAATCTTACACTCTACACACTTGCCGCAAAAACCAATTCAATAGCTTTCTCCACACTTACACTACTTTCGCCAATAATTTTTTTTTGAAACTTGTGAAACATCTAATAAAAATTGGTCAAATGACTCTCGAAAAACTTTACTTCGACTTTGAAAAAGGAGGCTTTAATAAACCTCTTTGCATTTTGGTTTGCAAAAAAAACTGAAATACTTCGACGACTTTACCTGTTTGCATTTTGTTTTGTAAAAAAAAAAACTGAAATACTTCGACGACTTTACTATATTATATTTTTTGTCAGCTTCTGTAATATCGAGTGAGTTTCGTTATCGCTCTTAGACTTTATAATTAACTATCTAAATACATGAACGAACCTTAAATGTTAATTAATTTTACTCCTTAATTTATGATTGCCATACAACCTCTTGTTGCATGAATTTTATTTATAAGGATGTTGCAAGCAAATTAACTAAATTCCTAACATCTAACATATTGGCAAATTTGATTTGCATTTACATAACCCTGAAACCTAAAAACATTTTCAAAAATATCTTATTTCAACTCTATACTCAACCTGTTTTACCAGAAATTGATTTAAAAAGTTTTACTTCTCCCAAAAACACCATAACAACAATATATAAAGGCACAACCAGAGTAAAAAGATGATCAAATGAATTCCTTTTATAGAGTTTTTTTTTTTTGTTTCATATAAAAAAAAATATAAATAAAAAATCCAAATCGAGGTAAAAAAAACAATAACAACCAAACACACTTAGCAAACAATTTCAAACTTTATTGGAATAACCAATTCTAAACTCATCTCTGAGTTCCATTAATTTGAATTTATAACAATGAAACAAGGACGAAAACAACAAAAAAGTAGGTACCTGCCACATACAAGGGTAATTGAATTTCATTGTAAACATTTGTTTACACAACTGCAACCACAATTAAATATTTCTTTTTTTTTTTGTTGGTTGTTGTTGTTATACTTTTTTATTTTAAAAGTAGGTTCCAATGTTCTATACCTATATATAGAAAACCTATATAGAAAGTACATAAATATACACAATAGACAAAGGTAGCGAAAAAGTTAGAGAAGCCAAAGCCAATAGAATGAAAAGAAATCTCACAAACGGATGGAAATGGGGGTATATATGGTTGTCAAGGTGCACTTATTTTTATTTGTTTTCTATTTTTTTTTTTTTTTACTTTTGGTTGGTTGGAAAAAAAGAAGAAGAACTCAAAGTTTTAAAATACAAGCATCTCTTTTCCTTGACATATCACAACTGATACAAAAAGTCAGTGAAATATACAGATAGCATATTGGAAAAGTTTTTATTTTTCTTACCAGTACTAGATAGGTACTAGAGAACAAGATAGCTTTTTTTCGCTACCGGAGAAAAAAGAGATTTAATTTTGATTCAGCGACGGATGTGCATTGCTTGTTTTTTAACAACATTTAGAGCAGGAAAGTTGAATGACATACTAGAAAAATATAAAAAAGTCTTTGAATATGCAAACAGGTGTTCATATAAGAGCCAATAAAAGGTGTATTAATTTTGTGTGTTTTAAACCACAAACAGATTTTAAGAAGTCTCCGAGAGGCTTTTTCAGAATACTGAGCGATTGTGTCCAAAATCCATCTCGAGCATCTATGTACAATATGTACCTACATATTTTTGTGTTTTTATATTTTGTAAGTCAATTGTTTTATTTTAGTTTAAAGAAACGAACCGGAACCATTTTCTGTCAAAAAATAATCTGAAAGTATCCAAGAATTTTTAGTATACCTCAGGTCCCCAGGTATCAAACATATATGGCCTTTTTTAATTTTGATTACTTTTTCGCGCGATTTATCAGCTTGAAAATTAAATAAATTACAAAGAAATAAAGTCAAATCGATTTTGCAAGTACTATCCAACAATAAAAAAATAAAATTATTTCCTCAAAAGAAACAATTTCCTCTTATCCGCTTGAAATAAGTGGAATCCGCTTAAATTTTATTAAATTTAAAATGAATTTCAATTCATTTTAAAAAGAATTTTCATCTTAAAAAAATCGTCTTCAAATGAAATAATTCCGTCTTAATTCTATGTGCAATGTGCACATTAAAAAATTTTCTTAAAAAAATGAAATCATTTAAAATAAATGTGAAAATGGTCTAAATATTTTGTAGTTGAAACAACTTCAAAAGTTTTTATAATTCTTATGAGACTAGTTGCAGTTTATCATACCGTTTTTCAACAGCAAAAAAACCTGATGATAAAGCATAATCACCTAGTCGCCAAAGAATTGTAGGATCGATCCCCAGTGGCTGGCAGTTTTTGTATTAAAAAATTATGAAGAAATCCGCTTGATTTAATACAGAATCCGCTTGCATTTTGGTAATCTTTTTATACCGTTTATAAATATTTCGGTTGACAAAATTGCATAAAATTGTATAGAAGCATCAATGTCTAATGTCGAAGTCTAAATAAAGTTGTTCAGAAATACCACACATGGATTTTGGAAAATGTGAGATATGGTCATATGTTCGCATACCATTGACATAAGGAACTACGAGCTCGTATTCCTCACAGCACAATCACGATTTTTAAGAAAAGGTATGATTTTAGCTTGTTTTCAAGCAGAGATAGAGGTAATGGTATGAGGATTGTGTTAAATGTGTGGGTTATATATTTCAATACGCAAGGAAGTATGGCTTTAAAAAACTTCTAAGAAGTTAAGAATGTTGTCAAAATTGTAGCTTATTAAAAAAAATCCAAGTAGTTCCATAATAAAAGTTCACAAAATATCGAACAAAATCGAACACCTTTTTAATATCGACTGACTTAATTTCTAACATAGTAATGTAGGTATACATAACATATCTTTCGTCAAAAGCAAAATTGTTCTCAGTCACAAAAAGCAAATTTTACATCAGGGGACGATTTTTAAGTTTCAAATTGGTGTAAAGCGACATTTTTCTGCTCGTTCGCCATTCAAGTTATGTTTTTTATAAAGTTTGTTCTCTTCTCTTGAATAAACCATACAAGTTTACCTCATTTGTAGGTGCATACTATTTTTACATATTTTTTAAAACTAAAAACCCAAGATTGGACATAGAACAAGTACCTACGTACTTTCCTTAAATAAAAAGTGGACTTAGAACAAAATATGTTTAAGTTTAAGTTTATGATGGGACTTAGAACAATCAAAAATGGGGTCTCATTTTCAGAAGGCTACTTAGGTACCTGTATTTATTGTTCTGTCTGGTATTTTGGAGGCATCATTTGGAATACAAATAATTGGCAGCCGTTTCGTACCTTTCAGTGTACTAAATTTCAATACTTTTCGTCAAGAAATGGCCGTGCAAATGATTTTTGACGTCAAAAAGCTAAAGAGGATGCTCCTGAGCAAATGAAATGGTGTAGCATTATTTTTAGAACTTATTTTAAGTTGTTTCTTCCGTCATGATATTTCATTTCGATTATAACAAAATTTTTGGGAGTCTGAGCAATAATTACCTATGGAGTTGGTTAAAATAATTATATAAAAAACCTATCAGACAGGGTTTCTACGCAATTTACGTACCTTAAACAAAACTTTGGTTTTTGTGCGTAAGAAACAATTAATATGAGTTAAACTCACCGACCGTTGAGAAATTAGGTATAGCACTTCAAATTTTCATTTATAATTTAAACAAAATTACATAGTTAATTTTTGGGGGTACCTACAAATCAAAGTTGAAGTGCTGTATTTTCTAAACGGTAAGGGGTACAAGAAAACTTTAAAGGACAGAATGTACAAGTTTGTAGCAATTTGTTTTTGTCTAAAATCTACTGCTTCCAATCTTATACACTAACCTGTCTTGAATCAAGTTCCTATAAAGTGGGTTAGGATTCCAACTTGTGGCTTATGCATTTACTTACAATCACAGTTATATCTATTTTATTGGAATTTATTTCACTAAGCAAGTGGAGGATATCAATCAGTACTTCGAAATTTGTCTCTAAATTGTCTGCATTTGGTCTACATAAACTTTTAATACTTTGTGTATAATCCTTCTCCACAAAATATATTGACTTCTTTGATCAATTTTTTAACCTCAAATATTTTGCATATGTGAAAACCAATATCTTGTTTAATCTTTTGGTGTTATTTTCAACTCACAAGAATTGTAAACAAAGACAGGATACTTTGCCACTAACTTCGTTTCCAAAGAAAGACAACAAATTCTGATTTTACAATCCAGTAGAGTAGGGTTCTATGGGTGGATGGGTTTCCACTTCATTCATAAGCAACTCAACCCGAACTGGATATATACACAAATACATAGATCTAGCCCCTACATAAAAACAAAGGACGGACTGCTGTTCACCCAAAACTATCTGCAGATACAAATAAACCTCATGACTGTGTGTCCCTTTGTTTCCCCTGCAAACAAATAGCACACTCTAGAACCTAACCTTAACATAAGTTTGTGAGATGGGCACAGAATCATCTCTACAGAAAATAATGACAATAAAGGTAAGTTTGCTTCTACTATATGAAGGTGTATCTATAGAATACTATTGCGGTGATGGCGACCAAAGAGAAACTTTGTCCAAGAGGAAGATTTCCATCGAGACACACAACACAAAGTTAGTGGATGCCCAGCCAACGAACGATTTTGACTTCATGTGTCAAATTCTGCATCGTTTGTCGCTTGAGATTTGTGGCATTTCATTTACACAAAACTGACATAAGTTGCATCCCCATCAGACCGATATTTACTGCTGGTTGATTTGTCACCTTTGCGGTTAAGGCGAAGTGAGTCTCTCATGCATTGATTCTTTTATGTACGTCATTACCATTCATAGAAGAAGAGCCAAAGTATTGTATTTGGTCAGAGGAATAGGATTTTCATATGAAAATTAAGAACCCTTCTCTGTGAACACAAAGATTTGTGGCACTTATTGAAATGTGGTTTGTTTTTGTTGCAAAAGACTTTTTGAAGTGTATCTTGTCTTTGCAATGCTTGATATATATGTAGGTAAATACTTTTATATTCACTAATAAAGCAAATTTTGAAAGATTGGATTATACTTTATTAGGATGTGAATTTCATCCTTCTGAATGTAAAAAGATATTTATCTGTATTTTTCTTACAAGTACAGGATATTTATAAGGATTTAAACTCTTCATTTATGTCAACGGATCGATAATTTTAGTACAACAACAAAAAAGCAGACGAATTCGGCTCGATTTTGCAAACAGCATCAAGCCAATATGAAAAGTATTCCGCCCGATGCACAGTGGAACGAGTGTATGGGAAAAACGGCAAAATTAATATCTTCGGAATAAAATAAGAAATTCAGCCAAATATGCTTGAAATAGTATTTTAGCACTTATATCTATGATTGCAACCTAAAAACAAAGAAATTGATACACTAAAACATAGAAATCTAGGATATTTTTTTTAAAAGAGCTGAGCAGCGAACTTGTTTTGCTATCTAGATTACATTTTTCAATAGCTAAATAAATAGTTAAACAAATTTATACTTCTATACATAAAGTAATCACCATCACTTTCGGAAGAATTATGCATATTACTAAGATCTAACTCAATGAGTAATTCTGCAATTTAACTATTGTTAACCAAGTAAAATTTATATTTGGGTCACTTTTTGAGGATTGAAATTCAGCATTAGATCTGATGCTTTAAATTTAAGGATCTGACGTAATAAGCAAATGATTAATCAAGTCGGTAATTGAATTCAACATCGAACTCTTTTGTGTATGATCGAAACTAGCTTTCCATATTTTTTTTACCTTGCTTCCAACAACCCTTCTATCGAAAGAACGCCTATGTATAGGTAAATCAAAAAACCTTATTCTGTTTTTTGCATGGAGTAAAAGTTTATATACACTGCTAGGCATACAGTACCAGGTGTACTTCGAAAGATAAAGATCTTTTGTTCCAAGAATTAGTTCTTCAAACGTGTCCAATGGACACTTTCCGTATTTATTTCTCGACCAGCAGCGAGTGTTGTCAAAATTAATGCAAATTTAAAGAAGAGATTGTTATATATACGGGTTATTTTGGAACTCAACTTTGGATTCGAAAAAGAACGTACTGGTATTGTGCCATAACCAGGTTTTGGTATGTCCACCAGAGGTCCCATTTTTTGCCTGAAGCTCTCTAGAATATTTTTTTTTTCATCAAACAGAAGCTTTTGTTCTGGTCTACGAACTTGCCAAAAAAATAAAAGTGAAACCATCGTTGGTTACCCTCCATAAAGCTCTCGTTCTTTCTATGGCAATGCTGCCATTTTTGCGTCAAACTGACACGAAAATCCTCCAAATTTCTATAAATTTCGCATTTTCGCATTAAGCTCTTCCAATCTAATTAACTGCTTAATTTTGTTGAAAAAGTTTGAAGTTTCCACAATCGAGCCATATTGTGAATAAGTCACCATTTTTTATGTACGCAGTTGAACCTAAAAATGTCAATTTACTTAAAATGGCGCAAACTTGCGCAAGATTTTTCTCTTGATTCGGTTTAAAGACACATTGCTTATTATAAAACTAAAAAAAACCCAACAACCATATTTGACCATATTTTGAAAACTCGATTTAAAATTTGGAAATATTTTTTTTTCTCATATCGCACTAACACATTTAAAATCACCATTAAAAAAAAAAGACACACGAAAAAACTATTTTACTTAAAATACCTTGACTATTAATATACTCAATTATTAATCTAATTTTCACAGGAGAAATATATTTGCACAACAATTAGCTGAAACAAAAACACCTTAAAAGTCTTTATAAAAAAAAAAAAAACGAAAAAAGGCTATGTTCACGTGTTTAAAACTTATGGACTAATAAATAAATGCAAAAATTTTAATGCATTTTGAGCTTTCATATATTTGGGATCAGTTACCAATTAATTTCAAGTAGGTACCGCTAAAATAGTTTTATTTTTTAATTATTACCATGAGTCGTCCCACTGTGCGATGATGGAATGACATTCCGAAACGCGTCGCAAACATCATCAAATTTAAATAAATGAAATTAAGTTTTTTTTTAAATAAAAATTAAATTATTTAGTATCAAACATATTTTCTTTAGAAATATATTTATATTTTTGAGCCAAATTCTTCAATAAAAAACACACATGTGAAAAACCAATTGTTTTGGCTAGACCAAGCCTCGTAAAGGATCGTTATAAATAAACTTTTATGTAATAATGGAGAGAAATTCGTTAAAACGAGTAATCAATTCAATTTTTCGTCCTAAATTTTAAGTTAACGTTTTCTAAGCTTTTTTGTATCCATTGATGATATTAAAATAAAGGTTGTCCTTTTTAATATTTGCAATCCATTTTAATTAAAGAATTTAATCAAAGAATAGTCTTTTGCTCGAAAAATTCAATCCTGACTCTCTAACAGAGTTGATTAGTTTTCAACTTTCTACCTTTTCCAACTATACTTTTATTTAATTTTTTTTTTAACTTTAAGTTCCACTACAGAACAGATTTTGTCCTGTCTCTATTAAAAGGCAAAACAACAAAAAAAAAATTGTTAAATTTTCTACCAAGAACCGTATCGATATCACTACAAAAATTATATGGATGATGGATTTTCCTATGCCAAAACTATATACTCTTGACAAAAAACAAAGTTTTCAAATTAATTTTCTTTTATTATATTCTGGCAAGTGACGAGTGAACCTCTCTGGAACACAGGTCCAAAGGGTCCACTCTCTAGTTGAGTTTTCTTTTATATAAAATACCAAGGACACCCCATTTTATGTTTTCTTCATAACCATCCCCTCAACAAAAAAAAAAAAAAATGAACTTTTCGAATATTTTTTGCTCTGAAAGTTTTTTTTTTTTCAAATTTAAAGTTTACATCAGTCGCAGATAATTTTTTTCGCTGAAACGAAGAAAATGATATCTATAATTTTATAATTAATTAAAAAAGTTTATACACCCAAATAAAAAAGGGATGTGCGGATGATGTGTATAACGTCTGATATAAAAAAGAAAATGTTATGATATTCATCCTTTATTAAGCATTGACATTGCTTTTAAAATTTTAAATTAATTCACATCCTTTTCAATTTATAATAAGACAGCAAGAGGTATTTCCATGGAAAAAAAATCATGTTTTGTTCCATGGTTAAAAAAGTACGTATACACCGTGTAATCCGTAAAGTTTATTAATTGATTTTGTTTGATAAATTGTTGAACTCTGATCACATTTCTTTTTTTTTGTATTTAAGTTATATGGTTAAATGGTTGCAATTACCCAAATAATTTGTGTTCGTTCAAAACTCACAGGAAGTCACAATTAGGATTCTCAATCTTTGAGAGCAGTTTACTGGGCTAGTAACCTCCTGCTTTGTTGCAGATATTTAACTTCCAAATCAATATTTAATCTCTGTTCCTACATGAAAGATATCATCTGATAGATTGTTTTGCATCCCTGACATTTGTGTTATTAGCTATTTGTGAAAAGAGTCAATAAATCGCCCTTAAAAAGCTTGTAGAATACAAAACTACTACACATAATAACTGCCTTCTAAATTTTAATGTTATTTTCTAAAACTTCAGCTGTTTTACTCCCATATATGCAAATGAAAGGCTGAAAATGCAAATTTAACAACAAGAAGTAGGTAGTTCCAGCTTCATAATATACTCTAAACGAGTAAAAACACTCTAAAAATACTGACGCACACAGTTAATTAAGGCTAACACGCGAATAGCGTTAATTTCAAATGGATTTGTCCGCCGCCACCGAATCTGCATTAAATAGGTATTAAAATGTTTGCAACATACAATATTACAAAGCACTCTCTGTGACTGTCAGATGTATATTGCAATTGGCAGCGACTACTCTATGTATTGTACATAGTACAATGTGCAACATATAAATATCATTTGATGTGCGCTTTTCGGAGGGAAAATCATCAAGCCGAAAATTGGATTTGTAAATTTGGTAAGTTATTTGACCATCATGTTGTCTAGTCCCAAGAGTATATGTGCAGCGATTTAATTTGAGATTATGTTGTCGGACAAACACAATGTGAACGCGCAAGTAGTTTATGAATAAACTAGATATGCGTAATGAAATTATGCTACTACATCGAGTAGGATTAGGAGAATTGCATTTTACATCGTTTATTAGGATTTACTCTATACTTTACTATCCTATAATGATACATATAAATATTAGTGGGGCGATAGTATAATATACTTAGTTTACGTTTTGATTATTTTTCTATTTAACTTATGTAGCGTAAATTAAATACGCAAATTAGCACTTGTAATATGTATATTGCAAATGTAATCGGTTACATTGGTCATGATTTGATGAAAGCAATTACAAAATTTGTTTTGATGATAGAAATTCATTTTCATCGTTAAAAAAAAGCACATGCCTACCAAAATTGAACATGGTGATGGGTATTGCACAAAAAAAAAGAAATAAAATCATATCGTACGTTGAGATGGATAGTATCACAACTAAAAAAGAGTCATACCAAATGGCTTGCCTCTACCTGCAAGACTCACCGCTAGAGAACAGAAGTTGTTATTTAGTTTAGTGATTTTCTTATTTTACTTCTCCTGAAAAATAGTGTTTTTTAAGTTAACTGTTGGTAGTAGTTAGTAGATACTTTATACACAACATTTTTTGAAATATTTACCTTCTTCGAATTCCATGAAGAGTATTTGAAGTGATTGTGATAACTTAGGTGAACAAAAAAGTAGCAAGTTCTTGAATTATGGGAAAACGTAAAACTAAAATGTCCAAAGTAATATTTTTTTAAACAATAATTTAAAACAATGGTAATGTATTTGCTGTTTCGCCATTTCTAAGTCACCGTGTCATTATTAATAAAACTATGAAATTATTTTCATACATTTCTTCATTTCTGTGGTATACCCACTCGGTTAACTCGAAAGGCGGGAGAGTTATGGTCCCCTCGATATACATCGCAATTATATACAGCATTGGGTGATAAAAAAAGAAGTTGAAGCATGTTCTACGTTCAAATATATCATTAAACCTTGAAAATAGATAAATATGCACTTTTTTTATGAAAATACACAATTTCTTTCGTTTAAACAAAAGAGCTGAGCAGCGAACTTGATTTTTTAAATTCTTTTAATAGGTATAAATATCAATTCATAATCATTTCATTTCAGAAACACCATCATATTTAGATTAAATATATATAATAATAAAGATATTAAAATTCGTGGGAGATTCACGATAGGAAAAATTACTTTCGGTATAATTTGTTCATCATGTCGTCCGTATCGGATTGTGTCTCTGTGCCTCCGTCATCCATCTAAACAAACAAACAAACTCTGTCTTACCATAAACGGATGAATGGATTTTTAATATTGTTATTGTTTAACGGCTAATTAACATAAAACAATCCAATTTTGATAAAAAAACAAATGCAGATGTACTATATATCTTTTGATATTTTATAAAATTGTTACTAGCGGTACCTCCAAAACAACCGTGTATTTCGATTTCTGAATCTGACTCTAACGACGAAATAGGAATCAAAAGCAAACACCCCAATTACGATTGTCAACTATCAATTGATAGTTGATCAAAAATAAATTTCGATCTCTTATTATCTAATTTGCAAAAAATTTTAAAACAAAAAATTTTAAAAAATGACAACACCAAAAAAAATTTTGATAATAACAGCTATCACATTAACATTTTTCAGTAACAAAAGTCGTCCAACAATTAAAATATCAATTTTGATATGATTATCATATCATTTTGACGTTTTTTAATTTGAGGTGGATAATGAAAATTTCACTTTGACAATTAAAATATCAATGTTGACTAGATTTTACACGTTTCAGTTTATTATAATGATAATTTTTTCTTTTTCTTTTTTATTATTTTTATTATTTTAAGTATTTTCTTTCTTTTTTCAAAACATTACTTAAAGTGAATATTCTTTGTATAATAATGGTGATATTATTTTCTCTATTTAACGTGATATAATTGTTTTTTTATTTTCTCCCAAACTATGTAATGTAAAGTCTTATTGCCGATCAAATTTTCTCAGTAAATCATACATTTTACACATTTGTACAATTTAAGAGTTTTTTATTTAATAATTTTCAATAATTTGGAATGAGAAATTGATATGATAAATTGATAATAAAATATCAAAAAAAAATTCAAAAATGTGATATTTAAATATCATCCTGATAATAAAAATATTGTTTTAATATTTTAATTATCATAAAACACATTTTATAGAGCATTTTTTGCTGATATTTAAAAAATGTTAGATTGATATTAATTTTTTTTCGGTGCAGTTTTCCCCAAAATAAGATTTTAAAACACCAAATTTCAGTATTCATCATCAAACAATTGATAGTTGACAATCGTAATAGGGGTGTTTAAAAAAAATAATTGTTTTTGTACTTCAATTTTTTTTTTTTTTTAAATTCAATTTTTCTAAAACGAGACATTAAAATATTTTAAAATTTTAGTTTTAGAAATTGATTAATAATAATTGCTACAAAATACCATACCAATCTTTGTTTCAAAAAATAACTTTTTAAGAAACGGCCCCAACGGTTTTGAACTTGAGAAGTTTTTTTCTTTTTCTTACCTTGTTGCTTATTTACATCTGTATGTAAGTTTGTTACTTTCGTTTTAAGAACATGTTAGTGATACCCAATACCCAGTGGTGCATTTTATTTACTCTTCAAAGCCAAACATCTGAAGGGTCCATTCCCACTCATTTCGAGAAAAACGCATTTTTTAATTTTGTTCTGCTTTTAGTAAAGCACACAATTTATTAATTTTTTCAGCAAGGCTTTAATTTGTTTTATAAAAGCAGGGACCCTTCATCTGTTCAATTCTTAAAGAAAAATAAACAGATTTTAATGTTTTTTTTTTTTACTTTCATATCATGTTTGCGGTCATCGTGCATGCGCGTACCTAGAAGGAGGAATAGAAGTTCAGCTTGCACTACACATAAACCTATAAAACCTTTACTTCTAAAGTAAAGCCAAACTGAAGCGGGTTATACATACATATATTGTGAATGCGTTAAAATTCTACCTTTAGAAGCTTTAAAACTCTATATACGAAAACGTATAGGTACTTGGAAAATTTAAAGGATGAACAAAATATTCAAATTATTTAAGATCTTTCATATAGCCGGGGGCTTTAGAGCCCACAAAAAGTTTTATTTCTCTTTAACTATACAAAGGTCACAACAAATCATTACTTGGTATCATTGAAATGCATCATTGAAAATTTTTAATTTCCCATTAAAGACCGGTGAAAAGAGATGCCTATTAACGTTTTTCTGACTTAACTTTCATTTCTTTTATTTAAAATCCTTAGCTTAACCACTTCATCCTGAGAAGTCGGACATCTTCGCTTAACTAACATTTGCTAGAACATTGACGATCATGCCAACCACTTAACAAATACTCGCTTATGTAATGACTATAAAAAGTCAAATATAGAAATAAAGAAACAAATTCTTCGAGTTTGTTTTTATATCCAATTCTAAAGAAAAACTTCATCCCACATCGTTTTTCGAAATTCTTACAAACACAATACATCAATCATAAACAAACTTATTTTATTTCTTTTGTATTCAATTTTATCTGACCTTAAAAGAATCCAAAACATGCTTTACATTTTCCTTAAATTCTAAAATATGTTCATTTTTCAAAACAACTATATACACAAAAGGTCCATTATACGTTCTCAATTCTTTGAAATACTCCATTGCAAGCGTTTGTAAAGTCAATGGTTGTTTCTTAGACAGGTACAAAGCAACAGCTTGAGAAATACTATTGAAATGTTTTCCTCCAATGTCCATGTTAACAATCAATGTGGGAAATTCTTTCAACAGTTTTGATTGAAGTTTGAATTCTTGTGTTTGACTGCAAAAAATAGAAATTCATATGAAAGATATTTATTTTGTATTTTTATGTGGGAGGAGAGAATGGTCATTCTTACGCTAAACTTTGTTCGACTTTGCTTCTTGCCGCCGAGCTCGTTAGAAATCCCACGAGGAATGGCAGGACTTCCCTATAAAAAGATACAAGTTTATTTTTAGTTTATTTTTTCTCTCAATTTCGTTACAATTACAACTTACTTTAGAGTTCTTCGAAGAAGAAAATCTTTTGCATAGACTGCTAGCACTTCAAGTAATGAAAAACATCGATTTAATACTATTGGATCTTTATCCTTTACACGCTCTACGAATGGTTGCCATATTTGGTGCACTAAAGGAAGAAGTTCATTTTCATAGTCTTTGAGTAGTGGCAATCCGCTAATGAGGCACTCTAATGCAACAATTTGTTGCATTTTATTTTGTGAAGAAATAAATTTTATAATTTGTCCAATGATTTCATTTGTTAGTTTAATATAACGAGGTAGTTCGGTTTTGGGCTCTTCTTCTTCTCCTTGGGGATTCTCACTTGGGTCATCTTGTTCCATCGATTCGCTTTCACCAATCTCTGGGAGATCCTCCATTTTCATTGATTCATTTTTGAAGTTTTTGAGAATATTCATCCATTTTGTGTATGGATCAGAATCTTCGACTTCCATTTCGATAACCTCATCATCTGGTATTTTTCCTATTTGATCAACATGAGTTGTCCATTTGGGGACATTAGCAAAGAAGACGTGAAACACTTTCAAATACGACGTAACATTGTCACTTTGATGAGCTTTCGAACATTCTTCTTGAATAACGGCGAATATTGATTCGATGTAGGCAACAGTGTTGAGTGAACTATACCGAAATACAACGGACAGAATGTCACAGGCTGACTGACTTTCTGAAGGCTACATAAAATGAATTAAAATTGTGGTTTTTATACAAAATCATTAAAAAGTATTTACTCTTTTTAATAAGGTCCTCATGTGATAGGAAATGTAGTCTGTATATTCTTCAAGTAGTTCGTAGACTTCATGATAACCCAAAGCTTTACGCATTGCTGAGAGGGAGTAGCTGCCACAAAGGTACACATTGTAGTTGCTGCTTCCTAAGAAAATTGAGATATAAAATTATATTAATTTTACAATGTGAAGTGCTTTATAAAAGCCAAGTATTAGTTCCGTGTAAAAAAAAGAATAAAGCGACATACATTGGATTAAGTCATTTCAGTTTTGTATAACGAAAATATAAGTAAATTAGATATATGTATGTACTTTGGATATTCCCTGGAAATTAATTCTAAAGGAGATTCATATCATCACGATATCCGAATATTATACTCGAGGTTAATAAATATTTCCAAGAAAGCTGTCGTATATCTGTATTTTATGCTTCAGAAGCTTTACATTTAATTCTGAAAAAAATGGGCTACATATTTTTTAAATTATTTATTATTGGAAGCAGAATTGGGTCAATTATGTCCGCACGCGGAAAAAAGTTTTTTTTATTTAAAACAGACAAAAAACTTTTTAGCTTAAAAAATATTGATGCGGAAAATTTATTAACAAAGTTGTAAACAATGAAAGTTTTCACCGAATCTTAATATAAAGATAAACTGTGTACCTGCAATTAAAATTGAGTAGACGATAGATATTAGTTGGATTTAAACAGTTTCGTGGGTGGCACGCTTCGCTATTTCTCATTATTTTAACTCCCTTTTCGGGACATTTAAAAATATAAGGCACGACTGGGTAGCGGTTTCTTGCTTTGATGATAAAAGAAGCTCTTATTGTAAATTGTAAAATTTTATCAGCCCTATTCTGCTATTCGATTCACGTGAATCGTAAGATTTTCTTCCTTAATCACGTCAAAATGGGTTTGAAAAACTTCTAACTTTTAAAAGCAAAACATTGTTTTCGCCTGTTTTAGTAATTCTTAAGAAAAAAAAATTGCTCAGGTTTAATTTTAACACCCATTTAAACGCTTCTTATTTTAGACTTTCACGAGGACAGACTTTTTGGCTCCCCAGGTATAATATTAAAAATTCACTGGTTAGTTTCAGGTGTTATCAATGAAAATAAAATGCAAGACTGCATCGCACGTGCTTGCTCTTGCAGCTCAAAGCACATTTATTTATATATTAGTTCCTACAAGAAAATTTGTATGGTAGGTACACTTTCTAAGCGAGATATAAAAACAAATAACTTTCAGAATTCTATAAGTCATATGTACAAAATTTGGAGTTAAAACTTCCACTGCATCTAAAACGATGCAGTCCTGATAAAAATATTTTAAAAAAATTAAGGATTTCGAAGTTTTTTAGTAAGCCAAAAACAATATCAATATAAATTTAGTCAATTGAATAAGTGATAAGATTTCTGAGCATTTTGGATTTTTAATCAATTTTTTAAATCATTTTTATGTGGAGTTAGAAGGTGGCAGTTAGCACTCTTTGCCGATGATACACTAGTTTGAACACCACTTGGATGCGATCGTGAATCTCACTCGGAATTTATTTCCAGGGAACAAAAAATCCTATGAAATGACAGCTAAATTGCCATGGAAAATTTATTGCCGATACCAATAAATGTCGAGGGAAACTTTTCATGATCATTTTCTTTCCCATTCCCATGTCAAATATTAGATATGCGATATATACAAAATGTTTTGAGTTTTAAGCTAAGCATTTGCTAGAAGTGAGGGTTATAAAAATATAATTTGTATTATTTATCTGAAACTTTGGATAAATAAAATGCACTATTGGAAACGTGCGTACTTGCTCTTGCAGTTCAAAGCACTTTTATGTTAGCTTACTTGTAGATTTTAAGAGCACCGTTTTCGTGTAATTTGCTAAACTTAAAAAATATGGAAGGTACACCTTCTAAGCGAAAAAAAAACTAACTTTTAGAATTCTATAAAAATCATCTGTACCAAATTTAAAGAAAATCCGTTCACCCGTTTAGGCTGTAGAAATGTGTACAGATGGACGCACAGACGGACGGACGGAATTGCGAGACCCAGTTTTTCGGACTTTTCCATCATCGTAATGTTCGTTTTGATTAAAACCTCAAATTTTTTTCCACACGAAACCAATACTTACATTCTGTTCCACCGGTAAGATCAGCAAACGCAGTAGTGTTTGTGAGATGAACTCTAAAAATTTAAATTCTTCTGATACTCATGATTTCATTTCGACTTACCTGCTTTAAGAAGAACTTTGTGGAGTGCTTGAAACACAAATGGTTTAAATCGTTGTCCCATCGCAACGGCTAAATTACCAAGAGCATCTAAAACGATGCAAGTATGCAACACATTTAGTTGTGCATCAGCAACATTGACTGTATTGAGTCTACTATCTAAAACGAAAAAATTTATTTTTAATTTATATCCATGAGTAAAGTAATTTTTCAATATTCTTACCTTCATCGTCAGAATCATCTGAATTACAATCTTGTACTCTTATCTCAATAGCAGATTCATATAAACCAGGCGTACGATCAACATACCAATCTGATTTCTGTAAAACGAAAAGAAATATAGGAAATCAAATAACCTTTATAATTTTCATACACCGTTACCTTTTTAACTTTGAGTCTACTCATTTCATCAGGATGCAGTGCCAAATGCCAATGACTTTCATCAAGAAGTTCATTTAAAAATGACTTCACAGTTTCTTCTCTTTTAATTCCTGATTCACTGCTGAGTAGAATCCCACATATTAATATAACTTCATTAACAATTTCACAGCTAGTTCTCAGCAATTCCATTAAATAGTCATAGACAACATTGCATGTCTCTGGGCGTCCCAATAACTTGCATATATCACACAAAACATTAAAAACACGTGTCGAATCCAAGTTTTTAAACTTTCTCCAAGAGTTTGTATGCAAAACATGCTCATCTTCGCAAATATCTCGAAGAGCATATTCCTCAACTAACAAACTCGATTGCATTTTCAATTCAAATGCGGAAATCAAACAAAGACAAAATTCTTCTAAATTCTTAGAAAATGTAAATAATATTTTCAATCTGCGATCGGAAACACTTTGGAAGAATCCCTTGAAAAACAAGAATTCCGAGTATTGTTCTTCATCTTCACAGCGATTGATAACACGAGGCAATTTAGTCAAATGTTTATCAAAGAGAACATCGACTAATTCATCAAATATGAAACTGCAATCAGATCGTTGAATAGCTTGTATAGATTGTGAGCATAATTTTTGAATGGCTGGATCTTCATCCTGAGACATGGCCATAATTGTTTCCAGTAGTTCTATGTTATTGTCACCCAGTCTCTGAGAGCACTTTTCTAGCAATTGGCAACATAGTTTTGCATATTCAAAACGAATCCTTCTCGATTGATTTGCTCGTAGGATTGATAATTTTGGCAGGAGTATCTTTAATTTGCTAGCTGTGTCTTCAAACCATGCTGCGGTTCGACCTTCTGACTGGAGTTTGTTAAGTTGTTCTTCGAGATCTGGTTTAGAATGTTTGGGAGTTTTAATGAAATTCTCATTATCGTCAATTGTTTGTGATTCCAGAGATTTGGTAACCAAGTCAAGGAAAGATTTTTGATCGTATTTCGGCAATGCACCACGATCACCCTTATCGAACATTATGAGAAGAATTCTTCCAAGTGCCTTGATGGCAGTCTTAATGGGAAATAAAGAAATTAGTTTGAAGTTACAAAGTATTTATATCATATGTTAAGCTGACTTAAGGTACAATTTTTTTCTTTTTTACACGACTTTTCGGGAATATTTATCCCCTTCTTTACAAAATGCTGATGATACTCAATGATACTTAATGAGTGCCATCTATGTGTCATATCTCGCCAATCAACTTATGATAGCATTCAAATCATCAAATACGCTAAGAACAATAACAAAACTATAAAAGATAAAAATAAAAAAGAAGAAAAATCAGATATAGTTTACCAATTAAATTGTCTTGGTGGAGGAGATGAATGTTCATCAGTTTATATAGGAACTTCGAAACAAAAATTAAAAAACACAATTGCTGGCCATAAGTCGGATATTCGAACGGAAAGTTCGCAAATAACGGCCTTAGCATTACATTACCTAGAAGAAAATTATTTGGCCGATTTCATTAACGTTAAGATTTTAGATACAGACAAACATTATTCGAAAAGGATGCTCATAGAAATGATGCATATTAAAAGAAACGACAAGACCTGAAGACGTCGTTTAAAAAAGAAAAAAAAATGTAAATTAAGCCTGCTTAACATATAATATTTTTTTTAAAGAAGGTCACTTACTAATAACACTAGGCGCGACCCACCAAGAAAAAATTTCTGAGGGCTCAATGTCATTTTCAAAGAGAGCAAAATAACAAGTTTCTTTGGTGGGACGCACCTACTGTGTTACACTAAAAATATACACCAAAAAAATACACGTTTTTTAGAGCTAGTTGTATTGATTACGAAACGTTATTTGTTTTGGTGTTACATCCCAAAATCTGGAGTAAGGGGCAAAAAACGGTTTTTTTACCTTCACCCATTGAATTTCAACTTTCTTAAAACCTAGAAGGCATAGAAACATATAATTATCATAAATCGATAAGGAATCAATTGAGGCAATTTTCTATATGAGTCAATTTTGTATTAAAATTCACAGTTTGGACAAAAAATTCAATGACTTTTTTTTTATTTTTTTTTTTTTGCTTTAACTTCTTCCCCGATAAACTGCCATTCGAGTGGATAGAGCGATCACAAAGAAACGCAAATGTGGGCCTTTTAATTCGTCTCGCACGATTTAAATATAGAATTCAGTGAAAAAAGTGTCAAGCAGACTTTTAAGAAGGATACTTAATGATACTGAGTTATATAGACGGGTAAGCTAGCAAAATCAAATGATATAGAAAGACACATCAAAGATCGACTAACATTAGCTAAAAAACATCTGAATAAAAACATGCAATTTTGAATGAGAGTCTTTTGGAGTGATGAAATAAAGGTTAACCGCATTGGAACCGATGACAAAACATTTTTCCATCGCCCTAAATGCTAAATGGACAAGCCAAAGTATTATCTCAAGACGATGAAACTAGGAGGATAGGATTTGATGGTCTGGGGCGCATTTTCCTGGTATGGTAACGACTCATTGGTTAGGTGGTTGGCAGAATTGATAAATTCTTTTGTCTTAATATTACATTAGAATACCAACGAACCATATTTCTCGCCAGTTAATTAGATATTCATACATGACAATGACCCAAACATGCATCAAAAATTGTACAAGATAGGTTTTCGGACGAAAAAATCGATGTTTGAACTTAGCCATTTCAAATTCACGATCTTAACCCCATAAATTGCTTGGGGAAACAAAATTCGAAAATTCAAACCATCTTTGGGCCAGAATCAAAGAAGCGTGGTACCGTACTCCACAAAGTGGATACCAGACTTAGTTGAAAGTTTACCAATGAGGTGCCAAGGAACTTTGAAAAACCGTGGTCTACTAACAAGTTACTAACTTGGTAGTATTGAATGTATTGGAAATTGTAAGAATTTTTGCTTAGAAATGATTATTTTTATGATTTTGGGAATGTTTGCTATTTCCTTGTCCACAAGAAAACAGGGTATTCTCTACAAATCATAATTAAAAATTGAATTGAAATGAAATAATTTATAATTATTAATTTTATGAATAACCATAAGCTAATGCATGCCCTGATATAAAAATTTTAATATATAAGTTAAAAGATCCCAAATATTTCCAATTTTTGTAAGAAAAATCAAAAGTGTGCTATTTCTTTGTCCATAGCTGTATGTGCCCTTAATTATGAAAGTGGACTAAGGACCGGTTTGTTCACAGTCGATTATCGTTTAATCAAGGATTATTCCATACAAAAATCCTTGATTAAAAGATAATCGAGTGTGAAAAAATCGGCCCTAAGTCACTCCTAAAAATGGCATCAATCTAGCCTAAAAACAATTATTATATAAGGGGTAAAGTTTATTTGAACGCGGAATTGCAGTAAATAAATGTCTTTATTGCTCCTTCAGTGATTTTATAAAAGAAACACAATTAAATCGTTATAAGAAAATTATTATATTAGTTTTTCTTTAACCAATGCAAAAAGTGACTTAGGGCCGGTTTGTTCACACTCGATTATTTTTTAATCTAGGATTATTCCATACAAAAATCATAATCAAGGGCAGATATATTGATTTAAAAATTAGAATTAAATGTACAATTCTGCCTTTCGGAAATGGGTAAATGACGAAAAAATGGAATTTTTGAACTGTATCTGCTTATAAATTCTATGTAGTTTAACCTAACCACATGTTTTATACATTATCGAAAATGTCTAAAGGTACAAATTTGACGAAGCTAGATTTTTTCAATGGGTGAAGGTAAAAAAATGCCCCTAAATCCAGATTTTGGGGGTGTTACGGAGTTTTTAAACAATGTTTCGTAATCAATGCAACTAGCTCTACAAAACGTGATAGTTCTTCGACCACGTATATTTTTCAACCTTATTTTTATCACACAGTGTAATTAAACAAGTTACAAAGTATTAAAATTCTTACAGAAATCAGTGTTTCTCCCAACTTCTCATCGGATAAGGAAGTTTTGAAGAGCTGTGTTATAACTTTGGGAACAAATACAAACAATGTATCGGCTACTTGGTTTCGTAGGACAATATCACACGAATCGGCTCGGTCGTGGACGTAAAAAACTGCCATTAGACAGTTTATCGATGAAATCCTGAAATACAATTAGAATAGATTTCAGCGATTCCTTCCCAAACCCGAATTAAACTTACACCAATTTTCTGTATTTCTCCAATGCCACAAACTCGACACATGTCAGAAGAATCTGACCCATAAACAGAGCAGATTCTATTGAGTAATATTGCTCCAAGACATCGGAAGTTGAACGTTGGAAGATCTCAGTAATACACTCGATTGTGGCCAATTTAATTTCTTCAGATAAATTTGATTTTATTGAAGCTTTTTCACAATCACGAACTTGTTTAATAAGAATCAATAACATGGTTTTAATAGCTTTGACATCTTTTAGATAGGTTCGAGATATGACTGTCTTCATGAGTCTTATAATGCCGGCTTGTAATTCGATATTTTCGCTAAGGAATTGTTATAATGTTTGTCATTTATGTAAAAGGTGTATAATGTTATAAGATTTACCCATTTAATTTGTCCAATTTTAACATTAAAGGCATTAAAAGACGAACTTGAAACATTTGCATTTGAATGCCATCATATTTGTGAAGTTCATTTTCGGCAATGCTGAGAGTTTCTTTGTTGGGAGTTCGAATGAAATTTTCAACATACCTTTTGGCACGCATAACAAATTCTTCAAAACCATAATTAGACATAGTATTTAAGTATTTTTATTATATTTTTTATTGAATATTTTATAATAAATAATTTTAGCGGTTCTTTAAAACTTTACTTTACAAACTAAAAATACAGATGATTTGTTTTTGTTTTATATATATGTCAAATTTGTGACAGATCTTTCCAAGATCTGTTTGTGTTCGTAAAAAACGTGTTTTAAGTTTATGCTACGTTCGCATTCGCCTTAATCAAGAACCCAAAATCACCATACTGGAAAGGTATGCTGTAGCGCTACGGGTACTTGTATGACCAAAATTCCAAACGTACCGCAACCGCATACCTTCCGGTACGGGCAAGGCTTAAGGCTTGATCCAGACCGCTGTAGCGGTCTGGGTAGCGGTACGGGTACTTATAGGACAAAAATTCCAATACTAGCTGTATAAAAAGTAGTACCTGCGAGATTGCAATTAACAGAAGCTGTTGTGTTTGTTGGGTGTTTTGTTTTTCGTTTCGAAGGGAAAATTCGTTGGTAAATAAAGAAACACATACAGTTACAGAATATTTTCTGTTTGTGGTAGTGTTTTCAACCAAACTACTGAGTTTTGGTTTGCAGGGTATTATACTATGTTTAAACCTACGCTAAATCCGAGATTTAGCTGAGTAGATTTAGAATAAATCTCTAGATTTATTTTAAATCTACTTCGCTAAATCTCAGATTTGAGTTCAGCTACACTAAATCTAAGATTTTCACCTACTTTCAATCCGAGATTTAGAATAAAACACGAGATTTATGCTAAATCTACTTAGCTAAATCTCGGATTTAGGGTAGATGGAAACGTAGTATTACCTAATTATGTGCACTGTGCGGTTCATCAGCGTACTAGGGTTAATTTACCACCTCCAAAAAATGGGGCTTTAATCGGAACATGCCCTTTATGTCGTTTTCTATTGACTTTTGAGATTTTTGTGTAAAATTCTCAGATTTTCCACTGCAAATAGAATATGAAATCTAGTTTTGTAATTGTGTGCGAAATCTGTGCGTATAAAAAAAATAAAACAACAACAAATGTTAAGACAAATGTCAAACAGAGGAGTGTGTGTGAAAGTGGGTGTGTTTGTATGCGTGAATCTTGATAAAAATCCAGAATCAGATTCTTGAATCTCAGATTCATTTTTTTGTCATTTTTTTTAATCTCAAGACGCAAATAGATCCTGAAATCTGAGATTTGTCCACTATTTCCCCTCTTCACCCCCCCTTTCAGCTGTCAAATTCACAAATCTCATTCTGAGATTCGTCAATAGAAAACGACATTATTTTCTTATTGGAAAATAACCCTGTAATCTTTTATATTGAAAACAAACATACCTTTCGATTGACATTTCTATTCCAGTGTCAATTTTGACAAGTTCTGTTTTCAAATCAAAACAAAACAAGAAAACAAGAAATTTGTATTCGAGTTTTCAAATTCATCTGAATCATTTCCCAAATACCATGTCTCTTGCGAAATTCTTCAGTAAATCTATCGAACAATCTCCTCGTCTTAATAGAGTTTGCTTCCTAAAACCAAAGCAAGCCGAACTCCAGACTATTCATCTGAAAAAAGGCCCAAATGAAATTGGTCGCACCAAAGAAACCGGCATCCGAGATGTACGATGTTCTAAGCGCCAATTGCTTCTTGATGTCGACTTGGAAAAATGTCAGGTAACTCTTGAAGTTTTAGGCGTAAATCCGTGCTCTTTAAATGGTTTCATGGCCAATCAGGGTACTAAAGTAGTTGCATTGCATGGCGATGTCTTAGAAATAGTCTACGGACGACATCCTTTTGAAATTGTCTTTAAACCACCGCCATCTGATTCGAAGTCCGAACCAAAAGATGACGATGACGAAGAAGATAAAGAAGATTCTAATACATCAGTTGACAACTCAAAAGAAGCTTGGCAAGTGCTAGAAAATGGCAAATTAGTCGTGTTTACGAGTAAAGCAGTTAAGAGCTCGGCTAAAATCGCCGGCTATGACATGGATGGAACCATAATTACCACAAAGTCTGGCAATGTTTTCCCTAAAAACACTGAAGACTGGCAAATCATATACCCAGAAGTTCCCTCAAAGCTTAAGAAATTGATTGAAGATGGTTACAAAATCTGTTTCTTTACAAATCAAGGAGGCATTGCCAAAGGCAAAATCAAACTTGAAGATTTTAAGCAAAAAATCAAAGGAATCTGCGCTAAGCTAAATATCCCCATACAAGTGTTCATTGCCGTTGGCGATGGATTCTATAGAAAACCAGTTCCTGGTATGTGGAACCAATTATGTGAAAAGGATAACGATGGTATACAAATCGACATGAAAGAGAGTTTCTATGTCGGCGATGCTGCTGGTCGAGATGCTGAGGGCAAAAAGAAAAAAGATCACTCCTGCTGTGATCGATTATTCGCCCTAAATTTAGGCCTTACTTTCTTCACACCTGAAGAACACTTTTTAGGAAAGAAACCAACGAGCTATGATTTACCTGAATTTAATCCTGGTAAATTGCCTATGAATTTGCCACATATCGAGCCAAGTCATACAAAAATCCCATCAGATGCTCCATGTGAGTTGATTGTTCTCGTTGGTCTCCCAGGTTCTGGGAAGAGTGAGTTTAGCAGAAGCACCCTCGAGCCTTTGGGATACACTGTTCTAAATGCAGATATTTTAGGAAGTTCAGCGGCTTGTGTGAGTCGATGTCAAAAAGCTTTGCAAGCTCAACAAAAATGCGTCATAGACAATACGAACGTTGATGTAGAAACGAGGAAAAAATATGTGGAAATCGCTAAAAGGTTCAATGTACCTTGTCGATGTTTCCAAATGAATACTACTCCAAGTCAAATTCAACATAATATCGCTTTTCGTCAACTAACAGATTCGAAGCATTCAAAAATTAATCAAATGATTCTAAATACCATGAAAAAGAAATGCAAAGAACCCTCGCTGGCTGAGGGCTTCACAGAGATTGCCAAAGTAAATTTAAAATATGAATTTAAATCTTCAGATGAAGAAAAGTTATACAAATTGTACTTAGTTGAGAAATAAAGTTGTTTTTGAATAAAATGAAATTAAATTATTTTTATAAAAACATTGTTTTATTCAAGACTGGTGTAAATCAAAGTAAGTCATTTAATGTGGTGCACAAGGGTATCATCAGGGTGATTACTTGTATACGAGGTCAAAGCGTCTCGTCACCTACAAGCGGTGAAAGAATGTATTTCTCAAGAAAAACGTCAACATACTCGTACATAAATTCACCTATGTTTTCCATAGTTTTCAAAATTATTTACTGAACCTTTTGGATGTTCTTAGAACATATTTGTGTAGATTGTTGTAGGCATCGGTCTCTAAACATTCCGATGTCATTGTATGGATTGGTTTTTTTTTTTTTCAGTAATCCAAAAGTTTAGTTTAGAAGCCATGAGCTCTTCTTTCCAAAAAAAAAGATTTTGGTACTTGATTCAGGTTGATTCCGCCATCTGTGCTTTGTTAGATTTAACTGTAGACTAAATTTTACTTTTTTCGACACTCATCGAAAAAAGTAAAATTTATTTTACTCAAAAAGGTCACGAAAGGAGGAATGAATTTAGCTGTAGACTTTCAGTTTTCGAGTTGAACGAAGAATTTATTTATTGGAAGAGAAAAAAAAATATGATTTTTGTTAACTGGTAAAATAGTCAAAGTAATCCGAGTTTAATAATACGGGTTTTTATCGGCCTCAACCTTCAGCATCAAACGACAAGGCAATTGTAATAGAGAGCTCGAGTTGCAGTGAAGAATGCTGAACTGCATATCATGGATTTTTAAGCCTCGCGAAAATATCTTCATGACTAGCTGACTCTTTTGACTTTAACTCGCTTGAACGCGTGGTTAGGCTCGTTATTCAATTCAAATACTAATCCTTCGCTTATTAATCTTTGTCAAGAGATCAATATCATTTTATACACTTAACGAGGCATGTCAAACTTGCGGCCCACAACGAATAACTTTGCAGCCCTGTCCACATTTTTATTAATTTTGAGTTTTAGATTATAATTTAGATTATATGTTCACACATGCACCTCCTTTTTTTCCTAATCAACAAATAAATATGGGACAAAACCAAACAAAATAACAAATTTTATAAGATCTCGTGGCTTAAATCAGGGTAAGCTATGTGATTTCTTAAAATTAACTAGGAAGCGAATATTCTGAGTTAACCCTTTGCTCCCGGAAAAAAAATACAAATATTTTGAAAAAAGTTTTGATATTTTCTAATTACACACTAAAATGAAAAAATAATGATTGTACTAGTAATAACATTGTATAAGGAATGTTTTGAGCTGAGAGTACAAAAGAAGAAGTCCATTTTTTAGTAAAAAAACACTAACAAAGTAATTAGTAGGTGGTTTCATGCTGAAACCACTAGGAAGCAAAGGGTTAACCTACCAACGATTCTGGGGCTTGAGAATTTTTTTTTATTTTTAATGATAAAAGTATCTTTAAACCAGCATGTTTTGCTACATATCTAAAATGATTGCAGAGTTTGTAATTCATGATACCTACCTAGATGTAGCAAACAATTATCTGAGTTAAACTTAAAACTGACACGAAAATTTATAATATAACTAATATGTGAACAAATGCAACATTCAAATGCAAATGTGCATTCGAATGCAACCTAGCATCAGAAGATAAACCAGGATTTGACGCACTTTCCTACTTGCAATATATCAAACTTAGTTAAATTGGCATCATCAGTCGGCCGTATCAAAAATACTACGCAAAAAAATCTAAACTTGAAAATTGAATACGAAAAAGGCTTGCAGAATATTTCTTGAATGACAAGTTCTCTTGATTTTCTTCTAAGGCTTCCAGCCCTAACTTATTTTGGAAGAATGTTCATATTGGAATGTTAGCTGTGATGAAGTAGTTGTGTATTTTAGCTATGGTATCATGATCATAGGTGTTTAGTATATCGTAGACGGTTTGATTGGTGAGGAGCATGGTGTTGAATTGTGAGAAATGTTAAGAACTTTGTTGCATGATGGACAGCATGGTGGGTATTCTCTTTTAAGTACATGTTGGTGGGTGGTTATGGTGTGACCTAGTCGAAGACGTGCAAAGGTAGTATTGAGAGGTCTTAAAGTTGATGTTGGGTATAGTGGTGCAGTACAATGGGTGTTTATTTTAAAATAGTGCGTTTGATTGCAAAGCCAGGTTTCGGATCGCATCTTGAGGATGAGGTTTTTTATATGCCTTTGAATTTCCAGCTTCGAAAACACATTAAAAAGGTAGATGGGAGATTTACTTGCAAGAATAGCTTCGTGGTCGGCGAATTCATTTCCTTCAATACCGATGTGGCTTGGAACCCACATGATTTTTTGCGAACTATGACCAAATCTCTTACATTATTTGAATCATTTATTTTCAAAACATGATAAGTCCATGATTTGGACTGATTGTTTAAAAGATAAAAAATAAAAACGATTTTGGACTTATCATACTTTGAAAATAAACGAATGTGAAACTAGTTTTAAAATGAATTTACAATTTTTTTAAAGCCTCAGTCTATCAAACAATTGCATTTGGGAATAGAATATAATGTTTCGAGTAGTTATTTTACTTGAAAGACGCTTTCAACTTAAGATTTTGAGTCAGTAGTCAGCTTCTCTATGTGTAGTCAATTACTCATAAAAAAGTTGCTGTTTATTTTCAAAAGATGATAAGTCCGGGACTTTTATGATGTTTTGACAATAAAAATTTTTTTCGCTTAGCTGTAAAATCGAATATAGACTGAGTAGATGCTTCATATTTTGAAGGCAGGTGTGGTTATCCCCCAAGAACATATTCAGTTAAAAAAACGAATTTTAAAAAAAAAGGTGGACTTATCACGTTTTTAAAAAAAACGATTAATTTATAGGTGTCGAATGTGGTTGGGGTTACATATAGCATGGATGGCTGAAAGAGTGTCAGAGCATAATTAAATTTCAATATTTATAGAAAAATTAAAAAGCCCCTACGAAGTATATAATAAAAACAAAAGAGCGGATAATTATTATTTAGTAATTATTGGATATATATTTATGGAATCAAATAAAATATATTCTAATCTAAAGTGAAGATTCGTTTTGCTATATCAGCAATCAGCCAATCGACAGCTGTGAGAAGTTTCTCTCCAGTCACAGCGCTGACTCCCAACACAAGCCAGTGATGTGTTGTTATGTTATCTAACTCAAGAATCTATCATTCATAAAATAAAATAAATAAAAAACTTTGATAAATAAATAAAAAAGAAGTCACCTCTTTGATTTCTTGTGACGACAATGCCCCTGGAAGATCTTGTTTATTAGCCAAAACTAATAAAGTAGCACCTGCAAGTCTTTCCTCCTGCAACAATACTTCAAGTTCAGCCTTGCATGTTTGTAGTCTCATTCGATCGGCACTATCCACCACCCACACCAAACCATCTGTGCACTCGAAGTAATTTCTCCAATAAGAACGGAGTGACTTTTGACCACCAACATCCCACATATTCAAAGTATAACCATTGTGTTCCAAACTTTTTATATTGAAACCCAAAGTTGGAGAAATGGTATCGATTGGTTCACCATTGAATCTCTTAAGAATTGTTGTTTTTCCTGCATTATCCAATCCACTTTTAAATGAGAAATGCAGCAAAAATGAAAGAAATTGTATTGGCAATTGAATTGATTTTTGTACTTACAGCAAAAGTATACGCATTTCTTTTTCCTTTTGACGCATTTTTTTGAGAACTGTTAGAAAACCCATTTTAATTAATTGATTTTATTTGATAAATTATGAAAAAAACTAATCAGATGCCGGGACAAAAAGAATAATTATTGTTTTGCTTTGTTTATGGTTTTCTATTTCTAGAGGAATCACCAGTGACGTCATAATTTTTTTGTTTTGGGAAGGTCATGTTATGTCTGTCACTTTCCAGACAATTAGGTCTGTTCGATTTGAAAATGTTATCCCTAAATATACAGGGTGTCCCATATCATAGTACACATCTTAGAGGATTATATGGAGTGCTTGTTCCTATACCTAATATATATATGCATGGATAGGGGTCACTGCCTTCGTTTTTCAGTGAGAGTCCGGTTCCGCAGCTGTAAATAAACACGCTTGTTGATGACAGTCATCAAATGAAAATAAAATGGAGGCATATGCATATGCACTCATCGAAAAACTTAAAGAAACTAGAGCCCTCTATAAAAGCTTCACGGAACTAACAGCACAAGCACTCCATATATTATATTCTCTAAGGTACACATATGCAAAGTAATATATTCCGAGTTTTCATTTTTTTTTTTTTTAAGTTCGCGCAGAATGTCAAAATCGGAGCTCAAAGGAGAAGAACTATCACTTCTCTGTTATTCTTATTGGCCAACTCTCTTGTTTACATTTTTTTTACTACACACACATGTATTTTGACAACTCCTCTCATTTGATCCTCGGAACGGAATTTTGTGATTGTTTTTCAAAATCCGAAAATGGCGAAAAAGCTTATGGTGACTTTTCTCGATTTTGTTTGAAAATGTTCCCTTTTGTATTTTTTAGTAAAAAAAGAAAAAAACAAAATTCAAACTAATTTTATGATGGTTTCCCGGAGCGAAAAACTTTAAAAAAATATAAAAAAAAGTTAAGGGCTATTCGTACAAACGTGGTTATCAGGCTTGGTTCAGAAAATTTAACTTGCCAAATTTGGCGGATTAGCTGGTGTTCACCTTGGGTTCAAAGATGGATTTTGCTATGCTGTTTTAACCTCCTGAACTAGTGTTTAATTTCAGCTTTATCACCGATTTCAGGGGCAGTTGTTTAAATATTTAATCCGTGGATCAGCAATTTTAATTTTTTGAAATCGATAGTAAAGCTGAGGTTAAGCACTGATGGTTCAAGGTCCATATATGTAAAAAAAATAGTCACATCCATGGCGGTGTTCACATTGGCCTCACGTCACCTACTGATTTTGACAGCTATATGAGTCCGAAGATTTTAAATGAGTTTTGAAATTTCCTGCCTCTTTTTGACATCATCTTTTTGAGTGAGACCATTGTGAACACCGTCCATGCTTGAATTGAAGTTGACTTGGAGGGAGCTAATCCACCGAAATCGAGGAGTTAAATTCCTTTAAACAAGACTATAATCCACGTTTGTACAATTACTGGCACTCAGAAGATAAAAGTTGAACCACCATATTTGTACAACTGGACATTAGTTTTTGATCTTAAAACCAAAATGTTTTTTACAAATCAATCTTTTGTACTGTTTTTTTTTTTTTACTGGAAACGTGATTTGCATCAAAAATAAAATCGTCAAATGTAAATCCATGCTGGACTCAATCATTGCTGGAATGTTGAATTTTCAGGCTGTTTTGAACTTTGGCATCACTTTTCTTCAAAACTCCAGCAGTGCCACCTTTTCCCAGTACACATTTTTGGACAAATCATAATTTCTGTCAAATTTTTTTTCAGCAGAAGTTTTCCTCACGGTTCTCCGCAAAAGAAATCTTTTTTGATTTTGCAAAATTAAACTTAAAATGAACGTATCAAGGGTAAGTTATTTAAATATTTAATAGATAAAATGAATGCAAAGTACTAAATTCATTAATAAACATTTATCAATATTTATTAAAATAACTTAAACCCTCAAAAAAAACAACCTCTGGAAATAACATTACGTAATTTTTTCATTTTGCCTTCACAGGCCGTCATTCGTCAATTTGCTACCAGCAATGTTGCCAAATCTGGTGGCGAAGTCCACAAAGGATACCTCAAGATGAAGGACATCCAACAAAAGTTCCAAGTTCCCGATGGCAAACCCGTTTTCTTGAAGGGAGGTGCTGCCGACCAGGTGCTTTACCGTTTGACTGTTCTTCTGTGTCTCGGTGGTATTGGAGGCATGGGCAAATTGTTCTGGGATCTTAGTGTTCCCAAATCAGAATAGATTTTAAGAACCATACAAAAACTTACAAAAAAAAACCCTTCCACCAAATTAATGTATATTTCTGTGTTTTAAGCCATCTTCTGTTAAGTGTGTTTCCTTTCGATTTCGATGGCAATTCCATGAGAACAAATACATTCTAGTTGTGTGTGCATTTAAAACAGAGAAATATATTTTGAAATTAGTGTTAAATTTGTATTTTGTTTTAAGTGAAACACATTCGTTTTTTTATTCAGGTGAATCAGCAATCAAAGATAAAGGTAAGCTCTGCATGGATGTATTACATAAAATATTGTGCATTGTGCACGGGAAAAGTTTTTAAACAAAAATAAATGTGCTTTCATAACTTCTCTAGACAGATAAAAGCTTGAAACGAAATACAACGCGAAAAATGGTTGATATCAATTTTTGTAATTGATATGGGTAGGTACTAGTGGAGGTGGTGGATGCAGGCACAATTACAGCGCTCATAGACGTTTCCTAAATTTTGGGAATTGGCAATTATAATTGGGGCGTTCAAAATGGGTCAAGTCCACTTTTCTATAGGCTGGATGTTTTAAGATCCTAAAAATGAAGGGTTTCATTTTATATCAAATAGTATGGAAAAAATTCTGGAGAATAGAGCTATTGATCTGTGAAACATTTATTTCAAAAGTGCGTTTAGTTCTTGAGAAAAAGCTTCTCAAAGTTCAAAATAATGCAAAAATTTCAAATGGACTTGACCCATTACACTGTGCAAGTCGAAATCTTTAACAAGTGCGCTGTTGACTCCCTATTTCAGATCTGAGAAATCGATTGGCATCATTAGTTTTTCGATTTATCGGTACGGCTTCGAACAAAATTTTTTTCGAAAGTTTTTTTCAGTAATTTTGAGCATTTTGCCCGGTTTAAAGTCATTTTTCTTGTTTATATTGCTATTTATTTTGCTCAAACGTTATTTACTACCAGCATAAAGACAATACAAACAATTTACAGCAATTAATTTAACATTGTTTTGCAATACCTTCAAGATGTTGTTGTTGTTCAAAGATTGTAATGAAAATGCCTAAAATTATTGAAAAAACTTCCGAAAAAAATGTTGTTCGAAGTCGTACCGATAAATCGAAAAACTAATGATGCCAATCGATTTCTCAGGTCCGAAATTGGGGTAAACAGGTCAACAGCGCACATGTCTCAAAAAATTTTTTGAGACAGTTAGCCCTATTCTGCTTTTCGATTCACGTGAAGGATTCCCTTTCTTAATCATGTCAAATTGGCTTTGAAAAACTTCTAACTTTCGATAGCAAAGTGTTTTTCCCGCCTGTTTAAGAAATTCTAAAGAAAAAAAAATTGTCTCGATTTAATTTTAACCACTTTTTAAACACTTCTTCTTATTTTAGACATTCACGTGAATCGAATAGCAGAATAGGGCTGAGTGTGTGTTGTGTGTTGCACAGTCTTATTATTCTGAACGCCTCAATTTATGAATATGAATGCTCATAATGTTATTCTTTGTTAATAGGTTTATGAGTCTCTATTACTCATGAGCGCTGGAAGATTATCGGCCTAAAATTTTAAACAAAGTTGATGATGAAAATTTGGAAACAAAACTGTTAGACGGGGAAAACACCCGTACAGCTTTGTATTCTACTTGGATGATGTTGATGACCGTGCTTGATCCGTACATTAAACTACAAGAATTAAGGATAGGTATGGAAATGCAAACTTTTATTGTAAAAAGTATTAATTGCACAATTTGGTCGAAAGAAAGTATTTACAGCTATGATGTAATTAGTACTTAATTACATAAAATTTTGAAAAAAAATTAGTTTGAAATTTTTTTTTCAAAATTTTGATTTTAAAATCTAATTTTTCAAAAATTGTGCCATAAAAAGGCTTAGTTTAATTTTTTGTAAAAGAATAGGGTTTTAGCTTTACAAAAAGGCATAGCACGTTATTGTAGGTATAACCGTTGATTTTAAATAATTTTGTTTCCAAAATAAGTCAATAAGTTCCCCGCTAAACGAGACGGAATAGACCCCCCCTGTAATATCTTTTATGAAATCACTAGAGTAGCAATAAGGAAGTTTATTTACTGCAATTGCGCTTTCAAATAAACTTTACTAATAATTATTTTTAGGCTAGATTTGATGCCATTTTTAGGAGTGACTTAGTCCACTTTCATAATTAAGGGCACATATCAACTTTGAAAACTGTTTGCAGCACCATTTGTACATTAGATTATTAGATATAAAAAATAACACAATATAATTTTTTGTAAGGGATGTTCAAATTTATAAAGATTATTGTGTATAAGTGGTGTTAAGAAAAGAAATATTTAAAAATAATTGACTTTAATGTGGTTTTAAGCCATTTGAATTTCAGTTTTTGAGTTAGGGACATTTCCGGGAACGCTGTTTTTGATGCAAGAAATGGAAACTTTTCTAACCCAAACATATATATTTCTAGATGCGTGCCTATTATATTTTAATTGGTAAATGCGAAAAAAAAAACTTAATAAAATGTTATTTTCCACCACTATGATTTTGACCCATATGTAGATGTAGGAACTCCCTTTGGAGTTTCTGAAAATATGAAACATTCTTAATACGGGTAATTATCATATCTCGAAAGTTATTGGAAAATACAACAAAAGAATACGTTTGTACATACATTGGAAGATGCAAAGTTACTTAACGTTCTTTGCCTTAACAATTGCCTAAACTTTATATCAGATACAAATGCAATCAGTTATGTAAATTAAATTCACTTTATTTATTATTATTTTTATTATCATCAATTTCGTCGATCACACTTTTTAAGCAATCTTTCGTTGAAATTTTATCTAAATCACAAAACTTCGTTAGATCCATTGTTGAGATCTTTTCGATCATTTCTTTAATTTTTTCTTGTTTTATTATCGATTTAACAGTCATTCGGTTGCGTTTCTCTCCTCCAGGTGGTGCCGTTGCCAATTTTGATGTTGAAACATGATGATGCTCTTTAGACTCTCCATCATTTTCAATAACAGATCCTTTCGATCGATAATGTTGTTCGATAATTTCACGTAATTTTGATCGAGTTGTTTTGGTTAATTTTCCAAGAGCAATGTTTCTCAGTTCGGTGAAATTTATTTCTCTAGTTTGGGTGGTAGAAGGGGCTTCTTCAAGGGAATCTCCATTACTTATAACAACACCATCATCTTCTTCTATTGATGCATGAGTTGTGTTTATTGATTGGACAGTTTTCATTTGAACTGGTGGTTCTTCTTCTTCGGGAATAATTTCACTTTCTTTTGGAATTTCAACCACTTTTTCGAATGTAGGAGCAAGCACAATTTCTGGTTCAGGTTCTATCACTTCTTCAATTTCAACAACTTTCTCCACCTTAGGTTTTCTTTCAACTCTCTTCTCATGAGTGATTTTCTTTTTTGTGACAGCAGTTTTGCGTTTCATAATTCCAATACAAGGTTTAGTCTTGACCTTCACTGGCAGCAAAGAATTATATTGAATTCCAATGCTGCTAAAACAGTCAACAAATTCAATGGTTTCATAGTTCTCCTGTAGAAATGTCCAATCATTGTTAAATTTACTTTTAGCTTCTACCAAAAGATGGGAATAGTTTATCATATCTGTTTCAATGAATGACAAATTTTCTTTTTTGTCATAACTCCAATCAGAACGAATCTCCATAAATCGAGAGACACCACTCTGAGCTGCTAAATTAGATATGTGAATTGATACATTGCTAGCATTTGCTTCTATTCTATGCAAACGTGACATAGCAACTCCACCTGGATAGTTTGTACTAGAAACAACAAGTAGGAACAAAGTTAAGAAAATATTCAAAATTATATGACCACCAGCAATCAGAGCTAATAGTCCTTGCCATATTGATTTTCCGGAATTTATCCATCTGTTGAAAGAAAACTAGTCATGAAGGACAGATGAGATAGCAAACAAATGTAAACTTACAATCTATTACAAGCACAAGCACTTGCAATATTCAGTACTGGAAATATATAAATAATAAATCTAAGCTCCTTGTGGGGCAAAAACGAGTATAAAAATACAAATAGAAATGCACTAAGTACAAGTGGACGAATGCGAGGTTCTAAAATAAGTCCAACTGGAACAAATAAAAGAGAAAATCCCATTGCTCTCGGTATGGCAGAATAGAAATACCATAGAAATGGAGATGTCTGTGGAGAGAAATTTCTTTAAAGTTACTTTAATGGATTTCAGAGAAACTTTGACTTACCCCCCAGTTTGAACTTTTATTCAAAATTGTATTATACCAAAGAACTTGTCCTTCAGGCCATAGAGGACGTTGCCAGAAAAATGAGTCAACAATCACAGTTGCAGATAGAATGAGTATGCCTGCCGGAACGGCCACTTGGACTAGTCTGAAAGAAAAGACAATCAAATTAAAGATGTTGAGGAAAAAAAAACATTAATTATAAGCAACAGATCATATTTTCTAATTGAAAACTTCACATCATTCACGTTTCCTAAATCTAAATTAGAGTGTCTCAGAGCCAACAGAAATTTTGTGGAAAATCTGATAATTGCTATGTATTGTGTCCTTGCCGATCAAGTCTGAAATGTAAGGGCATTCTTTAATAGTAGAACTAAATTCCTAACAAAAAGGCTATTGTCACTTCCGCGTGGCAATACTGTATTATTAAAAGCTTGATCACGATGGACGTTGGATTCATCGATTACAAAAACTGTTAAATTTAGAAAGTAAGAAAAGAAGAAGGTTGCCAAATTAAAAATGGGTAAGGATTTTCGGGCATTTATTCGTTTTGCAATTATGTACCAAGGAACATTGCAACTCAATATGAAGAATCAGATGTAGTCTTGTGGTCTTAGGAAAACTAAGAAGATTTCACGATTTAAACCAATGAATAAGTACATTATGAAAAAAGGCACATTTATTTATTGAGAGTGTGGCCATGGAAAAAAGATAAAGTATCAAAATAAAGTTTCAACAAGTTATCCAGGAAAACACATAATTAATGTGCCATGTTATTAGTATATTAAAAATGCAGGATAAAATGAACAAAATTTGAAATGTTCTAGGATTTATTTTCTCAAAGCTGGATTTTTATAGGTTGTTTCGCATTTACCAGAGCAAGAAAAAAACATGTATTTTGGAATTTTTTTCCTTTTATTTCCAAAAAAAGTTTACACAGTTTTTGATATTCTCTTACAGGTAGAATCATTTTCTGAACGGTATTTTAGGTAGACTAGTAAATCGAGTTAGTGAAATTTTTCTTGCTTAAATTTCCAGGCAATAAAATTGCCTAAATTGAAATGATTTTTTTACAGCTAACCAACCAGACACGCGAAACTTGACTTAGTATTTACTTCTTAACTTTTCTGAACCTGTTCATTGACTCTGACAAAAACAGCAATTTTTCAACATCGAGCGTTGATTTAATATTTTTGATAGGAGAGAGCGCTGCAGGAATTTGTTAATCCCTTCTTGCACATGGTCCCTTCTGTCACTTTATAACTTGTGATAAATATTTTTGAATACTTATAAAGTGTATTTAATTCAATTCATTTAGCAGCATTTCTTTAAAACTTGAATTCATGAACTAATGTCGAATTTCTTTGAACAAAAAAAAAAAATCTAATTGAAATCGATCTCAATGCGTTTTACGTGTCGTCTACAATGTTTCGAGCATGTTTGACAGAACAAAAAATCGATTTTAATTCGATTTTTTTTTAAGGAATTCGACATATTCGACAATTCGACATTGAACGAAAATCATCTAAATAAATTAAGAACAATGAAGAGCACACTCGCTGTTACAAAGAAGCTGTTAGGGTTCGTTAATAGAAGTTTCTAGCAATAATCTAAATGATTTTCTGGTCCATTATTTAACAAATTTTATGAGGATAGTGGAGGTATAACCAAAATGTGAGTAAACAGTTGCATTCTTTGCCACTCTTACACATTCCAATGAAAAACTCAAAAGTTTCGCAGCTTTAAATCGCGCCTTTATAGTTTTTGGAAGGAATGCAGATGAACTCACCCATACCGGCAGGCAAAAAAGGAGGTCAGCCAAGAAACATAGCATAGAAGGGTCGAAGAACATTCTGGAAACATATTGAGTTGAAAGTGGTCTTAAGATTGAGTTGGCTGAAAGTGGCAACCTCATTTCCTATGTATCAAATTTAAATTAAAATATCAGCATTTAAATTGACACGTTTTACCGTTTTGGTTCAATTGAAGATTTTAATTAGAACAGCTTATTGAATAAAATCAATTACTCCCACTAATGGATAGATTAAATTATTCTCAAGTTACGTCCTGCTTTTCCTACTCCTACAAAGATTCGTTTTTACGAGCTATAAGTTAAGTATAAAGGCCTAGTTATCGCTACAAGCTACAGCTACACCATTGTTATAAGATAAGTCTATATCAGACTTTATCGTCTCCTTAATTAATTAGTAATGCCCGTCGTACACTACGTGCACAACTAGTTCAACCAACTTCTTCAACTCATCAATTGGATAAGCAATTTTATAACCTCGTACACTAGTGCACAAACTCACGTTCTTCACGTTGAGCAACAAAACTAGATGTAAAATTGAATAAAACGCGTTGGGGGCCCCCTACACCTAGTTGATCAACTCCATCAATTGTTGAACACCCTCGTACACCTGGTTTATCAACTTCATCAATTGTTGGATACCCTCGTACACCTAGTTGACCAACTCATTCAATTGTTGAACAGCCTCGTACACCTGTTGATAAACTTGTTGGATTTTGGGGAAAAAAATCGTTCCTCGAGTTTATCAACTGCGTTCTTGATGTAGTTGCTGAACGAGTTGATAGACGAGTTTATACCCTCGTACACATAATCAAAAATTGCTTGTTGGACAACGCGTTGAATATAATTGTTGTGGTAGCTTTTTAAACATGTAATTTTTACTTCTGTTGTACACATTTTTTGTATTTTTTTATTGTATTATTCTTTTAGTGTTTCCTCTCACAAATAAATAAAATGCACAACTGGGTCGCACGTACTTGCTCTAATGCTTGAGATAGTAAAATGATAAAAAAAATTGAACTTTTTTATTTCAAATAGTTGAACTTTTTTTTAATTCAAAAAATTATTTTTTTAATTGGAATTGCTAAAACGTTTCTGTACAAAAATTTTCATTCACATCGGTGGTGTCGCTTAGGACAAAGTCAGAATTCAAGAAAACGGTTCTATGGCAAGTACCTTTAATACCTGTCCAAAACTTTGATTTGTATGTATTTCAAAAGTACGATAAAAATTGATCAACTCGAACAACGCACTCAAATTTCGTCGCATCCAACGCAACGCACAACATATAGTTCCGCATTTACAACAACAAACGTTTAAAAAAAAATTATGAAGTTGGCCAACGAGTTGGAACAACAATGTGCAACACATTATCGGGAAAATGTTGCACGCGTTCATTGAGGATTTCCAATGAGCAACTCGAGCTCGTACACTACTCGTATACTTGTTGAGAAACTCGTTGAGCAACGTTCTCCAACACGTTCGTTGAATATAATTGAGGACACCGTACACTAGAGTTGAATGCGTTGATATCGAAATTGATGCGTTGAGAGCTTAGTGTACGACGGGCACAAGTAATCTTTCCATTTTTACAAAGAATGTATTAATTTAACTTCTAAAAGATATAACAGAAACCTACCCGAGAATATTTGTATTTTCCACTTACTCATTAATTGTAGTCTTCTTAGTGTAGAGAGCAATTGCTAAAAGCAATCCAAGTAATATGGCAAGTTCAAATCGGAAAATAATAATAGCCATTCCAGAATAGATAATAAAATTCTTACTATGTCCTCTCATCCAATAAGTTATTGCAGAGATCACTGAAAAATTATAAAAAATTGTATTTATAATATTTAAAGTTTGGTAGTAGTTACCCAATGGCAATGCCATAATATTTGGCAAAGTTCGACTCATATAAAACATAAAATGGAACTGTGTTATGGTTATCAAAGTGAACCATATTGCCACCATCATTCCATACTGTTTAATGATGGTTTTCCTTAAATTATTCCATGTAATGGCAATTGTTCCTGCCAATACTAATCGAACTGAAAATAAACAAGAATAGTAGATATTAAAAGTTTTGAAATAGATTATAAATACATTTAACGTTTACCTACATATTGCGCCCAAAATTTATGAATTTCTAAAGCTTCAAAGAGCAAAACAAATGGCGACGAAATGATGGCTACAAAAAGTGGACCGATGAAAGTGCGCGGCACAACTCCAGGGAATTCATGATGATCATACTGTTATTTAGATAAGTTTTACTTTTTGGGTTAGGAGGGTTTAAGAAGGTTGTTCCTACCTGTGAAAAGTTATGTCTCAAATAAAGAATATCGTGCATTGCCTGGAGATTGAAACTCTCCTCGACTTTGGTGAATGGTGTATAAAATAAATGCGCTGCTGCCGTCACAAATAGAATCAAACTCATTTTGGACTCTGATCTTGCACAAAAAAAAAAAAAAACAACCAACAAAATATTCTAGGAACTACTTAACCAAGAGCCTTAACTTAAATAAACAAAAAACCAAAGCAAAATATAATATTCACGCCGCAAATATTACATAATTATTTCTTATTTTTTTTTATATTGTTTGACTAAAATTGATTTTGAATTAATAAAAAAGTTAATAGAAAAGTTAATCTATTTTAAATTTATTTCTGAGTTGGCATAAATTATTTTTTCCAATCTTTTTTGAATAAAGTTTTTCGGTATCAATTGGCTTTTGGGAGTCTTTTATTGGTTTACTTTGAAAAAAAAGAAAAAAATATACGAAAGTAATAAAATGTATACACAACGATTAAAAGTAAATTTATGTTTGAGAATATTGAGAGAAGAATGCTTAAAAATAATCACCGCGCTGTTTATTTTTGTTTCAAAAACTGCCACCCACTCACACCTCACGCATTGTTTTTGGTTGGCTAATTTAGAACTGTATATTTGTTGTTGTTGGTTTATCTTGTTTATAACGTCAAAAACAGATGTTACTTTTTTTTAACTCCGAAAAAGATAAAACTATTCTCCACTAGGTGGCGGGTGAGAATTCCGAATTGGTGGGTGTGTTCAAAGAGTTAAGTTGAATTTCTTTCTATTTTTTTTTTTGAAACGTTGGAAAAAGCCTTATGCCTGTTTCACAATATTAGCTGCGTTCCTTTGGAAATATTTATCTACTGCTTAGTACTTAAAACTACTTTGAACTACTTTTGCTATACTGAAAAAGTAGTTCAAAGCAGCTTTAAGTACTAAGCAGTAGATAAATATTTAAAAAGGAACGCAGCTATTGCGAGACGACGAGACGAGAGCTAGACGAGATTTTCCTTGACGATTTTAAAAGTTTCCAAATAATAGGTGTGTGTTTTTGTTTATCTATATAGATTTTGTGCAAAAAAACGACATCGGGAGTTTTGACATCCATGCAAACATTTGGCACCACTGTACATACACTTTGGCAGCTGTCTGTCAAAAATGTTGCTTTTGTTCCATTACATCCATGCTGGATGCAAAAAAAATTTTTCACAAAAAAACAAAAACCATTTGTATGGCCTTGGCATCCATGTTGGATTCAAAAAATTTTTTTTCACAAAAAATCAAAAATCATTGGTATATTTTTAGCAACATGTTAAGACCATAACCATTAAAATTAGTTGCGTTGTTCTTGTGTTATAAGCGTTTGAAGGTGTAGCCATATTGAATTTTATTTCGATTTTGTAAAAATCAAACGTGGAAACTTTTTTATTTTTATTTCTAACTTTTCGAAAAAAAACTTTGGTAATTTTATGCATATATTTGTTCAACAATCTTATCAGGATCCATTTTAGACTTTTATACTATGTTTCCACCTACCCTAAATCCGAGATTTAGCTATGTAGATTTAGAATAAATCTCGAGATTTATTCAAAATCTCGGATTGAAAGTAGGTGGAAAGTCTAGATTTAGGGTAGTTGAACCAAAATCTGAGATTTAGCGAAGTAGATTTAAAATAAATCTCGAGATTTATTCTAAATCTACTTAACTAAATCTCTGATTTAGGCTAGGTGGAAACATAGTATTATCTGAAAAGTGCATTGCGTATATAATGAAATATTTACATTCCAATGCAACTATGTCAATGAAATTTTTGATAATTTTTTTCTATGAGAGCTTTTTTCAAACCTTATTTTTTTCGCTTTTTTTTTTGTTAATATTTTCAGATATTTCTGTATGAACACAACAATTAAAATACCTTGGCACTTCTGTTTTTATCGAGAGAAAGTAAAATCTGGATAATTATCTGGATTTTTCAAAAATCTATAGGTACAGATAAAGTTTTTGTTGATTTTAACACGTAAATTGTTTCGATTTCAAAAATCTCGATGTCGTTTTTTTGCACAAAATCTATGTAGATAAACAAAAAAACAGACCTAAAGAACATATATGAAACAATACACAATATTCCGATTCTAGTTGCGTTGAAATTCCGAAAATTTTGAAAAAGGACGCACGAGACGACGATTTTTCGAAAATGAAATTTTGTGAATTTCCATACGACCTTAAACGATTTTTTTTAAATCGAAAACGTTCAGAAAAAACGCAACGCTCTCGTCTCGTCGTCTACCTACATTAGCTCAAAAAGTGAAAAGACTTAATTACATTGGCCAGTTTTTGCAAGAAAATTTGTTTGTAAAAAAGAGTGTACAAATTGTTTTTTAGAACGAAAAATGATGCAATTTTTGTAAATTTTTTATATCGGGAAATCATCATAAAATTAGTTTGAAAATTTTCACTTTTGCTCTTTTTCACTTTTTAGATCAATGTACATATAGTTAAGGCTAAAAAGTACAAAAGTGAAAATTTTCAAACACATTTTTGTATAGTTTTTTGGGCTGGAAAATTCAAACAAATGATGCAGAAAGCTTATTTTTTGGTTAAACAAACAATTTGTGTGCCCTTTTTTTCCAAACTAACAGGGCTAGCGGGGAAAAAATACTTTTACGTGTTTGTAATTTTGCAAAAGGTGGTCAATGTAGTGAAGTGTAGGTACAAAACATCGATTTTTCCAATAAGATTGTTCAGTTTTTATTTTGCATTCACTTTGTATTACAAATTGAAGATGTGTTTCCGTTTCAACTGAATTTAAAATGTAAAGCAATACATTTTTTTGAAAATACAGAAAAAAACCCTGAGTAAACCTTATGGTAAACGTGATAAAGTGATACATGTGTCAAAATTTTGTATGAGTTTGACAGTTCGTTTACCACACTATGACCTAATTTCGGTGTTCAAAAACCAATTTCTATAAAAAAAAATCCGTTTTATGCATGTCCGTCGGCTTTGTGCCGACGATATAATATTCCAGCCATACTTGGATAAGATTCTGATTGAAAATATCTAAAATAGGCAGAACTATATATCGGTTAAACTACATTATTTTTTTCAGAGTCTTAAAGCGTTGCCGGAAATGACATCTTGACCATAAAACGAAAACGATTAATGACAAAAAACTTTAATTTAATGTTATTTCGATTGAAAAAATTCTTGGGCATCAAATTATAGAATAGGTACTATAAAGTTTTTATAACTCGATTTCGTACACTATGGCGTATGAGTAACTTTTTTCATGTTGAGGCGGTAATACCTAACGACTTCAAAGTATCGTCCCCTCTGTGTTTCTCTGGTCAACAATGCTGGAAAACTTGAATAAAGGCTCTTTTTTTAGCAAATAACTCAATTAATATACATTTAGAAATTAAGTGTAGGTACTATTCGATATGTTTGGTTAATCGAAAGACTATATATTTCTTTTGAGAAATGAAATAAAACATTTATTTGTAGTTATGTACATTCGGGGTTGACGCATTGAAACAAATTTCAAAGCCTTCCGTAAACAACACCTAAATAATATTTTTTCGCAAATATTTTTTTTTGCAAAGAAACAACAATTTAATTGCATTTTTAGTTATTTGTTTTAAACTGGTTAAAAACAGTAGGTACTGAAAGTTTTTGTTGCAGTAAGTCAAATTGCTTCATAACGGGATGCAATAAAAAACAATTTACAGAAATGACAAAAATTTTCTTTTTTCGTTATTGATGCTGTTATTTAATAAAAGACGTTCTAAGGAGTCTTGCAACTCCCAAGTATTTTTTGTTCTTATTTTTGTCTGCCTCCATTCAGTATTTTAATTCCAAATCAAATTTATTCATATGTAAGCTCAAAAATAACATACCTTTCCTAACAAGCATTATCACCACTCATGTATTTATGTTTTAAATATGTTTATTAAATTCTGTATGCCTTGTCAACAAAACAAAATTTATATTTTTCAATCTCAGACAGCAATACGGTTGAAGTAAAACTCTGCATTCTTTAATTAAAAAATGCAGCCGACCTCACAGACAATCCCTACAATATCTCTGAACGACAAATAATGACTTTGTTGAATATAAAACTCATTTCGCTCGATTTAGACTTCATTTCTACCGCCTCTTTGATTTTCAGCAATTTGCAACAGCGAATGTGCAGCAGTTGGAAAAATTTCGTCAAGGACCATTAAATTAATTATTAAAATAAAAATATAAAACAATTTGAAGGGACTGCATATTAAACAAACATAAGTTCGTACAAAAAATGTAACATGCAAATAGAAGAAGACAAACTTTGCATTAATATATTTTTGGGAAACAAATTGTATGTTAACATAACAAATAAAGTAAAGCACTTTGCATGAGTGTCCTTTACTTTGCGTTCTCATTGTTAGAATTAAACAACTCATAATAAGGGTTTGCTAGAACTTTTAAAATGTGAATTATGTTTTTGTTTCTGAAACCCACAAACAAACTCTTATGGAAGTGGTGGTAAAGATCCTCAAGGAGAAGAAAATTAAATAGTTTTTTTAATTCTAAATAAGGGTGTACCCCTTCATCTTCTTAACTACCTCAAAAGTTTTAGAAATAAATTCTAAGAATAAAAACGAATACCATAGTAGAAATGATATTTTTATTAAGACAAAATTTGGTTCTCTAAAATTTACTGACGGTGAAAAAGTAATTTTGATCGTAGTGCGGCACCTTAAATGAGAGACCGGAAAAAAACCAAATTAAAACTTAACTACTGAACTAATTTTCATGAAATTTTCAGGAAAGGTAGTCAATAGCAAGACAAATTTGCACCATGCCATAGTTTTTTTTAGGTTCAAAATGCATTAAAAAAAAATAAAATACGCACGCCTTCGGTTGGAATTTATTTTAATACTGTTGCTGAGATTCGACTCTATCCGCTTACAGAGGCAAATAGAGGAAGTAATTTAAATCTATGCGAACTTAAAAAATCAATAGAATTGATTGTTTTTTCACAAAAAAAAAAAAAAATATTTCCAATTTTTTTCGCTAAACCAAACCATGTTTTTTGTTGTATATTTGTTTTACAAAAAAAAAAAAAAAAATACAAAATTTAGTTTAAATTGGTCATTTTTAAACTACCCATGTTTTTATCAGTTTTTACTATATTTCAACTTTGAGCGAAAATTTCCTAGTCTGAAAATTTATTTTTTCCTGATTCTACAATTAATTTACTGTTAGAAAAAAATTCCTACTTCAGAAAAATGGATTTTTTCCCTACTGTTCTGCGGTGATTCGACTGTGATCCAGCCAACAAGTTAATTTTGATTGTGCTACTGCGGCGCGGCGGCGGTGTGGTTTAGCGTTAGTTCTGCACTCAAAAGGCCGTGTTGCACCCATAAAAAATGCACCTATGATCCTATTTCTTGGTGGTGTGAAAAATCTAATTTTCATTGTTTAGAAAACTGCTATTGTTTAATCATTTTTATGCATATGAACTTAATCGCTGTATGAACTTTTTATGTACTAGACTTATACAATAGGCATCAAGAAAAGTGAGATGCAAAATTCCTATCTAACCAGTAGGTAGGGTAAGCGGGGCTACATTTGACACCGGGGCACATTTGACTTTGCGTTTTTCGGTATGATCGTGCCCTTAATTAACAATAGTTTGGATGAAGAAAGAAGCTTAGTTTGATTTAAAGAAATTTTGCGAAATTTCGCAGTCTTTCATTAACTTTTCGCGAAATACCACGTGTTTTCGTGTTTTCTGTATTTCTGATCTAATTTTTAACCACCGGTATGTAAGCGATTTCTGAACCTAATAAAACAGTTTTTTTAATGGTGAATCAATATTTTGATAGCACTAAGCTTAAAATTAAGTAATTTAAAACCAGCTTTGTATAGTATAGTACAAAGTATACAAATAGTATTAGTTATTGAAAAAAAAGAAAAACAGTTCTGTGGCTCCTTCGGGGCACCTTTGACTTTTGCAATGTGGGCACAGTTTTACGTTGATTTTGGGGAATTATATAAATAAATTATTTAAAAATAAATCGACATACATAGATTAATTTTGATTAAGATTTAAATGGAGAGATTTTTTGAAATATTTTATGATTTTTTGTTTTTTCTTCTTCTTTTTAGAAAATAAATTTTTTGATTTTTTTTTCGTTATATTGTTTAATAGATTGTTTAAAACCAAACATTTATTTTTTTTCTAATTAAACAATAGACAAGCAAGATTCGCTGATAGTTTTAAAAATATAATGCACACGATGTGGGGTTTAATCCACCATTGTCAAATGTACCCCTTTTAAAGTCAAATGTGCCCCGGTCCTGGGGCACTTTTGACAAAATGACTTTTTTTAGAAAACATTATTTTTTTAAATGTTATAATATGGTAAAACAAGAAAATTTACTGTTAGTATAGTTTTCGAAAATACAGACCTTTAAAAACTAAGTGTCAAATGTACCCCCTTCTTATCTGTTGGGCAGACTATAGCAATTCATTTAAGTAAATTTTTAACTGAATATTATAAAGTATTTATAGTCATAAAATCGTTTAAAAATATAAATTGGCTTCATTTAAAAAATAAATTTTTTTCTTAGCTGACAAAATGTTACGCATACGCCATAGTGCACCTTTGAAATTTAAAATTTTAAATTCTTGTAAAATTTTCTGCAAAAAACGCAAACAATTGTTCTTTGATAAGTGTTTTGTGCCTTTGTGAATGATAATATGAAACAGTGAGAACCATTATGATAACTGATTTGAATGTATAGATAACCAAAATTTATTCATTGTTACGAAATATTTTTTTGGGAAAAATAGCATGAATATCAATCGATAGTCTTGTTGTTTATTGGTTTTGGTCCACATATTGTGCATTTTTCTTTTGACTGTTCCAAAGTTGAAATTTCCATAAAACTTTAAAACGAATGAAAAAACTGAAATTATTTTAGAACTTGATTTTCTACATGTTATCATTCCAAGATCAATCGATGACTCAGCCTGTCTCAAATTTAAGTCGATGGCGCTTTGTGAGTATTTTAAGTTAAAATATGTTTATTGGTAGTAACTCGCTGTTGTTTTATGTTTATAGATATAGAAGATTATAGATATAACGAATTTTCTTTCGAATTTCATCCTTATTTAAAATTTAAATTTTAAAATATATTGCGATTATATTATTAAAAGTCTCTATATCCAGTTTTATCTTTACAAAGAAATACATTTCAGTATTTTTTAATTAGCTCTGAATCACAATATACTACATTAGTTCAATATCCTAAACATTCCCTTCATTTTTTCGTCTCCATAAAAACAAACAAACTCAACCGTAAAAGGAAAACCAAAATACCACAATCCAACTAAACCTCCAAAATGATTCATTAAATCTTATTTATAGTCAGCAATTTTATGCACTTAAACCGCGTCTATCATCGGAAATCATGATGCGGAAAAGATATCAAAATGAGCTAGAAGTTAAAGCCAAACACACTCCTAACAACAACCATACCACATTCAACACACAGTCATACAAAACAACAACAAACTTATACAGAAATTATAATAATAATTATATTATTAATTAGCTATATAGACCTAAAAGTTGAACATTTCAGACGAAAAACGAAGAAATGACATAAGAAAGTCATTGGTTTTGATAGTCGTCCACTTTTTGAAAAAAAAAAAGTCAAAACATAGATACTATCTGATGCCAGCAGCATCAGCAATCCTAGGCTATACTGGCGATGGATGGCGCAGGGTAGCGCGATCACTCGACAGCATATGTAGCAACAAATCAGAATGCCGTCGAAGCGTTCATTCGTTCAAGCGCAGCATGAAGCGAACTCTCATTCTTTCAGTTTTCTTCTTATAAATTTAGAGTGGGATCCTGAATCTGCGACTGCGAGTCCAATTGAACTGCTGTGCTGGTTCCCTGGGCTGCGAGATGATGGTATTTGACTCTTGAGATCTTGGGAACGATATACCCAAAACGACCCGTGCATAAGGTTTCTAATTGAACATTTTATTTGAAATGGGGAGCAGGATGATGCCCGACAAAAAAACCAACCAAAAAGATGAAATCACATTTTTGGCAGAGCCTATCACACTCTGGGATTTATGTCATTTTTGTAAACATTGTCTAGCTTTGTAGCTCTCTACTACTAGTACCTACTTAAGTTATCTCGGCAAGGTAATTTCAATAAACGCATAGGCGATAACAAGACTAAATATTTTCGCACTTATGTAGGTAGGTATAGCGAATATGTCCGTGTCCGCATAGTAAGTGACAGCTGTCATGATTTCGTTTCCGAATGATTGTGTTTTTTGGTCGTTTTCTGTCAAATGCATATTTTATTGTCAGTTGTGAGTTTGTGAGACATATGATGCGCGCAAACATAAAACGAATTTTGCATCACTCCCGCTTGTGGTATCTATAATATGGTGACGGGATGGGGTTTTATTTTGCGATAAAATTTGTTCAAAGAGCCCGCAAAAGAGCCGTAAAACATTTTTCGGTTTCATCACTGTCTGAAGTGTTTGAACTTTAAAATAAGCACCACCACCGTGATCGTATTTTTTTTTTGTTATAAGTTTTTTTTTATTATTTATTTTAGCTCACGTTCACGCAGTGCTCTCCAAAAAGCCGTAGCGAATTTTCTGGTTTCGTAGTTTTGCAAGTGAAGGAAAGAAATCACTTTGATTCGTTCTAGAAAGGAATAATTTCTTTCTTAAATTACCAGTGAACGTGTAAATTGCTACATAAATGGATCTTTGGTGAAAAGGAGCAAAGTATGTTTTTTTGCTATTTAAATATTAAATTAACAGTATAGGGAACGATGAACTTGACACAAAGTGTATAAAATCGGAACTAGAAAGAATAAGTTTGGTTAGTATTTTAAACCTGGAGTGAATGAAAATCAAGATAGATTTTTTTGGTGATGCAAAACATTAAAAAACATTTCTGGAAATGTTAAGTTTAAGAAGATCTCTGAGTTTTGAAAGAAGAAGTTTTTAACTTTGATTTGAGATCATTATTATCTTTTAGCTCGATTAGATGCCACAATGCAATCTTCTACGCCAGTCGTCCCAGAATGAAAGCAGCTTCTTAGACCCTTTTCGCCATTGCAGTGGCCGCCTCTATTAAGAAAATGAGGAAAAGGCAGAAGCTGACATTCTTGAATCTATAAGTTTTGTTCAACAACTAAGGCCCAATTTATTCAATCTCTAAATTTAGAGTCGCCTTTAAAAATGGGAAATTTAAAGATTCGTATGCTTTTTAACAGATTTTCTATTTTGAACGGCAACTTTAAATATAATGGAATGTGAATAAATTGGACCTTTATGTTTTATACATAATTAAAATGATTAAACGTTTTTCTTTTTAAAACAGTCAAAAAACTAAAATTTTTGCACAAATTGGTTAAAAATTGAAAAAGGACTTGGATTATATAGAAATGCATTTTGGGTTAAAGTAAATACCGTTTCATTTATGTATGTTTTAACTTTTTAAAATATAATTGAATTCGACCTACAAATTCTTTTTAAATGGTTCTTACTTTTAAACTAGGTATTTATGTTTTCTTTGAGTTGGGTCCTGTATGTGCCAAAATTCTGGCTTCCAAAATTTTGAAAATGGAAAGAGAAAAATTGTTTTGATAGTTAAAAAACGTGCGCACTTTTTTCATCATCAACTACTGAATTTTTAAAATCCAAAGTCTTTAGGCTTAACTACAAATTAGTTTTGCAATTGTTTTCAGCCTGGAAACAAAAATGATGGAGAAAGCTTATATTTTGGTAAAAAAAATTGAAATTTTTCCAAAAACCAACTACGCTAATGAGAAAAAGAAATGTATCACATTTTTTGTACTTTTGCAAAAATTGGCCAGTGTAGTTTAGTTAAGGGTTTTACAGAATTTAGAAATAAAGAATACCTAATAGATTTGGTTACTTTTGCTATTAAAGTCTTTTTTTGATATTCCAGTTTATTTTGTAAATGCTGGAACTAGTCAAGGGTCAACAAAAAAATCGTTTTCGGTAATTTTCAAAAAGCAAATGCTCAAATTGAAAATTTGAAAAATTTGATTGATTTGAAAAAAATTAATTCTAGTTTTAAAACAACTCACCACTCCCACCACCTTTCCCATGTAGTTCTAAGAAATAGCTAGGAACCAACAATTTTCAAGTCAATACATACTTCTTTTTTCTGTGAATCGGAAACAGTTTTTTGAACTAAAATTTTAGAAAGCTGTCCTTTACAATTAAACCAGCGAAGAAAAACTACGTTCTTTTAATAAAAATTGTATTGAAGTCCAATATATAATAAGTAATTAATGTAGCATTAAGTTAAAAAGATATTAAAATATGAAGACAAAAGTGTCATTTTCTATTCAATGTACGTTCAAAAAATTATAAACAAATTTTCTAAATTAACTATTTCCTAGAATATTGCAATAACGGTAGGTTTGAAGCTTTTTAATTTGAGTATTAATACAGTCAAATAAGGTGAAAAAAGGGGTAAACCTCGGAATGAATGCTAATAGAAATTTTTTTGCTCAATACCTTCGTTTAGGCATTCTACAACATACCTAAAAAGTCTAGAAAAATCTCATGTCCGCAAGTCGCGATTTTAAAGGTCAAAGCGCGAAATGGAGATTTTCAAAATTAGCAAAAATAGACGATGGTATTATATGCACATATGATACATGATTTCAAGGTATTTTTTAATGCTGATTCCAAAAAATCAAGGCAATCTGACGTCTCTGAAAAAGGTTTTTATATCCATTATCATTAAGAATCAAAACAATGCAATGCAAAAACCATTCATACCTATGAAAAGATGGTATTTTTTGAGTAAAGGGGACATTTTGGGATATGCACTTCAAAATCGCGACTTGCGGACATGAGATTTTTCTAGACTTTTGAGGTATGTTATAGAATGCCAAAACGAAGGTATTGAGCAAGAAAAATTGGTATTTGCATTCATTCCGAGGTTGAACCTTTATTTGAGTGGATTATATCTGAAAACTAGAATATTGAAGCTTTAAGATTCTAGTTTTGAGTTTTCAATACGAGCATTTCCACTTGTATACAACCGATTAAAAATCAATTACACATCTAAAAAAATTGAATTTTTTTCTACCAATGTACTATTGAAAATTGCATTTTAAAATATATAAAACAAATCACTTAATTTTTTCACAGTGCAATAAAACTGCATCTTTTCTTCACCTTAAAACTTCATTTTACTTAATTTATAAAATCATTTAAAATTTAATTTTGAAGTAAAATGGATGATTTTCTTTAATTTTCACATACACATTCTTTAGTTTTCACACATGTGAAATTTTGTTCATCGATGCTTTCATAAAAAGTCATTAAAATTCCTTTTCAAGAAAAATGTAGAAATGTTGAATTGAATGTAAAAATTTGATTCACGAAGCGTGGTATTAAAAACACCTTATTTCCTAAAAATTGGGTAATTTTTATATAATTTTTGATAATTTAACAAAATTTTGGTAGTATGGATGAAATATTATTTAGCTAAAAATATAGAAAACAGAATAAATATAACGCATCCAAATGATGTTTATAAAATCTTTCATAAAAGACTGATGACGCAAACAACATATCATTCTCAAGAACAAAAATATTTTTTCAGCATTTTAACAAATTAGTTGACACCTTTGATCTGTTGCGACATATCATGTGCGACACCAAACTGACAGATACAATCAATTGCCACACTTAAGAAAACAAAACGACAACCGTCGCGTCGTCGGATTCGAATATCAAAAGCAACAACCGTACATGCATATTTTCTCTTTTTTTGGTTTAAGTTGAAATTGTACTCCTCACCAAAGTTGGTTGGTACATTAAGCTATAAAAAGAAAAAGGATCACTTTTGGAATAAAATTTACATGTCAACGAAGGATAAGTATATTACTATAGCGAGACTTATTGGCATCCGGATGGTCAGTTGCATAAGCGTCTGTTTGTCTAATATTTTCACTCACTTCCTTGGGATCAATTGAACTATGTCCACTTGAAAATATACACATCGAATCGCACACCTGATGATCCGAATCATCTTCACAACAATAACCACTTAAACAGGGTGTGAAAATCACTTTGCTGGGTATAAATTTCGACTTCATATCCCGGCTAGAGTGGGAAAAATTTAACACATGTGATCCAGAGAGAGGATACAAGCATCAGTTAACTGGATCAATATTTCGGTATTCCACTTTGAATTGCATAAACCCAAGATCAAGAAGGCTCGAAAGGGAAGTATTTCTTATACAATATTTGGCTGTACTTAAATATAGTACAGCCAAAGCCAGCGCTCCTGCTACTGTATATAGGATCGCTCGTCATGGGTCATAAACATTTTCGAGCATAGGGCTCCTCGCGCTGCGGATGCTCGTAAATCGCTGGTTTGACATCGGTTTTATTAGATGATGTTGTCAAATTTTTGTTAATTGTTTCTTTTAGTTTTTATTTATGATGATTGTCTTTTTTTTAAGGTATATGCTTTTTTTTTAGATGCGTATTAATGCGGTTAGTTATTTGTTTTATTAAACGACCGGTGACGGTGTTATAATTTGTCTTTCTTAGAAAATAAAATATCCTGGTTTTGATTTCTCGGAAAGGAGCAATATTTTTGATTCTTATAAATTGAATTATTATGATAAATAAATTTAAATTTTAGTTTATTTTTGGATATTCTATTAACTCAATACAATAGAGTTCCAAAATTTTAATTAAATATTTTCAATTTCTGTTAGTCTTAATCATGAAATTTTGATTATTTATTCATTTATCATTAGATGCGGCGCTTTCAAGTCTTTCAAATCTTTCGAAATCCACAGATAAAAAGTTCTTATAGATTTTACTTGGCTGATTGCTTTAAAACGTAGTTTGTATTATTATAGTTTATTAAGCCTTTAATTTTGTTGTTTTTGAAATAATAACTGATAATAATTGAGAAGATCAATAAGCTACCGTCGGAAATTTATTATGCTCCTTCTAAAATCATTGACCACCCAAAGTTTGTATCACGGTGGTCGGTGTTTTTCTGACACGTTTTAGGATGTTTAACTCAAACAAAATTTAATTTCGATATAAAGTTCAAATTGATTGAGTAAATGTTTTATGAACAAAATTGAATATTTCGCCCACCACAAAATGTAAGAAGATAAATAAACGTTTTCCTCACCATCAGAGTTCAGAGAAGAGGATAACTTTCATCAGGGATTTATTTGATGTTAACTATCAGGGTAAAAAGTAGGTAGATAATTATTACACTTAAGCGCTAATTATGTTTTTGAAAAAAAAAAAAAAACAAAACTGAAGGAAACAAAAAAAAAAAAAACCCAAAAATGCTACTGGAATTTTAAACTAAACAAATATTCTTATGTTTGAAAAGTAACAAAAATAATTATGGCATTATGATGAATTTTCATACTTACCAGACATTGGAAAATAAATCATTTGTCTATCTTTAACATTAACAACATTAAATGAATGTTTTAATGAAAATAATATCATCGACAACCGACAAACAATAAACAAGTACCTACCAAGGCCGTGTGTGAGTTCCGTTAAATAGTTAACACCGTGTACAATTTTTGACACTATTGAGGTGAACAAAAAATTTCAAAAAAAAATTTATTGTTTAAAATTTTTTTTGCCTTTTTTCTGTCATGATACTTCTTTTTAATAAAAAAAAAACACACAAAACAAAACCTTTTGCAAAAAAAATTTAACTCAAATTTAACCGTACCAAGAGCCTAATAAATTTTTAACAGCTGAAAATTTTTTATTCACCTCAATAGTGTCAAAAATTTTACACGGTGTTAACTATTTAACGCAATTCACACACGGCCCAAATAGCAAAATTTTATTTTTAAGCCATTAGGGTTTTATACGGGGTATCCCACAACTTTGCCACAGTTAAGAACCATAAGTCGAAAAACTTAAATAATTTTCTCCTTTAGTTCTGTAGTTATAACGTTTTTTTTCTGATTTTTGGTGTTGTTTTCTTTAAATAGCTCTATTTTTGCCGCATTTAAACTCATTTCAAAAAGTTTAGTACTAGGCCGTGTGTGAATTGCGTTAAATAGTTAGCCCCGTGTAAAATTTTTGACGCTATTGAGGTGAATACAAAAATTTCATTAGTTTGTGTTATTTAACTTTTTAGGAAAATGTTGCTAATGCTTATCACTGAAATTAGAGGTTTTGGATTCCACTTTAAAACAACACTTATTGTAGAGATGAGCTCATAAACATTTTCCTATAAAATTAACCTCATTATTTCTTTAAGTTATGTATATATTATTACCCTTGTTCTGATTTTCTTTTACGAAATCTTTCGTTTAAAAAAAAGAGGTTGTCTGTAAAGCCGGTTTACGGACGATTATTTTACGTGATAACGTCGTAAGAAAACAGGTTGTGTGCTTTTAAAATGAGTCAATTGCAGCGTTTTTTTTTATTTCAAAGAATCATAATTTATAATTCATTTTTTTGATATAACAACCTATAATAAATTTTATACCACCTGAAAGCTTATTGCTTCAAAATATATACATCGATCATGTCTATTAGGCATCTACAAAAAGAGTTAGAATTTTTTTAACGCGATCAATTTTCATCAAAAAAAGCAAAAAAAACTTGTAATTTTATGTTCTCACGCTATTGAATCAATTTTTTTTCGACAACCTATAAAAAATTGTATATCATGTAAAAGCTTATAATTTCACCTTTCATATGACGTTTCAATCTTATTTCTTCGATGCCTAAAAAAAAAGTTAGAATTTTTTAAAACCAACCATGTCGAAATTCCAAACTGAGATTACGGTACTTCACACACTGGTGGCTGTTCATGATCAACAGATCTCCACAGGTGTTTTGAGGTATTTCGCAAGTTTTGTAATTTAATCAGGATGCTCAATAAAGTTAAATCAAATTTGTATTTGCTTTGGATCAAAAGATATAGAACCTGTTGAATAATAAAACTGTATTTTACCGTTATCTCAAAATGTTGACTACAAAATTGATTGAAATTTTGCACAGATATAGTCCTGTCTATTATCTACCTACAATATAAATTTTATTTATCTGTTGAAGAAAAAAAGATAAAAATAAAAAAAGGTTAAAAAAGGTCAAAAAACTTGGGACAAAAAAACTTGTTTTTCCTGTTATTCGGTCAAAAACCATTTTGAAATACCATGTATGCTCACAGTCATAGACTACAATGTTCTATAAGCTTGAGATTTTTTGAATGCTACAAAAAATTAAAAAAAATAAAAACTCACCCAAAAAATACCCCAAAATAAGTAGGTGTTTTTCAAAAATTCATATTTCGAAACTTTTTTTTTTATTATTTTTCAAATGACGTTTTTCATATTGTCAAAAAAAAATTCCCCTACCTATAATCACTACTTTGTCAAAGGTTTACCTCATGTTTTAGTTTTAGAAAACCATTAATAGCTTGGTTTTGAAATTTTTAAGAATTTTTTCAATACCATTGTCAGTCTTGCAATAAATTTATCTATTGATTAAAAAAATGAAACTCTTTACATTGTCGCGTTTAGAAAATAGCCAATTTTTTAAAATTTTGTTTTACCCCTATTTACCCTATTAAAAGTTGGAATTTTTTAAAATCCTTCAAATGTATTTAACTTTAGATTATTATCTTTCAAATAAGCTATAGAAGATTTTTGTATCTCTAATAGTTTATTTTTAGTTTTAATTGAAATTTTTGCCGCACTGCGAAAGTGCGAGAGTGGAACGGAAGAAAATGGTCACTTTTTTGTGGTGGCTGCCATGGTTCATCGATTTATAAGACGGTACCACGTCAAAAGAAGCGTTCCACATTTCAATTCGTTTGCGAACTGTGGTGTCTTAAAAAACTATGGACATGGAGTTTGCTATAACTTTATTTTTTTGACGTTTTCATTTTGTTTCGATGTTGGTAGGTACACTATTTTTGAATTTGTGTGAAAATAAATTCCTGTAACGAATTCAATTCGGAGCGAAAATCAGAACAGGGGTGTACCTATATCTTTTAAAAAATTTGGGATTGATGTCCCATTTCCATATAACAAAATGTTTCAATTCAATGGTACATTAGTTTGGAGTTTGATTTCGGTCTTTGAAATTCGGCCTTATTTCACGATACCTGGTGGAGGTAGAGGAGACGACATTTAAAAAGATAAAAACGGCTTTTACTCGATTGTTTGCGAAAAACACGAAAATTGGTTAATGACTTACCTATATTAACAAAAAAAACTTGACGAATATTGGTGAAAGGTTCTATAATTCTATAAACAAATGCATTTCAAAAGTTATACTAGAAAAAGATAGTTGTTTCGAGCAGGTGGCCATGGCACAGAGGAATGAGTAGATGACTTCAGAGCCAGACATCGTGGGTTCGAACCCAACGGTCGACTCAGAAGTTTTTTCTAAATCGCCAGCTTAACTGAAGCCACCTGTGCGATAACATGAGACAATTGTCAACGATGTCTCCCCCTCTGTGCCACGTAGTTATGTGTTATATGTGTTTCTGTTGTTCTTTCTTTCTTTGTCTTTCTCTTTGTTGTATTAATGTCTTGTGCTGTATCAGCAAAATGGACTAAGTTTCCGAAGCTGTAGTGTGTGTCTAGTCCGTAGATTTATCTTCGGATTAGATTAATATGTAATGTAATGTAATGTAATGATAGTTGTTTCGGGTCCTCACAAATTTTTGTCTAGATGATTTGTTTAGATGAATCAGACATTTCTATTTAAAACTTGTAATAGTTTTGATTTCTATTCCTCCATTGAACAAACCTTCTATAAGATCACTTTAAGCTACCGATGGATCTCCGTTACATATATATTTTTATAAATGGTTTGAATTCTCTATTAGTAAAAACTAATATAGGTAATAACCTTAATAATATAATAGTGATCAAAAGCAGATGCAAGAGCACAAAAAAACTACATAATTTGTTCAATTAACTGCGCTGGCACCATCTTTTTCTTCGATGCATTTAATGGTTGCAATCAAATCAAATTATCTCTCAGGGGCCTACAAAATTGAGCGAATCAAAATTGTTACGCTTTCAAAATAGACAACCTGCCGCACCCAATTACCACAGACAGGTAGGTAGATTACCCCTACCCATCGATCGCTAGATAGATATCTATCTACGAATCTGCAACACAAACAAGACTCAGTCGTCTTTCAACAAGTCACAACCAATTTTTTATTATTGTTTTGATCATGCTCATTATAATACGTATAGCGTTGAAATATCTCCGCCTACAGCTGACACGCTTGCTTGTTTCAGATTGGCCATTCAACCATACAAAAATTAACTCCGCCCGGTTGTCTGCACATGCACACACATATGCGTTGCCGCAGATACAAAAAAATCCAACATAAGTACAAGAGATACCTACGGCAGAAAAAAAGATATCTCCCGATCTACCTAACGACTCGCGAAGATCACAACGGGACCTATGCGACAAAGAACATGGTGAATCTCATAGATACAGCCCGCCATGGCCACGGACAGATTTACTTCATTTTCTTCTTCGGCGAACCGTTTGCTTTTGCTCTGGCTCATCCGTGAGATCGGGGATCTTTTTCGGATGATAGTGTGGGTGCCCCAATACATGCTTTTTTTCGTATTAACAGTCGCTAAGTGGAAGGGAGACGGACCAGCCTCCAATGCTAGTTCTGGTACTGTTTTGTTTGCCTCTATATGCCCAGATTAGCATCTTTGTTGGCTTGGTTGCTACTTCAGTATGTGGATACCCATTCAATCGGAAGCGGTGATGCTAGTTTTCTCGATGCTGGCTGCAGTGATTTATTTGATTTGACATTAGTGCGCTGTTTTGCAGTATTTGATCGGCTTCAGTACGTTTAACGTCATAGATACTTTTTACTCCAAAAAGCTGAACTTACAGTCGAGTTGTTGCGTAAATTATCGGATGAATTGATCTCGCATCATAAACAGACGCGTCTTTTTTCAAAAGTGATCGCACTGATCATCAGTTACGGTTTGTTAGAGATCCAGTGAACTGGTGCGCGCAAATATAAATAAAAATATTCAATTAACGGACATTTTATTATTACTTTGCCCCATAAAAAACTGATGATTAGAAGAATATTAAATTTTTTCGAATATTTATTTAAAGAAAATTAAAAATCTGAAACACCTTTGAAAACAATAGAATTTGCACACTCGATGAGAATTCAAATTAGGTGTGAAGTGAGCACGCGATCTTTTCTACCTATACCTACTTTTCTTACCTAACAATATTATATGAGTATTATATGCATATAGCCTATGAGTTGGTAGATGTTGAAAGTGTTAATTAAATTTTAGTTAGTAAATTGGGTGAATTCAAGTGTAAAAATAAATAAATAAATAAATTAATATATTGTAGACACGATTTTATTTTGTTTCAAGAAAAACATAATCACGATCGAAATATTGTGATATTGTGAACATCGATTTGGATACCAATTGTCATTTGCAGACGAAGAGTTTTTTTGCTTACAGAAATTTGTTTTTCAAAACCAACAAAATGGATCCAGGTTGGTATTACATGATACTTTTTTTTTACTTTTTTCAATAGATGTAATTTGTACGCAGGTATTGGTGTACCTACTTACTCCAATAACTATTGTTTTTGTTTCTATTTAGAACATTTCTTATTTTGTACCTACCTGGTTCAAGAAATACTTACTTATTACAAATTACTTTTCGTTTTGATATCTACTTATTAGTAATTCTGTTAAGTTTTTTATTTTCGAATTGCAAAAATGTTTTCAAAAACTATGTTAACCGTTGAATTAAACATTCCAACTGCCATTTCTTAATCCAATTTTAACAACAGTTTTTTGCAGTTAAGTTGTTCAGTCGGTATTTACCATCCAGTATTGTTCGAAACTATCTGGATGTGTTTTTGTCCTTTCAACCTTCTTTAAAAAAATAATATCAATCAGATAAATTTTGAAAGAAAAAAACAGGTACCTTCTTACTATATCAAATGCAACCAATCTTCAGTATCAAAAAATTCGAAATAAAAGAATTCCCTTTATCATTTTGAGTAAGAAGAAACAATACTTGCGACGGAAAGTGACCAATTCAATAAACGCATCTCAAAGTTTTTACGTAGAACTGGGCATAACAATCGGAACATAACGGATGTTATATTCTGACATCGAACGAATAGTTCAGAAATCTTCAATAAGTTTTGCTACTGAGAAAAAACTGGACTTTCAAGAAAAAACGGTTCCAATTGGGTCTTGGATAGGTATTACTTTTCTAATAGATTTTTGTGTGCTGAGTGCGAATCGGAAGTCAAAATTTTACTGACACGTCACGTTTTTGAAATACATTATTATTAACAGGTCAAAAACGCGTTTTTACTTACACCACCGTAAAAAATTTGTTTGCAAATCTTCTTATGCAATCTCAAGACGTAATATTTTATCATTCTAAATATATTTACATTTTTTTCAAAATGAGTTTTTTCTAAAAAATATTGCAAAAAGATATTTATGATATCTCAAAATCATAGTACATATGTACATATAGGTAATAATGAATGGTTTTTTTTTTAAATGCAAATTACAGTTTACGACTTCTGATTTGGATTTTAAAAAGCAACATATTAAGGAAAAATGTATTTTTTTCATCAAACCTCAAAAAGATCTTAGAGTATTGAAAATTAGTTTTCGAGACTTTATAGTGAAAATAGTGATGAGTATAGCTCAAAAAATAGATGTGACAGAACAAAACTGTAAACAGTTTTCAATTCAGTACACTAAAGTCAATTAAAATCACCTTACAAGGTTCTTGCTCCCAACTTTTTTGTTATTTTTGCCGACAAGTGTTATTATAATTCTTCCAACTTACCGTGTTAAAATTGAAGAGTTAATATACTTAAATACTTAACCAAAACATTTCGCCATTTTATCGTTATGCACAAAATTGAGCATTAGCACTTAAGCCATGCAAATTAAAGCAAAGTTTCAGGTCTTACAAACTAATTAACCTTTTCAAATGGTGATAAATTACTCTTTACTATTTTCGAAATAAGTTTACAGTTGCGTTTTACAAATTCCAACATTTAATTTATTTATACCAGCACAAGTTAAATAAAAACACCTAATTGATACCAAAAACCCAAGCTCTGACAACCAGTGAAATCTAGAAATCGTGTAAAAAATCACAATTTTGCTTAGTTGTTCGATTTTTTGAGAAATGATTAAAAGTATTTTGATCAATCTTCAATTCAAAAAAATTTGATGAGTTAACCCGATATTAGACCCTATGATCAAATGGACGAACATTGTACATGAGTTAACTTGGAGAAGATGATCTCGCATTGAAAAACTGGGCCCAAGTTTTAAAGTAAGAAGGTGTCAAAATCTTAAAAAAATGGTTTAAAAAAAGTTAAGTTTGATGTTTTTGAGACGCCTGGGCTTTTTACAACATCTCGCACTCTACCATAATAAGCCTCTTTTTTAGAAAATACCAAGTCTTTGTTGTTGATTTAGATGGATATCTTTTAAGTAGAAAGATGCATTCCCAAACTATTAAAAATATTGTATGTCGCCCAATAAACTAGGGCATAGAGAAACTGATTTAAAAGTAAAATTCTGAGAAAGATTTAAATTTTAAAGATGGCGTAAGAGCAATCATTGTAATCTTTTTACGGAATGATCCATCTGTACAATCGTAAAGTAAAGCCAAACTCAAAAAAGGTTCCTTAAGAGATATAATTAATAAATGTTTAAAAAAAGGATATTTTATTTAAATATGAACATAATTTCAAAAATGCCCATCAAAACGAACTTTGTTAAAAAAAAAGAAAATATTAAATAATTTAATTTATATTCAGCATAAGAGAAAGCGATTTTTAATATTCATATATATAATATTTATATTCAGCATAAGAGAAAGCGATTTTTAATATTCATATATATAATATTTTTTTCTAAAAAATGTTTTTTTATAGAAGAAATCAAATTTCATTTTTATTTGGAATTTAAAATCGTTTGAGTCATTTTAAGAGAGAATTGTATGTTTTTCTTAAACACTTTTCAAGAAATTATACACTTTTATAATTGATTTTTATAACTGGCTCATAAGTACTGGTCCCATATGTATAAATAATAATAAAAAAATCATTCGCGCATGGTCAACTAGTCAGCTTTACATTTATAGAATAGAACAATGGGCATAAAGTTTTATTATACAAAAAAGTTACGCATACACCACAGTGACCCTCTAAATTGTTCATTTAATCGCTGATTAAATAGCATAAAAAGTTGACTTATGTTGACTACTCACTGAGTTTGAGTCGAAATCTTGTAAACCTATAGATCTGGTAAGCATAAAGTGCCAACATAGAAAGCGTTAAAAGTGATGTTTTTTATGAAAATGAGTCATAAAACAAGCGTAAGTTTAATTCTCTTACTTAATTGGATAAAAATAGTACACAAATTTAATAGCAGGTGCCAAATTTGAATGTACTCAAGACTGCGATTAACTTTTTGATTCAGTCTTTGGGGCTTTAGATCAAAGCTGTAGGAAATAGTTATGTTTTTTGACAGGATGTTTGTCGGTAGAGCAGTTTTTAGGATCATTTCAAAATAAAAACACTAAGCGCCAACTGATGTTTATAAAAAAATTATAAATTCTCATCTATTGTTATTGTGATTGTGATCTCTTCTCTTTCCGCAACAGAAAATGGTATTTGTTAAATATGAAAATTAAACTTTAGCTGTAATGGGATTCAAGTTTTCTGTAAAACTTTTATATTTCTTTCCCAAAAACTGCCGTTTGCAAATAATTTATTTGAATGTTAACATTTATTTTTAAATTTGTTTTGAATCTTTTAAAAAATAGTTGGTAAATTAAAATTTTAAGCTAATTACTTTTGAATACAATTATTTTGTATCCTGAACGCTTTTTTTTTATTTTCATGATTTTGGAAGGAATTAAATGACAAACTTAGTATTTTGAGCTGAAAAATATTTAATACGATTTCTATAAGCTACACTCTTAGTCAAGCCCTATCTAAAATCATATACCTCTGTTTCTGGATAAAATCTAGACATCCGTTTATTTATGTATTCGTTACGCATATACCTTAGTAACTCTTCTTCAAGGTGTGTGCGAACAGAATGAATATAAAATATTTACTTATTTATACCTACATGAAAAAATAAAGCTACTGCTGCTGCTCGCATCTCGCAAATATGTCGTTTTTCATAATTTTAGTATGTAAGTGACTTCTACTTAATGGCAATGCACACAAAAATCCATAATATTTTTTTTACAGAAGAAGACGAAAAGATGACATCGTGTTGGTTTTTTTTCCTTGGCGGCGGACATTGCTTACTTTTAATTAAAATGCTACTCCATCACGTTGTGTCGCGTCACCGCGATGCCAAGTTTACTTGTTCTTCTTGTTAGTTTTTTACCTCTCACACATGCTCTTCTACATCAAATATACACACATATTTAGATAAATATGATAATGAATGGAGGACTGACTTGACTTGATGTTGATCGCGCACAGTCAAGTCAGTGATGATGATCATCATGGATGAGAGCAACAGGTGCCGGTAGCACTTCAGTTAACATTATGCCCGAAGCATAAAGTAATTACAAACAATGGCGGCAACCCGTTGAGGTTTAAGTTTTTTTTTTGAATATATTGGCTTCAAGTGCAGGTGAAGAATCACTCTGTAAACAAAACTATAAAGCTACTTACTCGATTTCAATGCATCTTATTATTAACTTTCATGGATTTCATTTCTTTCTTTTTTGTATTTAATAGTTTTTGCTTAGTACCTATACATACCTTACCAACACATAAGTTTGCTTCTATAAGGCTTTACAGCTTCTTCTGTTACTTCTTTAAGGATTTATAGAACCAAAAATGTTATTTATTTGATCTTTGGGGGTTAAAATAAGGGAAAGAAATAATTTATTTTATACATTTATTTTTATACATAATTTTATACATACATATCTACCCAAAATGATTTGAAGATGCCAAATTTCTAATTTCAGAACATCCCTCTGCCACATATTAATGCCATCAAATTTTTATTTTAGACTCAATGAGTCTAAAGCTAATACCTAGGGCAATACTCATAACTTATTTTTTCATTGGTAGAACCTCATATGGAGGAGTAAAAGCTGAAGTGAACCAAGTCATAAAAAGTGAATTCGGAGATATTACGAGTTAAAGTAAAAAAAAAAAACGCCACCTTTGAATCTTATAATGAATATTTTTTTTTTGAACAAATGACAACACTTTTTGACCAAAATAATGAAACACCTTAAAAGAGTTAAGTCTTGCGCACATTTCGATACTAGTTTTGGATTTTTATTTTTTTTACTAGGTTCGTTACAGCTGTGAAACCTCCATATACAAGAAGTTTTGAGTCTTCGGTCACTTTTGATTTCATTTGGAAGGTTACAGATAGAATTTTTTAGTGTTGCACATATTTTGTTGCCTTTAAAAGTTCAAGTAATGAAAAATCTTTGCTCATATGATATGTGGTTTTGAGGTATCTTTCAATTCCCAATCTAATAAAACTAAAACTAAAATTATTCGGCTTTCATGTAATAAGTTATTGGCATTTTAATGGGTAAATTTCAATCACTTTTATGGAAAGTTTAATTTATGAAGTTAATACCAAAACAATGTTCTCCATTTTGTTTTTAATCTTTTCCTAAGCCTCGTAGAAATAAAAAAAATCATGTGTGCAATTCACACGTGGTGAAAGTGAAACCTTAAAAATCATTTTTCTTGCAAAAAAAAAATCGAAAAAAATCTATCTTTTTTTATCCATGTTTTTTATTTGACAACCTATAATAAATTATATATCATCTGAAAGCTTATTTCACCTTTTATATGACGTATCAATCATATTTCAACAAAAAGTTATAATCAATTGATTTTTCCTGTCGCTTTTTCGTTTCATCTTGTTTCAAATCACTACGATACTAAAGAAGTTTTCACTTCAAAAAGTATGTAAACGTACCTAATCAAGTGAGGCGGAGTGTAATTATGTACTGCCACTACCATGCACAGAGTGCTGGCGCTTTGAACAATGTATATCAAAATAAATACAAGAATATACAATTTTTTTAAAGATTTCGTTCGTAGCTTCATAGACGCATGAGGAGTTCTAATTCCTTTTGTATAGGTACGTAATTTCCTCAAACTCAACATCAACAAAATCCCACAATATTTGACAGCACTACCAAAAGACAGAGCTGTTTCCTTGTACAATATTTTTCGACGAACCACGAAATGGATAACCCTATTATAATTAGTTGCCAAGAAAAAACAACCTTCCACTTTTGTTGTGATAAAAAAAGATTTGTTGAGAATTATTGTAGACAAAGGTTATTCTTATTTGTTCATCTCAACTTTATACAAACATCAGATCAATCTGCGTCTGACAGTTTCACTTTGGTGCAGTTTGTCGTCAGAAGGAATAAAAAGTGTTTTTTCTTTCTAAATTAAAGTGCAATGATTTTGTTATAAGTGCATGTACACACTATCTTTGTGTTAATTTTCTTGCATTAAAATTGTATTTTTTGTATGTTTGACTTGCTCTTGCTGTTGTATGTATATTGAGTTTATTAATTAAACTTTCTATTTCATGCCAAATTTAAATTCAATTTGTGCTTGCTGATCCCAGAAAACTAAAAATATGTAGACATTATGTATTCGTATGTAAAATGATAAAATGTATCTTTTTCTAAATTCATATAGGTAAGAGAGAGAGATTGTGTGTGATGCATTCAAAATGATCAATAAATTGCATTTTTGCGCTTATTCCACGAAAGACGTGAAAGATGCTCACTTACATGTTCTTGTAGGTATAGTCTGTTATTTTTAGCTTATAGAAATGTGTATAATGTTATTCTTTGAAAAGGAATTTTTATTGTTTGTTTTGTTTTTATTTTACAATTATTTTTCTATTTTCTTATTTTAATGAAATATAAATGCTAAAGTTGATTAATGCATTTTAATTTATTACATGCAACATTAATAAAAGAACGTGTTAATTAAAGAAGCACGAAATATTTTTCATGTTTTTTTTTTTTTGTTAATTTTTATGTAAGAAATAAATTTATTTTCACTGTGAATGCAGGACATGTTGTGCATTTTTTTTATTTACTTAACTCAATAGATATTTTTTTAATTTATAAAGAATGTTATTTTTCTTTTTATTACTACAATTATATTCGGATTAAAGAGTTTATCGTCAAGGCACATGCCTAAAAATGAGTTACCACTAAATTGTTATTTTCACCTTCTGTATTTTCTAATCAACTTTGAGTTGTATTTCTATGTATTTTAAGAAAATTTTAGACTTGACAAATGGTTTGTTTTGAGAAATTCTTTCAGCTGCATTTCGAAGGAATCCATCAATTTTTAACGAATCAAATTTAAACAAAAATAAATCAGAAGATAAATCAAATCAGAAGATTTATTTTATGCTAAAATATGAATGCAAAATGTAAATTGTGTATTTTTGCTTCAAAATGACGAATCGAGCTCTCCCTCGATGCTGAGAGATTTCAGTTATCATAAGAGTTGATATTTGTACAAATATTGCCCTTCCAAAGGCCATGATTTTCCACAAGCTACTTTTGCTAAAAGCAGTATTGTAAAAAATCAATCTTTACCAAATTGATGAAATTCAAAATTAGGCTTACAGCTAAGTATACACGATTGGGAGATCTTCCAATATTCGCCGATTTTTCCCAACAAATTTTAACCAATTTTCCATCGACCATATGTAAACATCCAATTTTATCTGTCAAAAGTGACAGAAAATAAAATGCACGACTGGGGTCGCACGTACTTGCTCTTATGCTCAAAGTAACTCTAATGTTAAAGCTTTTTATTCAAGAAAATTAGGAAAAATTTAATATTTTCAAGAAATTTCATAGGTAGTGTAAAAAAATAAAATAAAATTTAAATGATGTTTAAAAAAAAAAAATCAAGTATGCCATTTTATTACTTTTATAAAAATGTATTTTTAGAAAAAAATTTTCGAAAATCGTAGGAGCCATTTTTTAAAAAAATAATTTTTTGTATTTCTAACATTTTTCAAAAAAAAAGTTGGTATGCCATTTTGAAGAAATAATTAATTTACACATAAAAACTAAATTTCAAAATTTTTCATCGATCCGTTTTCAAAAAATTGATTTTTCAAAAAAAAATTTTGAAATATTTCTTAAAAATCCAAAGATGTGTTTTTTGAATTTAAAATTTTAATATTACCTTTACTTATATATAAATTTTCATTGAAATCGGGATATTGTTGTACGAGATATTCAGAAACAAAAAAAACCGTTCTATGACAGGTACCATTAATAACGGTACACAAAATATTTATTTTTATTTCAAAAGTTGGGTCTTATGTGTAATACTACACACAAAAACCTTAATCAAAATCGTTAGAGCCGTTTTTGAAAAAAAAAATAACTTTTCTATTTCCGTTATATGGCAGGTACCGTTAGTTTTGGTCATAAAAAAAAAATTTCAATTTCCCCTCTAGGGAAAAAAACTGCTAACTACCAAGTTTGATGAAAATCACTTCACTCGTTTAGGCTGCAGCTCCAGATAGAGACAGACACACAGACAGACAGACAGACAGAATTGCCGGACCCACTTTTTTGGCATTCTCCATCATCGTAATGTCATGTAAAATTGTCATCTCGAGTTCGATTTTTTTTACGAATCCTAAACTTGCCCTATAGTACCTATATCGCAAGTAAAAAAATTAGCAGCCAATCTTTTGCCAATTTTCTATCAAAAAATTGGCCGATTTCTTACACTTGCATGAACTTGTTTAAACACACAATTTTACTTATTTTCAAATAATTGGACTATTGTTGAATAGTAATTGGTCATTGGATAATGTTCTTGCCAATAAAATTGTCCAATTTGCAATTGCAAAATTGGTTTCGATTTTGTTTTTGTTAATTTCTGAAAACGTCAATGCCTTTTCGCATCCGGTTTTCTGTTTTTGACTAAAAACTTATATGCGAATTGAAAACAACGTTATTATTCAATTACATAAGATTTAGAAAAAAAATAATTCGAAATATATCATTTTTTTATTTTTTTTGTAATGTTTTCAAAATTTAAAATTGAAAATAGATTCTTTAATTGTAAGTTTAGTTCTTTAACAATTTTTTTTTTTAATTTTAAACTGAACTGAAAGAATAGACCCCCGTCCCATGCGATTTTTTTCTTGATTCAACCCAACTTCAAAACAAGTTTCATTTTCTCTCATATAAACATTTCTGCCCAAAATCAGAACCACCAGATTATCCGTAGTTCTACTTTTCAAAATTGTTTAACAGATAAACAGGTTCAGTAGGTATATAATATCTAAAATTCTGTATTTTAAAGTTCTGGATCTGAAAATTCTATGTTCCAAAATTGCATTTATAATAAAAGAAAGAAATATTGTATTCAAAATATTTGATGAACAGAATTCTGAATTTTTAGAATTTTAGAATACAGAATACATAATTATAAATTTGATTCATATAGCATAAAGGTACAGAATTTTGATCACACAAAATTAAAGCTTTCTTCTTAAAACTCCAAATTTATGAACATAAATCCATTCTTTTCAAAATGTATAATGTTCTTGCAGTTGTTCTGTCATCTTATTGAATCAACCTACACTGTGATATAATGGAAAATTAGTTTAACCCAGTTTTCTTCGATACACCATTTTCGACTTAATTTACCGAAACAAAAGTTTAACATAAAAATTAATATTTATTGCAATTCAAAATGAAAAAAAAAAAAACAATCTTTTTCATTAAAATACCCCCACATTTAAATCATCAAGATCCAACAAGCACACCATTAAAGAATCAAATCAAATCCATTGGTACAATAATCATCCATCCGCCAAAAGAGTTCGTGATTGTGTGCCAAGGATGGATTGGATACTACAAGTAGATAGGTATATGTATATTTTTGTTCAGAAATTAAATTTTTCGCATTACAAATTGATTTAATTAAAATGCTATACTCAAGTCTTGAAATATTTTGCGCTCTCCTTATGCCACAAAAGTGGGCGATTTATTATTTTGCGCCCAGTTATAATACTGCACACCTAATTGCAATTTGTTGCATTAAATGTGCGATCGTGTTTTCACTCTACATGATGCCGCTAAGGAAGTGCAACACATCTACAACACAGTTGTTTTAAAGAATTTATGTATATAGATTTGTATATGCAAGTGCTTCCGAATGTGATGTTTTTCTTACTCAACAAAAACTAAGAAAAACGATACAAAAAAAACGCTTTGTCAACGAAATAAATGACTTCATAAATCAAACGGAAGACATTTGTGAGCTGCAAACAACATTTACAAGATTTGAATATAATCCCCTGGCAAGTCGGGGGTCACTAATGAGCATCGTGCAGAGAGTTATTGTGAAAACATTACCACAATGACTTTGGGAACATTTTCGTTGACAGTTCCAACACACATGCCACTTGTTTTTGAGAATGATTTGGTGATTTTTGAAATTTTTTTCAAAAACCCAAAAATGCATTTAAAAGCAGAGCAAGATAGGTACTCCTATAACTTTTGATTCCCAATGGTATATTCCAAAAGGGTATAACGACCACAAACCAATGCAAGGATCAATGTATCTGTCTGTAGAAGATGCAGACGAAGGTATTTTGAAAATGTTTTAATGGTATCCGGTGGTGGAATGTCATATCGCGTGCGGACTATGTTCTAGAAAAACAGATTTATTTCAAAGTTGGACTTCTGTAGAAAGCGAGATTGGTTTTTGTTAGACGAAACACTTGTCAATTGAGTCCCCTTCAAATCGAAGACGAGAAAAGATTAATGAGAGAACATATAAGGTCATGACAATTGGCGCATGCTGCACCCTGACAAAAATCAAATTAAAAGGGGAACATTGATATGGGGTAGCGATTGAGAAGCTAGTTACAAAATAATATATGTTTGTGTAAGAATTGTTGTGTTGGATCAATTTCTGTATTAAACAAAAACATTTTAATGAATATATTTCCGAACATTTTTTGTTATTTAAATAAATTTTCGAGCGCAGGCAAAATTCAATTAAGTTCAAAAATTAGGAGAGAAAAGGCTGAAAAAAGTTTTAATACTTATGTAGTTTTTACTAACAAATTGATAGAAACTATAATCGAAAGAAGGTAGGTAGAGCATAAATGGTGCCAATATTAACTCTTTAAATCTTAAAGTATAGTACAACAAATAAACTTTACAACAGAAAACTGGTCCCTATACCCGTATTATGAGGGCAACAACATTTTACATTTTCGGAACAACACAATTATGAATTGAAATTAAAATAACACTTTAAAAATCTATGCAATAGCTTAAAAATGTCTTCGACTAATAGAAATCGTTATCGATTACTTTTGCAATATTTAAATTTGGAATTTGGAACCTTTGCCATTTTAAGTTCGGTATTTTTTTTTTTTTTAAGATCTCTAACTTATTTTAATAGTGCATATAATATTTTTTTGGTGTTTGGTTTTGAAAGTTTGGCAGCTCTGAATCGCGGCCTTGTATGGTTTTGGGGGGTTGTTAATATTAAAACTCGCGTTGTTTAACCCCCCAAAAACTAAAGATACAAGGCTGCAATTTAGAGCTGCCAGACTTTTGAATTAGTTTATGTAGCTTAATTCATTATTTCATAGTTAAAAACACTGGTTACTTTTACTAAAGGGTTCAAAATAACGGTATCATTCTTTGGTTCGTATCTTGGTTGACTTGTAATTTTTCTTTGTTGAAACGCTTGGTGATAATAAGTTTAAAACAAAAAACTGTATTGTTTTCATTTGCAACATGATGCCGCATTTTGAATTAGGATGTCTAAAATTGAGTTTATCTAATAACTCCAAGACTGTTAATTTTATTTTTAAAAAACATTGTGGTGAACAACATATAAATATTGTTTCTATGGCAAAAATACAATGGTTAACGTCAGAATCTTGAAAATCGAAAACCGAAAATACAAAATTCCATGAAAAAAAATTATTTTATTTTCGTAAATTTGGCTTTTCCGAGTTATGGCATTTTGGGATTTTGGTATTTCAACATCCTCGTTTTATAGGATCTATCTAAGATTAGGTACAATCAAAGACCTATCAATTTATGTTTGGAATTAAGGAAGACTTAGAGCTGATTTTAAAAATTTTGGAAATTTGTGGCAATAACTTTATAGAAAGGGTCAAATAAACGTACCTAGCTTCGAATCTAAACATCAAAGAAATTAAAAGAAGAATTATTTTGTAGAATTGAATGGAAGAAAAATCAACAAAAATTCAAGAAACTAATCTTAAGTCATAAATTGTTTAACTAGTATTATAGCTTGCGGTGTAAATTTGTTTACACAACTATGCCTTCAAAAAATAAACATTATACTCGTATGTAAATGAGTAAGTCTGGTAGGCAATCAAAATCATTATGATATTAATTGTCATCACATGCGGAGAGCGTGCCATTTGAATAATAAACTAATAATTTGTATATTAGGCCTTGGTCATGTCATGAAGCTTATTTTTTTAGGAACACATAGGTACCAAGAAAACTACTAAAACAACCAATTAAGTTTTTGATTTCAAAAAGTAGGTACTGTGAATGAAATTTAAACTGATACAATACACCTTTTTAATCTTACAAGCTGAAAAAAAAAATGATCTACTAAAGTTTTATCAAATAACCTTTTCGTTCGAATTGGTTTGTACTTTATTTATTTTCAAAACGAAAAAAAAAAAACATATCTGCATCGCTACATGCATCTGCCTCATTAGTTCAATTATGACGACAACTTAATAAACAAAAAACCCACATCCCAAATAAACTATGTTTGCACAAAATATTAATGCACAAACAAACATTCAAGCCTCCACTTTTAGAACACTAATCTCTTGTTGACATTAATTTGCCTGCCATTAGCCACTTACAAATTTTGGTTTTGACTTCCGTTATAAATTTCCCAAACAAAAATACCAAATATTCATTTGCAAACCCGAAAATATTCATCAATTTTTGCGGGATATTCTATGGATAAATCAAATACGGGTAGGTACGAACGAGAATCATCCTTCAAAATGGAAGAAACTGATCAATTAGGAAGAAACCTTTAAGTTGAAAATACTTAACAGCATAATCGCAAACAGATGAATCAATCGACCACCACCGTGTTGTTGGTCCATTATCCCTTCAAGTCGTGTCGTCAACAACAACAACTACTGCCGTAAACGTGCAACCACCGCCGACGATGAAGATGATGATGACGACGACGGACATCATGAATTCTGATGTTTGTTCGTCTGTCTGACTGAAAAATAATGCCAACAATATTGATATTTCGGCTACCGTCGGTATTGCTGTATAAGTGCCTTTCCGATACCGTCGCATCTTGCCTACAACGACTTTACTCCTATCATGTATCATAAAATCTTAATAAGGTGTGCAAACAAATCCGTGTCCTCGGCGGATGCTGTTGTGTTACCGCGCGATTCCCTCTCAATGCACCCATTCGCTCTTCAGACAAAAGTCGAGGTCGACTTTTGGATTACTCCAAGGCAGAGGTTAGGTTATAGCATCTCAAGATATAAACACTTTCCGAATCTTCATCGAATCTTTATTGTTGTTGTTGTTGTCAATTTTCATTCGGAATGGTAAAGGAAAAATGTTTCTTCAGTACACAGTCCCGAGTAAACAAAACAAAAAAAAAAAGTCGATGGAAAAAAACAAGTAGCCCGACTAGTAGCTTACTAATGTGCATCTTTATTCCAGCGTGTGATGATGACCGCTTTATGTACCATAAGTGATTTTCACTACTCCTTCATTTTTGGACTCCCTTTGAGCTATTGTTGTTCATCATCAGATCGGAGACCTCCAATGGTCCGAAGAAATATACATACGTCTACCGCTTTGCTACCTATCATACTTTTGTGGCCTTAACAAATTTTAAACAAATAATTTTGTCGGCTACTGGCTTTTATATTTATCAAATGACAGATATTTGTAGATACCTTTGAGCTATAACACGACTAGATACCTGTTTGGTGATGAGAGATTTACTTAGTTTTGTTTGTTTACTGATTCCATTAAGCTTTAGGCGATTTATTTAGATTTTTAGAGACTCTCTTTGAACTTGATGAGTTTTTGGCAGCAAGCCATATATATTTTCAACTTTGATAAAGACCAAAAGTTTGCGTAATTCGGTGAACAAAATTCAAATTAAGCTTAGTGTAGTATTAAAGATCAGTTAAGTGGTGTTGAAAAAGGCGTTGACAATGATTGTAATGATGTTTACCTATCTGGGTGGTCTTGGCCCAAAGTCATTGATGAAGAGTGTTTAACACTTATTTATAGCTTTTGATGTTATTGTAGGGGAAAATGATTTTTAAGGTACCTTATTCTAGTTAATTTTGTTGCGATGAAATTCGTTCCAGAAAAAAATGAAATTTGTGTTTTATTTTACCGTTAAATGAAATTTTCTTAGTAGCTGACGTAGAAATCTTCTACCGTTTATTTGGAAAGAACTTTAGTAGGTATTAGGTTCATAGGCACTTAAAAACGCGATATTCGACAAGTGACATTTTTTTTTTCTATTATTATAAATCATATTGCATTAGACCTTAACTAAAATTACAACTTGAGGTATAGTAGAGTAACTAAAGCAAATTATTAGGGAACCCGGCCGAACAGCTCTGATTTTGACGATTTTTTTTTTCAAACGTAGGTAATTAAAAAAACTTTAAAGTCTACAGATTAAAAATTGCCGGTGTTGCCGTATTGTTTTTTAAAATTAAAATTAATTTTTTTTTAACTTAACCATTTTTTTTTTGCTTAAATTTCATAAAACAAATGATAGCAAAAGATTCTCTAGGTAATTTAAGGAAAATATATAAAAGGCAGTAAGGGACAATCTTCCATCGTTAAAGCGATAAATGCAATTTTCTAACATTCTGACCTCAAACACAAAAACAATATTTTGAAAACAACGGCAACACCTACAATATTTTAAAATACATTTTTAAAAAGCCAGAAGCTCATTCTTATCTCTTAAATTTAAATCCACTAAATTTAATCAAGACTTTTTGAAAAAATGGTCCTCAAACTCAGAATTAAAAAAAAAATGTTAGGTATTAGAAAAATTTAAAATGACTTTTTTCAAAACTTTTTCTAATAAAATATGAATTTATTTAAAAAAAATTTTTGGCCATAAATATTATCAGTTGAATTTCGAAGCAAAAAAAGTAAAATATATCACACTTTTGAAAAAAAAATGAAAAATTACTTCAATTTCAATGGTTTTTTTTTTTATTAAAACTAAATGTTTGCATTGAAATAATTAATTTTCTCAAAGACTGTGGTAAATAGGAACTTTAAATTTTTGCTATTTAACTTTCAACAGTAAGGGTTATTAAATGAATAAAAAATAATTTTATGTTTAGATGTTGAACTTTAAAAAAAAAATAAGTTACATTTTTTTTCAAAACTTTTATTAAAAAAAGTTCTTCGAAAATGAAATACTTTTTAATTTTTTTCATAAACAGTAATACATATTGACATTTCCTTTTATAATTTGAAATAATAATAAATGCGGCCAAAAAAATTTGAAAATAAATGCATTTTATATTACGACCAAGTTTAAAAAACGACATGTTAAAATTTTTTCAATAATTTTTTTGTTTCAAAAATCTGAGTTCAATTACCATTCTTTCAAAAGCCGTTCATTCAATTAACTTAATTTTAATTTTACATATATGACTAAGCTTCTAGCTTTTAAAAAATGTATATTTGAATATTGTGGGTGTTGCCGTTGTGTTCAAATATTTTTTTTTGTGTTTGAAGTCAATCAATAAGAAAATTGCATCTATCGCTTGAACTATGGAAGATTGTCCCTCACTCCCATATATTTTTTTTCCTTGAATTTCCTAGACAATCTTTTGACATCAATTAATTCATGAAATTTAAGAAAATTTTTTGAAAAAAATTTGTTTTTGTTCACAAAAATCTTCAATTAAATTTAAAAAATCAAAACGGCAACACCTGCAATTTTTGATCTATAGACTTTAAAGTATTTTTAATAACCGACGTTTGAAAAAAAAGATCATCAAAATCTAAGCTGTTCGGCCGGGTTCCCTAATATTGCCAATTTTTGAGCTTTAGTTACTCCACTAGTAACAATCTTTTCAATAAATAATTGCTAGAAAATCAAAGCCCTGATTTTGAAATTCAGCTTTCGGCTGCCTTGTTGTTCTTAGACGTTCTACACGAATCATTGGCTTTTTGGGACCAGTTACAGATTTTACTGTCTCTTCGAAAAAAACACCTTTTCACCTAAATTTTTTTATGAAAACTCTTTATTCTTGCTTTCTATTCCAAATTCAATGTTTTCACCCAATTTCATTAGGGTTACCCATCATTTTTGTTTTCACTCAAAAAAACACCCTTTTAACCATGATATTTTTATAGACACTGTAGATTCTTGTTTCTTATCTCAAAAGTAACTTAATTCCTGAATTTCACTTGGGTACCACTAGTATTACTCTAGTATTGCACACTTTTTCAAATATACACATATTTTCTCTACACCTAAAAAAAACACCTTTTCACATGAAAAAAATTTATAGTTTTACTTTATTCGTAATTCCCATGGGAAAGACAACATTTTTAATAAATTTCGTAAGGTTAACTTTTATACTATTGATTTTATCGGACTTATCGCGGATTTCCCTTATTTCCCCAAAATAGCACCCTTCCACCTAAAATATCTTTATAGACTTCTTAGATTCTTGGTTTCTATTATAAATCAAACTTTTGTACCAATTTTCATTGGTGTAACAATTTTTTCCCAGTTTTTGTGCTACTAATGGTACAAGAAATTTTTGTACACTTTATGGATTCTTAATTCTTATACCAAACAAAATTTTTTCACCAAGTTTTAAAAATTAATAAAATATAGGTCAGCTGTCATGATACCTTTCTCACACACAACACAACCCACCAAAAAAAAAACACCCTTTTCCCAAAAATATTTTTAACAACTTTATGAATCCTTTGTCCCTGCTTTATCTAAAACCTTCATCCCGAATTTTGTCAGTGTAGCATGTTTTTCACATAGGTTTCTGTTATATTTTACCTGTTGAAGTCAAAAAACAAGCACCCTTGTTTTTAATCGGCAATAACTTTTCTTAGAGCAATCGTATTGACTTTATTTTTATGTCATTAGATTCAGCATCAAAAAATACTTTGAAAACATGTGTCATATGATGATTGATGATATTCGACAAACAATTTTTTTCAGTATATTTTTGACCTTCACACCCTCCCTCTTTTCCGCGAAAAAACACCCTTTCACCCAACTTTTTTTACTGCAGACAACAACCGAATACTTTTATTAATTTTTAATAATCCTTTATTTTTGAAGGGTCAAAAATTAATGAGTTAAAAAAAAATTTCCCTGCAAACCAACAAATTAAAAAATTTTAGTTCGTCCTTAGTTGTTGCATATGCAAAGTAGGTACTATGTTACAAAAAAAAATTCACTTATTGAAAAATTAATTTTTTTAAAACTTATTAATTTTTCTTGAAATTTTGTTTTGATATGCTCGTATAGGTTCTAAATTTTTTCTGAAACATTTTTGAAAACTTTGTAGATATACAAAATATGATTTTTTTGAAAAATGGCTCAAACATATCTTGAAAAAAAAATCCAAAGTTTTTTGTTGTAGGTAAACAAACTGAAATGGCGTTTGGAGGGCAAAACCATTCAACAAAGTAGGTATTATCTTAATTTTAAAAACAATTTTTAATATTTTATTACATTTCTCAAAAGATTGATGTTAAATTAATATTAAAATTAGTCTTTAATGAATGTTATAAACAGCTGAAACATTCTAAACTACTTTTACCATGAAAGCAAGTGCGATCTAATCTTGCATTTTTTTTTTGATTAAAACAAAAGTTAATACATAAATATTTATTCAATAATTCAAAATATAAATTTAAAATATACAATTAAACCAGAGCAACACAAATCACAGCTATTTATTGTATGTGTATGTATTTCTCTGAGTCAGAGTCAGTCCACTCACATCTTCCCACTACCATACAAAGCACAATCGTAAAAAGGCTAATTAAAACTGTCTTAAAGAAGCATAACCGCATAAATTCTGGGAAATTGAAGAATACAATCGCGGTCACTGTTTGAAACAATTCAACGGATTTATAAAAAAAATATAATTCTATCGAATGTACGAGTATACATTTGATCTAACATATGCGGGGCATAGGGTGGTTTTTCTTTGTTTTTGTGTGTTTCTTCTTGAATTCAAAGGCGGTATTTTCATGTTTTTTTTATTTTTGAATTTTTTACTATAAGATACAGTCACAGTTCATTAATATGATATATTCATAAGTCGAGTTCAGCCCATTCAAAAAGGGTAAAAGCCTTAGTTATGTTCAGTTTTTTTTTTTTTACACAGACATTTTGTATTTTTTGTATATTTAGTTTACGTACATATCTATAAATTTGAATTTTTCTACAATAGTAATTGTAAATTTAATTAAAATTAAAAAAAAAAAATAAGAAACATACACCGACTATTTCCAATTTTAAGATAAATACAAAACTAAGCCTACTTTTATTTTGTATTTTTTAATTAATTAAAAAGAACTTAAAATCTCAATATCTTTTCGAGCTTATTTTTTTAGTGATATTTTTTTATATTCTGCTATTTTTTGTAAGATTATATTTTACCTCAACATATTAGCCCTTACCAGACATTTTCATTAAGCTATAAATCACAAAAAAAAATTAAATTTTGATGAGACGTGTCGCCAAGCAAGCATCAAGATGTTTTAAAATAATTCTCAACAATTTGAATTATTATGTTGGAAGAACGTCAAACTAAATGTCTAGTCAACATGTCGCTCTCCATCAGCAAGCATATCAAATGATAAGAAAATCATGTTGAGCTCCCATACCTATAATACAAGCATAACGTATTGACAACCTTTTCATGACCTTTATGGTTTGAGATTCCAGATAACCTTTGGTTTGATAACTGCTTCCTATATTAATTGTGTGTTTTCCCATAATTGACAATACTAATTATACGGTTTAGTGATAGAGTTGTTAATTTATTTGGTTCAATAAATAAATGTCTCCTGCTCGTACGATTTGTTTTTTTTTTTTTTTTGTTATTTGCTATAAGTTCTGTTTATAATTTGTTCATCATATCTTCACCAAGGGAAGATATGATGAAAAATCTTGATGTATCAATCAAGCATATTCAAAAAAACGATAGTGAAAACTACATTTTGCGACTGAAATTTTTTCTTTCACCTCTGATTTTTTAGGAAGTTCTCAAGATATTATTTGTCTCTGGTTTTAAAAAAATAAGAAGAGTTCTAGATTGTTATTATTAACGAAAAATTTCGTGAGCTTTATCGGCATAATTCGAATTTTTTTTAAAACATTTTGGGAATTTGAGGGTTATCTTTTAAACATAATAAATTGGGGCTCTAATAGGGTTCGAATGTTAATGTATTTCAGAGATATAAATCCAGTCATAATAGGTGTTAACCCTGGACATAATTCAGCCTGAAGAAAATCGGTACATAAATAACTACGGGCAGGTAATGTAGTTACCAGATAAAAGGTTATGGCTATGATTCTGAAAACCTTGAACCGACCAAAGACAAAATTAAAGCGTTTTATTTTTCATGTACAAAATAGACGCAAAATAAAACAAAAACAATAAGATTCTCTATGGTTTTCAACCAGGAAGGAGACCTTATTAAAATAATCGAGTTTTCCTTATTGTTTTAAAATCCTCACTTGTAGGGTTTTGAAAAAAAAAAAACGACAAATAGGCCGGGAATCGAACTAGAGTCTTTAAATCTTTAGTCGCACACCTTACCACCTGAACCAACCTGCTATGAAAATATTGATCGCGATTTTTGTTCTAGTGCCAAGATGAAAACTTTTTAATAAGATTTTCTCTACAAAAAGAATAAGAAATCCTTATAGAAAAACCTTATTAATCGCTGCTTTTAATAAGATTTCCTTATAAAATATATGGGCAGTAAAACAATAAGGCAATCTGTTAGTTTTTAGGTTTTCATATTTTTCTCTGTGTTGTAGTTCTGATTTTTGGCAAAGTTGTTTATCCAATGAATTATTGTCAAAAATGTATAAACTTTCGGTAAATACCCGAGTTTTATTTTTTATCCCTTCAGGATAAATCACCTGCGTTCAAAAAATAAAATGCACGACTGGGTCGCACGAACTTGCTCTTAGAGTTAAAGTTGCTTAAATTTTTAAGACTTTTTATATAGAAATTTGAAAAAAAAAAATAAAATTCGTTTAAAAAAAAAAAAATAAAATAAAATCTGAAATTAAGTTGCCCTCCAAAACAAGTATGCAGTTTTGATTGATATATTAAGATGCATTTTTAGAAAAAAAATTTTAAAAATCGTTAGAGCCGTTTTTTAAAAAACTAATTTTTTATAAATAATTTTTTGGAAAAAAAGTTTTAAAATAATATTGGTATGCCATTCTTTAGAAATCACTAATCAACATCTAAAAACAAAATTTCAAAAAAATTCAATGTCCCGTTTTCGAAAATTTGATTTTTCAAAAAAAAATTTTCAAAATTTTTTTAAAAATCCAAAAATTATTTTTTTCAAAATCTTATTTTTGGTTTATATTAAAATTATATAAATGCTTCTTCACAAAAAGTTTGGTTGAAATCGAATAAGCAGTTTCGAAAATAATCGGATTTGAAAAAAACGGTTCTATGGCCGGTACCGTTAATAATGATTTTCAAAAAAAATTTTTTCATTAGAAGATAGACCTTAGCTCAAAACTAACATTTGAATTTTTTAAACAAAATCGTTAGAGCCGTTTTTGAGATATTTCAATTTTACTTAAATCGGTATATGACAAGTACCGTTATTTTTGGTCCAAAAAAATTAATTCCAAAAACCCCTCTAGAGAGTCGCCAAATAACGCTACATACCAAGTTTGGCATTAATCAGTCCATCCGTTTAGGCTGTAGGTCCTTATACAGACAGACAGACAGACAGACTGACAGACAGACTGACAGACAGACTGACAGACAGACTGACAGACAGACTGACAGACAGACAGACAGACAGACGGACTTCCGGGACCCACTTTTTTGGCATTGTCTACCATCGTAATGTCATGGAAAAATGTTATCTCAACTTTTTTTTTTTTGTACGAATGCATAACTTGATATATAGTACATATAGGTACTATATATCAAGTTATGCAAGTAAAAATACTGAAAATATTATGTGTAGAAGTGATAGTGACATCAAATTGTGAATAAACTTGTTACAAATTTGAAACAATATCCATTCAACACTTATTTGTTTGTTAAAATTCGATCACTTTTATTTGATATTTATTAATCGATTTTAACAAACATTTACCAAGATTACAATAAAGTATATCTTAAATAAAATGCACGACTGGGTCGCACGTACTTGCTCTTGTAGTTCAAAGCATCTTTATCTTAAATATCTATTGGAAATTTAAGATTTTGTGAAGAAAAAAAAAAAATAAAAACAAAAAAAAAAATCGAAAGTTAAAAAAAATCAATTTTTTAAAAATTGTTTGAAAAACTTTTTTTTTTAATTTTTTTTTACATTTTACACTTCAATACCTATGATGTCTGTAAATTTTGAAAAAATTGACTTATGCTTTGATGAAATATATGGACTTAAAAAACATGTCAATTTTTGAAAAACGGCAACGCCATATTTCCGCTCTTGGCATTTTTTGAGAAAAACTAAAAACGCAGTTTTGTTGGAATCAATAAGAGTACTGTGCACACCAAATTTAAACGAAATCGTTAGAGCCGTTTTCGAGAAATTTGAAATACCTCGAAAACGTTATATGGGAGATATGCGTTAAATTGGAGATATTAAAAAAATAAAAAAAACGGACCTAGGGAATTACGTAAAAATCATCTGTACCAAGTTTCAAGCAAATCCATCCACCCGTTTAGGCCTTAGCTCGATGTACAGATGGACGCACAGACGCACAGACCGACGGACGGCATGACGAAAACCACTTTTTTGATATTCTCCATCATCGTAATGTTGGTTTTGATTAAAACCTCGATTTTTTTTTTCTACACGAAACCAATACTTGACCTATAGAGCAAGTAAAAACGTAAATGTGATTTTTGAAAGTAGTTACAGTTAAATTTTAACGATTTAAATAATTAAACAATTTGGTTGATTTGAGTTAAAGTTCAAGTTAAATAATTTAAGAAAAGAATTTAAGAAAACAATTAAGATTACAACAATTAAAACAAAATTTTAACCAATTTAATTGAGGCTATGAGAGCAATAGTGGCGTAACCGGTTTTTTTTTCAAAAATGAGTTTTTCATAAGAACTTGGTCTCTTAATATATCTACTTTATTACAAAAATAGATTTATGCAGCTAGATACACTCAGAACTAGATGGCACTCAAAAAAGTGTTGTTTTGAAAAACCCTGTATCTTAAATCACTCGTAGCTCAAAACTTCCTCTTTGTGGCTTACGCCACTATTGTTCTCATAGCCTCAATTAAAGAATTAAGAAGTCCTAACGCGTATAGATTACAGTTGCCAAAATCTTAATCTATTCAACTAGTATGCATACCTTCAAGATCATCGCGACCCAAGTTGGAAAAACTATATCCATTAAAATTTAAAAGGAATCTTAGTAAATTTTTTAAAAATATTTAAAATTGAAATAGATCTTTTTTAGAAATTTCTCAGCTCTTTTTATTGATATGTACAAGAATAACCGAAAATTTTTGTCAATTTTCAAAACGGTATCGAACGGTATTAAACGGTAATCGAAAATGCAGTTTTATTACAATCATTAAAGGTCACTTAATGCACTTTTTTTTTTAAATTGTACTAAAAGAGTTGGATGTCTAGTTTTAGGACAAATAATAACAATTAGCTATATTAAACAATATATTTTTACAAAAACTCATAACTTCATCAGATAGATTTATGCATACCACATATAAGAATCAAAAGAAAACAAGAAAAAAACACAAGAAAAACAATTACAATTCGTTCCACAAGTAAATGAGTGACTGTTTGATGTAAACGCGCCCTAGTCCCGGAATAATAAGTCAGTTTAAACGGTCCGTACAAATCCTATTTTAATTTTCTTTTTCAATTTAATGCATTGTGCTTGAGCACAACAAACTATGTATCTACTATGTATTATGTTTGTTTTAGGAGCATACATCTGATCTGCATTTCTCGTGAAATCTAAAAATTTCATTGGAGTCGCGCCCTCATATTACTCAAGTCCACAGAATGGGATGTCAACGATAGCAAAAGACAGCAGAGTGACGTTGTGCGGCGGCAACATTTCTTTTTTTTTTCTCATACCAGAAATAACATATTTTGTGGGTTGTTCTGCTGTTTAATTTGTATACATATTTTTAAAAATCTTATTGTGATCTTGTTTTGATAGGTATGACTGAATGAAAACATATGATAGACACAAAATATAAAAAAAAAATCTCACACTCGGAACTTTTTTTTTTGGCTTACAAGGAATTAATCTTTTTTGATTGATCATCAAAAAATGTCTCTAGACGCTTCCTTATCATGGTTATTTGTTTGGTTGTTTGTTTAGATGCTTAGAAATGATGGCCACACGCATTCAGAATTTGACATTTTGTCTTTAAAAATTTAGTATTTGAGTGGCGCTATCTACCATTTATAACTGTTTTGTTCGTTCTTGTTGATTCTCATCATTTCGAGGGATGGGTTTTTAGGGAAAACGAGTTTTAAATTTTGTCAAGGGTATTTTCAAAGTATTAGTATAAGTATGAAATTTTATTTGAAAAGTCAGAAGCATTATACATAGCTTTTCAATTCTTTGCATAATTCATTATTTTTTTTAGACTTAAAGTGACTTTGTCACCAACAAGTGTCAAGAGTTTTTTCCTGCCTCTATCACAACTATATTTTATTTAACCAGAAAATGTGGTGAAGAATTCTTCAAAAGACTTTAAAAGTATAAAAGTAAAACACGCATACCATTCGAAACAAAAAATATATATGTCACATGAACAAATTGCCAGTGACATGCTTTCTATAGCAAAAAGAACATTCAGCCATCCGAACAAAACGCGAACCTATCAACTGTGGCATTTGTGCACTTTTTGTTTATTTATGTAACATTCACGTCACTAAGTTGTACAAATGAATTGCCGCCTATGGCGAATACTTGACATTTTTTTCTTAAACAAAAAAAAATAATAAAAAAGCATGAGACATCAGTGTTCCTTGTGGTTTCTTCATCCTAGACACTTCTATATTTTAGAGTAAGAGTTTTTGTTTAAGTTGGCGCTTGAACTGTCTACCATTCGATCTTCGAAACGTCATGAATAATTTTTGCCAACATGACTAGGAAAATATATAATTAATTTTTCATGTTTAAGAGTTCTTTCGGGTGGGCAACATAGCACTCGAGTAGCTGGTGTACAAAATATGAAACGAAGAGTAGATTTCTTGTACGATCAATGTCAACTTCATGTTGACATCCAAATCATGTTCGCACATTGTGCGGTATAAGCACTACATGAATCCTAACTGCGTCTTGGTGGCATGTATCGTTACCAGAAAACAAACAAAATTTAGTTTGTCGTCTGACATTAATCAAAATAAGTTGACATATTTTTTGACTTGTATAATCTAGTGATCGTTAATTTGAGAAGATTGACTCTTTGTTTAGAAGTAAATATGTTGTTATGAGTTAAACGCTTAAATAATATAAATGTGTTTTTAAGTGATTTCGTTTGATATTCAACCACACTTCAACTACGTGTTATAAAAGTAGTGAAAGAAGATAATCCTTATTCAAATGATTTGATTTGATCTGTGTCGGATTTTTCAATATCTAAGCTTTTGACCGAAAGTTTTGCAAGTTTATCAAGTGAGGATAGCAGTGCAGTGGTATCCTGTAATCCATTGAAAGCAAACGCGCACTCTATAGTCACCGAAGGGACACTTGTACAGTGATTTTTTTGTTTTCCTTAAAAAAAAATTAGACATAATTCCACATAAAATAATTTTTAACGTCAAGTTAATTTTTTTTTTGAAAGTGTTTTACCAATAATGTTTTGTTAAGTTTAGTGTTCTTAACACTATATAATGAAATGTCATTCTTAAAAGTATAAACGTGACTATTAAAGGGAAAAAAATATTTGAATTTGGATCACTGTGGTGTATGCGTAATATTTAGTTCAGTATGAAAATTTAAGAAATTAATATACATTTTATACCCTAGAACGCTTACAAAAAAGGTGGATTGCTCTAAAAGAAACGAAATTATAGGTATTTCTATTGGGTGCAAAGTTGCAAAAATAAAATGAAATATTGATCGACACATAAAAACAAAGTTTTAACAAAATTCATTGATCAGTTTTCAAAAAAATTATTTTTCAAAAGAAAAAAAAACACTAAAGGGCCACTTAAAGGTTTTAAAAAAAAATTTCATTGAGAGGATTGTTTTTGTGTCACGTGTTGTACGAAAAAAGAAGTAATTTTGATGTAGGGTTGTTCTTATTAGCTCAGGGAAATTAGTCAAAATATGGGCATGAAATCGCATTTTTCGCGGGACAAAATTTTTTTCATGGAATGTGTTCGGGTGGTTGTCCTTATCATAAAAGTCAATTTGTTGGGATAATTGGAGGTTGGGAACAGCCGCCATCTTGGAAAAGAGATTGGTATCGTTTTTAATGAATAGCTCCATTGTTATTCATTTTAACAAAAACTGACAAAGGTAAGACTTATTAACAATAAAATTATCTAAAAAATCATATACAAAACAATTCCGTGAGTTGATTAAATAAAATTTTATAGTTGGTCAAAGTGCGTGTTTGTATCGCAAGGTTGGGGCAAAATGATATTTGTTCATATATCTGACGAACTTTTGATTTGTTTGGATAATTCTTCAAAAATGAACTATAGTATTTATAATTATCTATAAAATGAGACCACAATCGTTATTGTGACCATCATATTGTAGAAGTAATCTAACTCCGAAACTCTCCATGTACTAGTCAAAAGTGAGAAAAAAGCTAGTTTTTTGCAAGTAGGCCGAGCAAATTTTGGGAGTAGAGGTACAACCAAAATATAAGTACGCAGTTTTGCAGCCATACGCGTCTTAATATCGATTTCAAATGTCTGACAACTCTAATTTTGTGCTTTATACGGTTTTCGGGGGGGTTAAATAACTTAAGTTTTCCACTTAATGTGAATGGGCTAAATTTATACTTTTTGAAATTATAAATATACAAGCTGGTGCTTTATTATTTTTCCTAAATCTGGAGATCTCAATCTCTGCGATCGGGTTAATAGAACTCACGATATAAGCTTTTTTAACTAACCATATCACGCTTTTCAATTCAAATAAACAAACAAAATCTAAACAAAAAAGCCTCTAAAACATAATCGCATCAACGGCTTATATCTTGAGTTCTATTGGTCACATCCTCAAGATTGGGGTGTCTAGATTTAGGAAAAATAATAAAGCACCAGCTTGTATATTTATAATTTCAAAAAGTATAAATTTAGCCCATTCACATTAAGTGGAAAACTTAATTTATTTAACCCCCCGAAAACCGTATAAAGCACAAAATTAGAGTTGTCAGACATTTGAAATCGATATTAAGACGCGTATGGCTGCAAAACTGCGTACTTATATTTTGGTTGTACCTCTACTCCCAAAATTTGCTCGGCCTACTTGCAAAAAACTAGCTTTTTTCTCACTTTTGACTAGTACATGGAGAGTTTCGGAGTTAGATTACTTCTACAATATAATGGTCACAATAACGATTGTGGTCTCATTTTATAGATAATTATAAATACTATAGTTCATTTTTGAAGAATTATCCAAACAAATCAAAAGTTCGTCAGATATATGAACAAATATCATTTTGCCCCAACCTTGCGATACAAACACGCACTTTGACCAACTATAAAATTTTATTTAATCAACTCACGGAATTGTTATGTATATGATTTTTTAGATAATTTTATTGTTAATAAGTCTTACCTTTGTCAGTTTTTGTTAAAATGAATAACAATGGAGCTATTCATTAAAAACGATACCAATCTCTTTTCCAAGATGGCGGCTGTTCCCAACCTCCAATTATCCCAACAAATTGACTTTACCATCCGAACACATTCCATGAAAAAAATTTTGTCCCGCGAAAAATGCGATTTAATTTACTAATTTCCCTGGGCTATATCAAGTTTCTGCCAGTTTATTCAAATTTGTATTTAAATTCTTTTGTTTCTGATCCAAAATATTCTTATCTTGTAAGTAATATTTTTTATATTGAAACAATTAGTGTATCATGGATCCGACAATGTTTTGTTTCTAATTACTCAACAAGACAAGAGTTTTTTTTAAAACAATTTGAAACAAATTCTTAAAACCTATGTTGTTATAAGAGTTAAACATTACTTTGAATAAAAGAGAGTAAAGATTTGTAATCTCACAGTTTTTTCTTTATATTCTTATTTTTCTTCTCTGTTTTTTTCACTTTTTTCCGTGTACTAAACATTGACAGGTAAAAAATTTAAATCTGGGATACATTTTTTTTTGTTAGAATTTTATATGGGACCTAGATCTTTTTTGATCTGCAAACTATAGACTTTAAGAACCAAACCAATTATAGATTGCAAATATTAAGAATCATATGCTTAGTATATCCAAAATAGAAATGTTTGCATTATTTTTTCGAGGTTCACTATCTCATTTGCATTAGTATAGTTTTAGAGGTACTTTTGTCGTTTTTTATTGGATTTGAAAAAGTAACGGCATAGTTATGTTGGATGTTTCCATTTAGAAAAAAAATTATTTTTCTCACATTTTGTTTCCTGAATTCAAGCTCAGATATCTTAAAAATTACAAGACAGATTTTGAAAGTATTCTGATCATATAACACAACACAATACCATCTTTTTTTTTATATCAATCCTAAGCTGCATAATGCAATATTTATTGACAATAAACTTCGACATGCACTATTTCCAACTGCACCTAATTAAACACGTCAATATTCAAACCTTTAATTAAAGTGTTTTAGTTTTTTTTTTTCTTCTTCTGAGTCATTCCTACTCAGTTCAAAAGCAGCTATCGATATCCGATTTCATTTTTACATAGAAAATGTTCCGCGTATTATTATTCGATTAGTTCCACACACTTGTCAGTAATAAACTTGGAATTGTTGATTTTAATAACCAAACTCTAAAAGGCAATGTGTGGAAGCAAAAATAATGAGTGGTGTTTCGAACAAAGAGAAAAAATAAATAAGTTTAAAAAAAAAAAATCACACATTGTTCAAACGTGAGAAATAAGAAGAAGTTGCGTCCGTGACTAAGATGCATTGTAATAGCAAGTGGCCCTTTAACAATGTTCAATAGTTCTTACAGTGTTATATGCATATAGAGATGTGTAACAAGTTGTAGTAAAAGGTATAGTACAAGCTCATGAATGAGAGACCTTAGTACGCGTCATGTTATTGTTTTGTTTTATTTTTGTTTAACCATGCCAGATGGATAGAATTAGAGTATCTGGATCAAGAAAATAAACTATTTTGTATATTTGTATGCATATTTTGAGAAATTTACGAGATAGCTTCTGTTTGCATCTACAGAATTATGCTCGATGACTTGTGAAACAATAGAAAAAAATCAAACAAAATGTTGTGGTTTAGTGATTTATTTTACTTGGTGACAAATTCAGTTGTGACACAGAGACAGAAATCTTTGAAGTTACCAGCACCCCCAACAACCAACATCGTAATCGGCGGAGCGATCCAAGGACTTGGGAGTCTAGTGAACAATGCTTTGGAAAAATTGAATTTCACTATTTCCCTATTGTGAGTTCCTGGCTTTTTTTTTGGATAATTTTTGAAGTGATGGACAGCTAGTATAAATGTAAAATCTCTTCGGCTGAAACTTTCAAGAAAATTTTAAAATTCTAGGCGAACAAAAATATTTCGGGAATTTCCACTTGAAACTCTCAATATATGTATGGCTGAATAAAAAAAATTAAAAAAAACTAAAACTATTGAACCACATAAAAGTGACACCGGCGAAAATATACGTTATGAATGAGTTGTGGTATTACAGTCGCCTTACATGATTGTTTATGCGATAGCCAAAAATCCCTGCAAAGGACTTTTTTGCTACTAGTAACCAAAATTGTAAAAAATAAAATGCACGACTGGGTCGCACGTACTTGCTCTTGTAGTTCACAGTATCCTTATCTTAAATATCTATTGGAAATTTAAGATTTTGTAGAAAAAAAATCAAAAAAAAAAAAAAAAAAAAGTTTAAAAAATAAATTAAAATTTTTTTTTTTTCAAAAATGTTTTTAAAAATATTTTTTTTTAACATTTTATACTTAATGATCTCTGTAAATTTTAAATAAAATAACTCATGCTTTGATGAAATATTATGAACTTAAAAAATATGTCAATTTTTGAAAAACGGCAACGCCATATTTGATCAAAATCGTTAGAGCGGTTTTCGAGAAATTTGCAATACCTCGAAAGCGTTATATGGGAGGTATGCGTTAAAATGGAGATATTAAAAAAATAAAAAAAACGGGTCTAGGGAATTACGTAAAAATCATCTGTACCAAGTTTCAAGCAAATCCATCCATCCGTTTAGGCCCTAGCTCGATGTACAGATGGACGCACAGACCGACGGATGGCATGACGAAAACCACTTTTTTGATCTTCTCCATCATCGTAATGTTGGTTTTAATTAAAACCTCGATATTTTTTTTCTACACGAAACCAATACTTGCCCTATAGAGCAAGTAAAAATGCTATTTGTACTAGTTTTGTTTGTTTATATTGTTATATCATTTGGGCCAAAATACTATTTAGTGCCTAAAAAATTGTTCCTTTGGACAGTGAATTTTGAAAAAAAAAAATATGGACATTTTTGTCAATATATTTTCATATATTTTAGTTGACATAGAATTGTTATGCTTTAATCTATTATAAAATAACATTTGCACCGATATGTTTGAAATGATATTTCTATATTTATGACCAGTTTAAACAGAAAGTGATCAAAACCAAAAATTCTGCGTTACTTCACTGCAAATTTCAGTTGTATTTGTAAAATCATATAATTAAGCTCTCTGTTATTCCTGTTTGACACTATAGGAACAACGTAAGTCTTCTATGAAGTTAAATCACAGAAAAATTAATTTCAACTAAATATTCTTAATAGTTTATTACCAAAAATCAGCTTTAAAACTTTAAATACCACTGCGTTACCAAGATAACCCACAATGTTACCGTGATTTTTAAACAATTCGATCCAAATTTGGGTTTCAAACTTGTAAAAGAAAATAATGTTAATTTTATAACTCAATTATAGTTTTTCTACTAATTTGTAATTTTTCTTCAAGAAAAATGAAATTCAAAAAAGGGACATTTTTTTAGGCACTAAACAGTATTTTGGCCCATTTTTTATTTACGAGGCTGAAGAAATATTTTTAAATTTTTGATTTGTATTTGAAAGGTGTTTTTTGTGTTTATTTTTTAACATTGACGACTGATGAACATTTTTTTTAATTATTGAGTGCAAATGTTTATTTAATTTGGATTAGAGTTTGTTAGCAACTTGGCCAAAGGTGTAATTCACATATTTTGCACGTTTTCCAACATACACTAGGGCGTATACGTATTATTTTTTTTCTTTATCTTTTTTTAACCGCATAATGCAAGAATAGGGGAGAAGAAGACGTTTCATCCAATTAAAAAATTTAGATTCATGTAATCATTAAAACTAATTTTAAAGAATTTAATTATGCTGAATGTAATGAGACCCCAAACGACCACTCTAAAAAGATGAATATTTTTTGAGTAGGGGTAAGCTTAAACAAACACTGTACCTCTTAGAATTAAGAATGCCGTAAAAGATAAAAATATTCGGCTTTTCCATAGTTATCGGTCAATCTTCTTCAGTTGCAAGTTAGATGATATTTAAGGAAGTGCTAAGAGCAGTGCGAAGAGAGATACATTTTTGATTCCCGGGGTAAATTATAAAATTTTTCCGGGGTAAATTGTAACTTGATTTTATGGGTGAAATATGGTTTGTTGATTTCATTAAAAAAATAGATTTCTTTGTAACCTATCATTATTTTGAAATAGTTAAAGTATCTTATTTGGGGAGGGTTACCTCTATTATTAGATTCAAATTGCAACCTTAGCTTGAAACCGTAGGATGAGGTCATTATCCGATAGAATCATAGCCCTATATGAATTTGTTTAACGAAACTTAATTAAGAAGTTGATTTTTGATAAAATTAAAAATTGATATTAAAGTATTTCTCTTATTTAAAATTGAGAAGTAACAACAACCAAACGCAAAAATCTAACAATAACAAAAAAAAAAATGCAAATCAACACAATAAGTTTGAACTTTGCACGTTTGTGCATTTCTGCTATTATGACGTAACTTCCTCATCTATTTCACATCCGTGATTCCTAGAATCATCATGCCATACTCTGTTCTAACAATCGGAAACAAAGATCATTTATACAAACTATGTTAGACATGTGCGCTTGTTTAACATGTTGCTAAACTAATTATAAACAAAACCACTCACTCTCTATGGACTTCTATTAATTTACTTTTGTTTTCTTTTTTTTTGTTTCTTTCATTGCAGAAAATCAGTGCCCTCAATATGGTGAGGTCAACCAGCTGGGTGGAGTGTTTGTGAATGGACGTCCCTTGCCGAACAATATACGATTGCAAATAGTAGAATTGGCCAGACGGGGAACTAGACCCTGTGATATTTCTCGTCATCTACGAGTCAGTCATGGTTGTGTGTCGAAGATTCTTGCACGATATCATGAAACTGGATCGATTTTACCTGGAGCTATTGGAGGCTCGAAGCCGAGGGTGACAACCCCAAAAGTTGTCAACTATATTCGAGATTTGAAGCAACGTGATCCGGGTATTTTTGCATGGGAAATACGTGATCGTCTACTGAGCGAAGGTGTTTGTGATAAGACCAATGTGCCAAGTGTGAGTTCGATTTCGAGAATTCTTCGAAACAAATTAGGTTCGATGCCACATCATTCGCCGACAACGCCATCAGCGGCACACCATCATCATCACACGCACCTGTACAATTCGCTCTATCAAAGCTACCCGCCTTATGCCATGAGATCGGTGCCCTGTAATTCTCCATCCCCACCTCAAGGTCAACTTAGGCCCTCACACTGTTGGCCATCATCACATTCTGTCCAGGATATTCTTGCCCATCAAGCTCAAGCGGCCAATAATGCCTTGAGAAACAGTTGCAATGGGAATGTAGGTGCTCTTCCAGCCATGCCAACGGCCGGATCACCCGTAGCAACGCATCTTGGCGTAGACGAAACCAACTACTACATGTACATCCAAAATGCAAGTATGATGCATCATGGCGGAATGATGACGACTGCGACGGGATTGTGAAGAAGTTAAATCATGTTTAAATTTAGATTAAATATTATTATTTTTTTGTTTTCCATAATTATTAATAAATTCGGTATATAAAATAGGATAAGAGTAATATATTTTTTTTTAGACTTTAAGTTGATAAAGGAATTATTTTGAGTATTGGTTCCGTTTAAGTTATTTCCTTAATGTGCAAGTTTTTTTTTAAACAAAAAAAAAGTATTATGTTGAGAATTTTGTTTTTAATAGGGAAAATGTACATTATAATTAAGAATAAATAAATAAATAATAATAAATAAATAGACATTACACTAAGATTAAGGTAAACCTTCTTTTTGTTTATTGGTTAAAAAAAAAATACCAACAGTGAAGCATTGAAAATACGTAATATTATAAATTATTAAATATGCCCACATCTAATGTGAATTTATTATTTTAAGGACCTATTTGCAAAAACTTTACCTATCAGATATGAGAAATAAAATGTTTACATGAAATTTATATTGATTTTGTTGTTTTTATAATAGCTGCGTTCCTTTGGAAATATTTATCTACTTTTTAGTACTTAAAACTACTTTGATCTACTTTGCTATACTGAAAAAGTAGTTCAAAGCAGCTTTAAGTACTAAAAAGTAGAAAAATATTTCCAAAGGAACGCAGCTAATATGATTTCTAAAACTAATGGAACTTTTAAAAGAAACAAGTACAAGTTCATAAAGTTCGTAATGTCACGCCTCATTGTTATCTAGTGTTCGATTTTTTTGAAAACTTGCCTATAGTAGGTACCTTTATCGCATTACTCGGCAAAACTACTCAAATTCTTAAAACACTTATTTTCCAATCAAAATAAATAATATACACTAACCCAAAAAACTAAAGGAGTGAAAAAAATTCGTTATTTTCCTAGTGAATTTCGATAAGGCTGCGTCGTATAGTGATTAAAATAAAATGCACGACTGGAGTCGCACGTACTTGCTCTTGCAGTTTAAACACTTTTATGTTAGTTTACTTTTAGATTTTAAGAGCTGCCTCTATATAAAATTAAAGAAATTTTTTTGATAGGAAGAGCCGACATTTAGGGAACAATTTTGTTAAATGAAAAAAAATGTTTTTTTATTTGACTTTTTTTTTGAAAAAAAAAAATAAAAATGCAGTCTTATTGCAATTGCTTTGAATACTACGTTTGCAAAGTTTAATCAAAATCGTTAGAGCCTTTTTCGAGTTATTTGGTATAATTTGAAAAATTTGTATGGGAGGTACACTTTTCTGAATTTTTTTGAGAAAAACTAAAAATGCAGTTTTGTTGCAATCGCTTTAAATATTACGTCTGCAAAGTTTAATCAAAATCGTTAGAGCCGTTTTCGAGTTATTTGGTTTGAATTGAAAAATTTGTATGGGAGGTACACTTTCTAATCGAGATATAAAAAAAAAAACAACTTTCAGAATTCTATAAAAATCATCTGTACCAAATTTGAAGAAAATCCGTCCACCCGTTTAGGCTGTGGAAATGTGTACAGATGTGTACAGATGGTTTTATTTTCCTTCATTTGTTCTGGTTATGAATTTTAGAAACAATATTTATTGAGCTTAATTTTTTTTACTCTTTGACGTTTTTTTTTTAGACTGCAATTAAGTTATCAAATCAAAAACCCTACTTTTGATTTAAACTTTTAATACCTCAACAACGTAATATTTTATAGAAAATTCTGAGAATATCTTCAAATAAAATGTAACGGGTGTGACTTTCTAACATCAAACCAGTTACATCTTATTTGAAGATATTCTCAGACAGCACAATAGTTAGAATACTTTTATAATTAGAAACAATGAAGCAAATTAATATACGAAGTGTTAATTTAGGTATTAAAATATGTACTTAATTTAGTTAATAGGTAAATAAATAAGAGTGAAAACATATGCCCAAAATATGCTCTCATGGAATTACCCTAACCTAAAACAAAGAAAAATTAAAAGTTTTCAAAAAATAGTAAAATTTTGAAGTAAAAAAAAAAAAACATTCCATATAATCCAGTCAAATAAGGGTTTGACCTCGGAATGAATGCTAATAGAAATTTTTTTGCTCAATACCTACGTTTTGGAATTCTATAACATACCTCAAAAGTTTAGAAAAATCTCATGTCCGCAAGTCACGATTTTCAAGGTCAAAGCGCGAAATGTAGATTTTCAAAATTAGCAAAAATAGACGATGGCATTATATACACATATGGTACATGATATCAAATAATTTTTTAATGCTGATTGCAAAAAAATCTAAAATCAAGGCAATCTGAAAAAAGTTATACCTGTTTTTCATCTGTCAACCCATATTATTATAACAGTTGCAAACTTACTACCGAAAAACCCTTAAAAGTTATGGTATCGGAACCAAATTTTGCATGAAGGTTTTGATATCCAATTTCATTAAGAATCAAAACAATGCAAAAAACATTCATATCTATGAAAAAATGGTATTTTTTGAGAAAAGGGGAAATTTTGGGATATGCACTAAAAATCATCCTGGTACAATCTTGGAATTAGTGCTAATAGGCTAATGTTTTTGTTTCTATCTTTGTTTGGATATTCTACAACTTATTTAAAAAATCTAAAAAAATCTCATGTCCGCAAGTTCTAACAAATGCTTAAAATCTTACGAAAAGTTAATGAATTAGTTCAAATTTGATATCAGATATCAGACAATATTTCAAATTCTAAAATTTGAATCAGATTAGTCCAACAACAACAAAAGCCAGGATCTCTCTTTGTTATTGTAACGCTAACAAATACAATGATCTAGGCTGGATCACGGGAATAATAAAACACAGCTATTATAAGAAAGTCGAATCTTAATGAGATCTATTCTTAAAGTTATTCAAATTTTTTTTTAAATCAATTTTTAAAAATCTTATCGAGATATACTTTTTCTGAAATTAAATATCGATTTAGTTTTTAGACACTCCCAATTGAAGGATAAACAATGGATGTAACTAAAGCAGGAACGGAATTATCTTGCTGATTCTTACTGTGATAATCTGTCCACTATCGTATCACTCAAAATATTTCCACTAAATGAAATGACTTAAAGTCTAGTTGTACTTATAAAATCATTTTTCAGGAAATGACGAAGTAAGTAACGAAGATACAACCATTCTTGTCTAATTGCAACTGATGTAAACTCTCCGCTATTGCATGTATTACAAAAATCATTAAATAAGTTGTAAAATGAAATGTACCACTCAAGGTTTTGTTTTAATTAAAATATAATAATTGCCTTGCAAGTAATCAGTAAACATCAACAGAGTCTTAAATAAATATATCTATTTATAAGTAATAAATTGATTCATTTGGATTCGATATTATCAGTTGTTTTTTTCAAGTGCATCAGGGGTTTACGCGCTAATGTTATCATTTTATAAGGAAATTGGTTATTACAAGAGGTGTTTCAATGATAAAACGTTTAATCAATTTTACTATAAATTGTGACTCTCTTCAATTATTGTCATCTTTATAAAGTTGAAACCAATCTGTGCAGTAATAACAGAGCTTACTATAATGAAATTCATTGGTAAAAAATATTTGTGTCCTTAAATTTTTTTATTAAATTAATTTGTTTTGTTTTCAATCTGTAGTTGTTAGCGCTTTCTTGTTAGTCTTGGCAGTAAGCTCGCTGGCTGCACCTTCGGGTAATGGTCAACCGGGATGTGCTACAAGCCAGGAAATTGAAACTGTATTATACAGGAATCTTTGGGATCCAACTGCCTACTGGAAGTGTACAGAACTTAAAGTACCTGCTTCAGCTGGAAGATGTCCAGATGAAGAAGCATTCCAGGATAGTGTTAAAAAGTGTGTTCCATGGGACCAATGGACTTGGGAACCTCTTAAAGCTCCACCAAGTGTACCAAAAGCTTAAAGAAAAAAAAAACGTTAATGATCTTTATACAAAAATTGAGGTTTCATTTTAAATAAATTTTAGTTGAGCATTTAATACATTATAATTATAAAATCTCCTTTAATATCCATATCCATATTTTTAATAAAGATGAAATTTTTTAACTAAATTCAATTTAATGTTTTTTTTGTGTAATCCGTTCTGCTCATGTATTGAAAAAGTACATGGTGCAAAAATGTTTCCAGGTTTTAAATTTATTAACGCAATTTGTTTAAATACTCGACCCCGTCAAATCTGTCTGGCTATGTAGTAAACCTTTCTAGAACTTTCTAGGTGATTTTGAATAAATAAGGAGTAACTAAAAGTAAAGTAAACAAACAGAAAAATTTTAATTTTTCATATTATGATTTCAAATTCTCATTAATACAGTCAAATAAGGTGAAAAAAGGGGTAAACCTCGGAATGAATACTAATAGATTTTTTGGCATCAGCACTAAAAATTCCTCTAAGTCATGTACCATATGTGTATATAATACCATTGTCTATTGCTAATTTTGAAAATCTCCATTTCGCGCTTTGACCTTGAAAATCGCGACTTGCGGACATGAGATTTTTCTATAGATTTTTGAGTTTTGAGGCATGTTATAGAAAGCCAAAACGAAGCTATTGAGCAAAAAAAATTTCTATTAGCATTCAATCCGAGGTGAAACCCTTATTTGACTGGATTACATCTGTTTTCGATAGGTAACAATTTCCAGAGTATGTTTTTTATTTTAAACTTAACTTTGGAGTGTCGAGAACAAAACGACATACGAATTTAAAAAAAGGTGAAAATTGATTGTACCCCCTTTTGAAAAGTCTCTCCTCAATAAGAATAAATTAATAAAATTGAATTGAGTACAGAAACCCCAAAAAACGATCATCAAATAAGTTTCACTTTTCGAAAGAATACATTTAGGCGTTTTTGTTTTTTTTTTTCGTTAAAATTAATTTTTTAGTTGAAAGGAAATGGTTTGAAAGAACGAATTAGGTTAAAAATATTATTTTTTCGATTCATATAATTTTGAAAGATTAAAAGCTTTCGAGAAGTAAAACATATAAACTTGAAGATAGGTTTAATTCTGTACAAGAAATGTTTCAAACATTTTTTAAGGGCAAGTATTATTTTCATGTAACAAATCGAGGTTTTAATCAAAACCAACATTTTGCCGATGGAGGAATGTGGTTTTTGTCATGACGTCCGTCGTCTTCGGTCTGTGCGTCCGTCTAAACACATTTCCACTGCTTAAACGTGTAACGGATTTTCTTCAAATTTGCTACAGATGATTTTTATACAGTGGTTGCAAAATAATTAGAAACAGCCTCATTAGTTTACAAAATGTCATTTTTTTCTTAAGTTCAAAAAAAAAAAAAAAACAAAATAAAACGTCCTTCAAATATTTATATATATTAAAAACATATGTAGGTACATACATTTTCGAATTATTTTTCCACCACTGTATACAGTAATTTGAATACCTCTTCCTTTTTGGAAGTCGGTAAAAATATCTCGTGTAAACAAATGTTTGAGTAACAAAAATTAAAACATTCATCTCGGTAGTAATTTACTAAAAACAAAAAATGGGAAATATCATCAAGTCTCAATTTGACAACGAGTAAAATTTCTAAGAGTACGAATGTAGCTCAACAAACTAGTATGGAATTTAAAAAAATATGCACAGTGAGACCGGGACTACCTGTAGACAGAAAGACTCATAGGGAGGCCAAAAAAACACGACCCCATCAATGGAAGATTGTGTTTTGGTACTGTATACAGTCGGCATTTTTTCAAAATTTCGGTGGATCTTAAAAGCGATCTACATATGTATGTAGATTTACAGGAAAAGTAAAAGGAAAGTAATCACGTCAAGATGATTAAGAAAAAGGCTCGTGAAAGACCTACAAAACTTATTTATCTGGACCTGCAGCTCGACGACACCTGTATCCACGTAGAAAAACCTGTCTGAGTCAAAGGATGGTATGCAAAAAAACTTTTTAGAATATTTTCTTGAGATCTAGTAATACATATATGGAGTCCAAAACAACGGTTAACAGGAAAACTATAAGAAATAATTTCGAAACGTTCTGTTGTCACATTCTCCAACGTAATTTGTTTAGTTCTTAATGGAGCTGTTTCCTGGATAATGCTGTGTTTTTTTGCGGGTTGGTGATGAATGACCAAAACCCATAATCCCAAAGAGAAAATCCCCAAAGCCAAAATCCCCAAGACAAGCCTGGGTATAGACAAAATCTCCAGGAAAAAATCTCAAAAAAAAAAATCTCCGAGCGAAAATCCCAAAATTTCAGATGCGCAAGTTGAGTATCAAGCAATCAAATCGCGCGCGCGATTTGATTGCTTGATACACAACTTGCGCATCTGAAATTTTGGAAAGACCTATTTTTACTCATATTTAATTGTATGCTGTGATAACTTGCCTCAAAAGATTATGCTTAGTTCAACTCGCTGTATAATTCCAGTATATTAGAATCATTGTTAAGGCACACGAATGGTAGGTCAAACAAGGAAGGTTCAAGTCACGGTTGTTTACACAATTTATTTTTTCTATTCCATTTTAAAAGAAGAACCTTTATGATTATAAAATTGTCGTGTTTAGTTCTGATTTTACTTTGACTTAGTGTTTTTTTTTTTATCATTCTATTACGTTTTTGTTTTTGTTAATTGGAGATTTTTGGAGATTTGGAGAAAATGGGAGAAAAAATTATTTATTGGAGATTTTGTCCATTGGATGCCTTTCCCCATGGAGATTTTGTCCATTGGGTCAAAAATTTTCTGGAGATTTTATCCGATTGAGATTTTATTTTTTGGAGATAGTGTAGGTTTCCCTTTTTTTGCAGCTGTAGGTACTTTAAAAAAGTAAGTTAATGGTACCTACCCTTTATTTTCTGCAAAGATTTTTAACTTCCTTGCGGTCAGAAAGTAAATGAAATTGCATCATCTCATCTACCGTAGTTTATTAAAAAAAAAAAACATATCTTCATTAAAACAATACAAAAATTAATATATTGGTACCACTTCATACATTTTACCATGGATAGTTTAGAAATCTGTTTAAAAATAAATAACAGATCACCCTTCAATGTGTTTTTCAGTTCGATTTATGTGTCTTCCTCTCTTGACAGTGCAGTGGTATCTCATTTCAAAAGTCAACCGCTTAAACATTAATCAACCATAGCAAGAAATTTCACAGAACATACTTTTCCATGGGTGTCACATTTTTGGTGTCCTTTCAATGAACTGCTTCGTCCTTTGTATAGTAGCATATTCAAAAAGGCGTATCAAGTTGACTCCTCCTATATTCCTTTTCTGATTTTATTTTTTACAGGATAACAAGTAATTTTGACACAGAATTTAAAAATATAATATTTTTTTTGAATTTTAAATTTATTTTTACTAAAATCTACAGTAAAAGAAAAAAATTAAGGTAATTATCGTTGGTATTTGAAAAATGTACTAAACTGGCTTTAGTACCTATAAAGTTTTTTTTGAAATATAATTTGTTCTGCAAATTTTGTTAGTTTTTGCTGTCTGTTCACTTCAACGTCAATGACAACATTCAGTTTCGTAAACATCTTGTTTTATCCAACCGAATACAAAATAGCCCAATCCTAGGCCTAGAACAACTGCAAGACACAACCAGTAGTTGAATGTCATGAAGATCAACATCAAAAGATAGGATATAACAATCTGAAGAAGATTGAGTAAAGTCTGCATTATGTGAGGAGTATTAAAGATTCGTTGGCAATAGTTCAATTCGGTTCCAGCATGAAGTGGAGTATTAGAAGAGGATCCTTCGTTGGACATGCAATTTTTCGAACTCAATGCACGCTGACGATCACTTTCTTCTTTGAGTACTTTGCGCAGATGATATTCCCTGATGAATTTAATTCCTTCATAGGCGAATGCAACAGCAAATATTGCTAGTGCTGAGAAAATAAATTCGGTTAAGGTGTATGCTAGCCATTCTTTCCATAGAATTCTTTCACAATGACCACCGTGAAACTGTCAAAAAAAAAAAAAAGAAATAGGTTATAATTTTGTTTAAATTAGGATATTCAAAATTCGATTTATAAACAAGAAATTAGATGAAATTAAGAGAAATACTTATCCAGACATCTTAAGTTATGTGTAGGTATAGATTTTGAACATATTTCTATTGGTTTTGTTTTTAAACTAAAAACTGTTGCCGTTTATGATAAGATTATTCCAAGAACGCCAGTTAAACTTTGTAATAATGTAAAAGTCTACAAAAGTAGGGGTTTAATTTAGTTTAGCTGACGTAGAGGTGAATACTGAAAAATGTGATTGGTTTTAATCAGACTGCGAATGATATTTTAAATATTTAGGTAGCAAGATCATACATTATTTATTAAATTTATTTTTAAGTTAAAAACTCTTTTATCTACAAAATTATGCGGACGTGTTCGACCTGTGACATTAATAATAAATGTTTTGTACACATAATTTGTCCAACAGCGTTCCAATAACTTAACTTTAGACCTTGGAAACAAAACAATGACACAAGTTTATAGTTTACCGTGTCTTGTATTACGAAATGGAACTTAATTTTAACAAATTTTCAATTTGATAACAAGTCGTTTTATTTTCAGCAGTTAAACAATATACAGGGTGTCCCACAGTCACCGCCCCAAATGAAAACCATAAATTCCTGAGGTCGTTTTAAGTCGAAAATCCGACTTAGTTTGGCAAAGCTAAAGCCAGTTAAAGGAAAAGAGGGCAAAAATCATAAAAACCGTCTTAAACTAGAAAACGGGACGAAAGCGAGAAAATTGCCACTTAAGTTTTTCGACTTAAAATGACTTCAGCAATCTATGGTTTTCATTTGGGACGGTGACTGTGGAACACCCTGTATATTTTACTTTAAAAAAAAAACAACATTGAAATTGAACCACAGAGAATACTGCGCTTAATATTAATATCTATGCAACTCGGTGGACTAAAAAATTTGCGGTTAAAAATGACTTAATTTTGTTTTATCCTATACTCACATAGACAATGAATATACCACCTAATAGACCAAGACCAAGGGCCAACCACCGGCTGACCTAAGTCGTTTTTCAAGGTTAAATTTTAGTTTTGATTTTAACAGTAAAGTGAAGATAAGAATTTGTAAATTCATTCTTTTACCCGATGTAATGACGTAAATCTATTTTATATATTAAAGTTTGGTTTTGTGTACGTTCGCTAACCGGCCACACCGACTGACTTATTTTCTTAAATTTTTTTTTTAAATCAAAGAGACATAAGAGGAGAAGGTTTAAGGCAAAAAAAATTTAAGATTTTATAGGGTAAATAGGCTTAACACGACATTGAAAAAAGAGGCTATTTTCTAAACGGTAAGTCGTAAAGAGTTGACTTTTTTTTTAAATGATAGACAAATTTTTTCAATAGTTAAAAACGGTATTGAAAAAATTCAAAAAAATTTCAGAACCAAGATGTGAAGGTTTCTTTGCAGTCATAGACCTTCGACAAAACACTAATTACAGGTACGCAAAATTTTGCACAGAAATTTGAGTTACACCATTAGAAAGATATTAAAAAAAATTAGGGGTCTAATACGGATTTTTTTCTAGGCCCTGTATTTTGAAATAAAAATTTTTGAAAAACAACTAATTTTTAGGGAAATTTTTGAGTAGTCTTTATTTTTTTGGAATTTTTAAAAGTCTGCAAAAAATCTCAAACTTATAGGAAATATAGGTTTTAATCATGCGCATGCATGAGTATTTTGCATAGGCCACTTTTGCTAAAAGTTTAAAAGTTAATATTTTTAAACTCATTTTATGATCTTTTCAAGTTTGTATCCTCTTTTTCATTTGAAAGAGTCGAAAATTAGTCAGCTAGTATTAATATAAGTTTAAAGAAAAATCTATAACCAAGATTCATCGTTGTGCATTGTGAACATTAAATTGCAAAATGCTCTAAATAATATTAATTTATTACAGGAGACAGGATTCGCTTTTAAAATACAGACGTATCCTTTAAAACACAGTATAAATAGGACCTTAAGCTAAAGAATAATCATTTTAATTCAAAAACAAAACCGACTTTCATGGATCATGAAGTCGGTAAAAATTCAAATTAGAATTGAAAGAGTGCTATTAGTAGTTACGAAAACCACAGGTCTTTCCTTCCGTATTCTGCCACGATAGGAGTGGTAAGGTGCTATGTGCATGTCAAAGAACTTAAAGACGATATTGGTGTCAAATTAAAGGTAATATTGTAAAAATTCAAAGGTCTTCGGGGTCAAGTCCTGGCAGTTTTGTCATGCAGCCCGTTTTAAGGTTAGAAGTGCTGAACTTGAGTTTTTTGCTAAAGTCCTGTTTTTTGTTATGTTGGTACACGAGTAAAGAGTTTTGTTGGTATCAAATCAAAGGAAATGCTAAGCACCTACAAAGTATTTAAAAATTATCAAAATACGAGAAAACGTAACGTAGGTACCTAATTAATATTGGAACTATAGCAAGTGAAAAGGGGTGTTAAATGGCAGTTGTTTATTTTAAGTGTATTTAGGCAGAAACTAATAAAGGAAAAATTCGCAAGTTTTTCAATGAAAAGGAAAATGCGATGTGGATAAAAAAGAGTGAGTTTGCCTTGGAGTTAGAAGAACAGAACCTGAAAATGTTTTCTTCTTTAAACAGGTGCCTTAAAAAATGTGTCAGAATCGTCTCTTTACCTACTGATCTAATAAAGAAATAGTATAATGTGTGATAAATTCGAAAAAAAAAAATATAAATTAAAAAAAAATAATGATGTCTTTATTAACAAACATTTGTGCTACACTCGTTAAAAAAAAGAACATTAATTTCAATATTTGTTCACAACCTTCAAATTAATTAAGAGTTTACCTTAAAGTCCGTTAAAATTTAAATTTAATAAACTTTGCATCGAACAACTGTGTAAACTCGTCTCACATAAAATTAAACAAATAAAAAAATAAAATCACCGGAAGAGCATTGACACTTTCCCTTTCGTAAAAATGCGTTGAGATATTACTGTAAATAACAGATATTGTGATATACAAAAGATAAATATACCCAAACTCAAATGATAAATTCTATATCGTCCATACCAAGTCGTTTTGTTATCATTTAATGTTTAAAATGAAAATTTAAAACAAAGTAACCTCTTTTTTACTCACAGTCATTATCATTGGGCAAGTTCTAGATTCAGATGACCCACCACCACCGTGGTCATGATCCATACCGCCGTGATCCATACCATGATCCATTCCATGATCTATACCATGATCACCGTGATTCATAATTAAAATTTAATAACAAAAACAAAAAACAACAACAACAAACAAAAAATAATTTGAATTTTTTTTAGAATGGAAATTCCAAAACTACGTAAATATTTGTCGCGGTTCAAACTGCACTCCAAGCGTGTTATTTCTCGCGACTAAATTAAATTAATGTTCAGAACCTTCTATAAATATTAAATACAACATAAAATTGTGTTATCACAAACTCCAACAAAGTGTTATCGCAAATGATATGTAGGTAAGCTATAAAAATGGGAGATTCACTGTAGCGAGTGTTGTGTGTTTCTTATCACCAATTTTGGATTACTAAAAACCTCAAAATTTCGTTTTAAGGAAATAACTGTATGCATTTTTGAAAGACAGACAGAAAAACAGGTGAAAATAGATCGAGACGATTAATATATTATTTTCCCAATCAAATGCATTTGCAATCTTTGATATATATATATATATATTTTTTTATTTATATAAGTGGGTTGTTATCTATACATATAAAAAGTAAAATAAAAAAAAAAAATATGCAAGTATCGATATAAAACAAAAACAAATTTATATAAATATGGGTAATAAAGAAATTAAGCTGATGCATTATAATTTTTAACGATCGGTTATCATTCATATTGGTAGAGGTTTAAAGGTAAACTTTATTTTTTTTTTTTGTTTAGGTTTTGTTTTTGCAAACTCATTTGAGGTAGCAACTGTTGGAGTACAAAGACTTGTGTACCTAAAATACCATACGTTTTAAACAATTTTGGGCCTTCTTCAGCTTTACTTTCAATGAGAACGCTGAATATAAGACGTGTGCAAAAAAGCTTATTAAAAAATCAATTTAAAAGGTATCGGGTGCAAAATGAAATGAGACGAATTTGGAACAATATAAGGTATAATAATACTAAGAGTTAGATCAAAGCTTTCCTATGGAAAGTTCTGTTAAAGAATAAATTATTATTGTTTATAGGGTTTCATATAACTGAAGATAGAACAACTTTATCAAACGCTTAACAAGATAAATCGAAGTAATATAATATCAAGTGTAGGTGCTTAAGTTATTTCGATGGGTTATTCTTTTTTTTTTAATTATGTATGTTTCATTTATATGAATGAAGACAAATAACAATAAAAACAAAATTCTTTTTATACATACATATCTTTTAAGATCGGTTTCTAAATTAAACCATATAATCATACCAAGAGATCTGTTTGTAAAATTAAATTTGATAAGTGTGTGTTGTACGTACATACAGCTATGGACAAAGAAATAGCACACTTTTGATTTTTCTTACAAAAATTGGATTTATTTGGGACCTTTTAACTTATATATTATAATTTTTATATCAGGGCATGCATTAGCTTATGGGAATTCATAAAATTAATAATTATAAATTATTTTATTTCAATTCAATTTTTAAAAATATAATTTCTAGAGAATACCCTTTTTTCTTGTGGACAAAGAAATAGCCCACATTCCGAAAATCATAAAAATAATCATTTCTAAGCAAAAATTCTTACAATTTCCAATAAATTCAATACAACTAAGTTAGTAACTTGTTAGTAGACCACAGTTTTTCAAAGTTCTTTCGCACCTCTTTGGTAAACTTTCAACTAACGTCTGGTATCCACTTTGTGGAGTACGGCACCACGCTTCTTTGATTCTGGCCCAAAGATCGTTTGAATTTTTGAATTTCCTTTTCCCACGCTTAACCTTGACATCAATTTATAAGTTTTCTATGGGGTTAAGATTGTGAATTTGAGATGGCTAGGTGCAAACATCGATTTTTTCGTATGAAAACCTATCTTGTACTATTTCTGATGCATGTTTGGGTGATTGTCATGTATGAATATCTAATTAACTGGCGAGAAATATGGTTCCTCGGTATTCTAATGTAATATTAAGACAAAAGAATTTATCAATTTTGCCATCCACCTAACCAATGGGTCCTTACCATGCCAGGAAAATGCGCCCCAGACCATCAAATCCTATCCTCTTAGTTTCATCGTCTTGAGATAATACTTTGGCTTGTCCTTTTAACATTTTAGGCGATGGACAAATGTTTTGTCATCGGTTCCAATGCGGTTAACCTTTATTTCATCACTCCAAAAGACTCTCATTCAAAACAGCATGTTTTTATTCAGATGTTTTATAGCTAATGTTAGGTGATCTTTCATGTGTCTTTTTATATCATTGGATTTTTCTTGCTTACCTGTCTGTACAACTCAGCATCATTAAGTATCCTTCTTAAAAGTCTGCTTGACACTTTTTTCGCCGAATTCTATATTTACTTCGGGCAAAATCGTGCGAGATGACTTAAAAGGCCCACATTTGCGTTTCTTTGTGATCGCTCTATCCACTTGTATGGAAGTTTTGCGGGGAAGAAGTTAACGCAATTTAATTTCAGAGTTTAAATTTCTATTTGCTCTTTCCAAATAAATGGCTTTATCCATCATTTATTCGAAAAATTTAGAGTTTAAGCTAATTAAGAAGGATTTTTCCCTTGACTATGAGGCTCGAAAGTAATTCTCCCTTTTTTCGCAGTTTAATGATGTTTTCTGCCTATTTTTTTTTTTCAAAAATACTTGTTAATTAAATAGTAGCAATAAAATGAATGCATTTTCGTCTACAACTTTTGAACGCGGAATAAAAACTTAACGGTTAAACAAATGTGTGCTATTTCTGTGTCCACTAGCGAAAGAGACAGAAAAAGCATTATATTGCTAGTGCAAATAAATATAGAAAATAACGGTACTTTTAAGATATTTTTGTCTCCATCACTTTATTTCGATAATATACCAAAAGAAAAAAATTTATAAAAAGCATTCCTAATATCTAAAATTCGATTCGCATGATTTTTCTCAATAGTGTGCTATTTCTCTGTCCATGGCTGTAGGTATCACTTTTGGGAAAAACCTTATCGTATGACTGCATTTACACAATAAGGGGAAGAAAACCGCGAATGATAAAATATTTATCAAGCTTGAGGTTTGCAAAAAAATATACATAATATAAAAATATAAAACGTTTTATTATGACAGCATTTCAATCATTCTTTAAATATTTTTGTTTACAAAGTGGGAGAGATACCTTTTTGGGTATTGACATTGAGGTATTTGATTTAAATTTGGCTGTTTTTTTTTTGTATAAGAGTCTGGGTTTCTAACTTTACCTAAAGGTAGGTATCAGTAAAAACGCGCAATAAAAAATTATGTTTTGAATAAATGTAGGTTTTGTAGGTTTGAAGGAAATTTATTAATTTTACTGATGAAAAATCGTTAGAAAAAATCAAAATATAAATACTATAAATCGGAAATAATAAGGAAAATGTCCTATATCTCGAAAAACAGTAACATTCAGACTTAAATGCTATAAACTTTTCAAAGTTTAATATATTCCTCTCACATATTTTTCTTTTACGAGTTAAAAAAATTGTAAAAATTATTTAATTTTATTAATTTTCAAGACATCTACAAATTTCACTGATCAAATTTACCCGGGTAAAATGGCACACTGTCCAAATATACGTGATTTTAAATGCAAAATTGAGTCAAAGGGCTCCTTTTCCATTTTCTTGGAACAAGTGGTGCTTAATCCCCCCAGATCTTTCTACGAGTCATTCAAAACCCAGTTGATGTTGGTTGCTCGTCTCGTTACTGTAGTTTTTGCAACTTTGAATGTTTTTGATGCTTTTTTCCAGGTTTTTGACATAATCATGGGCTTTCCGCTCATCTCTGTACATCGTTTATATTTAGCAACTATTTTCACTTAAAAAAAATCAAAAAGTGCAAGAAAGTATAAAATAGTATGTGAAAGTAAGTATGCCATTTTACCCGAGCACTAAGTGGGCCATTTTCCCATTTTGAGTTTTTTCAATTTAATTTTTACTACAAAAAAAATAAAATCGTTTTAAACCACTTATTTCAGTTTACAGTTTACTACATGTTTACATACATTAACTTCTTTCTGAAAAATACAATGTTTTTCATACTTTTTTTTTGCAAAAAAAATTTCATAAAACTTTAACGAGTGTACTTTATGAGGTGGATAGAGACAGTTTGACCTTTTAAATTTCAAATAAAGGCTTGAAGTTTCTGAAATTTCGTATATGTTGGTTTTGCTAGATAAACTAAAGAATCGCGTTCACAAAACTTTCTAATTATTTTCGATTCTACGATTTCTAGCAAGGGGGCCATTTTACCACGGGGTGCCATTTTAGGTCACTTTCCCCTACGTTTATTGAAAATATTTTACCTTTGTTATAATTTTTTTGCTCTAAAAAAAAACGCTGTTTGTTGCATTCAAATGGCAATATCTTTTGTTTTAGCTTCAACTTTGCAAGCTTTTTGAAGCTTTTTGACTTTTTTTAAAACTACAACAACAGGGAAAGATTTTAAAATCAAAACCAGTATCAAACCACAAGAATTTCTAAAATAAAGGTAGAAACTGAGTTTTATTAAAGCTTCGAATTGTTGATTAATTTGTAGCAAAATGGCGAATGGCATTAAAAAAAATGTTTTGCTAAATAAATTTTTTCCTAACTCTTAACCAATGTTAGATTGGAAGAATTGTAAAAAAAAAAAAAACAAAAATCAATTATGAATATTAGACTGATTCAAAAAAAAATTTTTGTTTTTTTGTTCAAAGTAATACCGAAAATATTGTTGGAAATGACGAAAAAAAATACCTACTGTAAAAGTTTCAGCCCTTAATATTAACATTAAGTACCGCCGCTGCCGCATCGCAAATTTCTATTTCCCATATGTATGATTTACATGGGAAAGATTGTGTTTTTGAGTTTGGAATTTTATAACTTTTTAATGGTTCATCAAAAAAGCTAGATGTAATCATTTTCTTGTATTAAATTGAACGCTCTACAAATTTTTTTTTAAATCAGTCTAATGAATATGGTAAGCAAAATACTAGTGTAAAGTAGAGGTTTTCAGAACAAGTTACCAAATTCTGAAAGCCGGTACCTAATTTATTCCTTTGAGAGAACATCTGTGCAAACACTTGAAAGTTACAAAACGAGAAGATTGATTAACACATTAGTTACAAAGTTTCGTATTTATCATTTTGAAAAAAAATCCCACTGGGCCCCAGTAGGTAATACTCCGTACCCCACTCTCCCCTACTATTCAATTCTGAGTCTCTTACGCCCAGTTTTTCAGTGCCTGATTATGCTCGTGTCAGGATTAACCTCATAAGGTGCACAATTTTTTGACAACTCAAAGATAAGTTTATCCCGTAGTGAAAAACTGACATTGAGTAAACTCTGGGAGCAGAGTTAACTCAGGTTAACTCTTTACGAAAAACTGCCCTCCAATAAATTTATTGGACGACCGTCATTATGATGATATTTATTTTAAATTTTGAACCATTGGGTGTAGTACTTAAAAAACGATCTTAAATTGTCGTCAACAATCAAATGAAATCCGTATAGAATTGAGATGAACATAAGTTACCTAATTCTAAGAGCCCTTTAAGTGGGTATTTTATCATATTTCATTTATTGGACGACTACGTTTGGGACCTATTTTTTTTTGTCTGTTTATAAGAGCTAATGTCTAAATGGATGGGTAGATTTATTATTCCAAAATGCTTTTTTTTTTTGGTAGGTAACTAATTTTTGTAACTAAGAAAATTTATTTCTTATGGTTTTCTTTTTGGAATAATTGAAAATCAAATTAAAATAATACGAACAACATTTAAAAACATTTTAATCCTTTATATAACGAGAAAATACATTTTTTACCAATGCTTTGGGAGCTGGTTTTTTTAGAATTTCAAAAGTTTTTAAGAAAACATAAATTAACATTTGTAACACATAATACAATCCACTTATTGGGCTGTACAGACATTTCTTTGCCATAGATGTTTCTTGTCTATAAAATTCTCGTATTGATTTTCCTCCGAATAAATGCAATTTCAATTCATTTAATATTAATTGAAACCATTTTAAAAATATTTCAATTTTGTTGAAAACGTATCCAAAAGCTATGACCATTGAAAATCCAATAACCATAACCATATTAATGCCATTTCGATCGGATTCTCTTCTCGTGGAATTTCGAATGCTTCGAAAACTTCCCAAAGGACTGTGACGTGAAAAGTTTCTTGAGCCTCTAGAGACGAGGCTATCCGATGAAAGTGTATGTTTCAAGGCGAGATTTTGTGTTTCATATTCTATTTCGTCTGTTGTATTTAATAGGCCTAGAAATAAGATTTTCAAAATAAAATGTATTGTTAAATTATTTGTCGTTTTCACTGTTGCTTCGACTTCTTCTTTTGAAAAGTGAATCATCCAATGAGTTAAATTTTGGAATTGCATCGATTCCATTAGTCCTTGCAGTGGTTGGGAAAAACGATTCATCGTCTGTTTTGATAAAACTCCTCTTCCGGCTAATAGGAGTATTTTTGCGTGAGCTATCTTCAAATTCTTCTTCCATTTTTAACAATGATGAAGAAAGAAAATTTATTGAAATTGAACAAACAAAAATGTTCAAAGAAAAATTAATTTCAAATAGTCTTTCAGAAACAAAACATTCAAGGAGAGCTTAAACCCGTTTTGATTGGAGTGAGTTTAGAGTATAAAAAGCTTAAATCAATTACCTACATAAGAAGATCCTGCCATATGATAACTAATAAATGGCTTGTTTCGAGTGGGGCAGATGAAATAATTTCCGATTTGAAGTGAGAAGTTTTCGCCTCATTTGCATTTAGGAAATAATAGTCGAAACTCATTTCATGCTCTAATCGCTTTCTCTTCTTGTTCTTGCTTTTCTCGGAGCTGTTATGATCTAGAAATTTAGATGTCGAGGGGGTCATAACTGTCCCTAGTATCTGCTTCACACAAGTGATTCGCCTGGGGGGTTCGCCGGGTTGAACTCAGAAATCGTAGGTCAGTTTCCCGTATAGCGAATACAGTATAAGTAGTGAAATATACAACCATATACACTAGGGTGGGTAAAAAAAATCGAAATTCTTTTTTTTGATTTGTTACTCCGAAAAATCGATTGCTAGACCCCTCTAGAATATACACACCAAATATGAGCTCTTTATATTAATGGGAAGGTCCTTCGCTTGCAATTTTCCATTTTTACATCAAGCTTCTACTAAAAAAAAATATTTTTTTTATTAATTGACTTTTTAGCAAATTTCTTTTCATATTCTTGTAGGAAATTGAACGCTCTACAAAAAAGGCCTTATAAACCTTTTTTTGTTTATCTAACCGTTTAATAGATATTTGAGGTCCAAAAATCGAGAAAATCTTTAAAAATTCGTTTTTTGTTCTTAATTTTGTAACAAATTGAAAAATTACAATAATCAAACGCCCAAGACATATTCTTGTTGGATATTGATGGCTCCACAAAAAAGGTCTTGTTAACTTTTTTTATTAATCTAACCATTCTAAAGATATTCGAGGTCAAAGTTAAAAAAAATTATAAAAACATTTTTTTTTTTTTAATTTTCCAGTTCACTGAAAATTCATTATTTTCAATTAAGCAAGATATATTCTTGTAGGGGCTTAAACGTTCTACAAAAAATTCCTTGGCATCAAATTGATTGCTTTAACCGTTTAGGAGATATTCGTATCCAAATCAGCGCTGCCACCCCAGAGATAATTGAGCGCAGTATATTTCAAGAAAAAGCGTAGTAGATTGCAATATATCGCAGTAGATTTTTAAATATACAAACAACATTCAAATCACAAAAATATATTTTGCTACAACACAAATTAAATAAAATGCACGACTGCGGTCGCACGTACTTGCTCTTATGGTAAAAGAAGATCTTATCTTAAAGCTTTTTATGAAAAAATGAGGCAAAATTATGATAAGATTTAATTAAACTATTTCCCATTATGTAAAAAAGTACATAATATCTGTTTTTATAATTAATAAAACACCGTTTTTAAAGGTTTTGGTTACAAATCGAAGTAGGTATGCTTTCTGATTTCTTGTATGAAAAGGAATTTTGAGAAAAAAAATTTTGAAAATCGTTAGAGCCATTTTTTAAAAAAATAATTTTTTATATACATATAAAAACTTTCTAGCATTAAAAAAAAAGTTGGCATGCCATTTTGAAGAAATAATTAATTTACATTAAAAACAAAATTTCGAATCATTTCAAAAACCCGTTTTCAAAAAATTGATTTTTCAAAAAATAATTTTGAAATATTTTTTTAAAAATCCAAAAACGTGTTTTTTGAAAATGTTTACATTTTAATATTACGGTTAACTAAACGCTTTAGTATGAAAATTTTAGTTGAAATCGAGTTAGTCTTGTAAGAGATATTTTGAAACCAAAAAAACGGTTCTATGGCAGGTACCGTTAGTAACCTTCCAAAAAATATTTTTTTTAATCAAAAGTTGGGTCTTGTTTGTAAAATTATACACAAAATTTTTTATCAAAATCGTTAGAGCCATTTGATATAACTTGAACAATTTCTATGGGAGGTACACTTTCTACATAAGTGAGATATAAAAAAAACAAAAAAAAAACCAACTTTCAGAATTCTATAAAAATCATCTGAACCAAATTTGAATAAAATCCGTCCACCCGTTTAGGCTGTGGAAATGTGTACAGATGGACGTACAGACGCACAGACGCATAGACGCACAGACGCACAGACGCACGGACGGAATTGCGAGACCCACTTTTTCGGAATTCTCCATCATCGTAATGTTGGTTTTTATTAAAACCTTAAATTTTTTTCCGACACGAAACCCATACTTGCCCTATAGAGCAAGTAAAAATGAGCTCAACAGTAAAAAATACAAAACAGCTCTATCTTCGGTTCCACGTCGTTTCACATCATTTTGTTGGTCCGAAATCTTATTAGGTATTGCGATTTTAACTTTTCACCAGTAGCCAAAATATAACTGAGCAAAAATATGTCGGTAGCTTCTCAAATTACCTGAAAAAGAGTTAAAAATACATCTTGTTTCCCGAACATGAACAACTTTTCGGCCGGAACTCACAAGTAACAAGTGAAATTCAATTTTTCGTTTGGAATTTTGTTCACGCAAAACTCGCATTTTAATTTTTTAGTGAATACATTTAGAGTGAGTGAACGTGTCTCAGTATTTAAAATTTTGAAATGGACAACAATCAAAACTTTGGTTAGGAACTATTAAAATTGTTAAAAGGGGAGTAGATTCGTTTGGCTGCGCAGTAGATTTTCATTTGAGCTAAAACGCAGTAGATCTACTGCTAAAGGAGTAAGGTGGCAGCCCTGATCCAAATCGCAATGCATACGGGTCATAAGAAAACTATTGAAATCAGTGAGCATTGGTTTGGATACGAATATTTTCTAAACGGTTAAAGCAATCAATTTGATTCCAAGGAATTTTTTGTAGAACGTTTAAGCCCCTACAAGAATATATCTTGCTAAATTGAAAATAATGAATTTTCAGTGAACTGGAAAATTTTTAAAAAAATAAAATGTTTTTATAATTTTTTTTAACTTTGACCTCGAATATCTTTAGAATGGTTAGATTAATGAAAAATGTTAACAAGACCTTTTTTTTTGGAGCAATCAGTGCTGTGCAAAACATACATACATGGCCTGTAATTTTTTTAGATGATTGTCAAATGCATGACTTAAAATTGTGGTTCTATCCTTATTAAGTTTTAATAACTAAACACTTTTATTTGAACCCAAAAACCATAAAGGCGCGACTTTGTCCGTTGGTCCAACATGTTTTTTGACACACAAAGTTGCATATGTTTTGCACAGACAAAATAAATGATTTTTTGTTATTTTATTTTTAAAACCCATTGAAGAATTATTTTTTTTTTTTATATAAAACATTGAGAGACACAAAGTATATCCCTAGAGCATTCCCCATTATAAATTGCATTTTTCTTCTCTAAAACTTTAAACTCTAGAGCAATTCTGATCCAGATTCGAATTCAGAACGTCAACGATTAGACAAATTACATTTACATGTAATGTAATGTAGAAAAATTAAAATTTTGCTGTAAAAACATTAAAAAAGGTAAAAAAAAAAACAAAGAGATGTAAGTTTTTTATGTTAAAATCTAACTTTTTTTGCAAAATATAAAAATAAAAAAAAAAAACAAAAACTAAAAATCGTGTTTTTTCTCACTATTTTTAAGGTTATATAAAAAAATAATTTGAGTGAAACTTGTTGATCTTTCTGTTATTTATATTTACGTTTTTTTCGATAGGAGGTCTAATTTTTACAGAAATCGTAAAAAACACGATTTAGAACACCCATCACACTTTTTTGGCCCTAACAATTTCGCTTCAGAATTTTGAATCTTAGGCCGTGTGTGAATTGCGTTAAATAGTTAACACCGTTTAAAATTTTTGACACTATTGAGGTGAATAAAAAAATTTCAGCTGTTAAAAATTTATTGGGCTCTGGGACCTGTGCCCATATTCTGTAACTTTTATCACTGGCGATAAAATATTTAGTCTAAGAGCCGGGAGCAGATTTCTTGCGTGAGAGGTAACCGATTCATATGAATGTCAGAGGTAGTCTGGGTCATAAACAAAAAATACCAAGACTGGAAACTCGGCGGTCAACTGACGTTTGCCTACAAGCTGCGCGGTGTGGTGAATGTCGTGAACCTATCGTTGTGTTCGTGTCCGATGTGTGGTGAATGTCGTGAATCTATAAATGTGTGCGTGTTAACGTCATTTATCAACGTGGTGGCTTTCACATATATTCACAGACAGCACTGTCCACAAAAGGGTTTTGGGGGGAAAGACGTACGAAATTTTCCAGTCTTGGTATTTTTTGTTTATGGTCTGGGTCATGGTGATGACGAATAGTCTGCATTTATTTGGGGCGTTGTCGAGAAAAAGCGCATCAAAAGTACCATTTTTCTGAAAATCGATTTAGTGAGGGTAACCACTTAAAATTTATAGATAACCAACGCCACATACTCACTGATAACAAATATACCAATGGCAGACATTTTAAGTGCGGCCAAACCCCCGGCAGACTGACCCGAAAATGCGTTTTTTTTGCGTTTTTAGACTTTGGGGTAACCAACTAAAATTAATCGCATCCAGTAGCGGTGGACTCCCTGATAACAAAAATACCCATGGCAGACATTTTAAGTGGGGCCAAACCCTCGACAGACGGTTTCAAAAATGAAGTTTTTCTGAAAATTGATTCATTTAGGGTAACCACTTGAAATCAGTCGCATCCTGTAGCGGTGGACTCCCTGTTAACGAAAACACCCATGGCAGACATTTTTAGTGCGGCCAAACCCCCGGCAGACGGTCCCGAAAATGCAGTTTTTCTGAAAACTGATTTATTTAGGGTATCCACTTAAAGCTAGTCGCATCCTGTAGCGGTGGACTCCCTGATGACAAAAATACCCATGGCAGACATTTTAAGTGCGGCCAAACCCCCGGTAGACGCTCCCGAAAATGAAGTTTTTCTGAAAATTTATTTATTTTACTTTTTCACATAACTCGCGTATTATTGGACCTAGCAGAAAAAATTGTATAGCAATCTTAAAGATAATTTAATTTCCTACAGAATATGTTAAATAAATTTTTTTCGATTAAACCTTCGGTTTAAGAGTTAGGGTGGTTTTTTTGAAGCAAGTCAAAGGGTGATTTTCTTATTTTCGTCATATCTCTTTTATTTGAGGTTTTCTTAAAATTAATTTGAAGTAAAAGTTGCAGATCTTTTTATTACCTTCATTTATTACTTTAACGGTTTTTCGATTTGACAGACCGTTTTCGATCTTTAGGAAAAAAACTTCAAAAAGATTGCTATTTTTTACACACCAACAACCTTCACCTCAAGAAGAACCCCAACAAAAACAAAAACAACCAGAGTTAGAACAGCCTAAGCACAAATACAACTTGCAGAGCCGATCTAACCAATTATAACATTTTACGGCATGGCAGTTTCCCGGTGAACACGCTCAATGAAACTTGATGCGAAACGTTCGAAGTGAGTACAAAAGTACTTTCTTTGTTAAAAAAACTCGGCTAATCCGAGAATATTAAAATTATGTCTGTAAGAAACCGTGCAAGCCTTAAAAGTTATATTGTTCCATAATTGTTTTCGATTATTTTTTCAATATGATAACTTTGTTATGGTTTTATCTTTTGTGTTTTATTTTCCAGTTTCAGAAACTCTACTTACGTTTATTTTTTTTTCCACTGAGTTTTCGTATCCAATTATTTGTCTTATTGAAAATAGGAGCAGAATTTGGATTCCCATCATACTAATAAAGTTATTAGTTGCTTAAATTGTTACAGTTACCGTAAATAATTGTTATCGTTACCTATTCTCTGAAAGCATTTCCGTTTCCTGTAAAAAAGTAACGATTTTTTACTTATTGTTACAAACTCAACATTTCAAATTTAAAACTCACCATTAAACTCAACTCACCATATCTAATACACAAACCAATTCACCACCATCTCCCCCATAACTCCGAAATCACTTCGATTCTCGGACTATATTAACAAAACAAAACGTCAAAACCACTTGTGTCATCCATCATTTTTGTTTTGAATCAATCAGCTGTCTTCGAGGTCAAAGAAAGAAAAAAAAAATCGTAAAAAATAGTAAAATCCACACTGAAAAATTCAAAGGAGAAAAAAAATCATAACTCCTTTGCATTCATTAAAAATCTAATCAAAAACCGAGAACACAAAAAAAAAACCCAATCATGTCTAAAGTAGCCAACTACATGGGCATGAGCATAGTCGAGCCACAAGCTCGAATAAAACATTTGGCCAACTATGGTAACATGATCGAAGTTGATCCAAATATGCCTGTACAACGGTGAGTCACAAGAAAAAAAACTCTTCCAAATTCTATAGAAATTAACCTTGAGGAGAATTCTATTATTATTCCATTTTTGTACACTATTTTGTAGTTATTTTCGTTCAGGGACAGAAATCCTTCGAATGGCCAATGTCTATCTTACCGAAGGCAATCACGAAAATGCTTATATACTTTATATTAAATTCATGACCTTGTTCATTGAGAAAATCCGCACTCATCCGGATTATAATAGTGTGCCTGCTGCTGTCAAGCAACCAATTCGGGTGAAACTTAAAGAAATCATTCCCGTCACTGAAAAACTCAAAGACAAGTTACTTGTTCGTTATCAAAAAGAATATGAACAATTTCTGGCCAATAAGGAGGCCGAGAAGGCCCGCGAATTGGAAAGAGAAAAACAACGTTTGCAACAGGAGCAAAAAGACAAATCGAATAGAGGAGGCAGCATGCCGATGGGTTTGCAAGTGCAAATAAACAGTAAAGTGCAACCGAGTGCACCTGATTTGAGTTTATTGGATCAAGTGGTGTATCCTAATGATTTTCCAAGCGGAACTGGTGGCAGATCGAATCTCCCTTCATCGGGATTACTCTTACCAGATTCTGATAAGAAACCAGTCAAGTAAGTAAAATTGAGTAGTTTTTGTTACAGAAACCAAAATATACTTTTCTATAATTTTTTGTATGCTGAGCTCGAATCCGAAGTCAGATAAATTCTGTCACATCACGTTTCTGAGATATTCCCGTTCGAAAATCGAAATTGCCGCTTTTTACCAGTTTTCGAGGTTATTTCTTAGCGTTTGGTTAATTCCTGAACTTGTAGCGGTTTCTAAAAGAACTATTTTTTGCCTTTCTAAATCCGTTTTAATATTTTTAATATCTCTTTTCCTCTTCGAGAAATCTTTAGTCGAAATCAACGTGTTTGGTATATCTCAAATTCTTTTCCAATCGCTTTCAAATTTTGACACAACGTCTCATTTACATTCCTGTATTTTTAAACATTGTTTTAACAAGCAAAAAGTTATAACTTTCTGACTAGTAGGTCTTTAGTACAACTACCTGTCACGGTCACGCTTTTCTGCATCTCACCGCGATTCACCAATTTTGCCAATATAAAAACTTACGGAATTGTAAATGGAAAGTTGTGTCAAAATTTGAAAGCAAATGGTAAATAACTTTTCGAGATTTGCTATTAAAAGCAAACGCACATGAAATATACGAAACACGTTGATTTCAACTTAAAATTTCTCGAAGAAATTAATGAGATATTAAAAAGATTAAAACGGATTCAGAAAGACAAAAATTTGTTCTTTTAGAAACCGTTACAAATTTAATTCAAGAAAATAACCAAACGCTAAGACATAACCTCGAAAACTGGTAAAAAGCGGCAATTTCGATTTTCTAACAGGAATATCTGAAAAACGTGATGTGACAGAATTTTTCTGACTTCGGATTCGAGCTCTGCATACAAAAACCTATAGAAAAGTATATTTTGGTTTCTGTAACAAAAAAAAGTTTAATTTTGTTGACCAGTGTTATTAGGAAACAGCTCCGATTTCGATGATCTTTTTTTTCAAACGTTGGTAATTAAAAATACTTTTACCTCTATAGATTAATTATTGTTTTTTTTTTAATTAAAATTAATATTTTACAAACCCAATTTTGTCCCTTAAATTTCTGCACTAAATGATACCAAAAAAATTTCTAGGTAAAGCCTAGTACGCAGCTGAAGCGAAACGAAATTTTCAATACAAAATTTCGTTAACGAAATCTTGAACAAAATTTAATTTGTTTTGTTTTTGCTTTAAAACTTATTTTCTGATGGTTTTTCTTGATTTTTTTTATTTGTATTTTTATTATTTTTACCGAACTATAATATCCGATGGTATTTTTTCTTTAAAATGTTCGCTGTTGACTTTGGAGACTACAAAATTTTTTTTTTCGCTTCAGCTGCGTACTAGGCTTAATTTAAGGGAAACAAATATATAAGAGTAAGGGACAATCTTAAATCGTTTAAGCGATAGAGCATTTTTCTCAAACTGACTTCAAACAAAAAAAAAATATTTTGACATTACGGCAACACCTACAATATTTAAAAGCGAATTTTTAAAAAAGCTTATTCCTTTCTGTAAAGCTCATTCCTATCTGTAAAATTTAAATTCACTAAATTTAATGAAAAGTTAAAAAAAAAAAACGGTTCTCAAACTCAGATTTTGAAAAAAAAAATGTTATAATAAAAATTTAAAATAACTTTTTTCCAAACTTTTTCGTAATAAAATATGATTTTATTTTTAAAAATTTTTTGGTCACAGATATTATTAGTTAAATTTCGAAGAAGAAAAGGTAATTTTTATCAAAGTTTTGAAACAAAAATTAAAAATTACTTCAATTTCATTGAATTTTTTTGATAAAAACTGAATTTTTGTTTCGAAATAATGGATTTTCTCTAAGACTTTGACAAATAAAACCTTCAAACTTTCGCTATTTAACCTTCAAAAATAACAGCTGTTGAATGAAGAAAGAATAACTTTATATGTAAATGTAAATGAAAAAAAAAAATAAGTTACATAATTTGTTTTCAAAAAATTCTATTAAAAAAAGTTCTTGGAAAATGAAATACTTTTTAACTTTTTTTCATAAACATATTGATATTTCCCTTTATGAATTCAAATAAAATTTAATATGGCCAAACATTTTTTTTTTTTTAATAAATGCATATTTTATTACGAACAAATTTTAAAAACGACACGTTAAAATTTGTTCAATAATTTTTTTCAAAATTCTGAGTTTGAGGACTAGTTTTTCAAAAACGCTGCATTCAATTAACTTAATTTTAATTTTACAAATAGTAATAAGTTTTTAGGTGCTACCGTTGTGGTCAAATAATTTGTTTTTTTTTGTGTTTGAAGTCAATTTGTGAGAAAATTGCATCTATCGCTTAAACGATGGAAGACTGTCCCTCCCATTATTATTTTTACTTTAATTTTCTAAACAATCTTTTGGCATCAATTATGAAATTTCAGCAACATTTTTGAAAACAAAAATGTTCAATTAAATTTAAAAAATCAATACGGCAATAGCGGAAATTTTTAATCTAGGTATAATGGTTAAAGTATTTTCAATTACTTATGATTGAAAAAAATCATCAAAATCGTAGCCTTCGCCTGGGTTCCCTAATATTTCCATTTTATGAGCTTTGGTTATTCCACTAGAGTGTTTTATTCTTGTTTGAACTTTGTTTATCCTTTTTTTGTTTTACATTTTAGACCAATTTTCGATAGAAGCCAAAAGCCATCTAATGAATCTTCAGAATCACTTTTGGCTTCAGGCTCTTTACGGACAGTTGTCATTCCGCATAATACAATGTCACTGTTTTTGAGCTTAGCAAGTAAAAACACTGCGAATAATGTAGAGACATGTGGAATTCTAGCTGGACGGCTGGCTCATAATCGTTTGCTTATTACTCATGTTATTATACCGAAACAACAAGGAACAGCAGATAGTTGTAATACAATGAAGGAAGAGGAAATCTTCGATGTACAAGATCAACAAAATCTCATTACTTTAGGTTGGATTCATGTGAGTTTGTCTTCTATGCTTTGTAATTTTTCTTATAATCTCATATTGCATACATATATCCATTAGTAGAATCAATTGTATATTTAAAAAACTCAACAGTTCCCGTTATTGGTAAACAATGAAATATATTTTCCATTTTTTTTTTTTCATACGATAGCACCTTTTGAATTCTTGGAATAGATAAAATATAGAAAAAACAACTATTATCAACTATTCAATAGTTGAAATCCTTGTTTTGGCATTATATATTTTTAGATTCCTCTCGAACTCGATTAATGTCTGGATTGGCTTCAAATCCCTCGTCATGAATTTTACCTCGCGTTTTCCGCGAAATTTTTAATATGGAATAAAGACATTGACTGAATAGAAAAAATATTTCTAATAGTATTGTAGTAGTGCTAGGAGGAATTCATTAAAGATGTGTTTAAGACAGTTGAGCATACAAAAGCAGCTTGGGTGCGTGGTATTTTTAAAAAGTGGGACAACTGAGATCTGTTTCGTTCCTTTAAGGTTGATTTCTCAAGCTTATAAAATAAACTACAGTTTTTTAAAACTAGAATTTATAGATACTTGGCCAAAAGCATCAATGATAATTAACTTCAGTTTTATCTTCCCGTCGAAATGGCGACTTTTAAAGAACCTACTCATAAAGTCCAATTCGTGGTGGTTAATGCCTTTTGTCCTACTCTTAAATTCAAATTCAAAGATACGAATGTTTTCTAGAGCAAAACCATGTTTTGTGCATTTTCGAATTTGGACGTCGAGTAAAATGTTATAACCTTTCAATTTCTGTGGCATAGTTATTTGTTTAGTTAGAGCAGCAACTAAATTTGTATAATTTTGAAAGTTTAAAATTAACGTTCACTGTGTAACCTTTAACGGTGTATATGCAATCTTTTTAACAGATTTTTGTTGCTCAAGAAATTAGTTTTCATTGCTAAACACATGACGTAGCCAGTGGACATTCGTACTACTTCCGATTTGTAAGAATTTTTTATAACCAATTAAGAATTTATTACAGTTTTAGTTAGTACAGTTTCATCGCAATTTTGCATCAAACCCAGTTTTTTCGTTTTTTAAGTTGTTTTCTTCAACTTTCATATCATTTTATTAAACAAAAAAATAATTTAAAAAATAAACAAACTGAGTGAATTTAAAAAAAAAACTAATTTTTAAATACCAAATGAATTCAAATGAATTAAAACTTTTTCTGAGCTTTATCTATTTGTTCTTTTCTTAACCACAATAGCTCAGAAAAAGTTTTAATTCATATGAACTAATTAATAATAATAATAATTTTTTAACTATTCATTCTTCTTTATTTGCAGACTCATCCAAGTCAGACGGCTTTTCTCTCTTCGGTAGATCTTCACACTCATTGCTCCTACCAAATGATGATGCCAGAAGCTATAGCTATTGTATGTGCTCCTAAATATCAAGCGTAAGTAATATATTTTTCTTATACTTTGCATTTTTTAAGTGTTTTTATTTTAAAATTTCTTCAACAGATCTGGTTTCTTTTGCCTGACCCCAAATTATGGCTTGGATTATATTGCCCAATGCCGTCAAGCTGGGTTTCACCCCCATCCAAATGATCCTCCACTATTTATGGTCTGTTTAATTTAATTTTTATTGAACCCCATTATTACTTAATATAAACACCTTTTTAATTTTAGGATGCAACTCATATCCACGTAGATGAACATTTAAGCGTAGAATTTGTTGACCTTCGAAGATAGTCTGGTCACACTCTTCAAGATCTCTTTTAAATTTATACCAAAAACAAAAAAAAAAAAACAATGAAGGGACATTAACCATCCCTTTTCATATTTAAATGTTGTTGCTGAGCTGAAGCTAAAAACAATTAACAAAAAAAAAAAAAAACAAAAATTAAGTGCTTTATAAAGGCGGGTTCTACACCAAATATTTAGATAACAGAGTATATGGAGTGGAAAGTAGACGTGGAAATGAGCTTGAATTAGGATATTTTTTTAGAAATGCAGTTGCATTTAAATATTTTTTGTCTCTATATTTTTAGAAAAGCCTTTTGTTTCAAACATCGCATTTTATTTTAATTCTTTAGTTTCTTGTCATTTTAATAATAATTCACTTTAAGTCGTTGTATAATTTTCAACAACAAAAAAAAGACTATTTGGCATTTTATGAAATAAATATTAATTACATTATAATATACAATACATCATATTTTTATCTATACATAAATAAAAAATCAAAATATGTATGAAAAATAAAAGATGTATAGGTCGTTTCAAATCAAAAGTCCTGACTCAGAGTTTATTTTCTCCCTTCCAATAAAATTGAGAGCAAATAAACAAAAAACTCAATTTTATTGGCTCATTGCGACAAATCAACTCAAAAATAACAACAAATCATGCTTGTTTGAATGAAAGAAATGCTAGAGAAAAAAATCAACAAACGAAAAATCTGAATTTGTTTATTAATGATTTCTATGGTGACGACTCCAAAATAATTGAAAAATAAAAATAAGATATTTACTGCCCAATTATACAAATGAAAAGGATGTGAATAGAATTTTATGTTATGAATTGCTATCATACAAACTAGACATTTCTGGTCCATCTTCACCTAGTCCTATACTAATATCTTCGGCAATGTTATTCCAACTGCCTTCAAATGATAAATAATTAAATAATTGTATGTTTTTTTGTATTGTCCGCGGATATCGAGTGATGCAAGCCCAGGAGACTTGCCTCCGCTTTCTGAGGCTAACCCACTGAATCTCACAGACGCACATAGGGGTATTTGCCAATTTTACGCGGACAAAATTATTTTTCCGGTTTATCTTCATCAACAAGGTAAAAGCTTGTATTTAGTACTGGAATAAAGTGTTTTAAGTGTTGATTTCAATGAATACATTTTTCTTCCTAAACCACTTTTTGATCAAACAAAAAAGTTAAGAATGGGTCCCAATGGTTTGTTAAAACGCTTATAAATGGAGTTCTATTAATGATATCGCCAAGATAAAGGTCTTAAAATTTAGGAAAAATCATAAGGATTCAGGTTCTGTAATTCAAAAAGTTGAATCTTTAAAAAAACTTAAAATATGGATGCTGAATACAAGGTAACCATTTTTCAAAACCTAAAACCTTTAAGAAGGGCAAATGTGTCGAAGTTGCACTTAGTTGCACTTATTTTTTACAGATTCAATTAGATAAGAGTTTAACCTTTAGAAAACATTAAATTTTATCACACAATAATGTGAAATTGTATAACTTATCTCCTTACCAACACAGAAATTTACTTTTTTTACGACTAATTTATACAAAGATTTAACATAATCACTTTTTTATTTATAACGTAATACAACATTTAGATACAACATCTAGTAGACAGTTTCGTATCTCCTCATCAATATTCCATAAAAACTTTTCATCTACATCCACTTAAAAAAAAGTACTTACTTAAGCACAGTCGCTAAATTACAAAAAAAAAATTAATTTTATCTTTGGGCTGAAAACTTTGAACTCTAGACCGCTGCTGTTAGTCATCTGAAGGGATAATCAATTTTTAAACTATAAGAAAATGCTAAGCAAGTTATCTACTTTTAGTAGGATGTTGATTTTTTACGTTTGGATCAGTTTAAAATTTCGCGTTTTGTCCGCCTAAATTGACTAAATACCCCTATGTGAGACGGATCTATTAATTAAAATAGGGATATCAAGAACTGTTCTTCATTATTTTATCGTAATTTTAGAAAAAGTTCAGCTGCCTCATAAATGCTTCCTTCCAGTAAGCGAATGAGTTTTTTTTATTTTTGCTCAATTTTCCATGGGACTTTTGATTTGAAACGACCTATAGCTGATTCTATATGGAATATTTTACATACTAAAACGCTGTCGACGACGTTTTGCTGCGAAATCTTCGTAGTAAATTCTAAGTTGATTTTCGTAATAATCGACTCGTGAAAAGTCGATATAAATTTTCGAGGATATTCGACCAATTTTTTTAAAATCAAATCTGCCTTCCTTTTGAAAAATTAGACTACTCATCAGTAGAAATTTATCACTACCAACCAAATTTCCTATCTGCTCGTGCACAACACAAGATCATTTGTTGATTGTAGAGTAGGTACTAGGAACTAGGTCTCCTAATGGTCTACTCATGAGCAGTCTACCACCTTCAAAGGAAAGTGACTATTGTGACAGATGTTTCAAAAATAATGAAAATTGAAAAACAATGCATTAGAAATTAATAAAAAGATATTTATTGCAACTGAAAAAATAATATTTGCATAAAAAAAATTTTGTATAAAAAGAATGTTAATGAATATGTAAGAAAATACATATGTATGTATTTGCATTGAATAAAAAAAAATTTATTGGAAATAAAAATATTTTGCATTAAAAAAATATTTTATTGCAAATAAAAAATTTTCTTCATAAAAAAAAAATTCAATGCAAAATGCATCCATTAAATATATTTTTTTTTAATGTTCGTGGGATTTCGTGCAATTTTGACTATTTGAACCGAATTATAGTTGAAATAGCTTATGTAAGGCCAAATAGTAAAAATTGGAAGAAATTCGACGAATAATAAAAAAAAGCAATACAAATTTTATTTTCAATGCAAATATTTTCAGTCGCAATAACTTTTTTTAATGCAAATTTTTTTTTTTTTCAAAAAATATTTTTTTTTGCAAATATTTTTCAGTTCCAATAAAAATATTTTTCAGTTGCAATAAATGCAAAAAATTTTTAGTTGCAACAAATATTTTTTTAAAAATTTTTTAATGGAAAAAAATGCATTAAAAAATGATTTTTAACAACCCTGCTCCTAAAAGGAGTTTTCAAAATTGAAAAAGGAGTGAATTTTTGGATTGAATTCTTCACTACCAAAATTTTGAAGGAGTGACTAAGTGACATCTACACATTTTGTCTGCATTAGTTGCCGAATTCTTGGGTGTTTGTTTGAATTTTTGTTCTTGTGAAGAAAATTATATTTATTTACCTATAAAGTATTGAAACAAAAGTCAAAAATGAATAGAAAACATTAGGGGTATTAATGAAATGGTATAAACTCTGGTAAATGTGTCAAAATTTTTTAAGGACTTGAAATTTACCATTTTACCATGTTAACCCAGAGTTAACACTTTTGCATAAATAGCCATATTGTGTTATAAATTTTTTGTTTATTATTTATGGCGTTTTTAATTGGCAATCTGGAAAAGGGAGCTAATTGAAACCTCACATAAAAATGCAATGTTTTTTTCTAAAGTGTTACAAACATTGCATATCTGCAGGATAAAAGCTTTGCATACTTATTGGTGCAAAACATTGCATACTTGAGAGATGAAAGCATTGCATACTTACAAGAACTTCTTGGAACAGGTTTTATGAAAGCCTTCTGTCACTTGAAAATAGAAGGCTTCTTTAAAACGGTTCAAACAGTTCTTATGAAGGTCTTCTTTAACTTATATTTACAAGGCTTCTTCTAAACACTTCCATATAGCCTTAAGGAGACCTCCTTTGTTTCCAAAATGGATGATTTGCGTAAGTAAGCCTTAAACTAAACTTATACAAACTATAGCTTGCCGAATCGAAGAAAATGGACCTTATGCAAGTAAAATTGTTACTTGGGAAGGTAATTTATTCCGGAAAATGTCAAAATTTGTTTGTCAAAAAATGGGCACCAATCTGTCAAGCCGGCCTTTAATTTTTATATTTCAATCGCAGTAAACAGGAAATTTTTTTTTGTTTTAATTCATAAAATGTCTTTTTAAAAAAATTATAATTTGAAAAATAACAAATTTTCTTCGTGTTTCGTCTCGGAAAAGGGTAAATAATTGTTAAAAAATTATTTGTGTGCGTGGTTTTTCGGTTTTTGTGCGTTTTTCGTCGGTAATTTAAACAATTAAGAATTACGGTAGCTGACATTGGTCGCCAAATTGTCATGTTTTCACAATTTGGCGACCAATGTCAGTTCGGAATATATTACCTTTTTATGTGTACTGTGACACAAACACACACATGCAAAACAAACGTCTAATCACTGTCACCACCTGTCAAATTTGTTGAGAATAGATTCCAAAATTACAAGAAAAAGGAGTGATTCACTACCATAATTTTGGAAAATAACATACTTTGATACTTTGGAGATGGTAGTTTACTCATGAGCCATGCGTAGATAATCTAGTACATTTACTACTAGAAGTACTCATGCTTTTTGCAGAGTAGAGGGGAATTGCATTGATTCGTTGAAAGTGCGTTCCATTGAAAATCGCTACTAAACTACTAGTAGTACTTTGCTATACAAAAATCAACAATTCATCACTCTTTGAACACACCCACGAAATCTTTTGCATCAGCCATCCCTGTTTATTAACAATTTTTCTTTCGATGACATCTAGATCTACTGTCAACCACCATGCCCATGCCAAAAAAAAAACATGAATTTCGTATCCCCAATATCCCCAACAACAACAACCTATATATTTTCAGCAAATGAAATCAACAAATATATGACGTTCCTTCATTCCACACATCCACCGTGGGGCTTTTATTATATCTTTTTTGCTCCCCAACGAAACGACCGTATTTTCTACCTATTCTTGATTTGTCGTTTTTGCTCAACGTACAGTTCCCTCGCTCATGTTCGTCGTTCTTCGTGGATAAAATCGTGATTCATCTCTTGCCATTATTATATTGGACGCGATTCCTCCAATTCTCCCCACAACATTTAATTTTTTCGCAATAAAAAATTGTGTGGCTTACATGTTTTTCCATATTTCTCCCCAAAAATATTATCAATTTTCATTAAAATTGCAAAGAAAATTATAAATTTAAATCTTTTCTTTTGGTTTGAGTAGATTTTTATTGAATTTTTTTTTTCCAACAAGACAAAAGAATTAAAAACGTGTGCAGGAAAGTGCGATAAAACCAAGAAAACAAGAATCGGATTTCCGTAATTGGTTTTTGCAACAAAAAAAAAAGAAAGAAAGAATTGAAAAAATAAATTAGAAAAAAAGTTAGGTAAAGGTGTTGTTTTTTTTTTTCTTTGCAAAGACGTGATAATGAAAAGTGCATTTTCACCAGTTCAATGGATTTTACCCGTTGTCCAATGTCAAGAGGTGAGTTTCTGTTATAGAATATAATAAATAATTAAGCATTAGGGTCAACTAAGGGAGTTGATTTGTCTACGGCCTCCGGCAGTTAAGAGTCATCGTCATCTATCTGATATAAGTCTTGCATTAGTTTCCTTTTTCGCTTAGAACCTACTTTTTTTCTTCCATACCTTTTGTTTCATTATTTATCAACATAAAGGTACAATAATTATACGTTTGTGGTTCCCCTAAGATTCGAATTGAATCTTAGGGGAATAAATACTTCCAATATACCAACGATTTTCCTACATACGTAACCATTTCGGTATTTCAGCTTAAACATGTGGTTTGAACTTCAATAATTTATATATTCGTATTTGTTCAAAAATTGGATATACCCACATTTTTCAGAAATTACCAGTACCTTATTGTTTGAAAGAGAATACTTATCAGCGGATTAAAGAAAAATAAATTGATATGACCTTGAAACATTTTCTCATCAAGGTCAACAATGTGGCGCTTGAGAGATTCTTGATACTTACTTACTTCTGAATGAAATAAACACTAGTTTTTGTGGTTGCGGTCTAGTTTAATACGGGTTTTCATATAAACTTGCAAAGAAATTGCCACGTTAAGGAAACAACAATAATGAGTATTAAATAGGATGAGTGTTAATATACCTACAAGTTTTGAATGTACCCCAAATAAGTTCCTATGAGATAAAGAATAGAACTGGGGGGGGGGGGGGGGGGGGGGGGGAAACCCTCTGGAATTTTTTAATTTTTGCATTATTATTTTTTTCTTTTAAAAAAATTCATTTATCAACCAAAGAAACAATTTTATTGGTCTTAGCCTTGAATGGAGCCTCAAAAGACCCCAGATAGTCCCGAAACCCATGCGTTCCGAGCCTACCACTGTACAAAAACGAAAACTATAAACGCATTTATCTCGAAACACATTTTTTTCCGCGCCGTGCAACGAAACTCAAAAACTAAAGCTATCGACTTGAAATTTGAAGCAAATTACTCCTTGAATCATTGGCCATTGCATGAACCTAAACTACTTTTTAACTACTTCTTTGTAAGAAAAACACCTTTTTTTTCGTTTTTTCGTTTTTTTGATTTCTAATTTTTATTTTTCATTTTTAAAAAATAATTTTAGGTTCATGCAATTCGTATTAATATCATCTAACAGAAAAAAAAAATCCCCTTTTGATATAAGATGGTTTCCTGGACCTGTGCGTTGCACGGCGCAAACTAGAGGCTCCAACTTTGAAGGGCTCTAGAGCCGCCATTTTGTTATTTTTTGATTTGAAAAAAATTGTATCAATACTTAATAATGTCAGTAAGATCTTGTTCTTTTAAAAATTTTAATTAGTGCTTTCAGTTTTTCATAAAAAATTATTAAAAAAGCTGTCGTCCAGAGGGTTTCCCCCCTTAAAGAAACATTTAAAGGGTCCAGGGAAAATGTCACATGTTCACTTTTTGTAAAAAATAAATTAATAATGAGGTCTTGTAGTATTTACTGAGCACTATCTGATGGCTTCCTTGCTTTTATAAAACAAATTTAAGCCTTGCTGAAAAAATAAATAAATTGTGAGCTTTTAGTACTAAGTTGTATAGAGAATACAATTTTAAAATGCGTTTTTCTCGAAATGAGTTGGAATGGACTAGTGCTGTTTATCTCCTGAACCCTTCATTTGGATTAAGCTGCTGGAATATTGAATTTTAACCAAAAAAATAATTGTTTAACGTAATGCAAACTAATTTACTTGCAGTTTTAGTTTAGTTTAGTTGGTTTTTATTAAATCATTTTTTTTGTATATACAATTTAACAAAAACATATGGGCTTGGCTTTTGCCGTCTGTTAGATTGACAATTATAAAGATAAATTGAACTAATAAAAAGTAATAAAAAGTATTTAGTTTAAAATTTTTTAAAAGTTTCCACTTATAATTCTTTGTCTATATGCAAAGGCGATTTTGGAAAATCGAAAAATTTTCTTCATATCAACTTGGTTCAACACATTAAAGCAGTCTTCTTCCGTTAGAAACCTTTTTCCCAAATACATGCAATCTTGTTTCCTGTAGTATCGGGCATTTTCCAATAAAGTGCATGACATCTTCTCGCTCTTTCAAATTGCACAGTTCGCAAAGGCATGGTAAATCTTCTCTGTGTGGAACATAATTTAAATTTAAAAGTTCTCTTCTCAACCTTATCACTATGGATATTTCTTGTATGCAGTTGTTTTCATGAAAATAGTTTTTCTCTCCCAAATAATGATCTAAACGGCTGTAGATAGATCTGAAAATTGACGATTTAGCTTCTTGTCTATATTTTGAAGCATTATAGTTCATCTACATTCTGGATCAGCCTATACATCATGCTTTTCCAATTTGCTCCATTTTCGATGCTCAAGTCAATGGACTTACCACACTGCAGAGCCAATTCCAACCATTCTGCGTACCACCCTCTTCCATCTGCAACATTTTTTAAAGCTGCTTTTTTTGGTAGTCGCTCAGTAGGCATGTTCATCACTCTCAAGATATATTCTACCTGCAGTTTTAATGTTTTAATAAACAGCGGTGAAAGACTAGTTTCGACCATAAGCAAGTAGTTTGGGGCATTAGTAGGAATGTGGAATATGCGCTTGATATAAAACCTTAGGAGTTTTTCGACCTCTTCGTATTGTTTATGTCCCCGTACCTAAGCAGCATAGAACATCACTGACTCTGCTACAGCTTCAAATACTTTATACTTGCTGCTATTGGAAATGAAACGATTTCCAAAACATCCTTTCCAGACTTTCTAGACTTTGCTAATTTTTCATTAAGGTGCTTTTGCAAACTAAAACTCTGGGTAAGCAAAACACTTAAGTACTTATATTCTCCCACCACTTCAGTTCTATATTATCATAGTATCACCTCTCTTTCCCACTGCGCCTTCCTCCACCTTCCGAACTTATAGGACATTCCTTTTCCATACAGTTTGTAAAACAACGAATTTCGATCTATCAAATCAAATGCTGCCCTGAAATCCACAAAAAATGTATACAGTTTCTTGTTATGTCTTTGGAATCAGGGGCGGACTGGGAGTCAAAGGGCCTTCCGGGACTTTTAGGAAAAGGGCCACAAAATACTTACATAATTATTTACTTACTCGAAATATTTAAAAATAAAAGTTGATATGCAGAAATTGTTTTTTTACAGTGGTCGAAAAATAATTAGAAACAAGCTCTTTTTTTTTCAAAATGTATGTATGTTCTTAATATAAATAAAAAATATTAGAAATATTTTTTAACGTTTTATTAACGATCTCGTCTTTATTGCACCTTCTTTTTCTAAAATATAAGGGGTTGGTCTGTCAGGAATAATTGTTAAGGATGTTTTATCTATTTTTTCGGAACATGTGGCATTTTACGAGGACTGCAACCACACTAACCGACTATAGAAATTAGTCGGTGATAGTCCTTTTTATTAATTGTACCTACTTTTAATTAATTAATTGATATAGAAATTAGTCGGTGATAGTCCTTTTTATTAATTGTACCTACTTTTAATTAATTGACCAAGTTTGGAAAATGTAAATGCTAAAAATCATTTATTTTTTCAAATAAAAGCATTTGTTTTTAAAAGTTTTCGTGAATTTATCCAGTGCTTTTGTTTGTCATGTTAAAGCTTCACAAGAAAAAGTTTTTTGAATAATGAACCCTTTAAAATTTCAAAACTTTTAATTACATGTTAAAAGTTAAATTAAAATTTAAGATTTCACAATTTCAAAATCTTTTAAAATAAAATGATAATGTTAAAAAACAACACTTCACGATTTTCACAAAAAAAAAAAAATAATATTTTTAACAGTTACTAACAGTACCTTTTACTGAACCGGTAAATTAGGTACTTCGATAAATTAATTAAATTTTATATCATTTTTTAAATTGATATTAAAATTCTTATAAAATTAAATTAAAAATATTTTTGTGAGTTATCAGGTACATAAAAAGCTTTGATATTCTAAGCAACATTATCTATGCATTCTATTACGATTTTATAATGTTTTTTGTTCCGGGTTTTGCTCCCAGAAATATGGTCACCGTAATTATACCACAACTCGTGTTTGTTAAAAATTTGTTAAATATTTTGTATACACAGGGTGTCCCAAAAGTAATGGATCAAACGAAATATGCTGATAGGCTAACTTTAGGACTCTCAGAATTTGGTAACTTGTTCATCTCAAATTCTTACGGTTTTCGATTTAATGCAGTTTTTGCGAAATTTCGAAAAGTCCCGACTTTGCAACTGTATTTTGCTCCCTCCGCTCATAATAGATTTTTGTTTTTTACAATTCTTTCACTAAAACATTTCTTAATAATAAGAAATAATTAATAAATCAAAATATTTTTTGCTGCTAATCAATTAAGAGTTCAATATTTTTTAAAAACTTAATTTGTTACTTTTATTTCATATTTTGTCACCTAAATCTCTAATTAGGGGAGATTAGGTACTATTGAAGCAAAGGACGGTTGAAACAATACAAGTAGCTCGAGAATCGTTAGTGATACAGTACGACTTATAGGGAATCGAATGTATTTGAAATTTCAATTGTTTGTCAAAAGAGCTTTTTTTTCGGAAAATGACAGGAACTATGTGATCGAAGAGCTACCTTACGGAAAAGATATAAAATATTGTTTCACTGTATTTGTTTTTTCACAAATCGAAACTTTGTGAAAATCGAAAGCTTGGTCTTGTTCTAGCTTTTTGAACCGAATACTTTTTTTAAAATGAAAGAGAGATATACAAACAAGCTACTAGGGGGAAGAAGAAAAAACATCGTGTTTACTTTTTTGTACTTTTTTGACTTTGTGTTTTGATGTAGTTCAGGCTTAACACAACAAATAAAGTACCTTGGCACCACTGTTTTTATCGAGAGAAAGTAAAATCTGGATAATTATCTGGATTTTTCAAAAATCTATACAGATTAAGTTTTTGTTGTTTTTTGTTTTTTGCCTCGAAAGATTCATATAGGGCCCCCAAACAGAATTCGGTAGGCCTCCAAAGATCCATAGGAGGCCTTCATTGACTTAAAGGCCATAAAGATAATTCTGTGGGCCTCGAAAGATCCATATGGGGCCCACAAACAGAATTAGGTAGGCCCCTAAAGATCCATAGGAGGCCTTCCATAAACATGATTCTGTGGGCCTCGAAAGATCCATATGGGGCCCCCTGAAAATCCATAGGGGGCTAACAAACAGAATTCGGTAGGCCCCTAAAGATCCATAGGAGGCCTTCATTGACTTAAACGCCACAAACATGATTCTGTGGGCCTCGCAAGATCCATATGGGGCCCCCTGAAAATCCATAGGGGGCCCACAAACAGAATTCGGTAGGCCCATTAAGATCCATAGGAGACCCCCTGAAAATCCATAGGGGACCCACAAACAGAATTCGGTATGCCCCTAAAGATCCATAGGAGGCCTTCATTGAATTAAACGCCATAAACATGATTCTGTGGGCCTCGAAAGATCCATATGGGGCCCCCTGAAAATCCATAGGGGGCCCACAAACAGAATTCGGTAGGCCCCTAAAGATCCATAGGAGGCCTTCATTGACTTAAACGCCATAAACATGATTCTGTGGGCCTCGAAAGATCCATATGGGGCCCCCTGAAAATCCATAGGGGGCCCACAAACAGAATTCGGTAGGCCTCTAAAGATCCATAGGAGGCCTTCATTGACTTAAAGGCCACAAAGATAATTCTGTGGGCCTCGAAAGATCCATATGGGGCCCCCTGAAAATCCATAGGGGGCCCACAAACAGAATTCGGTAGGCCTCTAAAGATCCATAGGAGGCCTTCATTGACTTAAAGGCCACAAAGATAATTCTGTGGGCCTCGAAAGATCCATATGGGGCCCCCTGAAAATCCATAGGGGACCCACAAACAGAATTCGGTAGGCCCCTAAAGATCCATAGGAGGCCTTCATTGACTTAAAAGCCATAAACATGATTCTGTGGGCCTCGAAATATCCATATGGGTCCCTTTGAAAATCCATAGAGGGCCCACAAACAGAATTCGGTAGGCCCATTAAGATCCATAGGAGGCCTACGTTGACTTAAATGCCGCAAACATAATTCTGTGGGCCTCGAAACATATATAGGGGGCTCACAAACATAATTCTATAGGTCTCGAAAGATCCATAAGGGGCGCAATAGATTTATACTGACTAAAAAGGCCAGAAACCGATTTGAAGCATGACGTGAGTGAATTTAAAAATTGAATTTCAAGTGCTTTTAAGAAATGTTTTCTTGCCCGAGGGCCTACCGGGAAAAATCCAGAATGCCCGGTGGGCCAGTCCGCCCCTGTTTGGAATTCCTCCGCTATGCTTTTGAGTACAAACATTTGATCTACCTCTTCCTTGTCAGAGCAGGGGGTAGATTCTATACGAAACGAAACGAAAACGATCATTCGTTGAAAAACGAAAGAAAATTTGCGACAGATACAGAACAATTTCTTTCGTTTTTCAAGTTATATGAATCAAACCGTTCGCACAAACGAAAACGATTGTTCGTTTTCGCCATACAGAATCTCCGCCCAGGACATGTGCAGGCAAAGTGAAGAAATGAGAAAGAGTCTTAGCGCTAATACCGGTACTAGTCCTAAAGTTAGTCCTCAAATCGGTATCAACACATTACTTCACTCAAATACTAAGCTTTAAAATTGCCAATTTTATTTTGAGTACTAACTAGGACTAGCTACCTTATCAGCTAGTACGGTCATTATACCAATCGTTAATACTCAAATCCGTACCAAGTGATTACTTCATACGAGTACTAAGACTTAGTCTGCCCCTAATCTCGTAATGGGCCTAACTACATTTTTCTTACTTCTGAGTTATAGAGGGAAACACTAAGGGCGGAATTCATAGTCGCTCATGGAAATCCTTATTCATAGTCATCGCTGGAGTGTGGAGTCGAAATTTTTCTAATATCGCAATTTGCATATAAAAATGAGAAAAATCAAAATTACATTTTGAATTTTCTGACTTATTTGAAGACCTAGGCTAAAAAAATATATCAGAATAAATCAGAGACAATGCCCTAACTCCAAATATGCAAAAATAAAATCAAAATCGAAAATTTTGTAGTTAGGGCCTTTACGAGATTATCTATGGGCAGTAGTATGGATTTGAATGTTTCAAGAGATATTGAATGTTGTTGATTTTAATAATTTGTAATTGATTAGTTAAATAATTGAATAAGTATATCGTCGTTTTTAGCTGTGTTCCTTTGGCCTTAAGTATCTACTGCTAAGTACTTCTGGTTGTATTCAACTCCATTTCTTCTATTGAAAAAATGTCTTTGAATGGATTCAGAAGTACTAAAAAGTACTTTGCTGAGCCCAAAGGAACACAGCCTTTATTAATCTTTAGTCACTTTAATCATCGAAGTCTATTTAACAAATCCCACGAGTCATGTATCTTGTCTAGCTACGCCGGGTACTAGGCTGACTTAGTACTTGTGTGAAGAAAATGACCATTAGACATTTTAAACTTATTCAAATTAAAAATTCGAGGGGTAAAAGATTATGAAAAAAAAGTTGTTAAGGGATCTTTGAAGTGAGAAAACACTGAGGTATAACCCGGCGATGAGTAAGTGTATGAAGGTCGATAAGCTTTAACCGACCTTCATAAGAAAGTAGGATAAATTGATGCGGTAAAAGTAAGGAAAAACTGACATAGCAACGCTGTACTGCTACAATTCTGCAGGAGTATGTAATGTGATATGGATACCAAACTTGACTTAACGTTTTATAACTGTAGCGTGTACCTCTACCTACATCAATATTCACCAACGATTCTGAAATCATCATCAGGAGCTGTTATCTTAAACCATCTAATCAACAATCAATTGAATAGGTTAGGCAAAGCCAATTTAACAAAAAATAATGTAAAATTGTAAGTTTAAAAGAAGTGAATGACCGTATCTTTCGTGACTATTACTTCAAGAAGGCGCAATATTCAACTAAATTTGGGGTTATAAAGCCTTTTAACAACGGGCGAGCAAAACGCTTTCAGGAAGCATGCATAAAGTCTTATAGTTTAATGTCTATCCCACACATGGTCTGGGACTTCGAAATTTGATCAGACATTTTTGAACAAGATCCGGCAGGTGCAGATTCGTAAAATTAAAAAAAAATATATATATATATATTGGTGTGTTTTAAACATGCAACACATCAAATCAAAGTGCTTTTAAAGACAAATTTAAAGAGATCAAAATAAATACAAACATATAACCATTCCTACAAATTTTATGGTCTTTTTGATATACCTATTGTCGTATATTATCAGTACAATAGTTAAATTATTGAAAATTAATTAGATGCGATGGAATATTGATTAAATTTGATATAAATATATAATTAAATTTAGATCATATTTCGACAGAATTCAGTGATTATAAGTTATTTTTTTCCATATACCTACAAAGCAAAAAAAAAAATATAAACTACTCTTCGTGTTCTTCTTTTCCAATATGAATCCGTAAATAAAATAAAACCACAAAAAAAAGTTTAATAAAAACCAAATAAAAAAAAACAGACATTTGACCTCGATTGCTTTGCATGCACGTGATGCCAGGTTATTGATTAAAACAAATGCTGGCATTGAGCTGCATTGTATTGCATAGTCAATTGCCTATTCCAGTGAGAAAAGCCTACAGTGGTGGGTTTTAGCCAACCAAATATTTTTGATTTAATCTTTCATCTTAATTTTTTTATGTTTTTTTTTTGTTTTATCTTTTTTCTGTAGGAATCATCTTTAATGGTTATTAGAAAAATTTGTTTTTTTCAAATGGAACGATTTAAATACAATTTTTATCTATCGATTGAGACTTTTTTTTATAGAATAGAAATTGATAAAAATAATAAACTGTCGCATGTTTCTAGACAAATACAATCAAATAAATTCTTAATTGGCATGACTAGTGCAAATTAAAAAAAAAAAAAATGTAATAAAACAAAACTTATGAACGTGCTGGAAATAAAAGAAAAATATTTCATTCAACAGAGGACAGACTTTGTCATAGTTAGGGAACATGCAATTATTTTTTTGTTCATTTCTTTTCAAACTGATTTTTTATTTATATTTTTTTTAATATAGTCTGCAAATAGAGTTGCCGTTTAAGTAAGAATATTTTATAAAATTTGCAGGTGTTTAATCGGCTAATGTGATTTGTGATAGCTGACAGTCTCATTGGACTACCTACTTTGTTGTTGTATTTTGGGTTTTCAAAGGACACAAAAAAGTGCAAAGTGACTGTTAACTCTCACAAATGACATTATTCGGTTAAGACCCAAAATTCTGCTATATTTTGTATAGGTAAAAGTTATGGACTTAAGTCGCTTAGAAATTCAATTTATTATCAATATCTTTAATAAACAATCAAATTTCTTAAGTAAATAAAATCTTGATTAAATTTTCAAATGAAATATTTCCCAAACTCTGGCAACACTTAATCCATAAAACATGTAGTTTCATATTATATTTTTGCTTATCCCAACTTTTTTTTTTTAGTTTATTATTATTTTTTTTTGTATTGTCAAAGTCAAGGTAATTGAACTCAAATATTATAGAATGCGGCACAGTGTAGGCACCTACTTGTACAGAATGCAAAAGTTTACATAAAACGACGACACGATGTAATGCACTTGGTTCATCGATTACCTTATTGTGTTAATGGGCGTCGGCCGGCTGAATGGTTAAAATAGCAATTGGGGTGATTTCTACTTAAAAAAAAAATAAAATAAACAGGAAAATGTCATAATATTTCGTGCGTGATAATAACATGACTTAACTTTCAAGGTCGTATGAGTACAACATTTGCTATTGTTTTTTTTTTTTATAATTGTATGCATGTACAGATGAATGTCTGCATTCATAATAAATTTTTGTTTTATGTTGGCTTTTCATTTTTTTTTAAATTTATTTTGCTGGTGTCAGTACCAGTTAAAGGAAGCTGATAGGTAATTTCAGTAATTTCTTTACTACAATTAATAGCATAGTCAAATGAGACAAAAATTCTTTTCTTTACATTTACATAATTGTTCCTTGTACAAATGGAAGTATTCGTCTCTGATCTTCTCCTCCATTTCCCTTTTTTAAATCGACTTATTTCATTTCCAATAGATCAGTGTTTTCCAACCTTTTTTTTGTTTCCTTGGAAATATATTTTTTCTCCGAAAGTTATTGAGCGATCGTGAATCTCTCTCGAAATGTATTTCCAGGGAACAAAAAACATTCCTTGATAAAATTTTATTCACCGATAACCTCAAATAAATATCAGCCTTATCACCAATTCTATTGAAATCGGTACGAGTCCCGAAAAAAATCACAAAATCCATTCGTATGCCGATTTGTTTGAAATTTTCCATTACAAACGGATATTGTGACTGTTTTTTTTTCGGAATTCGTAGCTAGTTTGCTAATGGATTACGTAAAATCAAATTGCCCCTCTGGAGAACACTGGTACAGATAGAAGAAGAAAAAGTCTCAGAGCAACAAATATTCACCTCCTTTTTTTTTTTTGATGTTTTAACATTAAAGATGTAATGAATTCATACAAATTTGAATGCAACAGGCAGTTTTTTTTTGCCTAAGCTACCCGCAATATTACATGTATTACATAAACAACATGAAACTGCCGATAAAAGCAGAAGTAGAATCCAGCTGAAGATAGAATTCTTGCTATAAATTACAAATAAAAAGAGAGATGTGTTGGTAACACTTCCCAAATCAAATAAATGAATGCGATTAAGGGTAAGCTTACCAACCTTAAACCAATAATGATTTTCATGTTAGCTGACGATTTCGGACTAGGTGTTGTAGTTCATGTATGCAATTTGGAAGCAGACTTTTCAGTCAGGGTATAGTAAATGTTAATATTGCTAAATACCTGAGTGGATGGAAAGGAGGTAAAGTAATTCCTTCTGATTGTCCATCAGACAGTTACAGTGGGTGTTCTGATTTATTGACTTGTTTGAGTTTACTTCCACAGTGTTGTTTTTTAGATTGTAAAAAAAGAAGAACAACACCATGCATTCCTTTTAACGATTTTGAATTTTAGAAATTTTGTTTCCAGTCAAGTTTAATTGATGTTGGTAGGTTGAATTCAAGCCTTTGTTAAAGAATGATCAGACTGTTGAAACGTGGTATGAATATGCAATTTATAAACGCTAAACGCATCATCCAACAGTTAGTTTTATTTATACATTAAATCATTAATTAGTTAAACCTGCATTTGTATATTATTCGTATTTGAATTGAATATGTTTTTTCAAGTGAGTCTTTCTTAGAAAATTCAATGAAAAAAATTTCAAAAAAAAGTTCATCTTCATCATTCCATATTCTTACTCAAGTCAAAATTAAATAGAAAAGGAAAACTCACATAACTACTTGGCACCCAACCAAAATATTTCTTTTTTTTTTTTACAAAAATGTGTAAAGAGATAACTTTGCAACCAAATACGTGCTCTTGTAGGCCCTTATTCAATCAACATAAATGCTTTTAAAGTAGTTTCGAGGAGACTCCAGAGTGCCAAAGAATTGTGTATAGTTTCGCGAAGAGGGTACTTGAAAATTTTCATAGAAGTGCTAATTGATTGCGCTCTCGCTAGACAAGTGGAAAAGCTTAATTTTTTTTTCACGGAAATCGTCGACGTTAATGGGTAGCTACAAACTATAACCAACATAAGAGGTTAAAAAAGTTTGTTTTCATTTTGGCGGGAGGAAATAATAAGTGACAAATAAAAATGTTTTATGACAACTTTTTATTACTTTTTTTTAACTGGTTTTTGATATAAATATTGATATTTTTAAAAATGCATAAATGAACTTGGTTGTACGAAACACTTTGGTTTAAATCTTTATTTCAAAAAGTTTGAAGTGTCGAAAATATAATTTTTTTTGCGTATAGCTCACAAACCGTCAGTGTTTTTGAAAATATTTCAATGCAAGTTTTTACATTATTTAATCTTCTATAAAGAAATATATACATATTTTGTATTGATTTTTAGTTGATCTAAATAAAACTTTCTTGCTAAAATATTCTTTAAATTATTATTTCAATGATTTTTAAGCATCAGATAATTTAATGAAATGCCAATAAATAAGTGGAAATCTGATTTGATTTTTATTGTATACTAAACAACTTTTCAATTTTTTGTTATAAATTAAACAAGAGAACGATTAATTCTTATTGATATCATTTTTTATTATATCCGATTATTCATTTTTCATAAAGCTAAGTCAACGTCATTTAATTATGAGCGATAATAACGTAGCAGGAAATTATAATAAATTCAAGCAAACTCTTTCTATGTATATTGATTTAATGTATTCCAAGTTAATTTTGTCTTATGGAACTCGGTACCTATACAAAAAAAACGTTTTCATGGTCCTTGTATAAGTAATTTTTTTTTTTGCTTTGCTTAAATATCATTGTAGTGACAAATAACCGTGAATATCATTGTGAGCTGTGCAAAATTTTTAATTAAAAAAAATATGTTTTGAATTCCATTACTCTGAGTCTGACATGGAATATTTAAAATAGAACTTCACCATGCAAGCACGTCATGCTTATGCCTGACATTTATGTCTTCTTTCAACATGAAGTTCACGACAATAAATGATAAGGAGAGAACGAATATATAGAGTCCCAGTGATAGTGAGTATTAATATAGACATGTATACGGTGTACAAGTACGTTCAATGCACATTATTTACAATCAAAAATGAAAATCTATTAAAGAAATCACTTGTTGGGAACGTGATTCTAAGCTTCAAGAGTGATAAGGGACGGTACTGATATGTTCAAGGTTTTTGTTTCAATTTTTCTGTTTAGAATACAAATAAATATTTAAACCTATCTCTCTAGGTTTATCTTGTTCTGATAACTTGAATCACTTTGGTTTCATCGATTTGTGTTACGTGAACTTAACTGTATTCATTGTATATAGAAACTATAGTACTATCATGAAAGTGAATTTATTAGGTCCGCTTCCTTTAACTAGGGTGCGCTGCGGTAGCTTTATTCCAATTTTTGGAAAGTAGAATGAAGGAATAAAATACGTGTGTAAGAAAGAGAAAAATACTTTCATCTTTTTAAAAGGATAAAGAGAAAAAACCGAAATCATATGTTAGAAATTTGAATTTCGACTGCTTGGGAATAGGGAAGGAGAAATGTAAACAAAATATTGTTTGTTTACAACGCTTTGTTTATTTCTTGTTTCCTAGGTGATAGTAATTTGAGTATTTTTGAATCAAATAATTTATTTTTGCGAATTTGAATAGATTTTTGTTTTGGGACTTTTATTTGTTATATTCTAAGGCAATGTTGCAACATTTAACTTATCTTGTATTGCTTATTATTTTTTAGGTATAGTTTTTACTTTATAGTTCAAATTGATAATATAAAAACAAGTTTTAAACTGCATCATTTTGAATTATAAAGTAAATAAAGTTAAAAACTAAATAATTAAGCGTCATCGAGGCACATAAAATTCAAAGGAAGGTTATTAGTTTTTGACATAACAAAATGCTAAATATTTTTTTAAAGTTTTATGATTTTTGTCAAGTTTGTATTAATTAATAAAAACCTGAAACATTGAACAAAAATCTTAAAATAAAAAAAAAGTTAAAAACTAAATTGTATGTGTACAATGTACATACATATTTTTAATTAAAAAAATCTACTTCTCTAGAATATAATCAGTTGTAGAGCGCCCTGTAATAAGAAAGCAAAAGCTTTTGTTTTTAAGTAGTAAAGTACATAATAATATAGCATTACTCGCTTTATTAATTCATTAATGAATAAATTAGAGTTAAGTTAAATGTTGCAACATTGCGTCAGAAAATATCAAACAAAAATTCAAAAACAAAAATGTATTCAAGTTTTCAAAACAAAATATTCTATTCGGCAACAATCACCTAGGCAACAAGAAAAAAATATTTCAAAAAGAAGAATACAAACAAAAAAAAAAAAAAACATTTCCAAAGAAGAATACAATTTTAAATTTTATTTCAAACGTGATTGCCACATTAGTCAAATTGAACTAAAATATTTAAGCAGATTATTATAAACGCGAAATACATACACTTAAATACAATCATCTCATGCCAAATTCACTGCAATTATTGACGAATTTTTTCGAGACCATGTTTGAAATTTAATGTTTCATTACTTTCTAACAAGTTAAAAATGCTTCTCACTTATTAAAGAGAGAAGATTCAAACAAAATATTCTACAGAATTTACGTTTTGTTATTTTCGCTGTCAAAAAAATGAATCTAAATTAAATTCAAAAATATTAAATGTTTCTGGACATCATTATTTTGATGGAATTTTATAACTCTGTGTTTTATGAAACTTAAATATTTTTGCGATTACTATTTATCATAAGACTTTTTATATTTGTCTTGTTTAAAAAAAAAGTATTTACTATGTATTTATTTCCAAATTTTTTAATTTATTTGAAAACAAAAAATTTTTACTTATGGGCAACCATGGTTGTACGTTTTAGTTTTTTTTTTCAATTTTTAATAAACAACTTCCATTTCTAATTATGCATCTTTCTATCTCCCTCTATCTACAAAGCTAAATATGTAGTCACTTTCCCCCGAATTGAAATTTGAAATAATATTCCAATATCTTAAATAATATTCCAATATTTTGACGACTCCTTCATTATCTGATTATTCTTAGTCCCCACTCCTGCCAAAATCATTCCATGAATAGGTCCGCTCTCTTGAACCAGACGGCGCTTCAGTCGTTGGAACCCATGATAGTACTATAGTTTTTATATACAAGGCTGTATTAAATAATTTAACAAACACACATAAGATACTCTTAGGTTACCATCAAACGCAATTAAAGCCGGTTGAACTAGTTGTAATTATTTAATTGATGTTCGTATAGTAAGCAATAAAAGGTCATCGATTTTAAATCAGTTAAGTCTGTTTTAATTTTGTTTAGTAAATGTACAACTGAAGTATTACCTACAAGATAAGACCGTTTAAGGATTTTTCATTAGATTTGCAGTAGGATGTTTTTTTTTGTTGTTTTCAGTACCTAATTTCTATAATTCATCATGAATAGACTTCGAGAATAAGGTAAGACAAAACAAAAGGGTCAAACTCCGAATAATTGCTTAAATGGCAAAAGTGTTCACCCCCCTGATTGCAACCCTGATTTTTTTTAAACCTTTCGAACCCAGCGTTACTCTCATGTAACATACTTTTTTAAAATTCGTAAAAAATATTCCATTAAATACTTTTTTAAGTTTCGATGACTCAATTTAAAGTTACTGGATTAGTACAAAAAGTTAGTCAAATATCAAATTTTTAAATTTTTTTCATTGATAACACCGGCACACAAAATAAAAAAAGTGTCATGTACCAGGAACCAGACCTATCTTTAGGTCTGGATTCAGCGTGCCCGAAAACATATAGAAAGATAGGTCTGGTTCCTGGTACATGACACTTTTTTTATTTTGTGTGCCAGTGTAATTGCTAAAGTTTTTTTTTTATATATTTTTTTTTAATTTTGAAAAAAAAGATATAAAATATGTAAATGCAGAAAGTGTTTTCTTTTTTAGCTTAGAAGAAGTATTTTATTTCCTCAGTTGTCCGGCTTTTTTTAGTGGTCACAGACAGTGTATGTCACTTACATGTAACATGAGAGTAGCACATTAGTTTTGCTATTTATTATTTTGGAAAATAACTGTTTGCTATTCATATTTCTTAGTTTTAATGTTCTTAACACTATAATAATAAAAAAAATTTAAATATTGATATTGATAGTTTATGTTCGAAAGGGTTTAAAAAAAAAACTTTCTGGTTTCTCAATTATGTCTGTCTGTTTCTCTGTCTGTTTCTATTTTGAACTACAGATCAAATCACTGAGGCGATTTGCTTTAAACTTAGTAGTTTTGTAAGTGCTTTGGGAAATTTAAATTTTGTTTAGAATCAGAAGCTGCTTTAAGGATTTTGATAAAAAATTAAAACACTGTATGCTTTCGAAAATTAGCTAAAGCTGCTACTTTTGAAATAGAAACCAATATTTTTTGAACCGTTTTATCGGTCGTTATTTGTCATAAAACCGTTAATTTCTGGCTTTCTCGTTATATTAACCTTTTCACCGATTTCAATGATTTTTTAAATTTTAATTAAAATTAATAAAAATATTAAAATTGTGAATTTGCAAAAAAAAAAATACAACTATTAGATTTGTGAATTATTAATGTCTAAACACATCTGACTGTTTTCAAAAACAATTGTTCCCAAAAGTCTGCTGATTGTATTAGATATACTTATATTTTTTCGTAAAACAAAAAAAAAAAAATAAAATGCACGACTGGGTCGCACGTACTTGCTCTTGTAGTTCACAGTATCTTTATCTTAAATATCTATTGGAAATTTAAGATTTTGTTTAGTGTCGAGATAAAAAACCGAAAGTTTAAAAATTAAATTCAAATTTTTTTTTTTTCAAAAATGTTTTTAAAAATATTTTTTGTTTTTTTTTTTTATAACTTATACTTCAAAATGATGTCTGTAAATTTTTAATAAAATTGACTTATGCTGAAATGAAGTTTATGAACTTAAAAAATATGTCAATTTTTGAAAAACGGCAATGCCATATTTCCGTTTTTCGCATTTTTTGAGAAAAACTAAAAACGCAGTTTTGTTAGAATCAATAAGTCTATTACGTATACCAAATTTGATCAAAATCGTTAGAGCCGTTTTCGAGAAAGTTGCAATACCTCGAACACGTTATATAGGAGATATGCGTTAAAAAGGCGATATTAAAAAAAAAAAAAAACTGGTCTAGGGAATAGCGTAAAAAGCATCTGTACCAAGTTTCAAGCAAATCCATGCTTTCGTTTAGGCCCTAGCTCGATGTACAGATGGACGCACAGACGCACAGACGCACAGACCGACGGACGGCATGACGAAAACCACTTTTTTGATATTCTCCATCATCGTAATGTTGGTTTTGATTAAAACCTCAATTTTTTTTTCTACACGAAACCAATACATACTTGCACTATAGAGCAAGTAAAAACGAAATCTTTTAACAAGGTAGACGGTGCAGAAATATAATCGGTTTTTCTTTTTCAAAAAAAATTTATAAAATCACCAAACGTTGAGTGGTGCTTTTTGCCCTGTCTTCGTATATGCCATATCGTGGGCACAAAGCCAAAACCACGAATCTGCAAAATTGTAGTTTTGAGAAAAACGGCTTCAAAGTTTTGGAAACACATGCAATCTTATGGAAACTCGTGCAACAAAAAATGATGTTTTAGGCTTCTAGGCAACAGATGGAGGGTTGGGATTGACGCAGTGAATAGAGGGACCGATAACAAGTAAAATGACACACTAAAGTCAAAATGTACAAAAATGCAGATTTGTGGTTTTGGCGTTGTGCCGACGATATGTAGTCCCAATTTGAAGACACTGCGCTCAATTTAAAATCGCGAGATATTTTAAAAATTTGTATGAGATTTGATAGATTTCTCATTTTTAATGGTGACTTTAATTATTTACAATGGACAGTTAATTTAGACTTAAAGCAAAACATAAAAACAAAAATGTAAAGGGGCTATTTAAAAAAATACTATGTTCTGTTTTTGAGAAAAAAAAAACACATTTCTAAGATTAGTAGGTAACTGCACCGTAATTTATTTTATTAATTTATTTCATTCAAATGATCATAGTTTACATACTGTTTACTTCTAACAAAACGATTTCAAAAACTTTCTTGAAAAGTCATCAAAAATCTTTTCATTTTTGAAACCTGACTTATTTATACATTAGGAGAAAGACATACTGCCATCCGCATTTCTTATTATGTGGTTTTCTGAGTAACTTTCCATTGAAAGTGTAATCCCTCGTTGCAAGGAAATTTTCCACAAATGCAACAATTTTTAGTTCCTCAATGCATCCCTTCGTATTGAAAAAAATCTTCTTTCTCGCTTGTTTCATTTTATTGTAAGTTGTATTCATTGTGACACGTGCTACCCTTAAACTATTTCTGATACAAACTTTCATAGTGATCACTGATCTATCACGAAAACTTATAAGTTAAAACACTAACAACAATAAATACATAAATAAACAGGTTGTTAACTTGATTTTCAGATTAAAAGCTTAATTGTCCGTTACTAACTATATTTCCATATCCAATTTAAAATAACACCCCAACACCACATTAACACACCTCTTCTATTGCTAATAATTGTATAAGTTCACTTAGCACGTGAATAATTAAAATAACAAATAAAAAATAAAATTATAAATAAAATTCATATTTTTTTTTTTTTGTTCAGTTTGTTTATTCACAAACAATATAGGTACAACAAGTCTCTTGCTATTTCGAATCGCCGCCGCCGCACAGTGTGTCGTCCCCTTATGATAAATCACTTTTTTTTTGTTAAAAATTAATATTTTTGCTATTAAAATATAATTTAGAAGTGTCAACTCATATGAAAACATATTTATCTTACAAAATAACCCAGGTTATGTATTCAAAATAAGCTCCGAAACATGAGTACCTCGGAAATCGAAAATATTTTGAGGAATTTATGGGAATCTTTGAGAGTATATATTTCACGTTTGGTAATTGTTTGAAAAATTTTGTTAATGTTATTTTGTTTATTTGAGTGTTGTTGTAAAACGTATAACAAAAAAAAATTAAATTTATAAAATTATATATGAGTTATTAAAATTTCTTTGATAAATGGCCAAAAAAAAAAAAAATTTAATTTTTAAACATAATTTAAAAAAATACTTATTAAATCATATCGATAATTTTTTTATATTATTTTGCCATAGGCCTATACTTAATATTGGCAAAGTTTGGTCTGCTTCTGTTTGCGATTACCAGAGATATTCACATTTATGTGCTACGAGTCAAGTACTCAAAATAATTCATTTTTTGATAAACATCTTCAAGGGGATCACAAAAATGAAAAAATCGATGTTTTTAATAATTTTTAGCCATACACAAGTAACAAAAAGCTGTTTATGTAATTAAAAATATTTTAAATATTGTTTTCAACAAGAAAAAAATTATATTTTTCTGCATACTAGATTTTTAATATAATTACTTGACCCGGCCACGCTCTACTGTGTATTATAGCGTATTTACCAACCTCGCCGATATAAGAATTTACGAAAATGCAAATAAAACGTTATTTCAAAATTTGAAAGCGATTGACAAAAAACTATTCGAGATTTGCTATGAAACGCAAATAAACATACGATTTTTTTGTATAGAGAATATAAACAAAACAAGTTGACTTCAACTTAAGATTTCTCAAGGTAGAAAAAAGATATTGAAAAGATTTAAACGGGCTTTAAAAGAAAACATTTAGTTCTTTTAGAAACTGTCACAAATTTATTTAAAATAAATCACCACGTTCAAGAACATAACCTCAAAAACTGTTAAAAAACGACATTTCAGATTTTCTAACGGGAATATTTCGAAAACGTGATATGATAGAATTTTTCTGAGTTCGGATTCGAGATCAGCACACCAAAAACCTTACGAAAAGTATATTTTTGTTTATATATAAAAAAAAAATTAATTTTGCTCACAAGTGGCTTCTTCAATAAATGTTAATTTCATAAATTATACTAAAAAAAAAAGTAATAGGTTGTTTAATTTGTTAACTTGTAATTTTTTTTTCTATTCCTGCCATAAAAACACAAAAAAAGAAATTAAAACTCCAAAAACTTAGCTGCAAGTATTTATGATAAACTTTTGTATGGGCTCGACACACTGTGCGCCGCGACCATGGAATCAGATCATTTACCAAGTTCACAATTCACATGCGTGTCACACTTGTTTGTTTTTTTTTCTTTTTCAAAATTATACCCACTCTCTCCCACACATGCATGCATATTATTACCGTGAAATAAAAAAAAATTACAAGAGCAAATTTGTTTTTCGTAGAAAAACTTAATGAAAAGTCTTAAATAAATTTCATTATCAGTATATCTCTCTGGTTTAGTTCTAAAACAAACAAACAAAATAGAGATACATCACACTTGAATGACATAGTACTAGAAAATGTAACTTCTAGTCACTCGCGTTGCGTTCAATCCAAGGGATGGGTGTTCTATGTCTGTGTATCAAAAAAGTGTGATTACCAAGCTTTCGACTGACGACTAACGTAAACGTCTCAACTAATTCGACGCTGGATCATTTTCGACACGATTATTTTCTCAATTGCAATCAAAACAAAAGCTTTTTTTTTCATACTTTTCTCTCTAAAAAAAAATAAAAATTCTACTGTGTTCATTAGAAAATGAAGAGAAAATCAAATCAGATTTGAATCTCTGCTGGATTTAAGAACAAATTCCTCAATAATGCTTCAGTAGGGGTCTAATAATTCGCAGACAAACAACTACTACCTCGACTCTTCCTAAGATTCTATATAGCCTACATACATTTACCCCGAAATATTTTGCAAGGCCTCCGCGCGTAGATATTTTTAGATTTTCGCGTGATAAAAAGAAAATCGACGAACAAAAAATAGAAATTGTATTTATTTGTTTTACGGGTGAAAATAAACATAAAATTTATACGAGCCCACCTTTTTAGTAAATAAAAAAAATTCGACTTCCTGTGTCATCGTTATTGGTGTGTGTCAAGGATCCGGTTGTTCACTTAATGTGCATTTAAAAAAAAAACTAAAAGCAGGAAGATCATCCCATAAAACTTAAAATCATGCCGGAAAAGGATTCCAAAGAGGTATGTGTTTGTGTGCGCCCACTTATACGCTTAGTATTACAACACTTCCTCTTCCTTCGAATCTATTGAATAGCAGGGTATTTCTCTCAACAGGGGTTGGGTAGAAGGGTGATGAAAAATAAATATAATTCGCACATATTATAACATCTTTTTTTGTTGTTGTTGTTGTTGTTTTTAAAGCTTCATTTCCACTCGTGGTGTGTTTTTATCATCATAATCATAGTCAAAAGCTCCCCCACACTAGATGGTTGACTTTGAAAAAAGTCACCGGAATCGGAATACAAAAATGTAAACATGCATACATACTCATAAAACGTCTCCATAGAGATGATTATACACATACATATACTGCATTTAATATAGAAATAAAAATAAACAACAACAACAAAATGAAGAAAAAAAAAACAGTGTCTCCTGTCAGCATTCTTTCTCTGACTATTTGTCTTGTAAGAAATCCTTTCGAAGGATGTGAATTCCGCTTAGTGTGTCACGTCACGTAATAATGTGTCTGTTTGTCTGTGTGTGTATGACTGTTGTGTTGCGTTTGAATGAAATTCTGAAAATGAATAATATTTATGTCCTTTTGTTTTTCTTTATGTTTGTGTGTTTTCATTTGGAGAAAGCAAAAACAAAAAGAAAAAAAAAAAATGCAGAGGTTCTTAGAGGTCAAAAATTAAAATAGAAACATTTCTGCAGTTATTATTAATTTATTAACCTATGAAGAGGTATTTAGTCTGGTTTTTTTTTCCTTCCAGTACATTAGTTCAGGTTATGTAATAATTATGAATTTTTGTGTTGTTATAATACAATTATAACAGCTAGTGACGATGACTTATAATTGTAACGTTGTTGTTGAAAAAAATGATATAATACAGTCTAATTACTGATATTTTTCTACACGATACGTGTTTTTTGTTTATATAAATTACAGTGGTTATTTTGAAGGAGAATGATAAACTTATTTATACGATTTGTGATTAATAATACACGAAACATACATACACTTTTCGTGATGGAGACTTCGTCTCTTTTCTCAATTTGTTTACTTCCTAGAGGCAAAGCAAAAATGTCATAAAATGTGATTTGAAGGTTGTTCTGTTATTTTTATTTTTATATGAAATGTTTAATTTCATAATAATTTTTTATTTTATTTTAAATCAACAAAATAAGAATTTATAGAAATTAGTAAATTTAAAGCGATGTTATTTCTTCGGTTTTCGAGGTGGAAACGGAGCTTCTTTCGTGTCTCTTATGTTTAAAAAACAATTTTTCTAAATCTAATTTTTAAATTTTCTTTAATTCGGCACTGCTATGATTTTGATGTTCATAACTCTCCCAACTATCTGCCTTACATTCATGAAAAAATTCAAAATTGAAATTTCAGTTTTAGTCCAAGACTTGCAGCAAAATAGCGGGACCTCCAAAGCTATTGTAGTAGCATCGCATTGCTTTCAATTACTTGACCATTTCGAAAATTGATGTTTATATCAAGAACTAGATTTGATCTGATATTGTTTCTGATAATACACTTTTGGATTTTCGTCATTTTTTTTCAATCGCTGAGACAGCCTTTAATACAGTTTGATAAGAGCAACTGCTTATTACAATGTCATCTACATTTCCAAGCAGTTAAAGAGAGTGTTCTAAAATATGGTTGAAGAAATGAATTAATAGCGCATCTCCTTACTAAAACACTGTTTATGTTTTGAATAACACAGACGAGCGATTTTTCAGTCACGACTTTCACTGTCTGTTTGTTTATGTGATCCGATGCATTTGGTTTAGGTTTTTCAAAATATCGCGTTCAGTCGTTGTCGTCTGAAATATTACCTGTCAATTACGGCTATCATATGAGGCTTTAAACCCGAGGAGAAAGGGATTTAGCCGCAACAAAACCGTTACGTTGTTGTAAAGACATTTTCCTCATACGCTACAGGAACCAACTTCTTTAAAAGCTGATTGTATTGAATAACGGTTTGTGGTATGCCCTTTCGGTTGATGGCTCAGTTCTTAAAATATGAAAAAAAAAAAAAAAAATCAAATATAAAGCCTATTACAAAAACCGATCTCCAATTGGGTCACGGTGGTGGCGTATGTGGAATATTTTTTTAAATCAATAAAACAACAATTTTTTAAATATGTATTTTCATTTTCATCAACCTAATACATATTAGTATAATTAATTGGTAATACAAAATTTTAGACAAAAGCAAGAATTAGTTTTTGAACAAGGGGTATCTTTTGTTGGCAAAATAACGACAGCTAGTACTGCTTCGTTTAAATTCTGCAACCTCATATTTTACTGTTGTAATCGATAGAGAAGTCTACTTGGACAAAGAATGTTTCCTTTTCCTTTTTGGTAGTATTGTTTTCGTTAAAGTTCTTTCGAGAACCTATTTAAACAAAATTAAAACAAACAAAAAAAAAACTTATTTTTCTGAACAATTTTCCTAGACGAAAAGAACAATTGCAGAAATCAAGACTGAATACTGTAAATGAGTACATCACACTTTATGAATTAAAGAATATTTTACAACTCAAGCTTTAATCATATTCTGATTTCTGATACATAGAACAAAACTATGTGTCATTTTTATAGTTTTAATTTGAACCGTGACTGGAGAGAACTTTTTTTTTTTTTTTAATTATTCTCTTGGGTTTATACAATTGACATTTTCAAGACATTTTGTTAAGAGTTGATTGTAAAATTTATTTGCTTTTATTGCATACAATCAACTTTATTTTAGCAAATAATTGGATGAATTGTTGATTTAAGAACAAAAAAAAAACACACATTTAACATGTTTTAGTTTTTCTATTTAGGGCCAATTTTTCAACAGTCAGTTAAACAGTCAGTTAGTACTTATTCTCCTGATAGAGAAAAAATCCTTTTTTCAACAGGCAGATATAGCTTATTCCTATGAATAAAACTATCTGCTTCTTTTAGAGACGAATAAAAATTATTCTAATGAATAATATCAATAAAAATACTGTGTCAATTGTCAAAGCTGCTTTGAAATAATTTTGACAAAGAATACAGAGGAACACAAGAAAACAAAAACAATTATAAATAAAAAAGACTTTTAGTTTTGAATATTATTGAATTTGACAATTTTTTTTTTGTTATTCTGTAGAATAAATTATTTTTGATTGAAAAATTCAATGTTGTTATCCGATTGTTTATGAGCCTAATAAATTTATTCGTCGAACAGTTAACTGACTGTTTATTAGACGATGGAAAAATCGGCTCTTAAAAAAAGAAACAAATTTGTATTCAAAATCGTCGAACAAATAAATATAATTGATTCAAATTTGAATAAACAAAATAATTATGTACATAAAAATAAAAAAAATACATACATTGAATATATTTCAAATAAAGACAGTCATCAATCTATCTCGAGAGTAATCATAAGCCACCAATGTTTGTTAAAATTTCCACTTAGCCTTTAAATTCAGGAAAGTTTTACAGTTACAGTTTGCTAATTATTTGAATTTAAAAAACAAATTGAAAAATGCATGCAGAATGAAATTGATACATGTAATAGTAGTGCTGCATTTCTCGACCTAGAGCGTCAAATAGGCTTGATTTTACTCATAAGAAAGCAGTTTTAAGTTAACTTATTGACATTAAAATGTTTGTTGTGACTTTCTATAATTTTTGAACTGAGTTTCTTTAATTTCTTCATTTTCTTATGTTATGACCATAAACCATCGGTCACATGTGGTTTTAATTTAATTGTTGCCGCATGCCTCACCTTTGATTAAAAAATTGATCTATTGAAGAAGATATTAATATTCCACTTTTGCAATGGGAAATGCACCTGATATCTATAATGCCACAGAAGCCAGATTACTAAGCACTACATGAATTAAAAGCCACAACCACGAGTTGCTTACTGAATCTTATATTTTTACTATAGCGACCACAAATGTGTCAGCCTGTCAGACTGTTTTCAAATTAAAAATATGTTTGTTAATTTAACACGAAGAACGTTGGTTTAAAAATAGCAACAACAAAATTAAATAAAATGAAATACATACAACTATCAAGTGATTCTACATATTTCTTAAATTCATTTTTTCACTATTGTTGAAACAGTCACAAAATATAGTTGGAAATTTCATTTAATCTACCGCCATTGGTGGTAATGTAATTAAAAATAATTGCAATGTGTGACAGCAATGAAACTTTTTTTTATTAGAATTTTATACAATGTCATGCTTCTAAAAAGCTTTTTTTATATTTATTTGATTCAGAAAAACATGTGAAAGATACACAAACTTCATTGCTATACTTTCCACATTTTTTTTCTTTTCAAATTAAAAATATTATTTAAGGTAATTTATAACCAGCTTAGTTATTCTGATAGCAAGTTATATTAATCTAGTCATTACTGATGGAAAATAACCTCAACCTCTTATTAAGAAAAGGAACAATGACGTCGCATATAGTGACTTGCCCTTGTTTTTAACTCCGATTAAAGTGTTTTTGTTTCTTTTTTATTGTGTCAGATAAGAATAGAAATTTGCTGGGGGGCTATTTCTCAATAACAAACAAATATGTTTTTGCCTGACAACATCAGCAGACTATAAAATTCCAAGACCCTTATAAAATATAGGAAGAATTATAATCTTATCGATATAGTGTGTTGTTTTCCATTTTGTAAGCTGTTGACGTCATAGCGCTATTAAACAATTGGAGGTAAAAAAAAAAACACTTACACACATCATACTTGAAAATTATTTGTTATTAATTTTAATTGATAAATTCAATAAAATATCAACTTGACTATTTATAGAGAATTATATTAAATCGCCATGATAACACATTTTTAATAGAAAATAATGCCACCTCTATTTATTTGTTCTTATGTATCGAGTCGCTGAGCAAAACAAAACTTTTTGTCCAAATATGTAAGTGCTTCGACATGTAGCATTTTTTTTTTTGTAATTTTTAAATCAAAACAATTTGTTGCTTACAAAAAAACAAAACAGTTTGGGCTGCTTTGTCTCTTTGTTCATGATAATTTTTAATAATAAGAATGAAAATCAGCCAGAAAATTATGAATTAGTAATTAAATACAAAAACAAAAACACTTTTGTTTCTTTTTTGCTAAACACCTGCTAAATGCCAAGCCCCATTTAACATAAAAGACAATTTGGCGACAAGAGTTTTTTTTTTTTCGTTTCTTAATGTCATCTCAATTGAGTCGACAAAATCAAGAATGTTCTATTTATTTTAGCATGGTTTTGACTTTTGTTTTTATATATACAACTTTCATTATTTTTTTTTCTGATGTAATATTCTCGTGCAATAAGTTGGACACATGCCTGAAAGAAACAAAAAAACTTTTTTGTTTTTTTTTTTTAAATACTTAAGTGAAAGTGTTTAAACATTTCTATTTAAAAATAGTACGTATACGCCATACACAATTTTTTTAAATGTCATTTCTATACTATTTTCTTGCAGCTGTCATACTCAAAAATTTTATATGCAGTGAACTATCTCATTGGCAATTGAAAAAATAATTGAAAGTCTTTTATCGGAATTAAAAGACCTTTAATATAATGTTTGCAAATACACAAAAAACATGCATATTTATCACAGTTATCACAAACATTTCATAAATTTTATTATTGTGATTTTTATAATGCCGGATAAATGTTTAAACCCTTTACACCTATGTACATATATTTGTTTTTGAACAACTGAGCAATGCATGTGTGACTGTTTTTTTTTTTTTTTTGTTTTGCGAGATTCTCTTACCCCAAATGTACTTAGGCCGTGTGTGTTTTTGTTTTCATTTAATTTTCAAATTAAACGTGAACAAACAAAAAGAAAAAGCTGTTTATAAGAGTTCTATTGACAATGATTATGGCGCCGAAAACCATTTAATTTTCTGCTCAAATGAGCCGTAAATTCATAGAAATATAACAAAATAGACAATTGAATATATTTATATTTTAATGTATGAGTGGCTTTGAATAAATGAAGAATACTTGACAATTATTTCTTACGTCAACAACAAACTAATTTTTTTTGTCTTCCTAATTAAAAATGTACATTTTGTAGATAAATTAATATTTGACGGAAGTTTATGTTAAGATTTCTTGAACTCTTTCATATCAATGAATTTTGTAGGTTTGTTTTAAAAAATCAATTCATGCAATTATTTGTGAGGTATTAAAAATAACCTGCGATTTTGAATACGATTATTGTTAAAATTTCAAGTGTGATGCGTGACAATAATATGATATTTTATTGTTTAAACTAACTGCGTAAAAAATGTCTTATCATATTTTTTTTATTTTATTATTACAGGGACCGTCACATTTGAAACGTGCCAGTACAGATAAATTAAAAGAAGTCTTCCTTAAGTATGCATCACAACAAAAAGATGGCGAAGCCTACATGACCAGTGAAGATTTTGTGCGAAAATATTTGGGACTTTTTACAGATGCTGCATTTAATGATGTAAGTACCACACACACAAATAAATTACATATTAATATAAACTAAAATATTGGATTTAAACAAAAGTATTTTGATTATCCCCAATACCTACCTTAATTATAAACAAAAAATAAAATAAATAATAAACAAAATTGAGCACTAAGACCCAGTTTTTCAGCCAGTTTATTTTTTTTTTAAAGTACTGGTACTTTTTTTAAACTTGAACTTCGATTTGTATCCGTTTGCTGCATAAAAAAATCTTTTAAAATTAACTTCACGTCGTTTCAATTCCATCTGCAACGGAAAATCATTCCAAACTTCCAAAAACAAAAATACATTAATTTAATTGTTTTTCATTGATTTTTTAAGTTGTTTTTTTTTCTCTGTATATGTTTGAAAAATCTATTGAGAGAAGAAAAAAACTTATCAAATTTTGTTAGTGATACTGAAAAATATCTAAAAAAATCTTCTTAAAAAGTTTTAAGTGCATTTTAAGAAAACCGACACAAAAAAATATCCACCGCATGATAATCCCATTTAATTTTCGATTTTGTACAAATTGTAATTGTTTTAAATGCCTAACCCTCTTCTGACTTTGCTTTAAATTAATTCCAAGCATTAAAGCTTTTTCCAACAGACAAAATCTGGTTCTGGGTCTGGGTCCTACTTGCAAAATTGGTTAAAATTTAAAATAACACAAAATTGATCTTGTTTTGTAGATTAGACTTGAGTACATCAAATTCTTATAATCATTATCTTAAAAATTATTATCGAAATATCTTGTTCATTAAATTTTTGTTTTAAAAGATTATAAAACGTCATTATTTTAATCTGATTGAAACCCATTAAAAGTTAAATTTTTTGTGCATGTTGTTCACGTGTTGAATATTTTTATCATTATCATGAATATATCATAAAAATATTTTTATAACATTTATTTTCATTTTAAAATTTTACTCGATAGGTATCAAAGATTATTAACCCCATTTATTACCTCTTGATATCAATCATATAAAAAAAAAATTATATACATTTATGTACATATATTTGTATTGTATATATGATTATATTTTTAAGTTATAAGTAACCATACGGGTGCTACTGTTACTTTAAAATAATCAATATTCATATCTATTTTCTTATTAAGTAATTCTAAAATTTTTTACACTTATAAGTAATAACTTAAATATTTATTTAATATTTTTATAGGAATCCGTCAGACTGTTAGCTGGTATAGCAGACACAAGCAAAGATGGCCTTATTTCATTTGCTGAATTTCAAGCTTTTGAAGGTCTACTCTGTACTCCAGATGCTTTATACAAAACAGCATTTCAATTGTTTGATCGTAATGGCAATGGATCAGTATCTCATGGTAAGATTTCTATTTTGTTTAGATTTTCAATAAACTTATGTCATTGTCATTAATTAAAATGATTCAGTTTTTGCGGTTGTAAATATTGTGGTTGAACTGAAATTGATATCTTTCTCATTGTCTTTTAAAAAAATTTGTTTACTAATCAATATTCCTACTGTATTCTGTGTTTTTTTGTCAACTTAGATCACCGTCAGAGTTGTTTTTTTTTATATTTAAATTGTAAAGGATGATTATTTAAAGAATCTGCAAAATTGTGGTTTTGAGAAAAACTGCTTCAAAGTGTTGAAAACTCATGCAATCTTATGGAAACTTATGCAACGGAAATTGATAATTTATGCTTCTAGGCAACAGATGGAAGATTGGCATTATGCCGACGATATTATATGAGTATCTTACTTGCTCTCTTCTCTGGTAAAACAAAGAACTCCATTCAATTCGTAACTATAAACAAACTCTGGGTAAAGTTCTAAGATTCTTGTTCCTGACACGACTATTGTAATTATCTTTTATCAACAACTTTTCGGCTCTTTGCGATTCCCTTTATAATAATAATTTTCACGACCACCCATAAAGGAGCAAGGTGACTTACAACTTTCAACCATTCGTGTGTTAGTGTAATTCAATTGCAGAAATAGAACGGACCTATAATTTACAGTCGAGTCCGGACATATAAGCAGAGACGTATGTACTTTTTCATGACAGATGGTCTTTCAGCAACGACCACAGTTTCCCATATTTTTTTTTTCTAAAGAATGATTCTTTTATAATTTCTTTTCGCAAAAAAATAGGCTGGATCCTCTTTCATAATTCCAATCTATTCAAAAATATATGCAAATTAAGAGTCATTTCACTGTAAATCATTTTACCACCAAATAGCACAGAATCCTATAAGAGAGATCCAGAACGATTCTTTCCAAAAAAAAGTTTTCGTCGTGATATTATTTTTATTAAACCAGATTCAGTACCCCTGTTCTGTAATTTTATCATTGTGCCCTGATCCGTTTTAGCCTCGTCGCCGAAATACATTCAGAATCAAGCCGAAAATCGTCGAATATGTGATTATGTTTTTGAGGCAATCGTCCCAATTTTGCCAGTGGCTTTATATGAAATCAACAAGTCTAATTTCTTTTCCGGAGATAAGGTCTTACATGCTGTACCTTCCAACTATGACAAAGATCTGTTCCTTCCAAAATAGTATTGATATCTCCCAAAAAGATTCTTAACTTTTTCTTCTTCAGATAAATGTTATCCAAAAACGGTCAAATAGCGAAATTAATGCTTACACTGACACAAAGAATTCTTCCTTTGTCCTGCTCATTGACGGATTTTTGCTTAGTACAGCAGAATATCTTTCTTTCCCCAAGATGCGAATTGTCAAAGCAGATTCATACCACAGTTCTCGAACTTCGGCTCACCCTGTTTTAAAGGATTCTTAAGTTTATCAACCAGAGAATCATATGTATCAATATTGCAACCCTCCTGAATATGAAATCTTAAATCTGGTGGTTACTACATCCTTTTCCACAACAAGATATTAAAATGAATTATAGGAGACACAGTAACCTTTATAGTATCCCTTATTTGAGTTTTCATATTATAGTGAGAGTTCCTATTGATTATTATAAAATAAACCATATCTTAGCCTTAAAAATAATCGTCAATTTTCTTTTTCAGCTGAATTTGCGGAAGTGGTACAAAAAACCGAACTGCATTCTAAAATTCCTTTCAGCTTAGATGGTCAATTCATTCAACGCTACTTTGGCAGAGTAAGTTTTTTAAAACTTATTTTCAACTACAAAAACTTATCAATTTTTACCTATTTTTTGCTAGGACAAACAAAGAGTTATCAACTACATGGAATTCTCTCAACTCCTTCACGATTTCCACGAAGAATATGCAATGGAAGCATTCCGAAGCAAAGATCCAGCTGGTACTGGATACATTTCACCATTGGACTTTCAAGATATAATGGTTAAAGTGAAAAGGCATTTACTCACAGCAGATGTTAAGGACAATCTTGTTGCAGTAAGTTTAAAGAAATCCTTAAAAAACATTCATATATTGATCTTGCATTTCTTTTTTAGGTGACAGAAGGACACAAAGTTAGTTTCCCCTACTTCATGGCATTCACATCGCTTCTCAATAACATGGAATTGATCAAACGTATCTACCTGTATGCAACTCAAGGCAATCGCGTCGAACCCGTCACAAAAGATGAACTTTTATTGGCCGCACAAACAATGAGCCACATCACACCACTCGAAATTGATATCCTTTTCCAGCTTACCGGTGCACTTCATCAAACGGGGTAGGTTCCACAAAATAATCAGTTTTTATTAAAATTAAAATTTTTGTATTCAGCTCAAGAAATTGTTTTATGTTAGATTCATCTTCTATGTTCACACAACAATGCGCTGAGTGGGCTGGCTACCCGCTCTGCACACTCATAATCAATAATCAATCTATCAATTTAATTAAAAAAAAAAAAAAACACACAAAAATCGCGTTATGTCTTAAGAAGTAAATATAACCGGTCTTTTATTGTCCCGTTTTTCTGTATATTTTTACACGCGTTCTCACTCATAATAAAGGTGGTGGAGGCGTAAAAAGATTGACATCAATAGGCAAGTCTAAAATTTGTATAAAAAAAAACTGCGAGACACCCACCCTTTTTTTCCAGTAAAACCCAGTTAACCCGGAAATACTATGTTTTTTTTTTGTTAATTTTTGAAATCAAAAATCATTTTTGCGTTTGAATTGGTTGATGATATTGTTACCTGCATCTTATTATTAAGGTAAATTTTACCAAGCTTAAAACCAACTTTCGTGGATGCTTTGGTGAAATTTTCCTCCTCCATCTCTCTATCTTGCTAGAACTATCTTATCCTTAAAAATGAGATATCTTAGAATGTTTACTAATTCAATTGATCATCTATTTAGGCGCATTGTCTACGGTGATCTAAGCAATATTGCTCCAGAGCACTACACCAAACATATCACAACGCGCCTGGCTGATATCAAGGCTGTTGATAGTCCTGCTGACAGATCGGCATTCATTCAGATTCTCGAGAGCTCCTACAGGTTTACTCTTGGTTCAATTGCTGGAGGTGAGTTCAATAGAATATTTTTTGTTTAAAGTTCTTTTTCTAATTTAAATCAAATTTATATTCACAGCTGTTGGTGCAACTGTGGTTTATCCAATTGATTTGGTTAAGACGAGAATGCAAAATCAACGTACTGGTTCGTTTATTGGTGAAATTGCTTATAGAAACTCATGGGATTGCTTTAATAAGGTTTAAAATTTGATTTTATGATCTATACACTTGCTTATTTATCTACATGTGTTATTAAGGTCATTCGTCACGAAGGTGTTCTTGGTTTATATCGTGGCTTGTTACCTCAACTTATGGGAGTTGCACCTGAAAAAGCTATTAAGTTGACTGTTAACGATTTTGTTCGTGATAAGTTTACCGACAAACAAGGAGTCATTTCGAAATATGCAGAAGTTTTAGCTGGAGCATGTGTAAGTGGTTATTTGAGTCTTCTATTTTGAAAATGGTATAAAATTAAATAAGTATCACTTTTTTTTGCAAACAATTCAAGGGTTAAAAACATTTAATAAAATGTGACCAATTTCAAAATAGACTCCTCATTTGTTCATTTAACACAACTGATAACAATTTTGATATGATTTTTCTAGGCTGGCGCATCTCAAGTTGTATTTACTAATCCATTAGAAATTGTTAAGATTCGACTTCAAGTTGCCGGAGAAATCGCGGGTAAGCTTTAATTTCAGTTTATTTGTCTTATGTATTTTTACGCCTCGATTGTGGAAAAGTATTTTTTACAGGAAATCAAAAATACTTTGCTTAGTTTAAATTTAGTTTATTTTATTGATTAGAAATGTTTATCATTGAAATCACTTTCATTTAACTATGCGACTAAATTTGTAGTAAAATCTTTTTTTTTTATAATGTTATATTAAAGATCTAATAAAACCCCTGAAGAAATTGCGAATAACGACAAAACGTTGAGATAAGATAAAGTAAAGTTATTTTAGTTCTTTTAAAATATTAAATGCGTATTTTATTCCAATCCAAAGAATTGACTTTAGAATAGGGAGCTATAATTCTTTTAAGAGACAATTTTTCACTAGGAAGATAAACCCTAGTTAGCTTATTCCTATGAATAATTTTTTTGTAAATTGGCATTATTCTTCTGATACTCTAACCTGACGATTAAAAAATCAGGGTTAAACGGAACATGGTAGCATGTTAAATAAATACGATATAATATTAACACCGCTTTAGCGACCCGTTACTTTAACTCATGGATCCGATATTTTAAGATCCCCACATGTAAACATTTTACTGAACAATATACATTATGTTTTATTGAATTGTAATAAAATAAAAAAAGAGTATCTAGTGAGTAATAGAAAAAAAAATCAACTCATCAAACATAAAATAATGTTTCTAATTGTAATCTGAGTAATTCTTGCTGAAGCATTTTTTTTTTTTTCAACAAATCTTAGAAGAAGGCTTATAAGGGTTACAGTTTATTAGTGCAGGGTGGACCCTGGGCCCCGAAATAGTTTTTTTTTTGTTTTAAAATCGACATATGAAAGCCCAAGCCTCTGTTCAACTGCTTTTTATGCCATAGAAAAGTACACACCAATACATGTTCTCAATTTTGAGAAAAGTTTCATGAGTTTCAATGATCCTAACATTTTTATTTGAATGAGGTCGTCAATAAATAAATCCCGACTCTTGTGTAAAGTTATGCCTATTTTGCTTTTTAGCGTCAAATATTATTTGCACTGTCATATCTTGACGAAAATTCATAAAATTTAGTACACTGAATTGGAGTTGGGCACTTTAGTTCATTTGAGTGATCGATCACTTTAGTTCAAATCACGCTACTGAATTTTAGTTCAATTTATTTTAGGTAATCCATTCGGTTTTGTTAGAATTAAAAAACAAAATTAGTTTGTACAAACTGTATCCAAATGTAGAGCAGAAGAACTGATTTCGCTCCACAAGGAATTGGATGCAATTTCTTATGCCCTATTCTTTAAACGTCTGTCGGGCTAAAAGGGCGCTGTCGGCGTATAAGACAAGGAGACAAGGACCAAATTTTAAAATTCCCTATATAGATGGGACTTCCTTTCACCCAAAAAATATATACAAAAAAATGATAATGTAAGGTGAGCGCAAGCTATTTTGTAATGTCATATTACAACTGCTCTAGTTTGCTGTTTAGTTTGTTGAAAAAAATCTTTTTCGCTATTCGTGAACTAAATTGAGTTAATTAAATGAACTAAGTTCACTAGTTCACCAAGATGAACTAGTTCATTGAACTATTTCGTTCGCGAACTACACAAGCCTACACTGAATCATATGAGAATACAAAAAATTTAAAATCGCGATAAGAATAAGCGTTTAAATACAATTGTATTTTCAAAACAGTGTTTAAGCTAGAATACTAGCAACATTGATATTTTATGTTCACTCTAAGATTTGGGTATGCCTGTTAATATTCAATGACAAGTATTTAAAGCAAAGTCCAAAAATTGTCAAATTAGTGAAAAACACTTTTATACCTACCTTTTATTTTGCTATTTCTGGGACTTTAATATTCTTCAGTACACCAAATTTCAAGACTTTTTGTCAAGAAATCATCCTGATTTTTGACATACTACAAAAAATCGACAAGAATTAATATATTAAACTGAAATCGATTGAAAATGTAGATACCTACCTACATACTCTCATATTGTTTTCTTCTCTGGAACCAATTTTCCTTCGCAAATACTGTTCTGTTAATATCATTTTTTGTGTTGTCTCCAAGTTGTTTTATGTATGAAAATAAAAGAAAAAACATAAAAATTTTTTTTTTATTAATATTAAATTTAAATGTTTTTTATTTAATAAAATATTTAATTTTTAACAACTTATTTAGTTTTTATGATTTTAATTATTGTTTATGCGACGCGTTTCGGAAACAATGTTCCATCTTCGGGCGAATAATTACTTTGAAAGCTTTAAAGAAAGTCAAATCAGCTGGCTGAGTCATTGTTGCACATTTACTAGGTGTTAATTGAGACGACTATTGTTTATTTGGTTTTGTCTATTTTCCTTTTTTAACGCGGTGTCATATAGTCCATTCGTTGTAAATATCAATTTGTCATTTAATAATTTGTGTTGTTCGGTTTTGTTAGCTTTATATATTTCATACTCTTCCAACGCATCGAGTAGTCTCCCTTTTTTGCATATGTGCAATGGGGTTAAATTGTTATTAAAGTCTGTATAGTTATGTTTGTTCTGTATTAGATGCAAGGCGAAATTAGATTTAGTGTTAGGTGTAGGTTTATGTTCACAAAATCGTTCGTAGAATGCTCTCCCTGTTTGGCCAATGTAATAGTTGTCGCAGTCATTACACTTGATCTTATACACTCCCGAACAAGACTTTGTTTCTTTTTTTCTTTTTTGTAGAATTTGTTGAATGTTGTTGTTGGTGGTGAATGATACCTGGATGTTTATTTTATTAAATTCATTTTTAATTATTTGTGATAATATATTCGTGTATTCTATTGCTATGAATTTTCTGTCTGTTTGTATGTTGGTTTTGTGTGTGTTGTTTATTTTATTTCTTCTTTTATAAATTAGTTTATCTATTATTTGTGGGTTGAATCCATTCTGTGTTGCTATGTATTTTATGGTATTTAATTCGTCTTCATAATCAGCTTGGTCCATTGGAATATTTAGTAATCTGTTTACAAATGAGTTATATGCAGCCATTTTTTGCGTTTGGGGGTGGTGGGAGTCATTATGAATAGTAATGTCTGTTGTGGTGGGTTTCCTGAATATTTTGAATTTTAGTTTATTGTTTTGTTTTTTAATGTTTAAGTCTAAGAAATTTAAACCTTTCTCGTCTTCCATTTCTGCGGTAAATTTTATTTTAGTATTGATGTTATTTATGTATTTTTTCATTAAGTCAAGTTGTCTGTTTGTTCCATTAAAGATTATGAATGTGTCGTCTACATATCTGGAATATGCTATGATGTTATGATTTTGTGCGTTGAGGTTGGAAAGAAGATATTTGTTTTCATAGTTGTTTAGATATATGTCTGCTAGTTGGCCACTCAAAGGTGAGCCCATAGCTAGACCTTCTTCTTGTATATAGTATTCGTTGTTAAAAGTAAAATAGTTTTGTTTGAGTGTTACTTGTAATATGTTAAGTATTTCTGATATTTGTTTATTGTTCAAGGAACCATTAGTTTTCAATAAATTTGAAAGTATTTCTATTGTTTCTTTGGTGGGTATATTAGTGTACATATTTGTCACATCTAGGGAAACCATCTTAAACTGTGGTAGCATTTCTATGTTTTTAATTTTCTCTATTAATTGTAAGCTGTTATTAATACTGTGGTTATTTTTTATATGTATATTGTTTTTTATCAATTGTTGGAGTTTTTTTGCGACTTTATATGATGGGGCGGTTGTATAGTTGATAAGGGGTCTGATTGGATTTCCGTCTTTATGGATTTTTGGAAGTCCTGTGAATGATGGCGCTTTTGCATTTGGTTGTTTGAGATATGATTTTGTGGAGTTTGTAAAGAGATTGTTGCATTTATTTATTGCGTTATTGATGTCTTTAACGTATTTTTTAGTTGGGTCATCTTTAAGTTGTTTTATTTTATTGTTGGTGATGAATGTATATGTCTTTTCTATGTATTCTTGTTGATTTAAGATTACAACTGTGTTGCCTTTATCAGCCTTAGTTATTATTGCGTTATTTTGCTCTAATTTTTGTTTGATGTTTTTAATATTGATCAAATTGTTATTGGAGTTTGAGGTTCTATTTTGATTGTTGTTGGTTTGTTTTAATATATGTTTGAATTTTTTGTTGATAATAGTTCTTGTTTCATTTTGTAATTCTGTGTTTGGGATCATTTTTATTGCTGCTTCGGCGTTAGTTACTTCACGAACTAGATAGTTTTTGTTCGTTTTTTGTAAGTTAAATTTTAGTCCTTTGCTTAAAACATTTTCTTCAGAGTTTGTGAAAGTTATATTTGTTCGGTTGACGATGCGCGGGTAAAAAGTATGTTTGTTTGTTATTTCTGGTATTTGATTTTGTCGTTCTGAGAGTTTATTTATTTTTAAGGTTTGATTTCTTTCAATTTTTGTGGCTATCGTTTGAATTTGGTGTTCTATTTTTTCAATTATAGACTGTAGAGCTATTGGATGTATACTATTATATATTTGTAGATGTGTTTTGTAAATTTCTTTGTTTAGTATTACTTTTTGGCTATATATATATTTGATTTCTTCTCGTACCCATATTTCTTGGGCGGAGAGTTGTGCTTTAACTGCAGCTTTGGATGTATTTTTGATGTTAATTTGTGCGTATTTTGGTGTTATGTGCATCTTCAGACATTTTTTATTAAATTTAAGATTCATGTTAGCTTTAAGTAATTTCAATTTTGTGTTTTTATATTTAAAGACTAGTTTTGTTTGTTCAACTGATAATATCATTTTTTGTGTTGTCTCCAAGTTGTTTTATGTATGAAAATAAAAGAAAAAACATAAAAATTTTTTTTTTATTAATATTAAATTTAAATGTTTTTTATTTAATAAAATATTTAATTTTTAACAACTTATTTAGTTTTTATGATTTTAATTATTGTTGAAAATAGACAAAACCAAATAAACAATAGTCGTCTCAATTAACACCTAGTAAATGTGCAACAATGACTCAGCCAGCTGATTTGACTTTCTTTAAAGCTTTCAAAGTAATTATTCGCCCGAAGATGGAACATTGTTTCCGAAACGCGTCGCATAAACAATAATTAAAATCATAAAAACTAAATAAGTTGTTAAAAATTAAATATTTTATTAAATAAAAAACATTTAAATTTAATATTAATAAAAAAAAAATTTTTATGTTTTTTCTTTTATTTTCATACATAAAACAACTTGGAGACAACACAAAAAATGATATTATCAGTTGAACAAACAAAACTAGTCTTTAAATATAAAAACACAAAATTGAAATTACTTAAAGCTAACATGAATCTTAAATTTAATAAAAAATGTCTGAAGATGCACATAACACCAAAATACGCACAAATTAACATCAAAAATACATCCAAAGCTGCAGTTAAAGCACAACTCTCCGCCCAAGAAATATGGGTACGAGAAGAAATCAAATATATATATAGCCAAAAAGTAATACTAAACAAAGAAATTTACAAAACACATCTACAAATATATAATAGTATACATCCAATAGCTCTACAGTCTATAATTGAAAAAATAGAACACCAAATTCAAACGATAGCCACAAAAATTGAAAGAAATCAAACCTTAAAAATAAATAAACTCTCAGAACGACAAAATCAAATACCAGAAATAACAAACAAACATACTTTTTACCCGCGCATCGTCAACCGAACAAATATAACTTTCACAAACTCTGAAGAAAATGTTTTAAGCAAAGGACTAAAATTTAACTTACAAAAAACGAACAAAAACTATCTAGTTCGTGAAGTAACTAACGCCGAAGCAGCAATAAAAATGATCCCAAACACAGAATTACAAAATGAAACAAGAACTATTATCAACAAAAAATTCAAACATATATTAAAACAAACCAACAACAATCAAAATAGAACCTCAAACTCCAATAACAATTTGATCAATATTAAAAACATCAAACAAAAATTAGAGCAAAATAACGCAATAATAACTAAGGCTGATAAAGGCAACACAGTTGTAATCTTAAATCAACAAGAATACATAGAAAAGACATATACATTCATCACCAACAATAAAATAAAACAACTTAAAGATGACCCAACTAAAAAATACGTTAAAGACATCAATAACGCAATAAATAAATGCAACAATCTCTTTACAAACTCCACAAAATCATATCTCAAACAACCAAATGCAAAAGCGCCATCATTCACAGGACTTCCAAAAATCCATAAAGACGGAAATCCAATCAGACCCCTTATCAACTATACAACCGCCCCATCATATAAAGTCGCAAAAAAACTCCAACAATTGATAAAAAACAATATACATATAAAAAATAACCACAGTATTAATAACAGCTTACAATTAATAGAGAAAATTAAAAACATAGAAATGCTACCACAGTTTAAGATGGTTTCCCTAGATGTGACAAATATGTACACTAATATACCCACCAAAGAAACAATAGAAATACTTTCAAATTTATTGAAAACTAATGGTTCCTTGAACAATAAACAAATATCAGAAATACTTAACATATTACAAGTAACACTCAAACAAAACTATTTTACTTTTAACAACGAATACTATATACAAGAAGAAGGTCTAGCTATGGGCTCACCTTTGAGTGGCCTACTAGCAGACATATATCTAAACAACTATGAAAACAAATATCTTCTTTCCAACCTCAACGCACAAAATCATAACATCATAGCATATTCCAGATATGTAGACGACACATTCATAATCTTTAATGGAACAAACAGACAACTTGACTTAATGAAAAAATACATAAATAACATCAATACTAAAATAAAATTTACCGCAGAAATGGAAGACGAGAAAGGTTTAAATTTCTTAGACTTAAACATTAAAAAACAAAACAATAAACTAAAATTCAAAATATTCAGGAAACCCACCACAACAGACATTACTATTCATAATGACTCCCACCACCCCCAAACGCAAAAAATGGCTGCATATAACTCATTTGTAAACAGATTACTAAATATTCCAATGGACCAAGCTGATTATGAAGACGAATTAAATACCATAAAATACATAGCAACACAGAATGGATTCAACCCACAAATAATAGATAAACTAATTTATAAAAGAAGAAATAAAATAAACAACACACACAAAACCAACATACAAACAGACAGAAAATTCATAGCAATAGAATACACGAATATATTATCACAAATAATTAAAAATGAATTTAATAAAATAAACATCCAGGTATCATTCACCACCAACAACAACATTCAACAAATTCTACAAAAAAGAAAAAAAGAAACAAAGTCTTGTTCGGGAGTGTATAAGATCAAGTGTAATGACTGCGACAACTATTACATTGGCCAAACAGGGAGAGCATTCTACGAACGATTTTGTGAACATAAACCTACACCTAACACTAAATCTAATTTCGCCTTGCATCTAATACAGAACAAACATAACTATACAGACTTTAATAACAATTTAACCCCATTGCACATATGCAAAAAAGGGAGACTACTCGATGCGTTGGAAGAGTATGAAATATATAAAGCTAACAAAACCGAACAACACAAATTATTAAATGACAAATTGATATTTACAACGAATGGACTATATGACACCGCGTTAAAAAAGGAAAATAGACAAAACCAAATAAACAATAGTCGTCTCAATTAACACCTAGTAAATGTGCAACAATGACTCAGCCAGCTGATTTGACTTTCTTTAAAGCTTTCAAAGTAATTATTCGCCCGAAGATGGAACATTGTTTCCGAAACGCGTCGCATAAACAATAATTAAAATCATAAAAACTAAATAAGTTGTTAAAAATTAAATATTTTATTAAATAAAAAACATTTAAATTTAATATTAATAAAAAAAAAATTTTTATGTTTTTTCTTTTATTTTCTGTTCTGTTAAGTTCCCCAGTCTTTTTTAAATTGTTTACTTGTTGACATGAACTAACGACTTTCCGTTGCACAACAAGATTTCATAATTACCGATCTTCCGCTTTGATTGAACAATAGTTTGAACAATTGTGGCATATGCCACCATTTTCCTGGTGTCATTGATATCAAAAGTCTATCATATTCTGACCAAAATAAACAAAATAGAGTGGCTTCTAAACAATTTCTTGTGTTTGTCGAACAATTGATTGCAATCATGTTTATTGTATTGTATGTTAATTCACGCGGACTCACTCAATGACCAGAATCAATTTTAGAGATAGTAAGCTTTTTTCGTTCAGACTCTTTCCTAGTTTGAACAAATAATAAACATATATGAAGCCGATGTTGTTGACATTCCATTACCGCCATAATATATCAAATCTTATCAAAACCGACTACTTACTACATGGCTTTCTGGTCCCTGGAGAGACCCCTGTCTAAGATATGGTACAAAAATGTAATTTCTTATTCTATTCACAGGTGGCGCAAAAGTTCGTGCCTTATCAGTCGTTCGTGATTTAGGACTTTTTGGCTTATACAAAGGAGCTCGTGCCTGCCTTTTACGTGATGTACCGTTTTCTGCCATTTATTTTCCCACTTATGCTCACACAAAAGCTTTGTTCGCTGACGAGGATGGGTAAGATAATGTTTATGAATTTCAAAAGGATATGTCTTAATGTTAAAATTTCATTCCACAGATACAATCATCCACTTACTTTGCTTGCTGCTGGTGCCATTGCTGGTGTTCCAGCTGCATCTCTGGTTACACCTGCCGATGTCATCAAAACTCGCTTACAAGTCGTTGCTCGAACTGGACAAACTACGTACAAAGGAGTTTGGGATGCGACAAAGAAAATCATGGCCGAAGAAGGACCTCGTGCTTTTTGGAAAGGAACTGCTGGTAAGATTACTCTATATCAAGTTAAATACAAAGAAGTATCTATGATTTAATGGTTTTTATTTTCAGCTCGTGTTCTCCGATCATCACCACAATTTGGTGTAACGCTTGTCACTTATGAATTACTCCAGCGCATGTTCTTTGTCGATTTCGGTGGTTCTCAACCCACGGGCTCAGAGGTGAAGAAATCTAAAGCTATCGACGAAAGTATTCATAGACTAAATCCAGATCATATTGGCGGTTATCGTGCGGCTGTGCCCATGTTGAATGGCATTGAATCCAAATTTGGTCTTTGTTTGCCACGTTTTGGTAGACCAACACCATCCACGGGGTCGTGATTACCCAAAGAAAAATTTAAGAACGCCAGTTAAGGTTTATTTTTCAAAGAATTGTTCAGAATAACGTCTCTTTCCTTATTTTGCTAGGAAAACTTTATGAATTAATTAAGTATAAATATATTGTAGATCTAAACAAATTTACAAAAAAAAACAAAAAAAAAAAAAAATATTGAAATGATTCAACTGTTAACTCAAAAAACAAAAACAAAAAAATGGTTGAACCATAAACTTCAACAGAGATCTTTGTAGGTAATTTATTTTTTTAAAAGTTTATTTTTTCTATAATAAAATAAAAATATTCAAAGTCAAACCGTTTTGCTGCGGACCTAATAAATAATCATAAAACAAAAAATAATTGAATAACTAGATAATATTTTTATTTCTTTATTATTTTTTTTTTTTAACTGAAGAGTGTTCAATAATTTCCTTTCGAGAAATCAAATTAAAAAAAAAAAAAAACAAAATCAACGAAAGTTACACACAAAAATAAAATACACAAAGTGTACTTTCTTAGTACACGAATTTGATTATCCAACAAACTGTTAAGTTTCACAGTCAAGTGTTAAATTTTTGTTAACTTTTTTTATTTTTTGTTTGTAATTGTTGATTGTGCCTAGCATTTATTTCATTGAATTAAGTTTTAAAGATTAATTATATTAAACGAAGCAAAGAGTATGTTAAACACAAACTTGTAAATATCTAGCCGAAAAAAAAAAAAATACATTATGTTGTTCTTGTTCATTGGATTTTTATTTAAATTTTTTTATTTATTATTCTTCATTGCTTGAAAACCCTTTAAGAACTGTTTATTTTCTTTATCAAAAGTTTTAACAGAACTCGAGTTAACTTTAAGGCATGGGTTGTGTCCTGTCGCACCAAGTTGGCAATATTGGCTTCGTCAATTCGCCGCTGGGAACCAGCTGCTTGTGACTCCTGTCTTAAACTTTTTTTTTTGAAAATATTGAAACCCCAAAAATTTGTTCTTTTGATTTCTTAGAACAGAATTGTTACATCAATGAACTTGTTACGGAATTGGAAGCTTTTAGGAAGTATTGTTTAATGGTTAGTTACTACTCAAACCCAATTTGAATTTGGAATTGACAAATTCGTAAATGAGTTTTGACTAATATCGAAATAAACAATTGCTTCGAATTCAATAACCAAACTTCTCGAATCGTTTCTAAATCTGTCACTTTAACTGACAATTTTAGAGTAACTATTGTTATGCATGAACTTATTTAAACATTAGTGTCGCTTAGTATATTTGATCGTTTGTTATATCAACTTCCCTAAAATTAAATTATTTTCTGCCTGCATTTATATCCTGTAAGATCCAAGATCCCCAAAAGTGAATATTAAAGTTTTAAAAGTTTTAGGTATGTTAATAAATTCAATGGTTTATTCTATTTACACAATTCCTACTGTGACAATATTAAGCTTGGAAGATGAAATGCAGAAAAAAGCTATACAGGAAGTAACGGTAAGTATTTATTTCCTTAAATTGTTGTTCGAGAGCACACATGTGTTATGTGCGGTTCTAATATTTATGGGAAACGCAAAACAAGTTATATAACACAAATACATAGTGTATTTCAAGGTAGTTTTCGAAACGATATTGGCTTCAGCTATAATATATGTATTTTGGCCAATTTGTCCAAAAACTTTATTTCGACTTAAATTATAAATGTATATTCTGATTCCTTATTATTATTTTTGATAGCTTAATCCTGGGGCCCAATTCTGCAGGAGTGAATTCCTCTGTGTACACGAAAAAACGTGTTAATTGCCTTAAGAACAAAGCAAAGAAAAACTCACACAAAAAAACTCACTCTTGCGGAATTGGGCCCCTGGTTTGCAGTTTAGCGTGCAAAAACAAAAATTAAAGCATTTTTTTTGTGCAGTATATCCTACCATATTTAAAATTCAATATCTTCAGATAACAGTGAACAAGACTTAAATTAGATTTTTTTCTCATATAATTCGAACAAAAACATTAAATTGGATTATTTTATCCAAATCCAGTTTTCGAAGTAGAAAATAACAATTTTAACTTTTCATTTTACCTTTTAGATTTGAATGATGATCCTTGGTGTATTTTGGTGCGCGTATTACAAATATGTACTTCGATTATTGCTCTCATCCTGTTTTTTTTTTTTCGAAAAATACCGTTATGTGAACTCTCATAAAAAAGGGACAGTAACAGATAAATTAAAAATATTTGATCCTTTTTTAAACCTTGTTTTTCACGGAAGATCCGATTGTGAGATTTTGGTTTTAAATTCCTTCTTGGATATCTCTAAAAGGCCATTAATAGTCTAGCATCATTCTTGTATTCCACTTTTCATAATACCGAGGTTGTATTTCTTTCAAATCGATTAAATCTTTTTTTTTTGCTCTTCACTTACATCTAACAAGTAACAAGTTGTTGAAATGCAAACTAAGAAAAAGTTTAATGACCATCGAACATCCAATTTTGTCCAAATACTTTCCCGATATTTTTGAAGTGAGCTTTTGGAATTGCAAGGAAGTACTAATTTTAAATATAGTTTATTTCGATGTGCTTTTTTGTTCAATAAGAAAAGCTTAAAAAAAATTAAATTACAATGAAGAACTTCGAAGTCTACTAAATTTTGATAAAAAAAAAACAAGCTTAATATCTAAAGATCCTGATCCAAAGCACAGTGTGCAATTTTACATATCTAGTCGAACTTTATTAAAATTCGAAGTCTTCTGAATATAAATGTAGAATGAAAGGTTCCATACAATGAAATGTTAATAAAGAAAAAGAAAACAAAAATTAAAACTGCATGCGGCGTTTTGCAGTGTCATGAACATAAGATTAAAATAAGCAAAAATATATTTAAAGCCAGTTGATTTATTTTGAGTGAAACTAATAGTTGCGTATTTTATTATTTATCAAAGCTAGCTGGACAAAAATTTGTTTGTATTATTTTTTTGGTATTCTATTATGATGTTACCACAAGCAAAAATGTGTTGTTATGTCTTAAAATGGAAGAAAATTTTAGTTTTAAAAATGTATCCGCATGTATCCGTCGTGAAATGGTGCTAAGGACCTCGCTCAATATTCTATTTATCAGAATCCGTTAAGGGTTTTTTTTTTTTGCGGGGGCCCCCATACAATATTTTTTGTTTGTTCAGGTTTATAGGCCAAAAACCTATTTTACTTTTTTAGATTCTTCATGATAATATAAGACAAAAAGATTAAATAAAATTTTTCGATATCTCGCTTCGTTTTCGAGATATAGATAGTTTTGAGAAACAACTCCCAAAATCGATAGGTCGATGTCGGCTCTTCCCCATCTATTTTGTACATAATGGACTTGGATGCCTCATATCGAACTTATAATTAGAAAGCACTTGTAGAAATACATATTTAATATAATTAAACTGGTTTTCATAGCAAAAATTAAGTGTACTTGGAACCACGAATTTAGTTCCGCTAGATTGGCAAAATTGCACACTGTGCAGCGCCCCAAATCGAAATTAAAACCCAATTTTTTTTTTTTAAAAGAGTTTTTAATAATAAACCCCAGAATTGGATAATGGTAAGAATCGGTTGGTTGTTGTATCTGCTTTCAATTTATGCCACAGTTTTAAGCATAGTGAGAGAATATTTAACTAGACCTTATTTTGTGAAAAGTCAAGTCACTGTGGCGTATGTGTATCTTTTTTTTATAGTAAAACTTTAACAGTGCATAATTCTTAATGATGACAAGTGATAACTTAATTAAAGAAGTTTGATTGAAATTGATGAAATCTAATTAGTCCTCATTGATCAGATGCCTGCTAAAAAATTTTACTTGTGGTCAAAGCAGGGTTCCCAGGTTGAGGGGAAAATCACAATTTTTGCTTCCATTTTTTAATTCACTCCTCAAAATATTTCATTAACCCTTTCGAACCCAAGCTATGAAAATCGATACTAAAAAATGTTTTTTCGGTATTATCGGGTCAAAAACATCACAACTAAGAAATATGAATAGCAAAAAGTTATTTTCCAAAATAATAAATAGCAAAACTAATGTGTTATTCTCATGTTCAATGTAAGTAACATGTACTGCCTATGACCACCAAAAAAAGTCGGAGAACTGAGAAAATAACTTTTTATGAAACTATAATGTATGCTACTTCTTCTAAGCAAAAAAAGAAAACACTTTCTGCATTAACATTTTTTATATCTTTTTTTCAAAATTATGACCATATTTTAAAAAAAATTTTTTTGCAAAAAAAAAAATAAAATGTGAATTTCAGTCCCTTTTTCTATAGAAAAAAAATTAAAGGTATGATATTACACTAACTTTTTGTAATAATCCAGTAACTAGGCATTATTATCTTTCAATTAAGCCATCAAAACCTAAAAAATTGTTTAATTTAATATTTTTTACGAATTTTTTAAAAAATGTTACATGAGAGTAACGCTGGGTCCGAAAGGGTTAAGGGAATCTGTACTTTTTTGGGTATATCAAACGAAATTTTCAACCAGCAGCCGCGGCAGTAAAAAAAATAAAAGTAAAAATAAAAATTACTTATGGCGTTTTTAATTGGCAATCCGGAATTGTTCTTCGATTCGGAATCCCAATTGAACATTTTTTTTTTATTCCGAAGAATCTGAAGTTTGGTGTGAATGTATTGTTTGAGTTTAACATGTTTCACATATATGTGTATTCGCGCCAAATTTCATTTGTATTTGTGCTGCAAACATTTTGTACTGCTGACATTTAAATCTATGAATGTGTGAGTGATTCTGCTTCTGATTCTGTTTTTAAAACCAGAAGCGAAATTCTCTTTTTTTTTAGAATCAGAACTGTCAGTTTTGCCCAATTGAACGCATTCAGATTGCTTTTTTTTGCTTCCAGATTGCCAATTAAAAACGCCATTATACATTTTTAAGAAATCGTTGTTAAAAAAGCCTGCCTTAATCGGCATTAATACTCTATGATTTACAAAAATACATTAAATATAGAAAATAATATTAATTTTTTTATTAAATTAGCAATGATATTTTAGATTTCTCCTCAAAATCAGCCCTATCGGCAATAAAGTTTCCCTGGAAAAATTTCTCTATTTCGAAAAATCGGTATCGGCAAAACTTTTTCCATGGAAAAACTTCCTAGGAAAATATTCCCCTACAAAAATACCTATCGGGAATGAAGTTTCTCCCCCGAAGTATTTCTGTCGTTGCTTTGATAGGGAACAGATCTTTTGAAGCTAAAATGTAAGTGTTTTTCTTTCAAAATAGAGTATTAATTTGCAGCAATTTATTGTATTTGCTTATTTATCATCCTAAACAAAAAAACATAGCTTAAAAAACCACGGATGAAGAGTTGGAATTTTTAATGTCTGTGGGCGACGACTCCAGGCAAATAATGGAATAATTAGTGACTCTCATTAAAATAACAGCTAATTCCATGTCCATCTAAAGAAACACACAAAAAGCACTAATCAATTTAAAAAAAAAAAAAAGAGAACTTGAGTCGCCGCGAAATTAGTGATACTGTTTGGTACGTAATAAAAAAAAACTTATTAAATAAAAAGCAAACAATCAAAATCAACCAAATGTATATATTTTATATACTCACACTAACTATTAAACATTTTAATTGTTGTACTTTTTACTTTTTGTACCAAATACAATCAAATTAGAGCTGTCAAAATTTTCGAAGACATATGTTCGAAGGTTTTTTTGTTTTGTTAAGTTGGCTGTACTTCTTTCCCGAAAACGAAATTCCGATGGAGATTCCCGATAAGGAGAAAAATTCCCGGGAAAGAAAACCTACTCCCGGGGAAATTTCTCACGTGAGGTTGCCGATAGGGCTGAATAAAATTTATGAAGTAGTTCCATAAATTTTATTTTGACTGTTTTTTGTTTTGAGCTTCATTTTTGTTAATTTTTTTATTTACTTATGTCCATTATAAAGTTTTTATTCTTATGAATAAATTAAATACAAAATTAATATGTTTAAAAAAAGTTTTAAGTAAAAAAATAAAAAAAAAAATAAATACTTGCATTTTTTTTCTGGAAAAAAGGGGATTTTTTTTACGAAAAAGGGGAAAAATAAACGTTTTGGTGTTAAAAAAAAGGGATTTTTATTTTGAAAACCTGGGAACCCTGGGTCAAAGGTCACAAAAACTGGTTTTCGTGATTCGCGACATAACGGCAAGTTTTATCATAAAACAGCCCTATTCTGCTATTCGATTCACGTGAATCGAATGATTTCCTTCCTTTGTCATGACAAACTGGCTTTGAAAAATCTGTAATTTTCGAAAGCGAAGTGTTGCTTCCGTTTGTTTTAGAAATTCTTAAAAAAAAAATTTGCTTAAGATTAATTTTAACCTCAATTTAAACGCTTCTTATTTAAGACTTTCAAGTGAATCAAATAGCAGAATAGCGCCGAACATTTGCGATGCAAAAATTATAGATTAGGAATTATTTATAAAAAAATGTTAGGTAACACATTCTTTTTCCTGCGGGCCATCGTTTTTTAGATATAACTATTCAAAAAGTTGAAGTTTTGTTATAATGTTCATAGTCAGGTCTACTCCAACCAAATACTACCTGAGTATGCATAAGTAGGTACACTACGTATTTAGAACACTGAAGCTGAAATACAAATAACGAATAACGAACCTTCAAGGGAACAAAAAATTGCTTCGTTATAAAGAAGTTTTATAAAAAATTCGTTATATATGTAGAAGATTTATTTTTTTAACACTGCAAGTGTTTTTTTTTTTATACATATAAAGAGAATTTCATTATAAGGAACTTCGTTATAAAGAAACTAATTCGTATAGGATATTTTTAAGGGGAAGGGGAACGAAATGAAATTCGCTATAAAGAGAATTACGTTATAAGGAAGTTCGTTCTAAAGAATTTTTACTGTAATTAGTTTTGAGTGCCATTCAGTAGTGACAATGAGTGTATATTCTAAATACTTTTTAACGAAATTCGTGCTGTTTGCAGTTTTATCACAAAAATGTAAGAATATTTTTTTATTTGTGGTTAGCTTCTAAATAAAGCACGCTTTTTCGAAGCCTACTCCACTTTAACAGCCCTTTCAATAAGGTAAAAAAATGTACGTTGGATTTCTAATTTTTTGAATAAATGAAATTGAAATTTACGTTCGATACAAAAATTCAATGAAAATTTGCCCCCATTACCTTCATTTTTATGAAATGAATATTTATATACAATACGTGAAAAAAGATAAAGGTCTTTTTCTTTTATTTTCTAAGCCTACAAAACAAAATAAAATTTTCTTTAAATAAACTGATTCTTACTTAGCCTCCTGTATACTCTTACTTATACCTAATAATTTATTCCGAAAATCATAAAACCCAATAACAGATTTATGCGCACTGATACCACCTTTAAAGCTGAATATCAAAATCATTTTCATTTCAAATTCAAATTAGATTGATGCTCTTTATTTTTCATTGGAGCGTAAAATCTTCAGACTGCATACTTAACCTCTTCCCAGTTTCACTCACATTTATTGTAGCTTCAAACTTTAATCTTAAGTTCTTCTTTTTTCCTACAAACAACTCAAATCGAAATTAAACATTAAACAGCAAGTTTCGCCAACTTTGTCGGTCAGCAGGTTGTCGTAGAAGCAAAAATGCTTCTATTCTAATTGCACCCGCAAAGAAAAATAACGAGAAGATAACCATATAGCTGTGACTTGCACAGATCCATTCATGCCATACATGCTCGTTAGAGTGGTCATTGGCCATGGCCATATGGATCATGGCTAGGTCATGGCGATGCGGTTAGGTACTTAAAGCTATACGAATCTGGATGTTCTTCCAGTTCGATGGTCGACAGTGTTGTCAACACCATACCCACAATATTGGCTGGCTAACACAGAGTTAAATCAAGTTCAAAGACGACAAAGTTTCAAAGTGAAATGCATTCAATTTAAACTAAGGATACGGATCCTTAAAGCGTGTTTTTGTTTTTGAAAAAAGCTCAAAGATTTTTGTTTTTTTGAACGTTCGTTGTGATGTTTCTGAAGGGGATTATCCTCCTGGTTCTTTTGAATAATTTATGTGCGTGTAAAAGTGTGAACGACATCGACATCAACGTCGTCAACGACGACGATGACGATACTATAAACAAGGATTCATGGCTAACAAGGATACGAGCGATACGAAGTGGTGTTAAGGATTGTGTGAAGGTATATTCTGAGGAATGGAATTAAAAATTAATATGGATGTTACATATTCATTTTGAAGTTTTCGAATCATGCAGATAGATACATATATATAAGTTTATGGATGATTTAACATGTTATGTGAATTTAAGGTTGTTGCATTATACCACCATCTGCTTTAGTGAAATGTATGGGATTTGTTGCTTAAAATATCGTTGTGTAAATTTATTTAAAGACGCGAATTATTCAAATTCTTAATTGACTCCCGGAAATGACGTCATGAAATCTATATTTTTAGAAATGAAATCTGTGGAAAATTGTTTTTTTTTTTCGGAATAATTTGACAACCCACGGAATTTGGAAATAAAACGGAAATAACTGTAGATTGTCCTTGCTGTTTTAAACATTTCAAATAAGTTAGCAAAGCTTTTATATTTTAATTTACAAGTAAAACAAATTTCTTCAAAGACAAAAAGTCAATGTTAAAACGAAGCGATATACATAGGTTTATCTATGACATATTGCTATGGATCAAATCTCCTTTGAATTATGTGATTGATTGAAATTAAAGATTCTACAAAGTTACTTAATAGCTTCAAAGCACCGTATGATTTTAAATTTAGTAGTGATTAACTTCATAAATGCTATAACTTTTTCTTTTTGTTAGGTATTTACCCAATAAATGAAGCTTGTATCATAAGTACTTGAATATATTTGAGACCTGCAACCAAATCACCTTCTGACACAGTGGTTCCCGCTTTGGAACCATTGGAAAAAACTCTTAAAAACCAAATAGTACATGCGTATAGTAGTTTTGACCTACAAACTAAATATGCTATAAAATTTCTTGCACAACAAAGAATTTTTAGAGATTTTGTTGAGCCGTTTATCAAAAATTTAGTTTGTTTTTTATGAAAATGATCAAAAGATTTTCGAAAAAAAATTTTGTAGGCGAAGAAAATGGAAATATTTTTTTACACATAAAAACAAAGTTTGAAAAAAATTCTTTATCTGTTTTCTAAAAATTTTATTAAAAAAAAAAAAAATAGAGTTTTCAAAAATTATTGTTTTAAAAAATTTCTAACCTTTGACAAAATCTTAACTAAATTGTTTTTGTACATAATGTTTGTTCATACTATTGATTACGTCGTTTAATAGAAAGTCGAAGAGAAGTGTTCTATGGCAAGTACCGTAAATAACGGTGAAAATAGTTTTTTTTTACATCAAAATTATAACCATATTTACCACGGCACGGTAGGTACATAAATATTTGTATTAAAATCCGTTAGAGCCGTTTTTGAGCAAAACAAATTTTTTCATTAAACTAAACTTGCCCTTTACTCATAGTAGGTACCTATAACGCAGGTAAAAATGGCTTGAGGCATAAACAGAACAAGTTATTTACATATTAAAAATATAGCCTAACATGTGAACGCAAATAGCATAAAACGCAAAATTGATATCATCATAGTGTATGCTACGCTGTTCATTCGCCTTTTTTTTATCAGTTGGTATGTGTTCTAAGCATTTAAATTGCTTTCGCATACAGCCGAAATTTTAAAATTAAGCATACATATGTAGTATGTCAATTTGACTGCATTTGTTTAAATGGATAGTCAATCCATTTATTTTATAGTAGTAGAAAATTAGTGATGGCAACGATTCAATTTTAGGGAACTTAGAGGGTCACTATGGTGTATGCGTATTTTTGAAGTTATACTTCTTATGGGAGGGTGAGTATGAAAATTTACTTTTTGACAAGAATGTCAAAGGGATTATGACGCGATCACCCTGGGTAGCAGGGCTGTCGTTTCACCTTTAGAGAAGGCAGTACTTTAGTATTTAAAAATGCAGTACGCCGCAGTACGGCAAACATAAAACACACAACACGTTGCAAGTTACATGTTTCATGTGGCAAAATGCATGTGGCAAGTTGCATGTGGCAAGTTGTATGTGGCAAGTTGCGTGTGGCAAGTTGTATGTGGCAAGTTGCATGTGGCAAGTTGCATGTGGCAAGTTGTATGTGGCAAGCTGCGTGTGGCAAGTTGCATGTGGCAAGCTGCATGTGGCAAGTTGCATGTGGTAATTTAAATGTGGCAAGTTGCCAGGGTTGCAAAAAGCTCACATTTCAGCTCAGCTCAAATTTGAGCTAGCCCCCAACTTCCAATGCCTATATCTCGGAATTTTGAAGAAAATGAAAAAAAAAAATTTTTGATGCCAAAAGGTAGACCTACCTACATTTGGGTACAACTCTCATCCCTGTAGGTCCACGCGTTCTCAAACCGGGAGAACTTAAAAGTAAAAAAAAATAGGCACGATTCTGATAAAATAGGCATGATGTGGCGGTTTAATATGGAAGGACATTTTTTAAAAATCTGATAATGTGCAAAGCGTAGGCCCATGACACAAGCTATCATTTAGCATCACTCCCAAAAATTGCTCTCAAGAGGTTTAGCTTCCAGGAGCGTTCAAAGATTCGGGGATTTTTCGAAAAAAAATTTTACTTCAACTTTCAAAGGCGATTTTCTCGGAATTAAAAAAAAATCGAAAAACCGGATTATACCACTATCGGGTAGCTGAGAATATAAGCTTTCATATGGCACCACTCCCCTGTCTCTAGATCAAAGCGTTCCAAAGCCTATATCGCGGAATTTTGAAGAAAATGAAAAAAAAATTTTGATGCCAAAAGGTAGCGGGGACTCTAACCTACATTTGGGTACAACTCCCATCCCTGTAGGTCCACGCTTTCTCAAACCGGGAGAACTTTAAAGTAAAAAAAAATAGGCACGATTCTGATAAAATAGGCATGATGTGGCAGTTTAACATGGAAGGCGATTTTTTAAAAATCTGATAATGTGCAAAGCGTAGGCCCATGACACAAGCTATCATTTAGCATCACTCCCAAAAATTGCTCTCAAGCGGTTTAGCTTCCAGGAGCGTTCAAAGATTCGGGGATTTTTCGAAAAAAAATTTTACCCCAACTTTCAAACGCAATTTTCTCGGAATTTTGAAAAAAGTCGAAAAACCGGATTGTACCGGAATTTTTTTTTATGATAAAAAAAGAAATATTTTACTAAAAAAATAGAAATATATTTACTATTAAAAAAACCAAGAAAAAAGATCACGAAAAATTATCTGTTTTATTTTATTTATTATTTATGTGTTAAAATAATTCCATTAATAACTAGAACCAACCATCTTAAGTTATTGTGTTTTATAAAAGTTTAAAATATCTTCATATTTCATTATACTTTCCAAATAAAAATCAATGTATCCTCTCACCCATCACAGCTCAGCTCAGCTCACTTTACCTTAGCTCACCCAACAGCTCAGCTCAACCATCAGCTCAGCTCAACCATCAGCTCAGCTCACTTTATTTACTTTCGTTAACCATATACCGTACGTTCTGGACCGCACAACATGAGTAAATTTCACAGAATAAATTGAAAACTACATGGACGCAAGGAGGATGAAAGAATTAATTTATTGTTCACTTGATAAAAATGTAAAAAAACTAAGTGTGGATTAATTACTTCATAATAGAAATTAAAAATATCAAATGAAATTCATTTACATATACTGAATGAGAAGTATAACTTCAGTCGCGTGTACATGTGTACACACACTCTTTTTTTTATTGTTGAAAAAGCTTAGTAAAAATAATTGTTTTTATTATATTATTTTTATTTTTACAGTTTTATTTTTTATTAGTTACATTTGTTGACATTTTTTTTCTCGAAAATGCTCCAACGGCAATCTGGTTGTAAGGCTCCTTTTGTATGGATGTTTCATACATAGTTTGAAATTGGGTTAGGGTAAAAATTCTTCCGGGGTCAAAATTCTTTTGTCAAAGTTCTGCTTTCAAAATTCTGCTTTACAAAATTCTGCTTTACAAAATTCTGCTTTACAAAATTCAGTTCTTCAAAATTCTGTTTTTCAAAATTCTGCAAAAAATTAAAAAAAGGGTTTGGAAAATGTTAAAAAGCGAGCGCTTTTTAACATTTACATTAATGAGGTGTATTTTTCTTTAGTCAGCGCATATGCTATATAAAAAAAAAAAGAATTGGCAGAATTTTTTTGTTTAAGTATAATGCTGGCAGAAATTTGAAAAGCATTTTAAAAAGCAGAATAGAAAAAAAGCAGAATTTTCGTTAAAAATTGCTGTAAAAAATAAAGACAAATCAGGTTCAACTCAGGAGTAAGTAATTAAGAATCGCAAGTGTGATTTCAAGTAAATATAGAAATGCAATGTTTTTGTTTTGAAAAAAAATATAATTTTACAATTAGGATTATGTTGTATTCAACACAGGAAACATTCCGGAAAAATATAAAGTGTACATCTCTTTATAAAAAAAAACTAGTTAAAGCACCTAGCTTTTTATAAAAAATTGTGCTAAAAAAAGTTTTTTCGTATCACAAACGCACTAGAAATTATAACACGTCTATTTTGAGTTTAATAGTTAAATTATCACGGAAACCTCATTAGATGAACTTTAACATTGATAAAATTTGGCATGACTGATTAATTTGTCATGCAAAAGTAGATCTAAAATATTTCATATAAATCTTGAAGATAATATGAATGTATATGTGGATAAAAATAAAAATGTGTTAACAATTGGAGAGGAGTGTTCAGTGCACAAACTGCGTTGTTAAAATCATTAGTGAACAAAATATTACAATTATTGTGAAAATCACTTTTTTGTTATTACGAGCTTTAACCCAACATTTTTCAGACAAAATAGCACCATCCAATATATTAATACAGCCTATTTTGATTTAATTTTTCGGTTTAACTACCTTTTAAAAGAATTTTGTGCACAATTTAACCTGGATTTTCATTTAAGTTCAGATATACATAAATAAAGTTGTAAAAAAAATAATTGGTCACAATATTCAACTTTTTTTCATTATGTGCTACGAATGTTTAATAAACGTATCAAGTACATGATATACAGTTCGTTTTTTAATCTTGCTTAATCCAAACCATTTTTAAAGTTAACATTTATAAATAGGTAGATAATAATCAATGTTTACACACATTGGTGTTATATAACTTTATACCTAGGTATAAAAAAAAAGAACTAACCAAAAAATAACGTGATTGTTATTGGATGTAAAAGTAGGAAAAAACATCACAATAAAGCATGACCACCCATCGATAAAACAATTTGGTGACCGTCATCATCATTATATAACAGGAAATGTCCTTGAAATCAGAAAAAACATAACACATATCCCATATTTTCCTTTAATATCGATTATATTCGTGAATATTCAAATTAACCTTATCGAACATATCCTTTGTAGGCTTTCTCTGAAGGACATTATATATTTTTTTGAACTTGTTAGGTTATGTAAACCTCATTAAAATGTAAAAGTAGAAATTTTTGGTTTCCAAAAAAAACTATACTTAATTCCTTTTCTAACGCAGGCAAACAGTTATACAACATGGAAATGTGTGAAAGTCACATCACTAAAGTTATTTGACGAGATGATATCCTTAAAAGTGATTCCCATATGGCGGGGAATTCGATTAGTTCGGGTTGCCGATTACGTAGATGACAGGATGACTGATCCAAGGTGTTTTTTTTTTGCTTTTGCTAGAGATTATATATTTTTGTTTGTTTTCTATTGTTTTTTTTTTGTCCTTTAACTCTTCACAGTGATGCTGCTCAAAGGGATGTCGAAGGTTTTTTGTATCTGGATCAAATAGCGGAAAGAATGACGAAGATTCTACAAACGCATGCCCTGCAAGTTAGCCTTAAGGACATCTTTGATGGAATTGTGTTAGATGACAAAGGTGAGTAAGTTAATTCGTCTATACGAATATTGAAAGCGTTTCAGTTGGTATGCAATTTAGATTGGAGTTTCTTTTCAATGATTTTTAAAAATTGTTTTATTTTTTTATAAACTTTTTTAAATATCTTAATTTAATAGGACAATCATTCAATGTGTATGGATCTCCACGCCATAGACGTCACAGAAATAACATGATGATGGCAATGGTATTTGGTGTTACAGCTCTGGGAGCTGTTATGGTGCCGGTTGGGTTTCAGGTTTTGTCAGTTATTAGCGGAAAAGCACTCCTACTGGCTAAAATGGCTTTGCTGTTGGCTTCAATTAATGGTTTAAAAAGGGTGTGATTAAAAGCAATGGTTTACTCATTAAAGATTAAAGTTCCTCTATAAATAATTCACAGATTGCCAATAGTGGTGTTCATTATGGACTGTATCAAGTTCCACATGATCCTTATGGCTATCCGCATGGCTATTACGATCGTGGAGATGCCCAACATCCACGGAACGTTCCAAATCCTATGGCGAATCGAATTGATGATGTTTAGATTGTAAAAATAAAAAGTTAATATTAAGTATTTATTGAAATAGCATTATAATTCAATTTTATAGAATAAATTAAAACTAAATACTTGTTGGACTAACAAAAAAAAAGTGGAATATTTAATCTACTATTTGGTAGGTACTTTGGTGTTTGGTTTTACTAAAAATAAATATTAATCAGAGTCAACATTAATTACAAGTACTTAACGCCCCTAAAGGCAATAGACATCAATTAAGTTTAATAACATTATTAAAATGTTTTTCCTGTTATCCTATTTCTTTGCTCTTAAATATGCTCTACTTTTCCTTTTCCTAACTAAAATGTTTTATTCCTTCTCTCCTGCTACTACAGGATTTAAAGGAACGCAAATGTGAAATAGAGTATTGTTTTAGATAAAATTGTTTTCTTCAGTTAATTTTTTTTAAATGAAAAATATATTTCTGTGGTATTTGATTGAAACTTAAGAAAGGTGTTTTCTCATTTAAAGTTCTCAAATGCTTGTAAAACTGTTCTTGAAATTATTGGATTCAATAATGACTTCCATCTCCGATTGTTTGGTTTAAGAAGAGGTAAATCTGCCATCGACGAATTTAGTCTTCAAATATTTAGGAAGTTCATTGCAGCAAAAAAAAAAAAAAATAAAATGCACGACTGGGTCGTACGTACTTGCTCTTCTTGGAATTCAAAATGTTAAATTTTTCAAGACCTATTTAACCAATTTGGTAAATTTATATAAAAATAAAAACAAAACAAAAAAAAACATAGGTACAATTTGTTCTTCAAATGAAAAAAACAACTTTTTAAATGATATCGAGCTTCATGCAGTTTAATATCTTTTATAAAGATGCATTTTTAAAATAAAATTCAAAATCGATAGAGCCGTTTAAAAAAAAAACTAAATTTTTATAAATAATCTTTTGAGAAAAATGTTTTAAAATAAAGTTGGTATTGCATTACAAAAAAAATCAAGGTTTAGTTTTCGAAAACTTGATTTTTCAAACAAAATTCAATTTATTTTTTTAAATCCAAAAATTATTCTTGTTCAAAATTTAATTTTTGATTCATATAAAAATTATAAAATTGCTTTTTTTTAAATTTGGTTAAAATTAAGCAAATAGTTTGGGAGAAAATCAAATAAAAAAAAAAAACGGTTCTATGGGCAGTACGGTTAATAACAATTTTTTAAAAAATCTTTTTTTTTTGAAAAGGTGTACCTTGCTGCAATGAACTGCAATGAGGCGTTTTTGAGAAAATTACACTATTCCAAAATTGGTATATGACAGGTACCGTTATTTTTGGTAAAAGAAATAATTCCAAAAACTCCTCTGTACAGAATCCCAAAATTGCTACATAAAGTTTGAAGTAGATCGGCCCATTAGTTTAGTCTGTAGCTCCTGACCGACGGATATAGCTGTCAGACAAATTGCGGGTTTATTGTCCCAAGTCCGTAACAGGTAGAACCCACCGGTGGCAGGCGCTCCAGGCATAACAAAAAAAAGACAGATCAGTTTTCAAGAGTTATCAGTGACAAAAAAATGATTAATACAGTGTTAATCCAATACTGTTATTCACAATTGTATCCTCATAAGATTCCGATTAAAAAAAAATAATTAAAAACAGTTATTGCTTTATTAATTAATTTCTCAAAAACGATAAGACAATTTAGAGCAAAATAGTTCTAATTTCTTTTTTTCAAATTTTAATTTCGAAAATATAATTTTTCAAAAACTATTGTTACTAACTATTATTATTTATAAATCAAACTAAAGAAAAAGTTTTTGGCTTTACAAAAAGGAATATCACGTTATGGTTAGAGGAACCGTTTTATTGAATTTTTTTTTAAGTTGAGTCAATTTCACCACTAAAGTAGAATTAGAACATTGTAGGAAAACCACAAACAAGATATTAATGATAACATGAAGTAAATGAGGTCCAGTCAAATGCTCTGGAAACTTTGGCACTATACTCTTGTTAAGTTTGTTAAATAAATAGCCTCAGAAAATTCTGTATTCTTGATTTGTCTTTTTGTCCATAAAAAAAGAAAAAAATTTGAAATTTAGATTAGTTTTTTTTAAGAGAAAAAATTAAAAAAAAAAACTAACACTAACTGTTTTTCACTACACTACTTATTGTCATCAATTAGATATAAAAATTTTAAAACTAAAAAATGATTTGTTGTAACCTAACTTTTAAATAATATAATAAATATTATTTTATTTTTATCTTGTATTTTAAACAACAGAATTCACATGTTATGCTTTTAAATTTATTACAAAATATTGTAATAGAATAAATTGTACTTAATTGTACTTAAATTTATTCAATAATAGGTATAAATCTAAGAATTTGGTGGTCTTTTACATTTCAATACTTTTTTGCGCCAGACTTAATTTTAATCCTGTCGATTCTAACACATTTTATGTAAAATTATTTTGCTATAAATATTTTTTACAATATAACAAAATTATGTCACTGATAGAATTCACACTAAATGTTTTTCTATATAAAAAAAAAATAATACGTATACGCTACAGTGACCCAATTTTAAATATTGTTTTTTTCTTGTTTATTAGTGACGTTTCGAGTTTTTTGAATTAAGTTTCTTTATTTGACACTGTTCGGATACTTGTTTCAAAGAATGGTATTATTTCTTATTTTTTGGCTATAAAAATACAAGTAGTTGAATTTTTGTTATTGAAACAAGAAGTGCTTGCGCATTAACACTTTATTTCCGTACGAGTTGGTCACCACGACAATAACTGTCTTCCTTATCCATCATCATTTATTGTCAATTACTTTTAACCATCGTATTCTATACACAAAAAGCACATGTTCACTCAGAACTTGTGGCAAAAAGCCATAATACGAAGGCAACAAGTGCTGTAAGCAACCCAACGACCACCTTTTATATTGCCACTGCCAATTTTCATTTCTGTTTTAACTGCCTTCGAACTCCCCATTTTCATGCCCATTTCGTATGCCTCCTACACTCCATTGCCATCAGAGTCTATACACTCTTCTCGGTAAGTTGCCCTTCATGAGGAGGAAAATCTGTAAGCTTTCAGCAACGACGACGACAACCGAAAGGCATCTCGCATCTGCTATAAAAGGATACGCGCCACTGATAACGACACCATTCTGGCGATGGTCTTCCATGGTTGAATTGGTTTCTCGCAGTCGTCCTTACAAATCGGCTCTGTATAAAGTACTCGTATAGTGTTTTCGTATTATTCAGTCAATAAAATATAAAAGATTGAACCGTTTTTTATTCAAACTGTTTTTTTTTTGCTGGAAATAAAAAAAAGGATCAAAAGTCCAAGAGAATATTTATGTCACTGTGAATTTTTGTTTGTGAGTGTTTTTTTTTCTTCACTTTGAGTTAAGTGAAGAATTCCTGCCAAGAATTCAATTTTTGATGTCCTCTTTCTATTTTTGTGTCTTGGATTAGACTATTCTCCGATTGTGTAGGGGTTTTAGTATCGGCGACGGTGACAGACGTATCCGCAACGACCGGAATTAGCAATAATTACGTATCCTGTGAGTTATCTCGGTTTCGTGTGAGATTCACTTTTGGTGTAAATTTTTCGACAAAAGGATCAAAAAGTGTCAACAACCAACCAACGAACAAAAAAAAAAGGGCAAACATCATGAAGGCTGTGCTGTTTCTTTCGCTATCAATTTTAATCCTTGGTGTTAAGGTGAGTTATTGGGGCGATTACCAGAATCGTGGGTGGTCATTAATATGACCAACAATGACCTGGGCTTCTTATTATGTATATATTAATACTTAGTGACTTCCCTTAATACGAGGCAATTTTTTTCAATTACCTTACAATCGTGACAGTGTTGTTGCTGGGAAGGGTGGTGTTTATCTTAAGTATTATTTTGTGTGTGCATGCAAAGTTGTGGCATATAATATTCATGATGCTGGATTAAGAGCATTTTATTTTTTTTGTTTATCACAAAAGAACACAAAAAAGTGGGGTGTGTTGATAAAAGGATAAATTGATGTCCTGTTGTTTTCTTGTGTTCTTTTTTTTTTCTTTCTTTTGATTATAATTAGGAAATTGTTTTGAAAAGTATAATCGGAAGCGGCGGATGTGAGCAATTTGTTAATTGTTGCTTAGAAATTCTGTGTGTGCTTGGTGTTTTTTTGTGTTTTGTCTACTGATGATTACGAGACGGCATTTTTCTTTAGTGGGCTCTTGAGTTTATTGTATTTAGCGGTTGTTTTAAGTGGAAATAAAAATAAATTTGGCCGTAACCGTGCCGTAATCGTTTAGAAAAGTTTTTTTTTTTTTATTATTATATGTTTATGAAGTAGATGTAAATGGATTTTTTTTTATAAATTTGGTACAGATAATTTTGAATTTAAGTAATTTCTAAGAACCGTGTTTTTATTTTTCATCTGCTTTAGCACTTATACCTCACATATAAATAACTTGAGGAATCACAGTTATTTTCCAAAACGGCAATGAAGATTTGAATTGCATTTCATTTTTTAATAAAATGCGTTTTCAGTGTTTTTCAAAAAAAAAAATGGATAACTGAAAATCGATTTTGTTTCATCGTATACTGGACAAGCCAGCAACAAATAATATTCAAAATTTAGACAGGCACGTATTTTTTATCTACCTTATATGAGTTAATTTTACGGGCACAAGAAAACCATAAATAAATGACTATAGTTTTGTTATTATGTTATGAGAATAATCTAGCACAAGAAGTATTGATGCGCCAGAACTGTGTTTCTCTATCGGACAGTCTTTTATCTTCAAACATAGCTTAAAAATATTTAGTTATTTAATTCGCAAAGTAAATTTTTCGTACTGATCAGTATACAAATGCTCGAAATAAAAACTCATATTAAAATTTCTAGCTCCAGTGTTGCCAGAATATTTAAGAGGCAAGGAGCAGAATTTGAAAAAAATTTGGATGCATAAATCTCTCAAATTAGAGTTAGCCTCAATAGAATTAGAATTTTTCCGTGATTTTGTTCGATTGAACTCATCAGAATGTATAAGTCTGGTAAAAGAAATTGGGGGTCAAACATAGATATTAAAAAATAAACTGTCTCGGAAAATGCTCAAAAGATCTACAGTCGAAGAAGAGTACAAAAAAAAGCAACACACAAAATGTCAGAAGTCAAAGTGGAGAAAAATTGGTTATCAGAAGGCGTTCAATTTGTTTTTTTTTTTTGATATTTGATTAAAAAAACGCTTCTGAGCTTTAGAAACCCTATTTTTTTATGTTATATTCGAAGAGGATAGCTAGAACTTCTTAAGTTTGCGCGTTTACAGTCATCAGTAAAATTAGATCAGCAAATTAATGTCTCTTTGCATTTTCCAAATACAAAAACCCTCTGCCATAACCTTTTTTAAATGATAAAAAATACTTACATACATAAATAGTTTTTTTTACTCCTGAGTGTAAAATTAACGATATTTAACATAAAAAGCTTTTTTGTGAATGGACAAGTAAAATGATATTTCATCAACTAATATAAAGAAATGCTTTTTTGACAAAAAAAATATTCCTTCCTAGGTTTTTTTTGTATAATGGTTTTAATATTTCAAATATTTTCATAATTTATTAAATTTTACAAAAGACAATTTTCTCAATTTCTTTTCGGAAGTAAAAAAAGACAACTTTCGTCAAAGAACACCAATTTTTATTGTAGACCTCAACCAAAATATATAAAAGAAAAATTATAAAATTCGAAGTTTTAATATTCGGTTCCAAAAAAGTCTATTTTTAGTGACTCCACTTTTTCCGACAAGAAGAAATACAAAATTGAGCTCCTCCATTTCTACCACCGAACCAACTCTTTTAATCACTTTTATAGCACGAGCCTCAAACAAAACATTATGAGGAGAAAATTATATTTTTCTGCTTAAATATGCAATATGAAAAGAAGTATGTAAAGAGTAATTAAATCAATTGGATTAAATTTGTTTTTTATTTTAATAGGAAACGTGGTGAAACCCACGTCCACCTTCTGATTATTTCTGAAAACTTTCTTACCGGATCTGATAAAACATATGAGTGTGTACTTTATATTGTCGAAAAAAGACTTTAAACAATAATTATGTATAATCTGTATTAAATTAAAAGCATTTTTGCATGGTTGCTTTCCCAGAAAACTGTTTTTTTTTTTTTTAATTTTTTGACAGTTTAAATTTAAAAGAATTCATTTAATTTTCTAAGAAAATCATTTTATTTTAAGACTTTAAAAAAGTAAATTTATGTATGAGGAGACATTTTAATTTTAAGTGCTATTTTATAAGTACCTAAATGTAATGTAAGAAATAATGTAAGATAAATGTTTGAATTTACCAAAATCTACTTGTTTTGAGTTGGGATTCTAGAAAAAAAAAATCATGTGTGCAATTCACACGTGGTAGAAGTGAAACCTTAAAAAATGATTTTTCTCGCAAAAAAAAAAAAATAGAAAAAATCTACCTATTTGTATTCTATCACCTTCAAATCCATGTTTTTTATATGACAACCTATATAAATTTCATATCATCTGAAAGCTTATTGTCCAACCTCAAAATATATATATCGATCAGGTCTATGAGACATCTACAAAAAGAGCTAAAATTTTTTGAACTCGATCAATTTCCATCAAGAAAAGCGAAAAAACACGTATTTTTATCTTCTCACGTCATTTTTTTTCACTAACAACCTATAAAAAATTTTATACCATCTGAAAACTTATTGTCTTAGCTCAAAATATATATATCGATCAGGTCTATGAAACATCTACAAAAAGAGCTAGAATTTTTTAAACTCGATGAAATTTCATCAAAAAAAGCAAAAAAAAACATTTATTTTTATGTTCTCATGCTATTAATTCAATTTTTTTGTTTGACAACCTATAAAAAATTTTATACCATGTGCAAGCTTATTGTTTCACCTTGTATAATGATGTATAAATCTTATTTCAAAGATCTCTACAAGAGAAGTTAGAATTTTTTAAAGTCAACCATGTCGAATTTCCAGACTGAGATTACGGTACTTCCTACACTGGTAGCTGGTCATCGCCAACAGATCTCCACAGGTGTTTTGAGGTATTTTTAAATTTTTTTCAATTTAAGATTGTGTAACTTGTAGAGAACGTAACGTTATGTGTGATATATCATATAAAAGGTTATGTAATCAGCATCGTATTAAAGTTAAATAAAATTTGTATGTGCACTAGAACAAAAGATATAACGTGTGTAGGAAAAGAACATCTTTTTACCGTTATCTCCTCATTGAATATGAAATTAATTGAAATTTTGTACAATTATAATTTATTTAATTACCTATCTACAGTACAAATTTCATTCATCTATCTTTCAAAACAAAAAAGTTATAACAAGTTGAAGTCGTGTCGCGTTTTCGTTTCATCTTGTTTCAAATCACTACGATACTAAAGAAGTTTTCACTTCAAAAATGTCTAATCTGGAATCTAGAAATTATTTCCATTACAGATTCCTAAAGAGAAAAACTAATAGAAGATAAATAATTCAAAAAAAATGAAACTGAGGTCGAATTTGTTACTTTTATGGCAACTAATAATATTATCTGATACATAAAAAAAAATATTCTTTTCAAAAAAAAAAATCATACATGAATTATAGGACTTCATGTACTTTTTGTGGTTGAGCCACGTTAAATAGAATAAAGATTTTCAGAAAATATATCCTTTAGAGCACTATTTCCGGCCGACAAATGAGGATATATATGTATGTATCTGTTATTCAGAACTAAATTTATCATTCAAATTGCTGCCTTTATCCAAGTCTTACCCATCTTCATTCCCTTTCCTGTTTATTATTGCTTTTAAAAATAGTTCCCAATAAATACTTAAATGGACTAATAAAAGCTACAAAATTGCTGATTTACCACGTGCAGCTGAACCTAAAACATATTTCAATTATTGGTTATTAATTAGAGAGAAGTACGTTTTCATGTTCATGCTAAATTAGTGACAAAATATTGCCTGTGAATTTGGAAAACAAAACATTTATTGCATCGAATAAGTATTTATTTATGATAAAAGCTTACTATATACTCACGATTAACGTGGATATCGATTTTTTAAATGATACTAATTGAATCAATAAATCTCCACGTGAGTGCTTGGTACGAGGTAATTATGTTTCAATTAAATGTAATATCACAAATTTTCAACCAAAATAGAGAGACAGCCTAAAAAGTTCAACTTACTTACATTGATGGGTTTGAGTTCTGTAAATTTGTTTCAATGCTTCACGTCTTTATTAACAAAAAAAAAAATGCCTACAAATGCCTACGTTAAAGTAACTAAAACATAAGAAGACAAATAAATGAATACGTTTTAATGATTTTGTTGAATTTATTAACATACATACAACACAAATTTTTGTTATACAAATTAAAGTAAGTAAGCTGACATCTGAATGGCATTTCAAAAGGTTTAATTTGCTAAACATCTTCCTCCAAATAAATCTTGTCATGAATGACCACGCCAACATTGACTTACTTTTATATATTTTTCCTTAGTTAATTAATTCAAGGAACTTAATTAGTGATTCTCAAGTTGTTCTGCTCTTGATATTATCACCTTTAAACCTTTATTTATTCTCTTATCTCAATTTAATATTCAATAAGTAGGAACACGAGAAAGATTTTTCTCCTTTTTATATTGAATTAATATTTTTATTTTAGTGAAAGTATTGAAAGTTGAATTAAAATAGTACGATATTGTTCTATGATAGCATTTTCAATAAAACGTTATCAATAACTTGGATTTTGTAAGGACCTACTATTTCTTTGAATGCAACCTTCACGAGGAATACTAGAAAATGAATAGTGGAATAGACTGAAACTTTCTGCTCTTCATTAGCAGTCAAGTATTTTACCAAATGCAATTTTACTATCTGCATTATAAATTTTAATGGAATACCACTGAAAACATTAAGTTAAAAATTGTAAGGCGATTAAGATATGGAAGTTCCTATGAAATTTATTATAAAATTAATTTTATTTTTGTAGTCTTTAAAAAAAAGTTAGCTAGTTTTTTTTAATGTCCAGCTTTTTTCATTAGGGATTTCAAACATAACTGAAAGATACGCTAATGTTCTTTTGAAACTTTTTTAACACAGTAATTTTTGAGAATAAAAATATATCAGCCTATCTCCTGGGACATACCTACACAAAGAGTGCTTTCAATTGAGACATTACTTTACTAGAAAAGATATACATTTTTAAGACTTTTGCCATACTTAAGCCTAGAATATAAATGTTTGCATCTATACGTATTTTACTACTATTGGAGTGGATGTGTAATATTTGGTTAACATTCTTCAATTTTTCAAAAGAAATGTCACACAAGGAAAAGTTATGACATTAATTCCTATTCTCTAAGAAAAAACCTTAATAAATGGCTTTTAGAAGTTTTTCCATAAAAAAAAAAACAACAGTCGTATAAAAATTTAAAAAGATAAATGTTTGTCTTTCGCAATTGAAATTAATCAATTTATCTAAAAAACATGGATCCTTCATTTAAATCAATATTTTTTCTCAATAAAGAAGAATGAGAAATGGATATATTTTCGTAATTAGTCTTCATATTAAATTACTCCAAATCATCAAACTTAACGAGACCAATAATTAGCATTTTTAATTTTCTAAAAAAGGGTAAAGTTTATCCAATTAAGTATTGTTTTCAGCTTCATTGTCTCTTCTTGAATTTTTCATTATAAAACTTCTAGTTAATAATATAAAAAGTACATCATTAAGTAGTAAAAAGAAATCACCCTTCCCGCATTCATCTTTTATTTTATTGTCTTAAAAAAAGTAAGTAAATTCATTAAACTTTCTATGCGTGGGAGAAATATTTTTGATAAATTAATTGATATTATCAAATTATAATTTATAATGGGTGTAAGTGGAACGTTTTGCTTAGATAAATGAATTTTTATTCAAAGTCGAGTTTAGCAAGGCTAAAAATTTCCTTTGATCGCCAACGTAGTTGGGCGTTAGTTTTTCGATTCTTCATTAAATGTACTGGCACCGAGTTTTTTTTTTAGTGAAATGAACTTTTGTGCATTTTTGATTCAAATCTGTGAATCGATGATACAAAATTTCAGTCTCATAAGAATCAATATCCAAGCAACATTTACAAAAATTGAGCCGATTTCACCTTTTGAAGAACAAAATTACTTACGAGTCTACTTGTTCTAACTGTTTGGAAAAAGTAATCAATTTCAACAAATGTGACGAGATTCGAAGAGCAATTATTTGGAAACGGTTCAAGGCACAAATTATAGGAAATTTGTTTGAAGAATATTTATGGTTTTATTATTTTGTTGAAAAAGATATTTGAATTAATATTATTTAACACAAATTCGGAACCAAATGTTATGATTGAAATTTAATTTTTTAGATAAGCAGATCAAAATTAATTTATATCTTCGAAACGTGACGTCATAGATTTTTTTTGACTCTGGATTTGAATTTAAAACGCTAAAATCTATTAAAAAAGTATATTTTGGTTTACGGAAAAAAAAATTCTCAGTTTTATAGAACATTGAAACTTTTCATTATATCATGTTTTCTTATATTTACTTAAAAACATAGTTGGCAACCATATAACCCCAATATTTTCAATTTTCTTATTAAACAAAAATAGAAGAGATCTCAAAATTGTGATAAATTAAAAAAAAATGCATGAAATAGCGTAATTAGAGGTCTTAAAGTGTGTTTTACTACATTGGCATTTTTTGGACTTTGTTTTCAAATTTTTTGATTTTTTTGTAATGAATATTAATCTATGAGTCCTAAATCTTAAATCTAACTTCTTTTTGACATGATTTTAGCCCAATTTCTAGCTTATATACTGTTTTGAAAATGAAAATTCTATTTTAACGCTCATTCTTTCCGCCATTTTGGAGCCGTCATTTTGAATAAAAAAAAGTTGGCAGCCTTTTCGTATTCTCCATACTACAATCATTCAGTGTACCAAATTTCATGACTTTTCGTCCAGAAATCGCAGTGCAAATGAATTTTGAAAACGAAGAATGGCACCACTGTGCGTCTGTGCGTCTGTACGTCCATCTGTACACATTTCCACAGCCTAAACGCGTGGACGGATTTTCTTCAAATTTGGTACAGATGATTTTTATAGAATTCTGAAAGTTTGTTTTTTTTTTGTTTTCTTATATCTCACTTATAAAGTGTACCTCCCATACAAATTTTTCAAGTTATACCAAATTACTCGCAAACGGCTCTAACGATTATGATAAAAAAATTTGTGTATAATTTTACAAACAAGACCCAACTTTTGATTAAAAAAAAATATTTTTTGGAAGGTTACTAACGGTACCTGCCATAGAACGGTTTTTTTCGATTCAAAATATCTTTTACAAGAATAACCCGATTTTATTTTTAAACAAAAGTGTTTAATTAACCGTAATATTTAAATGTTAGAAAATTTTCAAAAAACACATTTTTGGATTTTTAAAAAATATTTCAAATTTTTTTTTTGAAAAATCAATTTTGTTTTTCAGTGTAAATTAATTATTTCTTCAAAATGGCATACCAACATTTTTTTATGCTAGAAAATTTTTATATATAAAAAATTAATTTTGTAAAAAACGATTTTTTCTCAAAAGTCCTTTTCCTACAAGAAATCAGATGGCATACTTCGTTTTGTGATCAAAACCTTCAAAAACGGTGTCTTATTAATTATAAAAACAGATTTTATGTAGGTACCTACTTTATTACATTATGGGAAATGGTTTAATTAAATTTAATTATAATTTCGCACCATTTTTTTATGAAAAGCTTTAAGAGAAGATCTTCTTTTACCATAAGAGTAAGTACGTGCGACCCCAGTCGTGCATTTTTTTTTTCATGGACCAACATTTTTGCGTCTTAGAAGGGTACAATTGCATCTAGCTGATGAGCCCTGAGCAAAACAAATTTGTATTATTGGTTTTGTTTCAAATAAATGTGTTATACAAGTTCACCTTGTTAAATGAGTATTTTTATTTACGACAGTATATTTTTCACAAGTTTATCCAAAATGTATTCATTTCCTTTCACACAACACAACAAAGTCTTATCTACACAAGCAAAAGCCCACATCCTTTTTGTTTTTTAACCAGCCTCAATTTGAAAAATAACCGGAGTCAAATAATATAACTTCCGCGGTTGATTGCACAAAAAGGACAGCAGAACCTTAAAGTTTGTTATTGATGCGTTCAAGCGTACATTTCTTATTTTTTTCAACCAAAACACAAAGACTATTGTGAAAAATTGTAACAAACATCCAGAATAATTCTCGGAATTTCCTGATATTTTTCCTTGGGCTTTTGGGAAGATTTTGGGGAGTAGGAACCATATTAGTTAACCAGACATCTGTTTGTCAATTATTATCTTTTAGGAGGAGCAAATGTCATCTATTTCATCAACCTTAAATCTTTTACATGGATATTTGACTGAAATATGTCAAATGTCTGTCAATTAAATTTTGTGCAGCTCCCAATTTCAAAGGAAATGAATAAAAACGAATTTTTGAAAGTTCGCCGCCCTCTATCTTTTTTAAGCTGTTATTACCGAGATTCAACCCTTTGACATAAAAGCTTAAAACATTATAGGTCAATATTTTTTGTACACTTTTTCTCTATGATCCATATAGGAAAAAAAAAACCAATTTGAAAAAAAAGGCGGGAAATGGGGGGGAGGGAGAATACCCAATTTGTACTTTGTACCTCATTTAGACTTCAACAACAAGCCCAAAGAAATCGATGCTTTTTTGTTCTTTACCCCCGAATTTTCGTCTAATTTGACTGAACTATTCACTTAAAGATTTTTATTTCTGAGATAAAGATACATTTTCACTACTTTCTTTAAAAATTTCAAACACGAAAAAAAAAATAAAATATTTACTTAAGAAGCTTTATTTAATACCGAATATTGTTAAAACCCCTTCTTGAAACTTAACAACCAACAGAATGTATTGTATTGTGAATACAAAAGCAATCACTTAAAGTGGTTGGTTATGATAATGCCTCTGACATAAGTTTGTGCCTAGAATTGTATATTTGTCTTTATTCTATACCGCACACTTGAAATGCAAGGATTAGTTCGTGTAAGTCTGTAGTTCACTTGAATTTGTTTGTGACTAAACTTAAATCCCTTTTCTTTTTATATACAACCATGTGGCATTAAGGTACTTATTTTACATTCAACCCAAAAATCTTATAACAAATCTGAGAGATATGATTATATTTTAAATAAACCCCACAGGTGTATAAAACATTATTTCAAACCAGCCAAGTCTTACTCTCATATGTACGAAGTCAATTTCCGGCAGAAAAAAAAATCCTCGCTTAATGAATTCCCACTCATCATAATTACATAAAGACCCGGCATAAAGCTTTTTCATATGTTAACTTCCATGTTCCAATTCAACATCCATTCAAATGTACGTTTTCATACAATTTATTTGCCACCAGAGAGGCAAACGTGGTTAATATTTGTGTTATTTGCATATGATTTATTTTAATCCAAGGCTTTCACTGAATTGATAGCGTGGCGCAAAGGTACGAAAATGAGATTTTTTTTTCTAAATTGATTCACATGTACCTAGTTTGATAACATATGCAGTGTATGTGCGTTGTTGCGCAGGACATATGAACAGCGAACAGCCGTTACAACAGAGGCACCTTTTTACACACAAGCAATAACAGGAAGCAATAAATAAACAAAAATATAAGAACTAAAATATTCGACTGAGTTGTATGTTTTTGCTGCAGAATGAAAGACATTGTTTGAAAAAATTAAGATACTCTAAAATTTTGTATTAGAATTAAAAATAAAATGCTTATTAAATTTTGACTGAATAATATTCTACTTTTGATTTTTTTTTTAATGAAAATTAACAGCAAAAATGTATGAGTATTGTTGAAAAATATCATTTAATTATGTCTTTGAAAATAAATTATGTAAATGAATCCTTCAAAACCATCAGAGCCTTTTAAGAAAATATATAAATTATATTTTTTGAAAATAAAACTGCCACGTTTTAGCAGTAATACAGAGAAAAAGATGTCCGTCAAGTTCTTAAAGAAGTTTAAAAGTTTAAAACTCGAAAGATCAATATGCTTGTCACGGCTGCCAAGATCGTTGAGTAAATTGTATCCAACAAAATTTAAGTGTCTATGAAGGAAAAGCCCAATATGGAAATTAAATAAAAAATTATTTTTTTTGTTCATAGTTATATCGAATATATTTTTGAAAATGAAGAAAAAAATACTGTAAAAGTTACAGCCCTTAATATTAGCTGTGTTATATTTTCCTCGTGATCCGGATCAGATCATTATTTTTATTAGCTTTACAAGAAAAGCAGGATGTTTTGTTATTGTTTCGCAAATAAATAAATGATCTGATCCGGATCATGAAGAAAATAAAACACAGCTATTAATATTAAGTACTGCCGCTTCGCAAATTTCAATTTCCCATAGATATGATTTACATGGGAAAGATTTTGTTTTTGAGTTTGTTATTTTATTATCTCTTATTATTTTTTTTTGATAAACCGCCCCGTTTCGAAGTTATTCAACTTTAAAATATAGAATGTAAATTTTTTCTTCATTTGTTCCAACCAACATAATACAAAAAATTCGAAAAGTTTACCAAATTTTTTGAAAAACCTAATAATTTCTTCAAAAAATTTGGCAAACTTTTCGAAGTTTTTGTATTATGTTGGTTTTTGGTTTCACAGATGACAGATCCTTTTATTTAACTGTCAAACTCCTAATACTATCCTATTAGAATTTTTCAATAAATTCGAGTTATTTTTTTTTTTCAACTAAAAATTATTTTTATTAATTTTTCGTATCGGTTTTTTTTAATTTAAAAAAATTGGAAGTCTAATGTAAAATCATAAATAGCCTCACATTTTGGCATTTGGTCTTTAAGCCGCAACGGAAAATCACATTTGAACTAAGAAAAACTTTTCTAAAGAATTTTCTGATTCTGAATCCAAATTGTCAAAATTGTTGTTAAATACAGTGAAAAACTTTACAGACCAAAGTACTGAGTTTACCAATAAAACATGATTTATTGAAAAAAGTTATGATTAAGATAATGTATTTTATTCAAAAGCTAGAATTATAAACATAATATTAATTTTAAAATGAAGTTATTTTAATCAATTGTTTTTGAAATACCCGATTTCAAAGTAAAAACTTGAGAAAAAAAGTTTAAAAAGCACAATTTTCACAAAGACTGTGGACTTCAATTCGAAATTGACCTACAAAGTATACTGTTTTAATTGATTTCTTATCAAATCATGAAAATCATAATGTTCGGGAAACCGACGAAGTTACGAATACCAGAGTTACGGGCGACAGAGTTACGAGCGTCAAAGTTACGCGAAACCGAAGTTACGAAAAACAAGAGTTACGAATTCTAAAGTTATGTTAAGCTATGACTTGTGATTTTTGGGTTGGCAACGATATGGAATTATGGAAATACAAACAAGAGATTAACATTTTTCTCATTGGTCAGAACTAAATGAGTAAAGCGAAAATGGGTGTTATTTAATCTTGTAAAATTTTGATTGGATAGGTAAAGATTTACATATATGGTTTTGTTTTTTGTGAGAAGATCGCAAAAACGTTGAAATAGAAAAAAGACATAAGTATACTTATGTAAGTTTGGGGGACATAATTGAAATTAACTTCTTATTTGTCTAACTAATATTGCACCTACGTATCGATATTCTCTTATTTATGTTTCCATAATTCCATATCGTTCCTCGCAATTGTTGCCAACCCAAAAATCACATGTCATAGCTTAACATAACTTTAGAATTCGTAACTCTAGTTTTTCGTAACTTCGGTTTCGCGTAACTTTGACGGCCGTAACTCTGTCGCGCGTAACTCTGTTATTCGTAACTCCGTTACCATTTCATAATGTTCCTATGCCTTCTACTTTTTGAGAAAATTGAAAAATAGACAAAAAACTTTCTTTATCGGAATCACTCGCTTATTTCAAAAACAATTGATTAAAATAACTTCATTTTAAAATTAATATTAAGTTTATAATTCTAGCTTTTGAAAAAAGTTTCAATCAAAACTGTAAGTGTTGCCGTTGTTTTTTGATAATTTTTTTTTTATTTTAAGTATTTTTTTAAAGAAAATTGCCCCTCCCACCAAAACGGGGGGACATAGACCCCCCTTCCATAGTAAACAATGATTTTATTTAACCCCTCTACAAAATCTCAAAATCAGTTCTTGGTGCTTAAGTTATCGTATTTTACCCTCAAATGTTTCTGTTTTACTTGAGTAAAACTAAAAATGCGAAAAAAAAGATAGATTAAAATGGCCATACTTCGGTTAATTTTCAATGAAAAAATTTAGTGAGTACAGAAAATTTAATCTTCTTTTTTTCTTTAGAGCAATGTTTATGTCTATCTCAACCCAAAAAAAATGTACAACTAAAAAAGCAAAAAACTCAAAAAATCGATTTTTTTTTATGATTGTTTAGACTATTTTGGTATGGAAATTTTTTTTTCAATTTTTAAAAAATATTATTCCAATAGGAAATTTAATTCTCTACAAAACGTTTTCCGTGCAATATATCAAAATTTTGCTTGGTTTACGAGATATATAGAAAAAACCAAAAAGGGGGCTTTTGTACCCCTATCTTCAGTTTCCACCCTCTCATTTAATAGCACTCCGCGGTTTTATCTTCTCTTACAACCCATTGAACGATTCCTGCAATAAAAACCCGTGAACGTCTGAGCTCCTTTCTAAACTACATAATCAATAGCCTATATGTGCCTCATTCTTGAGTAAGGGCTTCATTCTTTTTTTAACATCATTTTTTGTTTTTATTTTTTTGTTTGTTCGATAGAATTGATTTTTTAATTTTGAAATAGTAAAAACCCGCCTTAAAAAAATTGAGAAGTTTTGTTTTTTCCAATCATTTATTTAATGAAATTTTTAATAATAAATTTTCCCATTAAAAAAAATTAATTATTTTTCAAAGACAATACGTTTTCCTTAAGAAATAAACAACAACTCTAAGCGGAAATAGATTCTGTTCGCAAAATTATAAGAATTCGATTAAGCATTTGTAGGGCTTGAAGTGATTTATTTGCTTTTAATTAAAACTTAATTGTGACATGCGATTGTCAATGCAAGTCTTATTCAATAAATTACTTATACATGAGTTTACTTGCATAATGATGGTTTTACTTTCTCTCATCACAAATCATCATTAAATCACTTTTTTTAGAGCAAAGAAAAAAAAAATGATTCATTTATTTATAAAAATTATAATAAAGCCAATGAAAATAAGAAAAAATTACTTTCTTTTTTGCTTTATTAACACAACTTGAAACTCTGTTTGAACAAAAAATTTGCATGCAATTTAAAAACTTGACAGTTAATTGTGTACCTTTACACAATACTAATAATAATAAATGATGTAACTTTCTACTCCAGAACGCGGAGAGCAATTACTTTTGTAAGCAAATTCATTCATTTATTTTTTATTATTGTTTCCAACATTGCTTTGTGACGAAAGAGAGTTTTTTTTTGTTGTTGTTATAAAGTGCACTCTCTTGGTAAGGAATATTTTATCCTTTCATTACAAAACAACAATACCTCTTGTGACTTGATTTGCTTATGCTTTATAAAGATTCCACCACACAAAGAAGGAAGTTATAAATATTAAATGAAAATGAGTTCCTAAACCTTTGGCAACAAGATGTTGTTGGATTTATATAAGCAACAATACATCTTGATATTTCTGATTAGAAACATTATAATCAAGTTTAGAGGAAACCTTTGAAGATTTTATAGATTTTTTATCGGGAGTAGGTGTTTGGTGGTTTGTTGTAAAAACTTTAAAAAAGGATTTTATTTTTTCTATTTTGAAGTATGGGAGTGAAAAATAAGGCCTGTAGAAATTTGGCTATTTTGTTTTGTTTCCAAAAAATATGTTGTTTATGTTTTTCATAAGAGTTTTGATATCAATAGCATTGGATTTAGATTGCAAAAGTTTATTTTCAACTTTTTGTTTTTAATATTAAGCTTTAATCCTTAAGCTACCATAAGCTTTCTTTCGGAGTATAATAACGAAAAATGTTGGTAATGAGTTTTTAAGCTGAGATTTTCAATAGTCCACATATTGTTACTTATAAAAAAAAACTGTTCATTGAAGTTCATTGAAGCCAGGAAAACATAAAATATACTCTTAAAATAGTCAATGGTTTGCAAAACCAAAATGTGTAAAGATGTTTATACTAATTTCACTCACTTGTAAAACTAAAAAATAAAAAGTGCTTGTCCTTAAAGTTGGTTTACGGTCGATAATTCTACGTGATAACGTCATAAGAAAATAGGTTGTGTGCTTTTGTTAAAAAAATTATCTAAAAATGATTTATTTGTCAACTTTCTTGTAAAAAATTTATAAGATAATAAATATTATAGTTAAGTACTCGAACTTAAAATTAGGATTTACATTTATTTATATCTGTATGTATTGTAGCAGAACGGAATAGCTTTAAGAATCCAATCATAATTTGCAAGTAAAAGCTAAAAAAAACACTTTTTTTCGTTTTTCATTATATCAATTTTTTGATATGAAAAGCTTACAAAAAATTACACCATTAAAAAATTTAATATTTCTTCTAAAGAATAACGCCATACTTAAATTTTTAAAATGCGTAAAAAGTATAACAAAAATATATTGAAAACAATCATTTTTGATGAAAAAAGCAAAATGATCAATCTTTTTTATCTTCTCACATCATTAAATCAATTTTTTTCTATCACAACTTATAATAAATTTTATATCATATGAAAGCTTATAATTTCACCTTTCATATAATTCTTTAATCATATTTCTACGATGCCTGCAAGAAAAGTTATAATTATTTAAAGCTAACAATGTCGAAATTTTAGACTGACATTACGGTACTTCCCACCCACACTGGTGGCTGGTCATGGGCAAAAGATCTCCACGGTTTTTTTTTAGGTATTTCTCAAGTGCAATCATATTTCAGTATAGGACTCCATGCTGATTAAAGAGTAGGTAGTTGGAAAAGGCAAAGTTCAAACAACTACCACGGCTTCCCTATTCTTCCAGTTTTAAATGTAAGTGCAGTGATTAATATGACGTAACTTACAGAGGAAGAATGCAGTATACAATTAAAGAAAAGTATGAAAGTTGCTTCAAATAATTTTTCTAAGATGAATTAAATTTCTTGGCGAATCCTTAAAAAGGAATAAAAAAATAAATAACTGTCTATTTTTGAGTTTTAAAAATTATTTTTTAATAGGAACAGTTACGAAATTTCAATAAACCTCAATTTAAGAATGTGACGAAAAACCCTTTTTTTTTTAATTTAGAATTTAATTATGAGAGGACCCTGAAAAAGAAAACAACATTTAAAATTAACAAACGAACAAAAAACTGAAATGGTTTTCACAAACAAATATTACCAGTTTCGGTTTCACTTTAGAAGGCTTTTATTCCCAAAACAAGGTAAGTCAAGCGTATTCAAAGCCCATGGAATACTTTTTAATACACCACACAAATACCATTATTGCTAAGAAGGTCTGAGGGATAGAGAAAAACCTATTTGATTTATCTTTTATTTTCCTGAAAAAAAAAAGAATTACTTTAAAAGTTAAGTGTTCATCAAAGTAGAAATTCAAAACAATTATAAAAACATCCTTTTACTCTTTGTTTTGTTTTCTGTTTTAACTTGAAACTTCTTCTTTTTTTTCCATCACTAAAATGTTAAGAACCTGTTGAGAAAATTTAATATTTCCAGGTTAATTCATGCTTAATTAATCCATTTGATATCCCTTTCTTCAACTGGAAACAAAATTTTTAAGAAAATAAACGACTTTTTGACAAGAAAATATTCCAGTTAATTTCCAATTTAACAAAGCTAATTGTCATATCATTATATTGTTGTCTCTGTATCAATTTAAGGAAATTTATGCAAATGGTTTTGAAAGTTAATATACAGGATTATGATCTAAAACAAATAACAAAATAAACTCGTTAACAAATCTTTTTGAATCCTTTTAAGATTCATTATTATCAAATTTGAATTAATTTTCATCCAAACTTAGAAAAAGAAAATTTATCCTTCGGATGTTATTTAGGTGTATATTCATTAACGAGTGGGAATTAAAATAGGATTTTCATTAATAATTTTTAAATTTTAATTATGAAATATTTAATTAGTGAATGTTAATAGAAAAATTTCATGTTAAATTTTAACAACGTTTCAAAATGTAGATTTAACATATTCGATGAAAGATAGCGTAAATAATTGAGGGTCACTAAAGCGTATGTGGAATATTTTATTTTCATACGCAAATGAATGTTAAATGATTTCGCAATATGTGCTAATAGCTAATGATATCTGACAGAAGTGCGGCCAGCTAATATTTTAATCTGTTGAGTTGGTAGACTCAAACTATAACTACTTTTGATTGATATATTACTTATTTTCAATGGTCTATAATGAATTCAGGATTTGTTTTTAAATTAATTATTAATTTTTACTTGCGATATAGGTACTATAGGGCAAGTTTAGGATTCGTAAAAAAAATCGAACTCGAGATAACAATTTTACATGACATTACGATGATGGAGAATGCCAAAAAAGTGGGTCCGGCAATTCTCTGTCTGTCTGTCTGTCTGTCTGTCTGTCTGTCTGTCTGTCTGTCTGTCTGTCTGTCTGTCTGTCTGTCTCTATCTGGAGCTGCAGCCTAAACGAGTGAAGTGATTTTCTTCAAACTTGGTAGTTAGCAGTTTTTGGTGATTCCCTAGAGGGGAAATTGAAATTTTTTTTTTTATGACCAAAACTAACGGTACCTGCCATATAACGAAAATAGAAAAGTTAATTTTTTTCAAAAACGCCTCTAACGATTTTGATTAAAATTTTTGTGTGTAGTACTACACATAAGAGCCAACTTTTTAAATAAAAAAAATATTTTTTGTACCGTTATTAACGGTACCTGTCATAGAAGGGTTTTTTTCGTTTCTGAATATCTCGTACAACATTAACCCGATTTAAATGAAAATTTTTATACAAAAGTGTGTGAGTAAACATAATATTAAAATTTTAGAAAATTTTCAAAAAACGCATTTTTGGTTTTTTAAAAAAATATTTCAAAATTTTTTTTTGAAAAATCAATTTTTTGAAAACGGATCAATGAAAAATTTTGAAATTTAGTTTTTATGTGTAAATTAATTATTTCTTCAAAATGGCATAACAACTTTTTTTTTGAAAAATGTTAAAAAAATTTTTATATATAAAAAATTATTTTTTTAAAAAACGGCTCCTACAATTTTCGAAAATTTTTTTCTAAAAATACCTTTTTATACAAGAAATAAACTTTCATATTTTGTTTTTTTTTTTTTTTAAGATAATTTATAACGGAGTTTAATTAATTATAAAAACAGATTTAATTTTTTATACTACTTATGAAATTTCTTCAAAATATCAAATTTTCAATTTCTTGAATAAAAAGCTTTAACATTATATTTACTTCAAGCATAAGAGCAAGTACGTGCGACCCCACTCGTGCAATTTATTTTAAATATTTTTATTATACAAATTTTGGATAAGTTTTCAAAGGATTGAATGAAAAAATAAAAACAGACATAAACATAAAAAAATCTAATCTTATCAAGTGGTCGTTGTTGTAACGAAATACGAAATGTATGTAAAATTAATGCTCTACTTGAGTATCTAATCCGGTTGTCGACAGCATACAGTATAAGCAAGCATGTTTTGAATTAAAGTAATTAAAATATAACGAAGCTTAATCCATGTTACGAAAAATTTATATTTTCATTCTAAAATTTAAAATTTTTATATATTAAAGGAGAACTTTACATTGTTACATAAGAGGTTTTCACATTTGAATCAAAGTAAGATATATTAATGTTTCCTAGATGGGATGTTAAAATTTTATGGATCGAAATAACTGTTTCTGCGTTATTACCAAAATGGAAAAAAACCCTTTAACATTTTTGTTAAAGTTTTTGTGTGTTGTTTCAAAAAAAGGTCGTATTTTAATAATACGAAATGGGAGACATACTCTATCACCAAAAAATGTTTCAATCGTATAAAATCTCCACAAAACCCTTTCGACGAAATCCCGAGATGGAAAGTCCAATGAATTAAATCGCCAATAAACAAATTTTATTCCCAAATTCATAAGAAATTGGTAAAATCTCCAATTTAAGAGTAAGAATTAATTTCCCTTCACTCTTAAAATAGCCTTTTAAAAGGAAATGTATCATTATCACCATCATCGACTTTTAAGCAGTCCTTAGGTTCTCAGAATCAGTCTTGATTTTCGAAATTCATAAGTTGTTCTCCCTATAAACTCACAAGTTTATGTTAAATTTTCTTTTGGTTTTAATTTTAAGAAAATGTCAAAAAGTTCTTATGAAATGCTAATTACTTTCAATTCAATCGAGTATGACATTATTCCAATAATAAACTTTAAACCGCACTCTGGCCGCTGCCAATGTCGGTCGGTCGTCATCAGCTGTGGCTTCTTAGGTCAAACACTAAAGGGACACATAATAAATTTTAATAATATGCATCTCGTTCAAAGTAAATGTTTTTCTTAAATTAGCATTTAAATCACAATCTGTGTGGACTTAAAGTTTCATTTTATTCAAAATTTCATCTTTTTTTGAGTTGGGTACTTTATATACTCACTTAGATGTTTGACATGATAATCAAGATTTTTAAATTTCTTTCGTCTTTGACTTTTTAGATATTTATAAGTCTTGGTCAGAAAAAATAACTAACCGAACAAAGCTGGAGGATTTTTCTTTTCATGGTCAGAGTTGAAGAGATAGGAGGTTGTCTGGAAATGTTGACAATGATAAAAAAAAAAAAAAACAAAAATGGTTAGAGGTAATAATATTGTCGTTTGAAGATGGTTATGATTCTATTAAAGTTTGTATGTATTGTTTCAATAATTTTGAATTGATCAATTGAGGCGAATTAGACTTGAGGGCTTTTGTAGTCAAAGAACATATCGTACGTATATTTATCATATTATTGATACCTGAGCTACATAAGTTAATCAATTTTGTTTAGCAATTAACCCTATGGCATTCAAGGTTCACTGGAATCATTTATCACATGAATTAAATTGCTAACTGGAAGAGCTATTAAATTTTTTTATTATAGAAAATATAGTTTCTCTAATATAAGTTAAATTCTTAAACAGAAGAGTTTAATTCTTGGTTTTAATTAGTAAATTATTTTAAAGTATATAAAACATAAAAATGCAGATATAATAAGGTCAAGATGTGAACTCGTAAGAATTGATTTTGGAGAAAATTCTCAAGCATTAGTAACTTGAAATGATCCCCAAAAAGAAAAAAATCGAGTTAGCTGGTACTTGCATTCAGGTGAGGATTTGATTAAAACGTTTCAATGAATTTTATTTTTATTAAGTAGTTTTTTTTTTTTTTTTTTTTGACGGGAGGAAATCTTCAAAAGACACTTGGCAGTATTCGACACCAAGTAGTGTGGGACTCTTAACCACTAAAACCACCTCTTTATCAGGACCAATCTTGAGAGATCGACATCAGATTTTTCTTTCTTAACTTTGTAAAATCACTTTGGGGGAAGTTTAAACTTTTAATACTTTCCCATGTTTTTTTAGACCATAAGCTCATGAGGCTTGGTTCTTCTTAATCTCCGAACATGGTTTCTGGTATTCAAGACGGACACCATTTCAGAATTGGTATGACATTGCAGTCTCTGATTATGGGATACAGCGTATTTTTTAACAACTTCTGTAACCGTTTCTATTTGTAAGTCACGATGTAGATCGCTATTTCTTATGTACCAAGGTGCATGAACTATTCCACGAAGGACTTTGTTTTGGAATTTTTGGATGATTTCGGTATTTGTTTTCTTTGTACAGCCCCATAATTGGATACCATAGGTCCAAACAGGCTTTAGTACTTGATTATACAGCATTATTTTGTTTTGGGTTGATAAATCAGAGTTGTTACCAAGTAACCAGTACATTTTTCTATATTTCAAGTTTAGTTCTTCTCTTTTCTTTTTGATGTGCTCTTTCCACTTTAGCTTTGCATCCAAAGTCATTCCAAGGTATTTGGCCGTATTGGCGTAAGGTACAGCTTGATTATTAATGAATATTGGAATATTGTTTATCTTTTTATTTGTAAAGTTTATATGTGAAGATTTTGTTTCATTGAGTTTGATACGCCATTTTTCGGTCCAATCTCTGACTGTGTCGACGGCATTTTGCAGCTTTACTGCTGCCTTAGAGACACATTTGTCGGGTACCAAAATTGCGGTATCATCTGCAAAAGTAGCCATTATGGTGTGATTCCCAACTGGGATATCCCTTGTGTATAGTAAATACAGGGTAGGACCTAGGACACTTCCTTGTGGTACACCGGCTTCTATTTTTTCAAATCCGAATATTCTTGATCGTACCTTACTCTAAACAATCGGTCTGAGATGTACGATTTTAATATTTCATAGTACTGTCTGGGAAGATCCCTTTGCAGTTTGTACTCAAGTCCCTCATGCCAAACCTTGTCAAAGGCTTGAGCAACATCTAAGAAAATAGCTGAACATACTTGTTTTTCTTCTAATGCTTTTTCTATTACATCCGTTATTCTATGAACTTGGTCTATCGTGGAATGTTTATTTCTAAAGCCAAACTGATGATTTGGGATTAACCTTCTTTTGTTGTTGGGTATGGCTTAAAAACATTCGCAAGATGCTCCGCGAAAAGGTTAGCTTTTTCTTTTGGGTTACCGATCCATTTCCCATCTTGAGATTTCAAGGGGGAGTTTAGTAACTGCGGTCTTTTCAGGCGCTTGGCTGCTTTCCATAGCAAAAAATCGGTTGAAGCATCAGTCGTTAAATTCTTTAGGAATGTACTGAGTGAATCATTTTTGAATTTATAAATTTGTTTTTTAAGATTGTTGCTTATACGGTTAAACGTTGTTTTATCATCTGGAAATCTAGTATTTTGCCATTTTCTTCGAGCTCTTCTTTTCTCTATTATCAACTCTCTTATCTCTAAAGCATATTTTATTTCATTTTGTCTTCTATTAGAAAATGTTGGAGTACTTTCTTCAGCGGCCTGTTGCACATCAGCAAAAGTAGTAGTTAATAAATTTTTTCTTTAAAAATATTTTTTTGAAAAATGTTTCAATTAAGTTTATATACCTAAACAAAATGATTTTTTTGAACGCCTCCAACGACAAAAATTTGAAATACTTGTTTGAAGAACAGACCGTTAAAAATAAGATATTTTATAATTTTTAAAAACATTTCTTATAAAATTGATAAAAAAATTAAATTTATACTTTCTTATATACGAACAAGTAATTGCGACCCAGTCGTGCATTATATTTCATGTGAAAGGCTGTTTATTTATTAAGATCTAGCTAGATCTAGCAACAATATTACATTTAAGATTGAAACCAAAAACCTTAAGTTACAGACGGAATTTTAAGTTTTATTTGAAAGAATTTTCAATGCATTATGAAAAAGTTAATCATGCACCAAAAATACTTCCAAATAAAATTTTAACCCTTTCGGACCCAGCGTTACTCTCATGTAACATATTTTTAAAAATTCGTAAAAACTATTAAATTAAATAACTTTTTAGGTTTCGATGGCTTATTTGAAATATAATAATGCCTAGCTACTGGATTATTACAAAAAGTTGGTCAAATATCATACCTTTAATTTTTTTTATCGAAAAAGGAATTGAAATTCACATTTTTTTTTTTTTTGCAAAAAAAAAAATTTTATGTATGGTCATAATTTTGAAAAAAAGATTTAAAAAATGTTAATGCAGAAAGTGTTTAGTTTTTTGGCTTAGAAGAAGTAGTATAAATTATAGTTTCATAAAAAGTTATTTTCTCAGTTGTCCGATTTTTTTGTTGGTCATAGGCAGTGCATGTTACTTACATGTAAAATGAGAGTAACACATTAGTTTTGCTATTTATTATTTTGGAAAATAACTTTTTACTATTCATATTTCTTAGTTGTGATGTTTTCGACACGATAATACTATGAAAAAACATTTTTTAATATTGATTTTCATAGCTTGGGTTCGAAAGGGTTGAACATGATTTTATCTATTCGAGTCCATAGTTGAATCATTTATTTGCAAAACATGATAAGTCCATGATTTTTAATTTTTTAGGAGAAGAAAAAAACGTTCTAGCAAAATTTTTAAAAAATATATTCTGTAGAACTCTTGCCTAGCTACAAAATACCGTTTCGTTTTTAATTTTTGGAGCGATAGTTCAAAAGATAAAAAATAAAAACGCTTTTGGACTTATCATACTTTGAAAATAAACGGATGTGAAATTAGTTTTAAAATGGATATACAATTTTGCTTTTAGCCCCAGTCTATCAAACAATTGTATTTCAGATTAAAATACAATGACCGGACTACTTATTTAACTTTAAAGTAGCTTTAAACTTAAGATTTTCAATCATTAGTCGAATATAGCATTTACACAAAAAGAAGCTGTTGTTTATTTTCAAAAGATGATAAGTCCGGGACTTATTCTGTTTTTGATACTAAAAAAATATTTCGCTTAGCTGTAAAATCGGATATAGATGGAGTAGATACGTCATATTTTGAAAACAGACGTGGTTATCCCTGGATTACAAATTTAGTCAAAAAAAACGAATTTTGAAAAAAAGTAGACTTATCATGTTTTGAAAATAAATGATTCAGTTATAAAAAACCTTTCCAAAAATCTGAAATATTGGTGTTCGGTCTTCCTCTTCAGAAGCAACAAGTTTAATGGGTTCCTTCTGATATGATGGTTTTAAAGTTCAATTTATTTAAAGCATTTTTTATATAATTAGTAAAGTAGTTAATAGAGTAGAATTTTTTTTCGGTTTAATTTGTCGTTTTATAAATTATTTTATTTTTCTTCAAGTTTTCTCGAAATGGATAATCCATTTTGATTGTTTTTTAGCTTTTCTTCTTCTTCTCGTTTTCGAAACAAATCATTACTAAGTTATTTATTTTAAATATTTAAATACATTTTTGACTTACCTTTCATCTGCACTTCTAATTGACATAACTTAAATGTATCGAACTGAAATTAAAAAAGTCATGAAAAACCAGCTACATCGAAATAACTTCAAACGATGCCAATTTGAAAAAAAAATCTTTTTGTGTTCCCGCATCACATTTGAAATTATCCACCCTTCGATCTACCAAAATCATTCCATATGTAATGAAATTTTCGAAAACATAAATCGGAATTTTTTTTTATTCGCTATAGGAAATAAATTCAATTGACTGCTTCAATTCTCAATTTATCAAATACAATCTTGAAAATAATAAGAAAATTGGCAATTTAAATTTCCAAAAGTACCCCAATAACCTACACAAAATTTTATTTTGGGGTAGGAGTGTGATGTTTTTTTTTTTTTTGTATCAACTAACAACGATTAGATTTATTTTCCATCTTCGATGAAAATTCCAACGAGATTTCTCTTTCATGTCATTCAGATGTTAAATTAAATCAGTATCACGCAGTGAAAACATCGCGGGTCTTATAAATGGAATATCAAATTTGAGAAAGATGTTCGAAGTGCACTTCCTCTGCGGAGGTTTATACTATACCATCACGACTATCAATTTATTGAACTAAATGCATTTCCATAGTTTGCATCAAAGCAAATTTACATATTTCTAAAATGGAAGTTTAAAGCATGCAAAACCAAGGCATGCAAGGATCTTGAAAACTTTTCTAAGAGACTTAAAAGATTTCATCTTCAATGTTATGTTGAAAAATGTGTGTGTTTCAAGCTGTTTTCCGTGAATTTATCTATTATCCTTTTAAAACAGATTTCCCCAACCCTTCGCGACAAAATAACTAATGTTATATGTGCCATTGGGCAAACAATAAAAAAGACAACTAGCTTACTCAGGTGGCGCAAAAGTAAGGTGTCATTCTCGGAGGTGTTATTTTGTGCAAGGATCAAAAACCAGTTGATTGTTGAACTCATGTTTCGACACCAAAAGAATCTTAAATTGAATGGATATTTATAGGATACGCCTAGGCATTATCGTGGGGCTTGTTCCTTTGATGTAGGTTTTCATGGATTGAATTTCTTTCCACATAAATGTTTGTTAGGTTTTTTTATAGACAAGCTTTAAGTGTTAAAAGCCAAGAGGAGTGTTGGTTTCTTTTTTAATATAACCTACGATTGTGGAAACAAGACCTTATTTGTGAGTATACCTTTAACTTTATTTTTCTCAGAAATAATATTGATATGGGCCTAAATTTCAGGAACTTTGATTTAATACTTAATATTACTCTTCTTTTCTTTCCTTTTTTTTTTGATAAACTATTGTGTGACGTTGAATAAGAGGAAGAACGTGTGAACTTGTTGTTGAATCTATTTGTATCCTGTAACATAATAAATGATGTTGATTCCACGTGATTTAATTTTCCAAAAATAAACATAAAGGCTTTAGAATGAGCTTAAGTCAAACTACATTAAAGTTAACAAATAGAAGATTATTATGAGAGTCTTAAGAACATGACACAACAAAAAGGAATTAAAGAATGCTACCCTAGAGGATGACCGTTTATTGGTGCTGTGCAGTCGTTAAAGATCAGTTAAAGGATCTTAAAAACTACTTGTAACAAGGCACAGTAAAAGTAATTTTGTCAATTTTTCAGAGAAAAGGCTTGTGAAAGCTGACCCTAAGCCGGATTTACCAAACAGAGTCCGAAAAAGAAAATTACTTTAGAGTTTCTATTTAAACTCAAGACATGTGGAACAATGATAATATCTTTTCCCAGAAATCAAAGAAAAAGTCGAATTTTGCAGATGGGAGGGTTATGAAATTTAAGGTTGCAAAGAATTGTCAAGAGCCAATCGAAAAAAAATTCCAAAAATGTAGGTATTAATAAGAAATAAATAATATTTATAATATTTAATTTAAAATAAGGAAAACACTTTGGACCAAACCTGTTTCACAGTAACTTCAACAACAAAAATTTAATAAAAAAATGATGATAAAATAAATTCAAAACGAAAAATTGTTTTTAAGGCTTTAGCAGTTTCTTACAGACATAATTTTACGATATTTTCGGATAAGCCGCTTTTTTAATGAAGAAAGTACTTTTGTACTCACCCAAGTTTCATTGAGCGTGGTTTCCCGGTGACAACGCTCAATGAAACTTGATGCCCAACGTTCGGGGTGAGGCCAAAGTACTTTCTTCATTAAAAAAGCGAATTATCCGAAAATATCTTAAAATTATGAAAAATTATTGTTTTTAATTGACTTGAAATCAATTAAATTGTCCCTAAAAACGCTTCTTAAAACATTAAAAAATTTAAAACAACCTCTTTTTACTGTTCAAATTGGTTTAGTGGTTAGGCAAGAGAAAAGAAACAAAAATAAATAGCATACATAAAAAGGATTTCCTTTTTCTATAATTCTTAGAAAATGTTGTTTTATTTTGACTTTAAGGTATTGGTCTTTTCAAACAAAAAAAATGTTAAATTGATTTTTAGGGATCGGGTCAAAATTCTGACTTCAAAATTCTGCTTTTCAAAATTCTGCTTTTTCAGCGAAAATTCTGTTTTTCAAAATTCTGCTTTTTTTCTATTCTGTTTTTTAAAATACTGCTTTTTAAAATTCTGCTTTTCAAAATTCTGCCAGCATTATTTTTGAACAAAAAAATTCTGCTAATTCTGTTTTTTTTTTATATCATATGCGCTGGCTAAAGAAAAATACACCTCATTAATGTAATTCAACATTGGTACTTTCCTAAAAAATTTTATTTAAAGGTCGCAAATATTTTTTGAAATGCATATACTGACTTTCTTTAAAATAAAATATGTATACTAATTGGAACCGATGTTGTATATTCCTTTTCTTATTCAAATTTTTGAATATTCATCTTTATTTGATAAATTAATAAATTTTTAGTTATTTTCGGAAATGTTTAATAATAAAAACCTTTTCTTAATATTTTCAAATTTATTCATTTATAAAAAAAAAATTAATTCGCATTTAAAAAATGACAAATTATGTAGGTAAGTAATCAAATAAGCAGATAATTTTTCAAAAAGATGATTTTACAGAACTCTGCAAAAAAACTAAAAAAGGGTTTGGAAAATGTTAAAAAGCGCGCGCTTTTTAACATTTTCCAAACCCTTTTTTAGTTTTTTGCAGAATTTTGAAAAGTAAAATAATGAAAAGCAGAATTTTAAAAAACAGAATTTTGAAAAACAGAATTTTGAAAAGCAGAATTTTGAAAGCAGAATTTTGTAAAGCAGAATTTTGAAAGCAGAATTTTGACAAAAGAATTTTGACCCCGGCAGAATTTTGACCCCAACCCTGATTTTTACTATTACCGTGTTCCTAGGGCAAATATTGGTTACGTCTCCAAAAAAATAAACGAGGTTCTATGTAAAACCAACATTACGATGACGAATATGTTCAAGAAAGTAGTTTCCGTCTTGCCATCCGTATCATTGGGTCCCTTTTTTATATTTTTCAATATTTCCCTTCAAACAGATACCTCTTATATATATGTACATATGTCATTTTAGAGGTACTGGAATTTTCTCGAAAACGGCTCCATTAATATCGATTAAATTTAGTGAACTTATTGCTTTAAGTAAGTAATTCTAATTTTTACTTCTTCTCAAAATTACGAGTAACGGAATTACAGTGTTGCCGTTTTTTGCAAAAATTTTCTCAATTTTTAACAAAACTTTTTGGATAAAACCGAAAAAATAAGTTTGTCTGCTCTAGAATTTTTAAGGCTTTAATTTTTTTAAAACGCTTAGATAATTTGTGTAGGTGCTCTGAACTACGAGAGCAAATACGAGTATCCCATTCGTGTATTTTATTTCATCAAATATTAAGAATAGTTTAAGAAGATATTTGTCTTTTTATTTTTCTGTCGAAAAACCCTCTTCTTGACAATATTAAAAAATTGATATCGGCTTGTTTGCAGTTTTCCAATTGGTAATTGATATCAAAAGAATATAATATGTAATATGTAGATATGTACGTATGAAGTAAATTTGAATTAATTGGAATTTCCATTCGAAATGTTTTTGAACAAAATAATTGTATTACTTCAATTACTTCATAATTATTATCCCTATCCAATTATTCAGTAATTATATTTGCATCCTTAAATCAAATTAAGAAAATTTCCTGAGAATTTTCATGTTTATATCCATCAACATCTTAAAACTTAAATCTTTATCCATGCCCCCCTTTTATCCTTATCCCTCTACTCTGTGTGTCTAACAATAAATAGCAATAGGATATCCTGAATTATATTGGAATGCATTTTCTTGATAGTCTTACCACTTTATTTTCAAGTGCAGTCATTTTCATTGCAACATAATCAATAATGGCACAGGAAATGATTTAATTGAAAAACAAAAATAAAAAAAAAAAAAAAAATTGATCCAGAGGAAATTTCCGGCTTTATATTGTGCATTGTTACAGAATAAAAGAACGGAATCATTATAAATGAATTTAAAAGCAGAGTGGTGTGTATGTTTGTTGATGTAAAGAGTAAATGCAATTACCTTAAGTTGCAGGATATTGTTTGTTCATTAACAAGACGAGGTTTTTTAATTAAAGCCTTTAAGATGAACACAAAGGTGAATTTTATTTGACCTGCGGCAACGTTTAAATATCAAATATGTATTTAAGTTCCACAGGGTGGTCAATATTTGTTTGAATGGGTGTAAGTGGATTTCGATTGACCACTTCATTTGATCGAAATTTGTTTACTTTTGGAATTAATTATATTACGAGGAGTATTGGAGAAATTTACCAAAGTCCTTGTTATTTTGTAATGAAGTTTCTGTTTGAATGTAAAAAATTTCTTAAATCCTGAAAACTTTTTGGTTTCATTTTAAAAATATTTGGTTTATTCTCAATTATTTTTTTCCCAAATGAAAAACCCTGGCACAGTCCAGACAAAATCTTGTAAAAATTATTTTAAACAGAAACCGTACTGAAACTGATTTAAAATTTAAATTTCATTTAAGGAAAATAAATTACCACCCTGCACTGAAATATTTTGTAAAATGAGTTATATTTAAATTTTAATAATTAATTCAATGAAATATGAAGTGAATCTTAATAATTGTAGGAAGCAATTACAAAGGATATTAAATGCTTTGTAATATTAATAACAATCAAATGAGCAAAAGGTCATAATATCTTTTCGATTTCACTTTAATTTGTCAGTATATACTTAGTGATGTGGGCTGTAGAAGTGTTTGGAATATGAAGCTAACTATGGTCATGGCCTGGGGTAGTACTATAGAAGCGACTGAAAGCGTTGAAAAAATAATATTTTGTTTGTTATACTCTCCGCAGATGACCTTAGCGCTGATCTGTGCGTCTTTTATATAATCTGTACAGTGTACATCGAGATTCAGCACGAATTGGTGGACGAATTTGGTTGAAATTTGGTGAAGATGATTATTGTAAAATTTTTAATGTGGGTGCTGGAAAGAAGTGAGTTTTAAAATTTTTTTTTTAAATTGAAATTTCAACTGGTAGCAATAAATTTTTTACACTAGCCCAAAAAATTAAGGGAAAAAAATCGTGATTTTTTTAGTGGTTTTCGATTTTTTTAAGTGTATCTCAGTAAAAAATTACCGTATAATGACAAAACAAAAAGCATGTGAGAGCTACATTCTTCTTGTTTTATGATTTTATGACTAAATATTTTATTTCAAACGGTAAAATAGATAAATCGTTGGAACAGTTTACAAACCAAAATTTTCCAAATTTGTTTGTTTTTATTTTTTTTTTTTTTTTTAACTTTTGAGAGGAAATAAAACACCATATTTCTGCAGCTCTAAATGACTTCTAACCACAAGCAAAATAAATTTTTTTTTGAGTTTATTTGAGCATTTTATTAATTAATATCGTTTAAATTTTAGATAAACCAAGACGAAATTAAAAGTTTTCAAAAACAGTTAAATTTTGAAAAAAAATCTTTTCATACGATTTTTGAAATTTTTAAAATTTTCTTCGGTTTATCTAAAATTTAAACTATATTTATTAATAAAATGTTCAAATAAAATTAAAAAAAATTGATTTTGCTTAAAAAAATGATTAAAAGTAAGGCATTTTTTTTGGTTCCCTTAATTTTTTGGACTAGTGTATTACAAAAATGGCGTCTCTACAGTAAATCTCTGCACGTGCAAATAAAATAAATATTATTTTATTTCAAAAATATTACTGTATTTCAAAAAAAGGATCTTATGCATGTGTCCCTTAGGGGAACACCCAAAAAAAGTACGTATACACCACAGTGTACTAAATTTAATAATAAAGATGCGATTATAATGACTGAATTGTAGAAGCAAATTTTATAATAAACGTATCCAAACACCGAACACATGTTTATTATGTATATGTTATTAATTGTTTATATGATTAATATATTTAATTCTTTAATCCCATGTCTGCTACAAAAGACACTCGGAGTTAAGTGCCGAAAATAACGGCTTTTAAAATATGGTCCGCTTTTGAAAGACCTTAGCACCACTTCTGTTGTGATCGGTATCTATGAATCACTTTTTTGTTTGATAAAAAAATAAAATGCACGACTGGGGTCGCACGTACTTGCTCTTGCAGCTCAAAGCACTTTTATGTTAGTCTACTTGTAGATTTTAAAAGCTGGATCTAAATTAAAAAAAAAAATTGATATTGGGAAAGAGCCGACATTTAGGGCAAAATTATGTTAAATGAAAAAAAAATTTTTTGTTATTTGACTTTTTTGAGAAAAAAATAAAAATGCAGTTTTATTGTCACTGCTTTAAATATTACGTATACAAAGCTTAATCAAAATCGTTAGAGCCGTTTTCGAGAAATTCGTAATATCTTATTTTTTTGTATGGGAGGTATACGTTCTAAACGAGATATAAAAAACAAAAAAAAACCAACTTTCAGAATTCCATAAAAATCATCTGTACCAAATTTGAAGAAAATCCATCCACCCGTTTAGGCTGTTGAAATGTGTACAGATGGACGCACAACCACACAGACGCACAGACGTACAGACGCACGGACGGAATTGCGAGACCCACTTTTTTGGAATTCTCCATCATCGTAATGTTGGTTTTGATTAAAACCTAAATTTTTTTTTCGACACGAAAGACGAAACCAATACTTGCCCTATAGAGCAAGTAAAAATACCTTTTGGAACACACATTTAATTTCCGCAAGTAGTTTTTTGAAAATAAATATTCAAATTGATCTATATTATGAAACAAAGTAAACTTTATGACAATTTTTCAGAAGCCAGATTGCTATTATTAGTTTTTTAAATGGTTTCCTTAAATTTCTAAAAAAACGATAAACTAAACAATTAATTCCTGATGAAAAATGACAAAACAGTGCCCATAAACCTAATTGTTCTTTTTAACAAGGTACATTGACTATCCTAAAGGCTCTCTAATTGAAAATAAATTAAATCTTGTTACATAAAACCGGATATGCATCCCAATCGATAAAATTACTCATAGCTTTTAAGTTCTTGTTATTGTCATTTTAAATTGACTATGAGGGATTTATTTTATCAAATTCTTGCTTTAAAAGTTGATTTTCCATCCAACCACAAATTTTAATTACATTATATACTTTTAAAACCCACACATCCTTAAAAAAAAAAAACAGTCTCCCTTGATTGTAAAAGAATGGTCCCTAATCAAGATACCAACATGTCAGCAAGTTAAAAAAAAAATGCCAGTGAATCTTTCTAAACTTTCGCTTTTCCCATTGCTGAAAACAAGGTGTTTTTTGTCAATTTCTTTAAGAAGGGCCACCACGTTACGCATCTTAATTTTCTATTAACCTCCGCAAAGTTCTATGAAGAACCTGGTGATTGCAACAAAATTCTATTTCCTATACATGAACTCATAATATATTTTTGGTCTATAATGTGTAAGTTGGCGTAAAATCACATTATTCATTCAATTAACATCTTTTCTGGCGTTTCGCTGTCAATTTTGTGCGGCTTATGGAGGAATTTCAATTTAATATTTACGAGTAGATTGAGTTGAAAAGTTGTCAGCTTCTATAACGTTTTTGCATTTGATAATCATTTTAAGATAAAGTGGTCTAAAAAATAAGTTTTTCAATTTTTAAAGTCATATGGGAATGGCGAATGGTTTTTTTTTTCATAGAGCGTAGGAGCCAGTGGTTAAAGACTGATTAATGGCTCGAAAAACAAATGGGGGGGAATTTGATATTCTGATATGCTAAAGGACAAGGATAGCTTAGAAAAAATTAAATAAACATAGAGTGGGAATTGAATTTCTAAAGAAAAGTTATTTTTTCATTTATTCAAACACAGAGGGATAAAGTTTGTAAGAAGAAAAAGTTGATAGATATATAGTTCGTTGAACTTGTTTAAATATTTATTATGTGTTTTTCTATCACTTGGTCACATTATTTCGATGAGTTAAGTATAAAAAACATTTAAAAAACGTTTAAAGTTGCCGCTGAGATGATTTAATGGAAGAAGAAAAAATTTCGAATTTACTTGATGAATTTTATGCTTAAAGTCAAATTTCGAGTCATCTTTTCAAGCACATTGGCTGAGAATTTCCCTAATTACATTTTTAATATTTCTTATCTATTCTTAGACTTTGATATTCTGGTTATTTTAACATGTGGCTTATAATGTTTTCCAAATAAGCCCTTTATTTCAAAATACTTATTTCAAAGTTGAGTTTTTAAAATAATTTAACAAGATTAAAAATGTATGCAATAAAATGAATTTCTGGTTATAAGAAAACATATAACGTGATATTGTGGGTACATATAGCCCAGTTTTTTCTACAAATCGTTAGTCATTCATTTTTAACCGACTTCCAAAAAGAAAAGGAGGTTATCAATTACACTGGTCAACGAGGTTTTTGTTACAGACACCAAGATATACTTTTCTATAGGTTTTTTGGGTGCTGAGCTCGAATCCGAAGTCAGAACAATTCTATCACGTCACGTTTTTTGGAATAATCCCGTTAGAAAATCGAAAATGTCGCTTTTTACCAGTTTTTAAGTTTATTTCTTAGCGTTTGGTTATTTGTTTTAACTGTTTCTAAAAGAACTAAATTTTATCTTTCTAAATCCATTTAAATCTTTTAAATATCTCTTTTCTTCTTCGAGAAATCTTAAGTTGAATTCAACGTGTTTGGTAAATCTCGTGTTTTAAACGGATTTAGAAAGAAAAAATTAGTTCTTTTAGAATCCATTACAACCTCGAAAACTACTTAAAAGCGGCAGTTCCGATTTTCTAACGGGTTTATCTCAAAAACATGATCGAATTTTTCTGACTTCGGATTCGAGTTCAACACACCGAAAACCTATAGAAAAGTATACCTTGGTTTCTGTAACAAAAAAAAAAGTTTAATTTTGTTGAACAGTGTTATTTGTATGTATTTTTTTTTTTTTTTGTTACCTCATAACTTTGGACTGGGTGAACCAATTTTGATAATCCTTTTTGTGTTCGAAAGATATTGACTTTGCGGTCTCATTTTGTCCACTTCTGACAATAGTATCCATGAGAAAGTGATAAATCGAATTTCGAAGTCGGTTTTGTTTTTTTTTTTGATAAAAATGATAACACTGGTCGGCAAAAAAACAAACAAAAGTCGTGAGCAAGAACTTTGGAAGGTGATTTTAATTGATTTTAGGGTGCTGAATTCAAAATTGTTTACAGATTTATTCTATCTCGTCTAGTTTTTGAGCTACACTCATTAGTAAAAAACAGGCATTTTGTGGAACGAAATACAGGCCAGCTGATTTTTTCAAATCTGAAAGAGGGGTATTGGAAAAGCTTAATCCTTGTTTTTGGGACGGGAATCCCCTGGCAAAATCCGCCATTTTGAAAAACCCGAATATGTCTATATCTACCAAACTATTGGCTTGATCGATCGAATAAGTTACTTAACCAAAGTTGTAGATAATATAAATATCATTTACATTCAAAGTTTTTCAGCGAGGAAAACACTTTTGAGTTTATGTCGTTTTATTTTTTATTTTTTCGGTTTTTTAATTTATCTCTGGAATTTGGTTAAAAAACCATTCATTTTACGTTCGTTCATCTTAATGTAATTTTTAGCAGTAATTTATAATATTGGGATACAAATAATAGATATTTTTCTCCTCTTTGACATCTCAACCACAAATTTGTATTGCAGGCAATTTATTTTGTGCGATGTGTCTTCTTAAAACCTTAGAATTTAATTTTTCTATTAAATTTGAAAACTATGAATACTACGGACTTGCATATTTATTTTTTCAAATTGTTCCGATGAAGTTAATAAAATGATAGCATTTTTTAATATTTTGTTCGTAAAAACACAAAATTCCCCAAGAATGAGTCCATTACGTAGAAAATTTGAAACAAAATTATTCGGAACACTTTAAAATTAGCAATAAAATTCTCTTTATTTAATTCATTCAATTTAATTTAACAATTTTTTTCATTCAAAACAAGGTTCACCATGAAAAAATCACTTTCCTTTCTACTCGAATCCAAACCAGTGAAATATTAAAAATATTAATATTTTAAATATACAAAACTTTTTAAATAATAAAGAAAAACATTCTCTTGAATATTTTATGGGATTTCATTTATAATCCAATGATTAGAACTCTAAAATACCATATGAAAAGGAGAATTCAATGTGTGTTCAGGTGCATTGTGTATGTTGTGTGGTTTCAACAATTAAAATTTAACACCGACAGAACAGAGGTCGTTCCGGAATTTAAAGTTTTGGAAACAACTTCAAAGGTTACTCTGCAACGCAACGTTTAATTATTATTTTTGCTACAAAAACCATTTTCGGTTGGATTTTCTCGAATTAACAAGTCTGTGTGGTAGGAACTTTCAACTCAAATTAAGTTAGAGTCATTAATTTGACTTATATTTCTAAAAGAAAACTTTTACGTTTGCTATTTTAGTACCTAATCTAAAAGCGAATTATTTATTTATATCGTATTATGTGAATAGCATGATTTAAATAAGACACAATATACAAATTTAAAAATTCGTATCGTAGGTTTTCTGATTCCAGGGTGTTATTTGGAGTTATTCTTTCAAATCTGAAAACGTGTCACAGTCAACAATAAAATCGTCTACAAAATAATAAACGCCTTAAGAATTACAAAAGTGGCCAATAACCGACAAATTTCAACAACTGTTAATTCTCCAATTTTATCCTGGATTTGTGTGCCATTAAGGAAGTAGGCTCTGATATCTTCAAGAAATGAAAAGAAAGAGTTTCATTTGCAGTCATAGGTTGATTTACCATAAAAGCTGGAGGGATAAAATTTCAATTTATGCCTCTCCTCATGTATTAAAAACTCGCATCATAAATGAAACTGGCAGAAAAAGTTATGTGAGAAAGTTCCTGAGAATAAAAATAAAAAATACTTTTTCCAATGACTACAATTTAAATAAATTTGTAACAAACTCAAAAGGTTTCCAATAAACAAAAATTTTGGAGAAATATCATATCATTTGAGTGTATAAACTTGAATTGATACACAGATTCCATGTTTTTTTTTTTTATTCCGAAAAGTCATCTCCCGCTAGCTCTCTGAAAGTTATGAGTTTTAGTTACAGAAATTCATTTCAATTTGAAGCCAATAAAGAATTTCTCAGTTTTTTTTTCGTAAATTTTCAGAAATAGGTAGGTAAAACGTTCTAAATAAGAAGAAAATTTTAAATTTACAAAAAAAATTTCCAAAAGTTACATTATAATGATTTGTTATAACAAGAACAGCAATATTATACCTTAAAATAGGCAATGGGTTGGTTATTTTATTTTTTGTTTTTATTTTTTCAATGTGCTAAGTTGACGAGGACCTCGTGGCTCTTAGTAAAAAATATTCAAGATGAAAATTGTCTCGGTTTCATCTTTCATTAAATAGTCAAAACTAGCGAAACGTTGAAAAATAATGAAATTTTAGCCTTTTTATCAATTTAACTGCAAGTGTTGGATAAAGAACTATAGTTTGATTAAATTTAATTTTTGCAGCTGTTTTTCCTTAAAGGAGAAAAATCATAAAAAAAAAAAGGGAAATCGTTAAATTGTTAGATATCTGTTTTACTTTAATCCTCCGTCAAAATTAGGACAGTTTCAAAGCTTTGGTGCTTTGGAGTACGATTTTTACAAATGTTACGTTATAGTAAAATATTACTTTGCATTAACTTTGAGTTACTAGTACACAAAATTGTTTTAGAAGGTCCTTCACGTACTACCCAATTATTGTTAAAGATCCTTTATTAAATTAGGTAGGGGAAAGGTGCGAACAGTGAGACACCTTTCTTTTAAGTTGGTATATCTTGGCTATAGCTTAACCAAACTTTAAATGCAGGTTAAGGCATATTTTATCGTAATGTTGCAATAAAAGTTGAAGTTAAAGAATGAATGAGAGCATCACATTAGACTACAATGTAGAAAAAGTCAAAACGTCTCACTGTTTGCAAGGGGTGCGATCAGTGAGACTTACGGATAAAACCAAAACAAATTAACGGAATCGTCAAATAATTAAGTAACAAGTATATAATTAATTAATTTATGTTAGTTTAGCCCATTTCTTCAAAAAAGTTCCAAAAAAAGACGAAAAACAAACGAAAGAAAAAACACCACCAAATCATATTGAAATCATGTTAAAAGCATAGATTTTTTTAAATCTATTTCTCACTGTTTGCTTTTTAAGGGGGGAGGGATTTCCCTATTACACCTTTTTCACTATTTTTTTATGAAAAACTGAAAGCACTCATTGAAATTTGGAAAAAGATAAGATATTACTGATATTATCAAGAATTGAAAAAAAAAATTTTGAAATGAAAAAATAACAAAATGGCGGCTCTGGAGCCTTTCAAAGTTGACGCCTCTAGTTTGCGCCGTGCAATGTAACTCAAAAACTAATGAAGCTATCGACTTGAAATTTGAAGCAAATTGCTCCTTAAATCATTGGCCACAACATGAACCTAAAAGTATATTTTTTTTAACTACTTCTTTGTAAAAAAAACATGTTTTTTTTTTTCGTTTTTTTGATTTCTAATTTTTATTTTTCATTTAAAAAAAATAAATTTAGGTTCATGCAATGCGTACTAATATCATCTTTTTGATTTAAGATGATTTCCTGGACCTGTACCTAATATTACCTACAGTAGAATTAGAAATTTTGGAGTAAGGTCTAAAAAATTAATATCAATTCTTTGCCGCCGGGTACAAAGGGGTTAGGTCACAAAATTGCACTTTCCGGGTTTCGATGAAATAAGAATAACCTCTTTTTTCTCTTTTATTTGGTATCAAAAACATAAATTTAGAACAACTCTTTTCTATAAAAATAAGAGCATCAATGCTCAAAAGTTCATCGATTAGCTCAACTTCACATTTTGAGGCAAACTATCAATAATGACTTAACCCCTTTGTACCCGGCGGCAAAGAATTGATATTAATTTTTTAGACCTTACTCCAAAATTTCTAATTGGACTGTAATATTAGCCTTTTTTTAACATCTTTCTACCTGCATGGAATTTAATAGTGGTCTCTGGTTTTACCAACATTTTGTAACCAAATGCAAGAGTTTAGAAATGCATCATAACTCATTTATTATTCATTACACAACGACTGCAAAAGCTTATGAAAATCTCAATACATGTCTAAAAACAAACTCATACACATCCGTATGCATAAATCCCCAATAAATTGTGCATTTGGTAATTGAAAGTCACATTTTAAATTTAAATAAGTTATAACTCTCCACACAGAACCTACTCAATACTTCACGTTCTACGCAAAAAATTACTTTATACTTTATGACGTGTAATTGCAAAAATCAAAATAAAAAAATAATTTTTAATTCTTTGCAGGCATGGTCACCAATGAAAAGTCCATTTGATGTTTTTCCTGAAGGATACAAAGTCCATACGATTTCAGGTAAGAAAAAAAAATTAAATATATTTTAATCCGTATCCAACCATACCTAAAGTACCTCCATATAGCACAAGCAGAGATAAATTTTTAACCGCACAGATACACGCACATACAAATTGGAATTTAATTTTTTTTAAAATAAAAAATACAAAATGCAGCCATGTATGCATTCAACAAGAGGAAAAAATAAAACACCCTCTCGGGACACATGACGGTAATTTTATAGAAAACAATGTGCGTGACACGGTTTTAAATTGGATTTAAGTTTTTGCAACTCTTGTGCATCCTTATGCATTGCATTGGAGTTTTAAAGAGAAGCTTGCAACTTTGCCACTTTTCGTTTTGAGTGGCAAACAATGATAAAGAATTCATCGAAACTATATTTACTTGTTCATAAATGTATATTTTATTGGAGAAATAATTGAAGTAGAAACTTAGGAAAACGATTGTTGTAAGTTTGCTGCTGTTTAAATAGCTTCATTATTGTTAAGTGAATGCATTTGTGGGAATATTTCCTTCCATTAGGAGGGAGACTTTTGAACTATCAAACAGTTATGAGTATAATTATCATTAAGTCGGATGACATTGGAAAGGTTTCATTAAAATATGTAATATTTAGAAATGAGTGGCACATTGGCACATGTTTCCTCTTATACACGTACAAGTACATTACAACTCGAATAAAACTTTAATTTATGAAGAATTAACTTTTTAATTAAATATGGACAAAGGGACAATATACTGATTAAAAACATATTCGTTAAAGGTTGAATTTCTGATATGTTGGGAAGGAACGTGAACACCCACCCAACAATCCGCTTTTGCATTTGAATAATTAAAATGTTTAAATTCAGAAATATATTTTCGTCTGGCATTATAAACTTTCATGGACCTATTTCAAGTTAAAATATGGGTATAGATAATTTAGCAACACATACGAATTCACTTCACAAGCATTTAACTATGTCCTTTATTTTTAGTGTTTATTTAGAAATCTACTGAGAGATTCATGGATTCGATTGAGGTTACTTTTATTTATTTTTGGTACAAATTTAACTAAAAGCTATGTTTTTAAAATATGTATACAGTATATTAGTATGTATATCATTTTTTCGCGCCTTTATTTATGTTCAATAATCGGGCATGTATTTCTTTGAACATGATAAGACAGTCAGACGACATGTGACGTTAGCCGAACGGCACCACTCGTCACAGAAACGACTTCCGCACAAAACCATTTTGTCAAATTCTAACGCAACTAACAATTTTGCCTCTGTAAAGCTTTAAAAGCTGAAACACAATCACGCTTTGCCGTCGATTTTGACAACTGCGAAAAGTTCAACTATAGGAAATCTGTGTATCCTCACACAATGACGCTTTTCTTACGTACGCTTTTTTTGACAAACGTAAGGAAACGTAAGAAAGCGAGCAAAAGTTCAACCAGACTGAACTTTTGCTCGCTTTCTGACATTTAACAGACATAGTTACAGTCACCCACATTATTATTGCGCCAAATGTGAATAAAAAAAAATAAATTATTGCAAAACTACGTGTGTTTTTTAATTTCTCTATATAGATTTTGCACAAAAAAACGACATCGGGATATTTTAAATCAAAACAATTTACGTATTAAAAACAAAAAAAAATTAATGATGTTTTAGACTAAGTTTTATTGTTAAAAACAATATATTTTGATTGGTTTTGTTTTTATAACTATAGGATTAAAGAATAAACAAATTTCTATGCATTTTTTAAACACACTAATATCCTTTTTCATTTTTCCACAATTTAATCAAGATAGAGACTTGGCCCAATAATTTTGTGAGTGACTGTGTTTTTTTATTTGACAGCAGATTTTATGTTGCAATCAGCTGTTCAAAGTCAAAGTGACAGAAGCGCGCTTTGAGGATTTCTCAACGTAACGCAACGAAGCGACGCTCTAAAGCGTGATTGTGTTTCAGCTTTAAAGCTGAAACACAATCACGCTTTGCCGTCGATTTTGACAACTGCGAAAAGTTCAACTATAGAAAATCTGTGTATCCTCACACAATGACGCTTTTCTTACGTACGCTTTTTTTGACAAACGTAAGGAAACGTAAGAAAGCGAGCAAAAGTTCAACCAGACTGAACTTTTGCTCGCTTTCTGACATTTAACAGACATAGTTACAGTCACCCACATTATTATTGCGCCAAATGTGAATAAAAAAAAATAAATTATTGCAAAACTACGTGTGTTTTTTAATTTCTCTATATAGATTTTGCACAAAAAAACGACATCGGGATATTTTAAATCAAAACAATTTACGTATTAAAAACAAAAAAAAATTAATGATGTTTTAGACTGAGTTTTATTGTTAAAAACAATATATTTTGATTGGTTTTGTTTTTATAACTATAGGATTAAAGAATAAACAAATTTCTATGCATTTTTTAAACACATTAATATCCTTTTTCATTTTTCCACAATTAAATCAAGATAAAGACTTGGCCCAATAATTTTGTGAGTGACTGTGTTTTTTTTATTTGACAGCAGATTTTATGTTGCAATCAGCTGTTCAAAGTCAAAGTGACAGAAGCGCGCTTTGAGGATTTCTCAACGTAACGCAACGAAGCGACGCCCTGAAGCGTGATTGTGTTTCAGCTTTTATAGAAGCAAATTCGTTGAGTGGAAATGCCGCAAAAGGTCACTAAAAGATTTGTTCCATCTTGAGGAATTCAAAATAAATTTAAAAAAAATATATATTGAGCAGATCCAAAACGTCATAGTAAGATATTTTATCAAAGACTCATCGACTACCCGACTAACAATTTTACTTCTGTAAAGCTTAATACATGCTTCTTTTGCTTCTATAAAGCTTTATAGAAGCAAAATTGTTAGTTGGGTATTTCACAAAAACAAAAGTGCAATGGCCTGAAGTGCGTTCTTTTCACCGATGTTAACAATAGTTAACAACGAAGAAAAAAAATAACAAAAATAATAAAAAATTATTAAAATTATTCTTATTTTAAGTGGAGTGATTGAATATAATTCAATATAAGTTCAAGTGACCTCAACTCCAAAAATTTATAAAGCGTCTTAGTAAGGGTACGACAGATCTAACTGACTAGCCCACTGTCGTACCTGGGCGAAACGCTTTATAAATTTTTGGACTTGAGGTCACTTAAACTTATATTGAACAATAGTTAACTTTCATCGTTCCTAAATGAGAAATAAGTTACGAAATATAACACTGTGACGTCACAAAATTGTTTCTAAATTCAATGTTAAAGTGTCAAATAGTTACAATTTGTAACTTTTTCCAACTCAGCTTCTGGACTTGAGTTTCAATGTTAATCTGTCAAACACTACTAAATGCGGAAGAGAGGGGAAGATGTGAGAAGAGAATTTTTTGTTTGTTTACATAAATTTAAAATTATTTAATGCATATTTTTGTTTCAATTTGCTTAGAATTCAATTTAAAAGAATTATTTCAGTACCAAATTAATTCTTTCTTGTTTATTCATTCATAAAATTGATCTCAAAAATGTTTGTTTTGACAGATCAACAAAATGTAACACTAGTCGTTCCTAAATAAAAGATGAAATTTTCTAACAAAATCTAACAAAAACAATTTTTTTGATACAACAACCAAAGTTTACTTTATTTAATAAAAGAACGGGCCACTGTTATTAGAGTTGTGGCAACCCATTTACAATGTTCCCATTTTACAATGAGAAATTTATTTTAAAGATACAAATTGAACATTTACTCTTGGAAACAAACCTTATCCAAAAAAATTATTAAAAATTATGACCCTGAACTTTGCCGACAATTTAACTGCTGGTCTTTGGACTTCTGCCACTGCCGTAAAACTCAACTGATTTTCAAAAACTTAACGTCAATCGCTTCGTCTTAATAAATACTCGATACGCCATTTTTTAGTTTTTTTTTTATTTACCGTTTTTACGAAGTTTTGGCCAAAAGAGCCAAAATGCTCAAAAAAAATGTCGTCTAAAACTTCAGACCTCTGCCACTGCCGTAAAACTCAACTGTTTTGAAAAAACTTAACGGCAATCGCTTCGTCTCAACAAATACTCGATACGCCATTTTTTAGTTTTTTTTTGTTTACAGGTTTTACGAAGTTTTGGCCAAAAGAGTCAGAAATTCCCAAAAAAAATATCGTCTAAAACTTCAGACCTCTGCCACTGCCGTAAAACTCAACTGTTTTTCAAAAACTTAACGGCAATCGCTTCGTCTCAACAAATACTCGATACGCCATTTTTTAGTTTTTTTTTATTTACCGTTTTTACGAAGTTTTGGCCAAAAGAGCCAAAATGATCAAAAAAAAATGTCGTCTAAAACTTCAGACCTCTGCCACTGCCGTAAAACTCAACTGTTTTTCAAAAACTTAACGGCAATCGCTTCGTCTCAACAAATACTCGGTACGCCATTTTTTAGTTTTTTTTTATTTACCGTTTTTACGAAGTTTTGGCCAAAAGAGCCAAAATGCTCAAAAAAAAATGTCGTCTAAAACTTCAGACCTCTGCCACTGCCGTAAAACTCAACTGTTTTTCAAAAACTTAACGGCAGTCGCTTCGTCTCAACAAATACTCGATACGCCATTTTTTAGTTTTTTTTCATTTACCGTTTTTACGAAGTTTTGGCCAAAAGAGCCAAAATGCTCAAAAAAAAATGTCGTCTAAAACTTCAGACCTCTGCCACTGCCGTAAAACTCAATTGTTTTTCAAAAACTTAACAACAATCGCTTTGTCTCAACAAATACTCGATACGCCATTTTTTAGTTTTTTTTTATTTGCCGTTTTACGAAGTTTTGGCCAAAAGAGCCAAAATGCTCAAAAAAACGTCGTCTAAAACTTCAAACCTCTGCCACTGCCGTAAAACTCAACTGTTTTTCAAAAACTTAACGGCAGTCGCTTCGTCTCAACAAATACTCGATACGCCATTTTTTAGTTTTTTTTCATTTACCGTTTTTACGAAGTTTTGGCCAAAAGAGCCAAAATGCTCAAAAAAAAAAATGTCGTCTAAATCTTTAGACCTCTGCCACTGCCGTAAAACTCAATTGTTTTTCAAAAACTTAACGACAATCGCTTCGTCTCAACAAATACTCGATACGCCATTTTTTAGTTTTTTTTTATTTACCGTTTTTACGAAGTTTTGGCCAAAAGAGCCAAAATGCTCAAAAAAAAATGTCGTCTAAAACTTCAGACCTCTGCCACTGCCGTAAAACTCAACTGTTTTGAAAAAACTTAACGGCAGTCGCTTCGTCTCAACAAATACTCGATACGCCATTTTTTAGTTTTTTTTCATTTACCGTTTTTACGAAGTTTTGGCCAAAAGAGCCAAAATGCTCAAAAAAAAAATGTCGTCTAAAACTTCAGACCTCTGCCACTGCCGTAAAACTCAATTGTTTTTCAAAAACTTAACGACAATCGCTTCGTCTCAACAAATACTCGATACGCCATTTTTTAGTTTTTTTTTTATTTACCGTTTTTACGAAGTTTTGGCCAAAAGAGCCAAAATGCTCAAAAAAAATGTCGTCTAAAACTTCAGACCTCTGCCACTGCCGTAAAACTCAACTGTTTTTCAAAAACTTAACGGCAATCGCTTCGTCTCAACAAATACTCGATACGCCATTTTTTAGTTTTTTTTCATTTACCGTTTTTACGAAGTTTTGGCCAAAAGAGCCAAAATGATCAAAAAAAAATGTCGTCTAAAACTTCAAACCTCTGCCACTGCCGTAAAACTCAACTGTTTTTCAAAAACTTAACGGCAATCGCTTCGTCTCAACAAATACTCGGTACGCCATTTTTTAGTTTTTTTTTTATTTACCGTTTTTACGAAGTTTTGGCCAAAAGAGCCAAAATGCTCAAAAAAATGTCGTCTAAAACTTCAAACCTCAGCCGGCAGGAATTTGTTTAAGTGAGTGCTCTCTGTATGGGTTTTTAGTTTTTGATATGGTTTAACTTTTTCTGCTTCTTTTGTTTTATGCGTCCATTTTTTTGCATAAATTGCAGATTACCCAATCTGTTCGTCTTCCGATCTCTCCCTGACCACAAACCAAACATCTACCATGTACATTTAATGATTTTTTGACGCACTCAAACTGTAATGTTTTTTTCAAAGAATCAGGCCAAAACTTCGTAAAAACGGCAAATAAAAAAAAAACTAAAAAATGGCGTATGGCGTAAGTTTTTGAAAAACAGTTGAGTTTTACGGCAGTGGCAGAGGTTTGAAGTTTTAGACGACGTTTTTTTGAGCATTTTGGCTCTTTTGGCCAAAACTTCGTAAAAACGGTAAATGAAAAAAAACTAAAAAATGGCGTATCGAGTATTTGTTGAGACGAAGCGATTGCCGTTAAGTTTTTGAAAAACAGTTGAGTTTTACGGCAGTGGCAGAGGTTTGAAGTTTTAGACGACGTTTTTTTGAGCATTTTGGCTCTTTTGGCCAAAACTTCGTAAAACGGCAAATAAAAAAAAACTAAAAAATGGCGTATCGAGTATTTGTTGAGACGAAGCGATTGTCGTTAAGTTTTTGAAAAACAATTGAGTTTTACGGCAGTGGCAGAGGTCTGAAGTTTTAGACGACATTTTTTTTTGAGCATTTTGGCTCTTTTGGCCAAAACTTCGTAAAAACGGTAAATGAAAAAAAACTAAAAAATGGCGTATCGAGTATTTGTTGAGACGAAGCGACTGCCGTTAAGTTTTTGAAAAACAGTTGAGTTTTACGGCAGTGGCAGAGGTCTGAAGTTTTAGACGACATTTTTTTTGAGCATTTTGGCTCTTTTGGCCAAAACTTCGTAAAAACGGTAAATAAAAAAAAAACTAAAAAATGGCGTATCGAGTATTTGTTGAGACGAAGCGATTGTCGTTAAGTTTTTGAAAAACAATTGAGTTTTACGGCAGTGGCAGAGGTCTGAAGATTTAGACGACATTTTTTTTTTTTGAGCATTTTGGCTCTTTTGGCCAAAACTTCGTAAAAATGGTAAATGAAAAAAAACTAAAAAATGGCGTATCGAGTATTTGTTGAGACGAAGCGACTGCCGTTAAGTTTTTGAAAAACAGTTGAGTTTTACGGCAGTGGCAGAGGTCTGAAGTTTTAGACGACATTTTTTTTGAGCATTTTGGCTCTTTTGGCCAAAACTTCGTAAAAACGGTAAATAAAAAAAAAACTAAAAAATGGCGTACCGAGTATTTGTTGAGACGAAGCGATTGCCGTTAAGTTTTTGAAAAACAGTTGAGTTTTACGGCAGTGGCAGAGGTTTGAAGTTTTAGACGACGTTTTTTTGAGCATTTTGGCTCTTTTGGCCAAAACTTCGTAAAAACGGCAAATAAGAAAAAACTAAAAAATGGCGTATCGAGTATTTGTTGAGACGAAGCGATTGCAGTTAAGTTTTTGAAAAACAGTTGAGTTTTACGGCAGTGGCAGAAGTCTGAAGTTTTAGACGATATTTTTTTTGGGAATTTCTGACTCTTTTGGCCAAAACTTCGTAAAACCTGTAAACAAAAAAAAACTAAAAAATGGCGTATCGAGTATTTGTTGAGACGAAGCGATTGCCGTTAAGTTTTTTCAAAACAGTTGAGTTTTACGGCAGTGGCAGAGGTCTGAAGTTTTAGACGACATTTTTTTTGAGCATTTTGGCTCTTTTGGCCAAAACTTCGTAAAAACGGTAAATAAAAAAAAAACTAAAAAATGGCGTATCGAGTATTTGTTGAGACGAAGCGATTGCCGTTAAGTTTTTGAAAAACAGTTGAGTTTTACGGCAGTGGCAGAGGTCTGAAGTTTTAGACGACATTTTTTTAGGGAATTTCTGACTCTTTTGGCCAAAACTTCGTAAAACCTGTAAACAAAAAAAAACTAAAAAATGGCGTATCGAGTATTCATTCAGGCGAAGCGATTGACGTTAAGTTTTTGAAAATCAGTTGAGTTTTACGGCAGTGGCAGAAGTCCAAAGACCAGCAGTTAAATTGTCGGCAAAGTTCAGGGTCATTAAAAATTGGTAACTGTTTTCGTTTATTCGTCGAATTCCTTAAAATAGCTAATGAAAGGCCAAAGACCAAATAGTCAAAAACCTAAAAAATTTGACTATTATGGAAAAAATATTTAATGAAACATTTTGCATTGTTTTTTTTTTTAACGCAAAATTTTTCTTTTTGTAATAACATTTTTTTAATGCAATTTTTTTCATTGCTATAAAGATATTATTTTCAATGCAGATGTTTTTATTGGTTTTTTTTTTTTTAGTTGCAATAAATATTTTTTTAATTTGTAATGGAAGTAAGAAATGAGTTTTTAGAACCCTGCCAAACAAACATTTTATAAATAGGAGGCATAGACGTCTTCCTATTTCAATGGAAAAGGTACAGTTAATTTTCCCAATTACATATACATATAATATGGGGAGGCAAAATTATGACAAAATTGTCCGACTTATGATCTCACTATTTTCTTAAATTTTTATAGAGATAGTTTAAATCAAGTATTTAGAATAATTGAAAGCCATACATTTTTCACAAAAACATACCTGACTACCGGCAAGAAAATTATAGTAGGTATTTCTATATTCCAGTGTCAGATTTGACTCAAAAACTTGACACAGAAAGAACCAAGAACATACAAAGTTGTAAATTATTTACAGCTATTTTCACTACCTACATACATAAATATTAACAATTTTTTTAAATAAATTAAATAATCTTAAAACCTCTTAATTAAATTAGCTGAGCAACTCGTGTGTTAATATGTCTTTTGCCTGAGCATCTCTATTAATTGAGCAGCATTTGAGTCCTGAACCTGATTTGAAACATTATTCAATGGTCATCGTTCAAAATATAAGGTCACAAAGATTAAATGCCTCATTCCTTTTCAGAGAGCCCAATCATTACGTATAATAATGTTTATATATATTTTTTTTCTTGTATCCTTGTGTTCCACAAAGCACCTGTTACGCCTCATATATGAAAATAAATATAGATAAATCATATCGAGGTGAACTTTCCTTATTCTTGCATTCCTTCCTCAATCACATTACACAACACAAACAATATGTCAGATGTGTTGAGTACCGATATATCTAAAAATAAATCCCTCTTCAAAATAAATTGATAACTTTCAATCATATTTTTTTGTATAGTAGATGTAGATCCATACAAACAAAAAATACTTCAGCTCTAGGACTCTTTACAACATCAATATAACACTTCAAAAATATTGTTGAATGTCAACAAATATAATAAGATTCTTAGTTCCTTAGTTTAAATCAAATTATAGGAAACTTTTCTTCCAAATAACTATACACTCATTCTAAAGTTATTGTAACAAAACTATTTTTATATTTGTGTGAATATTACTTTTTTTTTCTAAGAAAGACATACCTATTTCTTTGAACATCAAGTTTCGCGAAATCTTTATCAAACACCAATAAAATTATGGGTACGGTTGGGTCGCATAAAATTGTCAAATTGATGTTGATGCTATAAGCATAAAAGCTTTCAATACAATAGTTATTTTGAAATATTGAGACATTTTGGATTCCGAAGAGTTCAAGAAATTTTCTGGATAAACAAAAGTTTTCGCTTGAAAATTGTTTGCTTTTTAAACATTTTTGACCCTTAAACAACCAAACATACTAGCTAAGTAGGTACTGAGCTACCAATAAAACACGGCTAATATGATTCTAGAAACAAGATTACTATCATGAACAAGATAAGATACTTAAGGTTTTTCACTCAGGATGAGTGGTGTTTTTTCATTCTCACTATAAACTTAAAAGATTACTTCTTTTTGCTCAAGGTGGGAATCGCCTGATTAAACCGGAAGTGCACTTCTGAAACTTTAAATTGAAATACAGAATGAGTGAATGGAGCTGCAAAATTAATTTTTACACAACAAGTTAGCATTTAATTGGCTACAATTTTCGACATCATTTATTATTTTCCTATTTTCATTTGTTAACTTCATCCTCATTTTAGCGGAATTTTTAATAACAAAAAAACTGTTGAGACTTTAAAAACCAAATTTATAGAATTGAAAAGCATTTATAGAGCTACAAATTTGGAGGTCAGCCAAACCTATTATTTTTAATAATCTCAAATTTTGTGCACTTACTTCAGACTTATTTTGACGAAAAGTTCAATAACTCAAAAAATCTTTGAGCTACAAATTCATACCTACAATTAATGATATTAATTTCTTTTGATCCGTCAAAGTAAGGTGTTAATCAATGACTATATGGGCTTATACAAGGTGTCCCTGAATGAGATAATAGTATTTTGAGGGATGATTCTTGGGTATATTATAAGAACAAAATTGTACTACAGTAACTCTCTATCTGCAAAATTGATACTCTTTAGCGATGATTAAGGAAAACGCTTACTTTGGTATGCCTTTACTCATGTTAATGTTAATTATAATTTTTGACTTTGGGCCAGATTTTCTGCGATAAATGTGTAATAAACATGTGTTTTATAAAAGAGATGGCACATTTTTGGGCCCAGTGTGTGCACTAACGAAATTGGTATCAAATGAAAGGTGACGATAAGCACATTACTTGGGTAAAATATTTTCAAATTTGTTAGTGGGGAAATTATAACTCCTAGAGAATAATGATGTACTAGAAAAAGAAAGATTAATATATATCCAATCTATAAAATTTTGCAAGTCGCCCCACAAGACCAAACAATACGCAAACTAAGATTTGTACTTGTGGGATAAACCCCTCTTCAAAACTGCATTCAAACTTAGCTGACGTCATAACTTTTTTCGGATTTTTCCTAATTGACTGAACTATAGTTTTTATTCTTATTAATTAATAGGCATATTTCAGAGCGTTTTTGTGTGTTTTGCTTATTATAAGGTTTTTGTATGATTTATAGAACTGTTTTATATATATAATTAAAGGTAACACATTAAGCTATGTAATAATTGCAAGAAAAAGTACACGTCACCACTGAATATTTTGGTATTTCGTTGTGCCAAAGGCCTCGCTTAAAAAAATCACCTTTTGAGAAGTAAATAACTTATACCTACATATGTATAATTTTTTTAACTTAGAAAAAGATTTTTGATACAATTTATAGACCAGAGAAATACCCTTCATTTTACCAATACCAATATTATATCTGTACATCCATTATTACGCATTCTAAGATTAATTGTTCGAAAAAATAGCTGAAATCTTGATTTTGAAATCCGAAACTTCAAACTCAAATATCTCCAAAACCCCACCAAAATATTTTACCCACGTTATGTCACGTTTCATTTGATAACAATTTCGTTAGTGCGATTGCGCACTAGACTGATTCAAAAAAAAAATTTATTTTTTTTTTGTTCAAAGCATTGTTGAAAATATTGTTGGAAATGACGAAAAAAAAATACTGTAAAAGTTTCAACCCTTAATGTTAACATTTAGTACCGCCGCGCCGCATCGCAAATTTCTATTTCCCATACGATTTGTATGGGAAAGATTGTGTATTTGTGTTTAGAATTTTTTATCTTTTTAATGGTTCATCAAAAAGGCTAGATTTAATCATTTTCTTGTATAAAATTGAACGCTCTACAAAATTGCATTTATAAAATTTAAAAAAAAACGGACGCGAAAAATTAATTAAAATAATTTTTAGTTGAAAAAATGAATAATTCGAATTTACTGAAGAAATCTAATATGATAGTATTAGGGGTTTGAGAGTTATATAAAAGGATCTGTGAAACCAAAACACAACATAGAATACAAATATTCGAAAATTTTGTCAAATTTTTTGAAAAACCTAAAAATTTCGTCAAAAAATCGGAAAAAAATGAGAAAAAATTACTTTTTATATTTTAAAGTTGAATAACTTCGAAACGCGGGGGTAAATAAAAAAAATTAAGAAAAGCTTTTTTGTAGAGCGGACAATTTTATAAAAGAAAATGATTTTGTCAAGACTTTTGGATGAACCATTAAAAAGATAAAAAATTCTAAACACAAATACACAATCTTTCCCATACAAATCGTATGGGAAATAGAAATTTGCGATGCGGCGGTACTAAATGTTAACATTAAGGGCTGAAACTTTTACAGTATTTTTTTTTCGTCATTTCCAACAATATTTTCAACAATGCTTTGAACAAAAAAAAAAATTTTTTTTTTGAATCAGTCTAATGCGCACACTGGGCCCAAGCTCCATAGAAAAATGTGCCATCTCCTTTATACTTATCAAGAAATCAATAATGAACATAAAAGTTATTATTAATTAACAAGTTTGCCAGAAAAACTCATTGATTTAATGATATTTAGGAAAACCTGCACCAGGTAAAATCTTTATCTTGTATAGCTCTGAGGTTGTTGGGTCAGACGAATGACGCATCATTTGCTTTAAGAATGAACACTCTACCTCTTCTTCACGCCATTGTAGCTGAATATTGACCTCATTATGGCAACTGTTGAAGTTCATTTTCAGGATAGAATATACGATATCTTCCATGTTTTGCAGTTGATCGGCTAAAATATTCACCCTATTGCGATTTAAAACTATTAATTGATAGTTGATAAAAATAAAATTTCTATAACTATCTTATAACTTAATTAACAAAGAATGATGCCAAATTAAAATGTAATCGGACAATTCCATTACAGAGTTGACCAGCTTTCTTTTAATTATTGTTGCCTTTTTTTTATTTTAATAAGACAAAAGTTACAATATTATATGGACGAGATTTGAAAAAAAAAGAAGGCCATCCAGGTAGTATTACGCAGCCCATTGTAATATTGATCTTAAACATTTTTCTTAAGCACCAAATCAACACTGGTCTTCAAGAGGTAGCAAATATTAATAAAATTTAGTGCATTTTATATTAAAAGCGTTAAACAACATCTGCCTAACAAAGTCTATTCAGCTTCCTTGAAACCGTTTCCAAATCAGCAATTAAAACAAAAAACATTCCTATTTATTTTTGAAGCCATATAAAATACCCTTAAAGAAATGATTTATAAACATTTAAAGAGAGTGAAAAGAAGAAGAAAATAACACAGAATCTCCGCTGCAGATATTTTCAATTGAAACTTTTTCTTTTGTTCGGTAGGGCTAAAACTTTTTGTAGCCAAACACAAAACTCGTGAAAGAAACTCTTTTGAATAGAAACCCATTCATAAAGAATAATTTCAAATCGCATATCAAAAGTCAGTCTGTACGTGCACAGAATTCATTCTTCGCACCCTCTGTAATGATATTTTCTCAAAATTGACCCCAATGACACTTTGAAAAAGTTTTATTTTTTATTTCAAAGAAACGAGAGTAAGAGGTGAGAGTGTATAACCATCATCCATTCTAAATTTTACTCTGCACTGGACAAACTAAAGTTTAGACTCTTCCAAACCCATTGAAAGGTTTTCTTTTCTTTTTTTTTTTAATTACAAGAAACTTAGAGTCGAAGTGATAAAAAGGATTTTATTAGCCTTATTTCTCTTTGGTGTAGATTTGATTGTGGATTATTATTATCACAGCAGGACAAAAATTAATCATCAAGGACTAAGTGGATGTTTTGTGTTTAATGACTATTTGAGTCACGTAGTTAATCTTTTGATTAATACTTTTGTGGTGCTTTATAATGTTTTGAAGGACAAAAATGTTTGTCCACTAGACGCCATTTGGCTGCCTTTATTCCAGACAGACACAGCTTTGGCATTGATATGCCTTTTGTAGTGAATTTGATGTTTGTTTTTCAATTATTTTTAATCTTCAATAAAACATCAATTAGCTACTTGTTTTTTTCTGTTTGAATGAATAGAGAGATGTTGAGATAATTTGATGTTTGAGATAAAAGCTCTGAGTTAAGTTTTGTGGTCAATATTAATGGATGCCTTTTGTTCTTCAGTTGGAAGATAAAAATAAATGTTATTTTATTTACAAAACATTTGCATAAACGTGCGTGTTAAACAGAATCATCTCTAGCCAGGAAAAGGTTTCTATTTCTGTATGCTTAGTAAAAAAGATGCCTCTTATAGCCTAAGTTTAAACATTCAAAAGGAAAAGAAATACACTCTTTTTTATTGGTTTGAATATCGTTTTTTTTTATAGAAATTGAATAAGTTGATATAATAATAAAATTTGCATATTTCCTTGAAGAACATGATGACTTTAGAAGAATATAAAAGGAAAATATTGATGTTTTTAGAATTTTTAAAGATGTAAGGTAAACAAAATAGAGCTAAAAGTTACTTTTGTTTGTACAAACCCGGCATGGGATGAATTGGATCTTGTGTGGAAAATACTATGTTTTCCTATGGCTATTTGGGGTAACATTTATCGTATGAACATTTATGTTAATATTACATTTACTTTTCGCTCGATTTTTCAGCATGGTTTACTGCTTTGCTGAATGATACGTTACTAAGTAAATTTAAAATAAAAATTAATTTCAATTTTAAAGACAAGATGATGTTAAACTGACATTTGAAACGATAATTGGGAATTTAATTTGCTAAACAAATTTATTCGAAAAAGAATGTTAAAAGAATAACTTTGATGAGGAAAAAATTATTTTATTTTTGCTGTTGTGGATGAAGAGCATTTCAAGGCACCTAACCAACGCTTTTGAAGTATGTATTTATTTTTATTTTTAAGTTCTATTTTTATATGCTATGATTCTATTATGTCAACGTTGAAGTAAAATTAGTTCATACACTCACGCATCTTTTGAGAATTTCAATATTTTTATTGATATATTGTTAATACTTAAAAATTTCAAAGGAGAAAAAGTAGAGAAAAAATAAATGATTTGGATGAGAAAGTCCTTCTTTATTTCTTTTTTCACGATGGCATTTTTGTTGATTCCATGATTGCAAAGGTTATTCATGATGATATTTTTTCTTCACACTCAATGAATTTGAAATGAAGCACGATTTTGAATCACATCACATCATCGGGTTAGCAGATATTGTAGCTTTGACTTTCGAAGTGTTGAGATATGTACATATATGTAAGTAGGACAAGGATCTGCAACATTTCAAAAAAAAAAAAAAAATGCGAACTTTCTCGTTTAACTTCTTACTATGGTACAATTTTAATTTTTAAAATTTAAAAAATTCATTTTTAAAACTACTTAAATTTTGACTTCCAAACAAAGTATTTTTATTTTTAATTTCCCAAAAACAATGTTTACACGTAAAATTTAAAAACAAAGTTGTCATTTTTACAAAATCTTAATAAACATAAGCTTTAGACAAAATAGGCCTCAAATTCAAAATAGTACAAGTTCTGGCTGAAGGACTCTATACAACTTCTAAAGAATATCTATGATAATTGAGACATTGAAAGTATAGCTTATAAAATAATAATTGCAATCGCAATGACGAGGTGGTTTCAGTGCGGTAATTTGCGAATCCTACCTGATTTGATCCCAAAGACTACTAAGCATAAGTTATAAGTAGAAGGTGAAAAAGAATAATGGATTAAAAAAAACTCACAAAATGTCGATTTCTGTGAAAAACGAGCTTTCTTCAGTGGCTTTCCGATTTTTATCTTTTCATTGCCGAATAAAATTAAATGCAAGACTGGGTCGCACAATCTTGTTCTTGGGTATAAAGTTGCTAAATTGTTTTAGAGTTTTAAATAGAAATTTAGAAAATTTATGTAGAAAAAAAATACGTTTTTCAAAGGTAAACATCTGAAAACAAATTGATATGTATGCAATTTAATTTCTTTTATTAAAATGAATTTTCTTAAAAAAAACTTATTTGTTTTTAATGATTAAAACATTAAATGAATGGTAGAAATTTTTTGTAGAAATTACTTATCAACATCTAAAACTAAAATTTCAAAAAAATCAATGTCCCGTTTTCGAAAACTTGATTTTTCAAAAAAAAAAATTTCAATTTTTTTGTTTAAATCCAAAAATTATTTTTTTCAAAATGTTATTTCTGATTTATATTAAAATTATAATGCTGTAGAATAAAAAAAATTCGTTGAAATTGAATAAGTAGTTTGGCAAAATATACAGATTTGACAAAATAAAAACGGTTCTATGGAAGGTACCGTTAATAATGATTTTCGAAAAAAAAATCCACGAAAATATAGACGTTGTCTGAAAATTAGCATTTGAATTTTTTAAACAAAATCGTTTGAGCCGTTTTTGAGAAATTAAACTTTTCCGAAATGTGTATATACATAACAGGTACCGTTATTTTTCCTCAAAAAAAAAAAAAATATTTCCAAATCCCCTCTGGAAAGTCTCTAAACAATGCTACATACCAAGTTTGGATGTAAATCAGTCCATTTAGGCTGTAGCTCCTTATACAGACAGACAGACGGATTTCCGGGACCCACTTTTTTTGCATTCTCTATCATCGTAATGTCATACCTGATTGTCAGCTCAACTTTTTTGTTTGCACGAATGCATAACTTATTATATAGCAGATACCTATATCGCAAGTAAAAAAGTATCAGAGTCAGTGGCGTAGATAGGGGGGGGGGGGGGGGTCAGGGGGATATATCTCCCCCATTGGGATCGATAATTGTGCAGTATAAACAGTCATGAATAAATAAGTTGAAGAAGCGCACTTTGAAAAAAACGCTATGGATTTCGAGTTTTTGATTAGCTTAAAGGTTATAAATATGGTTTAGTTTACCAACTTTCGTTGCCATTAAGTCGGTGTTTCAAAGAGAGAATTTAGACTTGGTCCAAGCAATGGAGCTCGCTAAAGATTTAAGGGATCAACTAAAAATTAAACGGGCAGAAGACGACTCATTTTCGAAAGTTTTTTGTATATGGGAAAAATTAGCTGAAATTCTTGACATAGGCGTTAAACATAAGAGAATAGTGAAGCGACAAAAGAATCGTTCGAACCCTTCGGTTCAAAGTACATTAAAGAATATTTTCGTGTTACTGTTCTCAATCTTTTTCTCGATTTCTATGTAATGGGCAGGGATAGGATGTTGTGGAATTTGCCTTTTTTTCTTGCTTAATCGTACGACATTATAGATTAAAAACAAACACGTTTCACGTCCCCCTAGTGCTAAATATATGTATTTTATTTTGCCTTTTTTTTGCCTTTTCTTTCGTTATTGCCTTTTTTGCCTTTTCTCTTGTTATTGCCTTTTTTTTGTCTTTTCCTGTTTTTTTTATCTTTTTAGCGTCTTAAAGGTAATGCCTACACACAAAACACTCAAACATACAAACAAAACAAACAAAAAGCTAACTTACTCAGTATATTACTTGCTCAATATATCTATTCTATATTAAAAATTCACTAATTACCCCACACAAACGAAATTCGAATGAAAAGATCTACCTATGCAACTTGTTTGTCTGCTATTGCTACCATTTATTGTCTTCTACGTTCTACACAACCGACACGTATTAGAGTTCAAAAGCTTACTTACTCAATTTACAATACTCGATTTGAAGAAGTTCTCCAGATTTTGGACATAATCAAGAGAGATTTGGAAGCTGCGAAAGGGGCAGTCGCAAAAGATGTTTTTGAGAAATACAGATCAATTTTTTTTTGGCAATTAAGGGACTCGAAAGAGTTGAACAAATAAATTGCGTAATACATACATTGGAACACAAATCCAGGGGTCGAACTACGGCCAACGTACGTTAACGTATTGACGCTTTATGTCTCTATCATTTTCTTCTAATTAAATAGAGAAAGAAATAGTCAAAACGTTAACGAACGTATGCCGTAGTTTGACCCCAGAGCTCCCGGCAAATGTTGAAGTGGGCGATGTCGAGTTCTTTAATTGGGGTCCAGTCGTCTCTACAGATGTAGAGAGATATTTTAGCTCCTTTAGAGCACTCTTAAGGGACAATCGCAGGCGCTTGTTAACTGAAAATTTAAAAAAACTCATGATTGTTCAAAATTACTGCAATTAATTTTTATATTTCATTCTTTTCTCAATAAATGCCTTTTTATGCCTTGGAGAAAAATGTACAAACCATGAAAACACACACAGAGAAAAATATGACCCGCTAAAAACTAACAGATTGCCATATTGTTTTACCGTCCATACATTTCATAAGGAAATCTTATTAAAAACAACGATTAATAAGGTTTTTTTAAGGAGATTTCTTATTATTTTTATAGAGAAAATCTTATTAAAATTTGACTGAAAAGTTGATTTTTTTTGCAACTTAGCACTAGAAAAAAAATCGCGATCAATATTTTCATGGCAGGTTGGTTGAGGTGGTAAGGTGGGCGACTAATGATTTAAAGTCTCCAGTTCGATTCCCAGCCTGGTCATCGTGTTTTTTATTTTTTTGCAGATTTTAAAACAATAAGGAAAACCCGATTGTTTTAATAAGGTTTCCTTCTTGGATGAAAACCAAAGAGAAATCTAATTGTTTTTGTTCTATTTTATGTGGTCTATTTTTCTCTGTGCACTAGAAGGGTTTCCGGTTCTTTCTAAGGATTCTTCGTCTGAAATAGACAAAGCAGCTAAAAAATTTAATGAAACTGTTGAGTTTTACCAAAAACTAGACCACATAAAATAGAACAAAAACAACAAGACTTCCTTATAGTTTTTATTATTATTTAAACAATCGGGATTTCCTAATTGTTTTACCGACTTCCGAAAAGGAGGAGTTATTCAATTCGTCTGTACTTTTTTTTGTGTTTGTCACCTCATAACTTTGGACCGAGTGAACCAATTTTGATAATTCTTTTTGTAGGTATTGAAAAGCTTGTGCCTGTTCAGTACTATTAGAAAAACCATAAAACCCAGTTTTGATCCATGGAAGTCGGTTTTGTTTTTTTAATAAAAAAAAATACGATCATGTACGGGATCACCTATTCCAACTTACTATAGAAATATTGGTCACAATTTTTGTTCTAGTGCCAAGTTGGAAAAAATATGAAATTTTTACAAAAAATTTTTAAAGATTTTGTACATGAAAATAATAAGAAATCTCTATGGAAAAACCTTATTAATTGTTGATATTAATAAGGTTTCTTCATAAAACAGTTCAATAAGGAAATCTGTTGGTATTTAGATGGTCCTGGTCATATTTTTCTCTGTGTGAAGAATTAAAAACTCAGAAAAGATATTTGATCAGAAGGAAAATTACTTCCTCTATGAACTCATTGAAAGCGCTCGAAAGCTGCACCGAAAAAAGTTGTCCTGGTATCTATATTTTATTAAAGATATTAGCTACACTGCTGGTTTCTACGTCAACTACCGAAAGAACTTTCTCCAATTTAAAGAGAATAAAAACAATACAAAGAAGCATTATTAAAACTTAAAAAAAAAATTTGCGAACTAGATCTATCCCCCCCCCCCCCCTTAGCAAAAAGCTATCTACGCCACTGATCAGAGTATCATGAGTATGAGAACGCAGAGATTTAAAAGAAAAGTCCAAAACACTCCACTCCTTTACCTTTATGTACATAACAAAAATTGTACATGATTTAAAGGTGATTTATGAAGTAAATTTGAAGGTGTCAGTAAATCACAAACGTAAAACGTAGTAAATTCCTCCAAAATAATAAAATTGCCATTTTTAATTTCTTGTTTATTATTGTACTATTATTTAAAACAGGTTTCCCTTTATGTTGTAGAAAAACATTGCATATAAATTGAAATATAACTTAATTTTAATGAATACACAAACGTGTTAAAAAATCAAAATTGCTGTATTTCGACGGACATAGAAAGTTTTTGAAGTTGTGGCAATTTGTCAGAAGGGTTAGTTCGTAAAAGAAATGAAGAAAGCTAAACGTTTTTACTTTTAAAATTTTCTTTGCTTTTATAATTACCTAAAAACAAATCTAATCATCATTATATCGCTTTACCTTTTAGATTGCATGCACGTTGCATCGGAACCTGGCGACTATGTATTCAAGAAGATCCCTCATTTGATTCCTCACAAAGAACCCGACATATTAGATGTTGGTGATTCTATGTCAGTTTGTGGCTTATATGTGATTGGAGAGCCTGATACTATAATTGAAATAACAATGAAATACTATGACGTTAACTGTGAAACAGGAGGATTAATGGCGGTAAGTTTTTCAAAAAAATGTTCAATTTCTCCAAAAAAAATCACATTAATATCATCCAAAAAAGTTTGTGGACGGTTGGGAGCTAAATGGAGAATACTTCCCAGGAATTCAAGACCACCATAAGTCACGGAATGATCGTATAGTTGAATTTTGCAATAATTACAATCAATGGCAAGTAACCTCATAAATTCATGAAAATTATAAAACTAATTTTACAAATTTTGTTTCTTAAATATAGGCCTCCAATAAGCAATAAGAAATTTTTCCGGTCAAGTCAAAATGCTGCTCTGTTGCAGTACAGAATTCCTACCCGTGGGTCATTTATAGCTAATGTCCGTTTTCATAAAATTACTCAACGTATGAATAAAAAATGACAATTCAAAATATCAATTATTTTAATCATATTACTTGTAGCTTGCAATATTCTTGTCCATGATACTGCTGCCATCTATCAACTAAGTAACTTTGGCCATCAAAGAAACTGTACACTTTCAGCCCTTTTTCCAGCTGTGGTAGCTCTAGGCAACTTGAAAATTGGTGGCAAAAGTACTCTGAAGGAGAAAGTTAACTATGAGGTAGGAGAACCTTTTTTTTATAACACAACCAAAAATAAATTTTTTACTCCCATAGTGCGCCATGGATGACAGACTTCAAATTGGTGGAACCTCAGGTCTAGATTCAAGTGGACTAGAATTATCAAGTGAAGTTTGTGGCTATTCAGATGAACGTGGTCCTGAACAGGCAATTTTCTGTGGCATAACCACAGTTCGTCTTTTGTCAACTGGAAAATATCAAAATCTAGCAGTGGTTGCGCTACGAAAAGCTGACGAAAATGATTTGGAAATAGCCACTTTAGTTTGCCCATTATAATTTAATTAAATTTATAAACTTTTAAACATCCATCGACAAAACTTATACGATTTTATTTATTTTAAATATTCTTATACCATAAATTATTATTTCACTATAAGATCTATTAATGTACTTATACTTATAACTTTATTGCCATTTATTACCAAAATTCTAAAAAAAAAAAAAATGAAAACAAGAAATATCCAAAAAATGAACCCCAAAAAGTAGTGATAAAATCAAAACAAACATTATTTACATCCAAGAAAATGTCTCATAGTTTAGAAAAAAAAAAAAATAAAACAAACATACTCTCCAATGTGTAAATACCAATTCATAAATAATTGAAATAAAAAATTTGAAAGCAAAAAAATCATTATTTGATGTTAAAATACTTTTTCGAGTATAATAAATGTTAAAATAATCAAAATAATTTATTGAATAAAATAACAAAATTAGACATCTAAATATGACTTTTTCAATACATTAATTTTATTTTTAATCTTTTAGCTTTTGATTAACTATTCAACGATTTTCATATGTGGACTAAAAATTTTTTCAAAATAGCAAAAAAATACAAAATTATTATATTTCCATCTTTTCTTCAATTGAGAAAGCAATTTTATGAAGTCTCCTTCTACGGCCTAAGCAAAATCCATCGCTAATTAATTCTGTTATGTCAAAGCTCATTACAACAATTTTTTATAGCTAAATTAGAGTTAAAAAAAAAAGGTTCAAACTGCTGTGATAACAACATGCTAATAATTTCAATTTAGATACAATACAAGTCGTTTCACCAGCTATCCCTTTATAATAATGAAACGAAGTGAGAAGATTGACCTTTTCCCTTCATCAGTAAATCTTTAAAGATGAATATCATCTTTCTTTTGAGGTTGTTTTTTTTTCTGCAATGAGTTTCGACGAAAATCTTAGGGACAAGAATCTCACTCAACGAAAAAAACAAAACATTAAAGAAAAGTATTGCCTTAATAAAATCTAATTAAACCCTAAGTTAATGGATATGATGGTTACATTTTAATATACAAATTCTTGTTAATAATAAGCCTCTACCAAAGTTTATTTTGCAGATCTAATTTCAGAGAAATCATCTTTATTTAACTCACCGTGTCGTTGTAATAAAGGAGTGGTAATTTGAAAGAAAATATTTCTCAAAAAAGACAGACAAACTCAATAAATTTATGATTGCATATTTTGTTAAGTGGGAGTAACATTCCCTATGGTTACATGATTTTAAGGCAGATATCAAAATATAGTTTTAAGATTTTGCAAGAAATAAACAAATATATAATTGTGGGTATATTCAAATCTCAAAGGCATTATACCTTTGACCAGCTATAAATAAATTTTATTATATAAATTTCGGAGACATAATGGAATTTTTAATTACAAATTTCAAAAGATTCAAAATTCTAGCAGTTTTCTTGATTTGTAAATCCTATAAAGGATTCTATGGAAATAGGTTTTCAATATTCTTTGTTCATTAAAGGGACAGGGACAAACAAAAGCGAAATACATTCAACGGCGTATACAAGGGGGGGGTCACGGGGTCATGACCCCCCCCCCCCCCCCAAGAACTCAGAACTTAAAAAAGAGTTTGTTATGTGATACTGAAATCTCTTGAGTAAGATTATTTTCAAAATGTTGAAGTTTTAGAACATGAACGAAAATTAAAAGTAAAAAAAATTTTTGGTATTCAAACAAACTATTTTACCATATTATTTTGGGGATGTGGTCATATTTTTAGCGAACGCTATGCTGGATTGGGATTATTTTGATTCGTTCGATAATATTAGTTGAGCTGTGCTGTAGAATTTTGTATGGAAACAAAATCCGGATAAGTATTATATTCAAAGCTTTTTAAAAGAAATTGAATCTGGTAGGTACACAAAAATAATATCTTAAGGGCAAGACACTGCTTACCAGCAAATAAAAGAAGCAGCCATATCTTCTATTTTTTTATATGATGAAGTGAATAAAATATGTTTTAAATAGGGAAGCTTTCTGTGGCCTTGCTGTGTAGAGGTCAATTCTGTTGATAAAATTCGTCATCGGCAAAATGTTAAAGAAGGATATCATTTCTCAAATCATTTTAGTTTTTTGCAATGTTCCAGTTCAATACATTCGTCTGATAAAATTTGGTGAATTTTGTTTGCTTACAGAATATAACAGTATTTTGTACATACTAAATTTGCTAGATCTGTTGCATTTTTTGAATCAACTATGGATTTGTTAATCATCAATGGCCAGCCAATTATAGAAGCAATGTAAGCAACCTTACCTAAGGCAATTTAAATATTATTATTAGATATCACTTAGGGCTAATTTTTTGAATAGTTAGATAAACCTAAGTTAGAGCTTATTCCTAGGAATAAAAGTTTTTTTTTTATAGTGACATTTATTCTTCTGATAGTCTATCTGACGATTGAAAAAGCAGGGCTTAATCTAATAAATACAACTAAATGTTTTTGCGTTTGCCTGAGGTTAGGAAGACTTTTAATTCAAAAGTTAAAAACTGTTATTAAGTAAAAACGATTTTTATTTTAACTTTCTGGGCTAGCGGAAAACAATGAACAGTTGGTTTAAGGCAAATTATTCAATCGAAGTACTCGTACAGTACATTTTATTTTTAGGAGAGGATAGCCTCAATTGGTCAAAATTAAAGCCTAGTACGCTGCTGATAAGAAACGAAAAATCCCATACAAAAATGAAACAACGAAATGGTAACCCGAAAATTTCGTTCAACTTTTCGTTCTGTAGTACGCTGTTTGGCACAACGAAATTGAAAGTCTAAACTTCTTTTTCGCACACAAACAATTGCCGGGGACATTCATTGTGTGTGGAAAAATGACATTTTGAGTTTTTTTGTTTGTTTTTGTTGTTCATTTTGTCATTGCATGTCTTTCTGCGATGCGTGTTTGCTTTTTTTTTCATTTATGTTTTGCAATTTTTGAGTATGTTTCGGTCCAGTTTTCGCAAGCATTTCGTTGTCCTCGTGGAAACCGACGAAAAATTTCGTTTCACATCAGCAGCGTTCTAGGCTTTAAGGCTTAACGCTAAACTTAAACGAATCTCATAACGTTTTTGTTTGGTTACTTTTAGAACTACATTCGGAACTTTTCGATTCGAAATGCAAGACGCACAAATTTTAATGTTTAATAATTCAAAAAGCCCATTTTCAGGTTTATGCCTGCTATCAAAACTTTTGAAAAAAAAAATTGGCATGACCCCCCCCAAGAAGCAAACCTGTATACGCCCCTGAATACATTTAGCCTTTCTAAGTTTATAGATATAACTGTTAAGTGTATAGAATATAAATTTATATAAAGAACACTCACTTCTATTTATTGAAAATCTGAATTAATGTACCACTTTAAACACTATTTAAACATTATACATTATGAAGATAGCATATGAAAAATTTTCAAACTTTATGCTGTTGTGTTCTTTGCAGTGCTTTTCTCACAATCGAGTTTTTGAATTACTGACGTCCCCTTTTTTTTGTATTAAGAAAATTTAGAAAACTTCAATATGAACTGTTATTAACTCTTATTTTTTTAAACAAAATAAGCATTACCATTAGATGATAATGAACTTTCAGAATAGAGTTCACTTATAAAAATAGCCTAGTCATCTTCGGTGATAAGGACTAAGGAGTTCATGAAAAAGTAGGCAGTGATCATGGCTATAAAATGAATTAAAAAATATGACAATCATAATAATAAGTAAAAAGACCTTTAAAGAATTAGAATTTGACTGTAACGGTCTGCTGTATTTACCTACTCAATCAAATACGAAAGAATTACACCGCTAAGGTGATAGAAAATATAATAAGGAAAAGATTGCATTTTAATTTTCTTCTGTAGGATCTACGTAGCGTAGATATTCGTTTTAGAACCAAAAAATCCCAAAAAAATTGTATGAATAAAATTATTCAGGTGGTTCTAATTTGGTACCAAATGCTTTTTATATAAGCCCTATTAATAGCTATATGAAATGAAAATAGACAGTGCCTCTTCGCGCAAGGTCAAATGACTGGAATATTAAGGTGAAAGTTGTATAGTAGCCTTGTGCTTATAAAAAATCAGGTACTACAAATGCTGGTACTAGTTAAGTTTGTTCATTATAAATAAATTAGAAATTCTCTAATTTTTAATGATTTTATTAATTTTTTTTTTCATTTCTAAGATCTTTGAACCCCGTATTTAAATCTACGGCTCTGCAACTTTAATATTTTGAAATTAAAATTCAGTACATTAAAATTAATTAAACGAAAGACTTCTTATACTCATACAATATTATTATTTATTAATAAAATTAACGTTTTCGGGAATTACAATTCCCATCGTCAGATTATTTGCAAAATCTAAAATTATTTAAATAAATTTTTGTCGTTAAATTCTAAACATAATTTTTTTTTTTTTTTTTTTAAATTTTCAAAATAATTTAAAAAAAGTAATAAACTAAAAATATCTTAAAGTAAAAGTGAATAAATGCATCTAGAATTTTTTCTCAAATATTTGTTTGGTCGAAAGTGGTACTAAAAATTTGTGTAATAAAGATCGGTCGAATGTTTTATTTTTGTTCATATTTTTTGTTCTATTGATGTAAATTTCTTCATACGCATCTAATAATTTAGGTTTATTAATTTGTTTTAACAAACGAAAGCCAGCTATAACATGGTTATTATGTATCATATGGTCAGCAGGAGTGGACTCGTTTAATGTTTTAGAGTAAATTGACTTGTAGTGTTCTGACCAGAGCCGGTTTTAGGGGGGGGCAGCCTGGGCCATCGCCCAGGGGCGCAAGAATTGAGGGGCGCCGCAGGCGCCCCGAACTTTTACAAAAGTTATATAAATAACGAAGTCTTTCCAATCGATGTTTTATTTTTTTTACATTCACAAAGGCGCCCCAATTTGTTTCTATTTTACATTTTCAACGGCGCTCGTATTGTTTGTCCTAAACTTTTTGAAGAATGAAGGCGCCCCCCAATTTTGGGTTAATTTATTTGGCTTCCGGAAGGACAATGGTGTCCAAAATCTTCTTTCATCTTTGAAGAACAAGGCGCCCCAATTTCTTTTGAAAGACTAAAGCAATCCTAATATTCCTCCAACCAATTTAATTTTTACAAAGGTGCCCCTATAGTAATGAATAAGGAAAGAGAAGGGAGACGGACAGAATCCCGAAATTAAAAATCCAGAAAGCCCAAAATCCAGAAAACCCTAAATTCCGAAAACCCAAAAACACAAAATCCCGAAAACCCACAATCCCAAAATCCCGAAATCCCGAAAACCCAAAATCCAGAAATGCCAAAATTCACAGCTTCTCCATTTCTCATAAAAACTACGTTTGTGTGTGAGAATAAAAAAATAGGTCTGTTCGTTGTTCCCCCCTCCAGGGCACTCTAAGCCATTTCAATTAACTGTGAAAAAATCAGAGTTTCTCGGGTTTTCATTTTACATCGAACACCTCAGAGCTTTAGTTTCATCAGCGAACATCGAACACAGAGGAAATAACTTTGGTTGAAAAAGGAGCTACAAAAAACGCTTGACAACGAATTCGGAGCGACCCAGAGTGCCCTAGAGCTCACAACGAACAAACCTTATACTTATAAAGGTATGTTGTTTTCGATTGGCCGTCCGGAAGCGCCTGGAATCATTAAGAAGCGTGCTGCAAGTTTTTTATTCTCCTAGTGAAAAAAACAAAACACAATATTTGATTTTTCACCAATACAGATATTAAATTTTAGAATTGGGTGGAAGCGATTCAAAGTTTTTTATTGGATTTCAGAATGAGTGAATCATTGAGTGATTCCAATCGAAAACGACATTAATGTACCTAGTTGAAAAAGTTTTTGAAAAAATATTGTTCAAATAAGACCAACTGTACCTAATCTTTAAATGTGTTTAAACAAAAAAGTCAGAGATAAAGGTAGTCTTGTCAATTGAGCCTAAATGACATGAATAATTAATTTTTTTTTTTAAGTTAACCTTTTTAAGTTAATACACTGCACATTTTTAATAAATGCATTAACAAGTATATGAGAGGTAAGACATAATCTGCTATTGCTTTTTTTCGTGATTTTGAAAAATTGTTTTTAGATGAATTTTTTTTTAGAGGCGCCACTTGCAATCTTGCCCAGGGGCGCCGGTAGTGCTTAAACCGGCACTGGTTCTGACCATCTAGTCTTTACCGATCTTCTTGTCTGACCAATGTACACTTCATCACAATTTTGACAAATAACCGAATATATTCCTGATTTTTCAATAGTTTCTGTTTTATCTTTAATTGTTCCAATAAGATTTTTTACTTTATTCCTTGATGAATTTGGAGCCAATTTAATAAAATATTTTTTGAATATTTTTCCTAAAGAATAAGTTAATCCCTCAACGAATGAACTACTTATGTATATAAACGGGTTATCGATAGATGGATTTAATGATGTTAAATTTTTTAAATCTTTTTTAACTTTATGTTTTTTTAATAAAGAATTTACTATGTTTTTATTGTATCCATTAACTTCAGCTATTCGATAAATATTTTTAACTTCATTTTTATAATTTTGTTCACTTAGGGGAATTTGAATAGCACGATAGCAAAATGAATTTAGAGCTGCAAATTTAGTTTGTTTAGGATGATACGAATTTGATGTAATGCATCTATCAGTACTTGTAGATTTTCTATAAATATCGAATTCAACATGATTTTCTATTCTTTTTACCATAATATCTAAAAATGGTAAACAAAAGTCAATTTCTTTTTCAAAAGTAAATTTTATAATTCCCGGCATTACGTTATTTAAGAAATTTAGAAATATGTGTAGTTTGTCTTTATGAATTATTATGTAAGTGTCATCTACATATCTTATCCATAATATTGGAAAGTCTGAAAAATTCTTTTTTACATTTGTTTCAAAATCAGCCATGAAACAATTAGCAGCAAAAGCAGCAAGAGGGTTACCCATTGCTAAACCACTTATTTGTTCGTAGACATTATTATTAAATTGTATATAATTCTTTGAGAAACATAAATGTACTAGATGCATGTACTCACTTACCTTTAAATCATTAAGTGTATTTAAACTTTTCAGCCAATTTTCAATGGATTTTTCAGCTTCTATAACTGGTATGCTGTTATACATATTGTCTATATCAATAGAGGCTTGAATGTAGTCTTCTGGTATGGTAATATTTCTTGTTTAGCGATAAAACAAGAAATATTACCATACCAGAAGACTACATTCAAGCCTCTATTGATATAGACAATATGTATAACAGCATACCAGTTATAGAAGCTGAAAAATCCATTGAAAATTGGCTGAAAAGTTTAAATACACTTAATGATTTAAAGGTAAGTGAGTACATGCATCTAGTACATTTATGTTTCTCAAAGAATTATATACAATTTAATAATAATGTCTACGAACAAATAAGTGGTTTAGCAATGGGTAACCCTCTTGCTGCTTTTGCTGCTAATTGTTTCATGGCTGATTTTGAAACAAATGTAAAAAAGAATTTTTCAGACTTTCCAATATTATGGATAAGATATGTAGATGACACTTACATAATAATTCATAAAGACAAACTACACATATTTCTAAATTTCTTAAATAACGTAATGCCGGGAATTATAAAATTTACTTTTGAAAAAGAAATTGACTTTTGTTTACCATTTTTAGATATTATGGTAAAAAGAATAGAAAATCATGTTGAATTCGATATTTATAGAAAATCTACAAGTACTGATAGATGCATTACATCAAATTCGTATCATCCTAAACAAACTAAATTTGCAGCTCTAAATTCATTTTGCTATCGTGCTATTCAAATTCCCCTAAGTGAACAAAATTATAAAAATGAAGTTAAAAATATTTATCGAATAGCTGAAGTTAATGGATACAATAAAAACATAGTAAATTCTTTATTAAAAAAACATAAAGTTAAAAAAGATTTAAAAAATTTAACATCATTAAATCCATCTATCGATAACCCGTTTACATACATAAGTAGTTCATTCGTTGAGGGATTAACTTATTCTTTAGGAAAAATATTCAAAAAATATTTTATTAAATTGGCTCCAAATTCATCAAGGAATAAAGTAAAAAATCTTATTGGAACAATTAAAGATAAAACAGAAACTATTGAAAAATCAGGAATATATTCGGTTATTTGTCAAAATTGTGATGAAGTGTACATTGGTCAGACAAGAAGATCGGTAAAGACTAGATGGTCAGAACACTACAAGTCAATTTACTCTAAAACATTAAACGAGTCCACTCCTGCTGACCATATGATACATAATAACCATGTTATAGCTGGCTTTCGTTTGTTAAAACAAATTAATAAACCTAAATTATTAGATGCGTATGAAGAAATTTACATCAATAGAACAAAAAATATGAACAAAAATAAAACATTCGACCGATCTTTATTACACAAATTTTTAGTACCACTTTCGACCAAACAAATATTTGAGAAAAAATTCTAGATGCATTTATTCACTTTTACTTTAAGATATTTTTAGTTTATTACTTTTTTTAAATTATTTTGAAAATTAAAAAAAAAAAAAAAATTATGTTTAGAATTTAACGACAAAAATTTATTTAAATAATTTTAGATTTTGCAAATAATCTGACGATGGGAATTGTAATTCCCGAAAACGTTAATTATTAATAAATAATAATATTGTATGAGTATAAGAAGTCTTTCGTTTAATTAATTTTATTGAGACTCATACAGTTCCAGCACGTAAATTTTTTACGTATAATTAATTCAGTACATTGTCAAAAAAAAACAATTTATTTCATTGGTTTTTAAATTAGAGGAAACTTAGCGGGTCACTGTGGTGTATGTGGAACATTTTTTTATGGAAAAATGTTAATGCAAATATTGTTCTATTCTGTGTTCTTTCCAATAGCTTACTTAGCTTATGCGAGGACAAGAAAACCATTTTATAGTCTGTAGGAAAAATTATTTAAGGTGATCGATAAATGGATTTAAATTTTTATTCATTTATCGGTTACCACCACAGAACATGATTCGTGGTACCATTTGGTACATATCCGCTGATCCGTTTTGACTCTTTCAACGCTCACATCGTTTTGTTTTTTTTTTTAGCTACTAGAGCCCATGGGGCGGTTTTGCTCCCTTCCGACCTTTATTGATATTCTGGAATTTTTTTTTGAAATTAAATCTTTAGAATTCATTTCCTCTCAAAAAATACTCTTGAATATCCACCTTTTATTATATAAAAAAATAAGTTAAAAATTTCAACTATTTCACTGTTAAAAGTGCAACTTACTTTTCACGCGAACGATAACGATTTGTTAAAAAATCACAAAACTTACTTTAACATTTCGGCGTTCCAACCGAACTTGCTCATACTTTCAAATATGGTCGATCATACCAAAAGCCAATTATTTTATATTGCAAGTGTTGCCAATTTTATTTTATTTTCATACAATATAACACAAAAATGGTCTTGCTCTCATAGGTGGTCTTACCTACCCTACTAAAAAATTATAAATTAAAATAGAATTTTCGTTCCGAAATAAATGAAAAGAAGAGTCGTTATCTTCAGTGCAACAGCTAACGCACCACCATCAGCTGTAACACAAACGCAACTGCCATCTATTCCACTATTTTGTTCAGCATCAAGCTGAAATTATTAAAAAAAAAAAAATCAACAAATTAGACGCATTTTGCTCCAAATTCAACTTTTGACTTACATTCTCTTGTAACTTTGATTGGAGCATCTCACATCTTTCAGTTTGTGTATTATCACTTCTTGCCAAGCGACATATTAAACTTTTTAATGATTCGGAACTGCAACCTGCTTTTATCATTGGATCACTTTTAACAACAAATTTACACCAATACTGTAAATAGAACAATTTTTCACACAAATTTTGGTTAGTTCAGAAAAGTATTCCATATTAACCTTTCTTAGCAGAGAAGGGGTTTCAGCAAACTTTGTCAATAGTCCATCTACCGAAGCTGGACTCAAATCTGTCATATTAAATTCATCAGACATTTTATATTCAAGTTCCCATTTCGGACTTTCTTCAGGTTTAAGGTTTGCTTTTGTCAAATTAAAGAACCATGTTTCTTGGTCAACAACTTGCTAGAATAATAAATCAGCAAAGATAAGAAAACTAGCAAAAAAATTAACACTTACGAAAGATGTTGGCTCCACTTGATAGATCTTGTAATTTGGATTCTTTGATTCTTTGTTTGAATTGTAAGTTGTCAAACTGCCTCCATTCCATGCAACATTCACAGGAGTAGTTTTATTAGCATAGTAAACACTAAACTCATCATAATGAGTATGTCCATTAAAGATCCCACTGATCGTGTTGCTGAATCGCTCAACAATTCTGTTGAATTCTCGGGACCAAACACTCCAACAGCTTGTAACTCCAGATGGGATATGTGCCAATATATGAACATGCTCACCATCTTTTTCAGCTTGCAAGAGAATATCATGAAGCCATTGGAGTTGTTCGGATGGATATGAGCCGTCATATAGAATCCAAAAGTTCAAAGTGTAACAATCGTTGTTGTTCAAGGCAACAACTCTGAAACCTTTACGAGAGCTTACAGTATAGTATCCACCTTTCTTGATAGTTTCTAGGGCCGATGCTGGCAACCAGCTAGACCACAAGTCTGCGTGTAGATCATAAAGCCATTGAGTGCTGACTTGATCGTCAGTTACATTTGGTGGTGCAAAACTTTTAATTATAAGAAATAACTTTTGTAACCTTTAAGAGCTATCTTGAAGAACAATATCTAACTTACCCATGAGATGGATGGCTATCATGGTTTCCTATTGTCGGATAGACAGGGATATCTCCAAAAGTTGCCTTAAGTTCTTGATAAACTTTCTTCAAACTTTCCAAGTTCTTATTCTTTGATCCTAACCACGAAGCATGATCTACAACATCACCTGTCGTGTAAACATAATCGATCTTTTCGTGATTCTTCTTAATTTGTTTCAATGCGTCAGCAATTGCATGCCAAGGAATATCACATTGGCGATAATCACCCCAGTAACCAGCAGCTTTTTCTGTATTTTCCGAAACATTTTTATGAAGTTGACAACATAATGCTTCGTCACATTCAGCTAAGGCACCAACTTGATAAAGTGGATCGTAGTGAATATCAGTGACATGGACAATATTCAAGTCATTGTTTCCCTTTGATGGAATTTCTTTTTTTGGGCCTTCTGCTGGAAGTTTTTTAGAGTCGATAAAGATCTTCCAATCGTAGTTGTCGTCCTTGACTTTGCAAATACCTGCTTGCAAAAAGACTCCACAAAATGAACGGGAATCAATTTTGCTTTGTTGAACTAAGAACTTAGCAGTTGGCTATATGAAAGAATACAATTTTTATTGATACGATGACAATGTTATGATTCCTTTCTTACGTAGTAAATGTTGATGATTCCTTCACAAGTTTCGTTAGTTTCAATCTCAAATCGTTGGCATAATTCAATCATAGTGTTCTTGAGGGCAGAATCCCCTAAGCCAGCCAATTCACCTCCTTCTCGGACCATGCGAATTAATACTCGGGTTGCGGCTCGACATGTTGTACACTGATAAACCTTTTCAAATGTGTTAGTGAATTGAATATAAGGAAGATATATTTTGATTTATTAGGTACCTGAGTAAGTGCAGAATGTTGTTCGATTTCAGAAGTAAAAATTCCTTTGGTAAATGATGATAAAAACTTGGAAAGTTGCTTCAAATTTTGTGATTCAACTCCAGTTTTCATGAAAGTAATGTATTCTTCTTCGAAATTGTTTACAATGGGATCTGTAGAACAAATGAGAACGTTTTATAACACCGTCCATTTAATGTCTTTAGATTATCTATCATTTAGATTTAGAATTTAGAATTTTTCGTGAAGGGGTGTTTTTTTTTTAAGGAGGAAGTAAAATCTGTAATGGGTACCAGAGTAAAAATATCTATGTGTCATAGAATTTTCGAGATAAAAACGCATTTTGATGTTTTTGTATCAAATTAAAATTATATATTCAATTTTTTGGAACATTGGAATTTTTTATTAACTATTTAAATTTTTTTTTGTGCATGACTTAAAACATAGTCAGCAACGGAAAATTCATAGGAAAGTTGGTTTAATTAATTTCAATATGACAATATTAATGAAATTGAAAAATTAAAGCTCATGCAGTATGTTTTATCATTTTGGCACATTTCAATCTAATTTTTAAAAAAAAATATATTGAACAGTTACAAGTTAATAAAAGCTCAATGAAGTACTTGATTTTGTTAAGAAATGGTCATGCAAAATATTTTTGACCACTTGACCAGAACCAAAATATACTTTTCTGAAGGTTTCCGAAGTCAGAAAAGTTTGAATGGCATTCGATTTTGAAATATTACCGTTAAAAAATGCTAAGAAACTTTATTTTTGCTGTTTTCGAGGTTTAGTTTTTAGGTGAAGTAATTCATTATAAACAAAATGTTGTAACGGTGCCTATTAAAACTTATTCTTCCAAAAGCCTATTCTTTTGAAAACATTTTAAATCTTTCCGATATATCTTTTACTAAATAATCTGGAAAAAAACTGGTGACTATAAGTAAATTTCAACAATGTCATACGTGTCCATTTTGATACGTGTAACATAAGAACCTTTCGTATCACGAAAGTAACATAAAAACATTACGAAAGTAAAACGGTTAAAAGAGAAAAGGTTAATTTTTGTATAACCCTCTGTTATCCAAAGTGCATAGTTTTTATGAAGTTGAAAGTATCATTAAAAACGTGTATTCCAACGCAAAGTGATTTATTATACCTAATTAATAAAATTATTCCTAACAAAAAAATTTCCAAAACTTAATAAATTGTTATCACCGAAAATTTTCAAGTTAAATGGTATTATCCCTAGGTTAGTATTTACCACTAAATTTGTATGATATCAACTCACCAGATAAAGTCGAAAGAAGTACATTGTTGGAATAATTTGTATATTCTGGTATATTTAAAGACGCCCAACTGCCAACAAAAAGTGTACTCAATACTATAATAATCCACGACATTTTGAACTTTACCAACAACTGAGATGTTGGCCTCACAATTAACTCCAATAAACTAAATCGTTTCCTTTATTGTTCTAAATTGTTAAATTTGATAAAACGTTTGAACCATTTAATCTAATTCTTTACGATTACAAATTTCTATAAAAGAGTTAACCACAGCTGGTTTAAATGTATACAGATTGTTAATTGGATTTACCCACTCAAGTAAAGCTGAATAAAGAATTCAATGAGATTTATTATCAAAATGACCGATATCCTACATGATAAAAGTAATACGTTGATTGGTTTATCATTATTCATGATTTATTGTTAGCATGACTACCGAAAATTGTGTTCACATTTTCTTCCAGTATATACTAGTAAATTTCCATTTAATTTAATAAAATAATTATTTTTATTAATAAAAACTCTATGTTTCAATTATTTTATTACTTTATGTAATTTTATATTTATTTAAAACTATATTATATTTATTTAAAATTATTATATTATTTATATACATATACACATATCTTAACTTATTTTTATATTCACAGAAATAAGATTGTTCATTTTTATCTAAACTAAAAACTTCAATCCAAAGTAAATGGACAAAATGGTTGTTATGTTGAAAATAATCAGTGAGGCAGCACCTCCACCCCCACCACCACTACCGCCACCTCCTTCACCCGGACCTTCTTCAATTTCTTTATCGAGCTGAAAAAAATTAAATTAAAAAACAATTAAGTATTAACATTATCTTAGATTATAAAAATAAATAATGTATATTATCAAATGAAAACCAATCTATTAACTTTGATAGAAAGTACCTATACTTAAATACTTATACTCTGACAACTATTGAATTGATGATAAACGCAAATTACACTGGTCAACAAGGTTTTTGCCACAAGAACCAAAATATACCTCGAACCTCGAAAACAGCCAAAATCACGTTTTTTAGCATTTTATAACGGTAATATTTCAAAAACGGAGGCCAATCAAATTTTTCTGACTTCTGATTCGGATTCAGCACCCCAAAAACTACTAGGAAAGTATAATTTGGTTCTTGTGACAGAAAAAAAGTTAAATTTTGCTGACCAGTGTTATTGTGAATGCGATTATAAAATCCAATAAAAATGTTAAAAAATCATTCATGGTCATTAATTTCGAATTTCAACCAAATGCTTTTTAAATGATAATACAGTTGCGATTTTACCATTTCTGTCTAAAGTTTTGGAGAAAATTGTCCATATTCAAATATCGTCCCATCTTCAACGTTATGGTTTACTTTGCAGACACCAGTCAGGCTTTCGTAAACAAAACAGTTGTACTACAGCGATGCCAACTGAGGCATAATTATGCCTTTTAGGCATAATTTTATTAGCTTAGGCATTGAGGCTTATTTTTTGACAAAAAGGCATAATTTTTTCAATCCACTCTTGATTTATGTTTTAAAAATTTCTTATAATTTTTAAATATTTTGATAAAAAAAAAACTTAAAATTAATATATTACATATATTTTAAATACAAGTTGTTCGAAATTTTATTTACAGAATTCGTTTTTACCATTTAACCATTTACCATTTGGTAGTGTTTAATTTTTCGAAGAATTTGTGCACACTTATCAATTTTACTAGAAAAGAATATGCAAAAAGCGATTTTGTTGCTATAAAAAGGTCTAAAACGCTTGCAAATATTCTTATTGGTGAAAAAAAACTGGTCGCTAATTTCTAAATTCTAAGAAAATTTTTAAGAAATCTAAATTGAGGCATAATTTATTTGAAAAGCCAAATTTTTTTCAAGTGAGGCATAATTTTGAGTGAATGATGGCCTAGACCCAAGTGGTTTTTCACAAGTTTATCTTGGAAACTCAAAAATAGATTTTGTTAATAAGGCTAAGAACCTTGGTATTTGGCTAAGTAATAACTTAAAATGGGATCTCCATGATCGTGTTACTGTTGGAAAAATCTACGGATTCTTACGAAACTTATACATACTTATCGCAATATTATACTCTAACCAAAACTAGGTTACTGTTAGTGAAATCGCTTATAGTACCAATCACAACATTCGGATCTAAAGTTACAATGTATTGCGATGCTGACTCTAGAAGAAAACTTAATGTAGCCTTTAATAATGTTACTCGATATGTGTATATGGTTTGAAGCGTCATGATCATATTTCGCCTTACAAAAGTAATATTCTGGGATTAACATTTGATCAACATTTGAACTACTGCGCGATAAAATATCTTCATAAAATTATGACTTCAGGAAAACCTGAGCATTTATATGATAAATTAACGTTTTCTAATAATTTCACCGCGTGCTTATTGTGTAACAACTGAGCGACAATTTTTTGTTCACACTGTTCGCTTATGGAACTCTCTTCCTCTTGGGGTGAGAAGGCTTTGTTCTGGTGCTGGTTTTGATTTGGCTCTTTTCAATTACTTGACTTGCAACAATTATAGGCTACTTAAAACAATAATTAATTAATTAAATTTGTGTTTTTATTGTTAAACGTTTCTTAATTTGTTTTCTTTAGTTGTTTTTTTTTTTAATTATTTAACTCTTATACTGTAAATTAAATCAACCAAATTGTTTATTTATTTAAATCAATTAAATTTAACTGTAACTACTTATAAATTCACATTTACGTTATTTAAGATTCTATTTTATTGTAATCTTTGTAAATGTTAGTTAAATCGATTAATAAAATATAAAATATCAAAATATCAAATACAGTTCTTGACAAAATTAACGGAACTCCGACAAAAAGTGATATAATATTTGGTGTTCTTTTATTTTTTAATCATTTAATAGGTTGCTTGCTCTTTCTAATGCTCATTTTACCTCCACTTTAAAAATATTTTTCCCTTTAACAGATTTTGGCTTCGTTCGGTTTTTTATGCTCGCCAAGTAGCAAAATCAAAAATAACAAAAACCGGGTGCACTACTCGTGGAGAATTTCAACTAACTTAGACGAAAATTTGAAATTTAAATGCTGCTACGAAGCATTTAGTTTTATGAAAATAAATCTTGGTATATTCTCAGATCTACTCCATATGCAAGATTAAGAATAGGTAGATGGTACAATTGTGGGATCTCCTTCTACAATGATTTTTTTTTTTGAGAATTAAGTAGTTTTCGAAATGTTCGGTCTTTAAAATGGTCGGTTTTCGAAAAGTATATAATATATAAGGGCAACCTTATCGCCTTTTATTTAATGTCAGCCAGACATTAAAAATTTGATTAAAAAAAAAAATATTTTTGTTCTAAATTTAGTTTAGGGAATAAATCGATTTGAAAAATTGAAATCAGGAATAGGGAGAAGCGCAGAGAGGGAATACGAAAATTTGTACAAAAATGATTTATTCGAAAAATTATAAAAGCTTTTATTTTCCTCCCAAATCTTTTTCAAGTTTTGAATAAAAAAATCAGATAATGTGGAAATACGGGACAATCACGAGACATATTACAAATTACGAGAAACTTATACGTCCCGGGTTTCTTAAATAAAAACCCGGGACAAGCTATAGAAATACGGGACAGTCCCGGGTAAAACGGGACGGATGGTCACGATGATTCGTAAAAAAAATCGTTAAATTTTTGTTTAATTTTTTAAGAAAAATAACATTCAGACCTTAGATGAGAAATTTTTTTTTAATTTCAATCCAATACAGAATTTTGTTACATTAAATAAGTAATAGAAAAATTCTGAATTTGGATTTGAATTCAGTGAATCAGAAATTTTTTGAGATTAATTAGTAATCCTTCATCGGAAACCGAAATTTTATATTACATAAAATATGGCAAGTCCTGTCATTTAAAATTTAAAATATGATAATTATGCATATGGGCAAATAAATCACAAATGAAGAAATTACAGGCAGCTTAAGAGCAACCACAAAGAAACCAATGCCGATATGGTCAAGTAGAAATTATTGACATTGAATTGAGTTTTTTTTTTGCTAATTTAATACACTTAAAAACATTACTTTATTAATTTATTTATTTTCTTCCTTATCATGGTTTTTTTTTAAGTTTTTGTTTTTAATTTTTATATTATAACTGGGAATAAAGATAACGAATATAGATTTGTGTCAACAAGTGAATACATACATTATTTTGCTATGAAAGCAGCAACATTTTATGTATTTATTAGGTCGAAATAAAATTTTAATAATATTTTCATTGGTGCTTCAGAATGTATTAAAATTTTACAATAGCCCATATATGTATATCAAGAAATCACAAAACCTGGTAACCATTTAAAATACATACAGGTAGTATATACTGAATTTACTACCCACCCTTAATATGTGTTATACTTTAAGTACTTGTACTTACTCCTCTACTTTATCTTTAAAACCAATTAAATAAATTTAACAACTTACTGCTTCCTGAAGTTTAGTTGTCAGCATTTCACATCTTTCTGTTTGAGTGTTGTCACCTCTTGCCATAGAACAGAGAATATCCTTTAAACATTCATGATCACATTTCTTATTTACCAAATTGTCACTTTGTACTAAAAAGATTTTTCGATACTGCAAATAAAAATAAAAAAAAAAACAAACAAGATAAAATCCAACTCTTCCAAAAAGTCCTTGCACTAACCTTTCTTAATAAATTAGGACTTTCGGCGAATTTCGTCAAAAGTTCATCTAAAGAAGCTGGACTAAGATCTTTCATACTAAATTCTTGAGTCATCTTATATTCAAGTTTCCATTTAGGACTTTCATCTGGTTTTAAATTGGCTTCAGTGAGATTAAAATACCAAGCTTCTTGTTCCACCACTTGCTATAAAGAACACAAAAAAACTGTTATATTTTATTGGAAATTGAAAACCCACTGTTATACTCACATAAGTAGTCGGTTCAACTTGATATATTTTATAATTTGGATTCTTATTTGTATAAGTTGTCAAACTGCCACCATTAAATCCAACATTTATTGGTATTGTTCCATTGAAATAATACAAACTCAATTCATCTTGATGTGTGTGTGCAGTAAAAATAGCACTTATGGTTTTGTGAAAACGCTCAACTATTCTTCCAAATTCACGTGAACAAACATTCCAATAACCTTTAGTTCCCGTTGGTATATGTCCCAAAATGTGAACATGTTCGTTATCCTTTTCAGCTTGCAAAAGGACATCATGAAGCCAATTCATCTGCTCTGTTAAGTAATTGCCATCGTACAAAATCCACCAATTTAAATTAGCACAGTCATTATTATTTAGGGCAATAATTCTGAATCCAGATTTTGGACTTAAGGTATAGTAACCACCTTTTTTAATGGTTTCTTTAGTAGAACCTGGTAGCCAAATTGACCATAAATCAGCTAAAAGATCATAAAGCCACTGAGTTGTCATCTCACTATCAGTAATACTTGGAGGGGCAAAACTGTAAAATTAAACTTCAATAACTGTTATATTTCTCCAGTGTTATAATCAGAATCTTACACATTTAATGGATGACTTTCATGGTTGCCAACCAAAGGATATACAGGAATATCACCAAAAGTATCCTTCAACAGCTGATTCACCTTTTTCAATGAATCTGAATTTTTCTCTCGTGACGTCATCCAGACAGTGTGATCAACTATATCACCTGTGTTATAAATATAATCGATGTTGGGATGATTTTTCTTGATTTGATTCAACGAATCAACGAGTGTATGCCAAGGAGTATCACAATTACGATAATCACCCCAGTGACCTGCAGCTTTCTGGGTACCTTCGGTTGTGTTTTTATAACGCTGACAACACTGTGGTTCATCACAGCCAGCTAACGATCCAACCTCATACAAAGGATCATAATGAACATCGGTTACTTGAAGAATATTCAAGTCATTAGTTCCCTTTGGGGGAATTTCCAATTTTGGTCCTTCAACAGCGGGACCATTTGAGTCTATTTTCAGTGTCCAATTGAAACTTTCATCACGAACTTTACAAAAAGTTGACCGCATAAATGTTCCACAGAATGATCTAGAATCGGCAGTTGTGTTTTGAGCTATAAATTTGGCAATTGGCTACAATATTTTGGAATTTTAATATTTATGACTTTAGTGTTTTTAAATTTATGATTCTTACGTAATTTAAATTTATAAATCCTTCACATACTTCCACGGTATAGATTTTAAGACGCTGGCAGATGTCAACCATTGTTGCCTTTACTTTCTCATCTGACTCAGGACTAGCATATTCACCTTCTCCACGAAACATTCGTATAACAGTGTTGACAGCAGCACGGCAAGCGGTGCATGAGAAAATCTTATCAGTTTTTGATAGGTATTCAATTTCGAGGGTAGTTATTTCGGTTGTGTGAGATTCAGCTAGTTGTCGAGTTATGTTCTTGAACTCTTCAGTTTCAATACCAGTCTTCATGTATTTGACGTATTCATTTTCAAAAATTGCAGCAACATCATCTGAGAAATATTAGAAGGAAATGGATTAGATGGAATAGAACTGATAAGAACCAGCGGAAACTTATTAAAACCGTATTTATAAGGACACTCACATGCAATAACAAAAAAAATTTAAAAAGCATTTTTTGGTTTTACTGCTGACGCAATTTCGGTTTTTGAAACCCATTCAGAAAATTCAATACAGAAGAACTGAAAACATGTATTCATAAACATCATAACTAAAATATAGAACTGGATCGGACGTACTTGGTCTTACGGTAAAAATAGCTCTTATCTTAAAGCTTTTATTAAAACATTTCCGATACCTATAAAATCTGTTTTTATAATAATTAATGAACACCATTTTTAATGATTTTGATCTCAAAAAAAGGAATAGCCATCTGATTTCTTGAATGAAAAGGAATTTTTAGAAAAAAAAATTGAAAATCGTTAGAGTCGTTTATAAAAAAATTATTTTTTTGTATATAAAACATTATTATTATATTCTAATATTATTCATGCCATTTTGAAGAAATGGCATACTAAATTTTTTTAAATATCTGGGGTCTATGATAAATAACGAAGGTACTTGTGATGACGATATCAATCATCGCGTAAGCGTAGGGTGGATGAAGTGGCGGGAAAATTCTGCCATCTTCTGTGATCGAAAAATGCCCCCTAAGCTGAAAGGAAGACTCTACACCGCAGTTGTGCGTCCAGCACTCACATACGGTTCACAATGTTGGACAATGTACAAAAAGTATGAGAGTAAGTTAACGGCAGCTGAGATGAAGATGCTTCGTATGACAGCAGGAGTAACAAAGCTTGATAGAATTAGAAGTACGAAGATCCGAGGAAGCCTTCATGTTAAAAACACCATCTCCCAAAAAATTGAACACGACCGACTCAGTTGGTATTGCCATGTTCAAAGGAGAGATCCTGAGAACCCCGTCAAAAAAGCAATATCATACAACGTTCCAACACGAAATAGAAAGAAAGGTAGGCCTAAAAACTCCTGGTACAAGCAAATGCAAAACCACCAGCATTCAGTTGGCCTTAGAAATGGAACAATACAAAACCGGGAGGCTTGCCGCCGATTTCTGAGGTCAACCCGGCGAACCCCACAGGCGGATCACTAGTGTGAAGCAGTTACGTGGGATAGTTATGATCCCCTCGACATCGAGATCATAACAGCGCCGAGAAAAAGGAAGAAGAAGGCACACTAAATTTTTTCAAAAAATTGATTTTTCAAAAAAAAATTTAATATTTTTTGAAAATCCAAAAATGCGTTTTTGAAAATTTTCTAAAATTTTAATATTACCTTTACTTAAACGCTTTTGTATAAAATTTGTTGAAATAGGGTTAGTCGTGTACGAGATATTCAGAAATAAAAAAAAAAACGTTCTTTAGCGGGTACCGTTAATAACGGTACAAAAAATAATGTTTCTAATTCAAAAGTTGGCTCTTATGTGTAATACTACACACACAAAATTTAATCAATTTTTTGAAAAAATTTAACTTTTTTGTTTCCGTTATATATGACAGGTACCGTTAGTTTTGGTCCTTAAAAAAAATTTCAATTTGTCGTCTGGGGATTCACCCAAAACTATTTACTACCAAGCTTAGAAGAAAATCGCTCCAGTAGTTTAGGCTGTAACTCGAGGTACTTACAGACGGACAGACAGACATAATTGTTATCTCGAGATCGATTTTTGTAACCAATTGTCATCTCACTATCAGTAATTAAGTTTGATGTATTTAATTTTTGGATTTTTCATTTGGTTACATTTTGTTTTCTTAATTGTGTACAGCTATAAGATTGTTTGATAAAGTTATCGAACATTTACTTCAGCTTTTAATTTGGTACTACAATGGCATTTTTTTTTTAAACATTCCGTCCGAAACCGTCAAAATTAAAACATTATGCAAACCTATGCAGATGGTAAATATTTGAAATTAAAGAATCATACTCGCAATATTCATTTGACTATTTAAAGATTTCAAATGAAAAATCGTAACAGGGTCACCCGATTTAGATTTGTATCTTTCAAGGCTAAAACATAGGTAGTCAAGTGTAACATATTGATTTATCTAGCAACAAGTACGTACCTACATATGTACTTGATAATGTACAGATATATAAATCTGATACCACGGGAACGAATTCCTACAGAGTGTAAATGAGTATGAGTTATCATAAAATTGCCCGCTCAGATCTTAATCTTAATAAAGGTTTTCAAAGATCATATAGTAAATCCTTTTGTTAACCATAAAGTTTCGATATGCAAGAAAAGGAAAGTGCGATTGAATTACGGACACCGACCAATTTCTGTCTTTCGTTGAGGCATATTCATACTTGTTGTTTAACTTCACCTGGATTTTATGCAATGCAATTCAAATAGGATAAACTTGACTTTTTCTTTCTTTTTCTTTTTCGAACAAAAAAAAATTACCGAACCTTCTACTTTTATTCCGCCAACAAAACTGAAAGATATTGTTCACGAATCACAGTTCATCACTTGATAACAATTGAGTGCCAAAGTCAATCATGAGCTATCGTAGTGAGTAAGTTATTTGATTGAAAAATCATTTTTATCAAACAAACTTAACACGTGGGAATAAAAATGTGCGTTAAACTAATCTGATCTGATAGTGTTTTTGCGTGAGTAGACAGACGTCTAATAAATTACATTAAAGCAGGTGTACAGCGTACTTCATATAATTTAAACTTTCTTTGCAAAAAATATAATACAAAATATTATTTAAGTAATCTTTATCCATGATAGATTAATATCGTTTGTATACATAACTATCTAAACACTCCTTAATCTCGTTATAGAGTCAGATTTCTGTCTTTATGCAATATTTGGGAGTATTTGATCTCAGAAAAGTTCCAGTGGTCCAGGAAGTGTGCCAATTAAACAAATTTAATTTAATTTAATTTCACATTCGGTTACTAAAAATTGAACATATTTATGTAAACTTAGCTTCAAAGTCGCGAGTGAAAGACAAAATAAGTAAGAACCACTTGATCTTTCGGAGGGAACAGTCCCAGAAAAAGAATTAATCGTAGATGACAAAGGTACTCGTAAATATTCTTTTACGTTAATCCCAAAACCGACAAACATCATTTCAATGTCGTTTTGACGGATGTTACCACTATGCATTTGTAGATTTAATATTTTTACTAAAAATGTGTTGATCCGCCTTTAAATATGGCACTTTGAACTTTTAAGAACTCATCGGTCAACGATTTTATATCCCAAAACACTAATTAAAGCTTCGGCTGTATACCATTTTAAAGATATACCATAATGTTTTAATGTTACAATCCATAAAAGAAATGTTCAACTGAATATTGAAAAACTTCTTATCACTCAAGTTTGCTCGTTGTTAAAACACTCACCGCACATATCCGAAAGAGCTGCATCACTTTCTTTCACTGAGATGTTATTACTTTTTTGAATTGGTAAATTTAAGGCAAAACTGCTGCCAATTAGAAAACTAAAAGCTGTTATCCAAATCATTTTAGTTTTCTGTTATCCGAAATAGAAACGATTTAAATTCGTAAATGGTCACCGAACAACTACTTTTATTTCATGGGAATGTTTACATTTTATACTGTTTGATTGATTTTTTTTTTAATTTTATTTTATATTTTAATCTATTTGGATAATCTTTATAGTAGGCAAGTTTAAAAAAATTCTTAATTACGTTAACAACAAATGTACAAAGCATGAATATAGAGAGAGAGAGTGTGATATCCTCTCATCGTAAAAATTACTTAAAATAAGATTAAATTTATTGAAAAATTGCTATAGAAATAAAACCGATTATTGATTTTATCAAAGAATTTTACAACTACAATTTAGATTATAACCGAAATAAAAAAAAATTATTTTGTACAAGATCAACTAACTGTTGGTATTTATTAAATGTGAAGCAAAGCAGATAGTTAATTTTACTTAGGTATGGAAACAATTTTATATTCTTACACTTATAAAACTATAGAATAGAGAATTTAAGTTCACAATTTATTTATCATCTTCTTATAAGGTACTTGCAAGTTATGAAATAGCGAATTTAAAAAATATCATCTAGATTTATTATTATCGTTTCGTAGACACTCAAGACTATTGATTATAATCAAATTTATAATTCAAATTTTGTTGGTCACTCTGGCGTATGAGTAACATTTTTTCGTTAACTTCCATATAAATATATATACGGGATGTTTAAGTGAATATTCGCTTTATTCTCAGATTTCGATCACTTTCACTGGTAGCGGTAAAATAAGATAAATATACCCAAGTAACAATTTTACTTGCATAAGGTCCATTTTGTTCGATTCCACAAACTATAGTTTGTACATATACGTTTAGTTTAAGGCTTACTTACGCAAGTCATCCATTTTGGAAAGAAAGGAGGTCTCCTTAAGGCTATCTAGAAATGTTAAGAAGAAGACTTGTAAATATCAGTTAAAGAAGACCTTTATAAGACCTGTTTGAACCGTTCTAAAGAAGCCTTGTATTTTCAAGTGACAGAAGGCCTCTATAAGACCTGTTCCAAGAGGTTTTTGTAAGTATGCAAAGTTTTTATCCTATAGATATGCAATGTTTGTAACGCATTAGGAAAAAACATTGCATTTCAATGTGAGGTTTCAATTAGCTTCCAATTTTCCACTCATCTTTAATATTCGAGCATGGTCTACTGGTAAGGTGCTGGCTTGGTATGCAGAGGTACGTGGGATCGATTCCTGGCCGGGCCTTGTGATGAAAATAAAAAAATGTGTTCGTTTTCAATTAAAATAATATTCTCATCATTTCAGAACAACAGAAAAAGCAGTGGAATTTCCAAGAAAGGAAAAGAAACAAAATAGGAAAAAATTAAAATAAATAAAATAATATGTAGAAAATGCATAAATTCAAAATTTTCTACAACACCTTCAACAACTTCTATAAGGCCTTATTATAACATCCTACGCAAGTAATCCGGTTTGTGCATTAGATAAACCCTCTGCAGGAAGACCTCCGTAAGGCCATTTTAAGCTGTTTGTCACAAGCTATTAGCTTGTGGATTACCTGTGAAGGAAAGTCCTATGCAATTTCGGTAAAATGCGCCAAAATGATTTGCATAAGACCTGTCCTTCTTGTTATGAAAGCCAAAAAATAGCTTGCATTGACCCTTATGAAAGCTAAATTGTTACTTGGGTAATGCACGATTTAGTACCACTAGTTTTGATGCAAAGCCAATAATGTGACTTAGCCAAGCCAAATAAAGTTATATTATTTCTTTTTAATAAGATCTGTAAGCCAGTCTACAAGATATATGACACCATCGTCCTTAGTTGGTCTCAAACCCAGAACTTTAAGCTTTTAAGTTTATTAATGCAAGGCACTTTATACTACGCAAAGAAAAATTATATATAATTTACTTCCAATTTATTTTACACCTATAGCACCGCCACAACTTAAGTTATAGGTTTATCATTTAAAAAAAAAACTTACAAACCTGAGTAATTGGAAGAATTTTCCACAAATCGAATGTTAATAAAAGCGAATACAAACACAAAATATTTATAAATAACTTTCATTTTCAGAAATGAGAGCTATTTTAAGATTATCAAGTCTTCCACGTCTTGCAAATGACTTGAATTAATTTGAAACACCTGAAATGATATGTATAATCTTCGCTGTGAATCTTAAGTTTTATCAGTCTAATTATTGCATTTTGTAGATAAAACTTTACAACGCAACTTAAGTGAATTTGTACATTTTGAACCTAAAGCGCTTCAGACACTTTACAAAAGTAATTATGAGTACTTTTTTTTACTGCAAGCAAGATAAGAGGAGGAAGCATCAGTAATAAAAAAAGTTAGAAGATAGTTGAAGAAAATATTTCGAAAAGATAGCAAAATGATAAAAGACTTCCCTGTACCTTCGGGCTTTTTAAGATTATTGATAAGATATATGACCGAACGCTTAAAAAGATCCCAGCTCCCAGGCCAACTAGTTCAAACTGACCACAAAAAGCAGGCAGCGTCCTAAAAATTAAGCATTCTTACGCTATCTAATCACTTTTCTATCAAATGGTTCCTTTTTTTTTCTTTTTCTAACCCACTATGACTTCTTTACTCTTATTGAACATTATTCCTGTATTGCTACCATATCTTATTTGTGAGTTTTTTTCTCGTCTTCAAATAATTTTTTTAAATTAATTCAATAAGTAGGTAATAAGCCAGAAAAAAACTTTTTGGAGGATAACTTGAAAAATTTCTTCAAAACTACCAAATTCCACAATTTTATTGTCTTCGAAGCGTATTAGATTTGGTATCTATGTGGACTTTGATCATCAAAATGTCGTTTGCCAATTCGGTGGTTCACTCGGGTGTATGAGTAATCTTTAGTGCAGTTTATTTAAATTTGAAGGTTTTAATTTTTTTACTTGTCTGCTGACCCCGGTTAAGTTTAAAGAATGAAGCTTTAAGAGGTGTGAATTATTTTGAAAGACGGAGCATTCGTAAAGTTGATATTTTAAATTAAATATTCACTAAATTCATAAATGTTTATTTTATTGCTAAATACCCAAAACTTTGATTTTTTTTTTAAAAGCCCAAAAATTTATTCACTCTCCAATAAATTTAAAGTCGCCATTTAAAAAAATGAAATCTGTACCTATGCGATTGGACATTTTTTAATTTCATTTAAAGCTGCCATTTAAAGCCTAGTACGCATCTGAAGCGCCGAACGTCTCCAAAGACAACAGCGAACATGTTAACAAAAAAATACCATCGAGTATTATTTCAAAATCAAAATAAAAAAAAAAACAAATAAAAAAATTCAAGAAAAAATATCAAAAAATTAGTCTGAGAACAAAAACAAAAAAATTAAATTTCGTTCAAGATTTCGTTGTGCTATATTTTAAATTTTGCACAGGTAAAGCAGTAGGTACACGTAGTTAATGCTGTAGCAGTGGGTGCACAATTTTGTCGAGAGGACAAAAAGAAAAGATAAAGCGAAAAATGTATATTTTAATTGCTAGATGAATGGCAAGTGGCCATAAAAGAGTAATATCTACCCTATTTACACGACTGACAACTTTTGTCTGTAATTTTGTCATACAACTGTCAAAAATGTTTTTGCCATAATACTGGCAAAGAATGGGCGGGCTCATTCTTTCATGGCGTCCTTTCATTATTAAAAAAAATGACAGAGTGTTTTATAAAAAAGAAAACCAATGTCGAAAATACTGGGAAGTTGTCAGAGCTCTCTAAACCGGTCATAAATGTGTTATTCCTTCTGTAGTTTTTAAAAAAAGAGTAAATGGCATAGTTGTTGTCATAAGGTCTGTTTTATTATTGCCTAAAACAGACATATTTCTATTTGTCTATTTAAAAGAAAGACTCAAATTCCTTTTTTTAAGAAAGAAATATTTCTATTTTTGTCAAAAATAAAGTACAAAACTACACTATTCAAGAGTACCCAAACAAGAATTGGGCTTAAATTGTTGAAAAAAGTAGAAATATTTCTGTTTTAGGCAGTACCCAAACAGACCTATTATAACTGGCAAGTTTAAACTCCTGTAAACGTGGCATTAGGTGTGTTTTTTATTACAACCGGTCTTAACTGGACAAAAAAAAACGCAGTCTGGGCTAAGCAATTTACATGTTAAATACAACAACACCTTAGCCCCTTGGGCTTTGTTGTTTAGCCCGGAGATTTCTCTGGGCTTAACTTTTTGAAGAGTTTTAAATCTGCGCTGCCAAACCAATTTTTTCATAAATTGTTTAGAATTTGTTTAAAAACGTGAAAACTCACGTTTGGAAGGACAAAATGTATTAAAATAGTTTTGCTAGCATACATTGTTGTATCTCTTTGTAAAACATACATGAAAAATACAAGAAAATGACGAAAGCGAAAAATATGACAACTCTAAATTTTTGTTGTGTCTGCTGTTTTCGGAACATTCAATATACAGTGCTGCCAAGATTTCAGGTTAAGCCCCGAGGCGTTTTTTTTTTGGCCAGTTAAGACCGGTTAAGACCAATAGTTTAAACACCTATTATGTGTTTAAACTATTGTACCGAACAGAAAAAACTGATATAAATGTGTTATAATATTTGGTGTTGCCTCCGCTCCCTACTAACAATTTTGCTTTTATAATGCTTTACAGAAGCAACAATTGCATCTGTAAAGCTTTATAGAACCAAAATTTTTTGTCGGGCTAGCAAAACCAAATAGAGACTCCCAAGTAACAATTTAGCTTTCATAAGGGTCAATGCAAGCTATTTTTTGACTTGTTTAAGAAGAAGGACAGGTCTTATGCAAATCATTTTGGAGCACATTACCGAATTTCCCCAAGGCCTTCCTCCACAGGCAATCCACAAGCTAATAGCTTGTGACGAACAGCGTAAAACGACCTTATGCAGGCCTTTTTACAAAACAATGAAACATTTTAGGGAAGCTATAGCTTCGCTAAGGAAACTATCATTTGCATTGGATGTTATAATAAGGCCTTATGGAGGTTGTTATAAGATGTTGAAATTGAATAAAAAAAAAGATTTTATTGATTTTTTTTTTCTTTTAATTTTTTTTCTATTTTGTTTTTTCTTCTTTTTTGGCCATGTCAATGCTTTTCCTGTGGTTCTGAAATGGGAAGAATTTTTTTTAATTGAAAAAGAACACATTTTTTTTTAATTTCACAAATGGCCCCGCCATTTACAAACATTGCATATCTGCAGGATAAAAGCTTTGCATACTTATTGGTGAAAAACATTGCATACTTGAGAGATGAAAACATTGCATACTTACAAGAACCTCTTGGAACAGGTCTTATGAAAGCCTTCTGTCACTTGAAAATAGAAGGCTTCTTTAGAACGGTTCAAACAGGTCTTATAAAGGTCTTCTTTAACTTCTATTTACAAGGCTTCTTCTAAACACTTCCAGATAACCTTAAGGAGACCTGCTTTTTTTCCAAAATGGATAATTTGCGTAAGTAAGCCTTAAACTAAAAGTATACAAACTATAGCTTGCCGAATCGAAGAAAATGGACCTTATGCAAGTAAAATTCTTAATTGGGCTCTGCCCTAAACTTGATTATTAATTATATTATTAAAACTGAGAATGTATTAATCTAGTTTATTTCAATGAGGTTATAATTTATTCCTTAAAATATCTAGATTTCCATTGTTTGTAAAAACCACTTAAAATCACTCAGTATAACACATTTCAAACCTAAGTGCAATCGTACATTTAAATTACCAAAGACTCAAACCACTTTCCACAATCATCATATCACTCACCTTTAAACAAAATTGTCACCTCTCCTACTGTCAAATATAATTTTTTTTTTCCTGCCACCAAGAGAAACGTCAAAAGTCAAAACACTCTATACGAAAAAAAACGCCATCCATAGCCATATTTCTCTTCGCCCCTGTGGGTTTAATTGTTTTTTAAGCTGCTAGCTGTGATTTTTTTCCGTTCTTTTTCCTTGTCTTTTATCACACACAAATCTAAAGAAAAAAGAAAAAAAAAGTCGAGCGACGCCATTGTAACATCATCATATATTATAAATTAAAATTTATTCAATATAAAATCCAGCAACAATGAGCTTGATAAATTTTCTCAACTCAAAACTCAAACCATCTGTAGAAAGTGAAGCTATTTGCGAAGATGCCTACTCCATTTCCAACTTAATTGCAGACGATTTGCAACAACTCAATCGAGGATTCATGGCATTCAATGTTACCAAACCACCGGTAGACATTTTCTTTGAATTCCCCAAAGCCATTGATTTGAAAATTATCAAAATCTGGAACACAATTGGTTCAATGAAATCGACAGCATTCGAAATTCATGGTAAGATTGATGGGGTCTATGAGCGTGTTGGTTATGTTAGGGATTTGCGTGGCGAATCGGTTACATTTTGCTATCAAAGTGACTATTCCAGTCGAAATAGTAGTCAGCAATGTGAAAAAGCCTTTTTCTTTAAGACAGCAAGTAAGATTCTGTCAAATTGCACTTGTATCAAAGTGACAATCAAGTCGACACAACGTTGTCCACCAGTTTTGCAAAAAATCCAAATTTGGGGATTGCCTGCAAAGAGTCTCGAAAAAGCCGATCGAGAGTTGGTAAAGACCATCTGGAATGAGGTCATTAATCCACCAGGTACACGAGAACGTGAAAAGGGACAACGTTCGCCATCGAGGAATTTCCCGGAACTCTGTGAGTCATCACAGTTGCGAGTTCCAGAGGAATTCCTCGATGCTATTACATGGGAACTGATGGTCTTCCCGACTGTGTTGCCATCGGGAAAGGTCGTTGACCAATCGACAATTGACAGACACTCGGAGGTCGAAGCCAAGTGGGGTCGTTTGCCTTCGGACCCTTTTACGGGTTTGGAATTCTCGTCACATCGCAAGGCTATTCTCGATCTGGCTTTGAAGGCACGCATTGAGAAGTTCCTTATGGAGAATTCGGAACACTTTAAGACTGTTCCGAGGACATTGGGGAGTAGTCGGGTGCGTCGGAGCAAAAACCGACACGCTTCGTCATTCGCCAGCGATAGAGATCCATCTATAATGCCTTGCAAACGACAAAAACTCGAAGACTCGCTGTATAGACCGACCATGCCTCATCCTACAACTCTCACCTCGAATGTAGACACAGCCATAAGCATGGCTTTACAGAGGATTACTCGATTCACAACCAAGCCGGCGGAGATTAAGCGGACTACCTGCATCGGCTGCAAGTCGGAAGATTACTCGTATGAGATTCAAACGTGCAAGCATTTGGTGTGTCGTGTGTGCCTTGTGCACTTGACTCGTGAACAAATGTGCACATGTAAGACTAGTTTTAGATCGTCAGATGTGGAACGACATCATAAGTAAGAAGGAGGCAGCAGCCAACAACGCGCACCCACAAGAGGAGACCAGAAATTATTGAGAGGAAGATGATAAAGCGTGTGCCTGTGGCGTTCTAGGAAATAATTTATAATTTTCTTTTTTTTTAATTTTATTTTGTTTGTTTAAGTTTTTTTTTTTGTCTCCATGTAGACCATGAGCTCTTGTCTAGTAATGTATCTATCTATTATTATTATCTACCTATATATCTCTCTTCTTATATATACTATATGGACTCATGTGTATGACGTTATAAAAATTACAACTTACAAACCAACCAGGTATTCTTACACACACACATACTACTAGTAACTGTTAAGCGATCATTTATTAACCAAGAAGTTAGTCAATAGATTATAATAATATAGATTCATAATAAAAATTATATATATTATATTGGGAATTAATGTTAAAACAAAAATTTAACCTAAATTAAAAGTAAATTAATAAAAAAAAAAAACAAAATTTTCTGCTTTTGCGAAGTACTAGTTTGATTTTTCTTTTTACTGCTTTTTTGTTCATTGAATTTTTGTATTTGATTTTGAAGTTGAAGGGCGGTAATGAATAAAGTTATTCACATTTTGAGCCATAATGCGGAAGAAAATCTCAAGGTTGGTATAGTCATTCGAAGTAATTTATGTCATAAGGAGTGCTTGCTTTGATGATCGTCATGGTTTTATGGTAATTCGGAAGCATTGATCCTACAAAAAGTATTTAAAAGGTGAGATTTAACAATTCAATGGCAGTTGTGTATGGTATTGAATTGTTTTTTTTTTTTTGTATAAAGAATTTGAGTTCAAGGTGAAAGCGAATTTAATATTTTGTACAATATTGTTAAGGTTTCTGAAATATCAGAGAATTACGACCACAAAGCATTAAATAGTGAAGCAAAATAATTTTGTAAGAAGGGTGAAATTGGGTGAGGTGATAGTTGAATTTCGTTTTTTCATTAGACCATTATTTGCTTTTTGTGTAAAGTCATCACTTAAAAAATATGTAAATAAGCAAATTATCAGATTTTGTCTAAGCTTTATTTATGGCGTTTTCGATTGGCAGTCCGGAAGCGTCCGGAATCATTCTGAAAGCGTTTTATTCGTACAAAACTGACAGTTTTGTGTGAATAAATTTTTTTCAGAATGATTCCGGACGCTTCCGGACTGCCAATCGAAAACGCCATTAGTTAAACACATTTCTTAAAATGGATTGAAAAATCAGTCACAAAAGTGTCGATTTTTGAATTTCAACAATCGTCGTCTTCGGTGGTTGGAAAAAGTGTGTTTGCCGAACACTAGGCACCAAAAATGCCGTTATACTTATTGTATAGATTTAAACCTAGGTGAAATCCGCTAACGCAATAGTTGATTAGTAAAAAACGATAATTTTGATCTAAAAATCGTCGATTTTCATTATCGATCGAATTTCATCCCAAAGACCTTGAAAATCTTATTTTATGGATAGGTTTTCGGGATATGATTTTTCAAAGTTTTTTGTCGTTGGACTAATCTGGACAGAAGAACCGGCACCCAAAAGCTGAATAAATTTCTGGATCACTTCAGACGTAAAAATTGCAATTTATCAAAACATTTTTTTTTATAAATCAATTTTATAAAAGTAATTTTTTACAAAAAAAAAATTCAAAATCTTTCAAGTCTTCGTTGTCTTAAATTTTATAAATGTGTAGTACATTTCCACAAAGATAGCAAGATGCTTTTGTTCACAATCTATGGCATTTATTTATTTAAACTAATTTTGTATCAGAAACCATTAAACCACTCAATGCAGGAAATACTTTCAAAAATAATAAAATATTAAACAAATTCAAACAAAGAGTAAATCTACTTTCATTTAACATATTTTTAAATTAGAAAATAGCAGGATTTAGGATATCCTATACCATACGAGTTATTTTTAATTATATAGATTAATTTAAATAAAATACAAAATTGCTTATTGCCAATATTGCAAAATGTGAAAAAGGAAAAATGTTTAAAAAGTTCAAAAACAGTAGATTTTAAAGGTCCTTATTTTATCCAATTTTAGCCGTATTCAATTTTCATTATCATCATGTTAAAAGATAAAGTATCTTAATATTAAGTTTGTGTTTGTGATAATTCTTTATAATTTTATAATTCAAGTAGTTAAATTGGGCTTTTTTGGTCAATTTGGTTTGTTTATGTAAATAAAAATTTAAAACATAAATTTTTGTCCCGATATGTTTCGCTGGAGTTTCTCAGCACCTTCAGGGCGCTTTATTATTACGTCTACATAAAATAATAATTCTTTAATTTGTTTTAATTTTAAAATTAGGATATTTTTGACTTACATTATTTTTTTATTTTTATTGCTCTTTTAAACTTTTGAAAAAAATTTTATATATTTTTTAAAATATATAATAGGTGTGTTTTTTTGTTTATCTATATAGATTTTGTGCAAAAAAAACGACATCGGGATTTTTGAAATCCATGCAAACATTTGGCACCACTGTACATATACTTTGGCAGCTGTCTGTCAAAAATGTTGCTTTTGTTTTTTTTTATTATTTTAACTCCGAAGTGGGAAGGCCATTACATCCATGTTGGTTGCAAACAAAAATTTTCATATGGCCATGGCATCCATGTTGGATTCAAAAAAATTGTTTTTTCACAAAAAACCAAAAATTATCTGTATATTCTTAGCTACATTTTAAGACCATGACCATTAACATTAGTTGCGTCGTTCTTGTGTTATAAGCGTTTAAAGGTAGCCATATTGAATTTTTTTTTTCGATTTTTTAAAAATCAAATGTGAAAACTTTTTTATTTTTATTTCTAATTTTTCGAAAAAAACTTTGGTAATTTTATATACATATCTGTTCAACAATCTTATCAGGATCCATTTAAGACTTTTATCTGAAAAGTGCATTGCGTATATCTCGAGATATTAACATTTTAATGCAACCATGTCAAACTAATTTTTGATTATTTTTTTCTATGAGAGTTTTTTTCAAACCTCGTTTTCTCCGCTTTTTTTTTTTTTGTTAATATTTTCAGATATTTTTGTATGAACACAACAAACAAAGTATCTTGGCACTACTGTTTTTATCGAGAGAAAGTAAAATGTGGATAATTATCTGGATTTTTCAAAAATCTATACAGATAAAGTTTTTGTTGTTTTTAACACGTAAATTGTTTTGATTTCAAAAATCTCGATGTCGTTTTTTTGCACAAAATCTATATAGATAAACAAAAAAACACACCTAATGTAGTTAAATTTTGATTAAAAACAGAAAACAGTGTTTGACTTTTAAGTATTCTCGAAATTCTTTTTAGCTTTAAACCATAAAACCATTACTTGTTCTATATGACTCAATCCACTTTAAGTTCCTGTTTTTGTTTGTGTTTTCTTCTTTGTTGTTCAATATTGAGTTTTGTTGTTCAATATCCAACATATTTTGAAAACTCCATTATGCCATTGTTCAATATCCAAAATGATTTCTCTTTGATTTTAATTCATAACTAATTCAAAATAATAGAAAAACAATTTCTATTAATTGTTTTAAAAATAAAATTGTCAAGGGTTGCAGAAAAAAACCATTTAAAAACAAAAATTTTCTGATATCAACTAAAACTTTCATTCTGAACTTTTAAAATCGATTTACCAAAATTTTGAAAAATTGACATTGAACAAGCATCCAAGCGACGATGTTCAATATCTCTAAATGCTCAAATCATAAAAAGAAACTATTAAAAACAAAAAGTGACATTTTTTTCCCTTCCTTTGAATAGTTTTTCTTAAGTTTTTTGTTACAATAATTTAATATTTTGAATTTTTAAAAGGATCCATTTCGATAGGAAATTTAATCATCCATAAAAAGTTACTTAATAAAAATTGATTGAAAAATTGAATTGAAATATTACAATATTCTGCAAAAAATTATGTTACAGATAAAAACTGGAAAATGTTAAAAAGCTTTCGAATTTTTAAAATACAAATAAATAAAATAAAATAATATGATTTTACAAAATTCTGCAAAAAATTATGTTACAGATAAAAACTGGAAAATAAAAATATTGAAAAGCAGAATTTTGAAAGTAGAATTAATAAAAATAGAATTTCGTACCCGGCAGAATTTTTACAACTCGAAAACGCAGAAATTACAAAAAGAGTATCAAGGCCCAATAGAACAGCATATTTATTTAAAAATTTCAAAAATGGTTATACAATTTTTTATTATTACTGTACAAGAGACGAATTCCACAATACTTTCGATCCACATTCCACAACAGCTGACTTAAAAATGTCATTCCGCTGGTTGTTTTTAAAAAGAAATTTCAAAAAATATATTTGTTTCCAATAAATATAATGGATAATAACATAGAATTACAAACTCCAAAAAACAAACTGCGAAGCTTAGGACTCAGAAGAAACACACCAAAAGCAAACATTCCCAAAACACCTCTAAGTGATATTAAAATAAATTATAAATCTCTTCAAAGTGAAACCGAAGTTTCTTCACCCATCACTCCAAAACTGAGGCAAACTCTATCCTCCACTGCTAGCTCAACAAATTGTCTACCATATCGTTTATCTTTGAGTCGGGGAGCTCGTGAAAAATACAAAAAGAAAAAATTAGAGTTTGCCGCCAATCAACTTGCTTTAGATGTGCAAAATACATCTGAATTAAAGCAAGAAGAAACAACGAAGGAAAAACAACTCCAACGACATCGCAAACATCAAGAAAAAGTTAAAGAGCTGGAAAGTGTGATAGCTGTTTGGAAAGAAGCTTTCAAGACTTCCCTCGAAGAGCTATCTTCAAAGATAGAACCAAAAATGGAAACAGAAGACTTGATAGCCCGTCTAGGAATTCCACCTGACATGATTGACTACACATGAATTTACCAACAAAATAAACTTTAATTTATTTTATTTATGAAATATATTTTGTTAATTGTTAATCTTTTAGTATTTATGTGGTCTAACTGGCCTTTCGGGGTCAAACAGTTTTGGATCTTTAATAAAGTCTAGATCCTTGTGATAGTATGGCATCATTGCACAATTTTGTGCATGAATAATAGCCTTTTCAACTTGTTCCTGTTTGGCATAACACAATCCAGTAATGTGTCGGCCGTAAATACGACCAGTATAAGGACTTTGGAACTGAGAAAGTAATTTCACATTCTTATAGTTGGGGGTAATGTCATGTCGACAAAGGATGCATTTTTGTTTCTCCTTTTCATAGGGATTTGGTATGTCTATGGGATCATCGGCATTGTGTGTAGCTTCGGTGGAAAATTGATGTTTGGGGGTTACGTAGAGTGATCGTGTTGCAGTGGATAATTTAAGACTGCCAGTTGCTAAAACATTAATAATATATCAAATAACTTTATTATGTAAATTAATAAAATACCTTTTTGAGCAATTGTTACTCCAAATCGCAGCATTTTAATAAATTATTGAAATAATTTTGCTACTAGAGAAATGTTAAAAATATTTTATTTTTCTCATAAGAAAGTGACAGATGTCACGGCGAATAAGCGAAAATGAAATCATTCAGTGATATTTAGATGTTGATAGCGAAAAGGGCAGCAGTCAGCATGATGTGGTTGCGTAACTTAAATATTTTTCAAATTTTAAGGTACTATATGCACCTTTTTAAAGTCGGTGAAATTTTAAAGATGGGAAATTTTCTCTTCAAAAAGAATTAAACCTGTGTTCCTTTAATTCTTTTTAAAGAAAAGTCTCTATTTTCGAGGAAAACCAGTGGCATAAAATTTTTACTTGCGATATAGATAGGTATAATCAAGTTATGCATTCGTAAAAAAAAAGTTGAGATAACAATTATTTTCCATGATATTACGACCCAAGTAACAATTTTAGTTATAGTTTGTATACGTTTAGTTTAAGGCTTACTTACGCAAATCATCCATTTTGGAAAGAAAGGAGGTCTCCTCAAGGCTATCTGGAAGTGTTTAGAAGAAGCCTTGTAAAAATAAGTTAAAGAAGACCTTTATAAGACCTGTTTGAACCGTTCTAAAGAAGCCTTCTATTTTCAAGTGACAGATGGCTTTCATAAGACCTGTTCCAAGAGGTTCTTGTAAGTATGCAATGTTTTCATCTCTCAAGTATGCAATGTTTTTCACCAATAAGTATGCAAAGCGTTTATCCTGCAGATATGCAATTTTTGTAACGCTTTAGAAAAAAAAAACATTGCATTTTTATGTGAGGTTTCAATTAGCTCCCTTTTTTCCACTCATCTTTAATATTCGAGTATGGTCTACTGGTAAGGTGCTGGCTTGGTATGCAGAGGTACATGGGATCGATTCCTGGCCGGGCCATGTGATGAAAATAAAAATGCAGTGGAATTTCCAAAAAAGGAAAAGAAACAAAATAGGAAAAAATTAAAATAAATAAAATAATATATAGAAAATATAAAACAGAAAAAATCAAAAGAAAATAAAAAAAATGAAATAAGTTCAATTAATTCTTTTTTTTTATGCATTTTCTACAACATTTTCTACAACACCTACAACAACTTCTAAGGCCTTATTATTTATTATTTATTTATTTATTTATTTATTTAACCAATCTACGAATTTACATTCAACAGATTTTGAAACAAAAAAATTTTAATAACAATAGTCTTATAAATAGATACACATTTTACAAACTCGTATATAATATATATATAAAAAAAAAATTTAAATAAAAATAAATTAGTTAAGCAAAGTTAATAATCGACTTTTGAATAAGCTTCTAGACATAGATATATCCAAATTAGAATAATACTCATTAAATAAGTTGCAACTTGAAGAAATCGGTTCGCGCTGTCCGTAAAGCGTATGATGAGAATCAATTGCCAGAAGCGGTCTGGGTCTTAAAGAAGTAGAAGGAGCATACAGATTGATGCAGTTAAGTAAACTCTCACAATCAATAGTTGAAGTCAAAATATCGCGAATGAACATGATACTATACATTTTTCTTCTCATATCTAGGGACTGTATTCCAAGTAATAGACATTTTGAATAATAAGAATGATGAAACCCTTCTACATTATCTTCAAAAACATTTCGAAGAGCAAATCTGAGAAATTTTTTCTGAACGTTTTCAATTCTCTTTTTATTAAATTCAGTTGTAGAGCTCCAGACAACACAGTTATATTCAAGAACAGGACGCACAATACTGCAATATAAAGATTTAATTGTATATGGATCTTTGAAGTCAAAGGAATTTCTCTTTATGAATCCAAGTAAGGAATTTGCTCTGGACACAATGGAATTAATGTGTAAATTAAATCTAAATTTCGAATCGAATATGACACCCAAATCTTTGAAATCTTCTACTATTTGTAACGGCAGATTATTGAATGAGTATCTTGGAATAATATTCAACATAGTCCTGTTGAAGGAAATACAAGCACACTTATCCATATTTAATAACAAATCGTTTGATTTGCACCAATCGACAAAAGAATTCAGATCATTTTGAAGCAAGTAATCCGGTTTTTGCATTAGATAAACCCTCTGCAGGAAGACCTCCGTAAGGCCATTTTAAACTGTTTGTCACAAGCTATTAGCTTGTGGATTACCTGTGAAGGAAGGTCCTATGCAATTTCGGTAAAATGCGCCAAAATGATTTGCATAAGACCTGTCCTTCTTGTTATGAAAGCCAAAAAATAACTTGCATTGACCCTTATGAATGTTAAATTGTTACTTGGGGATGATAGAGAATGCCAAAAAAGTGGGTCCCAAGAGTCTGTCTGTCTGTAAACGAAGTTACAGCCTAAACAGATGGTATGTAGCGGTATTTGGCGACTCTTCAAATGGGTTTATGGAATGAATTTTTTTTTTGACCAAAAATAACGGTACTTGTCATATACCGATTTTAGTAAAGTTGAAATTTCTCGAAAACGGCTCCAACGATTTTGTTAAAAAAAATTCAAGTGTAAGTTTTGAGACAAAAGGTCTATCTTTTAATGAAAAAAAAACTTTTTTTTGAAAATCATTATTAACGGTACCTGACATAGAACCGTTTTTTTTTTTTTAATCTAATGTCTAATTTAATGTCAAGAAAATTTTTTGTATAAAATAATTTATATAATTTTAATATAAGCTTAAAATAAAATTTTGAAAAACTAATTTTTGGATTTAAAAAAAAAAAATCAAAATTTTTGTTTGAAAAATGAAATTTTCGAAAACCGGACATTGATTTTGTTTTAAATTTTGGTTTGAGATGTTGATGAGTGATTTCTACCATATGGCATTCTCATTTTATTTAAAAACTTTTTTTCCAAAAAATCATTTATAAAATATTAGTTTTTAAAAAAACGGCTCTAACGATTTTGAAATTCGTTTTTCTATATGCATTTTAATAAAACAAATTGCAAAATTGCTTCCTTGTTTTGGAGGGCAATTTGATTTCAGATATTGTTTTAATATTTTGAAAAACGATTTGTATGTTTTTTTTTTTTTGTTTATTTTATTTTTGTTGTTTTTTTTTACCTAAAATAATTAGGTACATTTACTAGTTGTCAAAATAAAAAGTCCTAAAAATTCTAGCAACTTGAACCCTAAGAGCAAGTTCGTGTGACCCAGTAGTGTATTCTATTTTTCAGGGTGTTGCTCAAAAAAATAAATAAGCAATTATTATTATAATTACCTAATTATTATTAGTTGTTCAAAATGTTTAACTAATTTTTCGTTGAAACAAAAATCAATTATTTTGGTCTATTAGCATATTTCGATTAAACTATTACTTTTGGGATACTGTATAAAAAAACGATTCTAAATGAAAAAACGATTTACCATCTATTTTTTTCATTTTTAGTGTTTTTTTTATATAATTTAAGCTCCCATACAAATTTTTCGAAAAAAATTTAGCAGAGCTAAAATTTATCTAAGCATCTCATTGATAACTTTTAGGTATGGGAGCTAAAATTATTCTCGAATCTGCATACCACGGCCTTAGTTAGTAACTGGTACCAGTTTCGCTATTTACTATCTACAAAAACTTAAACGTCTTAATTACCCGTTTTTTACTATTCACGTGAGTCTGAAACCAACAATTGGTTCCTATTCTGGTTGTTTGTCGGTAGGGAGAAAAATAAGAGATAGAGAGATGGAGTTACAGAATAAACAAACAAATATCAACGAAAAAGAGATGAATATAGAAACCTTTTTCTATTTTGATCCAGATCGTTTTATTATGTAATCATGAACATGATATACCTACAACGAGTACCAAAACCACTTTATCATAAATACCACATTAAATTCCATATTGATTTTTATTATTTTTATCGGCTCTAATTATATTATATATTATATTATTATTCTATAATATTGTACTACATAAACTATAAATTAAAAGTAAAAAGCAAACACACTAGGGGAAAGTGGCCTAAAATGGCACCCCAAGGTAAAATGGCCCCCTTGCTAGAAATCGTAGAATCGAAAATAATTAGAAAGTTTTATGAACGCGATTCTTTAGTTTATCTGGCAAAACCAACATATACGAAATTTCAGGAACTTCAAGCCATTATTTGAAATTTGACAGGCCAAACAGTCTCTATCCACATCAAAAAGTACACTCGTTAAAATTTTGTGAAATTTTTTTTGCAAAAGAAAAGTATAAAAAACATTGTATTTTCGAAAAAGAAGTTATTGTGTGTACCTACGCATGAAGTATTTCTTAATAATGTACTGAAATAAGTTGGTTTAAAACGATTTTAAATTTTTTGGTGTAAAAATTAAATTGAAAAAACTCAAAATGGGCAAAATGGCATACTTAGTGCTCGGGTAAAATGGCATACCTATTTCACATGTCATTTTAAATTTTTTTTCACATTTTCATTTTTTTAAAGTGAAAATAGTTGCTATTTATGAACGATGCACAGAGAGGAAGTCCTGGACTGAGGAAAGCCCTTGATTCTGTCAAAAACCTGGAAAAAAGCATCCAAAACACTCAAAGTTGCAAAAACTACAAAAACGAGACGAGCAACCAACATGAACTGGGTTTTGAATGACTCGATGAAAGATCTGGGGGGATTAAGCACCACTTGTTCCAAGAAAATGGAAAAGAAGCCCGTTTGACTCAATTTTGCATTTAAAATCACGTAAGTTTGGACAGTGTGCCATTTTACCCGGGTAAATTTGATCAGTGAAATTTGTAGACGTCTTGAAAATTAAAAAAATTAAATACTTTTTGGAACTTTTTCAACTCGAAAATGAAAAAAATGTGAGAGTAATATATTAAACTTTGAAAAGTATATAGCATTTAAGTTTGAATGCTACTGTTTTTCGAGATATAGGACATTTTCCTTAGGGGGGCCATTTTAGGCCACCTTCCCCTACCTTCTGAAGAAATCATTGGCAAACTAGAGGTTGCCCTTATCTGGATTCCAAGTTGATCCAATAGTCGGGAGGTGCAATAATTAAACCGGTAACATTTTTCGACATATCTGGTAGATTCTCTCCAGGAGCTAGAACTACATTGAAGTTTTGACAAATAGATGATAGTAAAAGAAATAGCATATTCCTCGCAAATGTTTCACCCGCACAAAGTCTTTTTCCTATATGAAAAAAAAAGACATAAGAATTCAAAATTTAAATGAAATATATAAGTATACCTGCACCAAATGGAAATGAAACATCATTCTTTAGACACAATTTTCCTGTTTCATCTAAGAATCTTTCAGGCCTAAAGTTTTCAGGGTCATTCCACACCCTTTTATCACTATGATAGGCAAACAGACTAGGAAACATAATTGTACCCTGGAAAAAACTCATAAATGTTAAGCAATTTTTAATAAAAGGTTCTTTATACCTTTTCAACATGATATCCCAAAAACTCAGTATCATACAAGGCAACATGTGGGACATCAGAAGGTACCAAAGTTTCCATTCGTAGTCCCTCTCTTATGGTTGCTTCGGTATAGTGAAGATTTTGTCGGTCATCTAAACATGGCAGTCTTCCAGAGCCAACATACTCATCGATTTCCTTTTGAATCCTTTTCAGTACATCCGGTTTCATTAGCAACCATTGGAAAATAAGTGACATTTGCGTGCCGATTGCAGTGAATGCAGGAAAAGAAAAATCGATCAAGCTAAGAACAAATTGGTCATCTAAAAAAAAAATAAAATACTTCAAAATGCTTGGAAATGGATAGATTTAAAATGGTTACCAACATAAATAACCTGTTTCCTTGTTGTTTTCCACTTGTTCTTTCTGCATTTCTTTTAGGTATAAATCTACAAAATTTCTTTCATAACTTTCATCAAAAGTTTTTATATACTTTCCTATCATAGTCTCGAAGAAATTGTATAAAAATTTATTAGATTCCATTATCGGACGATAACAGCTCTTTTCGGGGAAAAAATGTCTTATCCATGGAATGATACTAAACATTTTTCCATAATGATCAGCTTTTCTCTGCAGTTCCATTCCATAGAATCCAACTTTTAGGAGAACATTCTGTTCAGCTCTAGGAATTCTTTCATTAAACATAACATAGAAAATAGAATTTGCGGTACAGCAACTAAATGCTAAAGGACATAATAATTGTCCTTTTTGAGCAATAATTTTTTCATGATCAAATTTCGGTCCATTTTTAATGACATCAATTAAATCTAATATTTCTTCATGAATAACAGTCTCTAAGGCTTGAAAACGGCGCCCAAATCCAAAATCACGCATGTATCGTAGTATAAACCGGCGTTGTTCTTTCCATACTGGTCCATCCTGGAAGAAGATACCTAAAAACAAAGAAAGAACTTAAAGTTATTGGCGCAAAACTTTAAACGATTTAGTAAATTGCTTAAGCCATTTTAGTAATTTACTAAGTTAAAATATCAGTTTGCTTTTTGACAGTAACTTACTAAAATGGATTAAGCATTTTACTAAATCGTTTAAAATTTAGCGGCATTATTTTTTTTTAATAATACAATTGGTGTCGTTATAAGTAATAAGCATTAAGCAATTAATAGACTTGTGGTTCTATTTAAGATGATTTGTTAAGAAAAATCATCTCTTTGGTATTATAGGTATGGGCCAAAACCATGGAGGTGGGAAATTTTGAGGTTGGAATTATTTAAAATTTAGCTTTGCTTAATAATAAAAACCTCATGCTCAAGATACGGTATTATGTACCTTTTACCGGTTCATGAACGAACAGAGTACAAAAACGTTTAGATCTCTTCAAATAGCACAAATTTAAATAATGCATTGTCATATTAAGAATTAAGATGTAGAAAACTTTTAATAAATTAAATATGACTTGATTTCATATTTCTATAAAAAATGTCAAATTCATGCCTAGACCACAAATTAAGTTTTTGATAAAAAATTTGTATATGCCAGTCATACTTTAAGAGGATTCTGAATTCTGATTAAAAATACCAAAGCAACCTACCTTTTCTATTGTGATTAGGATCTCTCATCCGGGCTAAATACAAATCAGGTCTTCCATCAAAAGCTCTGTTATAAAGTATTTCCCTTACTCCTTCGGCATTATGAACAACATAAGCTAAGTTATTGCCAATATAAATGCTTATTATATCTGATTTATAAAATTTGCTGAGCCAAAGTGCTCCTTTGTGAAGCCATTTACCACCAGCCATCATCAAAAATAGATAACTTCCGAAAATTGGTAATCGTGGTGGACCTTGTATTTTAATAACAAAACCAATAAATAATAATTTGAAAATTTAAATTTAATACAATTTTGTTGTTGTTATTTACTTACCTGGGGGACATCCTTTAGGCCTTTTTATTCCAAAAGAATAAGAAATGTACAAGAACAAAATTGTTAAGGCGATCAAAAGAATTGAAGTAATCATTTCAAGTGATTTAAATAAACTGTGTGGAGTGTGAATTCTTTTGTTCAAATGATATTTATAATCTCAACAAAATAAAAAGAAGCCCATAAAAGAAGGTTAAGACATCAATTACAATCTGGTATTGTTCATCACGCATAAAGTCTGATTTAAATATTTCTTGGATTTATATTATATTGCCCGGAAGAAAATTTTATTCGCAGAATCGATGAATTATGAAAGATGATAAGGAATACCAGACATAGGCACAAATCGTTATTTTGTACTTTGTTTATTTACAATTTATTGAACTTATTGCACACAAAGCGAGATTGTTTGTAATGGATTTTATTATTTAATTTTATTTTAACATAATAATGAACAGGTTATTTGCCTGCTAGAATTTAAGGGTGAATTTCATTTCATCATACAATTGTTTTAAACAAGATTTTTGCTATGAAATATTGGTTAAGAGTTTTCAACATCCAAAAACAATATTTGGAAGTATTGATTGCATTAAATGATTCGTATTTTTTTGAAAGATCTTATCGTATAAATGAGATATGGATTTTTTCAAAACCTTGATGTTGACATTTAAAACTTAGAATGCAAAAACAATGCAGTTTTTAAAATTAAATTAAAATATAAAATCAAATTATCTAGCCTCCATGGTTAGCCAAAAATCGGGTGGCGTAATAATTAATCCATTGTTGTTTTTGGACATATCTGGGGGTGATTCACCAGGAGATAGTTTTATATTGAAGTTCTGACAGAGTGAAGCAAATAACAAGAATAGCATATTTCTAGCAAAAGTTTCACCAGCACAAAGTCTCTTTCCTAAATGCAAATGTAGAAAAAGTCAAAATTCCATTTTTTATAAATTATGAAATCAAATTTTACCTGCACCAAATGGCAATGAGACATCCGATTTTAAACATAATTTCCCATTTTCGTCTAAAAATCGTTCTGGTCTAAAGTTTTCTGGATCGTTCCACACTCTCTTGTCCGAATGATATGCATAAAGGCTTGGTATCATAATAGTTCCCTAATAAAACACATTAAAAATATTATATTCCAAAAGCCTTTTGTAAGAAATAACCTTTTTAATCTCATATCCGAAAAATTCGGTATCTTCCATTGCAACATGAGGAATATCGGAAGGCACTAACGTTTCCATTCGTAATCCTTCTCGTATAGTAGCTTCAGTATAGTGAAGATTTTTTCGATCATCTAGGCAAGGTAGTCTTCCAGATCCAACATATTCGTCAATTTCAGTTTGAACTTTTTTCAAAACATCAGGCCTCAATAGCATCCATTGGATAATAAGAGACATTTGGACACCGATCGCAGTGAAGGCGGGAAATGAAAAATCAATTAAGCTAAGAACAAACTGATCGTCTGGAAATATTTCAAAAATAAGTTACATCTGAATAAAAATATTTTAAATCCAATCTTACATAAATAAGATGTTTGAAGATTTCCTTCCACTTGTTCTTTACGCATTTGTTGAACATACAAGTCCACAAAATTTCTTTCTGAGCCTTCTTCGTATGTTTTCATATATTTTTGAATCCATCTTTCAAAGAATTCGTAGACAAATTTATTCGACTCATAAATTGGACGATATGAACTCATTTCTGGGAAAATATGCCGAATCCATGGTATAATGCTAAGCATTTTGCCGTAATCATCACTATTTCTTTGAAATTGTAATCCATTCTTTCCCAGGTCAATCAGACTTTTTTGCTCTGCACGTGGAACAGATTCATTAAACATCACATATAATATGCAATTTGCTGTGCAAGGAGCAAATACCAAAGGGAACAAAATTTTTCCATTTTTTGCAATAGCTTGTTCATGGTCAAACTTAGGACCATTTTTGATTAAATCTATGAGATCTTTAATTTCTTCATTAATAACTAGTTCTAGATCTTGAAAGCGTCGACCAAATCCAAAGTCACGCAGAAAGCGAAGTATAAAGCGACGTTGTTCTTTCCAGATTGGTCCATCTTGGAAGAAAATACCTTAAAAGATGATTTGAACATTTAAAATAAAGTAGGTAACTTTTAAATATAATACAATAACACAAATATGTTGTAACGGGTGTGACTTTCTAACGTCACACCCGTCACATTTTTTTTAAAAACTTTTATCGATGAAGAATTTAATATTCTTTAATTTTGGGATAGGTACTTTAATTTTCTATATGCGAGTAGCTTTTCAAGAAAACAGGGCTAAAATGTATTTTGTTGTAAAATTATTTTTGAACCTCAAAAGTTATGCGAAACTCAGAAGCCGCTGCAAAAAGCTTATACGATTCTTTTTATAGGTGTGCAATCCAAAGTCCAGAGTAAATTAAAATCATTTGCCTGTATTGGTCGGTGCAGGGAAATAATTTCATGGGAATCTGCTCCACATGGGAATTTATTCCACTTCAAGTGGGAATCTAATACACTTTTTGAAGTGGAATAAATTCTCACCGTATAAGGGAATTTATTACACCTATTTTTTTGTGGAATTATTACCCACCAAAAATCTGAAAAATAGATAAATTTCTGAATATTTTGAGAGCCATATTTGAATTCATGTTAATCAATACTTTATGTATACGGAAATAGAAGGTTTAGTTTTACCAAAATATTTTATTTAAAAAAAACGACGTTGTATTCTTTTTCAAAACAAACGATTAAATAGTTTTTCCTTCAACTGAAATATTAACAAATGTTTATATAATTCCAATTCTTCAAAAAATACGTTTTCTCTCAAGTTGGTCTTATTAAAGTTTGACATTTGGACATACATTTGCCGGGACATTTGAGTTTGTATGTGTTTAATAACATACCTACTGATATTTAATAGAAACACAAATGTACATTTATGTATATTGTATATGTCATATAATCCGGCAAACGCGAAGCGTAAAAAAATTTGCTCACATGAGAATCTACTCAAATTTCACAACCGAAACGCGAAACGGAAAAAATTTTGACCACGGGAGAATCAATTTTGAGGTGTGAAAATAAAAATTCGCGCGAATTTTTATTTTCACACCTCAAAATTGATTCTCCCGTGGTCAAAATTTTTTCCGCTTCGCGTTTCGGTTGTGAAATTTGAGTAGATTCTCATGTGAGCAAATTTTTTTACGCTTCGCTTTCAACCAATTATTACAAGAAGGATTGATATGTTTTTGATCATTAAGTTCTCATTATTTGTCCGCTTTGTTTGTAAGATATTTATTCAAATCACGCGAACTGAAATCTATGAGACTTGAAAGAAATCTTCTTCCTCTTTTCAGTAAACTATTGTTTTGCTATGAAAGAGCTCTACTTTTCTAGGCATGAAAATGGTTTATAAATTTCTGACTATTTGAAACAATTTTCTAAGGTGAAAAATCAACTAAGCTTATAATTTTCATTCAAAATTACATACGATATTTGTACCTTAAGATACTATCTTTTTCCGCAAAATCCAGCTTTTCTCCAGATTGCACATACAATACAAACATAAAGTAGAATCATTCTCCAAAGTGACAAGGAATAAATCATCAAATTTGAAGGTGAATTTATTTCCCAATAAAAAGTGTAATAAATTCTCACTCGAGGCGGGAATTTATTCCACTTCAAAAAGTGGAACAGATTCCCACATGAGGTGGAATAAATTCCCATGTGGAGCAGATTCCCGTGGAATTATTTCCCTGCACCGTATTGGTCGAAGGTACACCCTCATCTGTCTAATTTTACTGGGCTATTTAATTTTGGTTTCGAAAACAATAATTGAATCAATCACAAAATTAGCTAAATGACTAAATGTTGAATGTTTTATTACATTCTGCACGGTTAAGTAAATAAATTAATTAAGGGAACTATGTTGAAAACAAATAGGAACAAGGAAAGGTTAATTATAATTTATTATTAAATAAACACGATGCAAAGTTTAATGAATTAACCAGTTGACTGGTTGATGTATTGCAAAAGGCTAGCCTTATAGTTTTATTATCAGTACTTCACATATCTAATATGTATATTTTTATTGGGGTTAATGTTCCCACGAGTCTTCAATTTTTGTATATTTATTTATTTATTAGGTATCATTTATTGCTCAGCTACAAACAACAAGTTTTAGATCATCAAAATTTATTGATAAGCTAAAATTTATCTTACCAAATTAAAATTTGAAACAAAATTGGTATGGCACGTGGATATAAAAGATAAAAGATATTAATTTTTATTTGCGATAGGTACAGAAATAGTTTTTGACCCGTTCAAATCAAATGAAAAATAATTGTAACGGTAGCAATTGAATCGTTTATTTTCAAAACATGATAAGTCCATTTTCAATATTTTCAATATTTTTTAAACCCACAAAAAGGATGATTTTATTTATTCTTATGTATTCAAATCTTGATTTACATATATTCTTTGGTAGATAAGAGTAATATTTGCATTTGCAGAAAATATGTAGCAACAAAACTTTTTTTGAGCAAATGGGCTTATTACCTATGTTTTGAAAATAAACGATTCAATTAAAATGTACATACTCGTAACTTTATTTCATTGTTTCCAAAAACTTCACTAAACAGTGCATACTTAGATCTAGTGATATTAAAATTCATGAATATACTGAATATACTGATTTGTAAAACTGTATGTAAAAGTTCCGTAACACCCCCAAAATCTGGTTCTAGCGCCAAAAAAACAAATTTTCACTTGTTGAAAAAACTACATGCTGTTTTAAAAATATATTCTTAAAAGTATTTATTACCAAACATAACGAGGTATATTTTATGAAAATCGGTTGAGAATTGACTGCGAACAAAATTTGAAACGATTACCTACATTTAAAACAGAAATTGCATATACAACTACCAACCAATTTAGGGTTAAACGAAACTTGTTTGTTAGTATTCTTTCCACAACAGTAAATAAAATCTAACATTGTTGAAAATTTGACGAAATTAGACTTTTTGCAATGGATGAATGCCAAAAAAACAACTGTTTTTTGGGCCTAAGACCACATATTGGGGGTGTCTTTGAATTTTTACACACCGTTTTGCAATCGGTTCCACAAAGCTCTGCAAAAAGTGATAGATCTCCGCTAGTTTATATCTTTTGACCCTCTTTTGTCACACACACTGTACTAATTTTACTATATAGCAGAAGGATTTTGACTTTCAACGAACGTTTAACTTTGAATAACGCGCACTTTGCAAGAAGTAAACTCGGAAATATTATCTGTATTCGTATTGTTTAACCAAACCATATATAAAAATATAACAGAACTAGCAATTCTTAAGGCAATACAAAAACAGAACATCTTTACAACAAATTGCATAGAAGCAATAATAAATATTTTTTTAAAAACCCATAGCAACTTGATTTAATGTTTTTAGTAGTTCACCTTTCTTATTGTGATTTGGGTCCCTCATACGAGCAAGAAATATGTCCACGCGTCCATCATATGCACTATTGTTAAGAATTTCCTTAACTCCTTCAGGGCTATGAACAACATAAGTTAGGGCATCTCCAATATATAAACTAATAACATCAGATTTATAGATTTTGCTTAATAAAAGTGCTCCCTTGTGAAGCCACTTTCCTCCAGCCAACATCAAAAATAGATAACTTCCAAAAATAGGTATCCGCGGAGGACCTTAAAAACAAATTAAAAAAAAAAAAAACACAAAACACTTAAAATATGAAACAAAAACAAAAATTAATATTCTTTTTGGAGATTTACCAGGAGCACATTTTTCAGGTCGTTTAAATGCATATCGATATGAAAAATAAAATAGTATGGTCGCTAAAGCGGTTACTAGAAATGTCGTTATCGTGATCATTGCTATTCAAGAGATTTTAATTAACTGGTTCGCTTTTTAATGCAAACTGACCGAAGTACCTTAAAGGATCATCTTATCAACGAAATTAAATGAAAATTGATTAATTGAGGCAAGCCTTTATTTATTATTGCCAATTCAAGAACAATCGTATGAATGATTTTTAATGTTCGATAATTTTTTTAAAATACCATAAAGGAGTAATGGAAATAGATTTATTTCTTGAGTTTCGACCTAAATTTATTTTATTACGCGTTTTAGCTGATAACTTATTTCATATTATTATGTACCTACACTGCACGCCACTTAAATAGGGACATAAAATTTCTTTGCAATTAAAGCAATTGGTACTTAAGAGAAGTGTAATGAAATATTATTTTTTAATTTCTTACATCCCAAAAATTATTTTTACTACATTTATTATGTAATAGTATTTTTTTTTTTAAAATATGATTATTGCGCGTAGTAATGCCTGAAAGTATGGCCCAAAACCTTCATAACTTTTAGATGAAGGTTCAAATGAAATCATCATTTGCACTTGTTGTAGGTTAAATAGTTGTCTCTATTCAAGTGAAGCAAAGTGTACAAAAAAGGAAATAGATATTTTATAGCACAATTATAAAAGTCAAAATTTGCGAAAGCTTAAAAAAAATACCCATTTTGGCTTTTTGTATAGTGGCTTTTGAAGAGGGGGAAAGAGGGTGCAGTTGGAAGTTACTTTGACCGAAATATTGGTTAAAGTGCAATTAAAGACTTCAGAGAATTTTTCTGTTTTGTATACCTATACATATGTAAGTAATGACCAATAATTTCTTTTGTGGGTTTTATTTTAATAAAACCAAAAGCCGAAAGCACATTTTTGGGAGTGGAGGTACAGCAAAATTCTATGAACGCTGATTTATTGGCCTCTCCCCTATGCATCGTAATGTTGTTATCAAAAGTGCAATTTTTACAACTTGTGCAAAAGAAATGTTGAATTACTTTAATATTAATCAATATAAGAAATGGTGTGTCACTGAAAGCCACGATCTTAAACCCGACCAATAGAACTCAAGATATAGGTAAACCTTTTTTTTTTAAAGAACCATAGGTACCGATAGAGCGGGTCCACTTTATAATCGATCTAAAATTGAAAGTGTAAGATGACTACAAGTAGTAAAAAAAAACTTCTTCTTCCCGTCCGCATCCTGACACGATTGTGCCTTGACACCAATATTCATTTTTAGCTCTATGAGATGCACAACGCAATTTACCACGCTAATACTGCCAGGATGCATGTGGTTTTTGTACTACTAAAAGTCATCTTTTATTTCTAATTGAAAATTTTCTTTAGCTTGGTGAGTAAAGCGTTTTTTCGCCGCTCTATGGATATCGCTCTAGCTATTCAATACTAAGGGATAGTTAGACCAGTGTCGAAGCTGAAACCTACAAAGATGTATTAATATAAATTAGTATTTTGTACAGTGCTATTGCTATTATTTTATATTTAAAGTTTAAGATTAGAAACATAAATTTTTCAGTAGGTAAAAAATGACACTTAAATTTTATCTAAAAGTATCAAGACTTCTTGAGAAAACATTTCACAAGATTTTCCCAACAAAAATAAAAAATGAATGATCAGTTTAATTTGTATGAAGTATTTTCTATTAAATTAACCTTTCAGAAGTCTGAAAAGGAAACAATTTAAAGGTTAAATTTATGTAAAGACTATTCATTAGATCGATGATCGATCCCAATCCTCACTCTGTTGCTAAGGAGCCTAAACTATGAATTTCCGTTGCACGAGTTCCCATAAGATTGCATGAGTTTCCAAAACTTTAAAGACGTTTTTCTCAAAACTACAATTTTGCAGATTCGTGGTTTTGGCTTTGTGGCCACGATTTTATTTTTATAGGATCCTACCTCAAAACAAAAGTAATTTAAGTAAATTCAATCAAAAAACGTTTTGAGTTTAAGTGTGATAGCCACTTATATGAAAATTCGCTTTAAATAGAAATATCTTCACAAAATTGTGTCTAAGTGAGGAAGCAATACTAAAATTATATTTTAATATCTGGGTCACACAAACATGCTCAAACTGAAAAAAAAGCAAATACACAACTTTATTTCTTATTTTTTTTTTATAAAAACATTTTTTGAAAATGAAATTGTTTTCATATTTCTAACAATTTTTTATCAACACCTTATAAAAAACATTTTAAAAAAATCAAATTAAAAATTTTTCAAAAAAAAATTTACTTGAAAAAAGTGAAAAAATAGTAGATGGAATTTAACAAAAAAAAAGTTAGGCTTGTTTTTTTTATCAATATCGTTAGATTTGTTTTTAAAGAAAATTACAATACCGCGAAAATTTGATATCCGTTCGAAGCTAAATTATAAAAAAAAACAAAAATGATGATTTGGAATTTTGTTTTGACACGAAACCAAAACTTGCTTATGGATGAAGTAAAAATTAAATTCAGACAAGAGTGTGAATTTTAAATTTATAAATATACCTACTCTTTAAATTGAAGCAGTGAAGAAAAAGTCGTAAATTCAGTTACTGCAATTTTCAAAAATAAAAATTCAAAAATAATTCAATTCATTTTCAAAAAAAAAATGTACTTATTTTGTATTCAAAAATAAAAAAAATGCTTTTTTTGTTACGTCACTTAATGTATTCATTTTTATGGTCTTAACAAATGAGCCTGAACAGTTTTTAACTTTCGATAAAGTTACTACATATGTACATAATATCAACAGATATATACAGTTATCAGGGGTCGAATTACGGCACACGATTACGATCATATTATTTCTGTCTCTATTTAATTATTCATCATTTATCATCCTTCATTCGAATTGAATTTTGTGACTTTATATACTTACCTACATTAATTGTTCAAAACATATTGTACATATAATAAAAAAAACAATACGGGATCATTTTAAAAATGTAATAATTTATATTCATGGAAAAATAAAAATATTTTATATCATATGATATGTTGCATTCTTACATTTTAGTTTTGAGGGAAATTCGAATTATAAGAGGTAGAACTTTGAGAAAGTTGATTGCATTTTATTTTTAATCACTTTCATGTCTACAAATAAATGCACTTACGAGTACGTATTAATTTTGTATGCTTAAATATAAAAAAAACTTTAAGAACTCTATAATTAAAATGTATAACACTATCTTGGCTCCATTGTTACCCAGAAATCAGGTGGTGTTATAATAAATCCACTGTTATTTTTGGACATATCTGGTGGTTGTTCTCCGGGTGAAAGGATGATATTGAAGTTTTGGCAGAGTGAAGCAAATAAAAGGAATAGCAAATTTCTAGCAAATGTTTCACCAGGACAAACTCGTTTTCCTAAATAAAACGAAAAAAAAAAACCGTTGAGATTTAACATTATTGAAAGAATGAAATTATTTATACCTGCACTAAATGGTAAAGAAACATCAGACTTTAAAGACAATTTCCCATTTTTGTCCAAAAATCGTTCTGGCATAAAATTCTCTGGATCATTCCATACTCTCTTATCATAATGATATGCATAAAGACTAGGAACCATGATAGTACCCTATAAAACAGAACATTAAAACAATTCAAAAGTATTTCAGAAAATATAAATTGTAATTACCTTTTTAATCTGATATCCTAGAAATTCTGTATCTTGCGTAGCTTGATGTGGAACATCAGATGGCACTAATGTTTCCATTCGTAATCCCTCCCTAATAGTCGCTTCAGTGTAATGCAAATTTTTGCGATCGTCGAGACATGGTAGCCTTCCGCTGCCCACATATTCGTCAATTTCAATTTGCACTTTTTTCAAAACATCAGGCCTTAAAAGCATCCATTGGAATATGAGAGATATTTGAGATGACATTCCAGTAAATGCAGGTATTGAAAAATCAATTAAACTAACCACAAGCTGATCGTCTTGACATGATAAAAAGTTAAACAAAAATAAGTTTTATATTTAAATCAAATTATCTTAAATTTAAACTTACATAAATAAGTTGTGTTAAGATTTCCCTCCATTTGCTCCTTATGCATTTGTTTCAGGTACAAATCAACAAAATTTCTTTCTGAGTCTTCATCATAGGTTTTCATATATTTTCCAATCCAAGTGTCGAAAAATTCATGAAGAAACGTATTTGCCTCCAAATTTGCCCGATATGAACTCATTTCTGGGAATAAATGACGAATCCATGGTACAATGCCGAGCAATTTTCCATAATCATCGTTGTGCCTTTGGAATATCAGCCCATTCTTTCCGAGTTCAAATACTCTATCTTGCTCTGCACGTGGAATGCGTTCATTAAAAATCACATGAAACATGCAATTGCCAATAAAAGGAGAAAAAGCCAACGGCAAGAATATTTTTCCATTTTTTACAACTGCTTTTTCATGCTCATATTTGGGACCATTCTTGATCAAATCAATGAAGTCTTTGATTTCTTCGTTAATAACAAGCTCCAGTTCTTGAAAGCGACGACCAAAACCAAAATCACGAAGGTATCGAATAATAAATCGGCGTTGTTCTTTCCAAATGGGTCCTTCTTGGAAGAAAATACCTAAAAATATGTTTCAAATATTAATTAATCCAGGCAACAAATATTTTTCCTTTCTTTTAGGAACAAGAAATTCAAATCATTTTATTCAATGAATCTATGAAGCTGTTATAAAACCAACAACTGAACTAATTATGAAGAAATAAATAGTACGAAAAATTAATACTTAAATATACCTAACATGGCCTCAAAATATCATGTCAATAAAAATATTTTTAATTTAAAAAAATATTACTCATACCCAGTTACTATCACATTTGATTTGATCACAGATTGCTTCCAGTCTGGGATTTATGATTAATTTTCAATGCCCTTTCACAATCAAATTTATAGCACTTTAGTGGGCAGTATTGGAGACTTAAGTGTTACTTCCCTTGTTTATACATATTTATTTATTTATTTAAGCTTACAAAGTAAGTATCGATTCTCAAATTCAATCTTACGCAAAATTTAAGCTTGAAGAATAAAATGATAATTGTGTAACTTTTAAATTCTACGCAATAATTTTATTGTACTTTAACCATTAGCCTCGCCATTTCCTCGTACCTATACATATATGTATAATAAAATCATATGTTCCCCTATTTATGTATTTAGGTACTTACACGTATATTAAAAATTAATCTTTGGAAAAAATAATAAAAAAATAAAAATTCAATGATTAAATCAATAAACCTTTCTAGGGCATCTTATTAAAATTATAAGCGAACGTTTAAGTATTTGCGTACAATCAAATAATCATACATATTTTATAACACTCATATCCGAAGTTTTTTTTTCCAATTATAGTTATAATTAGAAAAGATAACATCAAAAGCAAATCGAAATCCTAGGTTGATTTAAATTATGATAAAACTAATATTAGCGAAAAGAACTAAACGGTTAGCTATAATCATGTTTCAAAGATCTAACTCGTTGCCTTTAATGCAGTCAAATAAGGTGAAAAAAGTGGTAAACCTTGGAATGAATGCTAATAAAAATCATGCATCATATGTGTATATAATACCATTGTCTATTATAATAGCTAATTGCTAATTCTGAAAATCTCCATTTCGCGCTTTGACCTTGAAAATCACGACTTGCGGACATAGATTTTTCTAAACTTTTGAGGTATGTTATAGAATGTCAAAACAAAGGTATTGAGCAAAAAAAAATCCTATTACCATTCATTCCGAGGTTAAACCCTTATTTGACTGGATTACTTAGATATAAAAGTATACAGGGTGATTTAGGAGTAATGTGCCAAAAAGCTGGAGCGTGTAGGTTGGGTCGAGACAAGAGAAAAATCGTATGGGAGGGGGTTCTATTACCCCGTTTCGCAAGGAGGGGCAAGTTTCTAAAAAATTGACTTCATTTGAAAACAAAAATTATTAAAAAAAGACGGTTGCATCTACAATGACGCGCTATACTTTTTTGTAAAGTACCGGGCACCGGGCTCCCAAAAAACAGTAAGAAAAATTCTCAGGTCAGTTTTGGGGCGTTATCAATGAAAAAAAAAAAGAATAATTCTGGGTATCTAAAGAAATCTAAATTAAATAAATTTAAGCAAATTTACCTCTCTTATTATGATTTGGGTCCCTTAGTAGGGCAAGAAACGATTCAGCTCGTCCATCGTATGCACTGTTATTAAGTATTTCCTTTACACCTTCAGGGCAATGAACAACATAAGTTAATGCGCTTCCAATATATAAACTTATAACATCCGAATTATAAATTTTACTTAATAAAAGAGCTCCTTTGTGAAGCCATTTGCTATCAGCCATCAGTAAAAATAAATAACTTCCGAAAATAGGTATCCGAGGTGGACCTTAAAATGGAAAAAAAAAAATTACTAACACTTTAAATATTTAAACAAATTTAGATTTAGGCTTTCTTACCAGGGGCACATTTTTCAGGTCTCTTAAAAGCATACCGATATGACATATAAAAAAGTATGGAAGTTATAAGAATAACCAGAATTGTCGTTATCGTGATCATTGCTTTGCAAACGATTGAAATCAACTGCGTCTATTTTCAAAACAAAAAGGTACCAGAACCTCTTTTAAGGACCATTTTATTATCAAATTTAAAATAAAACATTGTAGGTATTTATTGATAAGGAGCGGCAGATCTTTATTTTAAACGATTTATAAACATGTAAACATTTATCTTTAAAATGCTATTAAGTGGGCGTTCCGTGTGAAAAATGATTTGTTTACCTGTTTATAGACCCGAATTTGTATTATAATTACCTTCTTGCTGATAATTATTTTTAAAAATTATTTTTGTTTCAATTGATACAATATTACTTTTTAACTGATAACCTTTTTTTTGAGATTATGAAATTAATCTTTCTTGTTATGATATATATAAATTCAGCTAATAATCTTGCGTTTTTAAAGTTGTCACCTTTTTTGTTGTATTTTAAACAAATAAATCATCAAGCTAGTAATAAGTGTCTCGTGTCAAATTAGAAAATTTTAATTATTGTTATTATTGTACAGGGTGTTTCATATGTAATGGTCCAAACGAAATAATGCAGAAAGACCAGCTTTTTTATAGAAAAAATTGAAATTATTAATGTGTGGCAAAATGGCGGGAAAAATAAAATATTAATAATTTTCATACAGTTTAGAAATACCATTAAAGGTAAAATATAGTTTATTAATACAGTATTTGTACTAATTTTCTTTAACATTTGTCAAAAGTTATAAGATAGCATAGGTAACGCTATCTGGGTTCCATCGTTAGCCAAAAATCAGGTGGTGTTATAATAAATCCACTGTTGTTTTTTGACAGATCTGGCGGTGATTCTTTTGGTGAAAGTTTGATATTAAAGTTCTGACAGAGTGAAGCAAACAGGAGAAAAAGCATATTTCTAGCAAATGTTTCACCAGCACACATTCGTTTTCCTACATATGTATATAGAAATAATGGGCCATAATTATTCCAAACTATAAAAAAAAACAACAAATTATTTATACCTGCACCAAAAGGCAAGGAAACATCAGATTTTAAACATAATTTTCCATTTTTGTCTAAAAATCGTTCTGGTCTAAAATTTTCAGGATCAGTCCAAACCCTCGTGTCAGAGTTATATGCATAAAGGCTTGGAATCATAATAGTACCCTAAATAATTTTAAAGCAAATAAATTTATCAAATTTTTGTGGAAAGAAAAACAAATAAAATTACTTTTTGTATTTGGTATCCAAAAAATTCGGTATCTTCCAGGGCTACATGGGGAACATCAGATGGCAACAATGTTTCCATTCGTAGTCCCTCTCGAATAGTTGCTTCAGTGTAGTTAAGCTTGTGACGATCATCTAGACATGGCAGTCTTCCACACCCCACATATTCGTCAATTTCCATTTGAACTTTTTTCAAAACATCCGGTCTTAATAGTATCCATTGAAAAATTAATGATAATTGAGCACTAATTCCAGTGAATGCAGGAATTGAGAAATCAATTAAACTAATCACAAGCTGATCATCTTCAAATGACGATATTAAAAATTTAGTTTTACTGATAACAAAACTTTAAACTTACATAAAAAAGACGCCTGAAGATTTCCCTCCATTTGTTTTTTGTGCATTTGTTCAAAATACACATCAACAAAATTTCTTTCCACACCTTTTTCGTATGTTTTCATATATTTATCAATTAAATTTTTAAAAAATCCATAAATAAATTTATTTGATTCAAAAATTTGTCGATATGAACTCATTTCGGGGAAAAAATAGCGAATCCATGGTATAATACTGAGTAATTTTCCGTAATCATCGTTGTTTCTTTGGGTTGTCAGTCCATTTTTTCCAAGTTCAAACAGACATTTTTGCCCTGCACGTGGAATGCATTCATTGAACATCACATATAATATGCTATTTGCATTCGAAGCAGACAAAATTAAAGGCAGTAAAATTTTTCCATCTCTCACGACTTCTTTTTCATGATCAAATTTGGGACCATTTTTGATTAAATCAATGAGATCTTTGATTTCTTCATTAATAACTAGTTCTAGTTCTTGAAAGCGTCGACCAAATCCATAATCACGTAGGTGGCGAAGAATAAAGCGACGCTGTTCTTTCCAAATGGGCCCGTCTTGGAAGAAAATACCTAAAACAAAAGTTTGAAACATAAAACAAATTTTAAACAGTTAAATGTTTTTGTTAAACAAATCATTTAAGAAAATAATACAAGAATTAAAACATTCGATCTATTAAAAAAAAAAAATATTTCATCTTCGTCTGAAACCAATATTAAAAAAAAGAATACAAAAAATATCACTCATACGCCCGAGTGTCTTTGTTTTTAATTTGTGTGTAACAATGATATTACACTTCATGTCAGCTGAATAAGCACACATTTTAAGGTTTCTATTCTATACTGGTTTTTATTTAACAGAAATAACTTCACTGTTATTATTGATCGGCTAATGTGGATTGCACAATCAAAAGACCCTTAGAGTTCAAAAGTTTCAGATAGGATTGATGTTTTATTTTATTATGTTTTTGTTATTGTTATTGAACTTTAAACAATACCCTTAATACTTAATCATTTATATGGATTATCATATTTAAAAATTAACCATCAGCAGCAATTATAACAAACAAAGTTGTACTGGGGGTTTTTATTTTTGAAAATAATTAAATCAAGTAGTCAAATCTAGGGCAATTTCATCTATTTAATTAGCAAATATTGAAGTATTGGCTTGTTGTAATCTAAATTTATGGCATGCTTCATGATAGTGTTAGATACTCATAAAAAAACTTTGCGACTGTTACTTCCGACGTTTTTTATCAATTATATTTTTGGTACAGATACGACCAAAAATAAATCGGAACTATGGATTAGCAATATTTTTATGCTGATAAAACTAATATCTACCGAATGACTATTTAAGAGATATAATAAAATAATTGCGCTGATAGTTATAATTCACAATAGTGGGTGAAAGTAAATTAATTTTTTCCGAGGGAATCTTTTTCACGTGAAATTCACAATAGGATTCACATGAATAAAATTCTATTCGGAAAAAAATCAAATGTAACAAATTCAGGTGAAATGCAAAAAAATAAATCAACATGTTTTTTTAACTTAAATTTTAGCGACGAACAACATTTGTAATGTATTTATTATAAAAGTTAGTTCTATTTGGGTGAAACTCCCTTCTAAAATTCCGAGCGAAAAAAATTATATCGAGTGAAAAGTTTTCAACGTGAAGATCAATAAAAAATTGTATTTTAAAAACAACTTACCCTTCTTATTATGATTAGGATCCCTCATACGAATAACAAACAAGTCCGTTCTACCATCATAAGCACTATTGTTAAGTATTTCTTTTACTCCTTCAGGACAATGAACAACATAAGCTAAGTTGTTCCCGATATATAAGCTTATTACATCCGAATTATAAATTTTACTTAATAAAAGTGCTCCTTTGTGAAGCCACTTTCCACCAGCCATCATTAAAAATAAATAACTTCCAAAAATAGGTATCCAAGGTGGACCTTCAAAAAAAGAAAAATAAGTCTCCAAATATTTGAACAAATTCTAAAAAACACTGATTCAGAATTTAAGATTTTTACCAGGAGGACATTTTGCAGGTCTTTTGAAAGAGTATCGATATGATATACACAAAAATATGAAAGCTATAATGGTAACAAGAAATGTCGTTACCGTCAACATTGCTTTTCAAATAATAGAAACTAACTGCTCCTATTTCCAATGGAAGAGGTACATTTTAAGGATCATTTTATCATCAAAATGAAGATAATACATTTATTGATTTGCTAATGTTGGTCTATATTTTTGGCTATTGCAGAACAAAATATGAAATATCGTAAAGGTGAAGGAGTCATATGCCAATACATAAAATTAATTAAATGCCTTTTTGCTGATAACTTTGTGGCAAATAATATTATTTTTATTCAATTTTAATACTTATCTAATCCATATTCTGAGTTTTATATTCAGTTGTGTTTAAGCCAAGAGTTTTCAAATCCAATTGATCAATACAATGATTTACGGTAGAAAATTTAATTAATTTTATATTTTACCATTCAATCTATTTACCTTTTTACACGCAGATTTTTTATTGTTTTGTGTTAATATTAAAGCATATGGTTAAGATGAAAATGGCAGTTTTCGACTCGAAGAAGCACCCCTGGTCTGTTAAATTTAGATCTTAGAGGATATAATATATGGAATGCTTGTGCTGTTCCGTGAAGCTTTTATAGAGGGCTCTAGTTTCTTTAAGTTTTTCGATGAGTGCATGCCTCCATTTTATTTTCATTTGATGGCTGTCATCAACAAGCGTGTTTATTTAACGAAGGCAGCGACCCCTATCCATGCATATGGTGTTACAATGTATTAGGTACAGGAACAAGCACTCCATATAATATATCCTCTAAGATTTAGATACAAACATTTGCATTGACCTTGATCTTTTCTTCTTCTGTTTTTAGACTGACCATGTGACCATTTTTATTTATGATCGTCACTGAGGCAGAGGCTGGTAGTACCAGCCCTATTCTGCTATTCGATTCACGTGAATCGAAAATTTCCTCCCTTTGTCAAATCAAAGTGGCTCTGAAAAAACTGCAAATTTCTAAAACAAAGCATTGTTTCAGTCTTTTTAAGAAATTCTTAAGAAAAAAGAAAGTTGTTTAAGTTTAATTTTAACCCCCATTTAAACGCTTCTTATTTTAGACTTTCACGTGAATCGAATAGCAGAATAGGTCCGTAATGTCTTCAATTTGACTGCTTTACCTGAAGAACTGTGGAATTAGGAAAATAATTTATTAATAAAAAAAAATCTTATTCAATTTTTTAAACTTTGTTTTTATACATTCCATTTATATTTTCTTTTTATTAACATACCAAAAAATTTTGAATAGGTACAATGTTCATACATATATACATTATGTACATGTGTATAAATTATTTGTAAGGAACTGGTTTAAGGACTAAAAAAAATTAAAAAATTCTTTTTTACACAAGAAATTGTATGTCATACTTCGTTTGGAGTTCAAAACTAATTAAAGAGATGTTTTTTTGGAATTTTAAAAATAAATTTTATATTATTTTCAATTTTAATTCAATTTCTTATAAAATAAAATTAAAAATATTCTTGTTTTTAAATTTTTTTAAAAATTTTAGTACTTTTAACATAAAAACCATGTAAGACTTAGACTAGTCTAATAAAAACAAAAATAAATACAAAAATTATTATTTCTTGACAAAATAAATTGCACGACTGGGGTCGCACGTACTTGCTCTTATGCTTAAAGTAACTATAATGTTAAAGCTTTTTATTCAAGAAATTTAAAATTTGATATTTTGAAGAAATTTCATAAGTAGTATAAAAAAATTAAATCTGTTTTTATAATTAATTAAACTCCATTTTAAATTATCTTAAAAAAAAAAACAAATATGCCATTTTATTTCTTGTATAAAAAGGTATTTTTAGAAAAAAAATTTCGAAAATTGTAGGAGCCGTTTTTTAAAAAAATAATTTTTTATGTATAAAAATTTTTTAACATTTTTCAAAAAAAAGTTGGTATGCCATTTTGAAGAAATAATTAATTTACATATAAAAACTAAATTTCAAAATTTTTCATTGATCCGTTTTCAAAAAATTGATTTTTCAAAAAAAAATTTTGAAATATTTTTTAAAAATCCAAAAATGGGTTTTTTGAAAATTTTCTAAATTCTTAATATTATCTTTACTTACACACGTTTGTATAAAAATTTTCATTTAAATCGGGTTAATGTTGTACGAGATATTCAGAAACGAAAAAACCCGTTCTATGACAGGTACCATTAATAACTGTACAAAAAATATTTTTTTTATTTTAAAAGTTGGCTCTTATGTGTAGTACTACACACAAAAATTTAAATCAAAATCGTTAGAGCCGTTTTTGAAAAAAATTAACTTTTCTATTTCCGTTATATGGCAAGTACCGTTAGTTTTGGTCATAAAAAAAAAATTTCAATTTCCCCTCTAGGGAATCACCAAAAACTGCTAACTACCAAGTTTGAAGAAAATCACTTCACTCGTTTAGGCTGCAGCTCCAGATAGAGACAGACACACAGACAGACAGACAGACAGACAGACAGACAGAATTGCCGGACCCACTTTTTTGGCATTCGCCATCATCGTAATGTCATGTAAAATTGTTATCTCGAGTTCGATTTTTTTTACGAATCCTAAACTTGCCCTATAGTACCTATATCGCAAGTAAAAATCAATTAAAAGTAAAAATATTTTGCATCAAAGAAAAAAGTTATTGTAAATAAAATACGTTCTGCATTGTTAAACAAATTTAACTCAAAATGTGAGCATTAATTTTTTTATTTAATTTAATATTAGTTGAAATAGCTATTATGTTTGGTCAAATGGTCAAAATTGTAAGAAACTCAATGAAACATTACAGACAGAAAGGTACACTTCTTATACTTATTTTATTTTCAACGATTAACGTTTTCGGGAATAACAATACCATCTTCAGATTGTATAGCAAAAATTAAAAATGATAAGAAGTGTACCTTTCTGTCATTAATATTGAAACTCATACAGTTCCTGAACGTATTTTGTACGTAAAAATAAAATTAATATGCACACATTTTGCACTGATTTTGTTTTTTCAATGCAGACAATTTTTACTTGCGATATAGGTAATAGGTACTATATATCAAGTTATGCATTCGTACAATAAAAAAAAGTTGAGATAGCATTTTTCCATGACATTACGATGGTAGAGAATGCCAAAAACGGATGGACCGATTAATGTCAAACTTGGTATGTAGCGTTACTTGGAGACTCTCCAGAGGGGTTTTGGGAATTAATTTTTTTGGACCAAAAATAACGATACCTGTCATATAAAAATTTCGGAAAAGTTTAATTTCTCGAAAATGGCTCCAACGATTTTGTAAAAAAAATTCAAATGTAAGTTTTAACACAAGGTCGATCTTAAAATGAAAAAAGTTTTTTTTGAAAATCATTATTAACGGTACCTGCCATAGAACCATTTTTTTCAAATCCGATTATCTCCGATACTGCTTACTCGATTTCAACGAAACTTTTTGTGAAGAAGCATTTATATAATATAAATATAAAACAAAAGTAAAATTTCCAAAAAAAATTTTTTTTGAAAAATCAAATTTTTGAAAACGGGACATTGATTTTTTTTGAAATTTTGTTTTCAGACGTTGATTAAGGATTTCTACAAAATGGCATACCAATTTTATTTTAAAACTTTTTTTCAAAAACGGCTCTAACGATTTTGAAATTTTTTTTTCTAAAAATGCATCTTAATATATCAACCAAAACTGCATACTTGTTTTGGAGGGCAATTTGATTTCAGATTTTATTTTATTAAAAAAAAAACCAATTTTATTTTTTTTATTACCTACATATATAGAATGTACCTACATTTCCAAATTTCTATATAAAAAGTCTTAAAAATTTAAGCAACTTTAACTCTAAGAGCAAGTTCGTGCGACCTAGTCCTGTATTTTATTTTATTTGCAATAACTCTTTTTTTACTGCAAAATATTATTTTTTTCAATAAACTTTTTTAATGGATTTTTTTTTCCAATAAATATGTATTTCGTTTTTGTTTTCATTTTTAGGTAATGGAATGCATTAAAAAGAAAATGATTGCTTTACAGACCTGTGCGAGGTGCGACCTAGTCGTGCATTATATTTATTTTTCTTTGTTTTAATTATTCGCATTGCTCTATAAAACAATAAAACTTTAGTCCTAATAACAAAAAGGTTATTTTTTTAATAAAAATTACTATATAGGAATTCTGTCTAACTCCTGTACTATTGCCACTTGTGTTCAAGTCGTGTTTCGAATCATAACCTTTCCTTGTGATAGGTAGGAATACAATACACATCTACTCATATTGAAAGTAAAATACTGTAACGATGAATTACTGAACTACTTTTAAGATAAAAGTCTGAACACACTACCTACTCCTGCAAAGGTAGAAATGTGAACGGACCTTTAGTAATTAAGAAAAATATCTCATTGAACACATCTAAAAATATCCCACTGAACACATCTAAAAATATCTCACTGAACACATCTCAAAATATCCCACACTGAACACATCTCAAAATATCCCCACTAGACTGGAAGTATGAAGTGCCCTTCCTGGAAAGGAAGTTTCGAGAGACAGGGACGAGAGCCTTCGAGGACGTTCTCGAGTCTCGAGATTCCGGTATAAAAGGCAGCGTAGACACCGACCGGAGACAGTTTAATCTTGAAAGTGAAAGAGTACAGTACAAAGTGAAATAAAGTGTTGCGAATTGTTAGTAGTAAATAAAGTGATTTAAAAGTGTGTTTGTTTGAGCGAATAATAAAAGTAAATTGAGTTGAAATAAAGTGTGTTCTTATTTGAACGGAAATATAAGTGGAAATTAAATAAGTTTTATTGTGAACCCGGAATAAAACATTACATTGGTGTCAGAAAAGTGGAATAAAACTTATTTATTTGTGCGAATCAGATAATTTCGCGAATAAAATAAAAAGTGCGCGAGTGAACAACAGAGTGTTCTCGAACAAATGGAAAAACAACGTACCGAGCAAAAGAGTGAACAACAGAATCTTCTCGAAAAATTAGATGAACAGAAAAACATCATCCAAGGTAAGCTTGACGCGATCGAGAACAAGTTCGTTGCTATTGATGCTTCCATCAAATGCGTTGAAAAGCAATCTCAAGAAAAGTTCGAGAAAGTTGAAGAAAAACTCGAGAAAGTAGAAGGAAAGTTCGAGAAAGTGGATGACAAGTTTGAAAAAATGGAAGTTAAAATGCAAAGTATTACTGAGGAACTTGACAAGGTTCGGAAAATTAAGATTCGAGAAAGTTCTGGTGAGTACCCAAAGAAGAAGGAAATGCATCCACCAACATTTGATGGACAAAGTTCTTGGTCGATCTACAAGAAACAGTTTGAGGCAGCTGCAACAACAAATGGCTGGGATGACGAAGACAAATGTATAGCGCTGACTCTTGCTCTTAGAGGTCCTGCTGCTGAGTTGTTACAAACGTTACCACCAGAAAAGAATGGTAACTTTAACGCTCTTGTCCAGGTCATTGAAAAACGCTTTGGAGATGGCCATATGCAGGAAGTCTTCCGCGTCCAACTCAATACAAGAGTCCAGAAAAGAGGAGAAACTCTGCAACAACTTCAAGCAGATATTGAAAGGTTGGCTCATCTGGCATATCCGACAGCAGGAGACGACATTATCAATCAGTTTGCGACAGAAGCCTTTGTACGTGCTGTATCTGATATAAATCTTCAGCGAGCAATTCGAACAGCTGGAAAACGTTCCCTTCCTGAAGCATTAGCGTTTGCACTGACTATGGAAGCAGCAGAACAGGCTTCTCAAGGCGTTCATCGGGTAAGAGAAGTTGCAGTGGAGGAATGCTCTTGTCAAAAACTCGCGTTCCAAAGAAACCAGCGAGACGGAGCTGTTCGATGCTGGAACTGTAACAAGACAGGACATCTCCAGCGGCAGTGCAGATTGCCACCAAGAAGAACTGCTTGCGAACACTGTGGAAACAGGAATATTGCCCAACAACAGGTAAGCGATACAACTAACACTCATGCTCATCTTGTTTCCCATTCGGGAAACGAGTAAGGACCAACTTCGAGGGGCAGAAGCTGGTTTCTGGTATCGATGGCCCCAGAACCACAATTCAAGTCTCACAGAGTAAACGAGACAACAAAAGTCTGACAGTGGAGGCGACCATAAACAACAAACAACACGTGGCTACAATTGACACCGGTGCCACCGCCTCTATTGTACGAAGAGACTTGGTGAAGATGACATGGCTACATAACACCAACAGCTACCGTCTGAAGACAGCCACAGGAGAAGCAGCAAGGGTGTACGGTGAAGTTCGTCTTACGATCCGTATGGCAGAACTAGAGTTTTCGCATGTGTTTTTGGTGGCAGATATATGTGACGAGTGCATCATTGGAATCGACTTCATGAAGGACCATGAAATCATTTTGGGTATAGGTAATCAAGTCCTGAAATACAGAAATGTGGAGATCCCAATGGTCTATGGCAACGAAAATTCAACAACAATTAGAACTGTCATCAAAGAAGACATGTGCCTGCCTCCTTCTTCAGAAGTTTTTGTGTGGACGAAACTAAAGGGGAATATTGGAAGCCATCGATACCTCATGGTTGAGCCAGAAGTTAAACAAAGTTCCCAAAACATCATCATCGGGAAGACTCTTGTGGCACCAAAGAACAACATGGTACCTGTACGCATACTTAACATCAAACCGTACCCAATCAAGCTTAAGAAAGGAGAAGTTGTTGGGCAATGTGAATCTGTGGCCGCAATAACTAAGATCAACGAGGTGGATACACAGATGACTATGAACTCGGAGAAACTAAAGAAACAAATTCTCAAATCAGACAACTTGAGTCAACATCAGCTTAATGTTGCGGGAAGTCTTCTTCACGAATATGCTGATATTTTCTCTTCACCGAGCGGGCAATACGGCCGGACACAACTGGTGCAGCATAGAATCGATACAGGAGATGCTAGGCCGATTCGTCAACCAGCAAGACGTCTCCCGTTGGCCAAACAAGGTGAAGTTGAAGAAATGATAACAACAATGAAGAAAGACGGGCTAATCGAAAATTCCAAAAGCCCTTGGGCATCACCGGTAGTTCTCGTCAAAAAGAAGGATGGAAGCACTCGATTTTGTGTCGACTACCGCAGGCTGAATGATGTGACGAAGAAAGACAGCTACCCACTGCCAAGAATCAGCGATACTCTAGATGCAATGGAAGGAGCACAATGGTTTTCGACTTTGGATTTGAAGAGTGGCTACTGGCAGGTAGAAATCCATCCAGAAGATCGGGAGAAGACGGCTTTCTCCACAGGAAATGGTCTGTGGCAGTTTAATGTCATGCCGTTTGGGCTATGCAATGCCCCAGCTACTTTTGAGCGCTTAATGGAGTGCGTTTTAAATGGATTAACCTGGAAATCTTGCCTAGTCTATTTGGATGATGTCATCGTTTACGGGAAAACATTTGATGACCATTGTGAAAACCTAAAGGCTGTATTCCAAAGGCTACGAGAAGCACATCTTAAGTTGAATCCAAAGAAATGTGCACTTTTCAAGACCGAGGTTAAATATTTGGGGCATATCATCTCATCCCAAGGAGTGAAGACTGATCCTGAAAAGGTTGACACTGTGAAGAACTGGCCAAGTGGCCAACCCCTCAGGACAAGCATCAACTTCGGAGTTTCCTCGGTCTGGCAACGTACTATCGACGATTTGTGAAGGATTTTGCGAGAATCGCCAAAAGCTTGCACCAACTTACGGAGAAGGGTAAACCCTTTAAATGGTCAGGTGAGTGTGAGAAAAGCTTTCAGGAACTGAAGCTGCGGTTATGTGAAGCTCCTGTGCTGGCCTATCCGACTCCAGGCAAACAATTCATCATTGACGCAGATGCAAGTAATGTTGGAGTTGGTGCTGTTTTATCGCAAGTTCATGACGGAGAAGAAAAGGTCGTTGCCTATTTCAGCAAGGTACTCTCGAAACAAGAAAGAAACTATTGCGTGACCAGAAGGGAACTTCTAGCTCTGGTATTGGCAACAAAGCACTTCCATAAGTACATCTATGGACAGAAGTTCCTTCTTCGCACAGATCATGGTGCACTAAATTGGCTTTTGAACTTCAAAAATCCAGAGGGTCAAGTAGCAAGATGGATCGAGATACTTCAGACGTATCAATGTCAGATTCAACATCGAAGAGGAAAACTGCATTCAAATGCAGACGCATTATCTCGACGCCCGTGCAAGCAAGACTGCAAACATTGCACACGACTAGAAGAAAAGGAAGTTGTCGCTGTTAGAAGAACGAGAGCTGATCCCATTTGCGGCTGGAGTAATGAAGAACTCAGAATGGCCCAACAGGAAGATTCGGACATCGAACCCATCCTTGCATGGAAGGAACATCAAGAGAAACCAGAATGGGCCGACATCTCCGACCGAAGCCCCACTCTAAAAGCATATTGGGCACAATGGGACTCACTTCATGTGCAAGAAGGGCTACTCAGGCGTAAGTGGGAATCCGCAGATGGTAAATCCTATGTAATGCAGCTAGTCGTACCTCAGTCAAAGGTAAATGATGTTCTCCGAGAGATGCACGGTGGAACTTCTGGAGGCCATTTAGGCATCAACAAGACGCTGGAAAAGCTACGACAGCAATTCTACTGGTTACGTATGAGAGAAGACGTTGAAAAGTGGTGCCGAAAATGTGATACTTGTGCCGCTAGCAAAGGACCAGCTAGAAAAATCCAAAGCAAGATGCAGCAGTACAATGTGGGTGCACCTTTTGAGAGAATTGCAATAGACGTAGCAGGTCCTTTTCCCGAAACCAACAACGGAAATCGATACATCCTTGTAGTGATGGACTACTTCAGCAAATGGCCTGAGGCATTTGCCATTCCAAACCAGGAAACCAAAACAGTTGTGGATAAGATTGTCTTTCATTGGGTGAGCAGGTTCGGAGTACCCATGGAACTTCATTCCGACCAAGGAAGGAACTTCGAATCTAAGATTTTTCAAGAGGTTTGCTCACTCCTTGGCATCAAGAAGACGCGAACAACACCGCTTCATCCACAATCTGATGGGATGGTTGAGCGATTTAACAGGACACTTAAGGAACACCTGTCAAAAGTAGTCAATGATAATCAACGAGACTGGGACCGACATATTCCATTATTCTTGATGGCTTATAGAAGTGCAACACATAGTTCTACTGGACATACACCATCGGAAGTCCTATTTGGCTCAACAATACGTCTGCCAAGTGAGATAAAATTTGGAAGTGTTCCAAACGAGCCACATGAAATGGATGAGTACGTAGATAACCTGAAAGGAACACTGGCTGACATTCACCAACGGACAAGGACAAATATAAAAGCGTCTAGTGACAGGATGAAAACAAGATATGACGCACGAGCGACAGCAACAGGGTTTCAAGCAGGAGAACTTGTGTGGTTTTACAATCCCCACCGACAAAAGGGGCTATCACCGAAGCTACAACAAAACTGGGAAGGCCCTTACACAGTAATAACCAGAATTAACGACGTGGTTTACCGTATACAAAGAGGGGTAAGAGGCAAACTTAAGGTAGTTCATTGTGACCGTTTACATCGTTATAATGGTGATAGAAGCAATGGAGTTGTTCGGGACGAACAATCCTAAGAGGGGGGCAATGTAACGATGAATTACTGAACTACTTTTAAGATAAAAGTCTGAACACACTACCTACTCCTGCAAAGGTAGAAATGTGAACGGACCTTTAGTAATTAAGAAAAATATCTCATTGAACACATCTAAAAATATCCCACTGAACACATCTAAAAATATCTCACTGAACACATCTCAAAATATCCCACACTGAACACATCTCAAAATATCCCCACTAGACTGGAAGTATGAAGTGCCCTTCCTGGAAAGGAAGTTTCGAGAGACAGGGACGAGAGCCTTCGAGGACGTTCTCGAGTCTCGAGATTCCGGTATAAAAGGCAGCGTAGACACCGACCGGAGACAGTTTAATCTTGAAAGTGAAAGAGTACAGTACAAAGTGAAATAAAGTGTTGCGAATTGTTAGTAGTAAATAAAGTGATTTAAAAGTGTGTTTGTTTGAGCGAATAATAAAAGTAAATTGAGTTGAAATAAAGTGTGTTCTTATTTGAACGGAAATATAAGTGGAAATTAAATAAGTTTTATTGTGAACCCGGAATAAAACATTACAATACATAATAATTTTAAAGTTTACAAAGAACGGGGGATTATTTCAAATTTAAGAGAGAATACAAGAGAGACTACGAAGAAATTAAAATAAAACTAGGTTTTGAGTTCAATGTGAGTTTATTGTAAATTATATGTATTTTACAAATCTCATAATGTAAAATATGTGGGTATTTGCCTACATGGTTAAAAATATAAAAACAAAAATTTAACTTTGTTTTGTTACACTTCATTAAAAAAAAAAATATTTGTTGTTTTTTTTTTTGCATGATTACTAAATCTAATTTATATAATTAGCAATTCTGATTTTATTTTATTCAAATAGGGCAAATTTTATTTGTAAATTGTGACTTTCACTATAAAGCTATTATTATTAAAGATATGTATCAACATGCTTAAAAAGACTAGAACTCTTTGGCTATAATTTGAAGCTAATACATTCTTAACCTTTCAAATTCTATTAACATAAACGATACTTACCTAATTAAAACAAAAATACATGGACTCTACTGTTAAACCACACAAAACAAAGCCTTTCGACTTGCGAGTAGCATTAATGAATTAAAAGTGGGAACGCTGGCAATTAAGCTTTAATCTAGCATAACTGCATGAAAAAAAAGTTCTCCATATCTTTAATAGCCGTTATAATTTCTTGCCGCTAGATTTTTCTATGATCAGTTAAATTTTTTTATTCAAGTCAAAGTCGGTTAGGAATAAAGAACACTCATGCTTTAATCTAATCGCAAGAAATATATTTTTAATTAATCAACTTTTATTCATACGTTTAAAAAAATTACGCTCCATTATGGAGTCCAGTGCTTTGTCTTTATTATATTTTGCTGTAATTGTGTCTCAGTTTTCGTATTTCATTTCTCCTTATTCTCTTTCTGGTTATCGATCAGTTGAAGAAACTCATCAAGACAATGACAATGGTGGGAATCATAAATCATCACCCATGTTGTCTACCGAATGTGATCCCTGTCCCGTAGGGATCGATTGTGTACCACAAATTCAATGTCCAGCTCATGTTCTTATGGAAAATCATGAAAAACCACAAATTTGTGATTTGTCGGGTGGGAAATTTGGATTTTGTTGTGTAACGGGACAAAACCATACAATGCAAAAGGAAGCCAAACTACGTTTTCTTGGTTTTCCTACTTTGACCGAGGACATTCTAGAGAAAGCTCGTGCAAAATTCGCTAAATTAATGCAAAATGCAGTCGGTACAGCTGTGCAAAGAGGTCATCCAGACTTTTTGCATAACATCGTCTTCCATTCGAATCCACAGGAAGATATTGAAGGTTTTCACATTTCTGCATCAGCCATGCAAGAAGTTATTACGTCACAGATATTCCGTGAAATCGAACATATTCCAGTTGAAGACTTTGAAACTAATAACATCGACGTGGATTTTGGCTCGTCACCAATGAGTCAGCATTGCTCGGAACCACCAGTTTGCCATAATATCCATTCAAAGTATAGAACTTTAGATGGAACTTGTAATAATCCCATTCCACATCGATCAATGTGGGGAGCTGCTGGACAGCCAATGGAAAGATTATTACCACCTGCCTATGAGGACGGTGTTTGGCTACCACGAACACGAGGTGTCGATGGTTCACCTTTAATGGGAACTCGGGAAATTTCACGAACTTTACTCTTGGACACAAATAGACCTCATCCGAAGCATAATCTTTTGGTAATGCAATTCGGTCAATTTCTAGCTCATGACGTCACTCAGTCAGCTTCTGTTCGTTTGGAAAATGGTGAAGCTATTGAGTGCTGTAGTCCAGATGGTTCTGGGGCATTGCCACCACATCAGAGTCATTTTGCTTGCATGCCAATTCCAGTAGAGCCACATGATGAATTCTATTCCCATTTCAATCAGCGTTGTATAAATTTCGTTCGTCTATCACTCGCTCCAAATTCTCATTGTAAAATGGGCTATGCAAAGCAGAGGAGTAAGGTGACTCATTTCGTAGATGGATCTCCAGTGTATGGTTCGAATATACCATCGGCAAAGGTTTTGCGCACATTTCGAGGTGGAAAACTTCGTATGTTTGATGATTTTGGAAGAGATTTGCTTCCTTTGACCAAAGAAAAGGAGGCATGTGCTAGCAATGAGCATGGAAACGTTTGTTTTAAATCAGGTAAATGTGCCTTTTCTCTAGAATCCGTTTGAATTCTTCTAACAACTTTCATTTCCAGGTGATGGAAGGACTAATCAAATAATTTCCTTGGTGGCCATACACATTTTGTTTGCCAGAGAACACAATCGCCTTGCAGATGCCTTAGCCCAATTGAATCCTAAGCTTAACGATGAAGCAATCTATCAGGAAGCTCGTAGAATAGTGATTGCAGAAATACAACATATTGTCTACAATGAATATCTGCCAATTGTGGTTGGTCCTAAGCAAATGCAACGTTTTCGTATAGCCACCACACATCAAGGCTTTGCAACTGGCTACAGCCCGGAAGTGAATCCAGCGGTAACTAATGAATTCACAGGAGCAGCGTTCCGATTTGGTCATTCCACAGTTGATGGAAAGTTTCATGTGCACTCGGATAATGGTGTCGATGAGATAATTGATATTCCAGATGTTATGTTTAATCCAGCCCGTTTGCGTAAAAGATCGTTCTTAGATGGAATTATCAATACAATGTTGGAACAACCTATGCAAAAAGTAGATGGATCTATTACACATGGTCTTAGCCGATTTCTGTTTCGTGGAGCAAATCCATTCGGTTTGGACTTGGCTGCTTTGAATATTCAACGCGGACGAGATCATGCTCTAAGAAGTTACAACAGTTACCTTCATGTGAGTGGACAAAGGACCATTCATAGTTTCAGTCAATTTCCATCAGATGTTGCTCGAAAACTATCTCAGGTTTATCGTCATCCTGATGATATCGATTTATGGGTTGGTGGTCTATTAGAACCACATGCCCATGAAGCTTTAGTTGGATCTACATTCAGTGATATAATTGCAGATCAATTTTCCAGATTGAAACATGGTGATCGTTATTTTTATGAATACGATTCACATATAAATCCTGGAGCATTTACCGCGGCTCAACTTAATGAAATTCGAAAATCATCATTTGCTCGAATTATATGTGATAATGCCGATCATATTGGAGTATTTGAAGTGTCGCGGGCTGCATTTGTAAGGCCAGATTTTACTGGTAATCATAAAATTCCATGCAATAGCAATGGGATTCCTAGTATGGATTTAAATGCATGGAGATTTTAGTCTACTTGTTTATATATATGTGTATTTTATTGTATAATGTGTTTTTTTAATAGTCATGGCTAAGAAAATAAAGTTAAAATTCGTATTATAAAATTAAAAAAAGAACTGTTATTGTTTTTTTCTTAACTAAAGATTGATGGTAAGTTATCAATCAACTTCATATGAATATTAAGTTTAGGATTTCAGACCAAGAAGAATGAAATTCGAAGTCAGTCGAATCAACACTTTCAGCATAAATTGGGACAAAGAAGCACTTCAAAAATGGTAGTGTTATGTTTTATGTAGGTCAAAAACTAGTAGATGTGTGGGTTATTTTGGCCGATACCAATATCGTAGGTGCAATATATAGACTCATTTAAAGATTTAGTTACATTTTTATTTAAGGGATACATTTCAATCTCTTGAATTTAAATACGTTTGGAAGAAATCTGCTGGTTTTTTTAATAATTGCTATAACTGCCCTCTATAAATAGTTGGCAGAAAGAACTTAAAACGATTGCATTTTGTTGCACCCCACCCGGGATCGCACTTTGAAGGCTTGTTCTCACAAACCTCAATCTTAAAAATAGTATTTAATGCATTTAGGTTCTGTTTTTGAAGGACCACTCGATTATTTAAATTCATTTTCGTTAATTCAAGAGCTTTTAACTTTTTTTAACAATGTTGCTTAAATAGTTTTGATATTTGATACATTGTTATGTCAATGATATGTATCTCAGAATTGTCGTTTATTTTAAAATAAACTGAAAGCCTTTTTTTCATTTATAACGACTCATTTAACAGAAGATTTTTTTGTTGTATTAAGGTATTAACTTTTTTTTCTAACTAGTTTCCATTAAATGAATGGTTGGAATCCGAAAGTATAAGAACTAGAACATCTAATTTTTTCTCAATAGATGTTATTGATAATACATAAATTATTATTTTTAGTCGGCGATAATCTTACTGTTTAGCTAACCGGGTCACTATGGCGTATATATAACTTGTTTTAATTGAAAAATCCAATGACAAATTATAAATCAGGCTAGTTGTCCTTTGTTGGCCAATCTCTGTACTTTGAGAACAATGAGAGCTATAATGGTTTACTGCTTTTCACATATTTTTTGAAAGGATTATTCTAATGATATTCCGTATTATAATGTAAGTAGTTGTTCCCTGAAAAATATATTTTCATATAACAAATATTATATACTGCTTTACAAAAAACTCTCACTGCCTCAAATGGTTTCAATATTGGTCATGCGAAGTTTTAGATATGGGATGCAGCAGTAAATGACGTAGATTTTCGTGACAAAACAAAAATATAATGTTTATATGTAATAAAATTGTTTCATTTCTTCTCTATTTTGTGTGTTATTATTTTGAAAATTTGCTATTAATTTCTTGCAATTTCAAAGTACTCAAATTTTATCAAAATCAATATTTTCGAAATAAAAATATTCGAAAAAACTAAATTATTAGGCTACCCGGCCTAACCTCTATAATTTTCGATATTGTCGTTTTATTTTTTAAAATTAAGATATTTTTTTGTGCACGAAAATCTTAAGGATTGTTTTAAAAGTGAATTGTTTTCCTAGATTTTGGTTGTTCGAGATTTTAGCAGTTCTAGATTTAATGTATTCGATGTTTTGGTTTTCGAGATTTATGGTATTCGAGATTTTGACTTCGATAAACTGTCTTTCAAGATTTTGCTGTCAAGATTTTGGATTTCGAGACCCTTGTTTGTTATTTCAGTGTTTCGAGAAAAACAAAAAATTCAGTTTTAATGCAATTTATTTTTTATAATTGGCATTACGTGTGTAAAGTTTAATCAAAATCGAGAATATTGCAATACCACGAAAAAAACAGTGCAATTGAGTACAGAAGTTAATAACGGTGCACTTGTAGACAACTTGGAGCAGTGTCAAAAGAACATCTCTAAAAAAGAGAGAAGCATTTGAAGAATTTTGTTATAATGTAAACAAAAAGCATGCAAATATGAATGTCCAATGATTAATTTATTTAAAGACATTTATCAATAAAAAAGCAATTGATTCTTGAGTATGCTTACCGTTTGTTATTCCAATCTCAGAGGTGCAATTTTCTTCTTTACCACAACTCTCCCACTTTACTGCTGAACCTTAAGTCTCTACATGTTGGTTTCGCGTTTTTACCTTAGGTATTACTCCTTAATTTAAACTCAATGTTTTTCAAAGGGTTTTAAGGTCTCCATCTTCTCAGATGTTCCTGCTTCTGATATCATGTAAATTTTCTTCATTTTAAGGAATCCGGTGGTGCAATAGTTTAAGCCATAATGAAGTTATGACTTCAGGCAAATTATTCATCAGTAAGAGGCATAAATACTGTTCAATGTGCAAATACCTTCGAATACCTTTATCTCAGCTATATAAACCGACATAAACTTGATTTACAAGCCCTCTAAAAATTCATTCAATTCAACTAATTGTCACTTTACTTGGAAACTAGTATTTTAAATAAAAAGATATTTAGTTTTTCTTTTTGTTTTGATTTTTTTTTTTTTTTTAATAAAGAAATAAGTTAATCCAAAAAGTTCTTCGAAATCGGATTGACTTACAAAAAAATTGCAATTCGCTTTTTTGTTTCATATTATTTTTTTCCTAAGAACGTTTAAAAACTAAAAAAAAAAAATGCATTAACCATAGTTTAGTTGCTGCTCTTCTGAAATTCTCCACAAAATGCTTGTTGTTTTTATCTGTTTTCTCTTTTACTTAAAGTTAAGCAAGGCTGGAAATGTTGTGACTTATTTATTCTCGATGGAGAAGAACAAATATCGCCAGAATGGAGAGAATTGCCCACTGAAAATGAACAAAAACCCAAAATAAGTTTCAAATTGAAAATAAATAAAATAAAACCGTTTTTACCTTAACTTTAGGATATTCATTCATAAATATTGTAATGATGCCAACGTAAGGAAGGAAACCTCTAGCTCGCCCAACAATGTCCTTTTTCGTAAGCCAAAGCTGTCCTGGTGCATAAAGTCCTCTATCATCGACGTTATTATTGTCACCTTTGGTTAAGAATTTAACTGATCCATCGCTCCTAAAAGATATTAATATTAACAAGAATTCTCAGAGTTAACCAGGTCTTATAGTGGAGTAACTTAAGCAAATTATAAGGGAACCCGGCCGAATAGCTCTGATTTTGATGATCTTTTTTTTCAAACGTCGGTAATTAAAAATTTAAAGTCTATAGGTTAAAAATTGCAGATGTTGCCGTAACAAAACCATTTTTTTTTTTTTTTTTGCTTAAATTTCATAAAATAAATGATACCAAAAGGTTTCTTAGGTAATTTAAGAAAAAAAAAATATAGGTATGGGAGTAAAAGGTGAGATAAAGATAAATGCAATTTTCTTACAAACTGACTTCAAACACAAAAAAATATTTTGAACACAACGGCAACACCTACAATATTTTCATACACGTTTTAAAAAAGCCAGAATTTCTTTATATTTAAATATTGAACTTAAAAAAAAAACAAGTTAATTTTTATTTTCAAAACTTCTATTAAAAAAAGTTCTTCGAAAATGAAATACTTTTTAATTTTTTCATAAACTGTAATACATATTGACATTTCCTTTTATAATTTCAAATCATAATACCTAAATGTGGCCAAACAAATTTGAAAAATAAATGCATTTTATATTACAAAAAAGTTTTAAAAAGGACATGAGATTATTAAATGCCGTATTTCCAATTTCCAACATGGTTTCATAAGTGGTCGATCAACAACCACAAATTTGGCTTGTTTTTCACATCATTGCTTCAACGCAGTGGAAAAACGATCTCAAATGGACGTGGTTTATACTGATCTTGTCAAAGCTTTTAGTAAGGCCAATCACGTTATTTTAATAAAAAAAAATAAAAACTATATGTATGATTTTGATGGCAGCCTGCTAAGCTGGATCAGATCCTATCTTACGGGTAGGAAACAAATTGTAAAGATTGGTGACATGGAATCTGGACCGATTTCGGTTCACTCTGATGTTCCTGAAGGAAGTCATATGGGTCTCCTCTTGTTCGTTTTATTAATTAATTATTTTCTATCAGTTTTATCAACAACTGAATGTTTAATTTTTGCTGATGATATCAAAATTTTTAAAATAATAAAAAACTATAATGGTTGTGTTGCATTTCAGCAAGACATAATTAATTTTGAAGTTTGGTGCGAAAAATATGACCTTGACCTTAATTTGTCTAAGTGTTCAGTAATATCTTACAATCACTTATTAAACGCTATAATTTTTGATTATTTTCTTAAAGATTACAAATTGTTAAGAGTACACCAGGTTAAAGACCTAGGCGTAGTTTTTGATAAGCTCAACTTTAATTCACACGTTTCTTACATTGTTTCAAAAGCCAATTCAATATTAGGTTTCCTTAAACGGAATTCTACTGATTTTAAGGATCCGTACACATTAAAAGCCATTTCGCGACCTCAGAACAACAAGGTTCTAACCGACAATTTTGAAAAAAATGAGTTATATATCAAATCTAGGTAAAATCGTGGTGCTCTTTCGATTCCCGCTATCTATTTTGCTCTATCTCTTTCCGTTTCGAAGATAAGCTGGGCTACAGAGTTCTATCTGCACAATTTTCATTTGAGATTTAAACAATAAGGTTCTAACTTCCACTTAGAACTTTGTTTCACAAAATATCCAGAGATACAGAGTTCTATCTGCCTCTTTTTTGATTTGATTTGAGAGCAATAGGGTTCTAACTTCAAACAACGTTGCAGTTAGAACTTTGTTACATGTTTAGACGAAAAAATTGAATGCTGAGCAACTAGACTTTGTTTATTATTTTGAAATAGAATTTATTCTCAAAAATATAAATAATTGCTGTAATCCACCACTCTTAAACAAAAAGAAATAAATTATTTAAATCTTTTTATTTCAACGCATTCCAAGTCTTCAATATCGAACAACTAAGGTCACATGAACAAAAACTGTACATAGAACCTTATTGTTCTAAATTTAACTGTCTTATCGTTGAGCAACGAAGTCCTATACGGTTTTTTAAAGTCAAATTTAAGGGTTAAAAATGTGTTTTTATTAGTTTTTTAAGCTAAAATCTTGAAGATTTTCTATAAACTCATCGAATTGTAAACAAAAAATCAAACTTTTCATACACAGTGACGGTATAAAGGTGTTTGAATATTCAGAAGCGTTTTTCTCAAAACACACTTAGGTGTACTTAGAACCCTGTTGTTCTAAGGTCGCGATTTATTGTTCTCTTGTACGACCATTATTGGAGTATTGTTCAGTCATTTGGTGTCCCGATACGGAAAAAACTTATAATAAGAATTGAAAATATTCAAAAGAATTTTTTGAGATTTGCTTTAAGAAATTTCGGAACAAATGCTTATGTAAACCTTGATTATAACTCCAGATGTTTATTGGTGGGAATGCAAACTCTTGAATCAAGACATAGAATATTTAGTGTTTTGTTCGTTAGCGATATTCTTTCAAATGATATAAACTGTGATTTTTTGCTATCTTTAATTAATATTTACGCGCCAAGTCGGCCTTTGAGAACGAGAAATTTTATATTTGAAAATCCTCACTCTACAAACTATGGACAGCGCGAACCTATTTCTCATAGTTGTAAATTTTTTAATATGTACTATCATTATCTAGATATATTTTTATGAAGAAATCAATTTAAAAATTCTTTACTTATGTTATTACACAATAACTTTTTATAAAAAAGGCTCTCACTTATGTACATAATATTAAATATTAATATAAAGATGAAATTGTAAATATTTTAGATTAAGCAAATCTGTAGATTTAAATATCGTAGATTAAATAAAATAAATCAATAAAGTTTTGTCAATAATTTTTTTTTTTTTTTTCAAAATCTGAGTTTAATGGCGTTTTCGATTGGCTCTCCGGAAGCGTCCGGAAGCATTCAGAAGACTTCTGAAAGTGTTTTATTCACAAAAACATGACAGCTCAAATGCTTCTCATAAGTAAAATTCTCTTCTCGATTTCAAATCAGAATCGACTCAAAATCACTAATACATAGAAATTTATGTCGTTTTCGATTGGCCGTCCGGAAGCGTCCGGAACCATTCAGAAGCCTTCTGAATGTGTTTTATTCGCACAAAAATGACAGAAAGAAGGCTTCTCAGAAGAGAAATTCTCTTCTCGATTTAAAATCAGAAGCACTAATACATGAACACAAAAATGTCAACAAAAAAAGACTCAATCATTCTTTTTTTGTTGTCATTCAAAAATTTATTATTTAATGAAATTAAAATTAATTAGAAAATTTAAATGGGTACCTTATTGCAATGGAATATTTTTTTAACCATTTTCTTCTTCATCGTCGTCTTTAGATTTATAATTTTCCATAATTTTTTTGGTTGGAAAAAAAAAAAATTTATTTGACATTTTTGAAATTTCACAAACACAAGCAACAAAAACAGAATTGAGTGGAAGCGATTCAAACTGTTTTATTGGGTTTCAGAATGAGTGAATTCTTGAGTGAAACCAATCGAAAACGACATTAATGTCAAACAAAATTTTCTCGTTCAAAATTAAATAATTTTTATTTGATTATTCACTAACACCGATAAAAAATTTCAGAATTGAGTGGAAACGATTCAAACTGTTTTATTGGATTTCAAAATGAGTGAATCCTTGAGTGAATCCAATCGAAAACGACATAACTAACATTTTTTCAAAAACCTTTTTTTCATCTTACTTAATTTTAATTTTACAAATATGAATAAGTTTCTAGCTTTTTAAAAATGTATATTTAAATATTGTAGGTGTTGCCGTTGTGTTCAAATATCAATTTGTGAGAATATTGCATTTATCGCCTAAACGATGGAAGATTGCCTAGCCCTAGACAATCTTTTGGCATTAGTAAATTTATGAAATTTAAGCAAAATTTTCGAAAAATTAATTGAAAAATTTGAATTTTCAATAAATCAAAACGGCCACAGCGGCAATTTTTAATCTATAGACCTTAAAGTATTTTTAATTACCGATGTTTGAAAAAAAAAGATCATCAAAATCAGAGCTGTTTTCTAATATTACCATTATTTGAGCTTTAGTTAGTCTATTATTAGCTTACTTTTCATGTAACTTAATAACTCGATGAACAATTGGAATATCTCTTCCTTCAACCTTGAATACAACAATCTCACCAACACGAACTGGTTCCTCTTTGTAATTTGTCAAGAATAATAAGTCACCGCGATGGAAAGCCGGTTCCATACTGCCACTAAGTACAACAACAATTGGAGATTCGCTGCCAGTCACAACCATCAAACCCTTCCAGATCATCAATGCCGATGATACGATCATGGCAAAGCTAAGGATTTGATAAAGACTCTGGAAGTGAACAAAATTGTGAACATTTTTGTTTACGTAGACAAGTCAGCGAAGGGTGACACCAAAAGAATAGGTGTAGAGTAGATTCTCATATAGAATGAAAATGCATCGTGTACGTGTTTGTAGTACTTACTTGGCGTTTGTTCATTCTGTTGAAATCCTTCATCATTTCATCGAATTTTAATAATTCTGGTAAACCCATTTTGAAATATTATTTTATTTTGCTCAATATCCTAAACTACAGTTTCTAATAATTGGATTTTTTTTTATTTAAAAGCAAACAAAAAAAACGAGGAATATATTTTTTTTGTGTGTGATTTTCCTGAGGTGGCTTTTTTTCGGATTCGTTGACAACTTTCTGCCGCTTCTACCACGTCAGTTGAATGAATGTATTCAGAGAATGAAAAGTGTGCGATGGGAAGCGATGTTGGTTTTGTTTGCTGTTGTTTGAAAAGAGTGTGTTCGAAGAGGATGTAATTTTAATGATTGGCCAAAGTTATGGCATGTTCACAACATGAGTACGAAAAGTATTTTGATAAAAGTATTTTCTGTTTTTTTTTATTTCTTTTTCTTTTGCGGTGTTTGAGTATGAGAGTTTACTTTTTGACTAGAAATGTCAAAATGATTGACAAGTAGCACCATCTAGTGATCATACTTGTAAAACAGTTTTTTTTTATGGTGTGAACCTTCTAAGTGAATTTCTGTGTCAAGAAATAACTTCAATCGCGTGTACATATAACATACTCTTTTTTTGTAAAAAAAAAAATAGTCCACATAAGAGCGTCGACGTTCAGGAGTGAATTTCGTCCGTCCGTTCAGGTATAAACTTTTGCTCATACAAAACCTGTTGGTGGTATTTGTATGCCTGCTGCACAATAGCCCCGTTCCATTGGATGTGGTAGTTTACTCATGAGTAGATCCAGTACTAAAATTAACAAATGATCTTCTACTCGAGGAGATAGGAATGTGTAGTTGTTGTACTAGATTTCTACTCACGAGTAAACTACCACCTCCAATAAAACAGGGCTAATGGCGCTTTCACCTCAGCTTCGCCTATTATTGTACTAGTTTTACGGGCTCTTCAAAATGACAGATTGAAGCTTTGTTCCTGAACTGCGAATTTCGACAATTTTAACGTCATATTCATACAATTAAAGTAGTAATAGCCTTTTTCATGGTGAGAAAGAGATATCAAAGAGAGGCAAGAAATTTAAAACTCATTTAAAATCTTCGGACTCACATAGCTGTCAAAATGAGTCTGTGACGTGACGCCAATGTGAACACTGTCTTGATCTTGTTGATAATTTTTTCTTACCAAAACTTATGTAGGTATAACAAATCCAAACGTCAATCGCTAGCAAAAGTTGAAATATTTGGACTTAAGTTTCGAGGTCGCGTAACAACTGGAAAATTGTGGTTGCAAAAAAATCGTCATTAATTTGAAAAAAAAAAACAAAAGACATGAAGTGTGAGCTCTGCCTCAGCTCAATGGAACCTTTCCAATACATTTATCAGAATTGGCATCACTGCACTGGAATGATGTTGTCACTTGTCAATTTTTGACGTTTTATTATTCCGCATGTAAACAACTTTTCGGTTCTTTTCTACAAAAACAGAGTGAATAAACTTCCTTTTGTTTTTTTTATGCAAAAATATTATAAATTTATTTATTTGAAATACTAAAATTCTACTACTAAATATAATTTTCACTTTAGAATTATAACACAAATCGGATATCCAACCAAAAACACAATAACAATGGATAACAAAATATCTTTTGCAAAAGACCTCATCAAATCCTCATCCGTTCCAGAATTAACCATCGATCTAGACAATACTCCAATAGAATCTGATAATTTTGATGAATATCGAAAAATACTTGATATACAACTTCCTATGTTATTCGATTTTATTCAACAAAATGAAGAGCTTCTTTTATCAAAAGAATACAATGATGATATTTTGGAGGTAATTTTTTTCATATTTCCTGATTAATTTCGGTTCTAATTATGCGGGTTTTTCTCTTAAAATAGATCAAAGCTAAACTACTTATGCTAACTACAGAAATAACAGCGCACAATACTTTGTACAAAATACGAAATGAACAATTCCTCCGAGTTTTTAATGATTTTATACAAAAAAACTTTTACAAAATCCTCGATGATTCAGAAGTCGAGGAATATGTACTTAAACATTATACGCAATACTTAAAAGCCGACAATTGGAAACGACACATAGGAACTGTTCATGGTTTTAGTAGGTTCCTAGAGGTAAATTTGGGAATTCTCTGTTCTTTACTTAATTATAGAATATTCATTTTTAGTTGAAAGTTTCTAATGGACGTCAACTGCCAACTAAATGGTCAAGTTTTTCTCTTTCTGTGGGACTAACTATCCGCGAATGCCATTTACCAGCTTACAAAGAGTTAAGCACACAAATATTCCAGACAATAATAACTTATTCGGTAAGAAATTATTTATTAGGGTGGGTCGAAAAAATCGAAATTCTTTTTTTAATTTTATAGTCCGAAAAAACGATTGCTAGACACCTCTAGAATATATAGCATTCGCACTTTTATTTAAACTTAACACAAATGATTTAACCTTTTCACAAATATACTTCACCTTTTAGCAAATATATTTCACCTTTAAGCAAATATAATTAAACAAAAAGCAAATCAATTAAACCCAAAAGCAAATATAATTAAACTAAAGCAAACTATTTAAACTTTTAGCAAATCTATTTAAACTAATCGCAAAGTGATTGTTTTGGGAGTGTTCTTGTTTCTTTTGTATATAAATGACTTCAAAAAATGTTTGAAATATTGCAGCATGAAACTTTTTGCGGATGATAGTCTGATTTATATTTGTGGTAAAAATAGTGAAGATATGTGTGAGAAATTGAATGATGACTTAAAAAGAATTGATGTATGGCTGAAAATGAACAAGCTTAAAGTGAATGTAACGAAAACTAAATATATGAAGTTTGGAATGAATGAAGATATTGATGTGAAAATGGATAGTGAGTCTTTAATTTGTGTTGAAAGCATTAAGTATTTGGGTTGTGTCATAGATAGAAAGTTGAATCTAAAAGAACATGCTAGTCATGTATGTGCAAAAATCTCAAAGAAAAATTATTTTTTAAGCAGAATACGTAAACACTTAACATTCAATGCTGCGATTCTCATTTATAACGCGATAATTTTGCCACACTTTAATTATGGTTCAACCTTATTATATGGTTCGAATGCAGACGTGAAACTAAGACTTCAAAGACTGCAAAATAAAGGTATGAGAATAATCCTAAGAATGAATGTATATACTCCAATTCGTGTTTTACTTGAATGCTTGTGTTGGATGAATGTGAAGCAGAAATTGACGTTTGACGCTATGATTTTTATTTTTAAAATACGAATTGGTATGTTACCGGATTATTTATCGGACGGATTAGTGGAAGTGTCCGCAGTTCAGCCTTATAGTTTGAGAAATGCTACCAACATCAGACCACAGCGTTGTAGGTTAAGTAATACCCAAAGTTCAGTCTTCTATGATGGCATTAACTATTTTAATAACTTACCAAGTGGAGTGAAGAGTGAAAATAATTTAAATGCATTCAAAAAAAAATTGTGTGAATTTATTAAAATTGATATAAACTAGTACAAATAATACACGTAAGATCATAAGTATATGAAATATTAACAATTTATAGTATATTTAAAAGTTTTTAACTAATCTCGTTTTTAATTGCCTCTTCTAATAATTACCTTTTCTAGAAAAAGCTTTTGGTATCGAGCTATGAAGAAGGGATGAGGATTTTGTAGCTGTCCGTAGCACTAAAATCAACGAAACATCCCAAAAACCACAATAAGACCCTATAAACAAAATCCCAGTTTACGTAATTTTTTGTTGGGTGGGACATCCACTATTTATTTGCACAGAAAACCACAGAAAAAAGCATTTAATGTTTTTTATTTCCGAAAAAGTTATGTTGGAAAAAATTAAAACTAACATACTTAAACTCTTATAGTATAGCTTATTAAAGAAAAAAAGACACTTTCAAAAAATACACATGACAAGTTCTAAGTAAGATTAACATGGACCATAACTTTGTTGCAGTTATTGAAGTAAAATTGATAAAAGTAGATCGCCCTAGCAATGTTATTGACATTATTCTACTTATTCCAATGCCAGCAAACTAGCTAACGTTGTTAAAAAAATATTATCACTATCATTTTTCATTTTAAAGGTGAAATAAATTTGTGTTTTGGTTAAATAGATTTGCTAAAAGTTTAAATAGTTTGCTTTAGTTTAATTATATTTGCTTTTGGGTTTAATTGATTTGCTTTTAGTTTAATTATATTTGCTAAAAGGTGAAATATATTTGCTAAAAGGTGAAATATATTTGTGAAAGGTGAAACTAATTTGTGTTTAGTTTAAATAAAAGTGCGAATGCTATACTCACCAAATATGAGCTCTTTATATTTTTACATCAATCTTCTACTAAAATTTTTTATAATTTTTAAGTTTCAGAATAATTCTTAATTTGTTATGAAATAAAAAACGATCTTGATATTTTCATATAATTTCGATAGATGCAATTTTCTCACAAATTGACTTCAAACACAAAAAAAAAAAAATATTTGAACACAACGGCAACACCTTCAATATTAAAACATACATTTTTAAAGAGCTTGGAACTTATTACTATTTGTAAAATTAAAATAAAGTTAATTGAATGCAACGTTTTTCAAAAAGTGGTCCTCAAACTCAAAATTTGGAAAAAAAATGTATTAACAAAAATTTAACATGTGGTTTTTCGTAATAAAATATTCATTTATCTTTAATTTTTTCTTACCATATTAATTTTTATTTGAATTCATAAAAGAAAATATTAATATGTATTACAGTTTATAAAAAAAATTAAAAAGTATTTCATTTTCGAAGAACTTTTTTTAATAGAAGCTTTTGAAAAAAAATATAGGTACTTATTTTTTTTTTTCAAAGCTCAACATTTTTAAATATTAAGTTATTTTTTCTTCATTCAACCGCCATTATTGTTGAAGGTTAAATAGCGAAAGTTGCCAAAGTCTTATTATTTTGATACAAAAATTCTGTTGTTATCAAAAAAGTCCAATGAAATTGAAGTAATTTTTAATTTTTGTTGAAAACTGTTATATTTATTACCTTTTCCTCTTCGATATTTAACTAATAATATTTATGGCCAAAAAATTAAAAATATCGAAAAAGAGAAGATCGAAAATACAACAAGTAAATTTCTTATTTAAAGTTTTATAGTTTTATTTTAACAACTTCAACAACAATAATCATTTTTTTTATAAATCGGCTTTTTGGCAAATTTCTTTACACATTATTGCAGAAAAATTGAACGCTCTACTCTTTTCGTTTACCTAATTTGTAGTTTGAAAGATATTTGAGGTCCAAAAATTGAGAAAATCTTTAAAAATTCGTTTTTTGTTCTTAATTTTTAACAAATTGAAAAATTATAATATTCAAACGGGCAAGACATATTCTTGTAGGCAATATATTGCTCCACAAAAAAGGTCTTATTTCTATTTTTGATTAACCTTACCATTTGAAAGATATTCGAGGTCAAAGTTAAAAAAAAAATTTTTTTACTTTTCAAAATTTTCTAATTCACTGAAAAATCATTATTATCAAGTAAGTAAGACAAACAAGTCCTTGGCATCAAATTCGTTGCTTTAACCGTTTAGAAGATATTCGTATCCAATTCCCGTTTGACTATTATAATTTTTCAATTTGTTAAAAAATAAAGAACAAAAAACGATTTTTTTAAAGATTTTCTCGATTTTTAAAAATCAAAATATCTTTCAAACGAGTAGATAAACAAAAAAAAGTGTACAAGTGTTCAATTTCCTACAAGAATGTGTAAAGAAATTTGCTAAAAAGTCGATTTATAAAAAAAAATAATTTTTTTTTACCTTCCTATTAATATAAAGAGCAATATTTTTTTAAAGAGTATAAAATTTAAAAAAAAAAATCGATTTTTTTGACCTACTCTATTATTTATCCTCATCCTCTTATTTGATTTGTTATTCTTCTAAGGATCCAAAAGAAATCAAAGAACTGAATATCCCAGATGTCATCTTCGATGCTGTTCTCAATTCCTTGCGAACAGTAGACTCAATAGATGGAACTTATGCTATTTGGAAATGTCTATGCGACTGTTTAGATTTCAAAGAAGACGTTGATTCCTATAATGTATGAATTTGCCTTGACCATAATAATTGAAACCACCTAAAGTTGCGATTTCTTTGTTACAGTGGGACGTGACTGATGAAATGATGGAAAACCTATTGGGTAGTTTAAAACATGCCAACAATTCCGACATTGTCATTTGTCTTTTTTCGTTTATACCGAAAATTCTTACCCGTTTCACTGCGAATCGCAAAGAAATTGAAGAATTTCTAGCTCGTGATTATGACTCATTGTCCGAGGAAGATTTTTGTAAATTCCGAAAGGAATGTAGTAAAATCAATTCATGTGCCTCATACCGGTGGGCGCTGTACATAGTCAAATTATTTGTAGCAGAATCATATAAACTTCTCGAGAGTCCCAAAATGTGTGAGAAAATGCTTCAGGTAAGATGGTATAATTAATGCATTTAGAATCTCATTTCTATTTTTTTTTAGCAATTCCATATTTGTTATCTCACTTGTTTATACACAATAACCGTTGAAGTTATGAATATAAATTTGTTAAAATTTTTTGAACAATATTCTAACATTCTGGTTGAAGCTATTGCTACACACCATGGAACTCGAAGAATAAGAGAGGTGGGGAAAATGTTTTTTTTTAAATCTTAGATTGAGTAGTTAATTAATTGTTTTTTTTTTTTTTACAGCTCGTGGTACAAATCTATCAAACATTTATTGATCATTTGGAAAAGTCTGATTTAGAAGATGTTACTAAAGATTTTCAACCATACCATAAAGCATTTAAGCAATTTGTTGAAGAACCTTTTTAGTTTGTAATTTTGTAAAGTAATCAAGAATGCAAAACAAAAAATAATAAAAAAATATTTTCGTCAGGAAGCTACAAGCTATCTGGTATAAAAGTTGTTGAAGAAAAAAAAATTCAAAGTTGAATAAATTACTCCCATTAGTGGGTTTTCTACGTTGTGTTTTTAAATTTCGACATCAAGTATAAATAAAGAAGGACAACGCATTATAATCACGAACAGAGGGTTTTTCAGAGAAATAAGATTGTTAACTGGGAATTTGCCATTGTCAGGTAAGCAATAAAATGTAAATGAAGCAATGTTTTGATGTTACATATTGGGCTACAACTCACTTTACTAATTTTTTTTATTTCAGTACAAATTGTAAAATAAATAACATGATATGTTTCAAGAAATCTACTTGTCTGAAGCATTATAATTTTTAGAAATTTGCATAGAACGTATGTTTTTTAATTTTAAATTTGAATCGCTGTAAGTCATTTTTCGTGTTTTTCTTCAATATCACCCATTTCTGTAAAAAATGCAGAAATACAAAAAAGTATGCAACATTCTTTGAAATTGTGTATGTGTATAGGATCTAAACGAAAACTTACCATTTGAGCATTCATTCTTGTTATTCTCTTCTTTTGATTCGAGAATTTCACTATTGTTAATGATGATATCATCTTCATTCCTTTCATCGATAACTGACTGTACGTAAGACTTTTCAACTAAAATTTCATTTTGCAAACTTTCCAAATCTTCTTGTAATTTCTTTCTTCTATTTTCAAGGTCTAACAGTTTTGATTGTTCATTTTGTAAAGAATTGCATGCATCTTCGAATTTCTTCAATGCCAATTCAAGTTCTGGAGAATGATCACTGGTACCAATATTCATTATATAAAAATATGTGTATGGTTGTAAATGTTATAAAAAAATAGTAATTAAGTTTGAATTTTCTCGGGCAACTTTTGATCAGTCTCCTGTATGAATTTTTAAACTAAGAAAAATTGTTTGGAACAGGTTTCTTAACAAAGCAAAAACCTTTAATGTCTGTGACATACTGATGGCATAGATACCATGGAATAAAGTTCTACCACATGTGTGTCAGGGAACACCATGCTGATTCCAGACGAAAACCAGGGTAGTTAGTTATTTCTCTTAGAAGTTCTTAGCAGTGACTTCGCTTTTATTAAGCATTTCGTCGATTTCTGGGCACTTTATTTTCTTCTTGTCAAAATGAGTCTTTTATTTAAATAAATCAAACCGGAAATTCTAGTTCTCTTGAAGAGCCACAATCGATAAAGTCAATTAGTTAAGAACCTACTCTTTCTTCATTTGAATTCATGATGAAAATCTAACAATTCTTACAGTGGTTTCCTAAGTCCATTTCTTCAGTCATATTATTTTTCCAAGTTCCAAAGATAGTGGGTTGTATACAAAATAAAATGCACAACTTGGTGGCAGTGGCACGAACTTGCTCTTAGAGTTCAAGTTGTGCTAGAATTTTTTATATAGAAATTTAGTAAATGTAAATATTGTAGGTACAAAACAAAACAAAAAATTAAAAAAAAAACAAAAAATCATTTTTCAAAGGAATAAACAACATCTGAAATCAAATTGCCCTCCAAAAGAAGTATGCAATTATATTTGTTTTATTAAGACGCATTTTTAGAGTAAAAAAAATTCAAAATCGTTAGAGACGTTTTTTAAAAAATTAATTGTTTATAAATAATTGTTTTGGAAAAAAAAGTTTAAAATAACATTGGTAGATATGCCAATTTGAAGAAATCACTAATCAACATCTAAAACCAAAATTTCAAAAAAAATGAGTCCAGTTTTCGAAAATTTGATTTTTCAAAAAAAAAAAAATCAAATGTTTTTAAAATCCAAAAATTAATTTTTTCAAAATTTTATTTTTGGCTTACAATTAAAATAATATAAATGCTTTTTAACAAAAAGTTTCGTTGAAATTGAATTAGTAGTTTCGGAGAATATCGGATTTAAAAAAAAGCAATTCTATGGCAGGTACTAACGGTATACTAATGATTTAAAAAAAAAATTATTGAAAGAAACACCTTGTCTTTAAACTTATGTACATTTGTACGTTGGAGCCGTTTTCGAGAAATTGCAACTTTACTAAAATCGGTATATAACAAGTAAGGTTATTTTGGTCCAAAAATTAACGCTTCATACCAAGTTTGACATCAATCGGTCCATCCGTTTAGGTTGTATCTTCGTTTACAGAAAGACAGGCGGACTTTCGGGACCCACTTTTTTTTGTTAATTTTTTTTTGTATATTTTCTCAACTTACTGAACCGAAATACAAAACATTCGAAATAAATTTTTCCAGCAAAACTTTATAAACGCTTGTAATTATAAAATCGGAATAGTATAAAATCACCCCCCCTATGTTAAAAAATGAAAATATCAAAAAACTAGAGCTCCTAGAAAGCAATCAGTATAATTTTTAGGCTCAGTGTACCCAAATGCATCAGGTTCGACAAACAGTTAAAATAAGCATTACTTTAAAATTAGTACGAAATTACTCCCAAAGCCAAAATGTGGAAAACTTAAATATTTAAAAAAAAATAGAGCTCCAAGAAATAAATGAATGTGATTTTTAGGCTTACTGACCCCAAATACATTAGGTAAATTTAATATACATTTTTCTGTAAAATTTTAATAAACTCTCAAAATAAGGGAAACTTAAAAATTAATCAACCCTATCGTGAGTTTCACGTGGAATGTTTTCTATCGGGAATATTTTTGTTCGCCCGGAATTTAAAAAGCTATCATGAGTTTCACCCGAAGGGAATTTACGTTTTCCGCTTAACTAGTTTCTTGTTCGGCACCAACATTTTAGTGAGAGAACTGTCGAATACCTCGCAAATTAAATGGGGCCCTATTTTATAAAACGATTATCGTTGAAACTACTTCGTTTTCGTTGAAATGCGACTACGTATTACGATAATCGTTTTACTTCAACGATACTCGTTAATCTTTACGACTGCCATTTACCTATCGTTTTCGTTTAGCTGTCATATTATTGCGTTTGCTGGTAGAATTCATGTGAGCCTCAAAAAAATATTTTTTTTTTGTTTAGTTTGGCCAAACGACTTTCTCGTTTTACATAATCGCTCTTTGTCGTGACTATCGTTTACTTTAGTATCGTTGACTTGCCGCTCGTTTCGTATTACGTAATAGACCCCCAGATAGAATCTTTTGTCAATACAAAGAAATAATACGCTCATTGAGATCTTTCATCTGATGTGTGTCTCAATGTGTTACACCAATGAGCCACGTCCCATACAAGTGTTCTAAAAACCGAAAAATGCATTGCGTCATGGGTGAAAACTAGTGATCGAATAGCCCAATTGAACTTCCAACACAGTTTTGTAATGTTTTTGAAACAATTTAATCGAGCGCCTAGTCAAAATGTAGGGTGTTTTCATAAACGTCGGAAATCTGCGTCTGTCCAATCGTCTTTCTGCTTTGCTGCATTAATGAACACACCAATTCTGCAGAATGTTTGCAGGCCTGCGTTGGTACAATTTTCAGCAGTCACTGAGTGTTCATAAACGTCAGAAAAAAAATTTTTTTTAAATTACCACAGAATGAGTTTTGTTTAAGCAAAAAAATATTTCTTTTTCAGTCCCCGAAAATATTGTTTTTAATAACACGAAAAATTTGTAAACCGTGTTACATTAGGGTGGCTAAAAAAAATATTTTCTTCTAAAAAAAAATAATAAAAACACCGAGTAGTTCACATTTAAAACAAGTTATCTATGGAAAAAATATTTTTAATTAGGGTGTTCAAGAAAGTTTTTTTATGCGTTTGAAAAAAAAAAATGATTTTTAGTGCACAGAAAGTTTGTTAAGTGTGTTTTTGCTATAGAAATATTAAATTCATGCGGAATTAATTAAATTGAATTTGGTTGAATTCCAAGCGTAAATGTTAAATATACCATTTTTCTGAGCCCCCTTATTTCTGAGCTACCCCAATTTTACATTATATTTCATAAACCATGTTTTACAAACTTTCTCTGCAGTGAAAAATAATTTTTTTTGTAATTAATTAAAAAAAAAAAAAAAATTTGAACCACCCTAATGGAAATTTTCTTTTCTTCGATAATTTGGTCAAAACAATATCCACGTTGATTTTTTTGGAATTCTTCAAGCAACTGTGGAAGATAACATTTTTTAGAGCCACCCTAATACGAAAAAAAATTAATATAAACTCATTATCTCAAAAAACACGATTTAGAAATTTTCTGTGTCATTAAAATTTAAATTTTTCGAAAAATGCAAAAAGAAACATTTTTTGCACCACCCTAATTAATATGTTTGCTTTTCATTTTTTTAACAATATTTACATTTATTAACAAGAAAAAATCGAATCAAGAGTCAAATAAATTTCTTCTTGAGTTCTGCAGCAATAAAATTTTGGCTGCGCAATCTGCCCGATGTTGACGACATACTGACGTTTATGAACAGCAGAACTGCAGTTGGACTAAGTTAGTCCGATCGCAGATCTGACTTTATGAACACGACTAACGCAGGCCTAAGTTAGGCAGACGTTTATGAAAACACCCGTATACTTTTCTGAATTTTATTACATACATTTTTGAACATAAAATGCATCACTGCACTTTCCCTGCACGAGGTACAGACTTGTGCCCATACAAAAAAATAGTACACTCATCGAGACCTTTCATTTGATGTATGTTACAAGGTGTTACACCGATGGGCCACGTCCCATACAAAATTGCCGTCTCCTTTAATATACATTTTTCTGTTAAATTTTAATAATCTCTCAAAATAAGAAGATTTAAAAATTAATCAGCCCTATCGTGAGTTTTCCATCAGGAATATTTTGTTCGCCCGGAATTTAAAAAACTACCATGAGTTTTAGCCGAAGGGAATTTACATTTTCCGCTAAACTAGTTTTTTTTTTTGGCACCAACATTTTAGTGAGAGAAGAGCTATCGAATACCTGATACCTCGCAAATTACCTGGAAAAAAAGTTGTAAATACAAGGAGATGTCTGATCGTGAACAACTTTTCGCCCCGAACTCACAATAGGGAAAAAGTGAAATTCCATTTTTCCGGGTGGAATCTTGTTCACGTGAAACTCAGAATAGAGCTGAATATAAACGTTCCCCAAATATGAAAAATTTAATATTTCAAAAACTAGAGCTGCTAGAATGAAACCAATATAATTTTATAGCATACTGAGCCCAAATCCTTTTTATATGAATTAAAAATAGGTATAAATAATAAATAAAAAATTGGGTATTAAAAAGGTACTTATTTAATGTTTTCTTATTACATTATTATACAAAATAATCAACTTTTCCAATGCTTAAAATAATATAATTAATTATTCTTAATATTAATTTGCATCATTCTTCATTTGATCTATTTCCAGCTTCAACTTATGCGCCTGCATTATCATTAATTTCCTCTGAATGTCCAGACACATGGTTTGCTTTTCAAAATAATCAGCCTTCTTATTGAAATACCTTGTTTCGGCATGAAGTTTCCTAGCTTCCAGATTACTCAAGTCAACTTTTTTGCCATTATTCGAATTGAATTCATATTCATCTTCGAATTGGTCATCTTGTGAATCTTCCATAACCGCGTCATTCATTTGTAATTCATAATAATTGGTTTTTCTTCCTGGTTCACTTGAATCCTCATCAAAATTGTCCATATCATCACCGGCCGGTTCAATTGAAACCAATTTAATTGTTTCATTTGAACTTTTTGGTTTGTTTGATTTTATCAATCGTTTTCTTTTTCTTTCCTGAGAAGCAAATAATTATTTAAAAATAGTTGAATTAAAAAGATAAAATAATTTACTACAGGAACATAAACTGATGATCGAAAATTAGTCAAACGTGGGTCCGTACTTGTGGTTGATGTATTGCCAGATGCAGCAGCGATTTCATCGCCTTTTATCAATTCATCGAAAACTTTGTAATATTCCCATCTAATTTGTTTATTTGAATTTGTTTGTTTTCTTTCTTTTACCTGGTTTATAAGGAATAAAATTCATTTAGAAAAGAAAGTTAAAAATAAAATTAAACTCACTTGATAATAAGTTGATTTTAAATTACGAAATTTCTTGTCCAATTGTTCAAATCCAATTTCATAGCCAACCTCACGAAATTTATCCGAAATTCGAATCCACAATTCTTTTTTCCTTATCTTTGGGTCACGGAATTCGTCTTTCATTGCAACATAACTGTTAATTAGAAGCCAATTTGCTGAATGGGTCCATTTAAATTCGGTATTTTCTAAAATCAAAACAAAAAGGATATTTTTTATAGAAATTAATTATTGAAAGTTGAAGTTGTAATTTTATACGCACGAAATGTTGGTTCAGTAACAATAAATTGGTTAGACATTGAATAGTTTTATTTATTTTACTTTATTAACTTGTGTATTTTAAATAATTTAATGTAAAATTTAGTAAATATAAAATCATTCAGATAATTTTTAGCAATTCAACAATTCAGTTTTTTTCTAGCTGCTGGAAAAAAGCGCAAATCGCTGACTTTTTTTTTGACAGTTCAATGAAAAGAACAAAAAAATTATATAAAAGAGACAGCATTCATTTCCAGATTCATTCCAGAATACTTCCATGTTGGAAAATTTGTGACAGAAGATAATTAGGTTTGTTCAATGATGGTTGTTTCTGGGCGCACTTAACAAAAATAAAACTTCTGATGCATTGAGCTCGTTAATGGTCAAAACAGACGTGCAGTTTTTTCCCTGCAGCAAAATAAAATAACACGGGCTCTTATGGGAGAAAAATCTGCATGCAGCGCAGAGCTGCATCATGTTTCTATTTCTAAATTCCATGCCAAGTTTCAACAAAAATACAAAATACTTGCTATTGGCATCCCAACTAACAATTTTGCTTCTATAAAGCTTTATAGAAGCAAAAGAAGCATGTATAAAATTGTTTTTTACTGTACTGTGGACAAAGAAGCAAATATATAGGCCAAAAATAAATAATTTTCTAAAATACAAAGATGCGTTTTTAATTTAATATGAACTTAAAGAAGCAAAACAAAGAAGGTATAATAAATCAAATAAGGTCAGTTCAAATTTCAACTTAAATTTTTTTTAAAACAAAACTTTTTTTTAAACAAAAATTTAAAATAAAATTTTCAAAGCAAAATTTGCTATGCTATTCTTAAGAAATTAATATTCAAAACGTAAAAACAAAATTAAAAAAAAAATTACTATCAACCCGTTATCAAAAAATTGATTCAAAAAAAAAAAAAAATTTTTTTATATCCAAAAACTAATATTTTGAATTTTTTTCATAATTTTAAAGCCTAAAGCCTAGTACGCAGCTGAAGCAAAACGAAATTTTCCATACAAAATTTCGTTAACGAAATCTTGAACGAAATTAAATTTGTATTGTTTTTGCTTTTAAATTTTTTTCTGATGTAGCATGTTAAGCAATAAATACCATCCGGCGACAGTTTTCGGTCCACAGAATTAAAAACAATGATGCAAAAAGCTTATTTTTTGAGTTAAAAAACAATTTCTGTAGTTTTTTTTTTTTCAAAAACACATGGCGCTACAAAGAAGTTTTTTTTTACTTTTGTAAATTTCCCACTTTTTACAAAAAGTGGCCGATGTATTATGCCTTAAGCAAGGCTTCCAAAACGTTTGTTACCTATATCGCAAGTAAACAATGGTTAAAATAACACACTTACGAACCACAAGTGTTGCCTTTGCAACAAAAATGATGAATTAAATAAATCTCTAATTTTTACTGACTTCCAAAAAGGAGGAGGTATTCAATTCGTCTGTAGTTTTGTAAGTTTGTTACATCATAACTTTGAACTGAGTGAACCAATTTTGATAATTCTTTTTGTATTGGAAAGCTGGGGCCTGCAGTGTGGTCCCATTTTAATTCGTTCAGTTCTGGCTATAGAAACTATGAGAAAAACCATTAAACCAAGTTTTGATCCATGGAAGTCGGTTTTGTGTTCTTTGATAAAAATGATTATTGGTTAGAGCCTAGTGAAAGCAGCTGAAATTTTCTATACAAAAAAAGCACAACGAAAAGTCAAAATAATAGAAATACAAACCATAAAATTAAAGAAAAAACACCAGAAAATTAGTGTTGCCAGAGAATATTAGAATATTAAGAAGTCTTTCAGCCAAACATCGCCAATTTCAAAAATTGTTCTTAATAACTCATAAGATGTATTTTGTACCATTTTTTTAAGTTTTTTTCCAAAAATTTTTTTTTTTCAAACTATAAATTAAATTAGATTTATGATAATATAAACAAAAACTATAAGGTTTAATGGAATAAACGCATTTTTATCATCATGATAAATAATATTTAGAGTACTAACTGTGCTTAATTTTCCTCGTGATCCAGATTTTCTCACTGTTCGCACTGTTAGCACCTTTCTCCTACACTTTTTTTCCTTTAAGCTTAGTACTCAGACTCAGCTGACGCAAAACAAAATTTTCCATACAAAAATTGCACAACGAAATCTTCTGTTTCTGTTTTAAAATTTATTTTCTGCAGTGTTGCCAGGACCGGCTATTTATAGCCAAACCGGCTCCTTCAAGTTTTATCCGGATCCTTCAAATTCTGATTTCCGATCTATCAAAATTTGGCTCTTTAAGTTTTCAATATGGCGATTTTTGGCTCTTTCAAAACAATCCCCGTCATCGAGTTCCTATAAAAATTTGTTTGAGCTCATCAATAAATTAATTTTATTAGAACACCGATTTTTAGTTTAAAAACATTTTAAGATCTTCCTCTACTCGTTGGCTGTCTATTTTAACACAATACTTAGAACTAACAAAACATTTTGAAGGCAAGCACAGTAATAATAGTTTGGGTCAAAACGTTTATATTTCCCCTTCTGCGTTTAATTTTTTTCCAATTGAATTTAAGTTGTCCATTTCCGGTGTGTAAGCCCATCAGGCCCAGTGAAGAAGTTTTTTTTTTCTACAAATTTCTTATTTACCGTGTGGTGCTGCACCCCTTATGTGAATTAACAAGATAAATTATTTTTAGTATTAGTAAGTTTTTGATAAATCATCACTACCCTATCCAACCCCCTTCCAACAGCCCACGTATCTACTAAGGCCACGTTAAAAAACAATAGGGGCGATCTTAAAAGACCTTAAACCTGCAACTGAGGGAGAAAATCAGATATCAACCACCTATTCAAGAATTAATTTTTCTGATCTTTTTATAAATAATGTTATTTAAGTGTAAGTTATTTTCCCTTAAAACAGTTCTCCATTTTAAAAGCAACAAACTCCAAAGTTAAACTTTAAAATAAAAGTGTTATGATTGCCCATTATGAAGGCAACGTTGAAAGCAAAAACTAATTCTACTAATCTAAAAACAATCTTCCAATGAGATGAAAGACGATATTGCTATAAAACCCCATTCAGGATACACAACCGATGTCAAACTAATCTATTCACTATTAATTTGCAAAATTGTGTACAGTATATGGCATGGCATTCCCCATAGTCGCGCACAGTCTGTCACGTCTCACGTGCGGAGTATAATTTTTTATCGTCTTTGGTTGGTGTCGGGCAAGATATATATACTTTGATCAACATAGTTTGAGCGTTTTAAGTGAGTTTTTCTTTGTTTTAATGAAATCACATAAAAGACATCAATCTGTGGCACACCATAACTTAAACGCAATTTGTGTTCAGAAGAAGGACAACAACTTTAAAAATTTTCCAACTTTCTCAAATGAATTTTCTAAACTTATACAGGGTGACTCTGAAAATGTTACACTAATTAAAAAAAAAAAAAAATTATAAGACAAAGTGAACGAGGATTCCATGACGAATTGATATTCACTTTTATTCGATGAGCACATGTTTTCGATTTCGAAAACTTGAAAGTATTTGGAACGCAATATCTCAGTAACCAAATGGCCCAAAGAAATGATCTTAGGCTCCAATTATAGAATATTTTAGTAGATTCAAGGCCAAGAAACATAATTTTTCACTAAATTATCTTTAAGATCTGAAAACGAAAGACTGTAAAATTCCCACATTTTTGCACTTTTGACAATGCATTGTCCGAAATTCGAAGTCGAAAGCTTAGGATATTAAATTGGCCTCTATAAAAATCAGACCCACTGGATTTGAAGCACTATTTCTTCTTTTTAGGTTAGATAAGGTTATTAAACTTTTTTTTTTTTTTGCTTAAATATGAATTTGAACTTCGAAAAGAGTCATTAATCTCCCCACATCAATTCTACGAAACACCCTATTCGATTATAGTTGGGAAAATAACATCATCGGTGGTTGGTTTTCTTGATGGTCGGTACTACCTACGTGTCTCATGAGACTAATTGCAAAAATTATAAAACTTATCCCGCAAGGAGACACTTTTTTTCTGTGTGGTTCGAAAGAAAAGGGTCCACATTCTCCCACATTACCCATAGGAACTTGTCAGCGATAGAAAATTTTGGAATGCAAGAAAAGTACGAACACAAAAAAAAAAAATACTCTTATTTCTACAGAGTCATTTTTACTTAATTATGAAAGTTTGTAAAGTTAAGCTGGGCTGGACATAAGAAGTGTAAATTTTCTCAAAGACTAACGGTGACAACGATGTCCTCGAATTCATACTTACAAAGTAACTACTCGTATATAAGCATACTTCTATCTACAATTTCTATCTACCATTTACCACCAACATAGTATTATATATACAAACTTCCATGCAGCATTAACTTTTTGCTATAAAAGTTAAATTGTTATAGTTCTGGTATACTACCTACTACTGTATAGTAGAGAGTGCATCATTATACTTTATGTCTGTGGGGATGCATCAACAGTTATGACTGGCGTCTGGAAACGTTTTGTTTTGCTAATGTATGCAGGTTTAATTTTAACTTTTGACACTTGAGGGATTCTATAGTGAATTCTAAAATCGTTTCAAGCTGACACTCAAGGCAATTTAAGTGTGGTGGTATTGTTTTGGGTAAAAGTATTTGAAGTTAATGTTTTTAAAGATACTTCTTGTGAAGGGTTCTCCAATGTAAAATTCATACTTTATTTCAAGGAATTTAGGGATTTAAATTTTTAGTTTGGGCGCGTACTTCAGAATAAATTAACTTAGTATTTTGAAAAAATTGATTGTTTTCTTTGATTAAAAGTGTTAGTTTTCTAAATATGAGAGTGCATAAATATCACTTTACTTTTGGAATAAACCCGAGTAAAAATGGAATTCCACCGCACCACTTTTTGACCGCCATTGCACCACGTCCACACCATTATCAGAAAATACTATTGCGCCGCACAACCGCTGCACCACGTCCGCACCATTTTAAAAATTTCTAAACTACCACACCACCACTGCACCACGTCCGCACCATTTCATTTTGAAAAAAAAAAACAAAAAAAATTAAAATATATGAAAAAAATTCGCTCCTTCTCCGCCGCATCAAGACTGCACCACGTCCGCACCATTTCGTTTTGAATGAAAAATTCGGTGCACCACCGCCGCACCACGTCTGAACAATGATCAAAAATTCTTTTCTCGTACTTATACAAATGTTTAAGTCGTCTTCAAAATTATTTTGACTTAAAGCCTAGTACGCTGCTGAAGCGAAACGAAAAATTTTGAAGTCTCCAAAGTCAACAGCGAACATGTTAACAAAAAAATACCATCGGGTATTATAGCAAAGTAAAAATAATAAAAGTACAAATGAAAAAATTCAAGAAAAAACATCAGAAAATAAGTTTAAAAGCAAAATCAAAACAAATTTAATTTCGTTCAAGATTTCGTTGACGAAATTTTGTATGGAAAATTTCGTTTCGCATCAGCAGCGTACTAGGCTTAAGCAACAAATTGCCAGTTCGTACAAACATGACTTGGTGGTCGAGTGGTTAAGGCGTTGGACTTCTAATTGAAAGTGTTCTGCGTACTCGGGTTCGAATCTTCTTCTCGTCGGTAGTTTTTTTTTATTTTTCAACTATCCAAAATTATGTATCATGGTGCAGCGAATTTTTCATACAAAATTAAATGGTGCGGTCGTGGTGCAGACGTGGTTAGGCCGTGGTGCGCCGATATTTCCGCCAAACGGCGGTATTGCACCTGTGGTGCGGCGGTCAAAATTGTATTTATTTTTTCTTTAAAAATTCAATTTCTATTTTTACTCGGGTCTTTTACTCACTTTTTGGACTCATCCATCACCTTTCATTTATTATCTTTTACACGACACCAACATTTCCCCTTACGTAGATGAAGTTAAAATAACAGTGGTCGAATTACAGCATACGATTAAGATCATTCGTTAACGTTTTTACTATTTGTGTCTCTATTTAATTAGTAGAAAAAGATAGGGACACATAGCAACCATACGTTAACGAACGTATGCCGTAATTCGACCCCAGTTTAGATTTTCTTATTAAATTTTACATTTGAGAACTTTTTAAAATCATGAATTTTTTAAAAGTTTCAAAAGTACCTACTAACAAAAGTTGCAATAAAATTGGAATAGTAATACTTAAAAATCCAATTGCGAAAAAAAGGTTAAGTATACACCCGAGTGACCAAAGTTACTTTTTTAAATTTTAAATAAAAATAAGCAGAAATATTTTCAATGTCATATCTCCCGCATAAAAAAATTCAATATTAACATAAGAACCCTCTAAGTTCAAGGTTCACAATTAATTTTATGTTGAATTAAAAATTTATATCAACGATATAGAAAGTGAACTTTCTTCTGCTGGTTTAATTCTCTTCTCCTCTTCTAATTGTAAAAATTAAAATAGTTTTCAAACGACATCCTTTTTCATAATGTTGATTTAGTATACTTATTATACATACTAAGGTCCAATTTATTCACACTCCATTAAATTTAAAGTCGCCATTAAAAAAGGGAAATTTTAAAATTTGTATGCGATTTGACAGTTTTATAATTTTTAATGGAGCCTTTAAAAATAATGGAGAGTGAATAAATTGGGCCTAAGAGTCTATTTATATGTAAAAATATAAAACGCATTCATTAACTTCTGTCCATTGTTAAATAATCCGTCCCTATTTAAAGAAGAAGCCTACCAACACACACGCATGGCATGCCAACCAACAAGACCAACCAACGATCGTGTGTGTTTCCTCATTCCTCCCTCCCTCTCTTCTTTTTAGTCACATCAAGATCGCACAATAAAGAGGACGTTCGGTCCCATTGGAAATATAAACATTCGTTTTTCATTTATTATTAAATTACTTTACAGATATATTACAGTCCACTCTAGAGTTATTGTTCACGGTCCTTCGACGCCTAATACTGTGCTTCGCGCCTTAAGTAAATAGATATATAATTTAATTACTAAAGCGGTAGTGACTGTGAAACCACTAAAGGGTTAAAAAAAAAAAGCAAAACAAAAAAATCCCTCTCGCGTTCCTAAAAAAAAAAAAAAAAAGAAAGCAAAATACACAGAACAAAATTATCGACAGATTTTGTTTTTAAGGAATGTATGTGCGAATATGAAATAGACGAGAACACAATAAAATAAATAATCAATAGTGAGTTACTTGTGCTTGTCATTGCTAAAGCAATGACAGGACAAACAAAATTGCTTACCAAAAATGACGAACACAAAGAAGATTGTGTCTTGTGTGTAGCAGATAGAAGTTACGGTACCACATATTTAGTTGCGGGTCCATATTAAGACAGCTGTAGAAAATTCTTGAAGCTGAAATTCTTCTTCAAGTGCATTTCCATGAAGAATGTATGTAAGTAATACATACCCAAGTAACAATTTTACTTGCATAAGGTCCATTTTCTTCGATTCGGCAAGCTATAGTTTGTATAAGTTTAGTTTAAGGCTTACTTACGCAAATCATCCATTTTGGAAAAAAAGGAGGTCTCCTTAAGGTTATCTGGAAGTGTTAAGAAGAAGCCTTGTAAATAGAAGTTAAAGAAGACCTTTATAAGACCTGTTTGAACCGTTCTAAAGAAGCCTTCTATTTACAAGTGACAGAAGGCTTTCATAAGACCTGTTCCAAGAGGTTCTTGTAAGTATGCAATGTTTTCATCTCTCAAGTATGCAATGTTTTTCACCAATAAGTATGCAAAGCTTTTATCCTGCAGATATGCAATGTTTGTAACACTTTAGAAAAAAACATTGCATTTTTATGTGAGGTTTCAATTAGCTCCCTTTTTGCCACTCATCTTTAATATTCGAGTATGGTCTACTGGTAAGGTGCTGGTTTGGTATGCAGAGGTACGTGGGATCGATTCCTGGCGGGGCCATTTGTGAAATTAAAAAAAAAAAATGTGTTCTTTTTCAATTAAAATAAAATTCTTCCCATTTCAGAACGACAGGAAAAGCATTAACATGGCCAAAAAAGAAGAAAAAACAAAATAGAACAAAATTAAAAGAAAAAAAAATCAATAAAATCTTTTTTTTTATTCATAAATTCAACATCTTCAACAACCTCCATAAGGCCTTACTATAACATCCAATGCAAATGATAGCTTCCTTAGCGAAGCTATAGCTTCCCTAAAATGTTTCATTGTTTTGTAAAAAGGCCTTCATAAGGTCGTTTTACGCTGTTCGTCACAAGCTATTAGCTTGTGGATTGCCTGTGGAGGAAGGTCTTGGGGAAATTCGGTAATGTGCGCCAAAATGATTTGCATAAGACTTGTCCTTCTTCTTAAACAAGTCAAAAAATAGCTTGCATTGACCCTTATGAAAGCTAAATTGTTACTTGGGATACCTACGTATCAATTATTCAAATTCACCATTTTCATATTTTATTCTATTGAAACTACATTATGAAATATCAATACCCCACGATTTACAAAACACTATACTTCTTAAAAATACACTTCAGCATTTACACATTATATTTTGTTATGTAACTACAAATGTTGCTCTAACATCATAAACAAGTGTTATTACATATTTGCTTGATTTTGCGAATATTAAAAAAAAAAAAACATTTTCACTTATGCACAAGCTTTAAAAAAAAAAAAAAAATAAGAAATTCCTTTTGCACAAATATCTAAGTACCTATGTATCTAATTCATTCATAGTGCATTTTATATGTTTATTGCGATCAATTTTACTTTTCAATAGACACAACTTAGACACATATTGTTTCGTATGAAATCATTAATCACAATAAATCTTACATATTATGTACCTACATAACATATTTGGCAATTATTATAATGTAATTCATATTTTTCTTTTATGTATCCGCTTAAGATTGAAAATTTTTAATTACACACTTAAGCAATTTCTGCATTTAACAAACCCATTCAAAAAACAGATTCATCTTAGGTACCTATATACATGAATGATTTTCCCAATAAGATTTCCAATTAACAAAACAGTAGATCAGTATAAATTGGATATACTATCTACATACCTACGTATAAAAAAAAAACAACGCAAAACAAGACACATTGATCTGTGGTGTACGAATGCCGCCACAAGTTATCTATCTATTTGTACTGCTATCCTTCATTTATTGTTTCGCTATTTATTGTTTATGTGACCAACTTGGTGGTGCAACTGTTGGAATAGATACCCCGTTAGGTCGTTTTTGTTTTTGTCGGTAATTTAGCGATGCATTGCTTGTCGCGTGTCACTCGAGTACACATTAGGTAGACAGGACCCTTTTTGTTTTATTGCTGTTTTCGTTGAAATCGCGAAATGTTTTTATGGCGCGGGTAGGGAGATTTGTGTAAATTTGTTTTGGTATGATATCAAACCATCCAATGCACAGAATCGTTCGGATTTCTTTTTCGAAACCAAAATGATTTTGGTTACTTTCATGTTCTCGCACCGTTAGAGTTTCAGATATTTTGATAGCTCTTTTCAGTCTATTGGGTCCATCCAAATTTCTTTAGTGATGAGTTTGGGTAGTTATCTACATGAGCACCAAGTGAGAACATACAACTCTACACACAAATATGCGATGAGATAGAAATAAAGTACCTATCTACCTATGAATCAATATATCAAATCAAAAAAAAAAACTAAGGTATAGTAAATATCCACTGCAACAGATAACAATTTGGACCAAAGACATAAATGTAGCTACAACTTGTACTATCTCTTTGTCTATGTAGGCACCTAAATTGTCCAGTTGTGTCAGGCTTGGCACATATATAAAAGAAAGAGAAAATAATAAAAGAACAAATCTACATTCTACATACCTACATACCTACATATTAAGAAAAATAAAAAGATTCATTTTTTTGTAAATTTCAATTAATTTAAATTTCAATTTTCACATACATATTAGAATATCATTTTACGGAGGTATAAGTATGACCCGCCAAACTATTTCCAAGAAAATATAGATAGGGGTCTTACACCAATAGTGTAAAAAATCCATTTATTCGAGAATCTACCTACGCGCTACGCATTTATCTATTTGTTTTGCAAATGTATGTAGCCCAACTCGTTTTTTGTGCGAACAATTTCTTTTCCTTTGTTTTAGGGTTTTTGTTGTAACAAATCTATGCAGCTGTTGAGAAAGAAAATCCGTTAGGTCATCTTTATTTGCGTAGGCAGGAAGAGAGTTTTGTTTCGTCAGTAATAAAGGGTTGGTTGTGTCGCATGTCACTCGAGTACATATTAGGTAGGTATTGGTACCCTTTTTAATTTTATGGCTGTTTTTCGTTCAAATCGCGAATTGCTTTTATGGTGCAGGTAGGAAGATTTGTTTTCTTTTAGTTATGGGACTGTGTACTTACAGGAGTGCAAAGTAACAACAAAGGTACATTCATCTCCACACACATGCTATGCGATGAGATGATCGTGTACCTATACAAAATACATACAAAAGGAGAAAAACATACGTAGTTACATTCCACATTGTCAAGAAATAATTTAAATTCTAATTGTCGCACATTGGGATTTGGCATTTCATGTATGAGCTGCCAAATTATAAGCGAGTAAATAGAGGAAGGGGAAGCAGTAAGAATGTATCTACCTATTTGCTCGAGAATCTAGGTATACAAAATGTTTGTTTTTTTTTTTTTTTTTTGTGGGAACAATTTCTTTTTCTTTTTTTTTTAGGGTTTGTTGTTGTTGAATATACCTATGTAGCTGTTGATATAGAAAATTCCGTTAGGTCATTTTTATTGTCGCTTTTTGTAGCAAATAATTTTCTTGTAATCGGTCAAGTAGGCAGGCATACATTTGGTTGCACGTGTTTTATGGTGTAGAAAGGTTTTAGACTAAATTAGGAATTGTTTTGCGATCGTTTAGTTTTATTTTCGCGCTGCTTTGTTTAGAAAAATGTTGTCATTTATCTGTGAGTCTGAGGTTTAGATCTGACAGGGTTGAATTGAATTGTTTTGGCTTTTTGGGGTGGTTGGTAGGATAATTATCTTCCTTCTTGTTTGGGTCGGAGTGAGACCTTGGATTGTTGTTATGCAAATTACTCATTCCACAAATTAATTTAAACAAAAGCGCTTTTCATTTTATAAGAAAAACTCTTTAAAGCTTTTCATTTAAGCTCGGAACTTTATGAATGATATACCTATTCATTTCGTTCTTTTGAAGTAATGTATATACGTACACAACGTAAGCGTTTATATTCCTACTATTTTTAAAATTACAAAAAGGAGATAGAGCAGCTGAATTACCTATGTACCTATATAAAAATCAAAACAAAACGAATGCATTTGTTCTAACATCAAATAATACAACAAAAAAAAAAAGAAAACAAAACAAAAAGGGCAAAACCAATTCAATTTTAATACATAGGTATATTATTTGAATTCATAAAACACTAAACAATGCAAATAATATAAAACAATGCTATTGAGACAACAAAATATTTAAAAACCAACAAAAACAATATACAGGTCCATTTAAGGTTCACTCCCACCCAAACTAAAATTACAATTACATTTCACTCTTGGTTCATTTGTTTTCTTAGAATACATTTCATGTGTTAATTTGTCTACCAGGTATTTTATTGACTTTTATACTTTTATGCTTTTCTCAGTCGATTTTGAGTGTACGTTCGCAGGATGAATCGTTTGTTCTTGAGACAAAATTCATCCCAGCGTACATTCTTCCAGATAAGCAGTTACCCACAAAGGGTAACCTTTTCGCGTTCAAAATTTGAGACAATTTACCTTACAAATATTTTGAGTTGTCATTCAAAATATTACATACGAGTAGATAATAGGTTAGGAGCATCGAATTGTACGTTGAGCTTAAAGCTACATAAAGGTAAATGACAACTGCCATATTTCAACACCTAAAACCGTTTCTTGACCTAACTAAAGGTTTGTCCCACACTTATGCACTTAAACACAATTGAACTCAATTCAATTAATTTTTCATTAAAAAAAACTCACATTTTGTCAAAAAGGACTATTATTTGAAACATAATAACATAATAACAAGAGGATTTGCCTACGTAGAACTAGGCGTGTCTTGAAGGAAAGTTGTTGCCCACAAAAGGTGAACTTTCGATTTCTTATATTGAGTGTGCGTTCTTACAAAACGCACATTCTTGCAGACAAGTTGTTACAAACGATAACCTTTTATTTCTTATATATTTTCAATTTTGAGTGTACGTTCACAGGATGGATCATTTGTTCATGAGACAAAGTTCATCCCAGCGTACATTCTTGCAGGAAAGCAGATCACCTACACAGGGTGTCCTTTTCTGAAATCCATTTTGAGTGTGCGTTCGAAGGATGAATCATTTGTTCAGGAGACAAAGTTCATCCCAGCGTACATTCTTGCAGGAAAGCAGATCACCTACACAGGGTGTCCTTTTCTGAAATCCATTTTGAGTGTGCGTTCGAAGGATGAATCATTTGTTCATGAGACAAAGTTCATCCCAGCGTACATTCTTGCAGGAAAGCAGATCACCTACACAGGGTGTCCTTTTCTGAAATCCATTTTGAGTGTGCGTTCGAAGGATGAATCATTTGTTCAGGAGACAAAGTTCATCCCAGCGTACATTCTTGCAGGAAAGCAGATCACCTACACAGGGTGTCCTTTTCTGAAATCCATTTTGAGTGTGCGTTCGAAGGATGAATCATTTGTTCATGAGACAAAGTTCATCCCAGCGTACATTCTTGCAGGAAAGCAGATCACCTACACAGGGTGTCCTTTTCTGAAATCCATTTTGAGTGTGCGTTCGAAGGATGGATCATTTGTTCATGAGACAAAGTTCATCCCAGCGTACATTCTTGCAGGAAAGCAGATCACCTACACAGGGTGTCCTTTTCTGAAATCCATTTTGAGTGTGCGTTCGAAGGATGAATCATTTGTTCAGGAGACAAAGTTCATCCCAGCGTACATTCTTGCAGGAAAGCAGATCACCTACACAGGGTGTCCTTTTCTGAAATCCATTTTGAGTGTGCGTTCGAAGGATGAATCATTTGTTCATGAGACAAAGTTCATCCCAGCGTACATTCTTGCAGGAAAGCAGATCACCTACACAGGGTGTCCTTTTCTGAAATCCATTTTGAGTGTGCGTTCGAAGGATGGATCATTTGTTCATGAGACAAAGTTCATCCCAGCGTACATTCTTGCAGGAAAGCAGATCACCTACACAGGGTGTCCTTTTCTGAAATCCATTTTGAGTGTGCGTTCGAAGGATGAATCATTTGTTCAGGAGACAAAGTTCATCCCAGCGTACATTCTTGCAGGAAAGCAGATCACCTACACAGGGTGTCCTTTTCTGAAATCCATTTTGAGTGTGCGTTCGAAGGATGGATCATTTGTTCATGAGACAAAGTTCATCCCAGCGTACATTCTTGCAGGAAAGCAGATCACCTACACAGGGTGTCCTTTTCTGAAATCCATTTTGAGTGTGCGTTCGAAGGATGGATCATTTGTTCATGAGACAAAGTTCATCCCAGCGTACATTCTTGCAGGAAAGCAGATCACCTACACAGGGTGTCCTTTTCTGAAATCCATTTTGAGTGTGCGTTCGAAGGATGAATCATTTGTTCAGGAGACAAAGTTCATCCCAGCGTACATTCTTGCAGGAAAGCAGATCACCTACACAGGGTGTCCTTTTCTGAAATCCATTTTGAGTGTGCGTTCGAAGGATGAATCATTTGTTCATGAGACAAAGTTCATCCCAGCGTACATTCTTGCAGGAAAGCAGATCACCTACACAGGGTGTCCTTTTCTGAAATCCATTTTGAGTGTGCGTTCGAAGGATGGATCATTTGTTCATGAGACAAAGTTCATCCCAGCGTACATTCTTGCAGGAAAGCAGATCACCTACACAGGGTGTCCTTTTCTGAAATCCATTTTGAGTGTGCGTTCGAAGGATGGATCATTTGTTCATGAGACAAAGTTCATCCCAGCGTACATTCTTGCAGGAAAGCAGATCACCTACACAGGGTGTCCTTTTCTGAAATCCATTTTGAGTGTGCGTTCGAAGGATGAATCATTTGTTCATGAGACAAAGTTCATCCCAGCGTACATTCTTGCAGGAAAGCAGATCACCTACACAGGGTGTCCTTTTCTGAAATCCATTTTGAGTGTGCGTTCGAAGGATGGATCATTTGTTCATGAGACAAAGTTCATCCCAGCGTACATTCTTGCAGGAAAGCAGATCACCTACACAGGGTGTCCTTTTCTGAAATCCATTTTGAGTGTGCGTTCGAAGGATGAATCATTTGTTCAGGAGACAAAGTTCATCCCAGCGTACATTCTTGCAGGAAAGCAGATCACCTACACAGGGTGTCCTTTTCTCAAATCCTATTTTGAGTGTACGTTCGCAGGATGAATCATTTTGTTCTTGAGACAAAATTCATCCCAGCGTATATTCTTCCCAAAACGGAAAGCAGAATGCCTTCGAAGGGCATCCTTTTCACAATCCCATTTTGAGTGTGCGTTCGCGGGATGAATCATTTGTTCATGAGACAAATTCATCCCGGCGTACATTCTAACATGAAACCGAGATGAAGCATTTGTTCAAGAGACAATATTCAACCGAAAAACATCAGTTGATATCAAATATTCACCAATACAAAACACTCCAAACACATTTGTACATAACAAAAACAAAGTTTTTCATTCACACATATGCAAAAATCTGTTCAATTAGTTAATTTCAAATAACAGCAATTAACCTAGGAAGCAGAGTCATAGAGCAAGCTTAATAAACAAAATTAAGCAAACCAAGCAAATCAAATAATAGACAAAATCAAAGACTATCATGCAGAACAAAAATGCAAGGTACTGTATGTGCTTTGGGGTGTCTTTGTTAATTTACGAAAAAAAAGGCACTAATGTACATATGTACCTATATATGTAATATGATAGACTTATAGTGCGGCAGCAATAAATTTATCTCTATTTTAACTGTGTAAAAAAAAAAACAAAAAATTACAAAAATAAATACGCAAAAAATTCAACAACCAGCAACTGCCTTGAAACCTTTTAACCTTTTAATCTTTAAACCTTTTATTTTGAGTGTGCGTTCTTACAAAACGCACATTCTTCCAGTAAAGCAGATTGCCTACGAAGGGCATCCTTTTCGCAGTTCGATATTGAGTGTGCGTTAGCAGGGTGAATCATTTGTTCTTGAGACAAAATTCATCCCAGCGTACATTCTTTCATGAAGACAGAATGAATCGTTTGTTCAAGAGACAAAGTTCAATTCGGAACCATCAGTTCATATTATAAAACAAAATATTAAATACTCAAAACATACATATTTCAAACATTTGCATAAAAACATACATATATATTCCTTGAAGTAGGAAGCATGTCTAAATATTATGTTTATTTTCTTTTCTTTCCGAGAATTTCCAACAAGAGAAGTGTCTGGGAACACTAACACCAATCAATTCTCTTGATTCTGTAGAATCAAAGTGGGCAGGGACAGCAGAGCGGCCACTGCAACATCAACAACAACACATTAAACCTCCAGCTATAAACCACATTACCTTGCAACAGTTTATGACTGCGTTTAACTCCCACAGCAACCACAAAATCTTCAACAGGTTATTATGAATCCAACACCAGCTGCTACTCAGTTCCCGGCACAACAACAACAGTCGTTACAAAGTACTGTAGAAACTCCAGTAAGGCAAGAACTTCAACAACAACAGCAGCAACAGCAGCAATTGCTGCAACAAAAACAACCTGTTTCACAACAAACCTTTGTGATTCAGCCTCATACACCGGGTATTCGACAGCAACGACATCAGCCTATTATACAACAAAACCATCACCAACAATAAACTGTAATACTGCCAACGTCCCCCCAACCATCTGTTATCATTCAACAACAACCCTCTGCGAATGTTATAAATGCGCCTACTGTTGTCCAGCAGGTTGGAGAATCACAACAAGTTCAACACACACAAAAACTCTCCAAATACAACCACAACAACAAAACAGTATCCACAAGTTCCACAACAGCCACTTACGCAAAAACAGCATACAAGTACGCAACAAGTTTTCCACTCTCAACAACAGCAAGTTTTGACTCCAAATCAGTTTTTGCAAACAAAGCAACAACACCGCCCTATAAACAACAGAATCCACAAATTTCCCAACAACAACAGCAATCACAACAGGTAGTGCAACAGCCTCCAAAACAGGTGCAACCGCATGAACATCAAACAAAATTCTGAAACACCTCATCAGTTGCCAGCATTAACCAAAAACAGCAAATAGAAATGCAAAGTTTTCAACACCAAAAAATTTAAAAAAAATTTAACTACCCAAAATGTTCATTGTTCCGCAAACATCACGGAAAAAACAATACAAGCCCTGAATATGGGAATCCATATATTACACAGTAAAACCAGCAAGATGAAGAACGATCTCCTCAGTCACTGTGATCACTTCATTACATAATACCCGAATCGACTTGGTTTTTTCATTGGCATATACAAGCAGGGGCGCCAATGTTTTCCCAATGTCCATGAGCAAATGCTATTCGGAAGAAGCCCCAACGAAGAACCAAACGATCAAAAATCAGCATTTATTAAACCGAAGGTTTAAAGTGGGCAGGATGTTAAATAATCCGTCCCTATTTAAAGAAGAAGCCTACCAACACACACGCATGGCATGCCAACCAACAAGACCAACCAACGATCGTGTGTGTTTCCTCATTCCTCCCTCCCTCTCTTCTTTTTAGTCACATCAAGATCGCACAATAAAGAGGACGTTCGGTCCCATTGGAAATATAAACATTCGTTTTTCATTTATTATTAAATTACTTTACAGATATATTACAGTCCACTCTAGAGTTATTGTTCATCCATAATATAACTTTAAAGTCCAACTTAATTAGGATTTATTTGTTTGCCAATTAAAACGTTATGGAGTGAAATTTAATTACGGCAAAGAAAAACACAAAAAACTAAAAGTAAATTTACACCCAGAGGTTGACCTGATTCCCTTGATCTTGGGTAGCATAGTCATTATAACAGAGAAGCACTAGGATTCTTTTTTTTTTTTCTTTTTTACTAACTTAAACTTCCACTCCAAATAACTTCCATTGTTTTTCAGTTTATTATAGTGCAAATAAAACTCAACTGCCAGTGTTGCCACCCACTACTACTTCTAGAGGTACACTGGCTTTGAGCATTGGAAAAACAATTAAAAAAGGGGCAGAGAAAATAGCTTGCAATTCTGAATTTTTAATTTGCTGGATATTGTTTTTGGGTATAGAAGGATATCACTTCACATACTAAATGAGGATGGCAATAAAGTAAACTGTATACGTATAGTAGTCTAGGAGCTGGAAATTTTTATCCAGGAGTTGACCAAGCTTTCAAAGGTATTAGAAAAACGAGGGGGCAATGTCATCAAAAACGGAACGGACTATCCAAAAATTTTATTTAGCCATTTTTGAGAATCATGGGAACACTTCAAACCTCGCAAGTTGGCGACCACATTACGATATATTTTCGGTGGATTAATGCGATAAGCTTAAAATTCCAAGTTCATTTCCAAGCGAAGGGTTCAAACCACGTTAAGAGCTTGTTTAAATTTTATGAACCTCCAAGAGCTCTTTTGTGGGAAATAAATCTATTTTAATTGGATTGGAATGATATATGTAGAACAACGTTAAGGCCTTTGGTATAAGAACCTTTTTGGTCTTGATTGAGTTTAGCCTCTCCTTCTTTGATCTCAATCATATATATTTTCCTGGTAGCTATATCCTCTTAAATAGGAATAATTTATGTGTCTTTTGTGTGTGTCTCATCTACAAAGGTTTCATCATTGGACAAAGTATAATTAGATATTTTATGAGAGAGAGATGTGAGTGCTATTTACCAAACTGGACAAAAAGACATGCAATCTACACCGACCATTACGATTGTATTCCCGGTAACGTCCTATTACAAACGCAAAAACATGCGAAGAGGTATACTAGAGATGGTTTTAGGTACCTACTTCCACAATAAATTGAAACGTTAATTAAACTCTGTAATTTAATTCCCAAACTGACGGACAACGACGGACGAACGACGACACCCTTTGGATTCCTGGATTCGTTAGTATATCTTTTATTGTGTTGGTTTGATGCGCCATTGTATGCTGTCAAAAGTTCCTCTACAGTATTCGGAGTGTCCTTTAGCATGTCTGCTGTCCAATGCCAGCATTCGTTTGTTGGCGTAAATTTTCACATGAATAACAAAATACATTCTCTCGCATAAAATAATTTCTGCTGATTTGTCACTTTTTGTTGTGTGCAGCGCGCATCAAACTGTGCGCCATTATAATAAGCGGCAAACGCGCGAAGGTCCTTTGCATGAATATAAAGCGCCCTCATTGTGCGAGAATACAAAACACACTTTCTGCTGCTGTGCGCTTTAACTGCTGCTATTATTTATTCAAGTCTGTGCGAGCGCGCATAAAATTATTATGATGATGATGAACTAATTAATGCGTAATGTAATTTTTTTGGTCGCTTGCACGGAGAAAGTATATAGTTTGTTTTATTTTTTTTTGTTTTATGTGAGCGACGAAAATTTTGTCGCAAATTAATTGAAAGAATACAACAAAAAAAAAAAATAAAACTTAAAACAAATTTACGTATTCTCTGAATTAAAATTCCAAAAAACTTTTGTTGGGAAAAAGTTCGTGTGCGATAAATTGTATCGTTTCTGCGCCCGGGTGACCCAATATTATGATGGGAAAACATATTCCAGGAAAGGATCTACGCCATTGCTTTGGCAAGGAAAATGTGGCAAGTTTATTACTGCAGATGTTATATTGCTTCTAATGATGCAAGGAAATATAACTAGAAATTCATTTTATTCATGTATACATACAGGAACCGCGTGTTGTACCGCCATTTTCATATCAAGCTTTGCAGTTGAATACCAAAGTGAAGGAACCACCGAGGTAAGTTTTTGTATATACTCGAATTTGTTTAAGCAAAAAGATTGAAGAATTTTATGCTCACGAAAACTTTTATGTCCAAGAAGAATTATTATGAGGGAGGATTATAAGTTTGTATAATTTTGAAACTACAAAATGCTTCTCATGTGTATGCATCAAAAAGATGAAAAAAAAAAACTCTCTTGAATATTTTGAAGCACAAGATAGATAATTAATTTGTTTGTTGTAATGTTTTAGGGATGGAATAGGGGTTAGAAGCTTTAAAATTTCTTTTTTAAGTTTATAAGTAGGGTGTTTAAACGGTTTATTTGTGTCGGGATTTAATTTTTAGATTGAGCATACTTAAGTCATTAGATAGATGAAAAGTGTACAAAATTGTTATATTTTAAAACTTTTAAAGCGAAGGCCTTAAACTTAATACATACATTAGAGTGGAGCGTTTTCTTTCAAGTTTCTTTCACATTCCTATGGACTAATCTTAAATATTTTTGGTTATTCCAGTAATGGGTAAACAAGAACCAGTGAAAGATGCACGTTTTTTTACGGAAGTCAACATGTAGTGAGTTAATTTCTTACCCAACTGAATTGATTAGTTCTTTTCAATTCATTTCATACTTTAGCTTTTGCCTAAAGCTTTGTGGTCAATGAAATTATTCCGAACACTTAAGAGCTATGGAGGACTCTAATTGAGGTTTTGTTTCAATACTTAAATCACTAAAGCGGTATACTTTGGTATACCTTGACCCCTTTTAAAAGAAATAGCTTACTATAAGTGAAGACTTTGTTTGTAATTAAATTCTTTGACATTTTACATTTAAATTGAAAATTCATAAATTCAAAAGCAAAATCCAAAGTGCCAAATCAGTTAAACATATTTTATGATATTTCTTGGCTTTTTTTTTAATTAGCACAATTTTGACATCTTTTTCATAAACAAATTGATTATTTTCGAGTTATATTACTAACAACGAGGGTTTTAAAAATATATAATAAAAAAAAATGTAAACAAACTTCTATTGCAACAAAAAAATTGCTTTTTATTGCAATATTTGCATTAAAAAAAATATTTTGCATTAAAAATAATGTTATTGCAATTGAAAAAAATTGCATTGAAAATAAAATTTTTATTGAAAAAAAATTGCATTTAAAATAAATAAAAGAGTTGAGCAGCGAACTTTGTTTTTTAGTGAAAAATTGTTCAGTACAAAATTAGACACAATTCATATTAAATAAACTAATGGCCGATTTCATAAACTTTTAAAATTTTAAATGACGTGTTTTGTATGAAACAAACGTCATTTTAGGATGTAAAATCCTAATAAACATTTAAAAAACTTTATGAAGTTGGCCATCAAAAAAAACACTTTTTTTTAACTATTAAATATGATTTTCTATACCTTAATTAATATATATTATTATCTGAGGTTTTTGTCTCAAGAACCAAAATATACTTTTCTGAAGGTTTTTGGGTTGCTGAATCCTAAGTCAGCAAAACTTGATTGGCCTCCGTTCTTGAGATATTACCGTTATAAAAGGCAATAAACGTCACTTTGACTGTTTTCAAGGTTATGTTTTTATGCGAGGTAATTCATTACAAAGAAATTTCCGACGATGCCAGTTCCCTTCTCCCAAAATCCTTAAAACTTTCCGATATCTCTTTTATTAAACGAGATATCTTAAGATTAAGTAGCCCTTTGGCTCGAAAACAGCACTGGTCAACTAAATTAAACTTTTTTTTGGCACAAGAACCAATATATACTTTGCTGAAAGTTTTTTGTGTGCGTTAGAAAGTGCAAAATAAGATTTTTTTTGTAATATTTAAAAAAACGAAGTTAATAGAATATTTATTATTTCGGATTTGAGTTTACCAATCCTCAAACCAACAGATAAATATATTTCTGTTCTTGTGACAAAAATAACTACACCAAAGAAAAGTTAAGCTTTTCTTATGTGAAGGTAGTTTCCGCGAATTAAGTTCACTGTACCTATCAATATTTCACAGCAATGACCTCCTGTCTGTCTAATATTATAATTTTTGCAATTTTATAATATAGCAACTCAAATGTTAGAATAGAAAAATCTATTGGAGAGTAGGTAGGGGACAGAGTGGTAAGACGGGGTGGTGGGGTAAAATGGGGTACCTATAGCAAATTTCACAGTTCCAATTGATTAATCACGCTCGTTCATTCATCGTTCGATGCGCTGCCATTATACTTGTTAGTCGCCCGATGGTTGGTGTTTTCCAGCAAATTGCTTGTCTTATTTTCTTCTGGTTTGACACGTGACTGTGGGTTATGTTTAATAACGTTAGCTGGTGAGTTGTTGCGGTGATTGAAGCTTTAATTGATCTACAAAATAAGGTAAACATTGTGTTTCCTTAAGAATGTTGGCTGTTTTTTTGTTTTTCTTTTTTTTTACATAAAATGGCTCTGCAGGCAAGATGGGGTACCCAATACCCCATCTTGCCCCCAATGAGAATTATTTAGTTGTTATTTGTTTTCCGTAAAAATGAGAATTCAAAAAAGAATAGCCCATCAACGAAAACAGCAAAACGAAGAAGAGTCTGATAATTTTGAGATGAAAGTGAAGAAAATGAAGACAAATTATATTCCATTTCCATTGAAAAGTGGATATTCTGCTCATAATGTTCAAAATAGGTTCATAAAAGCTGTGCAGGAATAGATGATGGTGATGACGAAGTCACCGATATCTGCTAGCTCTGCCAGCTCAAATAATCATCATTCTCTGTGATCATTATAATCACCCCATGTTATCTCAGTGGGGTACGACATCTTACCCGCACCATGTGGCAAGACGGGGCGAAACACCTTCTTTTCTATTTTAATTTTTTTTTCTCTTATATGTGTTAACCTACCAAATGTTCCTAATAGCACCAGATATTAGAATAACAATAATAAGTTGTTAATTAAAAAATAAATTTGATTGCTTCACAATGTAAATTTCTATATTGTTAACGTTTCAAGCTAAAGTACCCCATCTTGCCCCCCCTTTCCCTAATTGAAATAAAACTGATATATTTTTGATAGAAAGAGATTCAAAGTCAGATTAAATTCTTCAAAGCTTTCATTTCATGTTACTAGAAGAGAATATTAACATATTTTTTCTTTAATTAAACCAAGTTCTTAATAATATTTAAAATAAAACTCGTCTAGATAATTCTAAAAAAAAACTAAGATATAATGTCAGTTCTGTTTAAAGTTCTGAATTTTTTTTATTCCCATTCAAGACAAAATTTCAAAACAGTGGTTTGTCTGCGATATGTCTGACATATGAAATGGAATGTATACGAGTATGTATATTTTATGTGTGGTAATTCAAGGTATGCGGAACCTTATAAAACAAAAGTGCCCTCAGCATCTGACTGAGCTACGGAATTCCTTTGTATAATATATGTCTCCGGTTGGCTGAACATATATAAAACAACTTTCAAACATAAAATAATAAAGAGAATCTTATTTAACCTCATACGCAACAGAAGAATCAGAAGAGTCCTTTTAACTTAATTAGTTAAAGATTTTCGAAATTACTCGTAACCATCGTATACAACATATATGTATAATATAAATGTACATTGGTATCTTCTTTTACTCATTATACATATGTTCTATCTCAACCTGCCACAAACGTTCATATGTTATTCTCCTGTGTGCGTTATTTCTTTGTAGCTTAACAAAGGACTCAACATTTACAAACCTTAATTAATGAGCTCACAACAATAACTTTTCTATTTCCATTGGATTTCAACGAAAATTCTTTTGCTATATGACGCTTGACTTAATATCTCATTCCAATCCATATAAAGTTCAATAATAACATTTCCAATTAAGTTGATTGGAATCGAAAAACCAACTCGATATATACATATGTGTTGGTACTAACAAAAACCAAACAAACCAAGCAAAAGCACTTAATATCCATATTTTTGTAGATACAACACAAAAACACATTATACAAGCCTGAATGGCAATGTTAAGGGTGCCCCATAATAAACTCTACTACTCTACTAGAACACAACATGACAATGCCACTTCAGTAATTTCATAGCAAGGGCCTTAATTCCACAACTTATCCCTTGCAAATCTTTGTGTAATTTTTCTAATTAAAAGTAAAAGAGGAAAAACCACAGCAATAATGGAATACAATACCCTTATGGTCTTTTACAACTTGTATACTATACTATCCATAACCTTAACCATATAACACAGTCCTTTCTCTTCTCTTTTTATACAGGATCTATATATTTTCGCCCAGGCCAGCCAAGCGGACATTCTTTCGGACATACTTCGAAAGGGGCGATATTCCTGTGTGCAGTATTGGAATGCCCATAAAGCTCAATAACCCCAAAAAACAATTTCCTATTAAGTGGGACTGTGATCCAGACAAATTGGACTACTGTTACTATTTGCCAATATTTGTTGATGGGTATTGTGTGTTATTGTTTTGTGTAGTAGTGTAACATCCTTTTAGAGATGGATTTTCTTTTCTTGTCTTGTCATCTCTGGCTTATTGATTGGCTGTAATTTCTGATTTATGTATGTTTTTTTTTGTTTGTTTTGTTCTAGATTATCGGAATACGATTCACAATTGCGACATATTGCACAATATGCTGCAATGGATTTGATATTGCGTGGACGTACAAAGGTATTTATTACTTTCATAAAAAAAAATTTATTAAACTCGTTTAAAACCGAAGCAGCAAATTCAGAAGGAAGAAAAACCACACACTAAAGTGGGGTTTGTTCTCAATTTGAAAGCCTTAAGTCCCCAAAGGACTTATTTCCCTGCAACACAAGCATACATACATTTATGATTTGATAAAAACTCATCGACTGGTGTACCAAAGTTAAAGTCAAGTCAGTGATTAGTTTTTTTTTTTATTTTTGTTCCTTTATAGAGTCACTATGGCGTATGCGTAACATTTTTTGGATGCAGTTCTTATATACTTGAAGTATTATTCGTTTTCGAAAAATTTTTCAAACATAAATAAATATTGATTTTCTTTTTAAATTAAAGCCTAATATGCAGCTGAAGTAAAACGAAAAATTTTGAAGTCTCCAAAGTCAACAGCGAACATATTAACGAAATACCATCGGGTATTATAGCAGAGTAAAAATAAAAAAATTCAAGAAAAAACATCAAAACATGAGTTTTAAAGAAAAGCAAATTTAATTTCATTCAAGATTTCGTCATCGAATCTTTGTTTGGAAAATTTTGTTTCGCTTCAGCTGCGTACTAGGCTTAAATAATAATTTCTTTTTTGAAATTGCTTCTAAATTTAAAATTTGAGTTTGTTAAAGGTTTCTAAACCATTTTTTTTAAACCCGTTATGTGGTTTATGAGCAAGTCAAAAATAGAAAAAAGGTTCTAGAGGAGGTACCGTTAGTAACGGTTTAAAAAAAGTTTTTCTTATTTCAAAAGGAGAACCGTATTTGCCACAGTACATTGTATCTAGAAATTTTTAGCTTTTCAAAAGCACTCACCCTTTAAAAATAATATACATAAAACAAAAGGTGTTACTGAAATATATATGTACATATGTAATAATAAGCTAATTTCCAGCAGAAAATGTGATAGCATATAAACTAAATTGCAATTATGCAAAAGCCCAATTTTTGAAAAGCAGAGTCCGAAAAACGACAATTTTATCAAAAACAAAAAAAAAATTTTTTTTCTGAAGAAAAAATTGGTGCAATTACATAATCTAAAAAATTTTCTCTGGACCACTTTTCGAAAGAACCAACCGCTTACAAATATAATACGAAAAAAAAATCATGTTCGAAATTATAAATTTATTAAATAGAAATATGTACCTTCTTACTCAATATCTTTTGTCGCAGACACGAAACTGTGTCAATTTTCAGTTTTTTGCCCAGCATGGAGAAAAAGTCCACATAAAAACAAGCAGATTCTGTATTAAATTAAACGGATTTCTGCATTGTTTTTTTTTGTCAAGATGACTTTCGTCTTAAATTCAGCGGACAGATTTTCTTAATTTCTTAAATGTGAAAATTAAAAATAAATCTACTTAATTTAAGAGGAAAATCATTTTATTTTTATCTGGAAATATTTTAATAACAAAAAAATGGCAGCCACGGGATAGATCCCTCAACTGTTGGGTCACTAGGCAAATGCTTTAACTGTTTCTATGATAAACTGCAACTAAAGCAGAAGTTCGACTATAATTTTTAACTTTTGTCGATTTTTTAAAGAAGGAAATTAATATTCAAATTAAATTTAACAATTTAATCGAATTCCATTTATTTTAAACAAAAATCGTGTTGCTTTAACAGTGTGGGATTTAAAGTGGGCATTATCTTATTTTAAGGTGACCTTCTTTTTCTCTGTGAGGTTGAGGTTTTTAAAAATGTTCCTTTAAATCTCGAGATGGTTCAGCTTCGCTCATAACTTAAGACTGATATGAAGGAGGTGCAACGAAATTTTCTAAAAATTAACTTATTATTATTACACTGGTTTACAAGGGTTTTGTTGCCGAAACAAAAATATACTTTTCTGAAGGTTTTTGGTGTGCTGAACTCGAATCCGAAGTCAGAAACAACTAATCAGCTCCCGTTTTTGAGATATTACCGTTAGAAAATGCAAAAATACGTTTTTTTGAATTCTTCGGACCTTATTCTTTTGTATAAAGAAAATTGTTTGAGCATATTTAGTAACGGTTTTTATAAGAACTATTTTCCATCTTTCGACACCTGTTTAAATCTTTTCAATATCTTTTATATTGCCCGAGATATCTCAAACTGAAGTAAGTGGGTTTGGCTTCATATATCATAAAGAAGATAATGACGATATAAAATTTATAAAAATACCAAACAACTGAGGATATCTCGGGCAGTAAAAAAGATATCGGAAAAATTTAAACAGATTTAAAAAGGTGGTAAATAGTTCTTATAAAAACCGTTACTAAATATGCTCAAACAATTTTCCTTATATAAAAGAATAAGGTCCGAAGTACTGCATTTTCTAACGGTAATATTTCAAAAACGGGAGCTGATTAATTTTTTTGACTTCAGATTCGAGTTCAGCACACCGAAAACCTTCAAAAAAGTATATTTTTGTTTCGGCAACAAAAAAAAAGTTTAATTTTTCACTACTTACAAGCTCACTATTGATGAATAATTAAATTAAGTTTTGCGTTTGTCCTTGTTTTTTAATTAAACATTAACTTTTATGTAAATATGAAGACTTGAAAATTTTCCACACGCACTATAATTAAAAAAAAAAGTAAACCAAGTGCAATTATGAAAACCTACATACATCAAATATTAAACACATTTACTTATACATGCATTTTACATTAATATATACCCAAGGCTGATACTACAGAAACTTTATGAAATTATGTATATTATCTTCAACATCTGCCACAAATACAAATTTTATCAACCCTATAAAGATTGCTTAAAAGTCTATAAGCGCACTATAGCTTTAGCCAAAAAAGAAAGCTGGGAGGAATACTGTCATTCCATAGAAGATATTAAGGATTCCGCCAGGTTAAGCAAGGTTTTATCGAAAGAACATTCTAACCCCTCGTTTCTTAAAAAGCCTGACGGATCCTGGACAATATCCCCAGCTGAATCCTTGGAATTACTAATGACTACTCACTTTCCGGGGTGTGTAGATAACACCTCTGTAGTGAACATAAATCCCACCTTGCTATCAGTTACGACAGAGCGAGTAAACTCCTTGATAACAAGAGAAAATATAGCTTGGGCTATTAATACTTTCTCTCCGTATAAATCCCCAGGCCCTGATGGTATTCTGCCTATTATGCTGCAAAATCAGCAAGAGATAGCAGTTCCATGGCTTGAAAAAATCTTTAAAGGCTGCCTTCTTCTTAATCATGTGCCAAAGTCTTGGAGACAAGTTAGCGTGGTTTTCATACCAAAAGTGGGCAAAAGAGGACATGAATCCGCGAAGGATTTCCGGCCAATAAGTTTAACATCTTTTTTACTTAAAACCTTAGAAAGAATCTTGGAAACTCATATTAGAGACATTTTCAAAAGATGTCCCTTAGCTAGTTCGCAGCACGCTTATATGAGGGGCAAATCTACGGAAACAGCCCTCCATGAAGTTGTTAGAACAATTGAGAACTCGATCCACTTTAAAGAATATACCCTAGCTACCTTCTTAGATGTAGAGGGAGCTTTTAACAATGTCCTAACCGAATCTATTCTCGAGGCCCTAGTGACTTTTGAAGTAGAAGACTACATCAGAAGTTGGATTATTTCAATGCTAAAAGAGAGAAGAATTCAAGCAAGTTTAGGAAATTCAAACTGTTTTAAATGTGTCAACAGGGGTACGCCTCAGGGTGGCGTTCTCTCCCCCCTTCTATGGCTCCTTGTTATGAATAATATCCTCGTGAAGCTTGAGAGAAGTGGAGTGAAGACAGTGGCATATGCGGATGATCTGGTTGTACTTGTATCAGGAAAATTTTTACCCGTGATCAGCGAGATCACTGACACGGCTTTGAGAAAAGTTAGCAACTGGGCTACAAGCTGTGGCCTAGGAGTTAATCAAAGTAAAACGGAACTGATGCTTTTTACAACTAAAACCAAAATCCCTGTCTTCCCTCTACCTCAGCTCAACGGCCAAATCTTATCACTCTCTTCTAGCGCAAAATATTTAGGTGTAATTTTGGACACTAAACTGAGCTGGAAGCTAAATATAGAAGAGCGGGTTAAGAAGGCGAGCATTGCTTTCTATGCCTGTAGTAAAACCTTTGGGAAAAAATGGGGTCTTAAATCAAAAATGATTCTATGGACTTACACAGCGGTGGTACGACCCATTCTTACTTACGGCGCCATTGTTTGGTGGCCTGCACTAAATAAAGCATATAACATCAACAAACTTAAGAAAATTCAAAGAACAGCAAGCGTAGGGACAACTGGAGCCCTCCGGTCGTGCCCTACTGAGGCTCTAAATGTTCTCTTGCACCTTTTACCCATAGACCTTCATATAAAATACCAGGTTTCTTGTAGCGTTTTAAGGCTAAAAGAAACGGGCTGTTGGAAGGCAAAACCCTTTGGTCACAGTGACACAGCAAATTTAATACCATCGGATATGCTTCTGACACCCACGGACTACTGCACTCCTATTTTGAATACTGTAATGAATTGCAAGGTCAGCTTCCCGTCTAGATCAGACTGGGAAGATGGCATTGTGACGAGAGACTTCGACACCTGCATTTTCACTGATGGCTCAAAAATGGATTGTGGGGTCGGTGCGGGTGTCTATTATGAATCCCTCAATATCTCAAAATCCTTTCGACTACCAAACTTTGCCAGTGTATTCCAAGCGGAATTGCTGGCAATTAAAGAAGCTTGCAAATTACTTAGCCTATATCCAAACCAAAACCAAAGCATAGCTATATTAACAGATAGCCAGGCAGCTATAAAAGCAATTGCTTCGGTCACGACATCCTCCAAATTAGTTCAGCAGTGCAGAGAGGAACTCTCATTGCTGAGTGGAAGCCTCACAATCACTCTCATCTGGATCCCAGGTCACAGTGGTTTTGAAGGCAATGAAAAGGCGGATGAACTGGCCAGGCAAGGATCGGCCCTTCATGAGTCTCTAGCAGAAATAGTTAACATCCCCATGGGAGTCATGAAGGGCGATATCTTCTCAAAATACCTAACAAAAGCCAACAATAGGTGGCACAACTTGACTAGCTGCGTCATATCCAGAAAAATCTGGCCCACCTATAATAAATCCAAATCATATGACCTAATCTCTAGACCCAGAAAAGAAATTAGCAGGATCGTTGCGGTATGTACGGGACATTGGCCGATAGGAGAACACGCAGCAAAGCTAGGTATTCCTTACAACACCTTTTGTCGCAGTTGTTTGAATCAGCAAGAAAAAGAAACGGTATTCCACTTCCTTTGCCAATGTCCTGCCCTTGCTAGAAGCAGAATGCTCTCTCTGGGCAGTGAATTTTTCAACGATATAAATAACATCTCAGAATTAAAGATCAAAGACTTGATCTCATTCCTCAATGCAACGAAGTGGTTTTAGGCTAGCCTAAACACTCGTATGTATTGAAATCACTTTATTCCAATTAACCCATTTATAACTCATAGGTTTCACAAGTTTTGGTATCAAAACGGCGCATTTTGCGCTACTTGGGTCATCAAGCTAGGATGCTTATGACCGCCATCTCTACCTACCTATGTATATTATATATGCAAAAGAAAATTTTCAATTTAAAACCATCTCAATCTTAATACAAAATAAAAAAAAAATAGCAGCAATTAAATATCGCACCCTTTATATACATATTTTCATTCCCCATAGATCCTGGCTGTATTACCAAAGCTCATTCTACCCCTGAAGCGAGCATTCAACACAAGAGTTAAAAGAATCATCATTGGTGCACTCAAGGTCCTTCAAATGATGGTAATTGTAGGTAATTAACAAGCACGCATATCATCCTTCTTAGAATTTGCATAATTGTATAAGCCGCCATCAAATGGCAAACATGTCAAATAGGTCCTTGTGTTGGACAAGCACTTGTGCCCTACTTTCGTCAGTTGCTGCCAGTGTGTAACTTGTACAAGCAAATCAACGTTAACCTCGGTGATGGTATTGATCCTGACCGTGATGTGCGAATTGGTGACGTCATCGAGGACACTTTACAAGCACTCGAGAGATGTGGCGGCCCTGATGCTTATATAAACATCAAATACATGATACCTACCTACGAGAGTTGCATGATGAACTAAATTGGAATAGAATAGAACCATCTGATGTTAGTTACCAGGTTTTGCAAGCAATTAAATAAAATCTAGTTTTTTATTTCATCTTAAATTTTATGTGTGTCCTCTTTTTTTTAATGTGGAGCCTTTCTTGTGCTGGTTCCTTCCCCAATCTCAAAAGGCACGGGGAAATTAAAAACTAACTAAACTCTCCGTTTTAGGTATTTGGCCATAAATTCGAGGATTTATGCGGCAGCTAGGAGATAATAACAGAAGAGCAATGCCGACCACCCGAATATTAACTGGATGGGGCTAGGATACCAACACAAAGTACAGAGAGTGCCAGTGGCAAGGGATCTGTGAATCCTGGATTGCTTTTGTGCTTCTCTCTTTCCACATTCATTGTCGAAGTTGGTTCGGGTAAATGTGTGGAATTTATCTACGACAAATAATTCCACTTTCGAGGGTCCAATAAATTATTTTGTTTGCCTTGCAAACATTGCTCTTCGGATGGCTTGCCGCTGCTGCTGGTGCTTCTGCTCTTCGGCGATTGGGGGGCACTCGATAAAACATTTTTATACGGACACTTCTCTCCACCAATTTTGTTTTTTTTTTATTTTGGTTTGCATAGTTAAAGGTTGTTACATTGGAAATAGCCAGAGGGGGGGTTGAATGATGGTGTTGTGGACTTTGTGGTGGTGTATTGGTCCTTAACACGTACTATCGGTGAGGAGCATTTATTTCAGAAGTTATATACAAATAAATTTGCATCCATCCGAAGGACAAAATAAAATACAAAAAATACACAAAGAACAGGCATGAAAGTGGTGATAAAAATAGGGACGAGCTGAGTCACTTTTGGATAAAGCTTAAGTTGGAAAAATAATGGAAGATGCCATAGCCGAGAAACAGGACTGTGTTGTTTTTTTTAAAGTTCTTTATCTAAAACAAAGAGGGAATTTACTGTGACATTTAATTTATTGATGGTTGGCCTACATCCATAAAGTCACAATTTAAAAATTCTTTGAAATTATCCAAATGGATGGTTTTAAGATTATTAGATAGGCCACTTTTAATATAATTTACTTATATAAAATTTGCTAAAAAGAGGAGTTAAAATGGGAGTTAATTAATAATTGAAACTTATTAAATATTACACTTGAATTAATGAAATAGTGAATTATATAATTTAGTGTTTTATTTTTGCTCTGTGAAGAAAGCGAGCAAAATATTGAGTTGCTAAAAACAAGAGAAGACTTCAAGGGCTTTTAACCATAGTAAACATGTAGGTCTGTTGGGTTATATCGGCGTCGATTCTGTGAAAAACAGCAATAACAGTGCAGTTTTATGAAAATTTCGAAGTTCGAAATGTTGTTATTGATGGAGAATCAAAAATTTTTAAAACAAATAAAAGATACAAATAAAAGAAAATGACTTTAAGCCTTTGTTTTAAATATAAGAAAAGTCACCTAATTTGTAAAAGGAGTTATTGGAGAAGGATATATAAGAAAATTCAATATACCAAAATGAAGGAATATTAATGTCTACTAATGTACTAATGTTATTATAACAAGTTTTTCGCTCAAACATATGAACTTAACCCATTTCCGGCGGCTACCAGTGACAGTTGACTTAGAAACTTAAAATTTTACACACTTATTGTTTTTGATCTAATTAGAAGAAATGTGAAAAAAATGTTTTGGAAAAGCTTCTGGTTTTCCGGAAAATTCATGTTGCGTTTTTTCAACGCTCACCGAAAATGGACCTTATCAAAATGACAAATTGCGTTCAAAAATTCTACCTCAAATTTTTCAGGAGCTCGAATTTTGAAAGTCCTAAAAAAGCACGAAAAATTTTTTTCACAAAAAATCCAAAAACAGGTCGATTAGATAATTGAACTATCTTTCAAAATCTACTTTTAGTTTATTTTAAATTATAATCAATAAGGTTCCAGAAGTCTTCAAACATGACGTTGCGAAAACGCAACATTAGCCGGAAATGGGTTAGACCGAGAAAAAATGTAATCACAACAAAAACATTACTGTTAAAAAAAGAGCCAAGTTCTCCTATGTTGAAATTATGCTAGCACAAAAAGTACTGAAATGTAAAAGTGTACAAAGTTCTAAAGCTTGGCTTTAAATTTGTATAAATAAAATTTTGGTTGTTAACTTGGCAATTTAACTTTAAATTACCTATTTTTAAAGCTATTTGAAAAATTGCCAAGTAAACAACCAAAATTTTATTTATACAAATTTAAAGCCAAGCTTTAGAACTTTGTACACTTTTACATTTCAGTACTTTTTGTGCTAGCATAATTTCTACATAGGAGAACTTGGCTCTTTTTTTAACAGTAATGTTTTTGTTGTGATTTCACTTCTTTTTGCAAGGTTTTGCTGTAGAAATTAAAATCTCTATAATTGATGAAAATTCAGATAAAATGGGCGGTTATAACACCCCTTGTCTAAAATTCTCAAATTTTAATTTTTTTCTTTTGTAATAACTACCAGATCTACCATTTTACCAAGTTTCAAGATTCTACGATAATCAGAAGTGCTCTAAAATATTTGATGTAAATTAAGTGAAAATGGGCGGTTACCACGCCCCCTAGCTGAAATTCTCAGATTTTAAATTTTTTCCTTTGTATAAACTACCAGCTCTACCATTCTACCAAATTTCAAGATTCTACGATATTCAGAAGTGCTCTATAATATTTGATGAAAATTCAGCGGAAATGGGCGGTTGCCACGCCCCCTGGTTGAAATTCTCAGGTTTTAAATTTTTTCCTTAATATAAACTACCAGCTCTACCATTCTACTAAATTTCAAGATTCTACGATAGTCAGAAGTGCTCTATAATAATTGATGAAAATTCGGCGAAAATGGGCGGTTACCACGCCCCCTGAATTGAAAATCTCAAATTTACGATTTTTTCCTTTGTATACACCACAAGTCCTATCACCATGTAAAATTTCAAGTTTCTACGATAGCGGGAAGTTCTCCATAATTTTGATGATCTGTCAGTGAGTCAGTGAGTCAGTGAGTCAATGAGTCAGTTACGGTTTTCGCGATTTTTGAAGTCCTATATCTCAGAAACTACTCATCTTAAGAAGCTGAAATTTTGTGAGGAATTTGGGTTCGGCCAGCTCAACAAATGTAGCAAGTTTGAGATTTCTGGCATATTTGGTGTGGAAGTTAGAGGGGGGTCGAAAATGGCCTGAGTTGTTTCCTGTAAATAAGGGTGTAGTGCCAAAGTTGCTAGAGAACTTGGCTGGGCACTACCGTGCCCCTTGATATTTACGAACATCTCCGAAATTTACATACAGAAACATAAAAAAAAAATTATTAGGTAAAAAAGTTAGAGAATACATTTTTCTACAAAATAAAACAAAATAAAATGCAAGACTGGGTCGCACGAACTACTCTTAGGGTTCAAGTTGCTAGCATTTTCAGGACTTTTTATATAGTAAATGTAATTATTGTAGTCATATAAAAACAAAAACTAAATTAAAAAAAAATAAAAATCTTTTTTTCGAAGGAATAAAACAACATATGAAATCAAATTTACCTCCAAAACAAGTATGCAATTTTAAAAAACTGATTTTGTATAGGTAAATATTTTTTTTTGGAAAAAATGTTTTAAAATAAAATTGGTATACCATTTTGTAGAAATCATTAATCAACATCTAAAACCATAATTTAAAAAAAAATCAAAGTCCGATTTTCGAAAATTTGATTTTCAAAAAAAAAAATTTAAAATTTTTTTTAAAAATTAAAAAATCAAGTTTTTTAAAATTTTATATTTGGCTTATGTTAAAATTTTTTAAAGTTTCGTTGATATTGAATTGGTAGTTTCGGGGAAAATTGGATTTGAAAAAAAAGTTCTATGGCAGGTTCCGTTAATAATGATTTTCACAAATGATTTTATTAAAAGACAAACTTTGTCTAAAAACTTACATTTGAATCTTAATAACAAAATCGTTGGAGCCGTTTTTGAGAAATTTCAACTTTACTAAAATCGTTTACCTACCTACCGTTATTTTTGGTTAAAAAAAATTAATTCCAGAAACCCCTTTGGAGAGGCGCCAAATAACGCTACATACCAAGTTTGAAATCAATCGGTCCATCCGTTTAAGCTATATGCTGTAGCTTCGTATACAGACAGGCAGACAGACGGACTGACTTCCGGGGCCCAATTTTTTTTGGCATTCTCTATCATCTTAATATAATGTCTAAGTGCTATCTCAACATTTTTTTTTATGAATGCATAACTTTATACCTATACATATAGTACCTATATCGCAAGTAAAAATCCATTGTACACCGAAAAAAAAAATTCATAATAACAGCTATCAAATTAACATTTTTCAGTGACAAAAATCGTCCAACAATTAAAATATCAATTAAGATATAATTATCATATTATCATTTTGACATTTTTTAATTTTAGGTGGATAATGAAAATTTTACTTTGTCAATTAAAATATCAATGTTGACGTTTTAGTTTATTCTAATGATATTTCTTTCTTTTTTATTATTTTTATTATTTTAAGTATTTTCTTTCTTTTTTCAAAACATTACTGGAAAGTGAATATTCTTTATAAAATAGTGGTGATATTATTTTTTCTATTATAGGTGAATATAATTGTTTTTTTATTTTCTCCCAAACTATGTGAAGTAAAATCTTATTTCCGATCAAATTTTCTCAGCAAATCATACATTTTAATTCGAAAAAACACAAAGCTCCTTTAAATTAGTACACATTAACAGCTTTTTTTTTTTAATAATTTTCAATAATTTGAAATGAGAAATTCATATGATAAATTGATAATAAAATGTCACAAAAAATTCAAAAATATCATCCTGATAATAAAAATATTATTTTGATATTTTAATTTTATTATTATAAAACACATTTAGGCCCAATTTATTGACTCTCCATTGAACTTAAATCGCCATTAAAAAAGGGAATTTTAAAATTAAAAACCAATTTCGTTTAATTCAGACTCTTTTAAGGATTTTTTTGAAGTTTGGCATCATTAACTAATTGAGCATTAAATTTAAAAGTCGTTTAAGTTAAAACACCAAATTCGACCTTTTAAGAGGGATTTTAAGAGTAAATGGAGGTTTTAAAAAGAATTTCTATTTATTCACTCTTCATTAGTGTCAAATGTCATTTCATTTATCGTTTAATTATTATTTTATTTGAAAAATGTCAAATGAGCTAAAGAAATAAAAAAAAAAAACATCACAATTATGAATAAAAGTCCAGACTAGAATTTTTTTGAAGGTATACAATACACATATGCATTTGTACCATAAATAAGTAATACATTATATAAAATGACTGCGGCTCGCCAGAAATTCTATCATTGCTATCTATGGGTAGAGACAACACTTCATTTAAGATTTTTAATAGACACAAAAGTCAAAGAAATTAATGCATTTCTTGTCTACTTCGCACAGATAGTACTAGATCTACTAGATTATATTCTCCACTTCAAAACTAATCAGGTGCTGCATAATATAAGCATCTCAAAACATTGCAATTGACGCCATGAGAAGAAGAGATATAAAGCTTACTTCTAAACTAATGACGCTCGATGAATTCCGATAACACCTAAATTTATGTTGTTATTTGACACCGCTGGAAAAAAATTAAAAATTTCACTTAACTCCTTCTTCTTCTCATAGCTTCAATTGTAGGTTCTCGAGCATTTTCGCCTGGCGTTTTCAGCTGCAAAATACTTACGGGCCATAGTTTTTATGGTTTTTCTTCAAATTCAAATCTATTTGATTTGACAAAATTGTAGCTTTTGACAGATTATTTTTCAAAAAAAAAATAAAAAATCCCTAGTATATTTTTAACAGAGTTTTAAATTTAAAGTTTCCATTAAAAGTAAGGACTTTAACTAAAGAAGAGTGAATTAAATGAATTTTTAATGATGTATACTTAAAGGCGTCAATAGTTTAACAAGGCCGTTAACTAAAGCGATAAATATCAAAATTTAATGGAGGCTCAATAAATTGGCCCTTAATAGAGCATTTTTTGATGATATTTAAACAAATGTTAATTTGATATTTAAAAAAATTTAAATTGATATTGATTTTTTTTTTCGGTGTACCTACCATAAACCGAAGCCCAGAAAATCACAAAAACGCATTTTTAAAAATGGCTGCCAAAACACACATTTTTGGGACAAACAAAATATTTATGTTTGTTCGTCTCAATGTGCCTCATTTTATGGATTCAAATCCATTCCAAATATTCCCAGATGACCCATTTTCAGCTCACTGTTTCCTTATGCAAAAATCATATTGAGATAATAGTGAGCTGGATTTCCCTTCCGCAACTTCGGCATTTGACATATCCCCTTTGAGTCATTTGGAAATGCCCCCTAAGATTAATTCAACAAATGTTTTAGTGTTTAACTGTTAAAAACTATAGTTGTTTTTAACTTTCATCGAATTAGATAAATCTACTACCTTTATAAGTATTTCTTGTAAAATAGTTTTTTTTTTAATGTTTTTCTTTTATTCCATATAAAGACAAAAGATGGAGAAAAAATACCTATAATACATCCTTTTATCAAAAGTTCTTCAGATTCAGAGAGTGTGATAATATATTCTAATGCAAAATATATAGGAGCGTACTTAATACCCATCTAATAAAATTTTCCAAGATTTTGATGCATTTAACAAAAAAAAAAAAAAATATAAAACTTTGAATTGCATGGTAAAATACTGTCATAATCCTTAACACGTTTTAGAACTAATCAAACGAAAAACTTCATTAGTTAGAAAAGTTTCTGTTTTCATTAGAATAGCAAACAATAATGTTTATTGCAGTTGAACCCATAAAATAGTTACCTAACCTAGATGCTTATGCTTCATCACCTAGGAAGTCAAGTGAGTGCGTCATGCTTTGATAGAATTTATATACATATGTATAGTATAGTGTAAATAGAAAGCATCATATACTTCGAAACTTTAATGCATAAATACGATATACGAAAAACTTTAACCAAACTTAAGAACAATATCACTCTCTTGGAAAGTTTCTGGTGAAATGTAATAAAAGTCATATCATCAGGATGAATTATCTTGTGTGTGCTTCGCAAGGCTCTGTATCATTTCACAATAAATTACTCAGTGATGATGATGATTCTGGAGTTACTATAGGGGTATATGTATGTATAACTGGGTATTATGCAATTCCATTCAGCTATATTATAGTGGTTATGTATATAGAAATAAATATTTACATATCGGATGTATACATAACAAGAGCAACAATCATTGTTGTGAGGATATAATAAAAGGATATGAATCTGACAGGATATGTGTGTTGTGTTTGGCTGTGAATTGTTTTAAATAGTTTAAGTAAACAATATTAGTTATGATTTATTGTCCTATCGGTTTCAATTATTACTCTCTCCTCTCCTGGACACATAAAGGAGAGGGTCGACCGGATGATAATCGAGTTTATACAAAATGAATTCATATAATTCTATCATAGACACACAATTTCACTGTTAGCTACATGAAGATATACAATTTTCGGATGATGAGGCTGAGGTATAGCTGAACTGAGAGTGATGAAAAATATTATTTCTGATGTAATTGTTATGAATTTTACGAATAATGGGGTATCAATGCTATTGGAATGTAATCCATCAACAGACAGTAGTAAACAATATTTGGTTAATTAATCTATAGACAAGTCTATAACTATAACTGCTGGTAGTTTCTAATAGTTATAGCAATTAATTTTAATTTTCATTTATTACGAAACCAAGTTGAATTATGGTCAGGAAATTGGCACAAACTGAATAATTTGTAAAGTATTAAAATGCCAATGTATGCATACAGAATTCAAATTTATATTAATTAAAATGTTACCAAATTACATACATATATAACTAGTTTTATGTAGTTTTATGTTGCTAACGGTAATGTAGTTATTGAATGTGGTATGAAAATGTATTTTTGTGAGTAATGAATACGTGTATTAAGCGATTCAGAATCTGGGATCACGCAACACTTTGAATACTTTTTTAGGCTCTTCACTTGAATTTTTGCAAGCCTCCAGGATTTGAATTGTTAAATCTCAAGGGTCAAATACTCGTAAATATAGATGTTTCATTTTTTTCGCGATTGTGTTTGAGCATATTGCTTTTTGAACTAGGTTTTGAGAATATCTTCTTTGTAGGTACATAATAACACTGGTCGGCAAAAATAAAAAAAAACTCGGGAGTATGAACTTTGTAAGGTGATTTTAATTGACTTTATAGTGTGCTGAATTCAAAACTGTTTACAGTTTTGCTCTATCACGTCTAGTTTTTGAGCTATACTCGTATTTACATATTTCCACTATTAAATCTCAAAAACTAATTTTCAATGAAATTCTTTTTGATGTTTAATCGAAAAAATACATTTTTCCTTAAAATGTTACTTTTTAAAATCCAATTTGATGTCAAATGTACCCAAAAAACGCGTTTTTGACCTGTAAACATTCAAGTATTTCAAAAACTTGACGTGCCAGTGAAATTTTGACTTCGGATTCTGACTCAGCATAAAAAAATCCTTTAGAAAAATATAGTTTCGTTCTAGCTTTATTTTTTTTTTTCCGACCAGTGTAATTAAAGTTTAAAGGGTCGTATTGTATGGGCTAAAGCGCTTCTTCTGATTGTTTGCTTCTTATACAATCAAATATGCTACTGATATGTAAGCCATCTTCATCTCAACTGCGGTAAATTTACTCTCATGCTTTGTCCAGTATCGTGAAGCCCATATTTTTTGGGTTGATACGTGAACGTGACGAGTGTACATCGTCATTTTTCGATTGCTAAGGATCACAAAGCAATCCCGAGGCTTCAATCACCCTATACTTTACGCTTACGGTATTCATTAACTTCAAGTGTTCGTTGCACGGAAAATAGATAGCCTTTTTACTTTTGGGTTCTTACCAACTTTAAGAAGAAAAAATGGGTAGGTACTGTAATAAAAAAGTATAGGGCTAATGTCGGTTTCCTGATGCACACCAACTTTTATTCGGAACTCTTCGGTGGATTCTTTAATGGCTTGCGGAGCGAATTTTAATTTGCTGAAAATTTTCAAAAGTTGCATATCGTCGGTCTCATAAGAAAACCTCGTAACTCCACTTTTTTTCAAAAATGACTTTTGAATGCCATTCTTTAGGAAATATGTCAGCGGAGCAACCCAGAAAATTTGGGGTCATTCCGAAAAATCTAAATAGACTTAAATTCAAATTTTGCACAGCGCGTTTCTTCCCAACTACTCTGTTGTTTGTTTACTCTTTCGTCTCTCCTGTAAAATTTTGATTTTGGAAGTTACGAGGTATTCTCATGAGACCGACGATATATATTATTATAGTCCTTAAACAAATTTAATTATTTTTGTATTTGTTATTATCACCGACCGCTAGAGATCGCTCATTACAATACAAAAACGTATGCTAGTGATATTAAAAATATTACTATGTAATGAATTAAGTAACTAAATAAGACCTAGATTATGTTATGTTTATTACGCTTATTTTTTATGTTTTTATTGCAATGAGGATTAAACAATGGGGGCTTTTTAAAGAAGAATAAATCTATAAATTAATAAAAAAAAAAATAATAATAAAACTAATACAACATTGGTATGGTGTTTTATAACCTATTTTGTTCTATTATTTTTTTCAATTTTCAATGCGGTCATTTCAAAAATTAAAAAAAAAATCTTTTAATACTTTTCTCGAGCCAAATACAACTTTTGCTGGGCATGTTTTTTTTCATTCATCAATATTATTTTTTCCCCATACAATGTCGCTCCGGCTTATATGTAAGAGTACATACATACCTACTTTAAGTTCTTCACCATTATTAGTGGAAAGTCAATCAAATTCGTAAAATTATAACACTTTTCAAACAAATATTACGTTACTGTAACCTTTCAAATAATAGAAGTCACAAACTATTACAACCTTACTCAACCATAAAAGTGCCCATTTTCTTCATCTTCAATATATTATATAAAGTAACTTTAACCAAATAATTTCAAATTAAATACTTAAAACTTGTCCATTGTCCATTTTTCCATTAACTTTGATGTAACGTTTGTATGTATTCACTTGATATACTTTGTGGTAAATAACATGTATTTGAAAGGCATTCAATTGACCATTTAAGAGAACAAATAACCCCCAACATTTACTTACACATCATCTCTTCAAATGTAAACAGTTCTGGAGATGAACCATTTTCTATAAAGTACACACATATAACTACCACATATATAGATATAGATACGGAAATTCACTTGTTTATTTAATCCTCTTTTCTAAGAAATTTCAAGGAAAACCCTAGAATGATGCACTTTGGTAAATTAAACATCCTCAATATATCCAAGCACAATATATTGACGACACAATATATCTTTCATTGATGTTTTTAAAATTAAATAAAGTATTTTGGGATTTATCAAAACATCCCATCAACACCCTCAAACCCACTGTCAATTCTGAAGTGGGTATTAGTTTGTTTGAATGGACAGGACATTCACTCTTTAAGTTGACAAAAATCTTTGACTTTTTAAAAATCACACCATCATTCGTTTCAAATTGATGATTTATCTGATTTTAACAGTAGGGCACGTTACATAATGGTTTCACTTTTTTTTTTTTAAGGAATTGATATAGATCATTCAACTTGGGGTTGAACTCTCTATCAAACTGGTAAGTATCTCAAGTTCTTAATTGAATTGAGAATTTTAAAATAAAATACATTTCTAAGAACTGTCAAATCTGCAATTGGAGAAATAAAAAACCAAGTTTATTCAAAGAACTATTTCAATTAACAAATTATTTTTCATTAAAACTTTGGATATCTGAAGCTCGTGAAAAAAAAAAAACAAAATCGCTGCATTTCCATAAATTATTTTGCACAGCTTAAGAAAGCTTCTAAAGTTCGTCTACCTTTTGTTTCTATTCATAGGCCCCAAAGTACCTACTTAGTTTTCGCAAAAATATTCTATAGAACAACATTTAAACTTTCAAAAACTTAAATACATTATTTTGAAAAACGTACATATATTCGCCTTATTCCATTTGACCATTTTGAAAAGAACCTGCTGCTACCTGGTGTGGGACCATTAGTTACGCTTATTCCTACTAACACCTTAAACTATTCCCATAAGTTTCACCCTCGCTCGCTTATCCTTGCAACAACATGATGCATCTGTTTCAATATAAAGTAGCGGCGCTAAATTGCCAAAGCTACTTTTCTCTTATCCGGTTACGACTTTCCCAGAGCCCACAAACTTTTACTGTATAACCTCCTCAATCCCTAGAACAAGAATTTATGAGCAAGTCTTTTGCAAAGAACTAAATCCCGACTTTTCTGGCTATACTTTTGCTTCAAAAACAAACCCCCAAAGGCAGGCAAGGATATTTGGAGAAAATATATATGTATATAAATACACACACACACACAGACACAGACACAAAACAGAAGGACAACAACATGGACAGGACATGGAATGTGCGCCATGCCAACCAGGTAATTCTGGTGCATGTCGTTCCTAATAAGAATTTATAGTTGACAGAACTTAATAAACTTAAAGGTAAATTCAATTTAAAAACTTCATTCTGCCTGGATTCAGATTTCGCTGCGGTGCACCGCATGAATGCGAATGTAGAACCTTCTTTTGCACACAGCAGCGCGGCGGCTGCCGCCGTTACAGCGGCAACACACAACATTCCTGCTGGATACATCCAGGATCTCGAAACAAATTGGATGGACTTGGACGCGGATGTGAACGTGTAATCGGGAAGCGTGCGAAATTCTGGTTCAGTTATTTCCACAATAAAAAACAAACCAAAACAAAAAAAAGAAACATCAAACGAAAAAAAAAAAAACTATAAATAAGTTGCTTGCAACTTCAGTTTTAAAAGAATGGTGGGATGTGAATAGAGTAGCTATGAGCTCTGGGCGTGTGTGTCTCTATATACGACTCTGGGTATAGTAACACTTTTTTTTTTGATAGCATGGAGTTTTGAAGTTGAAAATTTCAGTGAATTGCGAACTTTTTCACGGTCAGTTACTCCTTTACGTTCGTTAATATTCTGAAAATTGCATCTGCAATGCTGGGTTAAAGGGTTACACCATAGAGAGAAAAAAAAAAAAACACTTTTGAATTGAAGCTTCAGTGAACTAGCTTGGTTAGTATATTGCACTGTATAACGTATAAGTATAAAGGTAATTCAAAGTTCATTACATGGTTGATGGACTTTATGGCTGGGTATAGTATTAAAATGGCACTCTAAGGTATGGCTAACCTTAATTAGACTTTAGGGGGAATTATCAAAGGTGAAAACAATATTGACCAAAATCCTTTGAGTACAAAGTTATGCCTAGAAAAACAAACGTTGTGCAAATATATTACTTTTATTTAATAGCATTCAAGGGCATGGTCATGTTGGATTTTTTTTTACAAAAACAAACTTAAGACAAATTTTCAACCAGACATGATTTTTAGTATGTATTCATTTTTTCACGTGCACGTCCCCATCAAAAGTATTAAACAACACTCCCCAATTATGCACCTAAGTTCCTGAATATCACCTAAAACCATTTAATGTTTCCACTCTATTGGATACAAAATAAGAGCTCTTTTTCTGTTACTTAAAAGTTCTTTACAAAATGTAGGGTAGGGTAATGCATTGCATAAACTTAAATTTTAAAATTATAAGAACACTGTCTTTATATAAATTACAAAACTTACAGGATTTATTTTATTTTTGTTTATTTTCAAAAAACGAAAAATGCAATTTTAACAATTTCATATAATTATAATGCTGGTTGCACACTAGGTTGGCCAACATTTTCAACATAAGTCCAAATTATTCTAACTGATGCATAGTTCAGTGAAGACGGGCTGATATCGCAATACAATGTGGGCCATAAAAATACTGCATTCCAAATACTGTAAGTCAAAATACTATGTTTCGAATTTCGGTATTTCATCAAAGTTAAATGATATATTTCGTTATGTCAATAAATCTATGGTGCTGCACAAAAAGGATAGATGTGCAATCTATTGATATGAGAGATTGCCCCTTTTTCGCAACATTAACTTATCCACATAAACCATTTGGATTCAGTGAAATATTTCAACTTTCACTTTATAAATTCAAAGAGTTCCAAAAATCTATGTTTATTCTTTATTTTTCCAACGTTAGGACTAAACGCCGCTCCTAAATTACACAAGAAGGGTTAAACACAGTTTATTTTATTCGTTTTAGAGATAAGCAACACTTTCGAAAATAACGTTCTCGTTGTCTCGAAAATCGAATATTTCAACTGATTTCCATATTTCAATAGTGATTAAATAATTAAGCGTTGATTCAAGTTGAATTTTTGTAACTAATTTTAAGACGTGTACAACACAGGATTCATAATTGTGTGGTAGTCTTATATAATGACATCAATCCCAAGTCAAAACGTAAAGAATTATTTAAAGGGAAATTATTGTCAATTTTACGCAGAACCGGCACTTACACATATCAAATAAAATGCACGGTAGTACGAACTTGCTCTTAGGCTACGGCCACGTCCTGAGCGGCGATCCTGAGCGGCAATTTCAAAACCCTACAAGTGCAAAAAATTCGGACTTCCCGCTCACACGCGGGAGTCCCATGTTCGATTCCTATAAGTGCCAATTTTTTTGTATTTTATAATTCTAAATAAAATAAAGTTGGTATGCCATATTGTAGTTTATACAGATCAACACCTAAAACCAAAATTTCAAAAGAATCTAATGACCAGTTTTGGAAAATTTGATTTTTCAAAACAAAAAAAAAAATTTCAACATTTTTTCAAAAATCCAAAATTGCATTTCTTCAAAATTTTTTGATTTATACTAAGATTATATAAACGCTTTTGTATAAAAATTTTGATACAATTTAATAAGTCGTTTGAGAGAAATTCAGAGTTTAAAAATACGGTTCTATGACAGGTACCGTTAATAATGACCTTCGAAAAAAAATTTTTTTTTATTAAAAGATAGGTCTTGTCCAAAAACCTACACTTAATTTTTACTTGCGATATAGGTACTATACAGGGTGTCCCAAAAGTAATGGATCAAACGAAATATGCTGATAGGCCAACTTAAGGGCTCTCAGAATTTGGTAACTTGTTCATCCCAAATCCTTACGGTTTTCGATTTAATGCATTTTTTGTGAAATTTCGAAAAATGCCGACTTTGCATCAGTATTTTGCTTCCTCCGCTCATAATTGATTTTTGTTTTTTACAATTCTTCCACTAAAACGTTGCCTAATAACAGGAAATAATTAATTAATCAAAATATTTTTTATTTCATACGCCATCTTGCTGCAAATTAATTAACAGTTTCATGATTTATAAAAACTCAATTTCTTACTTTTATTTCAGAGCAGCATCCCGAAAAAAATTTGCATGGTGTGATACTGGTTTATTATTTTAAAAACTTGCCGTGTTATTGCAGTTTCCAAAAATGTATAAAAATTTCCAAAGTTGAAATTGGAACGAAAGATATTACAATTTAAATGTAACAAAACAGGGCTTTTCAGAGAAAAATAACAAACAAAAGTCGAGACTTTTATTCAAAAAGAAATAAACAAACTACAGTCGAGAAAATGTGTTTATTTTTCTTTGTTATTTTTCTCTGAAAAGCCCTGTTTTGTTACATTTAAATTGTAATATCTTTCGTTCCAATTTCAACTTTGGAAATTTTTATACATTTTTGGAAACTGCAATAACACGGCAAGTTTTTAAAATAATAAACCAGTATCACACCATGCAAATTTTTTTCGGAGTGCTGCTCTGAAATAAAAGTAAGAAATTGAGTTTTTATAAAACATGAAACTGTTAATTAATTTGCAGCAAGATGGCGTATGAAATAAAAAATATTTTGATTAATTAATTATTTCCTATTATTAGGCAACGTTTTAGTGGAAGAATTGTAAAAAACAAAAATCAATTATGAGCGGAGGAAGCAAAATACTGATGCAAAGTCGGCATTTTTCGAAATTTCACAAAAAATGCATTAAATCGAAAACCGTAAGGATTTGGGATGAACAAGTTACCAAATTCTGAGAGCCCTTAAGTTGGCCTATCAGCATATTTCGTTTGATCCATTACTTTTGGGACACCCTGTATATCAAGTTATGCATTCGTACAAAAAAAAAAGTTGAGATAACATTTTTCCATGACATTACGATGGTAGAGAATGCTAAAAAAGTGGGTCCCGGAAATCCGTCTGTCTGTCAGTCTGTCTGTCTGTCTGTATAAGGAGCTACAGCCTAAACGGATGGACCGATTAATGTCAAAATTGGTATGTAGCGTTATTTGGAAACTCTCCAGAGATGTTTTTGGAATTAATTTTTTGGACCAAAAATAACGGTACTTGTCATATACCGATTTTAGTAAAATTGAAATATCTCGAAAACCTCTCTAACGATTTTGTTTACAAAATTCAAATGTTAGTTTTAAGCTAAGGTCTATATTTCAATGAAAACTCATTTTGAAACTCATTATTAACGGTACCTGCCAAAGAACCGTTTTTTTCTAATTCGAATATCTCCGAAACATCTTATTCGATTTCAACGAAACTTTTTGTGAAGAAGCATTTATATAATTTAAATAAAAACCAAAAATAAAATTTCCAAAAAAATAATTTTTGGATTTTTAAAAAAATTTGAAAATTTTTTTTTTGAAAAATCAAATTTTCGAAAACGGGATATTGAATTTTTTTGAAATTTTGTTTTTAGATGTTGATTAGTGATTTCTACAAAATGGCGTTACAATTTTATTTTAAAACTTTTTTTCCAAAAAATTATTTATAAAAAATTGTTTTTTTTTTTAAACGGCTCTAACGATTTTGAAAATTTTTTTTTCTAAAAATGCACGTTAACATATCAATCAAAACTGCATACTTGTTTTGGAGAGCAATTTAATTTCAGATTTTATTTTATTTTTTTTTTAAAACGAATTTTATTTTTTTTTCAAATTTCTATATAAAGTCTTAAAAATTAAAGCAACTTTAACTCCAAGAGCAAGTTCGTGTGACCCAGTCGTGCATTTTATTTTTCTGCGGACAACCGTTTCTCCACTATTTTGCATTAAACACAATTTTCTTCGTTTTTTAAGTTGTTTTTTACACTTTCATATCATTTAAGTCAAAAAAACACGTTAATGAGTATTAATTTTTTGTGCTTTTTATTTAAGCCCAGTTTATTTTCATAAAGAAAATAAGTTTTATTTCATAAAAAAGGCTCCTGAAAGTAATTAAAAAAAATAAACAAACTGAGTGAATTAAAATAAAAAAATAATTTTTAAATACAAAATTAGTTTATATGAATTAAAACTTTTTCTGAGCTTTATCAGAAAAAGTTTTTAATTCAATTTAATTAATTTTTTATTTAAAAATTATTTTTTTTTTAATTATATCAAAAAAATGGATTTTTGGGTGATGGAAGTGATTTTTTCACTTTTTCCATAAGAAATGATTGTTTTTAATAAATTTTTTAAATACTTTTTGCGCATGGTTTTATTCTTTAGAAGAAATATTTGGCATAATTTTTTTTTTGTAAGCTTTTAAAATAAAAAAATTAATATAATGATAAAAGAAAAAAGGTAATTTTTTTTTAGCTTTTTCTTGTAAATTATGATTTTTTGAAATAAATAATCGCTTCAATTGACTCATTTTAAACAAAACCACACAACCTGTTCTCTTACGACGTTATCACGTAAAATCATTGTCCGTAAAGCGGCTTTACAGACAACCTCTGTTTTTAATTAAAATGTCTTCATCTCTTCATATAAAAATAAAACTATTTTCTTATTAAATTAAATGGATTATTATGAATAAGCACATTCAAGAAACTAAAAAGATTTGTCCGCTTAATTTAAGACGGAACTCTTCGTAAGAAAAAACCAGGCTTGTCCCTTAAAACAAGTAACATTATTTCTTAGTCTTCTCGCTATTTCAATTTGTATTACCTTTGTAGGAATAGTTCTTAAATTCATAATCCGTATTTCAAACAACTATTTTTGCATATCAATTAGTATTTCGTAACATTTCTTATTTGTTCAAAACATAAAGAATCGTATGTCTTGATTGAGTTCTTATATTATTGTCTAATGATGATTTTTGTGTGTTAACTTAAGGAACATAAATTTCAAAATGAAAATAACCACCGAACAAAACACATCTCATCTACCTTCAAACATAACCAAATGGAAACATCGAGCTGTGGTTTTGGAAAACAAGAAACAATCAGACAACAAGTAATTAGATGAAAGTTTATTTTAATTTAACAGCTTTTCTAACTTAGCTTCTCTATAATAGTCGTCCTGTTTTGCCAGTAGTTAAGCAGAGTATTTGACTAGGAAAACAAGTACATTCAGTTCCAGTTGCCTCTGTTTCCATACCGAGGACATGCTGTAATCCTTTTGGCTGACTATCCAGACAGTGTGTTTTGTGGGTGGCATAGAGTCAGAACAAGAGCCAGAACCAAAGCTGCTATAGCAAGAGAGCAAGATAAACCAAAGGCAGTGTGTTCTGTGATCTATGCAAATGATGTCCTGGGGTGAAATAAATTAAGTAGGTGTTACCGAATGGCGTCGGATGAGCTGCGAAGTTGGTTAGATACTCTTGTTTATGTATTACGAAGGATGAAAGGTACAACGAATGCGTTATTCGTTCCCAAAAGAGTGTGCGGTATCTGTTCTGTTTTAGGTTCAGCTTCAATTTGAATACTTGTGTATCTATATTATATGGAGTAAGTTAGACAGACTGGGTGTGGCTACTTAACGATGTTAATTCCATTCGAAACACTTGAAATGGAATTGCTGTCGATGTCGATGTGTTCTGTGTGTGCTGTTGTGTATGTTGGGGTCATGTTTTCTGGATTCAGTTATTTGAAACAGAAATTTTCGAACGAACGAACGAGTTTTGTTGTCGTGTGTGCTTTCTTGTTTTTTTGGGGAAGGCTAAATATGTGTACACACAGTTCATGTATATATTTTGTGTTCCCTTAACCGAGAGATGTGTGTCGAATTTACATTTTAAACAGTGGCTACAGGATATGAAGGAAAATGTCACATTGCTTCGTAATACAACAAACGAAGATTTATGGAGAGGGTCTTTTAGAGGTTGTTTTAAGTTGGAATGTTTTGCAAAGTAGGTACTTTATTTGAAAATAACTGTGGGATTGCATTGTAATGAAGGGATCCAGAGGGCTCAATGTTATAAGCAGTAATTTTACATTAGTAATTGTATATCTGCCTTGTCTTGTGTAGATATAATCTGGTTTATGAGAAACCAGACAAGATGACAATGATTTTGGTGGAAATATTGATGGTTACACTCTATTTTACATGTTATCTAGTCTGTTGGGGTTTTAGATATTCTGTCTATGTTTTGAGCAAAAATGTAAGCTTATAAAAAGGATAACAATAATTAACATAACATTCTTTGGAAATATTATTAGAAATTTTCAAACTCAACATAAAGTAAAATTAAACATTCTCAAATAGCAAGTATTCGCCACAGTGACCATGTAAGTTTACAGGACTTTTAAATGAATACAGAGATATTGAACATTGAACAATGTAACCTCTTCATGAGAAAATAATGAATAATCTTCAGGAATTTTCAAATTTAAACAATTCCAGTTAATAGAACAAAATTCTTAAGAGACTTTAGTGGGGAAAAAACAATGCAAAATATTCCAGCAATTAGTAAGGATAGATTTCAATCGGTTTGATGGATTGATCGAATTATTTTCTTAAGTACCACTTGAAATTTTTTGTTTAAATTTTTTTCCTACTCAAAAATTATAAAAAATGGAAAAATTTCAGGACACTTTTGTTAGCAATATTTAATGTTAAAAACTAAACACATTTTTGATAATTTTGGTGTTTTTGTAAGGGAAACACCTCTATTTTGATTAGTGAAAAATCGAACTCGAAAAAAAATGACATGACATTCCAATGATAGAGAATGAAGTACTTTTTAATTTTTTTACAAAGTGTAATACATATTTTGACATTTCTTTTCCTGAATTCAATAACATTAGATGTTCAAAATATTTCGAAAAATAATTCTATATTTTATTACGAAAAATTAAAAAAACATGTTAAAATTTTGTTCCTAAATTTTTTTTTTTTCAAAATTCTGGAGTTTGAGGACCGTTTTTTTCAAAAGTATTTCATTCAATTAACTTTATTTTAAATTTTACAAATAGTAAAAAGCTTCTAGCTTTTTAAAAATGTGTATTAAATATTAAAGGTGTTTCAATTGTGCTCAAATTATTTATTTTGTGTATTCGTGAGAAAATTGCATCAAATCAAAATCGCTCAAACTGATGCAAGATTGTCCCTCACTCACTTATAGTTTTTACTTGCTCTATAGGGCAAGTATTGGTTTCGTGTCGTAAAAAAAAATTTGAGGTTTTAATCAAAACCAACATTATGATGATGGAGAATTCCAAAAAAGTGGGTCTCGCAATTTCGTCCGTGCGTCTGTCAGTCTGTCAGTCTGTCAGTCTGTCAGTCTGTCAGTCTGTCAGTCTGTCAGTCTGTCAGTCTGTCAGTCTGTCAGTCTGTCAGTCTGTCAGTCTGTCAGTCTGTCAGTCTGTCAGTCTGTCAGTCTGTCAGTCTGTCAGTCTGTCAGTCTGTCAGTCTGTCAGTCTGTCAGTCTGTCAGTCTGTCAGTCTGTCAGTCTGTCAGTCTGTCAGTCTGTCAGTCTGTCAGTCTGTCAGTCTGTCAGTCTGTCAGTCTGTCAGTCTGTCAGTCTGTCAGTCTGTCAGTCTGTCAGTCTGTCAGTCTGTCAGTCTGTCAGTCTGTCAGTCTGTCAGTCTGTCAGTCTGTCAGTCTGTCAGTCTGTCAGTCTGTCAGTCTGTCAGTCTGTCAGTCTGTCAGTCTGTCAGTCTGTCAGTCTGTCAGTCTGTCAGTCTGTCAGTCTGTCAGTCTGTCAGTCTGTCAGTCTGTCAGTCTGTCAGTCTGTCAGTCTGTCAGTCTGTCAGTCTGTCAGTCTGTGAGTCTGTCAGTCTGTCAGTCTGTCAGTCTGTCAGTCTGTCAGTCTGTCAGTCTGTCAGTCTGTCAGTCTGTCAGTCTGTCAGTCTGTCAGTCTGTCAGTCTGTCAGTCTGTCAGTCTGTCAGTCTGTCAGTCTGTCAGTCTGTCAGTCTGTCAGTCTGTCAGTCTGTCAGTCTGTCAGTCTGTCAGTCTGTCAGTCTGTCAGTCTGTCAGTCTGTCAGTCTGTCAGTCTGTCAGTCTGTCAGTCTGTCAGTCTGTCAGTCTGTCAGTCTGTCAGTCTGTCAGTCTGTCAGTCTGTCAGTCTGTCAGTCTGTCAGTCTGTCAGTCTGTCAGTCTGTCAGTCTGTCAGTCTGTCAGTCTGTCAGTCTGTCAGTCTGTCAGTCTGTCAGTCTGTCAGTCTGTCAGTCTGTCAGTCTGTCAGTCTGTCAGTCTGTCAGTCTGTCAGTCTGTCAGTCTGTCAGTCTGTCAGTCTGTCAGTCTGTCAGTCTGTCAGTCTGTCAGTCTGTCAGTCTGTCAGTCTGTCAGTCTGTCAGTCTGTCAGTCTGTCAGTCTGTCAGTCTGTCAGTCTGTCAGTCTGTCAGTCTGTCAGTCTGTCAGTCTGTCAGTCTGTCAGTCTGTCAGTCTGTCAGTCTGTCAGTCTGTCAGTCTGTCAGTCTGTCAGTCTGTCAGTCTGTCAGTCTGTCAGTCTGTCAGTCTGTCAGTCTGTCAGTCTGTCAGTCTGTCAGTCTGTCAGTCTGTCAGTCTGTCAGTCTGTCAGTCTGTCGGTCTGTCGGTCTGTCGGTCTGTCTGTCAGTCTGTCTGTCTGTATAAGGAGCTACAGCCTAAACGGATGGACCGATTAATGTCAAACTTGGTATGTAGCGTTATTCTGCGACTCTCCAGAGGGGTTTTTGGAATTAATTTTTTTGGACCAAAAATAACGGTACTTGTCATATACCGATTTTAGTAAAATTGAAATATCTCGAAAACGGCTCTAACGATTTTGTTTAAAAAATTCAAATGTTAGTTTTAAGCTTAAGTCTATCTTTCAATAGAAAAAAATGTTTTTAAAAATCATTATTAACGGTACCTGCCATAGAACCGTTTTTTTTTCAAATCCGATTATCTCCGAAACTGCTTATTCGATTTCAACGAAACTTTTTGTGAAGAAGCATTTATATAATTTAAATATAAGCCAAAAATAAAATTTTGAAAAAATAATTTTTGGATTTTAAAAAAAAATTTGAAAATTTTTTGAAAAATCAAATTTTCGAAAACGGGACATTGAACTTTTTTGAAATTTTGTTTTTAGATGTTGATTAGTGATTTCTACCAAATGGCATAATAATTTTATTTTAAAACTTTTTTTCCAAAAAAATATTTATAAAAAATTAGTTTTTTAAAAAACGGCTCTAACGATTTTGAAAATTTTTTTTCTAAAAATGCATGTTAATATATCAATCAAAACTGCATACTTGTTTTGGAGGGCAATTTAATTTCAGATTTTATTTTATTTTTTTTCAAAAACGAATTTTGTTTTTTTTTCCAAATTTCTATATAAAAAGTCTTAAAAATTTAAGCAACTTTAACTCTTTAGGACTGCCTAACACTTGTTTTTCCCTTTTTTAAAAACCAATTAAAAAATGTATTTCAAATAAATCCAATTATCACTCACAGGTTTCATAAGTTTTGGTATCAAAACGGCGCATCCTGCGCTAATTGGGTCAATCAAACATGGTTTGCCTTGACCGCCATCTCTACCTACCTTAACTCTAAGAGCAAGTTCGTGCGACCCAGTCGTGCATTTTATTTTCCTTGAATTACCTAGACATTTTATAAAATTTAAGCAAATTTTGGAAAACAATTTTTTTTTCACAAAAATCTTAATTAAATTAAAAAAAATTAAGGCAAGAGCGGTAATTCGAAGCTGTTCGGCCGGATTCCTTAACATTGTCATTTTTTGAACTTTAATTACTCCAGTATTAAGCGATACAGGATTGGAATTTGTTGCTCACGGTTGTAGTTCTTGAGAATTTTGACCTGTCTCAGTTTTTGCTAGTTTTTCCAAGCCTTGCACTCTTCTGATCTCCTCATCTTTTTACTTGCCGTAAAAAATTGGTATTGGTTTCATCTAAAAAAAAATTCGAGGTGAGTACCTAAAGGTGAAAGCTATACAAAACTTCCTTCATGTTTTTCTCAAAAAATGGAGTGGAAAACAGACATTTTGGCTATTAGCAGACATATTTTTCTTATAATTTTGAACGATTCTGTGTATTAAAATTTTCGAAATACAACAAAGTTGGAACAAAATAAAAAGAAATTTTTTGCCCACAGTATACATTTGAACTAAATACCGTATACCTGCAAAAGTCCAATTTTTCAACTTTCTTGAAAATAACGAAGTCGATTTTATCGATTTTTTTGTAAAAAGAACTACAAAATTAAAAAAAAATATTAGGTCTTTTGATGAAATTCAAAGTTTTTGGGAAAATCCATTTGTTTTTTTTTAATATTTTTTTATATTATTAACTATTTCTTAAGAAGTATGACCGACCATCAATAGGTACTCTAATTAATTGCATTAATAGCAAACCAAATTGAAAATAGAAACTTAGAAACCTTAAGAATCTAAAAATATTTAATTTTATTTTGTATTTCTACATCTTTTTAATCAACTATTGATATTTTCTTTAACTATTTATTCCATTCCTTACATCTGATACAAAAACAAAATGAAGTTTGTTGTGCGTGCTGGTTTTGCATTATCTATGTACTTTGTACCTATATAATATAAGGAAACCAACTTATTAAAAAAGTGGTGAGGGCAAAATAAAAAAGAATACTCTTTTAAAATATAATGTATCTATAGGTAAACCCAAGGAAGTAGCAACTAAAAATAATCGTTTGTTTAACATGAAACCTTATTAGCAACACATCCGTAGAAGTTTTCTCTTCCCAGTTTACCTCCATCTTGCACATGAACAACGCAACGCAAAGAATGTTCGTTCAATGATGCCGAGGATAAACTTTAAACGAGATTAACAGACTTTCCTTGAATTGTTTGGCTGAGAAAATATAAAGAAGGTCGCTGTGCCTGGGTGCACAACATTATACTCGCTGTTGATGGATACAAATGCGCGAGAAACAATTTTTCTTTTTTTACAAAAAAAAAGGGTGGGAAAAGTTTTTTTTTTTGTTCTTATGATAATTTATTATTGACGATTAATTTTGCAGACTCGGGTTTTCTTTAATATGAAAATGAAACCTTATCCGGAACTCGGAAGTGGAAAGAAAACGTAAAAAAAAAACAATTTAACATTTTAAAGCCTTAGGATAAGATTAAATTAAATTGAAAACAAAAGTTTGAAGTTAAAAAAAAAGTAGAAGGTAATAAGTACAAAGAATTGTCTACAGAAGGTGCAATTATTACTCTGTGCATCTAAACTTTTTTTGTACAGAAAAATTTCAATTTTACTGGACAGAGTTTTGATGTCTTTAATTTTGAATTGAAAGCTTCTCAAAGTCGGTAGAACGTTTAACTAAGAATTTTGTCGGTTTCTCCTTCTTGCAGAAATCGGAAAAGGTAAGCGACTAAAGTGAGTGGACTTGTCCCCTTTTCAAAATAAAAACAATTTAATTTAGTTCTCAATAAATAGGGTGGCCTGTTTTTGAAGAAAAAAATGTCGATTTCCATATGAACAGAAATGTGTGATATATTTCAATTCCAAAGATGAACTTATTGTACTTACGCTTTTTTTCCTATTTGTCAAGAAACCATTTGTCTCAAAAATTTAAAATAAAACACACGGATTTTTAATATTTTGTTAAAAAATATACTTAAGACATTAATTTTATTTAAAATAATTGGCCATTTTTCAATTTTTACAATTTTGTTTTTTATGTGATAAAAAATAATTAAAACGCCAAAAATTGTTTTTTTTTTCTTACAAGCACAGCAGTTTTTTTTTTTTTAGATTTTTAGATTTTTTGTATTTTTTAATTATCAGTTTTAAAATTTTAAGTTTTAATATTTTATTTATTTTTTTTTTTTGTGTTAAGTTTAGTTCGATTGTTGTGGTTTTTTTTATATTTATTAGAATTATTTATATCTAGAAAATTTACAATTAAAGTCATTAGGTTTAGTTTTAAAAAAAAAAAATAAAAAATCCAAAAATAAATAGTAAATTATAGTTTTTCTTTTTTTGGATAGAAAAATTAAAATTCTGTTAGAGAAGAGTATTTTTACAAAACAGATTTAACAATTATTTAAAAAAAATTAGTATTGTTTTATAGTTTAAATTCAGGTTAAGAAATAAGGTAGGTATTTTAAAATCAAGCAACATCATACAGTTAATTGACACACTGATTTTTGTTTTTTTATATCTGTCCTTTTTTGTTTACTTCTATTTTGTTCACATATCTTATTAATAGATTACACGTTCATAGTTTTCTTTAAATAAATTATATTAATTTTTTTGTTTTTAATTTTGATTCAAGTAAATTAAAAATCTATGTATCTTCTTTCTATTTATTTCAGGGTAGAGAGAGAGTTGAATAGTTTAAATAAATCATCTATCGAGTATTCGTTGTATATTTTTGATTAAGAGTTTAAAAAGATCAATGGCGAGATCAAAAATATTATTTTGTATCCGTCCCAAAAACAAAATTCATGGGGATATGAAAGAATAAAAACTAAAAGTATTTGATATTCTGCTCGAGTATATTATTTTAGAGTAAAAAAATATTTTTAGCTATATGTACTCAAGTAGCACAAAAGTCTAAGATACACCAAAATATTTGGTGCATTTTTTGCACTTTCGTGATATGCATTTTGAATATAAAAAATACACCATTTTCTCGTATAAAATAAACTCCGGTGGTTAAAAAAATACACCGATTTTGGTGTATAAATGTCACTAGTGGTATATTAAATGATCTGTTTTTGGTGAAAATTATCCCTTTGAAATTGAAAAATACACAATAAATCTATGGATAAAATACACCATTTAAATTATTCTGATTTAAAATTTGAACCAAAGTTTATTTTTTATCTCTAACAGTTTGATGAATTCTAATTCACACCATTTCTTATGAAATAAATGAAAATGAATTTTTATTCACTTTCATAATATTGCCATAAGAAACCAATGGTTAAATATGATTTTGTTTGCCAAATTTTAAAACGAAACACATTCTATCTACTAATTTTAGATGCTACCCCCTCTAAAAATCGAGCGCCTCAAAAATGTCAGTGAATTAATGATTTTTTTTTCGATTTCAAGAATCCATTTTTCAAAAATTATAATTTTTGTGTTGTTTTACATTTTTTTAAGAAAAGTTATTTTATAATGAATCGAAAAAACTAAGAATGCGGGACTATTAGGTCGATAAATATACTATTTTAATAAAATAATTAATCGCTGTCTTCTATTTTTAAATGGCGTCCATTGAAAAATATGGCGTCTCCCACATATGCATTTTGGTGAATTTTATGTCCACAGGGTGTGCTTCCTACACCAAACAGAGTGTACAAAATAAACCGTTTTGGTTGATTTCAGAATCAAATAATTTTATGCACCATTAATGGTATATTATAAAAACAACTGAATATCGGTGTATTTTTTGCACGGAATCTTAAAAAAATGTTGAAATTTTGTACAGAAAAGACAGTGGTATAATTTTTATACCACTAATTTTGAGAAATACACCATATTTTTTCAATTTTCTCAATTTTACACCAAAATTAATGAATTTACACCAATTTATACACAAGTGTGCTACTTGAGTACCTACTGTTTCTAAAAAAAAAATGTGGAATTGATAATATTGAGCTATTGCGCGAACTATTGACTCTCAAATTTTTAAAAAGATGATGAAGATATTCATGAAATATTACACCAAACAGCAAGTTACAATAAGTGAGTGGACTTGTGTTCCAAAAAGGGATAAATATATGTATATTTGTTCTCTATAATTCAACTATTAATTAGACACTTTAAATCAAGCCTTGTCATAAAAGGGGCAATGTAGGTTGCAACTTCTCTCTTTGTTTTTTTTTTTTTCGATTTTTTGAGTAATGACTAAAATAGTCGTCTTTAAAAAAGTCCCCCACAAGAGTTTTTGTCATGGTTTGGCTTCTTTTAATTATCATGGACGAAATTTCTTCGTTATGATTTGGTAAAGCAGTGTCTTTCACAATGAGTAAGTTTTTAAACAAGAGATTTGATTGGTCTTAAAAGTAAATTTAAAGCCATTCAAATTCAAACACTGGTCTGCAAATTTTATCTTTTTTTTCTCCTTAAAAATTTTTTTGAAATTATGAAGATTTGACTTTCTTGAATCTAAATCTGGTTTCAGAAAAATTCTAGCACTTAGCATTTTTTTTAAAATGATTTTTTGAAAAATATGAGTAGTTTGTAGAAAATAACCCTTTTAGATTCGGTTGATCTTGTACAAAAATATTCGTATTAAACTCAAATTTGAAGGACTTAGTTCTCATAGCATTATCTGTCATTTGACAACAAATTTGTATTTATTAAGAAAAGTTTAAACACATTTAAAGATACTAATTGACAAAAACAAAAAAAATATCGAAATATTGCAGTTTTTAGTAAATAACACATGAAAAAAAAACACCTTAATAAAGGAAAATGTAAAATATCAACGCCTATTATTTTTAAAAAGTCAAATATGTGAAAAAGAAAACTATAATAAAATACATTAATCAAAATTTTTACGTGTTTTGTAATTTTATATACATACATACTATTTTTCTATTTAGAAATATCTTATTTGTGATAAGCCATTCTATAAACTACATTGTAAAGCTTCAGATTTGTTTCTTCTAGGAACAAAAGTATACTTTTCTTATAGTTTTTGATGTGCTGAGTTAGAATCCGAAGTCAAAAAAATTCTATCTCTACCTTGAGATATACGAATTAAAGGATCACAAAATCAAGTTTTTTCATTAAAACATCTCAAAAAACTACTATATCTCAAAATCCAGAGCTGACAGAAATTTTCTAAGTTCGGATTCAAAATCAGCACACTAAAATCCATTATAAACGTATACTTTTGTTCTAGGGAGAAATATAAACGAATTTTTAAATATCAGTTTCTTTATGGTAAGATATGCCAAACCTACTAAACTTACTTAAATTAAGATATCTCGGAGAAGAAAAGAGATATTGAGAAGATTGAAACTGAATTTAAAAGATAAAAATAACTTATTTCATAAACCGTAACAAATTTAGTTGAAAAAGGCTACATTATGCCAAAATATTGCTTCGAAAACAGCAAAAAAAAAATGGGTTTTTGAGATTTTCTAATGCGAATATCTAAAAAAACGTGACGTGACGGCCAATTCCAACTTCGGATTCAGAATCAGCATAGAAAAATTCCTTAGAAAAGTATAGTTTTTTTTTTTTATAGGAGAATTTCCTTGCAGACCAGTGTAATCTTATAGGTGAATATGCAGTGGACATACAATTTAATGGGTTTTTTTTTAACTGCAACAAATTTATTAGGTGAACTCAAGTGAAAACTGGTACTAATAAATACAAAGAAGCTAGGGAATTTCGGAAACTGAAATTTGTTTACCAATTAAACAGAAGTAAGTAGAAAAACACTACGCTTTAATTATTTCATGTTTAAATATTAATAAAATCATTATAATATACAATTTTAAATTAATATTTTTTTATTGAGATCGCTTAAACAAAAGAGTTGAGCAGCAAACTTTATTTTAAGTTTATTTTTCACTTAAAACTTATAAATTCATTGTGTTACAAAATTATGAGGGAAATTTTCCATGTTATAAAAGTTAAATACTAGTGGGTAAAATTATACAATTGCACGATGTTGTACAAAGCTATCTGAACTAATGAAAAATCTAAAGATGAATGAGAATTTACCAAAAAATTACCAACATTTAATGTGTTATGCATTTTTCTGTGCGACTTATGAATTCTGCTAAAGAACGTTTAAAAATCTATTAAAACTTAAAATCGATTTTAAAATACCTTTTTTACGGTTTTTTTTTGTTTAAAATTATTTTAAAGTTATTTTAAGATTTTGTTATGTAATATTTATAAAAATTACAAGATGATTTTTTTAAACTCAAAAACAGTATAAACTCTCTCATCTACCCTCATTATAAAATTAAAATTCTTTTTTAATACCGCCTAAAAAATGTACAGCACAAATTTATTTTTACAGAAAAAAGCCCATTCACCCACAACCACATATTAATTTATTATAAACATCGATCAGTTGCAAAGCATATTCATAATACCTATTTATAGTTAACATCCTTAAAAATTGCTTTATCAGTGCCTACAAAGGAAACATCAGTTAAACTAAAATTAATTTATTATAAAAAAAAACCCCAAAGAAACAACTTAAAATACTCGTTAAAATAATCTTTACATAAAGATTTTAAATAATTCCTAACTAACCAAATTTTCTACATCTGAGACCATTACCTCTAGGTCTGAGGGCAGTTGTTGTTGTTGTTGTTGTTGTTGTTGTTGTTGCTGTTGCTGATGTTGAAGCTGATGGTGCAACCCTGGCGATGCACTATTACGACTTCCTCTTTTGATTTTATCCTGATTGCTACTGCTGCTATGACTACTTGGGCCGCTGCTTGATGACAGCGTCCAGTCAAACGGACGAGTCTTGTTGCTGGTTTCATCACAGGTGGCAGTGTGGGGGCTATTGGTACTTAAATTATGATGATGATTGTTAAAACTACTATTAAAATTGTTGCTACAACTAGGCTGGGATGATTGGCGCTGGAAATTTAAACTGGCTCGCGGGATATTACTAAAGCTGCCACGAGCTATAGAACCTCGTTGCGGGGGTAGTAATTGGGGCGGGGGAAGGACTGCTGGTTGAGTGGTATTGTTGCTAGAGCTGCGCTTTAGAGGCGGTGGTTGTTGCGGTGACGGTGTTTCGGTGTCCTTTGTTGCTGAGTTCTCTCGGCGCAGGTTTAAATTCGAATTACTGCGTTTCGTTGGGGGTTGAAAGTGTCCCGCTGCTGCGACAGCAGCTGACGAGGAAGTCTTCAGATTCAGACTGCTGCGCTTCTTTGACTTGGACAGATTTGTCTGACTACTACTGGGGTGGATAAGGTTTTGAGTGCTGCCAAAGTTGCGACTCAAATGCACAGAGTTATCACTGTACTTGCGACTTGCTGGATGTTTCGCAGCTGTGGACTGGTTTGATATGGAATTGCTGCGGCTGTAGCTGTGTGGTTGAGTTGGGACAGCATTTAAAGTGGTGTTGCTCGAACTGCGACTCATGTGTCCTGAGATCATTCGTGCCCCCGATGACTTCGATGTACTGGGTTTGGGATCTTTGACTTCTGCCGTTGGCAGCATGTTTTCATAGAGAGGAGAACTCTCCGCTGGAATTGATGGAGGGTTCTTTGGATTCAAAGTCTCATAGTTTGGTTCACTATTGGTTAAGACTTGATTCTCTTCCTCGATGTTTTGGCGAAGAAGGAAAGCGGTTCTCTTGCCGCGTTCACTTCCAAGCCTATCTGGAGCTATTGCCGTTGCATTGACTCGCTTTTTATCACTGGAGCGAGTCTTTCGTTTAATTTTATTCAACCCACTTCCTATCACATGCGTCTTCACAGCAGAGTTTTTAGATAACCGCAAAGAAAACTTAAACGGTGGCTTATAGACGACTTGAAGTTTAACTTTCTCATTGCTAAGATTGCCCACTGACTTGGTCTTTTGTGGAGACTTTTGAACAAGTCGTTCGGGCGTTGATTGTGACTTGGACATAACTTTTCGGACTTTTGATGAATGCTCAATGTGTGAAAGTGGCTGCGATACAATCGGTGATTCCAGCAGCCATTTGTGGACTTTTCCGAAAGTATTCGTATGTCCGCTAGATGGCAGTCGAGTTCCATTCGAATAATCAATGATTTCCTTGTGTTTTTTACTCGACTTTGTCTTTGATTTTGATTTTGACTCAACTACTATTGGCTTAGCTAATGGTGGAGGATTTTCAGTTTCATTTGTAGTGTTGGCAGTTGGAGGTGCTGGCGCAGCTTTAGTTGGTAATGGTGCTGCAACACGATTCTTCTTCCGTGTGGGTTTCTTGAGAATAGCATCATGTTGTTGCTTAGAATTGAAGAGATTTTGTTGTTTTGAATTACTGCCGGGTGTTAGGCCATTAGCAGATTTGGTGATTATTTTTGTCTTGACAGTTCGTTCGCCGCGAACCTTTTTCTTGAAGGGCACTTTTGTACGGACGGCCGTGTGTACGATCACGCCGTTGTTGTCGTCTGGTAGACGTACTGTTTCTGTTGTTGCGCTGTGGATTATTGTGACCGATTTTAGTTTTAAGTTGGAACGTTTGGCTAGTAATTTCGTGCTGAGGATCTGTTGAATAAAATAAAAATTGATATTTAATGATCGTCAAAAATGCAATAAGAAGGTTAAGTTCTCAACGGTTAAAATGAAAAAAAAAACCAAATAAATAAAAATATCAAAAATGAATTTAAGGAAAACAAATTACAAAAAATTATGATGGTGATATAGTCCGGTCAAATTAGACTAAAATAAGGGGGTGAGGTTACATTAATTCCCAGCAAGCTGAAAATTGGTAGGATTGTTGGAAACACCATCATAAATTAAATCTAAAAAGTCCTCATCGATCCGAGGTGTGGAAAAAAATTTACGGGGGGTCAAAGGTCACAAAAACTGGTTTTTCACGATTTTCAGCAAAACGGTAAGTCTCATCAAAAAATTTTCAATGCAAGAATTGTAGACCAGATTATTATATATAAAAAGTGTCATGACACTTTTTTTCCTAAGACCCACCGTTTCTTAGGTATAACGATTCAAAAAGTTGAAGTTGAGTTGTAATCGTCATAATCTGGCTTATTCTGAAAAAAAACTCCTAACTGAAAAGTTCCTGAAATTTCATTATTTTTTTAGCTTGAATTTCGTTCTTCAATGGTTTAGAATATGGGAAACCAAAAAAAAAATGGAAATTTTCACCATTTTTCCGATTGGGGCCCTCCTCCCGAAACCATTTCCCTGGGAATTTTTGTTTAGAATATGTCTGAATATATACAGGGTGTGCAATAGAGAATGGACAACCCTAAAACGGCTGATAGCTACACTTATGACTGTTCTAAAAACAGACAGAAAAAAGTTCTATCGCAACCAGTTCATAAAATATTGGCTTTTTTTCGTTCAGTGTATTTTAAATTTTATCATCTTGTGTTTTCGTTCACTACAACCACGAATGAATGAATTTTATTTATTTCTTTTTTTTATAATTTTCTACAATAATTGTATGGGTACATAAATTCTTTAAAAACTGCAAAGCTATTGCACATTTTCGTAAAAAAAATTTGAAATCTGTTTTTTGATGCAAAATGTAAAAAAAGTATTTTATGAAAAATTTTAAACACCTGTGGTATAAAATAAATCTATGAAAACCTAAGTGGCCAACTTTCTTAAAAATATTCCCCTTAAACGAGAAAATTTTTAAGAAAGTTGTCCACCTAAGTTTCCATAGATTTATTTTATACCACAGGTGTTTAAAATTTTTCATAAAATACTTTTTTTACATTTTGCATCAAAAAACAGATTTCAAAATTTTTTTTACGAAAATGTGCAATAGCTTTGCAGTTTTAAAAGCATTTATGTACCCATACAATTATTGTAGAAAATTATAAAAATAGAAATAAATAAAATTCATTCAGTCGTGGTTGTAGTGAACGAAAACACAAGATGATAAAATTTAAAATACACTGAACGAAAAAAAGCCAATATTTTATGAACTGGTTGCGATAGAACTTTTTTCTGTCTGTTTTTAGAACAGTCATAAGTGTAGCTATCAGCCGTTTTAGGGTTGTCCATTCTCTATTGCACACCCTGTATATATTTAGACATATTTTAAACAAAAATTCCCAGGGAAATGGTTTCGGGAGGAGGGCCCCAATCGGAAAAATGGCGAAAATTTCCATTTTTTTTTGGTTTACCATATTCTAAACCATTGAAGAACGAAATTCAAGCTAAAAAAATAATGAAATTTCAGGAACTTTTCAGTTAGGAGTTTTTTTTCAGAATAAGCCAGATTATGACGATTACAACTCAACTTCAACTTTTTGAATCGTTATACCTAAGAAACGGTGGGTCTTAGGAAAAAAAGTGTCATGACACTTTTTATATATAATAATCTGGTCTACAATTCTTGCATTGAAAATTTTTTGATGAGACTTACCGTTTTGCTGAAAATCGCGAAAAACCAGTTTTTGTGACCTTTGACCCCCCGTAAATTTTTTTCCACACCTCGGATCGATGAGGACTTTTTAGATTTAATTTATGATGGTGTTTTCAACAATCCTACCAATTTTCAGCTTGCTGGGAATTAATGTAACCTCGGATGTCTAAATTGACCGGACTAGATAAGGAAATGTTTGCTCAATCACAACTATAATAGCAAATGTAATGTATGTACACAAAAGAAAAAAAATGTGTTTCATAAGGAAATATCAGTTGACAGTTGTTGTTTTAATTTTGTGTATGTAGTTTTTTCATTTTTTGGTACACTCGAAAATTGAACATTACACTGCCCAACACACAAAAATTTTCCAGACCGTTGTTTATCATTTCTTACTAAATTAAAGGTTCTAATTCCAAAAATATCATTAGTTTTTTTCTAGCAGCTCTAGTTTTTAAATTATTCATACATGAAAAGGCAAAGAAATTCATAAATTTTTTTGTTTTTGTTATTTTTATTTTACTAACTGAACCAAAAAAATTACATTCGAAACAAATTTTGCCAACAAAACCTTATAAACGCTTGTAATAATAAAATCTAAAAAAAAAATAGTATAAATTTACCCCAAAAATGTGAAAAATTAAAATATAGAGCTCCTAGAAAGTAGCCAGTGTGATTTTTAGGCTAAGTGAACTTAAGTGCATTAGGTTCGATAATAAAATTTCTGGAAAATGTAAGCAATACATTTAAATTAGTATAACTTTACAATGAGTACGAAATTACCTCAAAAATGTGAAAAAATAAAATATTTAAAAAAATAAAGCTTTGGTTTACTGACCCCAAATACATTGAGTTTAATATAAATTTTTCTAGAAAAAACTAGAGCTGCTAGAAAGAAACCAATATTATTTTGAGCTAACTGAACCCAAATCTATAAAATTTGATATAAATCTTTCTGGAAAATTTGAAAAAGTTAAAAATTGCTGGCCAGTGTTAGTATTAAACACTGTCTTAAAGTGATTTTTTTTATTTTTGAGAATGGTATTATTTAAAAAAATAACATTTTCTTTGGGTTACAAAGGCCAAGCCTACACAGAATATTACAACGGCAGAGAAGAAAAATGGATATGAGCATAGTTTAATTTTTCAACGACTACGCTTGCTCTAGTATTTTGTTGTAAAGATACGCTACTGTACTGATTCTCGATTAAATGGAACTCAGGAAGTGTTAGACCTAAAGAAAACCAGTTGAAACTGGGAACTTATGAAATGTCACTGAAATAACGAAATGTTGGTTTTGTTCCATTTTTTATAAGGGAACAAAATTTTTAAATCTGAAACGATTTCATTGTTAAGTTAAAAAAAACTTAACAAAAAAAAAAACAATTCAGTAAGATCTGCTAAAATGCCAGTTCGAAAATTCTATTTATTTATTCTTATAGAAGTGCGAGTTTGAGAGTATATATAACCGGTCTGAAATTTGGTTCGAAGACTTTCATCGAACGACAGAACAGTGGCGGATCTAGGGGGGGGGGGGGGGGGGGTTGTTGGTGTCATGACACCCCCCCAAAACCTCAGATGAAAAACAGAAAATTATAAGGCAAAAAGGTGGAAACGAGCTTTTAAACCATAAGAAGGGTTTCTTTATTGTTATGACTATGCTTTAGGAAATGATTCATGGGCATATTAGCAAGAAGTCGTTTTAAGTTGTAAATATATGCAATGAGGCCATACAAAAATTTTTTTGTTTTCTTACACATTTTTTTAATGAAAACTTTTAAAACCAGAAAAATAATGATGCTGAAAACATCGCTCTTAAAAACATCGATGTAATCGAAACTTTAAAGTTTTTTTTAAGTGAAGGGCACCAGGCGAGTTCTACTCAAAACACGAATGTGGAAGAAAAACATTTCTGAATTATTTTCCTACTTTTAGTACAGTTGAACCATAAATTAAGGTACCTTCCACGTAAGAATTTTGTAAAAATATAGGTAATTTTCTCCAAACCGGTCCCTGCGATTTTGATAAAAACATTCAACTGCAATCGCAATGTAAAATGTGGTATGGTCAACGTTGATTCAATTTTGAAAAAAAAAAAAATACATTTGAAAATGATGGCCTTCAACGAAAAATCATTCTGAAAAATAGTTAAATCAAAGTGATTTCTGTTTATTTTAACTAGGTTCAAGATTCACACAGTGTAGAAAGGTTATTAACTTCTAATTTTGTTTAAAATGACAACCTCAATAATTTCAACAGATTTAAAAAAAAGCTTTCATTGTATTAATTAAAAATTAAATATAGAAAAATTAATTTATTGGAATTTTGCCTTATTACGTGACCTTTCTTTATTTAATGAATGTTATCTTCTTCGTGGGCTACAGGCAGGGGCGGACTGGGGGTCAAAGGGCCTCCCGGGACTTTAAGGAAAAGGGCCACAAATACATAATTCACTTTTAAAATTTTTAAAAAGAAAAGTTGATATGCAGAAACTGTTTCTTGATATTAAATTTTTTCACGTTTATTGATCTATAATCTGTGAACAGGCGGATCAATTTATTTGAGTGATTGAAAATAAAAAAAATGTACAGGGCTAAGTTATATAACATTCATTTTAAAACGTTAAGTGGGTGTTACTTTCAGTTTAGTCAAAAGAAAATATGTATTCTTTATGTATCTAATATAAGGTCTTTATATATCAATATATCGAATGTCACTTTTCATAAATGTCCAACTCTTCCAAAAATATGTACAAATACAAATCGAAAAAATCTTTATCTTAATTTGTTTGACTAATGTAGAATGTTATTATTATTATTATTTGATCTCAACACAACGTTCTAGAATGATATTATAGCCCAGGCAAATTAGTAAATCAAATCGCATTTTTCGTAGGACTAAATTTTTTTTCGTGGAATGTATTTGGGTGAATGTCCTTATCATAAAAGTCAATTTTTTGTCGAAATCAGCCGCCATCTTGGAAAAGAGGTTGGTACCATTTATATTTAATAGCTCCATTTTTACTCATTTTAACAGTCTTATTCACAATAAAATTATCTAAAAAATGATGTTCTAACGAATTCCGTGGCTATATTAAATTCAATTTTATAACTGGTCCCGGTTTGTCTCGAAAGGTGGGGACAAATTGACATTTTTACTTGCGATATTGGTACTACATATAGGGCAAGTTAAAAATTCGAAAAAATAATCGGACTTGAGATAACAATCAGACATGACATTAAGATGATAGAGTAGGTATGCTAAAAAAGTGGGTCCCGCTATTCTGGTCTGTCTGTCCGTCTGTAAGTACCGCGAGTTATAGCCTAAACTAATGGAGTGATTTTTTTCAAACTTGGTAGATAATAGTTTTGGGTGATTCCCTGGAGGACAAATTGAAATTTTTTTTAGGGTCTTTTGAAAAATCGATTTTTTGAAAACGGGTTGATAAATTTTATGGAAATTTCGTTTTTTTATTTCTAATAAATGGTATACCAACTATATTTTTTGAAAAATGTTAGAAAAATTTTATATATAAAAAATTATTTTTTTATAAAACGGCTTTAACGATTTTCGAAATTTTTTTCTGAAAGTTCCTTTTCATTGAAGATATCAAATAGCATAGGTACTTAGTTTTGTGTAAACGATCATTTAAAACGGTGTTTAATTAATTACAAAATTAAAATTACGTCATTCCGTCCGTCGTCGGTCTGTCCTACGAGCTAGGGCGTAAACGGATAGATGGTAGATGGATTTCCTTGAAACTTGGTACAGATGATTTTTACCTAGTTCCAAAGACCCGTTTTTTTTTTTCAATATACCGTTTTGGAGGTATGGCAATTTTTTCGTAAACGGTTCTCGAAATTTTGTGTACGTAATAGTCTTTTGGATTCTAACAAAACTGCATTTTTAGTTTTTCTCAAAAAATTTGGAAAACGGAAATATGGCGTTGTCGTTTTTGCAAAAACTGTCATATTTTTTAGGTTTCTATATTTCAAAATCTACATACAGGTATTTCTTATCATTTTATAGTGTAAAATGCAAAACAAAATTTAAAAAAAGTTTATATTTTAAATTTAATTTTTTAACTTTATATTGTTTTTAATTTTTTTCTCGGAACTTAACAAAATCTTAAATATTCAATAGATATTAAAGATAAAGATACTTTTAACTACAAGAGCAAGTAAGTGCGACCCAGTCGTGCATTTTATTTTCTTACGTGCTTTGACCTAAGGGTCTCGGAAATTACTGTACAAAAAATTACGATGGATACGTTTTCGAGACATAATTTCTCAGTTTTTTGTCGTTGTTTTTTCCCAGCATAGTTAGTACCCATTCGGGCAATATCTTGAGTAATAAACGACCAATCTGAACAGAAAAACCGGCCCTGATAGCTGAATAAATAAGCAACAAACACTAAAATATTTTTTTGGGTCACTTCAGATGTTTAAGAGACATTACATAAAAAGATTTTTAAAGTAAATTTTTGACAAAAAATTTCTTACTGAAAGAAAAAATCAAAATTTTTCGAATCCTCATCGTTTTAAATTTTGCATGTGTATTACGTTTTTTGGAAAAGATAACAAAATACTTTTCTTGAAAATCTATGGATTTTGTAACTATCAATATTTTCGACCCTTTTTGTTACTTTTTGGGTTTTTGTCTATAACTTGAAAACCAAGCTGAATTTGAAAATTTTTATTAAGTAATATTTTGAAGATAAATAAATTTTCTATCGATATGTATCCTTTAAAATTTTTTTCAAATTAAAAAATTGTAAAAAACTTAAGAAAAAACAATTCAAGAAAGGAAAAAACGACATTTTTAATGTTTTTACTAATAGTTTTTTTGTATCCTTTGAGTATTTTTAGATATAAAGGAGAAAAGAGAATACTACTTTATAGGGTGCTTCTTATATGGTCGAAAAAATTTTTTTTTCGATTTTTTAATGGGACACCCCTGCATTATGTTCTACCATATAAGCATAGTATATGGTATTTTTTTCCGATTTTAATATTAAAATGTAGGGGTCGCTACCATTCACTAAAGATTTAAGTAAAAAAAAAAAGATCAATTTCAACAATTTTTTTTGTTACAATACAAAGTACGCTAAAGACCCGATTTTTAATCTTTTAATAAACAGTCAGTTAACTGTCTGACGAATAAAGATATAAGCTCAAAAAAATCCGATAAAAACATTAAATTTTTCAATTAAAAAAAATCATTCAGTTAGCTATTCTACAGAATAACTAAAAAAAAAATGTCAAATTCAAAAATATTCAAAATTAAACGTCATTTTTATTCCGCTGTATTTTTATCAAAATTTCTTTCAAAACAGCTAAAGATATAATATAAAGTACTTAATTCTGATTAAAAATTTTAAAATTTTCTGAGAAAAAAAAATAAAATATTTTTCAAAACTTTGAATTGTGGTAGCGACCCCTAGAACGTGTTTAAACTATACTAAATTTTACCCAATTTATATTTAAGGCAAAAAGAACAAAATGAAAGGTTGTCCCATTAAAATTTCGAAAATTGATTTTTAAGAAGCACCCTACTACTTTATCTTTCAACATAATGGTCACAAAAATTAAATACGGCTAAAATTGGATAAAATATGGACTTCGAAAACCTACTGTTTTTGATCTTTTTAAGCCATTTTTCTTTAACAAATACAAGTAGCATATTTTTATCAATTTAAAGCATTATTTTATAAAAAAAACGATCTCATATGATATTGTTTATCCTAAATCCCGAAACTATTTTCTAAAAATAAAACCACGGAGTGCTATTAAATGAGAGGGTGAAAATTGAAGATAGGGGTGCAAAAGCCCCATTTTTGAAGTTCTTAATATATCTTGCAAACAAAGCAAAATTTGTATGTATCGCATTTAAAACTTTTTTTGTAGAGAATTAAATTTCCTATAAGAATAATGTTTTTTTTCCTATAAGAATAATATTTGTTTTAAAATTCAGAAAAAAATTTGCGTATCTAAACAGTCGAAAAAAACACTAAAGAAAATCAAAAATTTCAATTTTTTTTAGTTTTTTTTTTGTTATTTTGGTCGTATCTCTTTTTTGGGCTGAGTAAGACATAAATATTGCTCTAAAAAAAGATTAAATTTCCTCCAAAAGTGTTTTGTCTGGTGGGCCGCTTAATACAGTGAATGTTTATTATGGAAAGGGGGGAGGGTCTATCTGCCCCCTTTTAGGCGGGAACCGCAGTTTTCTTAAAAAAATACTTTAAATTAAAAAAAAATTATTAAAAAACAACGGCAGCAATTACAGTTATTAACAATATTTTAATTTAAAAAATTTCAAAAGGATGCATATCGATAGGAACTTTAAAGTGGAGTATCTAAGGCAAATTGTTATTGTAAAAGATCCATAGGAGGCCTACATTGACTAAAGGGCCACAAACATAATTCTGTGGACCTCGAAAGATCCATAGGAGGCCTACATTGACTAAAGGGCCACAAAAATTATTCTTTGGACCTCGAAAGATAAATAGGAGGCCTACATTGACTAAAGGGCAACAAACAAAATTCGGTGGGCCTTCAAAGATCTATAGAGGGCCTACATTTACTAAAAGGGCCACAAGCATAATTCTGTGAACCTTGAAAGATCGAAAGAGGGCCTACATTGACTAAAGGACCACAAACAAAATTCGGTGGGCCTTCAAAGATCTATAGGGGGCCTACATTTACTAAAACGGCCACAAGCATAATTCTGTGAACCTTGAAAGATCGAAAGAGGGCCTACATTGACTAAAGGACCACAAACAAAATTCGGTGGGCCTTCAAAGATCTATAGGGGGCCTACATTTACTAAAACGGCCACAAGCATAATTCTGTGAACCTTGAAAGATCGAAAGGAGGCCTACATTGACTAAAGGGCCACAAACAAAATTCGATGGGCCTTCAAAGATCTATAGGGGGCCTACATTAACTAAAACGGCCACAAGCATAATTCTGTGAACCTTGAAAGATCGAAAGAGGGCCTACATTGACTAAAGGACCACAAACAAAATTCGGTGGGCCTTCAAAGATCTATAGGGGGCCTACATTTACTAAAACGGCCACAAGCATAATTCTGTGAACCTTGAGAGATCGAAAGGAGGCCTACATTGACTAAAGGGCCACAAACAAAATTCGATGGGCCTTCAAAGATCTATAGGGGGCCTACATTTAATAAAAGGGCCACAAGCATAATTCTGTGAACCTTGAAAGATCGAAAGAGGGCCTACATTGACTAAAGGACCACAAACAAAATTCGGTGGGCCTTCAAAGATCTATAGGGGGCCTACATTTACTAAAACGGCCACAAGCATATAGGCTTTATAGGAGGCCACAATATGTTTATATTGACTAGCAACCGAGCATTTTATGAGAAAGTTTTCTTTTACAAAATAGAATTTCAAGTGCTTTTAAAAATTTTCTTCTTGCCCGAGGGCCTACCGGGAAAATTCCCGGTTGCCCGGTGGGCCAGTCCGCCCCTGGCTACAGGTCGTATTTTGATTTTACTTTTTCTTTTCTCTCGACGTTTCGATTGTGCTTAGGTACAATCTGTATCTTACAATTCTGTGACCCCCCCCCCCCCCCCCCCAAACCGAATTTCTAGATCCGCGCCTGCGACAGAATGATAAAACAAGAAGAGATTCTTAACATTAAGCCAGTCTTGGAAAGATTTTAATGCTTTTTTTGTTATGATAATATTTGCTCCATTTTAAAATGTCATCTCTTAATTTCCGCCCAAAAGACTGAATTGAGTTGAAGGACCAATTATGTTTAATTACTTCCATCGTATGATCTATCCACAGAAGATACTTAGTGACATACATACCAAGATTAGAAAGTTACTCATTTTCCTCAATGCCAGTGCCATTAATATTTAGTGACAAAGGGTATTATTTCCACTCCAACGAGAGTAAATACCATTGGGATTTTTGCAGGTTTTTTTCATTTAGAATTTTTAATAAGTTAGTTAAAAGACTCACAACCAAAGAGTGCTTACTGCCTTCAGAAAAACGATCAATTGGATTAGATATTTCAGACTGGAGATCATTAATGAATATTTAAAAAAATATCGGATACGAAACAGTACCCTGAGGCACTTCAGCATTTATTTTTGCAGATTACAAAAACCTTATTGTAAGAGCTGATAGTACATAAATAAACGTAGAAAAAAGGAATGTAAATTGTAATTGGCGGCAAAGAAGATTCGCCTTTTTGAGGGACATGCTGATGCTGGACTAATTCTGGAGTGCACGTCCATTATAAAAAAAAATAATTTGTATTCTTAGGTTTTCGGTTACGCGCTTTTGATTGGCGCAATACGAATTCGTGTATCTTCAATACAGATATTGCAAAATGTCCAATAGTCCAAAAATGCACATTTTTAAATGTTCAAACAGCCAAATTCACATTTCAATTTTAAAGCAAATTGAACTACAACTGTCAGAAAAATACCAAACAATACAGTTTATGAGTGTATCGCCATAATTAGAAACGGTGGTCCCAAGCCCACTGGCTATAAGTGTAAGACCGCCTTTTTTTCATGCTAGTAGACTAAGCTTTGCCGCATTTTTTCCTATCCACTGTGACCTGTATTCTAGATTATGATTGATAGTAAGGCTCAGCATTGAGAGTTCCTCTCTACATTGCTGATCTAATAAAAAGGAAGCAAAGCAATGAGCTATAATCCAAGCAATACATTAATCTAATATGAAAGTAAACACCTTATTTTTTTAAATCTTGAGCCCATCCAAGATTCCGACATATGTATTCCCAGTATTCAAAATCGAGAAAATTAAAGCTTTAACGTTTTTTTTTCAAGGATATAAATTTACATAAAAAAATTGTCTCTATATTTGCATCGTTTTCCGAGATTTCTGACACTTTTAAAAACTTAATTGTTCGAATCCTCATTAAGAACATAAATTGATTTCAATCTTCAATTATACGTGTGACCCTATCCTTTGAAATCTAATATTCTGAAACGAAGGTCTATAATGACAAAACTCCTTCCAAAACAATGTTTATTCTTAAATATCTAATCAATATCCTATTAAATTTCTTAAATTCCTTAAAGTTTCAAATCACAGAAAATATTTTATCTCTTTCAATGACCCAATTAACTGTTATTGAACTTCCATCAACAACAACAAGAGGCTAACACTTGACCATCCAGTCCATATACCCAATGCAATATTATTAACGCCAATGCGCCATCTATACGGTATATCTCTGATGGACAATGTTGCACTCGACCGACCACCTTCATATCGATCCCTCGTCCTTCCATCAAACATCATATCATCTCCATGAATCATATAGGTTTATCCCATCCATATCCCTGCTATGCGGCAGAAACATTTAAGTTTATCTTATCTATTTGAAGCTACACAACACAATCTAGCGATACACACTCATGATAGACAGCCCAAAGCTAGTCCTACATCATCATGACGACGACGAAGAAGAGATATATATTAACACAAAACTTACTCCTTCTTAGCTCTCTGGCAATCTCTCCGTTACCGTTTCCAGTACCAGTACTATTACCAGCAGCAGTAGCATCATCATAGTCGTTTGCTATTTGCCGAATAACATGTACAAACTGAGAGAAGAGAACGACGACCAACCACCACCATCATCATCATAATAAAAACAAAAAACAACAACAACAAAATATAAAGACAAGAACAAAAAGGATAAGAAAATTCAATCGGAAACGAAATAAATTTAAAGAAACAGAAAAAGTACAAATTAAACGGGATAACCGGATAACCATGTAAGGGAAACGGAAATCCGACAACAAAATCCTATAAAAGGTTATTTCCGTCATGGCTGCTGTCGTTGCTTCCAAACGGTAAATGGAATGCAATAGTACTTACCAGCAGAAGGAATACTCCAACGATAGCCAAGGCCACTGTATACCAGTTGGTTTGTATCCATTTCTTGAAGGAGGCGATGCTTTCTTCGGACAACAGCAGCTTGCGGAGTGTAGCCAATGGACCGGATGGATCAACTTCACGACATTTCTGGAAGACGTCACAGTATCTGCAGGAATAAGATTTATTAATTGAGAACAACTACTCTCGGTCGGTATCCGAACTTACCCATTGTAATCGTTACATGGTGTCCCGGGCTTAGCGAACATATCAGGGACATCAAACGGTGGCTCGTTCCATTCGAAGGAACTGCGACATGCCTGGCCTTCGCCTGGCTGCTTGCAACACAGCTCACACGACTTTGTCTTGGGGTCACTTGGTCCAGGTATACACTGACAGGACTCTAATCCGTACGCCAGGCATATGCTACCCGTGCACTCGCCCATATAGCAGACAAACTCTTTGTTGCAGATGGTCTTGTTAGGTTTGTTCACCGATGCCGGACATTGCGGCATCCGTCCATCACAGAAACTTGGATCACGGCAGCCATTGTCATCGCGACACTTGTCACCGAACTTCAATTTGCAATCGGTTGTGCAGCAGGGCCCTTGCGAAGGGCTGCACATGGCGCGGGGTGTTAGAGTGCAGGGCCGTTCGTCGAGTCTCGCGTGCCGAGACATTGGGAAGCAGCAGCTGTCCTTGCAGTCCTCTTCCCAACCGCAGTCACACTGTTCGCCCGGTTCGACGACACCATTGCCGCAAATGGACGTCTGCGGTTCGGTGAAGCAGCCTTTGACACTGCGCGCTTTTGCGTTAAGGACGGGTTCGATGGATTTGAGTGAACATGGGGAGAATTTGTTGTTGTTACGCTTGTCGCCGGAGGTGGCGCGTGCAAACATAATGTAGTTCCCATCCTCACCACCAGGCGTACATTGCTCTGGGTCGTGCTGTTAGAAACAAATAAACAGAAAACGAAAATTAATGTCACACTGCTATTGAGGTGGGTTATGGGTGTTTTTTTTGGAGGAAGCCTTGTATTGTAGGTAATAGTTGGAACAAGCAGAGCATACATATGATTGTGTATATGATGCATTCAAAAAAGGTGTGGCAGTGGCATGTTGTTGTCGCCCGCCGTAAGTACTTTGGAATGCAAAAACACGCCGCACACGAACGAATTTTATGCACACATGCGGATGGTGAATTGAATTTGTCACTTTCGTGTGTCGTGTCAGTTTAAGTTAACGTGAAAGTGAGGAATTGGGTTATCTATAAAGGGGCGAGTCTTTGTGCGACACGTCGCATCTGTTCCCTTTGTCATTTCATCACCTGCAGCAAACTACTATGATGGATTTATAATTGCAGGTATGTGTTTTGCGTGTACTCGTTTGGTATATGAAAGATTATGAATTGAAATGTGTGTCTTGTGTCATTTAAAATGATGTTGTACATTTGTCACATGTAGATATGAGTTCTACCAAAATTTTGATTGATAAAAAAAGAACTGACACAAAAGGATAACGAAAATGCAAATAAATATACCTACTCGTAGGTACAATAAATGTGAAGTGAAAGTTCAAATAACTTGATGAACTTCAATCACAAACTGTTTTCAAGTTTTACAGACTGAAGCATGAGTCATTTTTAGAACTTGATATATGAAATTAGAAAGTAAATAAAAATGGCTGTTTCCATTTTTGACAGGGGAGTACACACCATTGGGGCAAGGAGGGCCGTGCCCTGGGGCCCCCGACACGCCGCGCAACTCAACGTACTCCTCTGGTTTTTGATAGTATTTTCTACAAAAGTAGTTAAGTTTGTCTACACTTTCTTAAAGTAAAAGTTTCTACCAGAAAATGCTGCAATGAAATTTTCAAAACTAAACAATCTTTTCATCAGCTACCTAATTGAAAATTAGTAGATCACTTTTCCAAAAACTTTTAACATATAAATTGGGTTATGTCTTGGAAAACACATGCGATTTTGGTCGCGCGACTATTCGAACACAAAAAAAGTCACAACGATTTCAATGACTGTGTGGCGAGTTTTCAATTTTTCATTTTTAATCGCGGGTAGCATGTGTGTTGGCATTGAAATCCTTGTGATCCATTTTCAGTTTTTGTGTCCCTAGTCTATTTTAAGGAAAACACTGAAAGTTTCACTGCATTTTAAATAAAACAAAATATTAAAAAAAAAGTGTAGTTACTTGGATATAGCAGAAATGGGACGGTAAGTTAGAAAAATAAATGATTTCTGATCTAATGGGTCTCAGAAAAATAACTTTGTCGAAATGCCTTGTTTTATTTTAAAATTTTACTTCAGTATTGTTTTTTTAAATACCAAAAAAAGTCAAAATTTAATTTTTTATTTTGGTAAATCATGTAGTACCTACTTACTTACGGATGAAAATATTTACTACTAATAGATAAAAAGTAGTATTGTTATGCTTCGATAAATCAAATGGCACGGTACACACTGGGGATTTTGCGGAAAAAAGTCAAAAATTTAAAGTTCCTCGGAGAATATTTCAATAGTATTTCTAAATTCTAGAATAAAATCTGAATCAAAATCAGAAAGAATTACTAAAATCGGACTTGTAGTTTACTTTTTAGAGCTTTGTAAAGGGACAAGTTGTTGAAAGTATAAAAAACGAAGTGAAAATACCCCCAAATTAAAGCTGTGTAATTTTTTTTAGCTTGAGCCGACTCATACACTTTTATTTTTCCGTAAAGAAGCCATCGTTTGTCTATTGTAAATCGAAGAAATTATTAATTTTAAAGATGTTAATTATTTTATATAATTATTTAAAGAAAAGAGAAAAAAATGGCTTGATTTTTTCATATTTTTGTATATATAATTTTAGCTACACTTGCCTACAGTTAGAGGCTATTAAAAACTTTTTCCTTATGAAATTCCCTTTTGATGAAGGCCAAATTTGGGTGCCACCAGGTGCCACTGCGTTTTTTATTGGTAATTGAAAACTTCATTTGGTCGCAAAAATCATTTTCTTAAAAATTACTTAAAATAACAAAAAAATATTAAAAATCAATGGTAACACTTACAGTTATAAATGACACTTTTTTTAAAAGCCAAAATATTAGGCTTAATTTGAGCTTTTAAATTAAGTTCTTTAAGTGAATTGTTTTTGAAATAATCGATTTCAAAGTCAAAATTTTGAAAACAAAATTTAAAAAAACATATCCAATACTATTTTTGACAAGGCTGGGGATTTGAATTCAACTTGAATAACGAAGAACACTGCCTTAATTAATTCCTTACCAAACACTGAAAACCATATGTTTCTATGCCTTCTAGTTTTCGAGAAAATTGAAAAGTAAAAAATCTCCTTTTTGTCAGATTTTTGTTTTTTTTGGCTGCAAGCTTGAAATTCTTATCCGAAAAGACAAATAGAGAAAAAAAATTAATTCGTAACACATTTTTTTACAAATCTACTACAATAAAATTACATTTGATTTTTTGAACTTGGCTCAGAAAAATTAATTTTCGTTATATGTAACTGAAATGTATGTACAAGTACATAATATATTGAAAACTATTCAAATTAAAAACGAGTGAAAAGGGATTATGCGTCTTATTATTATACATTTTATTAATAATGGGAATTTTAAGCATTTTATGCGAAGATCTAAGCAGAAATCTAATGGAATGTCTCAAGATTTAAATTGAAATTATTATTGAAAAATACAGATCATCTAACCCATTCCTTTATTAAGAAGAATCAGAGTCATTTAATTGAGGAAAAAATGGCTCTCTTAAAAGAATTAACTTTTGAAAAAATTGTATAAAAAAATGAAAAAAGTGTTTTTTTTTTTTAATAATTTTTAACTATAATTTGGGTTTTTTATTTTGCGTGGACGTGGACCTCGACAACAGTACCTACTACACTCCTGCTCAAATTTAACGCACGTCATATTTATTTTACAAAAAAGTCCTACTATTACTTTATCTCACAGTATCGTGGTTATTTTCTCAAATAAGACAGGAGTTAGCTTAAATTGAATGTATGGAATAAAATGTTTGTGGGGAAGATTTGGAGCGGTATGCTGAAGTCTATCTGTCAACCCGCGAACCTTTTAGAGATGAGTCATAAATTTTATTGGAGTAAACTCTGCTTTACAACACCTACGGAGTTAGTGAGGTCTCCTAGACCTACTTTAAGTACCCAAAGATACTTGACTGATATCCTCGAACAGCATCCGGTTCCAATCACCCCTAGATTTGGTCCACAGTTCAGTCTGATGCACGATAATGCATGCTAGATTGGTTTGAGAATATCTTCAAGGTTAAAATATGCCAGCTTTGAAATGACCAGACAGATATTCGGATTTCAATTCAATAGAACATGTCTAGGAGATGTTGAAAAAAAATGCATTTGCGGCCGAAATCCACCTCTAAGCATTCTTGATCAACGGAAAACTGCAGTAAAAAAAAGTTGCAACAAAACCTTCAAAATTTAATTTGTGGAATGAATAGACAACTCCAAATTATCATATGCGCTAGAGGAGACAATGCCAAGTATTGAATAAAATTATTGGAAAGAACTGTCACGCGCTTCCATTTTTTAACATTTTTTTCTTAAAAAACAAAAATTATTTTAATATCAGTTTTCAGACCTTGAATTGCTAAATTTGGTTCATCTTTTTTTTGGTTGATAATACTGTTTCAGTTTAGCATTTTTCTGACTTGCTAAACAATAAGCAAACACAAAAAAATGCAACAAATAATTTTAAAGCCATTTTAAATAAGATGCAGGGGTATAGCTAAAGAAGAAAAAAGTGTGCGTTAATTTTGAGCAGGAGTGTATGAGTTATTCTTTTCCATTTAATGTATTTAAAATCGGTGAGGTGGTTCCAATAATACAAAAAATAAAAAAAAAATACTATAAGTACAAGTAAATTGAGAATCGGAATTCTTTATTACTCTCACAAATTTTTTTAAAAGGGCGTGGCAGTGGGCGGAAATGAATAATAATAATTTCTTACGACGAAAACTGTCATCCCTGAAAATTTCATCCAAATCTATTCAGTGGTTCAGTTTTTATTTAATTTTTTCCGCACTCCCATACAAATTTCCCCAGTGTGCGGTAGTGCCCGGCCAAGTTTTCTAGCAACTTTGGCACTACACCCTTATTTACAGGAAACAACTCAGGCCATTTTCGACCACTCTCTAACTTCCACACCAAAGATGCCAGAAATTTCAAACTCGCTATAGGGCTGTAAAAGTAACGACAAAATGAGTACCCGCATGTATACGTTACTTTTGATACTAGTACCCGCATCAATAATATCGTTACTCGTTACTTTCGTATGTTTCGCATTTTTCGCATATTTCGTGTGTTTCGTATGTTTCGTTACTTTCGTTACTTTCGCATGCTTCGTGTGTTTCTTACATTTCGTATATTTCATGTATTTGATACGTTTCGTATGTTTGGTATTTTAAGTATGTTTCGTACATTGGTATAAGGGTGTACAAATTTTTTTTTTTTGAAAAAAATCAAAAACAATTTCTATAATCTAAGCTACATTTTAAGGTCATAAACATTAAAATTAGTTGCGGCATTCTCATGTAATAAGAGTTTAAAGGTAGCTATATTGATTTTTTTTCTTTTTTTTTTTAATCAAACGTGGAAACCTTTTTAATTTTTTTCCAAATTTTTAGACAAAACTTTGGTAATTTTTTGTTTATATTCTTTCAGTAATCTTATCACAATTCCTTAGAGACCTTTATTTCAAAAGTGCAACACGCAGATCTCGAAATATTAACACTTCAATACAACCATGTCGAACAATTTTTCATTTATTTTTTCTATTGAGAGTGATTTTCAAACCTCGTTTTCTCTGCTTTTTTTTTGTGTTGAAAATTTTGCACCGAAAATAAACTAATTTTTTGAAAAACCAAACACTTTTGTACATTCTTAAGCTAAATATCAATACCATTAACACCAAGGCCATAAACAGATTGGTTGCGTCGTGGATATACCTACATATTTTGGCCAAATAGAGAAAATACAAAAACGTTTCTTTTGATATTTCTGTATAAATTATCGATAACACAATGATTATTGAACCTTGGCACTACTGTTTTAATCGAGACAAAAGTAAACTCCAGATAATTATCTGCAGTTAGCATTCTGACTATGGTTACGATACCGACACGAGATGCGAAATGCGACAAATTGAGTGTATCACTTCATTTCGTATCTCTTACATCGGATTTAGTATTGAAACTGGAATCGCGTCGTTACTCGTATGTTTCGTATCTCGTACGTTTCGTATGTTTCGTTACTTCAGTACCCAGTAACGAAACATACGAGTAACGATACTGTTTAGAAAGTATTGTTTTGTTACTCGTTACTGAAGTGAATAAACGCATTTTAGTAACGAATACATACGATTTGCTACAGCTCTACTCGCTACATTTGTTGAACTGGTCAAACCCACACTCCTCACAAATTTCAGCTTCTAACGATGAGTAGTTTCTGAGATTTAGTTCTTAAAAAATCACAAAAAACGTAACTGACTCACTGACAGATCATTAAAATTATGGAGCACTTCCCGCTATCGTAGAAACTTGAAATTTTACACGGTGCTGGGACTTGTGGTGTATACGAAGGAAAAAATCGAAAATTTGAGATTTTCAATGCAGGGGGCGTGGCATCCACCCATTTCCACCGAATTTTCATCAAATATTATAGAACATTTCTGATTATCGAAGAATCTTGAAATTTGGTAGAATGGTCGAACTGAAAAAATTTAGACAGGGGGTAACCCATTTTCGCTGAATTTTTATGAAATATAGAGATTTTAAATTCTACAGCAATACCTTTAAAAAAGTAGTGAAATCACAACAAAAACATTACTGTTAAAAAAAGAGCCAAGTTCTCCTATGTTGAAATTATGCTGGCACAAAAAGTACTAAGATATAAAAGTTTACCAAGTTCTAAAGTTTGGTTTCAAATTTGTATCAATAAAATTTTGACTGTTTACTTGGCAATTTTTGAAATAACTTTAAAAATCGATAATTAAAAAAAAAAATTGTCAAGTAAACAATCAAAACTTTATCGATACAAATTTTAAACCAAACTTAAGAACTTGGTACACTTTTATATCTCAGTACTTTTTGTGCCAGCATAATTTCAACTCTCTTTTTTTAACAGTAATGTTTTTGTTGTGATAAATCTTTTACAGAAAGTATACAAACTCTTTATCATATTCCCGACAAAAAAAAAAAAATAAAAGAATCTTAGAAATATAATTCAAAGCAACTCGTGTCTAACATACTTTCGAAACCCCTTTTATTAAACTTTCTTTGACAAACTCAATGTCCTTTTAGAAGAAGACTCAAATAAATAGAAAAAAAAAACATTTTTCTTCTTCAATAAAAAAAAAAAAAAAACAAGTTACTTTTTCTACAAAAGCGGAAAGAATACTAATTTCACGCCGCGCACATAAAGTTACAAAAAAAAAAAAACAAAAAAAAAATCTTGGCTTCTTTTTATAAGTATCTTACAAAAGTCTGCCAAATCAAATATTAAAATTCGCAATTCGAAACTCATGTTTGTCTTTACATTTTACTCTCATAGTCGCAATATAACGTCGTCGGTTGTCCTCGTAACATTCACATATTAAATATTTTTATTTCGACAAACGCGCATGAAAAAGAATAAATTCCCGAAACAATATTAATTAAGAGCAATGTTCTTTATTTTTTTTTTTTTTACTCTTATTGGCCTTTTCTTGAGTTCTAGGATTCTTTAACGAAGCTACAGACATTATGTGTATGTTGTAGGAACTAATTTCAACATAGCAAAAACTTTTTATATTTACGGTCTCATTAGGCATATCTAACAAAAATGTGTTTCCCTGGTATTGTCGCTATATGAAACTTGATGGCCTTCTTTATATGCTCCTCTTCTTCATCTTTGTTCACAGCTAACAAAAATAAATTAAATAGTTGTGTGGTGGGGTCCATCGGATATGAAAGTTTTCTCATCGTTCTATGTTTTATGTTAGATAAACAGGACAAGAAAAATATAAAGAAAAAACCAAAAACCAGATGGCGTTAAAGTCTCCCATGAGTTTTCTTCTTTTAGCAAATGTGTGTTTCCATTTCCATCCAAAATCACAAGGATATAGTCGTGTGTCTTTGAAAACGACAAAAGTGGGTTAGAAACTTCAACTTTTCTCTATGACCAACAGGAGAGTCCTTTTTCTGAACAGGGTGTCTCACTTTGTGTTGGTTGGTCGTTTTCAAAAAACGACAATCGACCTAACGACGAAGGACCATCCGATCCGTTCGTCCGAAAACTATACTGACTGTATAAGACACGGTTCGCCCAACCAACCGGCCGGCTGACAGCAGCGTTGTGATGCGGAGCTAATATGCTGCTCTGCAAACCGAATCTTATTTGTTATGTACTTAAGGACCATAAAAACAAGGCACAAAACTAATTTTCCTTTGGAATGCTCAAATTTGAGGTTACACATACCTACTCGTTCGCTCGTATATGTATGAGCATAAGGACTACTTTACTATGCCTTTTCCTGTGTCACTGTATGTTCTGCCTGGATATGTCCTTGTCCCTATTTCACTGTCACTGCAGCAGAAGTAGCAGCAGAGCTGTGGTGGTGGCGAATTTTCTATGGGATGATGTTTTGGGCTTAAGGACTACTACCCGACCAACGACAACGTGCAATTTGAATTTCTAGCAACTCCTTGTTGGAATCCTAGAAAATTTTCATCGTTACGTGCAGTCGGAGTCGTAGGGAAGCATGTGTGGCATTTTGGTGCTATTTCTTGAAAAGAAAAGCTAAAGTATCCTTTTTTCTTCTACCTACTTCTTAACTTTTATTTCATCTTATACGAGTACTTTTGTGCTTATCCTTGAATCTATTTTTAAGTTCAGAATTCATTTGGGACTTACAAGTTACAACATCGATTTTCTAATAAAATATTTCCATTCACGAGGAGGATTTTTCTTTTTCGACAAAAAAATCAAGAATCCAAGAATCGAAAGAACCCCGACGAAGAACGAACGGAACGGAAGAAATCGGAAAGCAACGTGTGCTGGTTTCCTGCAATTTCATAATGAGAAATAGGATATTGTTCAGAGACATTGCACAGAACTCGTAGGGTGGTGGGGCGGGTAAAGTTGGATAAGGTTTTTTTTTCTTTTCCCATTGCTCTGGTTTTACAAAATAAACGAGCAGAATTCTATGAGTATGGAATGAACAAAAAAAAAAAAGTATTTTTAAACACTAGAATTGGTTATACATTCATGAATTTATATTTAATGGGTTCGAGAGGGATGAAATGAGAGTTTTTTTTTTTTGGGAAGAATTCAGCAGGCGGATGTGTGTGTGTGTGTGTGGAGGGATGGAAAGATATTTTTTGCAATTAAAAGTTTTTAAATTCGTTACAGAATTTCCGAGGAGAAAGAATAATGGTTTACTTTTTTTTTTTTGTCTGGATGTGACACTTTGGTGTAGAACAGCTATCATCTGTGAGCTATGTGATCGCTCAACTTTTGTGTGACAGTGTTTTTGGTTGAGAAATACTGTTGAAAAGGGGGTTTCCGTTCTTTCATACTTTTTGAATCTAATCCAACAAATTTGAGTTTTCAATTTAAATTGAAATTTTTGAGGAATTTTAAATATTTCTAACAAATGAATTAGGTACCTTTATGTAAGTATACCAACTAAGTAAGTTGAATTTTTCTTTATTTTCATCGGAAATTGTACCTACTGCTTTAATAAATAAAATGGATGTAAACTTGGTTAGAGGGAATTATCTGTTGTTGGCGACTTTGATTGATTAAAATATTATTTTAAGGTTTTAAAAGTTCGTCAACTGTTCCATTAGTCTAAGAAGCGCTCGACTGGATAAAGAGAATCATTAAAATGAGTTTTTGAGAATAGCTTAACTCTAAACCCTTGCTTATGTATGAAATTTTAAAACAATTTGCTTATCTGTGGTCACTATGGCGTTCGATGTTTAAATGTTTTCAGAGAATCAAGTTTCTAAGTGGAAAAAATATTTCTAAATAATAAAAAAAACTCCTAATTTTTTTCAGATTTTTAATTTGAAGCTAGATGGTTCTTCACCATGGTTAACTTTTGAAATTTGAACATGTTGACGTAATTTTTTGTTTAGATGTAGCATTAAAGGAAAAAAGTTTGGTGAGGTTTTAAAAACCAATTATTACCTTTTTATCGAATTTAAAATCTTGCTTTCAACTAAAAAAGTCAAATATAAAGAAAAGTGCTAGTTTGAAATTTCTGTCGTTTCTTAACAAAAAAATTAAAAGATGCATATTTTATCAAAGGATTTTACCTCTACTTTATTTTATTAGTGCAGTTTGGACATACCGGGTTCATACACGAAATGCCCCCTGATTTAGTAAAAAAAAATAAAATCCTCAATTTTTTAACTTTGTTTTCTTTGAAATTAGGTTAGAATTTTAGCCAAAAATAATTTTTAAAATTTTTTAACCATATTAACTCGATAGAAAATTTAATTTGCTATGAAAAGTGTCTTTGAACCATTTCAAAGTTAGTCTTGGTTTTCATGTTAATTCAGAAAAACTGAAAACCGTGAAGTGTTGCCGTTTTCTCAGAAAAGAAAAAATCGATGTAGTTTTTGGCTGAAGTATTCTTTTATGCCAAGGAATCATAATCATTTTCAAAATATTGAAAAAAAACAATGAAAAGTGCTTGACCACAAAAATTCAATTATTCGTTATCATCCTTCTAATTTGACATGATATTTTTTTCGGGTTGGGGTCGAAATTCTGTATGTTGCAAAATTCTGTATTCAAAATACTGTATGCCAAAATACTGTATGTCAAAATTCTGTATGTGCAAAATGCTGTAGGAACAAAATTCTGAAAGTCAAAATTCTGTAGGTATAGCAAAATTCTGGTTGGTCAAAATACTGTATTTCAAAATTCTGTACATCAAAATTCTGTAAATCAAAATTCTGCAAAAATGCTGTAAAAAAAAGTGCGCGCGGACTTTTTTACATTATCAAAACGATATTTTTTTACAGCATTTTTACAGAATTTTGATATACAGTATTTTGCTGTACAGAATTTTACAAAACAGAATTTTGCATGTCAGTATTTTGTTCATACAGTATTTTGACGTACAGAATTTTGTATTTACAGTATAATGACGTACAGAATTATGGTATTACAGTATTTTGACCCCACAGAATTTTGTCGTACAGAATTTTGACAAGCAGAATTATGACCCGCTCCCATTTTTTTCGCGCCTTTCTTTGCATCTTACTCCCTCGTGAAATTACACTGCCCCGATTCCACCCTCAAAATTACAACTTTAGAGATTCACAGAAGTAATTTATTCTCTGTTACGATTAATTTTAGCTATGACTTGTGATCTAGATTAGAAGAGGGAGCGGGTCATAATTCTGCTTGTCAAAATTCTGTACGACAAAATTCTGTAGGGTCAAAATACTGTAAGACCATAATTCTGCACGTCATTATACTGTAAATACAAAATTCTGTACGTCAAAATACTGTATGGACAAAATACTGACTTGCAAAATTCTGTTTTGTAAAATTCTGTACGGCAAAACACTGTATTTTCAATACAGTATTTTTAAAGAAATTTCCTTTGATAAAAAAACACTAAATAGTAACTTTAAATATAATTATTGACAGTAAAGTTGTAATTTTATACAAACATAATTATTAAAGTAAAAAACTAAATCAATTCTAGGAACACAAATCAAACTTTTTTTAAACATACCTACAAAATACATTTTACAAAAAAAATGTCAAAATCAATATATTTTAATTTTTTTTTAATCCGTTTTAGGTATGCAACGTGGTTTAATTCAGATTGTTTTTTTTTTTTTAAATAAGTGTAGTTTTGTTTTCTCTCTCTTTTTTCCGTAGCTCCTAATAAAATACCTAGATTAATCAGCATTAGAAGCTTGCCTCTTTATTAAGTTAATCTCTTAGAAATTCATAGTAGTGCGCGAGCAGTTTTTTACATTATCAAAACGATATTTTTTACAGCATTTTTAGAGAATTTTGATATACAGAATTTTGATGTACAGAATTTTGAAATACAGTATTTTAACCAACCAGAATTTTGCTGTACAGAATTTTGACTTTCAGAATTTACAGCATTTTTCACATACAGAATTTTGACATACAGTATTTTGGCATACAGTATTTTGAATACAGAATTTTGCAACATACAGAATTTCGACCCCAACCCATTAGAAGAGATTACAACTTTCAGAATTTTTGTGACTCTCATATAAGTGGTGAAAGTTGGGGAGAATTGGGTTATTAATCTATTAATTTTTAAACTTTAATTTAATTTATGGGATACAAAAACTGAAAGGAACACTATTTTGCTGATCATCTTTAAATTTTTGTTTGTCTAAATTAAGGCAAAATGCGTATGACAGTGAAATAACACATCAAAAGAAAATTCATCAAAACTTACCGGTGATCCAAAATTATGACCAATTTCGTGGGCCAATGTGACATGCGAAACAGCTGGTGGTACATGTTTTCCATAATTAAGCAAAGTCACAATTCCCGTATTAAGTGATTTCAATGAACCTCTATAGTGCTGCAAATATATAAAAACAAAAAGAAAAGATAAAAAAAAATAAAAGAAGAAATAAATATTTAAATAGACAACATTGAAACATCACATCCATACACCCACCATCACACTTCACGTCAATTGCTTAGCTTTCCAGCCACTGATGATGCACTCTATACATCACTTTTGTATGCAAACTCAAATATAAAAACATCAAAGTTTTTTCCTAAAGTGAAATTTTCTCTGAAAATACTCTCCATCAAAACTAATTCAATTTTCATAAACTTTAATGTCAAGTCGACATAGCATACACTACATAATATTACAGACTAGAGGTAGAGGTAGGTACCTAAAAATTATCCACACATATGAAACACAGGAATGGTTAGCCAACTTTTGACACATTTTGATCGATTTTTAATTTACATATATCTAAACACCACTGTGACTGCCATCATCGTTAGTACGTCCCGTTGACTACATATGTAGCTGGATGAGACATTTTTTTTTCTTTTCGACTAGTGTCTGACAAAAATTTTAAAAGAGGTCCTTTTTTTGTACATAGCACTGAAAAAATATATGCAAGTTTATCAACTTTTACAGATTATTAATTCAAAAGCTAACAGATTAGTTTTTCTTTTAATTTGTTGAATTAACATGGAAAATATCTGATTGACTGACAGTCTTTGTGGGTTGTTGCGTCTTTGAAACAATGCATTTTTGACGTGATAACGTCTTATAAATCGATGAACCATGGCAGCCACCACAAAAAGTGACGCCATTTTCTAACGTTACACTCTCGCACTTTCGCAGTGCGGCAAAAAATTTCAATTAAAAATTAAAAATGAACTATTAGAGATACAAAAATCTTCTATAGCTTATTTGAAAGATAATAACCTAAAGCGTAATCCAAATGAAGGATTTTTAAAAATTCCGTCATTTAATAGGGTAAACAGGGGTAAAACGGAAATATGAAATTTGAGCTAAAATCTAATCGCGAAGTCGTAGAGAATTGATTTTTTCTGCTATAGATAGATGAGATTAATTTAAGAATAACTGCATTTAAGGAAAAATTCTAAAAAAATTTTGAAACTAAGCTATAACGTTTTGTTTGAACGTTGTACACGTGTTGGGGTTATGACAAAATGATGATTTTGGGTAAAGGACATTTTTTTTTGACAATTCTAAAGATTCCAGGTGAAAGATGAGGGAAATAAAAATTAGGCATCTGATACGGATTTTTGTCCAACACTCTGCGTTTCGAAATATGAATTTTTGAAAAATACCTTGTTTTTTAGGGGTATTTTTGGCTAATTTTTGGATAAAGGTAAAATAAAATTTTAGAATTTAACAGGTTATAACTTTTGACCAAGAGCTGATAGAAATTTTATTAAACTTTTATGAGCATCCTGATACAATTACCTTTCATTTGGTATATCACCCATAACGGTAGACTAACTACAAGCTACACAATGTTAAATCAAGAAACTTGCGAAAAACCTCAAAACACCAGTGGAGATCTGTTGCTCCCCAAACAGCCACCAGTGTGGGAAGTACCGTAATCTCAGTCTGGAAATTCAACATGGTTGACTTTAAAAAATTCTAACTTCTCTTGTAGGCATCTTTGAAATGAGATTGATACGTCATATGAAAGGTGAAATAATAAGCTTTCGCATGGTGTATATTTTTTATAGGTTGTCTAACAAAAAATTGATTCCATAGCCTGAGAACATAAGAATAAATGTTTTTTTGCTTTTTTTAATAAAATTTGACCGAGTTCAAAAAATTCTAGCTCTTTTTGTAGATATCTCATAGATCTGATCGATATATATATTTTGAGCTAAGACAATAAGCTTTCAGATGGTATAAAATTTTGTATAGGTTGTTAGGGAAAAAAATGGAATTAATGACGTGAGAAGATAAAAATTCATGTTTTCTTTGCTTTTTTTGATGAAAATGAGTGTTTTCAAGAAACTTGCGAAAAACCTCAAAACACCAGTGGAGATCTGTTGCCCCCCGAACAGCAACCAGTGTGGGAAGTACCGTAATCTCAGTCTGGAAATTCGACATGGTTGACTTTAAAAAATTCTAACTTCTCTTGTAGGCATCTTTAAAATGAGATTGATACGTCATATGAAAGGTGAAATAATAAGCTTTCGCATGGTGTATATTTTTTATAGGTTGTCTAACAAAAAATTGATTCCATAGCCTGAGAACATAAAAATAAATGTTTTTTTGCTTTTTTTAATAAAATTTGATCGAGTTCAAAAAATTCTAGCTCTTTTTGTAGATATCTCATAGACCTGATCGATACATATATTTTGAGCTAAGACAATAAGCTTTCAGATGGTATAACATTTTGAACAGGTTGTTAGGGAAAAAAATGGAATTAATGACGTAAGAAGATAAAAATTCATGTTTTCTTTGCTTTTTTTGATGAAAATGAGTGTTTTCAATAAATTATTTTTATACTTTTTGGGCATTGTAAAAATTTAAAAATGGTTTTATTCTTAAGAAGAAATACTTGGCTTTTAAATTGCATAATTTTTTTTTTTGAGAGCTTAAAATAAAAAAATTAATATAGTGAGAAAATAAAAAAGGTATTTTTTTTAAGCTTTTTCTTGTAAATTATGATTGTTTGAAAAAAGTAAACGCTTCAATTGACTCATTTTAAACAAAAGCACACAACCTATTTTCTGACGACGTTATCACGTAAAATCATCGCCCGTAAACCGGCTTTACAGACAACCTCTTTTATTTTTACAAAAAGTGGAAAATTGACATTAAGGATCCTTCGGTCATCAGTTTTTGACCTGAAGGACATTAAAGATGCAATGACATTTCCTCAGTTCTATGTAAACTAAGATGTAAGTACTTTTTCTTGATGTAAAACTATTTGCCAATAAATTATGTCGAACAACATCATCGGCTTTGATGGCCCACAAAGATCCTTAAAGGAAATTACAATTACTAATACAAATAAAGACCCAACAAAATACACAAATTTCCATTTGCATATTATACTCAAGCAACAGTTTACAAATTAAACAAAAGAAAATAAAACAAAAAAGAAAAGTAGAATAAGTCCAAAGTTATTTTGTGGTTTGTTTCTCTGTTAGCCCATTGTGTCCATCCACATATAGACATCACAGACAAAATGAAACCCAATTGAATTTCAATAAACTTTAGTAACAACAAGTAGTACGAGTGTGTGTTGTGTATAGTGATGTACTGATTGCTAAATGATTATTTGATGCATTCTGTTGATTACATATATAGACAAAATAGATTTTGAAAATGTAAGACTTCTCAACTTGAGGGCGCATTCTATCATTTCGAGAGAACGAATAATTCATGACAATCGAATATAATTGGAAAATACCCATTTTGGTATTTGAATTTGAAATTAAAATGAGAAAAGTGTTTGTCTGTGTTTTTGGCTTCCAAAATGTAATTCGGTTTTTCAATGTTTCTATAGTTTTGGGTATTGGTATTTTTGCCTTTAAGACCCAAAAAAGCCTAGATTATACTAGTAGGATAAAATAATAATAGAAAAGGTATCACGGTTATGTTGATATTAATATATTCTGCATTTGTCAGATGGTATTTCATATTCATCATGATATTGTGTATTTTGAATTTTTGATATAATTTATTTGAATGGAAATGCAAAATTTGATAGACTTTTTGGACATAATGGAAAATGAGATATGGACTTATCGATGAGAATTGAATGGCAGGAATCAAAAGTGGATGAGTTCTCAAAAATAATAACTCTATTAACTGACTAGATGGTAATCTAATAATATTCAGCATTTTTCGTTAATCATATCACAAAAAATTTCATCAAGACTTTCTAGCACTTCAATGCCGTCTAGTACCACAACCTGTTGGGGTTAAGCACAAAAAAGGCAGGAAGGCACCCCAAAGATAGGGTCAAAAAAATCGAAATTCGTTTTTTTGGTTTTTTACTTCGAAAAATTGATTTTTTTACTTTTCAAACTTTTCTAATTCACTGAAAAGTCATTATTATCAAATAAGCAAGATTTATTCTTGTAGGAGCTTAAGAATTCTACAAAAAAGTCCCGAGCATCAAATTGATTGCTTTAACCGTTTAGAAGATATTCGTATCCAAATCCTAATTCCCAATAATTTCAATAGTTTTCTTATGAACAGTATGAACTGGAATTTGGATACGAATATCTTCTAAACGGTTAAAGCAATCAATTTGATGCTCTGGACTTTTTTGTAGAACGTTTAAGCCCCTACAAGACTATATCATGCTTATTTGATAATAATGATTTTTAACTGAATTGGAAAATTTTGAAATGTAAACAATGATATTATATTTTTTTTAACTTTGACCCCGAAAATCTTTCGAATGGTTAGATAAATAAAAAAAGCTTATAAGACCTTTAAGGTGTTTCCTACAAGAACATGTCTTGTCCGTTTGATTATTATTATAATTTTACAATTTGTTACAAAATTAATAACAAAAAACGAATTTTTCTCAAACTTTGGACCTCAAATATATTTTAATCGGTTAGATAAATGAAACAAGAGTGTGATAGATCTTTTTTGTAGAACGTTCAATTTCCTACAATAATATGTAAAGAATTTTGTTTAAAAGTCGATATACATAAAAAAATATTTTTTTTAGAAGAAAATTGATGTAAAAATGGAAAATTGTGAAGCGGTGGAACTTCCCATTAAGATAAAAAGCTAATATTTGGTGACTATATTCTAGAGGTAACTAGCGATCGATTTTTCGAAGCATAAAATCAAAAGTGTTGGAATTCTAGTTACATATATACCTATTTGAACCAATCTACGCCACTGTACATCGAAATATATTTTGATTGGAATTTTAACTGTGGACTAGAAACCTTGATTTAAGTTTTTTTTTTCAAATTTTTGTGTTTTTCCGTCGCGTCGTAGAACAAAACAATCCTCAAAAGGACATAAGCCTCTTATCGTTTAAAATATTCTAACCGTGTTTACAACCCAATCTTATTTATTTTTGTAGGAGGGTGCTTTTCGAAAACAAACCGGCATTCTTTTTTTACAGAAAGTATACCAAACACCTTCCAAAAAAATTTCTGTTTTCCTGTAAAAAACTCGATTTTATAATTATTTTTTTGACTGAATTCACTAAGCTATATTTTGAATTTAGAGAAAAGAACAGTTTAATGTTCTATCTCGTTCAGTATTATACCATTCATCACTTCTCTGTTCTGTTGTTCACAATCAAATTGCCCAAAACGAGATTTATGAATCTGTGATCTCTCCCAGCCATGTTCTTAGCCCAACTTCTGTCCAAATCGAATGAAAAGAACCTTCAAAGAGTCTACTAGGTAAAACCAAATCCTGAATTTAGGTATTTTATTAAGATGTCAGATACAAATTAAAAAAAAAAGTTACTCATACACCACAGTGTACGCAAAAAAAAAAAAAAAAACAAAATCTGCAGCATGTACATTTTTGTACACGCAGAAAAACTCACAATGGCTTGTTTTTTATCACCTATCATAGTGTCACAAAGGAGACAAATTTTCATCTCCAATCAAACACCGTTATATCAAAGGTTTTTGACACAAACAAAATTGTCTTCTATTAAATTAAACAAAACATCCATTCATTACTTTTTGCTAAGGAGACAAAATCATTCTTTCTTGTCATTGCCACAGGCAACATTAATAAAGCCTCTTTCAGTTTTTTCATCTTTTACTCAACAACATTCCTCCTATATTTTATTTTTTTTTTTAAACCATCCTCAGCTTCCTGCTGTTCTACGAGAGAACAAAGATGAAATACACAATTCAAAAAAACCACCGTAGGGCTTTGGGTTGGAAATTGTTTACAAATAAGCTTTTAATGGGGGCAGTATACCTTCTAGCTATATTTCTAACTATACGCAAAACCAAAATTAAATTTTTTACGCGATGATGCGGTCCTTGTCGATATCATCGATACTCCTTTGTTTATTTTTTTCTAGGAAACCCTTTGAAACATATGTGTGTGTGTTTGTATGAATCATGTACACTTTATCATAGATTTTCAATTAACTCTCTCTCTATCTCTCGTTTGCATTCTGCACACACGAATGAAGAAGGAAGATGAATTTTAGTTCATTTTTTTTTTCTTCTCTGCGATCCTTGTATCGCGCGAAATAATATCCTTGTTGCTTGCTGCTCTCTCTCTGTTCAGTGGATGCTTTATTGATGGTTCGAATGATGCAGTCATGTGTAAATTTATCACTTGGCAGTACCTCGGAATGCCTCTATTTTCGTTTTTTTTTTTTTTTTTTGTTAGTTGCATTTTATAGTGTGAGGAAGGAAGCTTATTGATGGATTTAAGGAAGAAGATGAATGAAATGAGCAGCACCGTTTTTGTATTGTTGCACAATTTTGAAATTTCATTCATCCTTGTCGAAGGAGGAATGTTTTTAAGAAAAGTACAAAATTTAAACGTGTGGAAACCGACCTGGTTTATAAGCATGTAGGTTTTTTTAGTTTTGTATATGAATATTTCAAAAGGAACTACACTACTGGAAAAAATTAAGGGATCAAAAAAAAATTCCAAATTTTTGGGCAAATTTCAACAGGCCGTTACTTCGAAAGAAATGGTCGTACAAGAAATCGATAAAGAAGGAAATTGTAGCTCCAAGTGTCTAGTTTTTGGATTAGAACTTTAAAAATTTTTAACCTCTGCGGTTTTTGAGTAATCGTAGAAAAACCAGCAACAAAAAAATTTTCAAAATTTTTTTAGTTTTTTTTTTTGGTCTACAAAACAAAATTCCAAAAAAAAAAAAAAAAAATTTCAAAAAATAAAATTTTTTTTCTCTTAAACTTTTCAAGAGAAAAAAATTCTAAAAAAAATTTTTTTTTTTTTTGGAATTTTGTTTTGTTTTAAATTTAAGCTTTTTCTGGAGCAAAAATGTGGAAAAAGCTAGGAAAAACAATTTTTTTTCTCATTACAAAATGAGAAAAGAAAATTGAGCTTTTCAGAGCAAAAAACGTAATCCTTTAATTTTTTCAAAAATTCGATCGAGTGAAACAAAAAAACGGCTGGCTGGATTAATTTGATTTTTGTAGGGTTTTTGTGGACTAAAAAAATTTTGAAAATTTTTTTGTTGCTGGTTTTTCTACGATTACTCAAAAACCGCAGGGGTTAAAAATTTTTAAAGTTCTAATCCAAAAACTAGACACTTGGAGCTACAATTTCCTTCTTTATCGATTTCTTGTACGACCATTTCTTTCGAAGTTACGGCCTGTTGAAATTTGCCCAAAAATTTGGAATTTTTTTTTGATCCCTTAATTTTTTCCAGTAGTGTACTATAATATAATATCCAAGGAAACGCATGGAGACGAACTATGATCCTAAGAACAAGCATTTGTTTTTCATATCTTAAGAAATGAAAAGGTTTAATTTAAGTCCGAAAAATGGTAGCTCGATTGTAATGATAATGTACACTGTGGCGTATGAGTAACTTTTTACTCCGATTATCTCCGAAACTGCTGATTCGATTTCAACGAAACTTTTTGTGAAGAAGCATTTATATAATTTAAATATAAACCTAAAATAAAATTTCCCAAAAAATAATTTTTGGATTTTTAAAAAAATTTTTGAAATTTTTTTTTTGAAAAATCAAATTTTCGAAAACGGGACATTGAATTTTTTTGAAATTTTGTTCTAAGATGTTGATTAGTTATTTCTACAAAATGGCATACCAATTTTATTTTAAAACTTTTTTTCCAAAAAATTATTTATAAAAAATTTGTTTTTTTTTTTTTAAACGGCTCTAACGATTTTGAATTTTTTTTTTCTAACAATGCATGTTTATATATCAATCAAAACTGCATACTTGTTTTGGAGGGCAAGTTTATTTCAGATTTTATTTTATTTTTTTTTTTAAACGAATTTCATTTTTTTTTTTCAAATTTCTATATAAAAAGACTTAAACATTTAAGCAACTTTAACTCTAAGAGCAAGTTCGTGCGACCCAGTCGTGCATTTTATTTTTATTGTTAGTGAATATCTGATGAATATTTATTACTTCGAAAAAAATTTATTTTTCTTCATGAATACTTTTTGAAAAGGTCGTTTAAAGATCTTAAAGCCTAATGCGCCAAACAGACTTTATTGTTAAGACCAGCCTGAATACACTTATTTGAATAAATAGGCGAATATGATTTATTAATACGATCTAATGATACGGTCTCTTAATATATTACAAGTGAGTAGTGAGTTTTCCCAAATTCAGCTACGTTAAGGCAATCTAGGATCACGGACCACGGAGTTGAACGATATCTCACTGGCTGATCAGAGGACTTTACGAGTACAGAGTATAGCCAATTCTTTGTAAACGTGGAAAACCAATCTGAAAACACGGAGTAAAGCCCAAATTTCGATTAGTTGTAAAAGGGTTTAGTGACACAAAGTATAATCTATGTCTTGAAAATGTAGGAAGGCAGGAAACCTATTCGAACAGATCTCGTAGAACTTTTGAATTCCAATTATACTTTGATTTTTTACGCGAAATTCGGCTGAAACGTACTTATTATAATTTCAGTAAAAACCAAGTGTGAATTGTAAAAAAATAATTTTATAAATAAATTTAATTTTATGAAATCAAGTAAGTGATTGACTTGCACTGAAGAGTGGTGGTGTCAGCAGACTACGAATCGGTAGATAGAATTTTAGGTCTCTAGATCACCTGCTCCGGAAAGCCCAATGGACACTGATTTGCGATCCTAATTGTTTTTGAAATTCTTAAGTGGTGGTTCTGGACAAAGACGACAAAAACTATGATCACTGTTAGGTTTGATCATAAGAAACAGTTGGACCCAACTTTTGTCAAATACCTGAATGAGCTTTGTAGTGTAATGGTGGGTTAAATGGCAAGAAGGATGCCTTTGTTCAGTACAACATTCGTCCACGTAACCGTCTGTCACGATAACGGCCACTTTGTTCTGTTCCGAATCCCATTTTGTCTTTCGAGTTCATCTATCAGAGAACCTATCAAGCGGTCAGAGTCTATAACAATTTAAATGGTTAGATAATAGTTGAAACCTGTTTTTGTCTAATTTCCTATTATAAAATAATTTCTTTTAGTAACAATTGATATTTTGCCGGATTTAACTCAAAACTTCATTTAAATTGGACCAAAAACTTATCAACTTTAATTGTAAAGAGTTGGATCTTTTTTGTTCAGTTCTGATTCACATGCAAAATAAATGAATTCCTCTGGACGCCCGTCTATCAAAATCACCAACAATCCAACATATAAAAGTTGATATAAATAATTTCCCTTGCAACCCATAAAAATGTATACGTACACGATTTAAAAAAAAAAACATTCGTGAGTTCCTGTTACACAGAAATAAAGCAGAAAAAAAAATACAAAAAAACAGGACAGCATCCGGTAAAAGGACATTTATTTAATCTCCTCGCTGCTGCAGAGCATATCACCGTGATGCTTTAAAAAAGTCCTTCCTTAAGCCGACTCGGGACAAGCACATAAAACAAACATAAACCTCATACAGATGAACCAGAAAAGAAATGACATTCGAATGAGGCCAACGCGGATCAATGTAAAATGCATAAATATTGCGACACTTGTTTATAAATCACGTTTCACTTTCCGTTTGCCGGTTTTGGTGTCAGTTTAAAAAATATAAGAAAATACTGTGACTCAGTGAGTGAATATATATAGTATGGCAGGACGAAATCGTAGTAAAATGTACTTTCTAATCGGAGTGTGTATGTGTGCATGTTTTGTGTTCCATTTTTTTTTTCTTGCTTAAACATTTAGAGTGGCAAAAGGATACACAAATGAAATGTTGACTTTTGGGAGTCAACCCAAACAAAAAATTGAAAGCAGAAAAAAATGTGCATTTCTATATTTTCAAGCAATGCAGTTAATCTTCAAATTGCATGTGTATGTGTGTGTAAAAGAGGCAAATGGAATGAAAATGAACAAAAAAAAAAAAAAAAAAATCAAATTGAGTTATCGTTTCCAAAAAAAAAAAAAAAATAGAGGGAAATAGAGGGACCAAGTTTTCCACTAAAGGACCAAGAACAGCGAATAAACTTTCCAAATATGCAAAATTGTCGATGACTCAATTCGTTTTGTTCGCTCAGACAAACGACACGGCAACAAAGACGACGAGAACGACGACGATGAGAAGAAGGGTTTTTCGATTGAACTTTTTGCCTTAAGGCCAAACGACTAATGGAATTCAGTATTGATTAATAATGTATGTGTAGTGTATATGTTTGTATGGAAAATCGAAATTCTTTCAAGTTAACGAGGAATATGGTAGAGGTTGAAATGACATGGCCCGTTTGCCTTTTGTGTATTCGAAAAGGAATTACAGTCAAATAATTGCCAATCGTTAGACTGATTTACGATGCAGATTGCCAATGATCGAGTTCAACGAGACTGAATAATTGCGAATTTTTTTTTTTTTTTTTTCGTAATTATTTTCTGTATAGACTCTTGAGGATTGACCAAGAAATTTTAAAGGTGTTATTAATAGCCCAAATTTTTTTTTTTTTAAGAATTTTGGGACATAGAGAGTCTTTGTATAGTATAGTATAATATACTATCCGTCAGTGTCCTTTTTGGAAAGTTCAATTGGAGAGCCATAACATGCTGGATTTTTTTGTATTTCTAAATCCGAATTGCATATCCAAAATTATGTTAAAAAAAGCGACAACTTTTTCAAGTTTCTATTAGGTAGGGAAATATGGGTTGTTTATAAAGTTATTGAGGAATATCTCCCCGAAAATTATCAACGACTATTGAATTTTTTTTTAAGAACAAGGACAGGTATTTTTTTCAGAAGTGCTAAACTATGTATGTTTAGTTAAGGAATTGTTATCGCTGAACCTAACATTTTCCTGATAGGACTATAAGTACCTACTTTGTCTTTTGATAGATTTAATTGAAAGATTTTTTCAAAATACTCGCATCTTCTGGGCCTTTATTTTATTTTGTTATTAACAGGGATAGGATGTTGTGGAATTTGCCTTTTTTTCTTGCTTAATCGTACGACAAACACGTTTCACGTCCCCCTCGTGCCAAATATATGTATTTTATTTTGCCTTTTTTCTGCCTTTTCTTTCGTTATTGCCTTTTTTTGCCTTTTCTCTTGTTATTGCCTTTTTTTGTCTTTTCCTATGTTTTTTTTATCTTTTAAGAGTCTTAAAGGTAATGCCTACACACAAAACACTCAAATATACAAACAAAAAGCTAACTAAATTAAATTACCCCACACAAACTAAATTCGAATGAAAAGATCTACCTATGCAACTTGATTGTCTGCTATTGCTACCATTTATTGTCTTCTACGTTCTATTGCGCGGCCGAAAACTGACACGTATCAGAGTTCAAAAGCTAACTTACTGAATTTACAATACTCGATTTGAAGAAGTTCTCCAGATTTTGGACATAATCAAGAGAGATTTGGAAGCTGCGAAAGGGGCAGTCGCAAAAGATGTTTTTGAGAAATACAGATCAATTTTTTTTGGCAAATAAGGGACTCGAAAGAGTTGAACAAATAAATTGCGTAATACATTGGAACACAAATCCAGGGGTCGAACTACGGCATACGTACGTTAACGTATTGACGCTTTATGTCTCTATCATTTTCTTCTAATTAAATAGAGAAAGCAATAGTCAAAACGTTAACGAATGTATGCCGTAGTTCGACCTCAGAGCTCCCGGCAAATGTTGAAGTGGGCGATGTCGAGTTCTTTAATTGGGGTCCAGTCGTCTCTACAGATGTAGAGATATTTTAGCTCCTTTAGAGCACTCATAAGGGACAATCGCAGGCGCTTGTTAACTGAAAATTTTAAAAAGCTCATGATTGTTCTAAATTACTGCAATTAATTTTTATATTTCATTCTTTTCTCAATAAATGCCTTTTTATGCCTTTTTGGGAGTTTTATTTTGCCTTTTTTTAAGTTTTTAGGTCCACAAGATCCTATCCCTGGTTATTAATAATTCGCGAAAGGTGAATTTTTATCTAAATGGGACAAATCTTTTATTAACAGAATATCACAAGGGCCAACATTTTTGGAAAATTGATAAAACTGTTTGGTAACATTTGGCCTTATTTCTCAATTAGGACCTCAGCAATATTTCGCTTTCGTCAAGTAAAATATGCCGAATTTTAAAATTCAGCGTTTGCGTTCTTTCGCACGGGGTGGCGTTATTTCACTGTACCGCTTTGTTGCACCGCTAAAATTACCAATCTTTAAATTTGTACGAACTATGTATATTCTAAAATGACTCGAGAAGTGCTTTCATATATTTGTTATATTTGCCGATTTTGGAAAGGTTTTTTGTCGGGTCACTTAAAATTGATAAAAAAGTAGGTGTTTGTTGAAGGTCGTATACAATTTGTATGCATTGACAAATATTTTCGGAATCCATTACAATTTCAACAAGTGTTCCCCACGGAGGCAATTTTGGCCTGCAACTTTTTCTTATCTTTATTAACGACATACGTGATATCTTGCTAAATTCATTTAGACTTCTGTTTGCTAATGATTTAGAATTCCTGGATGTGTAAAATTTCCTGATGATTGTCTTCTATTCCAAGACGAAATAAGTCTTACTTTCCAAGCATTTGACTGTCATTGTAGCCAAAAAAAAACTGTGTTGTAGTGACTTACAACAAACGGAAGGGATCTACAATTTACAGTCGAGTCCGAAGGGTTATCAACTGTTTCATGTCAATGATTCATTGCTTGGTCGATTCATCGGAAGAGAAAGTATGTACACTTCTTTATTTTTAGGTAATGGAGACTAGAAATTGAACACCGACCTCTGGCATTATAGTCCATCGCTTTTTGAAACTATGTTAGGTGATCAAGAACAAGCCATGGTGCGTAATTTTACGTGTACATGTTGTTTCTAGTGTACACTGTGGTGTATGAGTAACTTTTTTTTTTTTTTTTCATTTTATGTGAGTAGTTCCATTTTTTACTTAGTTAAGTATTCAAGAATTATTTTTATTATTTTTAGTGCTCATGGGTACCGTTACCTTGAAAATAATCTACCAGAGTTCGCACGTAAATAAATCTAGTTTTGGGTAGTTTGATTGGGAGCAAACAACCACTGATGAAACTGATTGTTATTGGGAAAAGGAAGTCATGAACATGAGAAAAATAGTCATGAAATCGCAAATTTTACGGAGCGGAAAATGCTCGATCAGAAGTATACTAAACAGTCTATTAAACTAAAAAAGCTTTGCACTCAAAAACAAATAGTGTCAAATAGTGAAACAAAATAAAGTTTAAGATCACTTTTCAAAACTAGCCATTCACTGAGAACTTTAAGTGACAACTCAAAACTATAAACCCAAAAACCTTGTATTTCTTTCCATGCTCAATTAGCTTTTTCATAAAATTCTAGAATAATACAAATTTATTCATAGCCCACACAAACAATAACATATAAAGTGCAACTGGTATAAAAGTTTGTTGTTATTCTCGCTAAAAATAAAGACATTTCACTTTATACGCTTCATCAAAAAACTTTTTCAAAAAAACACAAACCCACCAGAGTTCATTTCTATGCATGTGTATATTTGTACTCGTCGCCTGAGGCAGATTGAAGAAGCTCGAAAATGTCAAGTGAGCTCGTGTGCTCCAATAACTTTCACCCCATTTTGCACATTGCACTGCACACCCCCAATTTACCACACACATATTTCACACACAAAAAGCTATCACTTCTCACTCCCGTTTCTGCCACACGTTCGTATATGCCAACATATGGGCGAGGATATAGATGATGTAACTTTGAAAATTGCTTGTGCACAAAATATTCGCAGTTTAGGTTCCTGACTGTATGGTGTATGCTATTATATAAATGCACTCGCACTGCCAATGCCAAAGGCATTTAGATACGCTGCGGATGTTGTCATAGCCACCACCAATAAAAGACAAACCGGATGACCAAAGAATGGGCATTTTGATATGCGGAAGGCATCGCATGTGCACTCTCTTGTTGTTGCCGTCCAAATGCTATGTGTCACTCTTGCACAATGCCTTGCAGAAAAAATTGGGATTTTTGAAGTAAATTGATATTGTTGCCAGATTGAATGTTCTAGATTCTTAAGGGCTTTCAAGGCTAAAAATATTGGTTCCTTTGCAGCTCGATGGAAAGCATACATAGTGTAGTTTACTAGAGATTCATAATTGAGGTTTTTAATTATTCTAATTTTCTAGCTTTTGCTGAATAATCTGAATAAAATGAAACACAAAAAGTAAAGGCCCTAAGAGGCTACCTTGAGGGATACCGGCAAAATTGTGATTTTTAATGCAAAGGATATTATTTCTTGTGCAGATGAAATAATTTTTGAAATATCAAAAATATTTGTGGCAACTCTATTCTATACCCTCACTTGGCCTACAGAAAAACGCACCCTATAGTGTCTGCATTGGACTGTAACCTAACAACATTTAGAATGATAGTTGGTATTTTTTCAATACTAAAAATCCTTCCGCAATCACAGTCTTTTTTTTTTTGTGTGACCTGTATCAACTATATAATTCTTTTTTCTCACTTCCAACTGTGTGATGGAAAAATGCCAGACCAGGCGCAAAAATAAAAAAAATATCTGCCATCGGAAAAAATCACAATTTTATTTATGTAAATAAAGTAAAGCCTTCACTAAGGTCTGGTACATGAAAATATAAGCACATGCAATAGCCACATATCATTCAGGTTGAGATTATGTGATGTGTGCTCTAACAAGCCATGCCATGGAAAGTAGACAAACATTTTTTTTCTCATGACCATCGGGTATGTAAAATTCAATTAATCCTGATTTGTTTGAATTGATTCCACAGTGAACTATGTATTTTTTTTTCGAATGGAATATAACACAAGGATTTTCATTGGTATCAACCAAGTAAAGGAGCTGTATTTTTTATTTTTTTTTTTTCGCATTTTTTTTTGTTCAGTTGACTATTACGCCTTGATGTTGTTTTTGGTGAGCAAATACATATAACAAAAATAAAAAAAATTATGAGGATGTGCAAAAAGGTCAAACTCGTGATTTTGTCCTCTGGCTATGGATTAGGATAAATCAAGTGATATCGATGGTAGTTTTGATGTTAGTATTTGTATAATATCCTGTGATGAGCAAAAAAATAAAATTCATTAGATTGCACGTACTTGCTCTTATGTTAAAGTTAAATTTGATCAGATTTATCAAAAGTGTTTATCTAAAAAATTATTAATTTAAATTTGAATTAGAATAATGAATCATTCCTTGAATTATATAACTTTCTTATAGGTATAATATGATGTCTTTCAAAACAATAGTTCCATTTGATTTATTTTTTAGTATTAAATATTCAGAAAAAGAAAAAAAAAAAGAGTGTGTGTACATGTACACGCGACTGAAGTTATACTTCTCATTCAGTAAATGTAAATGAATTTCATTTGACATTTTTAATTTCTATTATTAAATTAATTAATCCACACTTCGTTTTTTTACATTTTTATCAAGTGAACAATAAATTATTTCTTTCATCCTAATTGCGTCCATGTAGTTTTCAATTTATTCTGTGAAATTTACTCATGTTGTGCGGTTCAAAACGTACGGTATATGGTTAACGAAAGTAAATGAATTGCGCATAAAATGTGCGATATGGTCATTTTATGAGAATTGTGTGTGCTTCAGCACTAGTAGTAGCAAAATGGAACTTGCAGGGTTGCTACAAAGCTCAAAAGTTAGCTGAGCTCAGCTCACAGCTCAGCTCAAATTTTGAGCTATGTACCATAGCTCAGCTCATTTGAGCTGAGCTGAAAGTGAGCTGAGCTGAAGGTTGAGCTGAGCTGTTTGGTGAGCTGAGCTGTTGGGTGAGCTAAGGTAAAGTGAGCTGAGCTGAGCTGTGATGGGTGAGAGGATACATTGATTTTTATTTGGAAAGTATAATGAAATATGAAGATATTTTAAACTTTTATAAAACACCATAGCTTAAGATGTTTGGTTCTAGTTATTAATGGAATTATTTTAACACATGGATATTTTTATAAATAAAACAGATAATTTTTCATGATCTTTTCTCTTGGTTTTTTTAATAGTTAATATATTTCTATTTTTTTAGTAAAATGTTTAATTTTTTATCATAAAAAAAAAAAATCCGGTACAATCCGGTTTTTGATTTTTTTCAAAATTCCGAGAAAATCGCGTTTGAAAGTTGGGGCAAATTTTTTTTTTCGAAAAATCCCCCAATCTTTGAACGCTCCTGGAAGCTAAACCGCTTGAGAGCAATTTTTGGGAGTGATGCCAAATGATAGCTTGTGTCATGGGCCTACGCTTTGCACATTGTCAGATTTTTAAAAAATCGCCTTCCATGTTAAACCGCCACATCATGCTTATTTTTTCAGAATCGTGCCTATTTTTTTTTACTTTTAAGTTCTCCCGGTTTGACAACGCGTGGACCTACAGGGATGGGAGTTGTACCCAAATGTAGGTTAAAGTCCCCGCTACCTTTTGGCATCAAAAATTTTATTTTCATTTTCTTCAAAATTCCGCGATATAGGCGTTGAAACGCTTTGATCTAGAGACAGGGGAGTGGTGCCATATGAAAGCTTATATTCTCAGCTACCCGATAGTGGTATAATCCGGTTTTTCGATTTTTTTCAAAATTCCGAGAAAATCGTGTTTGAAAGTTGGGGTAAAATTTTTGTTCGAAAAATCCCCGAATCTTTGAACGCTCCTGGAAGCTAAGCCGCTTGAGAGCAATTTTTGGGAGTGATGCCAAATGATAGCTTGTGTCATGGGCCTACGCTTTGCACATTGTCAGATTTTTAAAAAATCGCCTTCCATGTTAAACCGCCACATCATGCCTATTTTTTCAGAATCGTGCCTATTTTTTTTTTTACTTTTAAGTTCTCCCGGTTTGAGAACGCGTGGGCCTACAGGCATGAGAGTTGTACTCAAATGTAGGTTAGAGTCCCCGCTACCTTTTGGCATCAAAAAATTTTTTTTCATTTTCTTCAAAATTCCGAGATATAGGCGTTGAAACGCTTTGATCTAGAGACAGGGGAGTGGTGCCATATGAAAGCTCATATTCTCAGCTACCCGATAGTGGTATAATCCGGTTTTTCGATTTTTTTCAAAATTCCGAGAAAATCGTGTTTGAAAGTTGGGGTAAAATTTTTTTTCGAAAAATTCCCGAATCTTTGAACGCTCCTGGAAGCTAAACCGCTTGAGAGCAATTTTTGGGAGTGATGCCAAATGATAGCTTGTGTCATGGGCCTACGCTTTGCACATTGTCAGATTTTTAAAAAATCGCCTTCCATGTTAAACCGCCACATCATGCCTATTTTTTCAGAATCGTGCCTATTTTTTTTTTTACTTTTAAGTTCTCCCGGTTGGAGAACGCGTGGACCTACAGGGATGGGAGTTGTACCCAAATGTAGGTTAGAGTCCCCGCTAACTTTTGGCATCAAAAATTTTATTTTCATTTTCTTCAAAATTCCGCGATATAGGCGTTGAAACGCTTTGATCTAGAGACAGGGGAGTGGTGCCATATGAAAGCTTATATTCTCAGCTACCCGATAGTGGTATAATCCGGTTTTTCGATTTTTTTCAAAATTCCGAGAAAATCGTGTTTGAAAGTTGGGGTAAAATTTTTTTTCGAAAAATCCCCGAATCTTTGAACGCTCCTGGAAGCTAAACCGCTTGAGAGCAATTTTTGGGAGTGATGCCAAATGATAGCTTGTGTCATGGGCCTACGCTTTGCACATTGTCAGATTTTTAAAAAATCGCCTTCCATGTTAAACCGCCACATCATGCCTATTTTTTCAGAATCGTGCCTATTTTTTTTTTTACTTTTAATTTCTCCCGGTTTGAGAACGCGTGGGCCTACAGGCATGAGAGTTGTACTCAAATTTAGGTTAGAGTCCCCGCTACCTTTTGGCATCAAAAAATTTTTTTTTTTCATTTTCTTCAAAATTCCGAGATATAGGCGTTGGAAGTTGGGGCGCTCACTTTCAGCTCAGCTCAAATGAGCTAAGCTATGGTACCTAGGGAGCTGAGCTAAAATGTGAGCTTTTTGCAACCCTGGCAACTTGCCACATGGAAATTACAACATGCAACTTGCCACATGCAACTTGCCACACGCAACTTGCCACATACAACTTGCCACATGCAACTTGCCACATGCAACTTGAAACATACAACTTGCCACATGCAACTTGCCACATTACCCATGTAACTTGCAACGTGTTGTGTGTTTTATGTTTGCCGTACTGCGGCGTACTGCATTTTTAAATACTAAAGTACTGCCTACTATAAAGGTGAAACGACAGCCCTGCTACCCATGGTGATCGCGTCATAATCCCTTTGACATTCTTGTCAAAAAGTAAATTTTCATACCCACCCTCCCATAAGAAGTATAACTTCAAAAAAACAAAATCAAAATCGTTAGAATTGTTAAAACAAAAATATTTTTTCTTTATAAAGTAATAAAAATTATATACTACTTTAAAGTTAATTCTATTAAGAGCCAATTTTTCAATCTTCTAATAAACAGTCAGTTAACTGTTCTACGAATAAAGTTATAAGGCTCATAAACAATCAGATAAAAACACTGAATTTTTCAATCAAGAATAATTTATTCTACAGAATAACAAAAAAAAATTGTCAAATTCAAAAATATTTAAAATTAAACGTCATTTTTATTCATGATTGTTTTTGTTTTCTTGTTTTCCACTGTATTTTTTTTCAAAATTCTTTCAAAACAGCTTTGACAACTGACACAATATTTTTATTGAGATTATTCCTTAGAATAATTTTATTCGTCTCTGAAAGAAGCAGATAGATTTATTCTTAGGAATAAGCTATATCTGCCTGTTGAAAAATTGATTTTTTCTCTATCCTTAGGAATAAGTACTAACTGACTGTTTAACTGACTATTGAAAAATTGGCCCTAAAAACAAAATATGAAACAAAAATTCGGGTTGGGGTCAAAATTCTGCCGGGGTCAAAATTCTTTTGTCAAAATTCTGCTTTCAAAATTCTGTTTTTCAAAATACTGTTTTTCAAAATCCTGCTTTTCATAATTCTGTTTTTCAAAATCCTGCAAAAAATTAAAAAAGGGTTTGGAAAATGTGTAAAAGCGCGCGCTTTTTAACATTTTTCAAACCCTTTTTTAATTTATTGCAAAATTCTGTAAAATCATCTTCTTTAAAAATTATCTACTTATTTGATAACTTACCTACATAATTTATCATTCTTTGAATGCATATTAATTTTTGTTTTATAAATGAATAAATTTGAAAATATTAAGAAAAGGTTTATAATACTTAACATTTCCGAAAATAATTCAAAATTTTTTAATTTATCAAATAAAGATGAAAATTAAAAAATTTGAATAAGAAAAGGAATATTTTGTATAAAACAACATCGGTTCCAATAAGTTATAGATTTTATTTGAAAGAAAGTCAGTCTATGCATTTTAAAAAATATTTGCGACACTTAAACAAAAAAATTTAGGAAAGTACCAATGTTGAATTACATTAATGAGGTGTATTTTTTTTTAGTCAACGCATATGCTATAAAAAAAAAAAACAGAATTAGCAGAATTTTTTTGTTCAAGTATAATGCTAGCAGAATTTTGAAAAGTAGAATTTTAAAAAGCAGAATTTTGAAAAGTAGAATAGAAAAAAAGCAGAATTTTGAAAAACTGAATTTTCGTTAAAAAAGCAGAATTTTAAAAAGTAGAATTTTGAAGCCAGAATTTTGACCCGATCCCCAAAAATTCATTAAACTTAAAAAAAATCAAATATCTAGTATTTTAAAAAATTACAATTTTTAGCTTAAAATTTTATAAATCGATGAATATTTTTTGCAAAGAAAGTCATTCAGGAAAATTTTAAAAATAAAAGACAAAGAAAAAAGAAAAAACTAATGGTTTAATAAAGATTTTTTGAAAAAAAAAAAATAAAATTAATTACTTTTAAGAAACAGAATGAATTTAATTTTTTAAATATTCAAAAAAAGTTCACTGAAATGCTAAAAGAAATAGAATTGACCAGTGCCAAAACCGTTTTCGGAGGCCAAAAATTTGTGTTTTTTTAAAATGTTAAAATGACCTTATTTCAATCAAAATTTGAAGAAGAAATTTTTGAGCTATGAAAATTTTAATACAGATTTTCTTAAAACTTTTACTTTAAGATTAGAAAAAAATATTGTAAGAAAACAAAAAAATAAACACGCATTTTAGGGATCAGTTTTTTAATAAATGCTAGTAATACGGTGTTTATAATTTTTAATATGTTTTTAAATTCGCATTGCATAAAGCCCTTACAACAACAAAGCTTAGGTATGTAAAAAAAAAAATCATGTGTGCAATTCACACGTGGTAGAAGTGAAACCTTAAAAAATCATTTTTCTTGCAAAAAAAAAAATTGAAAAAATCTACCTATTTTTATTCTATCACCTTTAAATCCATGTTTTTTATATGACAACCTATATAAATTTTATATCATCTGAAAGCTTATTTTTTAAGCTCAAAATATATATATCGATCAGGTCTATGAGACATCTACAAAAAGAGCTAGAATTTTTTGAAATCGATCAATTTCCATCAAAAAAAGCGAAAAAAACACGTATTTTTGTCTTCTCACGCTATTAAATGCATTTTTCCCTAACAACCTATACAAAATTTTATATCATCTGAAAGCTTATTGTCCAAGCTCAAAATATATTTATCGATCAGGTCTATGAGACATCTACAAAAAGAGCTAGAATTTTTTAAACTCGATGAAATTTCATCAAAAAAAGAAAAAAAAACATTTATTTTTATGTTCTCATGCTATTAATTCAATTTTTTTGTTTGACAACTTATAAAAAATTTTATACCATGTGAAAGCTTATTGTTTCACCTTGTATAATTATGTATTAATCTTATTTCAAAGATGTCTACAAGAGAAGTTAGAATTTTTTAAAGTCAACCATGTCGAATTTCCAGACTGAGATTACGGTACTTCCTACACTGGTAGCTGGTCATCGCCAACAGATCTCCACAGGTGTTTTGAGGTATGTTTCAATTTTTTCAATTTAAGATTGTGTCACTTGTAGAGCACGTACCGGTTTGTGTGATATATTAAATAAAAGGTTATATTATCAGCATGCGTATTAAAGTTAAATCAAATTTGTATGTGCACTAGATCAAAAGATATAACATGTGTTGGAAAAGAACATCTTTTTACCGTTATCTCCGAATTTTGAATATGAAATTAATTGAAATTTTGTACAATTATAATTTATTTAATTACCTATCTACAGTACAAATTTCATTCATCTATCTATTAAAACAAAAAATTATAACAAGTTGAAGTCGTGTCGTGTACGTTTCATCTTGTTTCAAATCACTACGATACTAAAGAAGTTTTCACTTCAAAAATTGAATTATCTTATACAATAATAATATGCCACCGGCACAACCCAAAATGCGTCATTTGACTTGTTATCGGTCCCTCTAATTACTGCTTTGATCACAATCCTCCATCTGTTGTCTAGCTATCTAAACTATCAATGTTCGTTGCACAAGTTTCCAAAATTTTGCAAGAATTCTAGTTTCGTCAATATCAAACGATTTTTGTTCTAAAAACAAAGCATTCAGACCTTTTTTTATAATGTACATATACCTACCTACAACATGTAACAAAACTAGATATTAAATTCAATTTATTCAATCTAAACTTTTTTTAAATCATTGGCTCAGTTCAAAATGTCCGAGTAGTGCTTATGGGATCTTTGATATATATATTACCTTCAGCCAGACAAGGCAGTCTAGCCAAATCTTTTATTTTTCCCAATTTTTTTAACGCATCGAAATGAAATGTTTGATGAGTATATTTCTCAACTTTACATTTATTTAATCAAAAAATCTTAAGTTTTTATATAAAAATCATGAATTAAAAAATAAACGTATTCAATATTTGCTGTTTCGTATGCAAAACTTCCAACCTAATTGATTGACACCCAGTAATCTCACACTATTCTACTCTATACATAGCAATTCATCAATTGCAATTCGAAAGGACATCCGGCTAGAGTGTATACTCCAATATGCGTTGTAATGAATTTTAATAGCCTCCTGAATAAATGCAATTATGCGTAATTATTGGTAACAATTGGTTGATAATTAGTCACTCATTTACTCTGTTTGAAGACATAAGTCAATACAAACACAAACACACACACATCAACACATTGGAATTTTTATATACATCAGACGAAAATTTAACATCTGATTTTGTTTGACTTACCTATACAATGCTTTTTTCTTTTTAAAATTACTCAATCAACATTTATTTCAATTTACCTATAAAATTGCTGTTTTAAACTTTTTAAAAACACTGTTTTTTTTTTTTTTAAACAATACCCCCTCCATCATAAAGCTTGATTGATTGCAATTAATTGTTTGGGGAGGATTGGGAGGTTAAATATTCATCTGATTAAGAACAATATTATTCTACGTACAAACAACAAAACCAACATTAATTATGTCACCGTCATGCTGTTAATGCATAAATTGTCCTCCTGCATTAATAACGATAATAATCCTGTGAATTAAACACACACAAAAAAAAAACAATCCCATCAAATTAAAATCAAAGCGAAATGCCGCAAATAATTTGTTGATAAATCAACTCTATTGTTCCGTAATTCATCACTAGGGTCCTCACTCTCTCTCTCTTTCTCTCTCTGTTGTCGTTATCCTGGTATCCAAAGAGTCCTGACAAGAATATTAAATTGTTTAAAGTATAGAACTTGATTTATATATACGACCGGGGCTCAAACAATTACATAAGGACGAAAATTCTTCGTCCATTTTACACCAATACTCACTCAAAATTCTCTCAATTATAAATTTTGTATTGAATGTCATTTAATGAGGATGTCATCTGTCAATAATAAACCAGAACGTGCCAATGAACAAGCGGTTGGGGGTGGTATTGTAAAACATAGAAACAATCGAGAGGTGATAAGCGAGGGTCTACTGGACCCTAGTTAAGGGACCATGTTTTGGCAATTAATTGTCGCTAAGAGACCAATTTTTCCGGTATTATTATTCTGCTTTATTTTTTTTGGGGTGGTAAGAAAGTACAAAAAAAAAAAAATGTAAATTAACAAAGAAATTGTAGGCAATGAGATTGCGAGTGAGTTTATGGAATTGTTAGATTGAAGACTGCCAATTAAAGTAAAAAAATAAGGAGAGTTAAGGGGGTGATTTGCAGGAATCGTAGTCATTAGGAAAGTTAAGTCTGTTAATTGTCGTTGAAGGCCCTTTTTATTTGTAAAGCGCCTTTCATTTTCTTCTTTTTGGTTGTTTTGTTTTATTTAAGTTTTGGTTGAAAGATACTGATAGATATTGACAATGATTGCTTATAACCCTCTTGAGAGTCCAAAAGTAACGGACTACTGATCAAAGTCTTGTAATGTACATAATTCAGCGAAATAAATTGTTGATTTTGGAAGAAATTGTCTTCATTCAAATTAAATTAAGTGTCTAATACTTTGCAGAGGACACGTGGTGAATGTCCAATTAATTGAATTTAATTGAAAAAGATATATTACTCAGATTGTTTGCATCAGTCTCGATTTTAAAGACTTGGCATTAGTCTGCCAAATTTTATGGTTTCCTAAGTAAATAGGTCCAGCAACGCCATTTAAGATGATATTATTTATGTATATATAAAATTTATAAAAGAAATATAACAACAAAATTTTGACGTGATAACGTCTTATAAATCGATGAACCATGGAAGCCACCACAAAAAAGTGACGCCACTTTCTAACGTTACACTCTCGCACTTTCGCAGTGCGGCAAAAAATTTCAATTCAAAATTAAAAATGAACTATTAGAGATAAAAAAAATTTTCTATAGCTTATTTGAAAGATAATAATCCAAATGAAGGATTTTTAAAAATTCCGTCATTTAATAGGGTAAACAGGGGTAAAACGGAAATATGAAATTTGGGCTAAAATCTAAGCGCGAAATCGTAGAGAATTGATTTTTTTTGCTATAGATAGATGAGATTAATTTAAGAATAACTGCATTTAAGAAAAAATTCTAAAAAAAATTGAAACTAAGCTATAACGTTTTGTTTGAACGTTGTACACTATGACAAAACGATGATTTTGGGTAAAGAAATTTTTTTTTTGACAATTCTAAAGATGCCAGGTGAAAGATGAGAGAAAACAAATTAAGCATCTGATACGGATTTTTTTCCAACGGATTGTTTTTTAGGGGTATTTTTGGGTAATTTTTGATTTTTAGCTTTTTTTTGGAGCGTTCAAAAAATCTCAAACTTATAGGACATGTAGGTTTTGGCCTTATGCAAAAACTTGGAAACGTTAAGTGAGTTTTGATTGAATAACGGAAGAAACAAAATTTAAAAAAAAACACGTTTTTTGACCGTTTTTAACCGATTTTCATCGATTTTATTTTTATCTTTTTTTCTTTAATAGATACAGGAATAAAGTACATGAAGTAATGATAGACCATGACCACGACTTAATGTGTGCAAAGTTTCAATCATTTTCGTTAACAGAATTTTGAGATAACGGTAAAATAAAATTTTAAAATTCAACAGGTTATAACTTTTGACCCAGTGCTGATTGAAATTTTATTAAACTTTTATGAGCATCCTGATACAATTACCTTTCATTTGGTATATCACACATAACGGTAGACTTACTACAAGCTACACAATGTTAAATCAAGAAACTTGCGAAAAACCTCAAAACACCAGTGGAGATCTGTTGCCCCCCGAACAGCAACCAGTGTGGGAAGTATCGTAATCTCAGTCTGGAAATTCGACGTGGTTGACTTTAAAAAATTCTAACTTCTCTTGCAGGCATCTTTGAAATGAGATTGATACGTCATAGACCGAGAGCCCAGAGCAGATTTTGGGAGTTTTTGGATAACCGAAAATGAGTCATATGTATGTGTAGGTAATAGCGTTCTGATGAAGAATTCGAAAGTCTGGCAGGTTTATTTCACGGCATTCTATGGTTTATGGGGAGTTGAAAAAATGCATTTTTTCCGATTTTTGTGTCGAGTATATAACCACTTTAATTCATATAGAGCCGATAGAGGGCGATACCTTGATTGCAAAAAGTTCGGTCCCAGACGTTTTATTCACGGCATTACCCCCGCCAGACGTCCTTGAAGATTCGCGAAATGGCGATTTTCATACAAAAGTCAGAATATTATTTTTTGCAAGATATATAACCGTCTGGTGGTACCTATTAAAAAATAACCACTACCCCTTGATAGAAAATAAATTAGTGCCAGACGTTTTAACCACGGCATTACCCCCACCAGACGTCTTTGAAGAGTCGCGAAATGGCGATTTTCATACAAAAGTCAAAATATTATTTTTTGCAAGATGTATAACCGTCTGGTGGTACCTATTACAAAATAACCACTACCCATTGATAAAAAATAAATTAGTGCCAGACGTTTTAACCACGGCATTACCCCCGCCAGACGTCTTTGAAGATTCGCGAAATGGCGATTTTCATAAAAAAGTCAAAATATTATTTTTTTGCAAGATATATAACCGTTCTGGTGGTACCTTTTAAAAAATCACCACTACCCCCTGATAGAAAATAAATTAGTTGCCAGACGTTTTAACCACGGCATTACCCCCGCCAGACGTCCTTGAAGAGTAGCGAAATGGCGATTTTCATACAAAGAGTCAGAATATTATTTTTTGCAAGATATATAACCGTCTGGTGGTACTTTTAAAAAATCACCACTACCCCCCTGATAGAAAATAAATTAGTGCCAGACGTTTTAAACCACGGCATTACCCCCGCCAGACGTCCTTGAAGATTCGCGAAATGGCGATTTTCATACAAAAAGTCAGAATATTATTTTTTTGCAAGATGTATAACCGTCTGGTGGTACCTATTAAAAAATCACCACTACCCATTGATAGAAAATAAATTAGTGCCAGACGTTTAAATCACGGCATTACCCCCGCCAGACGTCCTTGAAGATTCGCGAAATGGCGATTTTCATACAAAAGTCAGAATATTATTTTTTGTAAGATATATAACCGTCTGGTGGTATCTTTTAAAAAATCACCACTACCCCCCTGATAGAAAATAAATTAGTGCCAGACGTTTTAACCACGGCATTACCCCCCGCCAGACGTCCTTGAAGATTCGCGAAATGGCGATTTTCATACAAATGTCAGAATATTATTTTTTGTAAGATACATAACCGTCTGGTGGTACCTTTTAAAAAATCACCACTACCCCCTGATAGAAAATAAATTAGTGCCAGACGTTTTAACCACGGCATTACCCCCGCCAGACGTCCTTGAAGATTCGCGAAATGGCGATTTTCATACAAAAGTCAGAATATTATTTTTTGTAAGATATATAACCGTCTGGTGGTACCTTTTAAAAAATCACCACTACCCCCTGATAGAAAATAAATTAGTGCCAGACGTTTTAACCACGGCATTACCCCCGCCAGACGTCTTTGAAGAGTCGCGAAATGGCGATTTTCATACAAAAGTCAGAATATTATTTTTTGTAAGACTGCCTTGAAGAGTCTCGAAATGCTTTATTATAAATCTACTGTTATATATCTTGCAAAAAATAATATTTTGACTTTTGTATGAAAATCGTCATTTCGCGACTCTTCAAGGACGTCTGGTGGGGGTAATGCCGTGATTTAAACGTCTGGCACTAATTTATTTTCTATCAATGGGTAGTGGTGATTTTTTAAAAGGTACCACCAGACGGTTATGTATCTTACAAAAAATAATATTCTGACATTTGTATGAAAATCGCCATTTCGCGAATCTTCAAGGACGTCTGGCGGGGGTAATGCCGTGGTTAAAACGTCTGGCACTAATTTATTTTCTATCAGGGGGTAGTGGTGATTTTTTAAAAGATACCACCAGACGGTTATATATCTTACAAAAAATAATATTCTGACTTTTGTATGAAAATCGCCATTTCGCGAATCTTCAAGGACGTCTGGCGGGGGTAATGCCGTGATTTAAACGTCTGGCACTAATTTATTTTCTATCAATGGGTAGTGGTGATTTTTTAATAGGTACCACCAGACGGTTATACATCTTGCAAGAAATAATATTCTGACTTTTGTATGAAAATCGCCATTTCGCGAATCTTCAAGGACGTCTGGCGGGGGTAATGCCGTGGTTAAAACGTCTGGCACTAATTTATTTTCTATCAGGGGGTAGTGGTGATTTTTTAAAAGATACCACCAGACGGTTATATATCTTACAAAAAATAATATTCTGACTTTTGTATGAAAATCGCCATTTCGCGAATCTTCAAGGACGTCTGGCGGGGGTAATGCCGTGATTTAAACGTCTGGCACTAATTTATTTTCTATCAATGGGTAGTGGTGATTTTTTAAAAGGTACCACCAGACGGTTATATATCTTACAAAAAATAATATTCTGACTTTTGTATGAAAATCGCCATTTCGCGAATCTTCAAGGACGTCTGGCGGGGGTAATGCCGTGGTTAAAACGTCTGGCACTAATTTATTTTCTATCAGGGGGTAGTGGTGATTTTTTAAAAGGTACCACCAGACGGTTATGTATCTTACAAAAAATAATATTCTGACATTTGTATGAAAATCGCCATTTCGCGAATCTTCAAGGACGTCTGGCGGGGGTAATGCCGTGGTTAAAACGTCTGGCACTAATTTATTTTCTATCAGGGGGTAGTGGTGATTTTTTAAAAGATACCACCAGACGGTTATATATCTTACAAAAAATAATATTCTGACTTTTGTATGAAAATCGCCATTTCGCGAATCTTCAAGGACGTCTGGCGGGGGTGATGCCGTGATTTAAACGTCTGGCACTAATTTATTTTCTATCAATGGGTAGTGGTGATTTTTTAATAGGTACCACCAGACGGTTATACATCTTGCAAAAAATAATATTCTGACTTTTGTATGAAAATCGCCATTTCGCGAATCTTCAAGGACGTCTGGCGGGGGTAATGCCGTGAATAAAACGTCTGGGACCGAACTTTTTGCAATCAAGGTATCGCCCTCTATCGGCTCTATATGAATTAAAGTGGTTATATACTCGACACAAAAATCGGAAAAAATGCATTTTTCAACTCCCCATAAACCATAGAATGCCGTGAAATAAACCTGCCAGACTTTCGAATTCTTCATCAGGACGCTATTACCTACACATACATATGACCCATTTTCGGTTATCCAAAAACTCCCAAAATCTGCTCTGGGCTCTTAGACTATCATATTAAAGGTGAAATAATAAGCTTTCACATGGTATACATTTTTTTATTGTCAAACAAAAAAATTGATTCCATAGCCTGAGAACATAAAAATAAATGTTTTTTTTGGTTTTTTTAATGAAATTTGATCGAGTTCAAAAAATTCTAGCCCTTTTTGTAGATGTCTCATAGACCTAATCGATATATATATTTTTAGCTAAGACAATAAGCTTTCAGATATTATAAAATTTTGTATAGGTTGTTAGGAAAAAAATGGAATTAATGACCTGAGAAGATAAAAATTCATATTTTTTTTTGCTTTTTTTGATGAAAATGATTGTTTTCAATAAATTATTTTTCTACTTTTTGCGCATTTCGTGAATGCGCAATTTTAAAAGAAATTCACTGAATTTAAGCGGAACATGGTCCAATTTGTATGTGCAAAAATATTTGAATTACCTTGAAAAAAAAAACCGCCAGCTTCTAAGGATCGAACCTACAGCTGTTGGGTCACAAAACGGATGCACTAAACATTCAGCCTATCTCACTGTTGGATAAACTGCAACTAAAGGTGAAGTCTGACTTTAATTTTGAAATTTTTATTTGTTGCCGATTTTAATTTAAGCGGATTACACTTATTATAAGCGGGAATTGTATTGTTTTAAGATGGTGGGATTTAAGGTGGCCATCATCTTATTTTAAGGTGCAATTTTTTCTTTGTATATCATTTGATGTATGAAATATGAACACCAGGGCCCTATTTCACCAACTTACAAATTTGTAATTACAAGTAATTTTCACAATATTTGTGAAAAAATCGAGAAATTCTGTTTCACCAGTTTCTTGTGATCACAAAATTGTACTTGTAATCTACAATTTTAAATTTGTGAAAAAATCCATTTTCTGTTTCACCGAAACTTGTATTTTACAAGTAACAAATTTGTGAGCTTTCAAGTTTCTTGTGGGTTTCTGTTTCACCAAAAAAAAAAGTTACAAGTTTCTGTTTATTTGTGAAAATTTTCTACAAGAGTCAAGACGTATGTCATTTTTGTTACAAGTTTGTAAAAACCGTATTTAGCGTGATTAAAGTGTTTAAAATGGCTTTACGCCGAAGGCCATTATTATTATTTTAATAAAAGCTATATATTATTATTATTCAAGGTTGTAAAAATACATTTGAAATTTAAAAATATATCATTTATTGCAAGTAAAAAAATTTCATAGTGAAAAAAAAATTGCCTTAAAAAAAAATTTTTACATATTTTTCAGTTGCAATTACATTTTTTTAAAGCAAATTTTTTTGTTTGCAATAAATATTTTCTTAAGGCGTTTTTTTATTTGTAATAAATATTTTTTTTTTTTTGAATTTGTAATGGAAAACAAATGCTTTAGAAATTGGTACCTATAGCATTTGTGTTTCAAATCGAATGAAAACATCACAAAATATCTGTTTAAAAAATTTTCCTGATCGCTATAACCTGCCTCTAAAGTATGTAAAGATTCGTTCTCTTTTGATCAAAGAGGCTTGTTTTTTTTCTCATATTTGTAGTTCTTCATTCCTTAAATTATTTTATTAATTTTCCTCACTCTTTACAATTTTATTATTTTACCCTATTTGTTTTACTTATATAAATCCATGGATGTCATGATAAAATAATATATATAAAAATAATCTAGCAATACAAAAATCTTAATATATATTTACAATTTAGTTTGGCTTTTAAAAAATGTTGTTATTTGATTTAACAACTAAGATATGACAGTATTAGTTATTTGAGAATTTTTCGTTTAAAATAGGGTTGCTTAAGTTTTAAAAATGGCAATCCTATTTTTTCATATTCAATATCAACTTAGTTTTCATTTGAAAACAATTTTAACGTCTGTCTTTACGAGTTAAGTAACTCAACGGTCACCGCTTAGACTTTAAAGAGCTTTACAAGTTTGTGAGATAAACTTGTTGCTTACAAGAAAAAAATATATTTGGTGAAACGGTAATTCTACAAACTTGTGGTTTTCAAAAGTTAGTTGTAATTTTTTTTTGTCGATAATCACAAATTTGTGAAATACTTATTTGTACTTTGTGAAACAGAATTCCATCGTACAAATTTGTACTTGTGATCCACAAGTTACAAATTTGTGCTTGTAACTTGTAGTTGGTGAAATAGGGCCCAGGCCAAAACCACGAATCTGCAAAATTGTAAGTAGTTTTGAGAAAAACGCCTTCAAAGTTTTGGAAACTAATGGAAACTTATGGAAACTCGTGCAACGGACATGGATATTTAAAGCTTCTACGCAAAGGACAGTGAATAGAGTGACCGATAACAAGTTAAATGACATATTAAAGTGAAAATGTCCAAAAATGCAGATTCGCTGTTTTGTGCCGACGATATGTGAAACACTTTAAAGTACCTATAGAATCACATAACTCTCTTAAAAAATTTGGAAAATATCAAAAACTTCAGATTTTCTGAAAATAAGAAGCTAGAATAACTAAATAACTATAGATTTTAAATTCTACATCAACAACTTGCAAAAAGTAGTGAAATCACAACAAAAACAAAACTCGTCGTCGCCACAGAATTGTTTTGTCGTAAACGACAATTTTTTTAATTTTGGAATTTTGGGAAATCGCATTCTAACAGCGATGAAGTTCTTTCAATTTTTGATAGAATATTTTATGGGATTTCTTCTTCTTGTTTAAGTAGTCAAAACTCTTATATTTGTTTTGGTTTTCGAATTATCAAGGTTTTCGCAGGAAAAATCTAATAACAGAATTGAAAAGAGCACATTCTTATGCCTTTCGAGTTTAAAGTGTCTTTTGGCGTTTACGACAAAATACGGTCCATGAACTGTCAAAAAAAGAGAAATTCTGAAATTATGTCCTCTGTATATTTCAGTTCCGTTTTCAGCAATGCCTTCGGAAAATAGTCAAACTTGCTTTTTTCTTCAACCACATTTTTTTTGTTATTGAAAGCTGAAATTTTCCACCAAATATGTATTTCAAATGCCATCACCACGCAAATAAATGTACCTATGTTGCTCAAAAACTAGAGAATTGTATCTCGAATTTTTCTTATTTGCATTCCAATCCAATACCGCAAATTGTTCACTTCTGTTCGGAAAATATGCGGAAGCACATCAAGGTGATTGCCATAAAATTGCCAAAAAGACAACAATGAATGGCCCGTCGATATTCTGTTTCAAAAATTGTAGCTGTTTTCCGTTTATACACTATGCTTCCTCACTGCCAAACAAAACTAAAATACATACACAAATAACATTTTTAGTGCAAATGCATGTACTATATACAAAAATGTGTGTATTTTTGAATCATATGCATCCAGAAACGACAAACTATTCAGGGATAGGAGAGAAAGCATTGTGCATCCACGCGAGGAATTTTTGTATTCGGTGATTTTGCTATTTGGTATGTTTAAATCGATAAACCGAATGAATGAATTTTTAGGATGGTGTTGTAGTTGCTGCGGATAAAATGATGTTGCACATCTAAAAAAAAAATGAATCCAAACATGGCTGGGTTTGGAAATTTATTGCGCCAAACTAAACTCCATTAACAAAGAACTACTAATCTCTCATTCTTTTTAAAGTCTTGTATAATGTCGGTTCTTTATTTTAAGTTTAGAGTCTATTTTAAACTTTTGGAAGAAAATCCTTTCAAAATCCTATTTTTACGAGTTAAAAATTTACAGCTAAAATTGGACCCCGGGTCATTTTTCGTTTCCTTGCTACAAATATCCTTTTCCGCTCCTGGATATCAAGCCAAAGCAAACTATATACATCTGATCTAGTACAGAGCTATTGCTATCTGCCGTTATTCCTACACAGAGCATACCTTAAACAAATTTTATTTAACCAAAATAAGGAAACAAACAAAATGGTAAAAATTTAATATATTGAATAAATTAAAAATAAAAAAATAAAATAAAAAAGGATACAGCAGAATTGCAGAATTTAATATTCAATATTCGTTTGATATGTGTGTGTGTGTATGTGTGTGTTATGTATACCCATAAAATAAAACCACATACAACCATGCAATTTTCCAACTAAATATAGGTATATAAAGGATGTATGCAAAAATTATATCTCTTGGTGGCATTTTGTAATTTGAGGGAAAATTGTACCCAAAGGTAATTATAATTATTATTATTTGCACTACTTATCACATTTCATTTAAACTGTAAAGTGAAAGGTAGGCAGACATTTATGAGAATATTTCCAAATAAAACGGAAATGGGTGACACTGATGGAAATGAGTTCGTGCATATATGTATTTTTAGTACGGGCGGTGCTGTAAAAGATTAAATTATGAATTTAGTATTTTATTAATATAATGACAAAAAGTGTGAAAGTTTAAATATCTGGGGTCTATGATAAATAACGAAGGTACTTGTGATGACGATATCAATCATCGCGTAAGCGTAGGGTGGATGAAGTGGCGGGAAAATTCTGCCATCTTCTGTGATCGAAAAATGCCCCCTAAGCTGAAACTAAGACTCTACACCGCAGTTGTGCGTCCAGCACTCACATACGGTTCACAATGTTGGACAATGTACAAAAAGCTGAGATGAAGATGCTTCGTATGACAGCAGGATTAACAAAGCTTGATAGAATTAGAAGTACGAAGATCCGAGGAAGCCTTCATGTTAAAAACACCATCTCCCAAAAAATTGAACACGACCGACTCAGTTGGTATTGCCATGTTCAAAGGAGAGATCCTGAGAACATCGTCAAAAAAGCAATATCATACAACGTTCCAACACCAAAAAAAGGTAGGCCTAAAAACTCCTGGTACAAGCAAATGCAAAACCACCAGCATTCAGTTGGCCTTAGAAATGGAACAATACAAAACCGGGAGGCTTGCCGCCGATTTCTGAGGTCAACCCGGCGAACCCCACAGGCGGATCACTAGAGTGAAGCAGTTACGTGGGATAGTTATGATCCCCTCGACATCGAGATCATAACAGCGCCGTGAAAAAGGAAGAAGAAGATTAATATAATGACAAAAAAAAAAAATTATTTCCAAAAGATACTTAAATAAAATGCACGACTGGGTCGCACGTACTTGCTCTTGTAGTTCACAGTATCTTTATCTTAAATATCTATTGGAAATTTAAGATTTTGTTTAATGTCGAGAAAAAAAAAAAAAAAAAACAAAAAAAAAATCGAAAGTTTAAAAATTATATTAAACATTTTGTTTTTCAAAAATGTTTTTAAAAATATTTTTTTTACGTTTTATACTTCAAAATGATGTCTGTAAATTTTTAATAAAATTGACTTATGCTTTGATGAAATATATGAACTTAAAAAATATGTCAATTTTTCAAAAACGGCAAGGCCATATTTCCGTTCTCCGCATTTTTTGAGAAAAACTAAAAACGCAGTTTTGTTAGAATTAATAAGTCTATTACGTATACCAAATTTAATCAAAATCGTTAGAGCCGTTTTCGAGAAAATTGCAATACCTCGAAAACGTTATATGGGAGATATGCGATAAGAAGGAGATATTAAAAAAATAAAAAGAACGGGTCTAGGGAATAACGTAAAAAGCATCTGTACCAAGTTTCAAGCAAATCCATCCATCCGTTTAGGCCCTAGCTTGATGTACAGATGGACGCACAGACGCACAGACCGACGACGGACGGCATGACGAAAACCACTTGTTTGATCTTCTCCATCAACGTAATGTTGGTTTTGATTAAAACTTAAAAATTTTTTTTTTACACGAAACCAATACTTGCCCTATAGAGCAAGTAAAAAGCTTTGATAGCTTCAGGAAGGAGAAGTTTTTAAAAGTATTGCCATTGAATAATTACAAATAGAAGTGGACACCCAGGGAAACTTCCGCTGTAAAATTGTAGTCGCTAGTATCGTGCGTTGAATTAAAAAAGCAAATCCAACAATCCAAAAGCAAAGCCAAAAATCCAAAAGCAAATCCAGCAACCCAAAATCAAATCCTAAACAGCTTATACATATAGATAAAAGTTTTCCTATTTCAAAAAGTGGAGATAGCCTAGAGGATAAGGTGCATGCCTGTTAAGTTTACCTGCCCAGGTTCGAATCTGACGGGAGATTGAGATTGTTTTTTTTTTACATTACTAGAATAAAAATTAATTAAATTTCTCAAAAAAAATCTCCGCAAAAGAAAAAAAATTCAAATTTTACCGGTATTCGAACCTAGGCCAGTAGGAGTAAAAGGCATCGGCCTTGTTCTCTAGACTAATACGACTTTTCAAAATACGAAAACTTATTTCAATATAAGCTCTTTGAAATGTATAATAATAATTATTAATTTTTTTATGAAGGTTTAAAAAAATTATTAGTTGAGACTCAACTCGAAAATACATGATAGTTGAGGCGCAAACCTGTAGTTCATCTATCTTCCGGTACTCTTATAGTCGCATGAGTAATCTGCGGTGTCACTTCTATTTGTAATTATTCAATGGTATTGCCATTGAATTTAAAAATTTTGAGGAAAACTCATTTAGGCGGGCGGGTTAGGAAGCACTTTAAACACCTGAACTCCTTAAAGTTTTAATTTTAAACCATCGTATCGTACTAATAATGAGCAGAAATTTTTTTATTTGCAATAAAATTTTTTTCAATGTAAAATATTTTTATTTGCAATAAAAAAATTTTTTTTCAATGCAAATATTTTTCAGTTGCAATAACATTTTTTTTAATGCTATGTTTTTTTTTAATGCAATTTTTTGTCCATGTAATAAATTATTTTTTTTTTTTTAATTTCAAATGTTTTTCAATTGATATTTTTACAAATCTGGTTTAGAACTGTATAAAATGTAATTATTGACAATAACTTACTAAAAAGTGTTGCTATTGTTATGATATGAGTGATACTTGTGACAGAAGAAAAACGGCAAAGATAAAGAATTGCAATCCAAATTCCAATATTCATGGTAAATAAACTTTTTCAATTATTATAAAGGTTTGATTCCTAAAAGAATTCCAAACCAATTTATTCTTTTTCCAAAAATAAATTCAACAAAAAAAAAAAAATTTACCTTTTGACCAGCAAAAGAAATAAACTGGATTTGAGTAGTGATCAGGACCTTTTCATTGCACGTCAAAATAAATTGATTTTTAACGAGTTTGTGCACGGTTCTTTTCCTTCAAGCCATTTGAATTTTTAATGAAATCCTTTGAGTCTTCATCAACTTTTTCTCATTTGCAATGAAATGATTGCTTGGATATTTTTTTTTTTTTACTTTTTTGAAGAATGCATCATGCAAACCCGAAAAAATTATTCACCCCACAAAATTTTTATAAGAGAAGGTAGGAGAAGTAGGTACTAATAGTAAAGAAAAAAAGTGTTCAATATTTCTTCATCATAACATATAAAAAAAAATGTAGGGATATTATACCCAAACCCATGAAAAGCAAATGCAACATTCCATCAGGACTCACCTCGTCCTTGCTGCTTCCCTGTTAATATGAAAATTGGTTGTATATGTGCTTTTGCTGAAAATGCCAATAAATCATTTGAAGATGATTAATTGCGGAAGAGACATGAAGGCAGGACGACGACGCGCAAAAGGAACAAGCGGAAGCAAAGACATGGTTTTGTGTGGGTTGTATTGTAGTGTACGATGTATACGAGATTGTACAGAAATTGTCATGGATTTCTTTTTTTTTTTGTTTCCTTCAAGTTTACGTTAGTATGTGAGGAAGAGACATACCCACATTTCATTTTGTATTTAATGCGAAAGCTCTGCCATTGTTAGAAATATTCTATGATTCGACGAAGCGTTATATCTTGGAATGATAAATGGCTCAAATCTCAGTAATACACATGCTGAAAACGGATGTTGTGTCAAAGTAAGGGATGGTTGGTTTTAGAAAATAGTTCCGTGTTTTTTGGTATTTTTTTGTATAGTTTTGTAGCTAATGAATATCTGATTTCAGTTGTCAACTGGTGGGCTATAATTTTAAGCACTCGAAAAAGTTGATTGAATTCAAAGAATATAATGAGTAGTTACTTTGGTAGGAATATAGGTTTTGAAAAAGGGAAAAGAAGGGATTCAAAAATTTGATTTATTATTAACTGTCACCTAACTTGGGGAAGATTATGTTTAATTTGGAGAATTAATTATGTTCGTGATGAGACATTGTTTTTTTTTTTTTTTGTGATGACAGTTTGAAAAAACGGACTTGCTTGTCATTTTGACAGCTCTATCAAATATGACATGTCATAAAGGTATAAGCTTGAGTAAGGGCACGCAAAATATATTATTGTATTATGTATGTATGAGGTTGAACCTTTTTCTAAGAAAAAATATAGGTATATGGAATTTTTAAATTATAATGGTTGAGTTGATATATTATGATAATTATATTTACTCGTTTTTTTTATTTTTATGTTCATTTTGTTTATTTTAAACAACAAGCAATATCTAAATCTTTAGGAAGTACCCATAATGCTTATACAATAAATCCAATTATTTGGCATACGTATATCTGGTTACACATGTTACCCATGTTTTTGGGTTCACTTCTAGTATAACATCCGTAATAGAAATGTTTATCTTCATCTGTTACACTGGTCGGCAACGAAAAAAGAGCTTGAACAAAACCATACTTTACTAAAGAATTTTTGTGTGCTGATTCCGAATCCGAAGTCAAAATTTCACTGGCACGCCACGTTTTCAAAATATTTGAATACGTATTAACAGGTCAAAAACGCGTTTTTTGGTACTTTTGGCGTTGAATTTAATCACCGTTAAATTTTTTTCAAAACTACTTATGCAATCTCCAAAAGCCATATTTTATTCTTTAAAATATGTAAATTTTTTTTTTATTATTATTTTTTTTCTAAAAGATATTTGATATAGAAGTGTGTGATATCTCAAAATCTTGGTGGTTAAGGTAACATTATGGTTTTTTGAAGCAGATTTGAAGTAAATTACAGTTTTCGACTCTTGATTTTAATACAAAAAAGCAAAATATTACAGAAAAATATATAATTTAGATCAAACGTCAAAAAACATTTCATTCAAAATTAGTTTTTGGGAGTTTATAGCAAAAATAGTGATGAGCATAGCTCAAAAACTAGACAGATGTTTTAAATTCAGCACACTCAAATTACTTAAAATCACCTTACAGAGTTCTTGCTCCCGACTTTTTTATGATGAAAAATAAATGATAGCAAAAATAATTTAAACATTGTTTATCTAGGTAGAACCTATATATATACAGGGTGTCCCACAGTCACCGCCCCAAATGAAAACCATGAATTCCTGAGGTCATTTTAAGTCGAAAAACTTAAGAGGTAATTTTCTCGTTTTCGTCCCGTTTTCAAATTACCACGGTTTTTATGATTTTTTCTCTTTTGTCCTTTAACTGGCCTTATCTTTGCCAAACTACGTTTGATTTGAAATATTTTTTTTGCAACCAATCAAGAATTTATTGCAGTTTAAGTTTGTCTCAAAACTTTTTTTTCTGCGGACAACCGTTTCTCCACAATTTTGCATCAAACACAACTTTTTTCGTTTTTTAAGTTGTTTTTTACACTTTCATATCATTTAAGTCAAAAAAACACGTTAATGAGTATAAATTTTTTGTGCATTTTATTAAAGCCCAGTTTATTTTCATAAAAAAAAAATAAGTTTTATTTCATGAAAAAGGCTACTGAAAGTAATTAAAAAAAAATAAACAAACTGAGTGAATTAAAAAAAAAATAATTTTTCAATACAAAATTAATTTAAATGAATTAAAACTTTTTCTGAGCTTTATCTATTTGTTCTTTTCTTAACCACAATTGCTCAGAAAAAGTTTTTAATTCATTTAAATTAATTTTTTATTTAAAAATTATTTTTTTTTTCATTCACTCAGTTTGTTTATTTTTTTTAATCACTTTCAGTAGCCTTTTTTATGAAATAAAACTTATTTTTTTTTATGAAAATAAACTGGGCTTTAATAAAATGCACAAAAAATTTATACTCATTAACGTGTTTTTTTTTACTTAAATGATATGAAAGTGTAAAAAACAACTTAAAATTCGAAAAAAGTTGTGTTTGATGCAAAATTGTGGAGAAACGGTTGTCCGCAGAAAAAAAAGTTTTGAGACAAACTTAAACTGCAATAAATTCTTGATTGGTTGCAAAAAAAATATTTCAAATCAAACGTAGTTTGGCAAAGATAAGGCCAGTTAAAGGACAAAAGAGAAAAAATCATAAAAACCGTGGTAATTTGAAAACGGGACGAAAACGAGAAAATTACCTCTTAAGTTTTTCGACTTAAAATGACCTCAGGAATCCATGGTTTTCATTTGGGGCGGTGACTGTGGGACACCCTGTATATAATAGATTTAATAAGTGCTTTTTACTTGCGATAAAGGTACTATAAATGTATGTAAAATTGTACATATGTACCAAGTTATGCATTCTTAAAAAAAAATCATGTGTGCAATTCACACGTGGTAGAAGTGAAACTTTAAAAAATCATTTTTCTTGATTAAAAAATCATTTTTCTTGATTAAAAAATCATTTTTCTTGAAAAAAAAAAATAGAAAAAATCAACCTATTTTTATTCTATCACCTTCAAATCCATGTTTTTTATATGACAACCTATATAAATTTTATATCATCTGAAAGCTTTTTGTCTTAGCTCAAAATATATATATATCGATCAGGTCTATGAGACATCTAGAAAAAGAGCTAGAATTTTTTGAACTCGATCAATTTCCATAAAAAAAAGCGAAAAAAACACGTATTTTTATCTTCTCACGCTATTAAATGCATTTTTCCCCTAACAACCTATACAAAATTTAATACCATCTGAAAGCTTATTGTCTTTGCTCAAAATATATATATATCGATCAGACCTATGAGACATCTACAAAAAGAGCTAGAATTTTTTAAACTCGATGAAATTTCATCAATAAAACCAAAAAAAAATTATTTTTATGTTCTCATGCTATTAAATCAATTGTTATACCATGTGAAAGCTTATTGTTTGACCTTGTATAATGATGTGTAACTTGTAGAGCATGTAACGTTATGTGTAATATATCAAATAAAAGGTTATGTTATCAGCATGCGTATTAAAGTTAAATCAAAAATTTGTATGTGTACTAGATCAAAAGATATACCTAACGTGTGTTGGAAAAGAACATCTTTTTACCGTTATCTCCGAATTTTGAATATGAAATTTATTGAAACAAATATAATTTATTTAATTACCTATCTACAGTCCAAATTTCATTCATCTATCTATTTAAACAAAAAAGTTATAACAAGTTGAAATCGTGTCGCGTTTTCGTTTCATCTTGTTTCAAATCACTACGATACTAAAGAAGTTTTCACTTCAAAAGTTGAGAAAACAATCAAACATGAGATTACGGATGGGCAGATCCACTTGAAACTTGGTATGTAGCAGTTTTTTTTATAGTTCTTGTTATGAAAAAATTTTTTAGATTAAACAAAAATTTTTGAAAATTTTATTTTGAAAACTCGATTTTTCGAAAACGTGACATTGAATTTTTTTTTTGAAATTTTGGTTTAAGGTGTTGATTAACAATTATCTAAAAAAAATGGCATACCAGCTTTATTTTAAAACTTTTTTTTCAAAAAAAATAACTAATCTTGTTTTTTAACTTTTTTTTTTCATAAGTACCTACACACTTACCAAATTTGTATACAAAAAATCTTAACAATTTTAGTAATTTGAATTCGAAGAGCAAGTACGTGCATTTTTTTTTTTGATAAATTACCCTCAACTGTTATTTACAAAATTTAAGCATTTTCTGAGGGCATTTGAACTATAAAATTATGTACTATAAACAACTCAAAAATGATTTAAATCTTCTTTGTTAAAAATTTCGGAAAAACCGTTTGGTGAAGAGGAAAAAGTTGTGAGACAAGTTTAAATCGTTATTTAGTTATGGCATACTTAAAAAGTCATCATTCACACTAAAATATATTTTCTTAAAGCTTTTGAAATCATATCACTTACCCCATTTTTCTCACAAACACCTCCAGCATTTTTAAGATCACCAGTCCATGCCAATCCTAAAGTGCCCATTTCAAAATCACGATAAGTGAACATGTATGCCAAACAAAATGCATCATAGTCTTCCTCTGTAAAAATAGAAAATAATCAAATTTAATTTTAAATTTAATTAAAAAAAAAAAGAAATTAATGACTTAAGATTAATTCTTATTAATTTTATCTATCAAAATTAAAAAAAAAAAAAATAAATAAATAAGAAATTATAGTTTTGTCTGCAATATTTTAATATTTTCCGTAAATTGTTTTTATGTTCAAAAAGTTTAACACAATTTCAAAAACCTTTTTTTTTTAATAAGAAAAGTATTCTACTGAAAACTATACCTTCTTAAACTACCTATAATTTCCAGGAAAAAAATCTAAAGCTACTTGCTAAATATCTATTCTAACATTCAAAAATTTTCTACAAAATTTAATCGAAATTGAAGTATCAATGATTCATATTCTCTCATTTTGAAATCAAATAACCAATTCTGGAATTTCTAGACAACACATGAGAATATTTCTCGATTATGTTCAAACCATTCAATAAACTCTATGGGAGAGCTTGTTCTTTTAGCCAATCCCCTCAGCTCTGCCCGCATATATTCTTCATCAGAATTCACAAATCTCATCGAATCACATCAATTTCGATATATAAAATCATAGAATTGCACATCAGAGAACTTGTATGTGCATTGAATGGGTTTTGGTTACCTGCATTTCTAAGAAGTATTTTACTAGCCTTTGTCATAATGTACACTCTACACACACATTCATACACACATCATGTATAGAAGACTATTCCAAAACATAAACTATACCTTGCCACTTGCCCCGATTTTCATATTACTGGAATGTACACTTCAGTGCTCCTCTTCAATACAAGCACCGGGCACTCATCAGCATTAAAATGTAATGCTTTCCTCATAAAAGGGACAATGAAAGACTAAAGCACACGAATTTCCCAAAGAGCTTCAATGAACGTAACGTTGCTGTGTTGTGCATTAGGATGATGATGGGACGGAGACGATATACAGATGGTAAGAGATGTTGCTTTGGACTTTCAAGAGGACACCCACAGGAGCATGAGCAGAAATAGGACCTGTAACTATATAGTATTTGTACGCATCTTATGACTATTATTTATGCAGGCTGGAAAAACTTTAATTTTATCTGCACAGTAGTTCACATTCATATGAAAATTACTTGGGCTTAATTTTAAATTTTCTTCTCATGATTTTAAGGATATACGATTGAATGCCAGTTCCAGTATCCCAGAAGTAAAGTTTAAAAAGCAGAGATGAGAGTAAATAAAAGAACAAAAAAAAAAAAAAAAAAACAAGCTATCCCAGGGGTGTACTTGGAATTCAATACATAGCTCGATTGGTTAATAAAATGCCATATGCAGAAAGCTTCTTATTATTTATTTAAATTGGAATTAAAACAAAAATATTTAATTAAATGAACCAGAAGTTATTGGAAATATTGACAATATTGTTAAGTCTCAAAAGTTCTTATTTGTGCAGACCATCCCTTTTCTTTGTTAAAGAAGGACTTTTATTCTTTGTTCACACCAATGAATGTACTATTCAAAAAATTTATTAATATACTTGCCAAAAACATTTGGAAAACTATTGAGTTTTAAAAGGATATGAAACATTATTGGGATTTTATAATGGACATGTGAAAATGACCTGCTCGCATGGTTTTTAGGTTATTGAATTTTCTTTCAAAATAAGTCTAAACGTAGCACACAGCTCTTTAAATGCTTTGAAAACTGAATGAACTTCGTATTTTAGCTACACCTAAAAACAAGTGGATTTCACATTAAACTAAGCGGATTTTGCATGGTTTTTTGCTAAGATGACATCCGTCCTAAATTAGGCGGACAAATCATCTTATTTTCTTGAATGCGCTGATTTAAAAGAAATCCTTTTAATTTAAGAGGGAGATCATCTTATTTGTATGTGAAAAGATTTTAATATAAAAGAAGTGTTAGGTCACTAGTTAAAGTTGCTTACAATGTTGTGGTTTTCATAGCATTTATAAAAAAAATATTTTTTATTTAATTTTATCATTAGATAATTTTGAAAAAAATGTTAAGAAAGTATTAGTCTAAGAGCCGGCAGCATATTTTGGCAGTTTTGGTATAACCTAAATTCGAGTGTGTACATATCTAGATATGCAATACAGTAGGTATGTCAACGGAAAAAGTCTGGCAGTGATCTTTTTCAGCTTTCCCTTGCCAGATGCATCCAAAGTGCATTAAAAAATCAACTTTTGGCGTTTTGGTATAACCGAATAAATGATACACCAAAAAAAACATTAAAAATCCCCTGATTTCAAAACTGTGGGTACCAGAAGTTTTGTTTTCAGCTTTCCCCCCTCCGCACAGTGGGACGACCCATAGCAATAAATAAAAAATACAACTATTTTAGCTGTACTTTTTATTAATTGTTTAGTCTTCCTAAATATATGAAAGCTCTAAATGTAAAAAAAAAATACATTGATCAATTGGTGTACGAGTAATCGACGGGTTAACATTGGTATTTTTTTCGGATTATTTTTTTAAAGTTTTTTGATAGTTTTGGAAATATTCGTGTGGTTATAAATCAATTCAACAATGGTTAATAATAGTAATGAAGGTATCTTCATTAAAAATGGTTTTTAAAAAAGTGGATTTGTTGTTGTGGTTGTGTTTTTTATGTCCATTTTTAGTGTATTTGTTTATGCCTAAAAAAAAACATCGTTCTTAACTTTAATAAGTATTTTCTAAATATGGTCGAAAATGGGTCTTGGGTTCTTTTTTGTTTTATAATAAGCAATGTGTTCTTAAACTAAATCACGAAAAAAATCCTGCTCCAACTTGCAATTCTTTATGAAATTGACATTTTATGGGATCGCGTTCATCAAAAATGGTGACTTATTCAACATATGGCTCGATTGTGAAAATTTCAAACTTTTCGAACAAAATTAAGCAGTTAATTGGATTGGAATAGCTTAATGAAGGAGAAAATGCGAAATAAAAAAGAAATTTCGAGGCTTTTTATGTCAGTTTGAAGCAAAAATGGCAGCATTGCCAGAGAAAGGAGGAGATCTTTTTGGACAATAACCAACGATGGCTTCACTTTATTTTTTTTTGCAAGTTCGTAGACCAGAACATAAGCTTCTATTTGATGAAAGAAAAAAAAAATATTCTAGAGAACTTCAGGCAAAAAATGGGACCTCTGGTGGACCAAACCTGGGTATGGCACAACAAATGATGTCAATACTCGTCGACGTTCTTTTTCGAATCCAAAGTTGAGTTCCGAAATAACCCGTATAGATAAGAATATTATCTTTGAATTTGCATTAATTTTGACAACACTTGCTGCTGGTCGAGAAATAAATATGGACACGTTTGAAGAACTAATTTTTGGAACAAAAAATCTTTATCTTTCGAAGTACGGCTGGTACTGTATGTCTAGCAGTGAATATAAACTTTTACTCCATGCAAAAAACATAATAAGGTTTATTCATTTACCTATACCTAGGTGTTCTTTCGATAGAAGCGTTGTAAGAAAGGTACAAAAAAAGGAAAGTTATAGTTTGGATCATACTCAAAAGAGTTCGACGTTGAATTCAATTACCGACTTGATTAATCATTTATTTATAACGTCATATCTTTAAATTTGAACATCAAAACTAGTGCTGCATTTCAATTCTCAAAAATTGACCCAAATATGAATTTTACTGGGTTAACAATAGTTAAATTGCAGAATTATGCCCATGGAGTTAGATCTTAGTAATATGCATAATTCTTCCGAAAGTGATGGTAATTACTTTATGTATAGAATATATAAATTTGTTTAACTATTTATTTAGCTATTAAAATAATGTATTCTAGATAGCAAAACATAAGCAAACAATTATAAATAAAAATTAAAATAAAAACAAGTTCGCTGCTCAGCTCTTTTATATAAAATATCCTAGATTTATATGTTTTAGTGTATCAATTTCTTTGTTTTTAGGTTGCAATCATAGATATAAGTGATAAAATACTATTTCAAGCATATTTGGCTGAATTTCTTATTTTATTCCCAAGATATTAATTTTGCCGTTTTTCCCATACACTCGTTCCACTGTGCGCCGCCAGACCGCTTTGAAGCATTTTGAAATGCATTTTTTTAATAAAAAAAACCTAATAGCTTATTTTCTGTTGGCTATAACCGTATGATGGTAACAAATTAAAATTCTATGGTATTCCTGGTTTATAAAATATAAGTTTAAGCCAGATATTTTTCAGCCTTCGCTCTGCCAGACGCCCTAAAAGGTATCTCAATAGTACGGGAAAGTAAGATTTTGCTATATGGGGTCCGGGAAAAAATCCGAAATGCATTTTGACTTCAGGGCTCGAAAGAGCATAAAGACACGGGTCTAAAACCACATTTTGTACAATCGCACCAAGAGTCATTTGGCCGCAGTTTTTTTTTTTAATACAAATTTTAGTTTTTCACATAACTAGCGTATTTTTGAACCTACATAAAAACAATGTACCTATGACAAACTTGAAATAATTTAATTTTCTACAGTATATGTTAAATAACATTTTTCGATTATCCCTAGTGTTAGGGTGTTTTTTTTAAACACGTCAAAAATGATTTTCTTATTTTTGTCATATCTCTTTAACTTGAGCGTTTTTTAAAAAATTTGTTCGTAGTAAAAGTTGTAGATCTTTTTATTATCTTCATTTCTTACAATATTGGTTTTTCGATTTGACAGACCGTTTCTGATCTGTAGGCAAAAAACTTCAAAATAAATTGCAATTTTTTGTATAGGGACAAGCAAAATGACTCTTATTGCGGTTGTAAAAAATGTGGTTTTAGACTCGTGTCTTTATGCTCTTTCGAGCCCTGAAGTCAAAATGCATTTCGGATTTTTTCCCAGACCCCCACATAGCAAAATCTAACTTTCCCGTACTATTGAGATACCTTTTAGGGCGCCTGGTAGAGCGAAGGCTGAAAAATATCTGGCTTAAACTTACATTTTCTAAACCAGGAATAGACATAGAATTTTAATGTGTTACCATCATACGGTTATACCCAACAGAAAATAAGCTATTAGGTTTTTTTATTAGAAAAATGCATTTCAAAATGCTTCAAAGCGGTCTGGCGGGGGAAAAGCTGAAAACAAAACCCACAGTTTTGAAATCAGGGGATTTTTAATGATTTTTTATTGTATCATTTATTCGGTTATACCAAAACTCCAAAAGTTGATTTTTTACTGCACTTTGGATGCGTCTGGCAAGGGAAAGCTGAAAAAGATCACTGCCAGACTTTTTCCGTTGACATACTGTAACTGCCAAAATATGCTGCCGGCTCTCGGTCTATATTATAAGTTATTTTTAATAATATAAAAAACCTTTAAAAATGGTTTTACTTTTCAAACGAAGGATGTCATTTAATTTCTTGTATAACAAAGAATTTTTGAATTTTTATTTTTAAAAAATTTAACCCTCTACTGCATGAATTAATATAAGCGGACAAAAAAATTAAAAAATGCTTTACATGGGTTCTTTGGGTTGTTTCAAAACGGTTTTCATTAAAAAAATTTGTTTAAATTAATTTGTTTAAAAAATTTGTTTATAAGCCAAATTTGGCTTCGTGTGCATTAAGGGGTAAGAAATTTTACTAATTTTATTTGTTCAGATTATGTAAAGAATACAATTAAAATTTTCAAAAGATAAATATTTATCATTTAAAAACAAAATAAAGTAAAATAAATACATTGCATTACAAAAGTTTAAGAATTAATTCAAATTTGGCTCATTTTAAGCCTGGAACCTAGAAAAGCTATTTGTTTTTTCCGTTATATATATTTTTTCTGGTTCACATTCTTTCCACTGTCGAAGTAAGTCTTCCTTCAACATTTTTACCCAATCCCAGATCTTACAAAAACTAAAAAGTAATAAAATGATTGAAAAATATTATAAGTGAGCCCCCCTCCCCCTAAAATGTTTGTGGTTACGCCACTAAAATGGGGTTAACATGAGAAAAAATGTCTCTAAAAGCGAAGGGGCTCCATTTCTGAAGTAAAACATAGCTTCCAAGCAAAATAATAATGTAAAGGAACAAAATTTTCCAACAAAAAAATTTAACAAATTGTGTAGATTTACAACCCCTTAATGCATACGAAGCCAAATATGGCTTCCGTACTTTTTGCCCTCCCAAGACCAGGCCAATAATTTTTTTTCAACCAAAATTGGTTCATAGCATACACAATTAGACAATCGATCAAAAATAAATTTTTAATTCCACTTTACTTACCAAACAAATGCAGTAATTAACACTTAAAGTATGAATATATTCTTAACTTTCGATTTCAATGCACACGACTGATCGACTCACCTGTGATCATAAAATACACCTTTATTTTGTGTCGGACACACGAAAAAACTATGTCTATGGGTGCTCAGAAACACAAAGAACGGGATTTTATTGAATCTTTAACATTTTTTTGTGACAGAGAAGAGAAAAGTGCATACAAACAGGAAAAACCATATTTGGCTTCGTATGCAGTAGAGGGTTAAATTTTTTGCATATACCTACAAGTTTTCGAAAATTTTCAAACAAAGTATTTTTCCATATATTTTATCACTATTTCGAGAAAATTCGGTAATGCATATTGAAATTGAAAAATCCAAAATTGATTTCTTTGACATTTTTTTTTAATGAAGGTTACTAAAAACGTGTTTGTGTTTTTGTTGAATTCGGTTAAAGGTTTTAAGAGAAATTAAGAAATCAGTTGTATTACAGCTAAAAATATTTTACTTTTCCTTCAAAAGCTTTTCGAATTTATTTAAACTGTAAGCAGTGCGATTTTAACAAGTTACTAGACCTTGTTAGGGTTTTAAGGGAAGAATGGACATATAACAAAATAACTTTAATAGGGAAATAAACAGTTACCATACATTTTTATCGAAAATCAAAGAACGGGGTGTCGCTCGAGATAGAGAGAGACAGACCAACAGAGAGTCACAATTTCGACACCTACTTTTTCGCATCGAGTCCGATTTATTTAAAGAATCCTAAGCTTGCCCTAAAAGTACCAAATCGCAATTAAAAATATTAAAAACAAAAAACTTTATTGAAAAAAAGTTTAATATATTTTATGTTCACATTTACACTTTCGTAACGAAAGTTGTTATAGTTCTAAAAGAAGCAAAACACTTTCTTACAACTGTAAAGTAATAATGAAGACATCAACTCCAGTGTTTCTTATTAAAAATGGCTAAAAAACGCATATTTAATTTTTCTTTTTCAACACAAATAAAGTTCTTGATTCTATGAATTTTCCTTATTTTTATTTATTGAAATAAATTACCTAGAATCTCTTTAATTCACAACGTGCTCATTATTTTCCTAAAAATCTTTTTTTGTGAAAACTAAATCGGATTACTTTGAAATTAAAGTACATACAAAGTAATTTATTTATCTTTTTTTGTGTGAAAAGGACAGGACAGTGTTTTTTTTTGTATGACATTAAAAATAAAATTTTAATATTTATATTCTTTGTGCTACAATAAAATAAAGTTGTGTTTTAATCTCAATGAGGCCCATGTACTACATTTTTCCGGCTATTTGTTCCAGTTTGTTGGAAGAAGAATAAAGTAGTCCAATATAAGATATGCCTTTAAGCAGAAATTCAATTGAAAAAAGCTGAGAAAAATCTATTCAAAAAATTAATGCACTCGGGCGTATACGTAATTAAATAAGTAAATAATGATCTATCTCCGATAATTACATTTGTAATAGTTTTCTTGCTAGTTATTGCTTATAACTTTAATAAAGTCATTTTTGATATACATATGTATTTTTAATATCATTCTGTTAATAGCATTAAAGAAGAGAAACACAAACAAATAAAAATGGTTAATAAACAGATTTTCTTTAAAATAAGCGAATCAAGAGTCCATATTATTTCTTTTGTAAAGTTCCGACTTTGTTGTTTCGAAGTAAAATTGAAGATCCCCTGGTTTATTGAACTGGAAACTGAACAAAATACACTTAAAACTAAACCAGCTTCTTCAGACAATTTTATTAGAGAGAAAAATTTACAAAAACTTCAAAAAAATTATTTCAAAACTTTCTTAGAGATACATAAATTTTAATGAATAATTTTATTTAAAAACCCTCTCAGTTATTAAAAACCGATTGATACTTTGTCAAGCTAAATATCTAACCTCTCTAAAATATTATTACAAAGAAGAAAAACCAAAAATGAACAAAGGTATAGAATATAAAATATTATTACTTAATCATACTCATCTGTCCCTATTACTTCTTCATAAAATAAGGTCCTTCTCGCATACGGAAGGAATACAAATATTATGTTAATCCTCATTTTGTGGGCAATCTTGTCATGAAAAGTTTGTCTTTTGTTGTTATATAGGTACCCCCTTCATATTAGAAAGACAAGAAAGTATATACCAAAAGAAGACACAAAATCAAGAATAATTTCCGTTTTTCTTTATTTTCAATGTATATAGAATAGAGAAGAAGAGACAGTAACGACAACACACAATACAAAAAAGGATACAAAGCTAGCAACACTGTAAAAAGGGTTTTAAAGGAGATGAAGTTGTTATAAAAGAAATGACAAAACCGACATCTCTATCTTGTCCTTAATTTGAAAATTATACTAAAATTTGATACAAAATGGTGAGATAATACTAAATGATGTTACTTCCTATGGATGTCCTTGTAATTTTTTTCTTTTTTTTTGAATATTGGATAATAGGAAGGTACTTAAAATAGTTGAGGAGAATTCAAAAGTATTTCTTTATGAGGAAAGGCAATGGAGTGAATATTATTATTATATTATTTTCCAGTTTAGCTCTCAATCGCGACGGACGTTTTTATTTTCTTTGCCTCAATCTAAATTTATTATAATGATCTGTACTATCTGTAATAAAGCGGAGCCTATCGAATCTTTTTCGTGTGCAATCTGCAATTCATTAACGCATTTAAGTTGTGCGAAAATTAAAAAGTCTGATTATAATATCATTAAATCTAAAATTAACTTTTTTATAAAGTGCGATAAGTGCTCCATAATTGAGCTATCGAACTGTATTAAAAACATTGACAATTTCATTGCGGGAATAACATTGAACTTAAATTGTTTAAAAAATGAATTCCCTAATTTGTTTACTTTAACTAATAATAATAACAATAATAAAAATGCAGAAGGTGTAGTGACGCGAAGCCAAAAAGAAAAGGTCAATGAACCTACGGTCAATGCTTATAAAAAAATCTCTTCTATGAAATCACAAAAGAACAAGCAAATTGAAACAAATCTCTCATCAGTGGGACAAATCAATTTACATTGCCCATCGCAAAACTTACTTTCTTTCTCTCCACCTCCCCCTTTACCCACCCATTCGTCTAGTCACTCAAGTGATTCTATCATTTCTTCACTCCCAACCACAACATATACTTCTGTGCTAACCCCTTCCACACCGTTGCCTGCCGTGTGCCCTCTTTTACTGTCTACAAGCATAGATAATACTAAGAGTATGCAAGTGCAAGATATTAGCAAACCGGTTTTGTGCATCGATGCTGCTTCTTCACATATTGTTATTAAAAACAATAACAACGCTGATGATATTTCTGCTGCATCGGGAATGGGACAAGATTACACAATTGGGTTGAACTCTTTTGCAAATAGAGTTGATGAGGTCACTATTAATGGGACAACAGAAATGATACCACCAAATCATATTGATGACGTCGTGGATGTTGAGAACAATAATGCTGCTGCTGTTGCTGGTGCTGTTGCTGCTATCGTCGTCGACGAGAAAAGTGAATCTTCAACAATTGCTGCAAATAAGTGTGAAGGAGATAATGCTAATTTAACCGTCAATAATTCTACTATGTTTACTCCAATTCCTTTTCCTATTTCTAATGAAAGTGGGAAAATAAATAATCCTAAAAAAAATGTAAACAATGCTTCTAATCGCAATGCAAATCGTAGAACCAAATCGACACAAAATCAACATCGTGAACTTACTGGAACTGGCTCAAGTTCTCTTAACGCTTTAATTCCTGCTAAGTGGCTACATGTTTCAAAGTTTCATTCAAATACTCTTCCAGAGGAGTTAGTAAACCATATAGCTTCTCAAACTAAATTACCTACTGATTTGTTCAAGTGCTATAAACTGGTTAAAAAAGATATTCCTGAGCCTGATATAAAATTTGTTAATTTTAAACTAAGTGTTCCTGGTGACTGTTTTGATAATTTATTGAGTGACCCCACTTTATGGCCTAGTTCTGTAAAAGTTAAAGAATTCATTAACAGGCCAAAAAACGAAAGTGTTCGCCAGTCACCCAACCTTACTTAACTTTAACTGGCGCTATCAACAATCCAAATGTTCAAGATTCAACAACTCATTCAAGTGTTCCAGTTAATGCTGCTGTGTCTTCTTTAAACATCATACCAAGTAAAATTATTTCTTTTTATTATCAAAATGTAGGAGGCATTAGAACTAAGTTAGATAATTTATACATCATTTTTGCATCTTGTGAATATGATATTATAATGTTGACAGAAACCTGGTTGACACCTAATCAATTAACATCTGAAATATTTGATTGTAATAATTATAATGTTTTTAGAAAAGATAGATGTAATTTATTAACAGGTATGGAAAAAGGTGGAGGAGTTTTGATTGCCATACGTTCTAATTTATCATGTAAACAAGTTGATATCAACAATTTTGAATCAAATTTTGACATTGATCAATTAATTATAAAGCTTTTATGTGATATTAATATAGAAATATTTATTATGTTAAGTTACATTCCACCTAGAAGTTCTCTTGAGGTGTATAGTATACATTTTAATAATTGTAAACATATCTTAGAAAATTTTAATAATTTACAACATGTTATATGTATTGGTGATTTCAATCAAGGAAATATTAATTGGATCCCAGATCCAGATGAGAAATATTTAGTTCCATATAATGTTAATTCAGAAATTGAAGAATTTTTTATTGATTTTTTCAGTCAATTTAATTTAATTCAAATAAACTCTTTTGAAAATGATAATTTAAGATTGCTTGACTTGATTTTTGTGGATAAAGAATTTGCTATTTACGTTGAAAAATCTGACCTGCCAATTGTTAAAAATTCAGTGCACCATGTAGCATTAGAAGGCAAATTTCATTTTTATGATTTTATTAAAAAAAATAATATTAGTAATACTTATGTTCCAAACTTCAGTAAAGCGAACTTTGATGCAATGAATGATTATTTTTTTAACTTTCCTTGGGATTCTTTTCTATTAAACAGTGATAGACAGTTAGAAACTGCTAATAAAAATCTACTGACAGCTATCAAAGATGCAATACATCGATTCGTTCCAAGCAAAAGAGTTATATCGAGCTCTAATCCTATTTGGTACAATAAAAGACTGATTAATCTTAAAAATAAAAAAAATAAAGCTTTTAAATTACATAAAAGAAATATTGAAAGTTTTGAATTACGTGCTAAATATCAAACTATTCAACGAGAATTTGACATTTTGAACAAATTTCTTTACAACTCGTACATGTTTACTATTGAATCTAATGTAAAAAATAATAGTAAATCTTTTTGGAACTTTATCAATTCTAAACGCAAGACTACTGGTTATCCTAGCTGTATGAGATTCCAAGATACCATTACTAGTGATGTTCATTCAATATGCAACTTATTTGCAAGATATTTTGAGTCTGTTTATTCTTCAGATATATCATCTAATCAAGAATTACCAAGTGTTTCAAAAGTTTTTGACATAGGGTCTATGGTCTTGGATGTTTCCGAAGTGGAAGAAGCACTTTCTAAACTTGATGGGAGTAAAAATGGGGGGCCTGATGGTATTCCTCCTATAGTTTTAGTCAAATGTGGCGCTTCACTCGCTAAACCACTAACTGACATTTTCAATGCTTCACTATCTGAAGGAAAATTTTTGGATTGTTGGAAAATATCTTTTTTAACTCCAATTTTTAAGTCCGGATCTAAGGAGGACATTACTAATTATCGACCAATTTCCAAGATTTCAGCCATGCCTAAACTATTTGAAAAAATTGTTTATAATAGGTTGTCTTTCCAATTAAGAAGTTACATATCTGAATATCAGCATGGCTTTGTTTCAGGAAGGTCAACCACTACAAATCTGTCATTAATGACAAATTACATCATTAATAATTTTGAAAATCATATACAAACAGATATAATATTTACAGATTTTGCAAAAGCATTTGATCGTGTTAATCACAGGGTGCTTCTACATAAATTGTCTTTGCTTGGATTTCACTCTAATCTTCTGAGTTGGTTGAAATCTTACCTCTCTAATAGGTTGCAAATCGTAAAAATTGAAAGCTGCCAATCTGAAAATATATGTGTCCCCTCTGGCGTCCCACAAGGTAGTCATTTGGGTCCACTACTGTTTCTTTTATTTATAAATGACATTCCTTTAATGTTTAAATCCTCACCGTGCCTATTATTTGCGGATGACCTCAAGTTATATCGTAGAATAAAGTGTTTTTCCGATTGTCAGTTACTTCTTGAAGATGTACTTAAACTCACAGAATGGTGTCAGCGTAATTTGCTTCATCTCAATGTTTCTAAATGCCAGGTTATGTCGTGTTTCAGACACACAACCCCCATTTTGTTTAATTATGAACTTAATCATGTAATTCTTGAGCGAGTTGAGCGTAAAAAAGATCTTGGTGTCATTTTAGATGTGAAACTTTCATTTTTACCACATATAGATTATATGGTTAATAAGGGTAACCAAATGCTTGGATTCTTGAAGAGAAATACAAGAGAATTCAAAGATCCTTATGCACTCAAGTCACTTTTCAACTCTCTAGTTAGATCTATTTTGGAATTCTCTAGTATAGTTTGGAATCCATTTTATAGAAACTCTTGTAATAGAATTGAAAAAGTTCAGCGAAACTTTACAAGATATTTAATTTACAAATTAAATTGGCAAATAGAAATGCCAACTTACAATACTAGATGCTTATTATTTGACATAAAAACTCTAGAAAGTCGTCGTACTTGCTTCTCTGTTATGTTTGTCAGAGATATTTTAACCTATCACATTAAATGTCCCCACTTATTAAATTTTATTCACTTTCGTGTTCCTCAAAGAAATGTCCGGGAATCAAATCTGTTTTATGAATATTTCCATAGAACAAATTATGGCCTAAACGAGCCAATTTCTCGTTGCATCAGGGAAACTAATGCTGTATGTTTAAGGATCGATATTTTTAGAAGTTGTTCAAGAGATACTTTCAAACTATATGTCTTAAGCATAATCAATTAGTAATTTAATAATTTGTTAATTACTTTTATGAAATTTTTTTTTTTTACATACCTAAATAATTGTTATTTATTTTTATAATTAAATTTTACTATTGTTGTTTTAGTTTTTAGTCTAAAAAAAAAAAGAGTACTTTATCTCTGTTTGATGAATAAATAAATAAATAAATAATGAAGTTGGATTTTGATTATATTTTGTTTAATAGTATTTGAACTTAAATGGAATAATAAATCAAGTACCTATTGAGAATAGATATTTTTAGATAAAATAATAGGTGAATGTGTCCTTTAGGGAATTTTTTATTTACGAGGTGTGCATAAAATACCTACTGATTTTTTTTTTATTTCGAAAAAAGTATGAAATGGTTTCCACAAGACTACGTATAATAACAATGCAACGAAGTATTGCTTCCGCTAATTACTGTTTCTTAAAAAATCAACAAATAAAAACAAAATTGTTACACTCAAGAAACTTGGCAAAAAATTTGATTTTGGGATAAGAACCAAGTATCAAAAAAGTCTATACAAAAAAATTTTGGTGGAAGGGTGTTTTTTCGCGGACAAGAGGGAGGGGGTGAAAGTAAAAAATATAGTGACCAAATTTTTGACACATGTTTTGAAAGTATTTTTTTGATGCTGAATCTAATGACATAAAGTAAATACGATTGCTCTAAGTTATTGCCAATTAAAAACAAAGGTGTGTGTTTTTTGACTTCAACAGATAAAATATAAATCAAACCTATATGAAAAACATGATACATTAATGAAATTAGTGATAAATGTTTTGGATAAAGCAGTGATTCATAAAGTTCTTAAAAGTATTTTTGGTGAAAGTGTGTTTTTTTGATGGGTTTTTTTAATTTGTCAAACTTGGTGAAAAAGTTTTATTTGTTATAAGAATTAAGAATCTAAAGAGTCTTCAAAATTATCTTAAAGGGTGTTTTTTTTTAAGAAGTGATGAAATTTGGAATTAGTACCTTTGTATATAAATTTTGGAATTGATATACAAAGTTAGTACCACAAAAACTGGGAAAATAAATTGCACGACTGGGGTCGCACGTACTTGCTCTTATGGTAAAAGTTAGTCTAATGTTAAAGCTTTTCATTCATAAAAATAAAGGAAAATTTAAAATTTGATATTTTCACGGAATTTCATAAGTGGTGAAAAAAAAAAATAAAATCTGATTTTATAAATAATTAAATACCGTTTTATATGATTTTTTACAAAAAAATAAGTATGCCGGTATGTCGGTTTTTTTAAAAAATAATTTTTTATATATAAAAATTTTCTGACATTTTTCAAAAAAAGACTTGGTATGCCATTTCGAAGAAATAATTAATTTACACCTAAAAACGGAATTTCAAAATTTTTCACCGACCCGTTTTCAAAAAATTGAATTTTCAAAAAAAAATTTTGAAATATTTTTTAAAAATCCAAAAATGTGTTTTTTGAAAAATTAAAAATTTTTTTAAGAAATGATTGCTTAAAATTTTCTGTATAAAAATTTTGGTCGAAATCTGTTTTGTAGTTTACGAGAAATTCATAAATCAAAAAAACCGTTCTATGGCAGGTACAGTTGATAACTGTAGAAAAAATATTTTTTTTATTTCCAAAGAAAGCTTCTATGTGCTTTACTACGCACAAAAAATTTAATCAAAATCGTTAGAGCTTTTTTTGAAAAAAACTAACTTTTGTATTTCCGTTACATGACAGGTACCGTTAGTTTTGGTCCTAAAAAAAAAATTTCAATTTCTCCTCTAGGGAATCACCAAAAACTGTTAACTACTAAGTTTGAAAAAATAGCTCCAGTAGTTTAGGCTGTAGCTCGAGGTTCTTACAGACAGACAGACAGACAGACAGACAGAATTGCCGGACCCACTTTTTTGGCATTCTCCATCATCGTAATGTCATGTAAAATTGTTATCTCGAGTTCTATTTTTTTTACGAATCCTAAACTTGCCCTATAGTACCTATATCGCAAGTAAAAATGTTACACCAATAAAAATATTGATACAAATGTTTCATTTATAACAAAAACTAAGAATCTAAGCAGTCTATACAAATATTTTAGGTGAAAGGGTGTTTTTTTTTTTGGGAAATAAGGAAAATCCGCGATAAGTCCGATAAAATCAATGGTCTATCCCACGAGAATTGCGAATAAAATAAGTTTATAAATTTTTTTTTATGTGAAAGGGTGTTTTTTTTTTAGGTTTAGAGAAAATGTGTGTATATTAAAAAAAAAGTAATAATGGTACCCCATTGAAATTCAGCAATTATGTTACTTTTGAGAATAGAAACAAGAATCTTAGGTGTCTATAAGAAAGTCATGGGATAAAGTGTGTTTTTTTTTGCGTGAAAACAAAAATGATGGGAAACCCTAATGCAATTTGGTGAAAACTTTGAATTTGGGATAGAAAGCAAGAATAAAGAATTTTCATAAAAAAATTAACCTAGATCTGTTATTGGTCCCAAAAAGACAGTAATTCGTGTAAAACGTCCAAGAACTTAAGCATAAACGTTTAATTTGTCATCAAATCCAAAAATAAAGTGTATAATATATTTTTTTTTCATTTCCGAATCAAAATCATAACGTTTCTTGGGAATTTCACAGTAGTTTCAAAATATTAAACAACCAAGAAACATTACTCACCCGAAAATAATTCCAAAAACTTTTCAACACCATAATTGCCAGGAAATCGATATCCAGGATCTTTAAGAGCATTTGCATTGTGCACTTTAATTCGTTTAATCATAAATGTGATGTTATCTGGTTTACCATCTCCATTAAAATCTGAAAAAATAAAAGTAATTAAAAATCAATAAAAAAAATAGTAAAATGGCAAATATTCTTTGTAATAAAAACCCCCAAACATTCTAAAAAGTACCAAAATTCTTATTTCTTTCTTTTTTTTGTTCTCTTTTATTACAAGTTCAATTTTAAGTTACAAAAAAGCTTCAATAATATTGTTGCATAGCACACACAAAATTGCACTTGAAACTTTTCCATATATATACACTTGATGTCAAACTACAAAATTTAACAAGCTTCCGCCCCCTGATGGTCGGTCTTCGTTGATAGAGTCAATGGTTTTGAATGAAATGACGTAGACACAGATGCAATGGTCGAGTACTCTCGATAATTGGTTATTTTTATCGGTTCTCTAAAAACTCAACCAAAAATTCAGTTTAAATCAATATTGCTCTGTGTTCATTCTCTATAGCAAAAAGCAAAAAGGATATGAAAATAACATAAAACTATAATAAAACAAAAAAATATAAAAAGGATAAAACTAGAAAAGTAGAAGATGATGATGACAGTAAAGAGGTTGGTCCTTCGCCTCATGAACTCGTACTCCTGTCATGCGTTTCAATTAAACTTCAACCTGAAGTTTATTGAAATTGCAAAAGTTTATCCTTTGGCCTGGGATTGACAAATTTTATACTGCAGCCCTCAAGTGGAGTCAAAGGATACCCATATAGATCGGTCGGTTTAATATCGGCTCAGGTCGCGTCGGTCGGGATGATATCAGGATTCAGAATAGCTTGATATTTTTTTTTTTTAACGAACAAAAATAAAAGAAATCGAGGCTATGAATGTAATGACGTTGGTTGGTCGGTTTGGCATCATAGCAGCAGACACAGCACAAGTCTTCCTTATGTCCTGGAATCTCCGACAATGTGCAATCTGACACCGTGGTCGTATAGAGCGTTGCATACCAGAGAGATGTGCTGGCGGAGTAAATTATGCTGTGATGGGATAAGTGTGTTTGCCTGAGGTTGGTAGAGAGAAATCTGGATGTCCTTTGAATATGGAGGAATTTGTCTGGCAGTAAGTTTATTTTTTTTTTCATGGAGAGAGAGAATTGCGCGTGCTGCATATTGGTTGGATGGTCGGAATAACTGAGGTTGAGATTTGGGGTTGTTATTTAATTGAATTGTATCATTTTTTTTTTTTATATCAGCTGGAAGGAAAATTCATAATGCATCAATGCGGATTGCATGGAATTGTGGAAGAATTCAGTGGTTAAATTTAAGGCTTGCAGTAACACCTAGGAGGAAAATTTATATAAATTGTATTGGTGTGTACCAATTTGCTGGTTCAATGAAGACTGTAAAAAGTAACTTTATGTGTCATTGTAAATTTCATTTCGAAGCTTAATTTATTGACTTTTTAATCAATTTGAGTAAATGAAGGGCTTAAGTGTTATAAGTTAAAGTCAAAAAATTGCAACAAGTGATGGATTTTTTCAAATTCTGTTTCCTAGGTAATGTAGGAGGAGTTTCCTATTTTAAAATTATGAAAGTGGCGCCCAACGAGAAACATTTTTCAACTTTTAAGCTTATCTGAAAGCTTCTAGTGAAATCATAAATATGCAATTATCTATTTATAAGCAACAAAGTACTTGTTCAAAATTATGAAAGTGGCGCCCAACGAGAAACATTTTTCAATTTTTAACGTAGTGATGGGAACTATCGAATGATTTGAACTATTGATAGTATGTATTGTAACTGAATGATTTGAACTTTCGAATAGTTCATTCATTCATTTATTGATTCGATTAAAAAATATCGAATAAAACTATCGAATACAAATTATCGAATAAACTATCAAATTAACAATCGAATAAAAACTATCGAATCAAAAAAAAATATTCCAATAAAAAAACTATCGTTTAAAAAACTATCAAATAAAAAACAATTTGAATGAAAAAATTATCGTTAACGAAAACTACCCGAATGAAAAAACTATCGAATACAAAAAATATTTAAATGAAAATAGTAACTAAATGAATGAATGAATGATTTGAAGCCATCGAATGAATGAATATTTACAACTATCGATAGTTTGATAGTTTTTATTCGATAGTTCCCATCACTACTTTTAAACTTATTTGAAAGCTTCTAATGAAATCACAAATATGCAAATATCTTACCTGTGTTTTTGTAAATCGAATTGGCCCTCTGGACATGTCTCGTGATCGCTTCAATACTCGACTCGTCAGATCCCATTTTCTGGAAAAATGTATGATCCGCCTGAAGATAGAGCATACAAGTGATTTTCCTATCGTACATTGCCCGTGCCGCAGCACTACTCCCTGAATCATGCATATCCGATGGCCGACTGCTCATCATTCCATTATAATTCTGTGACATTACCACATCCGGATTGTAATTATTCACAATAATATTTGGCTTCTTAGTCGCTCCATTTTTCGTAATAATTTCCACATGAGTCTTATGGCTAGGACGTGATGAACCACTACTTGTTGAACTGCCTCCAAACATTGTCGTCCAATTGGTATTGAAAAAATTATTCATAAAATTACTATCCGAAGATGCTGTGAGTGTATCATCTAAACTTCGATTATTGAAACTACTCACAAGGATATTCTTGTGTTTGGTAAATGTTTTGCGAATGCTATTATTTGCATTGAAATTATTATTATTATTATTTGAATTATTATTACTAATATCACTACTAGGATCATAGTTGCTGACAATGATGTTGCGATTGCGATTGGATGTTGTCGTATAGACGGGCATATTGCTGCGCCATGTGACTTCCTGTTGGTCGGGCAACTTTTCCCTAGGTGGGCTGCTTCGATTGATAATGTCGTCGGCGGCGGCGGAGGAGGATGTCCTAGAGACATCTTCATTACTACTACTTGTATCGTGACTTAAAATACTATAATCATCGTTGTATGGTACATCCAGATCGAGTGGAAGTGATGGATTTCTATCTTCTGTGACTTGCTAAAAATATTAAAAAAAATATATTAAATTTGTGAATTTTTTTTTTAAACAAGCTTTTGTTTTCAAAAATTTAAGATCAAGAAAAATGTTTTAGTAACCAGTAGCCTTTATATTTATTGATTAATTAATGGTAATTGGTAAAATTCTTGTTGGACTCAATTTCAAGTTTGAAATGCCCTCTTCTCTTTTTAGAGTCAATCAAATTTTGAAAAATTTATTTGTTTCAAAAACCAGTCTTATATTTGAATAGAATTTAAAAGTGAATTAAAAATACTAAAAACTGTCTAATGAGCAAACAACAGTGAACGAACAAAACTGAAAAAATAAATTACCAACAGAAGTGGCTTCTTACAATCTTCCCTTCCTAAATACAATATTAAGTGGGGGGGGGGGGGGGGGGTTAAATCCCTCTGGACGAAGTGTTTTTCAAGATTTTTTTTGGAAAACTGAAAGCATTTATTTAAATTTGGAAAAAATACATGATATTATTGATATCATGAAGTATTAACACAATTTTTTTGAAGTAATAAAAAAAAACAAAATGGCGGCTCTACAGCCGTTTAAAGTTGACGCCTCGCTTTTGCGCCGTGCAATTCCCAGGTCCAATAAATTAATTATAATCAAAAGAGAATTTGTTTTCCATTAAAATACGTTCATACGCATTGCATGAACCTAAATTTAGCAGAAAAAAGTGTAAAATAAAAATTAGAGACCAAAATAACGAAAAAACACAATGTTTTTTTTATAACCAAATTTTTAAAAAATATATTTATTGTAAAAATTATATTAAACGTTTAGGTTCATGCAATGACCAATGAGTTAACGAGTAATTTGCACTTTATTTCAAGACGATAGCTTGATTAGTTTTTGAGTTAAGTTGCACGGCGCGGAAAAAAACGTGTTTCGAGAAAGATGCGTTTATAATTTTCGTTTTTGTACTGTGGTAGGCTCGAAACGCATAGGTTTCGGGACTATCTGGGGTCTTTTGAGGCTTTATTCAAGGCTAAGACCAATAAAATTGTTTCTTCGGCTGATGAATGAATTTTTTAGGGAAAACAAAATAATAATGCAAAAATAAAAAAATTCCACAGGGTTTCCCCCCCTTAAACAATTATTAACAATGACGAAATGTGAAAACTATAGATGGATTTGCGTTTTGCCTTTTCACATGACTTTAAGTTGCCGCTTTTTGGGTTCATATCAGAGAAAGATGTCAGACATCAGTCATGAAGATATTTTAAATCCTTATTATAAATCCGCAATGATTTTGTTCTAATGGTTCAGAGGTCTTTAAAGTAACCAAAAGCTAAGATCTCAAAAAATTCAACCAACAACAGGTGGATAAAACGTATATCTATAATGTTGACCTTCCAAAAGAGAATGAATAAATTACAATAAAGGGAAAATTAATGTCGAATGAAGAAATCATTCGAAAAGTTTGGTTAAAAGCGTTTGAAGTTAGAAATATCAATTTTGCAACCTCTCAAATGAATAATAACCACTAAGAATCTTTCTACTACAATAATTGTTCATTAAGGATGAACATTTTTTTACAAAAACCTCAGAAGTATTGAAAGAGAACAACAACTTATAACTCTGCTTTAAAGAAAGGGACAATGTAGGATTTTCGTCTGATTCTCGAAATTGATAAACTTGTATAAATTTTTGAGGTATATAATTTAAGACCGAATTGTTTTTTGTTGATAAGTTGCAAGGAATGTAAAAGTTATAGTAACAAAAGAGATAGTTAAAATAGTTCTGCCTGGAATTTTGGAACTTTTTAAATACTTTCAACAGTCCGAAACACCCGAAAAAAATAAATTTGGACGAAACGTTCAGCAGCGAATTTTATATTAAGACAAATGCAATTAAAGAATGTTAGAGAAGACAAAAGAGAAAAGAAGATTATCTGGAGGCAATAGTATGCCAATACTGCATTTATAAGGATTTTGTCTGTTATTGCAGGAACAAAATTTGTGCATATTTTTGCTAATAAAAATCATTTAATGACAGACTTGCAAAACAACCGTGCAATTGGAGTGAAAAAAGCCTTCAAAGATGGAAATCCAACGTAATTGTATCTTTGCCGTATAAAGAAACTATAACTTTACCTGAGGTTGATAGGATGTGTCCAATAACCAAATGTTCAAATAGTTTATCGATGAATTTTAAGCGAAGGATAATTTTTAAGTAGAATTTTTTACATTGACAAAATTTTCTGCTTTGAAAAAAATCAATGCGAAATGTGTTTAAATATTGTATTTTCGAATTTCGTCGAATTTAATGCAATTTGGGCTGTCATAAAATGCAATACTAAACCTAGTTGAAATAACTCATTCATGGTCAAATAGTCAATATGGTAAGAAAATGGAAATTTTTTTCAATAAAGAAATTTGTTTAGGTATTTCTATAATAACATTTTTACTTGCTCTATAGGGCAAGTATTGGTTTCGTGTCGAAAAAAAATTGAGGTTTTAATCAAAACCAACATTACGATGATGGAGAATTCCAAAAAAAGTGGGTCCCGCAATTCCGTCCGTGCGTCTGTGCGGTTGTGCGTCCATCTGTACATATTTCCAGAGCCTAAACGGGTGGATGGATTTTCTTCAAATTTGGTACAGATGATTTTTATGGAATTCTCAAAGTTGGTTTTTTGTTTGTTTTTTTTTTTTTTTATATCTCGTTTAGAACGTATACCTCCCATACAAAAAAATACGATATTACGAATTTCTCGAAAACGGCTCTAACGATTTTGATTAAACTTTGCATACGTAATATTAAAAGCAGTGGCAATAAAACTGCATTTTTATTTTTTCTCAAAAAAGTCAAATAACAAAAAAAATTTTTTTTCTTTTACCAAAATTTTGCCCTAAATGTCGGCTCTTCCCCAATATCAATTTTTTTAAATTTAGATCCAGCTTTTAAAATCTACAAGTAGACTAACATAAAAGTGCTTTGAACTCCAAGAGCAAGTACGTGCGACCCCAGTCGTGCTTTTTATTTTTAATGCAAAATATTTTTTTTTTGCAATAATTTCACTGTGATAGTTCGATTTTGCAACAGAGCGGAGACACGTCGATTTTAGTTAATTCGAGTGTGCTGAATTCAGTGGTGGAAACCGTTTTAAAAATTTGGCTCAGGTTTTCGAGATATTTGGAAAATAAAATCATAGGTCGGGACTATTAAAATACTGATAATTTCGAATAATTAAGTTTTTTAAGCAGTTTTTAGTTTAGAGAAAAGCTATTCCTGTATATAGCTATATGTTTAACACTATTCCAACCTAGATTTTTTAAATCAAAACTTCACTTTTTCATGTTTTTTTTTTAATTTATTTTTTTTGACTTTCAAAGAGTTAATATGAGTTCAGCACCCCTTTCACCTTCAGAAAAGAATATTTTGGTTCTTGTGGCAAAAAACAAAGTTTAATTTTGCTTACCAGTGTTATTTAATACATTTCCGTAACTTAAGACTGATTTTCACTAGTGAACTTTTTCAGGTTTGCAGTATTTTATTCATTTTTGAAATTATATGCTATGTAAATAATATAAAATACACCGAAGCAATGTTAAACTCAAATTGCATCCATATTAAAGGCTTTGAAAGTCAAAAAAATAAAAAAAAAACATGAAAAAGTGAAGTTTTGATTTAAAAAATGCTTTGTAAGCGACAGAAACATAACAATCTAGGTTGGAATAGTGTTAAACATATAGCTATATACAGGAATAGCTTTTCTCTAAACTAAAAACTGCTTAAAAAAAACTTAATTATTGAAAATTATCAGTATTTTAATAGTCCCGACCTAAGATTTTATTTTCCAAATATCTCGAAACCCTGAGCCAAGTTTTTTAAACGGTTGCCACTCTCTCAGCACACTCGAATTAACTAGAATCGATGTGTCTCCGCTCTGTTGCAAAAAAAAATTCTAAAAACTATCACACTGTTTTTTTTTTTTGGTGGAAATTTTTTTTAATTTGTAGTGGAAATTCATTAAACAGAAAATAATTTTTTACAAGCCTGAGTATGACAAAATTCGGATTTAAATCTTCTACTTCTATTTGATTTCTGTATTTCCAAATAACTTAAATGTCTAGTGTGAGTTAAAAATGCCTTTAATGCTCCAAAATTCTCTTGGCTTACTACTGGCGAAAAAGGTTCAGAGTTGAAGTGCCAAAATGTAACAATAGAAATTTCGTGTTTATATACCTGAACCAGTGATCTTAGAAATCATCTTTTACCCGATTATTCATATTCTCCTTTATATTTATTCTCACACTCCTCCACTGTATACCCATCATGACTAAAACCTTGTTCCAATGGTGTGAAATATTCGTTGTTTTTTTTATCTTCCCCATCCATTTATGAATACAGAAAAAGTACTAAAGACAGCCTCAAATCGCCAAATCTATACCCATTGACTCAAAAAAGATTCCGGAACTGGAAATAGAACCATTTCAGATTTGCAACTCTGCTTCTGTCTGCCGAATAAAGTAAAAATAATTGTATTCAGAAGAGATGTGCGAATAAAAAGGTATCCTTCAATCATTTCAAATCCAATTGTATCTGTTACGATACACCTCTTTATATGCATAGTACAAGCATAACACAGCAACAGGAATTCATTCCTACCGACAAATTCTATAGAAAGATCTCTTCCTTTTCCCCCTCCGGAGCAAAAGTGCGACTAAAATTACTTAACCGATTTAACCATCACAGCTATCCACCTCTATTTCTTGACAGATACTGATATCGAAAAAGGAAATGAATCCTTGATTTTATCGAGAATGGTAAGGCGGCACACAAAAGACACTAGCCCAGTAGAATTAAACATTTCAAATGGAAATAATTAGATCGTGCAATTTTTTTTCATAGGATGATAGAGGGGATCACTGGGAGCTTAAAACCAGTTTTTCGGGAAAATCGACTTTGTGCTTAAGCCGCCATCTTGGATTAAAGGTAAAACACGTTTTAGTGAATAACTCGGCCATTTTTGATTTTTGACAAAAATTAAATATGTAAAACTTGTAGAAAATTTTATTTTCTATAACTTTTGTCTTAGTAAATTTTTCTATATGACCTATATTTTTCGAGTTAATTTGAAAAAACTATACCCCTACTCAGCTTAAACTTTATACCCGCTTTGATTATAGATTTTAAGATGAACGCAATATGGGAGTGTTTTTATATGTTTTTGGGGATGATAAATCTAGCTGCAATGTTAGTTTTTGCAAATTCATGAAATTTTATAAACAAAAGGAACTATCTCAAAATCGGTAAGTGTCGTTTTAAACAAAATTTGTAAATATTATAATTGATGTCTAGCAAGACAAGCAAGTTTTTGAATTTTTCAAATCGGTCCATTAATGCCTGAGATATGACCAATTGTTTATAATAAAAGCTTAAAAGAGAGAGTGAGTCATAAACAATTGGTCATATCTCAGGCATTAATGAACCGATTTGAAAAATTCAAAAACTTGCTTGTCTTGCTAGACATCAATTATAATATTTACCAATTTTGTTTAAAACGACACTTACCGATTTTGAGATAGTTCCTTTTGTTTATAAAATTTCATGAATTTGCAAAAACTAACATTGCAGCTAGATTTATCATCCCCAAAAACATATAAAAACACTCCCATATTGCGTTCATCTTAAAATCTATAATCAAAGCGGGTATAAAGTTTAAGCTGAGTAGGGGTATAGTTTTTTCAAATTAACTCGAAAAATATAGGTCATATAGAAAAATTTATTAAGACAAAAGTTATAGAAAATAAAATTTTCTACAAGTTTTACATATTTAATTTTTGTCAAAAATCAAAAATGGCCGAGTTATTCACTAAAACGTGTTTTACCTTTAATCCAAGATGGCGGCTTAAGCACAAAGTCGATTTTCCCGTAAAACTGGTTTTAAGCTCCCAGTGATCCCCTCTATCATCCTATGAAAAAAAATTGCACGATCTAATTATTTCCATTTCAGCTTAATTTTTTGTACATCCCGACTGGGCTACACCAGAAAGATAGATACAATGGAAAAAGGGTACAATAAAAATGGCAGAGGTTTTTTTTTTTTTGCAAAAAAGGTACCTACACAATACTCTTAGAGAGAGACTCACCTCATCCGGAAGCCACCTCTTCCGGCGGTTATGCGAAATCGATATATCATTTGAGTTATCGACTTTATTGCTATTGTCAACGCTTGAGAAGATATCCTCGAGCATCGACGACTTGCTAGTCATTCGTTTTCGCCGTTTTAAATCATCCAGCAGCATGCTGCGTCGTAATCGTTCACTGGCACAGTGCTCAAATGCTGCTCCGGTATGCGATGATGATGATGACGCTGATCCAGCAGCAGCAGTTGTAGTTTTCTTTGCATCAGTTGATGCAAATGTCGATGACGAGGACGATGAGGACGATGACATTGGCATGTTCACATCGCTTAACTTATACACAATCGAATGGACACCGGACGCCGATAGATCCTTTGAATATCGATGTGATGGTTCTACGTAAAATTGTTCGGAACTAGTTTCGATGGTCCCATCGAGGAGGTTATCACTTGTGAGTATGGCATGGACGTGAGAGTTTTCATCATCTGCAAGAATATCAATGGGAAAAAATTTGTCAAAAATTAGTCACAAAGTTCAATGAAGAATGGGAAAGTTATAATTCAATAAAGGAGATGGGAAAGGATTTTAGAAATTTTATGGTTGGTATTTGAGAATTCAAAAACCGTTTCCGATGACTAAAGAATCTCAAAAACGATTTCGACAGCTGAAAATGTTATAAATAACTCTCAAATCCCTCCGCCCACTCAATCCCATTCAATTTGTATTTAGATTTGTTTTTTTTTTTCAAACCTCGCAAACATCATAACTTTCATCACATAAAAACCAAACCAATCTCCAGAGGCAAAGTATATGCTCTTATTTATATCAAATCAAATACCAACAAGCAATATACTAAGCCAAAAGGATAATTGTGCAAAAAATATGTTGGTTCCTATATTCGTGCCCTTAATACAAATATTTTTATATACAATTCTTCTGGCCTGACTATGGTTCTCTCTGTTATTTTTAGTGAGTTGATTTATATAACTTTTTCTTAGCCATAATACCCAGCAGAGAGTGAGAGTCTGCATCAGCTTCAACAACATCAGCCAATATTACGTTTTGTATATACATTTTTATTCACTTTGGGAATCGTGCGTTTCGGGTTTATTTATTTTTTTCTTCTTTTCATGACCCCCAGAAGGATGTTGAAATAAACAAAAAAGGACTTTTCCATCATCATCATCAACTGGGGGCAAATATCAAGCAAGAAGCAACATTTACATTAAAGCAAAACGATTCCTGTATATATGCCAAAAGGAGATGTTTTCGTTTCGGATAAATGTTTGTTGTGTTTTGATTTTTGCTTTTTATTTCTTCCTGTTTTTTTTTTTAGTTGTGAATTAATTTGTTTTTATTTGCTTTAGATTGCAAGACTTTTATTTATTATTATTTTTATTTTGCATTGCTCGAGTACCTACTTTATGTTTTTTTCAATATTAAATTCATATTTGTACAGATTAACCGTTGGAGCTATTAGAAAACATTCTAAATTAACAAAACTCTTAAAAGTGAAATTAGTAAAAATTTTGATTTCGAATTTGTGGTTTCGATGAGGTCGCTTCTTGATATTTTTAAGTTTGGAATTAGGCACCAGATGGACACTCATTAAATATTGCAACGTTTCATAATCAAAATGAATCGAAGTTGTTTCACTTTAGTTTCTGGCCAAGTACTTTAACAATAAATAGAAAGGTAAAATTTGAAAAAAAAATTGTTTTTAATTACCAGAACAATGCTTGAAAATAAAAAAAAATAAAGCTAAAAAAAAATTTAAACTTTAAAAATTTAAAAATAATTTTTTCAAAAACTGTAGTTGATTTAAAATTGATTAGGAAATTTAATTATGCTTGGTATCGTAAATTTTAAAAATAAAAAAAAAAAAATTAATATGAAAATAAGAAAAAGTTAAAATTTTGAGTTTAAAAATAATTTTTTTTTTCAAAAAATGCTTACTGAAACAAAATTTATTTAAAAAGATAATGAAATAATAGGTTTCTGGCTTTAAAAAAAAGATATAATAAGAAATTGTTGGTGTTGCCGTTGTATTTTAATATTTTTTTTTTCTATAAATTATTTTATTTGGTACTCTCTGAAGTAGAATATTAAAAAAAAATAGAACCCATCCAGTTTGCTTTCCGCGATTTTGAATCTTGTCACTACATACCATCAGGAACGCACTTGCAAAAAAGCAGAAATTTCGCAGTCACGTAAATTTTCAAAAAAAAAAAAAAAAAAATACCATTTTGGGTCCTTCTGCCACCCTTTTTCCATCAGTCAGCTTTCTGTCAATTTGGCATCTTCTTAGCCCACCCCCATCCAATAACACTGGTCTGCAAAATTTAACTTTTTTTTTCTCCTTCAAATAATTTTTTAATATTGTGAAAGATTAGACTTTCCTGAATCTAAATCTGGTTTCAGAAAAATTCTATCAGGTATAGCTCAGGGAAATTAGTCAAAATATGGGCATGAAATCGCATTTTTCGCGGGACAAAATTTTTTTCATGAAATGTGTTCGGGTGGTTGTCCTTATCATAAAAGTCAATTTGTTGGGATAATTGGAGGTTGGGAACAGCCGCCATCTTGGAAAAGAGATTGGTATCGTTTTTATTGAATAGCTCCATTGTTATTCATTTTAACAAAAAATGACAAAGGTAAGACTTATTAACAATAAAATTATCTAAGAAATGATATACAAAACAATCCCGTGAGTTGATTAAATAAAATTTTATAGTTGGTCAAAGTGCGGGTTTGTATCGCAAGGTTGGGACAAAATGACATTTTTTCATATATCTGACGAACTTTTGATTTGTTTGGATAATTCTTCAAGAATGAATTATAGTACTTATAATTACCTATAAAATGAGCCCACAATCGTTATTGTCACCATCGTATTGTAGAAGTAATCTAACTCCGAAACTCTCCATGTACTAGTCAAAAGTGAGAAAAAAGCTAGTTTTTTGCTAGTAGGCCGAGAAAATTTTGGGAGTAGAGGTATAACCAAAATATAAGTACGCAGTTTTGCAGCCATACGGGTGTTAATGTCGATTTCGAAGGTCTGACAACTCTAATTTTGTGCTTTATACGGTTTTTGGGGGGTTAAATAACGTAAGTTTTCCAGTTAATGTGAATGGTCTAAATTTATACTATTTGAAATTATAAATATACAAGCTGATGCTCTATTATTTTTCCTAAATCTGGACACCTCAATCTCGGCTATGGGGTTAATAGAACTCACGATATAAGCTTTTTTAACTAACCATATCAGGCTTTTCAATTCAAATAAACAAACAAAAATCTAAACAAAACAAGCTTCTAAAACATAATCGTATAAACGGCTTATATATAGTTTTATTGGTCACATCCTCAAGATTGGGGTGTTCAGATTTAGGAAAAATAATAGAGCATCAGCTTGTATATTTATAATTTCAAATAGTATAAATTTAGCCCATTCACATTAACTGGAAAACTTACGTTATTTAACCCCCCAAAAACCGTATAAAGCACAAAATTAGAGTTGTCAGACCTTCGAAATCGACATTAACACCCGTATGGCTGCAAAACTGCGTACTTATATTTTGGTTATACCTCTACTCCCAAAATTTTCTCGGCCTACTAGCAAAAAAACAGCTTTTTTCTTACTTTTGACTAGTACATGGAGAGTTTCGGAGTTAGATTACTTCTACAATACGATGGTGACAATAACGATTGTAGGCTCATTTTATAGGTAATTATAAGTACTACAATTCATTCTTGGAGAATTATCCAAACAAATCAAAAGTTCGTCAGATATATGAAAAAATGTCATTTTGTCCCAACCTTGCGATACAAACCCGCACTTTGACCAACTATAAAATTTTATTTAATCAACTCACGGGATTGTTTTGTATATCATTTCTTAGATAATTTTATTGTTAATAAGTCTTACCTTTGTCATTTTTTGTTAAAATGAATAACAATGGAGCTATTCAATAAAAACGATACCAATCTCTTTTCCAAGATGGCGGCTGTTCCCAACCTCCAATTATCCCAACAAATTGACTTTTATGATATGGACAACCACCCGAACACATTCCATGAAAAAAATTTTGTCCCGCGAAAAATGCGATTTAAATTACTAATTTCCCTGGGCTAGTACCATTTTTGTAAAAATGATTTTTGAAAAATGTGAGTAGTTTCTAAAAAATCACCCTTTTAGATTCATTTGAACTTGTATAAAATTAAAACTATTTGTCGCATTGAGCTCAAATTTGGAAGACTTATTCTTCATAATATGACCTATCGATTGACACCAAATATGTTCTTTTACATTCATGTTTACTCATTTTTTAAAATACTGATTGACAAAAAAAGCAGACATTTCGAAATCCTTCACTTTTAAGTAAATCCTACATGAACAAAAGCACCTAAATTAAGGAAAATGTAAAATATCAATGCCCATTATATTTAAAAAGTCAAATATGTAAAGTAAACCAAAATAAAATACATTAAACAAAATTTTTACGTGTTTTGTAATTTTATATACTATTTTTCTATTTAGAATTATCTTATTTGTAATAAACCATTCGATAAACTGCCTTATAAAGCTTCAGATTTGTTTCTCTTAGAAACAATAGTACACTTTTCTTATAGTTTTTGATGTGCTGAGCTAGAATCGGAAATCACAAAAATTCTATCACGTCAGGATTTTAAGATATTCGTATTAAAGTATCACAAAATCAAGTTTGTTTTTTTTAAATCTCAAAAAAACTCTCAAAAACCAGAGCTGACCGAAATTTTTTGAGTTCGGATTCAAAATCAGCACACTAAAGTCCATTAGAAAAGTATACTTTTGTTCTAGGGAGAAAGATATATTAATTTATAGAGATCAGTTTTTTTATGGTAAGATATGCCAAACATACTAAACTTACTTAAATTAAGATATCTCGGAGAAGAAAAGAGATATTGAGAAGATTGAAATTGAATTTGAAAGAAAAAAATAAGTTCTTTCATAAACCGTATCAATTCTAATTGAAAAAGATTACATTATGCCAAAATATTTCTTCGAAAACAGCAAAAAAATGGGTTTTTGAGATTTTCTAACGGGAATATTTAAAAAACGTGACGTGCTAGGTCAATTCTGACTTCGGATTCGGAATCAGCATACAAAAATCCTTCAGAAAAGTATAGTTTTATTTAAAGGAGGATTTCTTTGCAGACCAGTGTAATTTACCGAAAAAAATCCATTTCCGAGTGAGGTTTGAAACTTGCAACCATCTCTTAGACTATCGGGGTTATATTTTTGTATGTGCCAAAACTTGGTTTTGAAAATTCTGTGTACCATAATTTTTATATTTTCCAAATTCCAAATTCGTGTTTTCAATTGATTAGGAAAAACAATTTTCTTTTTCCATTAACATAATTTTGGAATACAAAATTTTTAAAACAAAAAGTTTTTTTTCATAATTTTGCAGTACAAAATTATAAATTGACAGAATTTTGAAATGCAGTATTCTCAATTTATAGAATCTTGAAATGTGTACATAATAAAAGAAAACAGTATAATGATATATACAAAACTAATTTCACAAGGAATTTTTGGTGCAAGGAATTTTGGCCACCAGAATTTTTGTAAATTTTCTTCACCCGGTCAAGGTTTTTACATGAAATTGATTTTTACTTGCGATATAGGTACAATATATCAATATCAAGATTAATGTCAAACTTAGTATGTAGCGTTATTTGGCGACTCTCCAGAAGTGTTTTTGGAATTAATTTTTTTGGACCAAAAATAACGGTACTTGTCACATATCGATTTTAGTAAAGTTGAAATATCTCGAAAACGGCTCCAACGATGAATGTTTAAAAAATTCAAATGTTAGTTTTAAGCTAAGGTCTATCTTCTAATGAAAATTTTTTTTTGGAAAATCATTATTAACGGTACCTGCCATAGAACCAATTTTTCAAATCCGATTATCTAATAAATTGCTTATTCGATTTCAACGAAACTTTTTGTGAGGAAGCATTTATACATTTTAATATAAACCAAAAAAAAAAACAAATTTCCAAAAAAATAATTTTTGGATTTTAAAAAAAAAATTTTTTTAAAAACGAATTTTATTTTTTTTCCAAATTTCTATATAAAAAGTCTTAAAAATTTAAGCAACTTTAACTCTAAGAGCAAGTTCGTGCGACCCAGTCGTGCATTTTAATTATTATGAATATAAGTAAAAATTGATTTGTACCTATTTAATTTATAGTTTTTTTCATAAAGACAATTTTTCAACAGCCAGATAAACCCCCGTTAGAGTTTTAAGGGCTAAGAATGCATAGAAACTCTAAAATAGTTATTGTATAGCGCTGTAAACCCAATCTATCTTATTAAATCTTCTACCATCGCATGCATTTAAAAGTCAACAATGGAAATATGTATCTTTAAAATATCTCAAAATCTGTTTAGTTGAGTTATGGTAAAAGTTCCAAAAAAAGTTCTTTAATAAAAATGAACGAACTCATTTTGCTTGAATACACTCATACTTTTCGAAAAACGTCAAATAAAAAATATTATTTAACCTGTAACAAAAATTTTCCCAAAACCTATAAATACCTTTTTTAAAGGAAGTGTTTCAGTAGAGAATTATGTAGGTATGTAGCTTGAGTTTTATTTCGATTCATCAATTAATATCAAAGTAACAGTCAAACCTTATTTTATATTGCAGAGTTTTTTTTTTCGATGTTTTGGACAAAACTTAAAAGAAGACCTTGCCTTTACATTATTGGATTTAATTATTTTTCACTTCCCCAAAAAATTTAGAGTTCTTTTTTTTTTTTTTTTTTTTTTTTCTGTTTTTCACGAAGTCCTTTTTCTGTATAGTTATTTATAAATATTTTTATTTTTTATAGTCTTTCATGTCAAATTAATTCAATCTCTTAAACAGCAAGTTAAATTCCCAGAATTTCCAAAAAAAACAAACCACAGCCAATTAACAATTTCCCATTCTTCCAAACGGCCTTCTTTAAATATTTCGTTATTTTTTATTTCCTTATGAAAAAATATACAATTTTAAAGCTTTTCATGGTTCACAAGCTACATACATACAGAAAATTTAATTTAAAATTTAATTTGTCAAACCCACAATAACAAAAAAAAAAAAAAAATAAGAAAAAAAGAAAAAAAAAAACAACAACAAACAAATTTGATTCTACTCTCGCTATGGTATTATATTTTTGTGCCGAACAATATCAGTGAACCAAAAATATAAGGACCTAGGTCCTAGACTTTCTCTCTATTATATCTACATCCTGCCGAGTACCTTTGCATAGACAAATCAAAATAAATTTCCTCATGAATTCATTATGCATCGTACCAATGTCATACTCATAACCAAATAACATGGCTGTACTTCAAAAATAGAAGAAAATAAATGGAATGTTGATAGATCCTTGGGAGCCATAACCTTAAAAAAAAGAAAAGTGCAAAATTATTCCTAAATTGAAAGTAAATCTCAAAATCCTAATTTTTTTAAAAGAAAAATATGATTTATAAAAAAAATTATTGGCCTAAGTTATGGCAAAGCTCGTTTTGTTAATCTGTTTTAAGGCGCCCCCTGATTAATATCAAATCCTGCACTGTGTTTATGATGGAAGATTATTATTTTTAAAGGCACTCTTCCTGTTCATTGTTGGTCGGTGTTTTATATAGAGTAGAGGTGTGTATGGGTTTGAGTTTGAGTATGACTTGATTCGAATTTAATAATAATTTACCGGCAGGAGACTTGCCGTTCCCTGTCGTTGTGCCAGGATCCAGAAATAATAGAGTTTTCTATGTTGTTGTTGATGATGACGATGATGATGATGCTGGTGTTTGCTTTCATTTTCAACCAGGCTTCGTTTTTGTCTACCACTTTATTTTTGTATTTGTTTATTTTTTATTCGACAGAAAAATATGATTTTTTTCAAGCATCGAATAATGCTTATGGCAGTAGCCGTGAATTTATAAATTACATTTTATTATTATTTTTTTGTTGAATAAATGGATTTTTTTTGTTTTTGTATGAAAATAATGAAAAATGGTGGTTTTGATTGGTTAATTTTTTTTCTGTATTTGTTTTCAATCATGAATTCGAAATATTTGACTTTTATTACTCCGATCAACCAGTCATTCGGATAATTTGCCGGATTGATGATTTATATATAAATAAAATTTTAAGCTTCAAGAAATATAATTCATTGCATAATCAATTTTTATTGAAAAACAATGAACATAAAGTGACGGACAAAGCAATAAAACCACTACAAAAAATCATAAAACTTAGAATTATAATTTTTTCTATACCTACCTTTAGAAAAAATTTAAACTACTTAATTTATTATTTAACAAGATTTTTTGTTTCCTAAATAAAAAAAAAACAAAAAATACAAAGATAAAGTGATTTCAAAAGCGCGCAAAGCAACATAAGGACTTTTATCTAAAAAAAATGTAAATTTTTACATGATTCAATTCTTTTTGTGGTCGAAATCAATAATTTGTGGAAAAGTTCTTAATTAATTAGATCCAATTTATTCCACTAATTTGTAAAAAGTGATTATATTTGGCAAAATTGATTTTGTTTTTGCGATGGCTTTAGATGAGGAGTGGAACTTCCTTCGAACTTCTACCTTTTCTTCTAATCTTCTGTGTGTTCTCTCACTCATGGGACAGTCAAGCTCGAATTCTATGCTCTATTACGGAAAATCCAAAATTTTATGTTTATACGTTCCATCAAAACTTCTAAACTGCTTATAATTATTTGCCAAATAAGGTATCGTTGGAAACATTTTGTTTGTCCACTATTTAAAGGCTGCATTAAGTTATAATAAATTAAATATGGTGCCCTATAGGGGTAAAATACTTGTTGTAAGTAAGTATGAAAGATTTTCAAACAAAAATGTTACTCATACGCCCCAATGAACCAAATTTCATACTACATAGGTATTTTACATACTGATGCTATACTAACGTATTTAGGTAAAAGTTTTGAAACCCTTAAACAGATTGATCATATGTGCAATTCACACGTGTTTGAAGTAAAACCTTAAAAATCATTTTAAAAAAATCGAAAAAATATAACTTTTATTTATTCCATCATTTTTTTTTATATGACAACCTACAAAAAATTGTATACCATCTGAAAGCTTATTGTTTCAGCTCAAAATATTTATATCGACCATGTCTATATAACATCTACAAAAAGAGCTAGAATTGTTTTAACTTAATTAGTTTTCATAAAAAAGCAAAACAATCAATCTCTTTTCTCTTCTAACGCCATTAAATCCATTTTTTAAAAGACAACCTATAATAAATTTTATATCACTATTATTTCACCTTTTATATGACGCTTCAATCATATTTCAACCATGTCTACAAAAAAAGTAAGAATTTTTTAAACCCAACCATGTCGAAATTTCAAACTGAGACTACGGTACTTCCTCTGGCTGGTCATCGGCAACAAATCTTCACATACATTTGAGGTATTTTTCAAGTTTTTCAATTAAAGATTATATAACTTGTAGAGCACGTACTGTTATGTGTGATATATTAAATAAAAGTTAATATTATCATTATAGTATTAAAGTTAAATAAATTTTGTATGTGCTCTAGATCAAAAAATATAACGTGTTTAGAAAGAGAACATCTTTTCACCGTTATTTCAGAATTTTGAAAATGAAATTAATTGAAATTTTGCAAAATCATAATTTATTTAATTACCTATCTACAGTATAAATTTCATTCATCTTTCTATTAAAGCAAAAAAGTTATGATCAATTGATTTTCGTTTCATCTTGTTCCAAATCACTACGATACTAAAGAAGTTTTCACTTCAAAAATCAAAGAAACTTTATTCTTTATTTCCTTTCATTTCGAATTTGCAAACTGCAAACTGCCGCTCATTAAGGAAAGGTTAAAGAATTATTTTGGTTTTATATTTCTGCAACCGCCTAATTTTTATGTGCTTTCAAATTTTCCCTATACAAATAAAGGTTCTTTGACATCACTATAGCAAATAGCCTCTTCCACTTAACTTTTTAAGTATTCATTAATGACACATAAATCACATTTCCTTCCTGGAACAAGTCCTCGATTCATATAAGCGTTTTTTAATTAACAATTTTCATATAACTACTCTCTCTCACACATTTAGAGCAAACCTATTACGTAGTCGTTATACGTTATAACTCGACAACTACCTACCTCACAACATCCATATCCACCTTCTTCAATTTATAAACATTTTTCTTAGATATAATTATTATTTTCTTCCTCTTATCCTTATAGCGTCTCTAACATATATTCCTTAATTAGTCACCTGGCAGCCAACTTCCTGAAATTCTTTTCCACGTGTGAATTTCCCTAAGGCACACTATATCTACTATTGCCACCTCTTTTGGCATGCCATTCGAGACAGTTTGTTTTGTCTTTCGTGTGTAGTAGATAATTTTTTGGTTATATAAAATGTGTCTGAGTTGAACGTGTATATTCCTTCGTCTACATTTACACACACGGTAGTGGTGGCGGCATAGACGATGACGACAAATGACAGTATAATTGGCTTAATTTTAAAAAATTTTCTACAACTTGAAAGGCCCCTTTTTAGCTTGTTTCAGTTTAGTTTTCATTTGGAAGAAAAAAAAGGAAAACGTCGTTTTTTGTGTGTATGTGACATTATGCTAACAACCAAATTATTTTTATATCCTTTTTTAACTCAAAGTGAATTAGACAAAAAAAAAACAACGAGTGTGGGTTTCGTTTTTCTTTTAACAATTTTTTTAAGGCAAAAACTGTCTTTGATGGGTGAGTATGTGGTGGATTGCATGTCATAATCAAAGGAGCGACTTAAGAGGGTGAAACGATAGAATAATAATTGTGTGTTTATAATTCCTTGAGGGTGTTTTTCAGTTTATCTTTGAAATTGGTTGAATTTTTTTTATTTTTTTTGTATATTTTATTGGTTGAGTTTTTTTTTTGTTAGTAAAAAGTTAAAGTTTTATCGAAAAATAAATTGATACGTGAGAGAATGATAATAAAGAAATGACTTTGATAGAATATAACTTTTATTTGTGTTATTTTTTAAAGTTATTTTATGTTTTCATCATATTTTTTTTTCGATCTTACAAAAGGGTCACGCAAAAGTTAGTAACATAAATTAGCTGCGGTTTTATTATAAATGTTACTAAATGCTAGTGAAATCGAACAGGGCAGACAAAATCGAATGCCTTATTCGATTTCTCTAGTCAAAAATTATTTTTTTTATAGAAAACAAAGTATATTTTTCTAGTGGTTTTTTGTGCGCTGAGCTCGAATCTGAAGTCAGAAAAATTATATCACATCACGTTTTTGACATATTACCATGCCAAAAATCAGAAAAATAGTGTTTGGGACGTTCAAAATTCAATATCTCAAAAACTTTGCACGTTAAAGCTATTCTAGTGCTTGATTTAAATTAAAAAGGTCAATGACCATTACAAAAGTATAATTTGGTTTCTATGGAAAATTATTTCTCGCCAATATTACTGTCATTTACGGAAAAATCAATCTAAAACAAAAGTAAAGTTTTTCCACACAATCTTTGAAAAACGCTTTTTTTCAAAAATCAAAAACTTTTTCGGTAACTTTTTTGATTGAAAAATAGGCTATTTTTTCAAATTAAATTCGTCAAAAATCCAAAAATTAACTTTTTGCTCAAAAAACATTTTTAATAGATAGAAAACATAACAAAGTAATTTTTTACCAAGTTTTGTTAAAATCCAACTATTTTTGTAAAAGATAAAAATAATAAAAGAAAAAAATCGTATTTTTGCACTTTTTTCAATATTTTTGAGGTTATAGAAAAAAAAAGAGTGTGTGTACTTATGTACACGCGACTGAAGTTATACTTCTCATTCAGTATATGTAAATAATTTCATTTGATATTTTTAATTTCTATTATTAAATTAATTAATCCACACTTCGTTTTTTTTACATTTTTATCAAGTGAACAATAAATTAATTCTTTCATCCTCCTTGCGTCCATGTAGTTTTCAATTTATTCTGTGAAATTTACACATGTTGTGCGGTTCAGAACGTACGGTATACGCTTAACGAAAGTAAATGAATTGCGCATAAAATGTGCGGTATGGTAATTTTATGAGAATTGTGTGTGCTTCAGCACTAGTAGTAGCAATATGAAACTTGCAGGGTTGCTACAAAGCTAAAAAGTGAGCTGAGCTCAGCTCACAGCTCAGCTCAGCTCAGCTCAGCTGGAGCTATGTACCATAGCTCCAGCTCATTTGAGCTGAGCTGAAAGTGAGCTGAGCTGATGGTTGAGCTGAGCTGTTAGGTGAGCTGAACTGTCGGTGAGCTGAGCTGTTGGGTGAGCTAAGGTAAAGTGAGCTGTGATGGGTGAGAGGATACATTGATTTTTATTTGGAAAGTATAATGAAATTTGAAGATATTTTAAACTTTTATAAAACACCATAGCTTAAGATGTTTGGTTCTAGTTATTAATGGAATTATTTTAACACATGGATATTTTTATAAATAAAACAGATACTTTTTCGTTTTCTTTTTTTTTATTTTTTTTTAATAATAAATATGTTTATATTTTTTTAGTTAAATATTTCTTTTTTTATCATAAAAAAAAAATTCCGGTACAATCCGGTTTTTCGACTTTTTTCAAACTTCCGAGAAAATCGCGTTTGAAAGTTGGGGTAAATTTTTAATTTCGAAAAATCAGCGTATCTTTGAACGCTCCTGGTAGCTAAACCGCTTGAGAGCAAATTTTGGGAGTGATGCCAAATGATAGCTTGTGTCATGGGCCTACGCTTTGCACATTGTCAATTTTTTTAAAAATCGCCTTCCATGTTAAACCGCCACATCATGCCTATTTTTTCAGAATCGTGCCTATTTTTTTTTTTTACTTTTAAGTTCTCCCAGTTTGAGAACGCGTGGACCTACAGGGATGGGAGTTGTACCCAAATGTAGGTTAGAGTCCCCGCTACCTTTTGGCATCAAAAATTTTATTTTCATTTTCTTCAAAATTCCGCGATATAGGCGTTGGAACGCTTTGATCTAGAGACAGGGGAGTGGTGCCATATGAAAGCTTATATTCTCAGCTACCCGATAGTGGTGTAATCCGGTTTTTCGATTTTTTTTTCAAAATTCCGAGAAAATCGCGTTTGAAAGTTGGGGTAAAATTTTTTTTCGAAAAATCCCCGAATCTTTGAACGCTCCTGGAAGCTAAACCGCTTGAGAGCAATTTTCGGGAGTGATGGCAAATGATAGCTTGTGTCATGGGCCTACGCTTTGCACATTGTCAAATTTTTTAAAAATCGCCTTCCATGTTAAACCGCCACATCATGCCTATTTTTTCAGAATCGTGCCTATTTTTTTTTTACTTTTAAGTTCTCCCAGTTTGAGAACGCGTGGACCTACAGGGATGGGAGTTGTACCCAAATGTAGGTTAGAGTCCCCGCTACCTTTTGGCATCAAAAATTTTATTTTCATTTTCTTCAAAATTCCGCGATATAGGCGTTGGAACGCTTTGATCTAGAGACAGGGGAGTGGTGCCATATGAAAGCTTATATTCTCAGCTACCCGATAGTGGTGTAATCCGGTTTTTCGATTTTTTTCAAAATTCCGAAAAAATCGCGTTTGAAAGTTTGGATAAAATTTTTTTTCGAAAAATCCCCGATTCTTTGAACGCTCCTGGAAGCTAAACCGCTTGAGAGCAATTTTCGGGAGTGATGTCAAATGATAGCTTGTGTCATGGGCCTACGCTTTGCACATTGTCAAATTTTTTAAAAATCGCCTTCCATGTTAAACCGCCACATCATGCCTATTTTTTCAGAATCGTGCCTATTTTCTTTTTACTTTTAAGTTCTCCCAGTTTGAGAACGCGTGGACCTACAGGGATGGGAGTTGTACCCAAATGTAGGTTAGAGTCCCCGCTACCTTTTGGCATCAAAAATTTTATTTTCATTTTCTTCAAAATTCCGCGATATAGGCGTTGGAACGCTTTGATCTAGAGACAGGGGAGTGGTGCCATATGAAAGCTTATATTCTCAGCTACCCGATAGTGGTGTAATCCGGTTTTTCGATTTTTTTTTCAAAATTCCGAGAAAATCGCGTTTGAAAGTTTGGATAAAATTTTTGTTCGAAAAATCCCCGAATCTTTGAAAGCTCCTGGAAGCTAAACCGCTTGAGAAAAATTTTTGGGAGTTATGCCAAATGATAGCTTGTGTCATTGGCCTACGCTTTGCACATTGTCAGATTTTTAAAAAATCGCCTTCCATGTTAAACCGCCACATCATGCCTATTTTTTCAGAATCGTGCCTATTTTTTTTTTTACTTTTAAGTTCTCCCAGTTTGAGAACGCGTGGACCTACAGGGATGGGAGTTGTACCCAAATGTAGGTTAGAGTCCCCGCTACCTTTTGGCATCAAAAATTTTATTTTCATTTTCTTCAAAATTCCGCGATATAGGCGTTGGAACGCTTTGATCTAGAGACAGGGGAGTGGTGCCATATGAAAGCTTATATTCTCAGCTACCCGATAGTGGTGTAATCCGGTTTTTCGATTTTTTTTCAAAATTCCGAGAAAATCGCGTTTGAAAGTTTGGATAAAATTTTTGTTCGAAAAATCCCCGAATCTTTGAAAGCTCCTGGAAGCTAAACCGCTTGAGAAAAATTTTTGGGAGTTATGCCAAATGATAGCTTGTGTCATTGGCCTACGCTTTGCACATTGTCAGATTTTTGAAAAATCGCCTTCCATGTTAAACCGCCACATCATGCCTATTTTTTCAGAATCGTGCCTATTTTTTTTTTTTACTTTTAAGTTCTCCCAGTTTGAGAACGCGTGGACCTACAGGGATGGGAGTTGTACCCAAATGTAGGTTAGAGTCCCCGCTACCTTTTGGCATCAAAAATTTTATTTTCATTTTCTTCAAAATTCCGCGATATAGGCGTTGGAACGCTTTGATCTAGAGACAGGGGAGTGGTGCCATATGAAAGCTTATATTCTCAGCTACCCGATAGTGGTGTAATCCGGTTTTTCGATTTTTTTTTCAAAATTCCGAGAAAATCGCGTTTGAAAGTTTGGATAAAATTTTTGTTCGAAAAATCCCCGAATCTTTGAACGCTCCTGGAAGCTAAACCGCTTGAGAAAAATTTTTGGGAGTGATGCCAAATGATAGCTTGTGTCATTGGCCTAGGCTTTGCACATTGTCAGATTTTTAAAAAATCGCCTTCCATGTTAAACCGCCACATCATGCCTATTTTTTTCAGAATCGTGCCTATTTTTTTTTTTACTTTTAAGTTCTCCCAGTTTGAGAACGCGTGGACCTACAGGGATGGAAGTTGTACCCAAATGTAGGTTAGAGTCCCCGCTACCTTTTGGCATCAAAAATTTTATTTTCATTTTCTTCAAAATTCCGCGATATAGGCGTTGGAACGCTTTTATCTAGAGACAGGGGAGTGGTGCCATATGAAAGCTTATATTCTCAGCTACCCGATAGTGGTGTAATCCGGTTTTTCGATTTTTTTCAAAATTCCGAGAAAATCGCGTTTGAAAGTTGGGGTAAAATTTTTTTTCGAAAAATCCCCGAATCTTTGAACGCTCCTGGAAGCTAAAAAGCTTGAGAGCAATTTTCGGGAGTGATGTCAAATGATAGCTTGTGTCATGGGCCTACGCTTTGCACATTGTCAAATTTTTTAAAAATCGCCTTCCATGTTAAACCGCCACATCATGCCTATTTTTTCAGAATCGTGCCTATTTTTTTTTTACTTTTAAGTTCTCCCGGTTTGAGAACGCGTGGACCTACAGGGATGAGAGTTGTACCCAAATGTAGGTTAGAGTCCCCGCTACCTTTTGGCATCAAACAAATTTTTTTCATTTTCTTAAAAATTTCTAGATATAGGCGTTGAAAGTTGTGGCTCTCACTTTCAGCTAAGCTCACTTCCTGCTCAGCTCAAATGAGCTTAGCTATGGTACCTAGCTCAAATTTGAGCTGAGCTGAAATGTGAGCTTTTTGCAACTCTGGCAACTTGCCACATGGAAATTATCACATACAACTTGCCACATGCAACTTGCCACATGTAACTTGCCACATGCAACTTGAGACACGCAACTTGCCACACGCAACTTGCCACATGCAACTTGCCAGACGCAACTTGCCACATGCAGCTTGCCACATGCAACTTGCCACATACAACTTGCCACATACAACTTGCCACATGCAACATGCCACATGCAACTTGCCACATACAACTTGCCACATGAAACATGTTACCGTACTGCGGCGTACTGCATTTTTAAATACTAAAGTACTGCCTACTCTAAAGGTGAAACGACAGCCCTGCTACCCAGGGTGATCGCGTCATAATCCCTTTGACATTCTTGTCAAAAAGTAAATTTTCATACCCACCCTCCCATAAGAAGTATAACTTCAAAAATTGTTTGAGTAAAAGTTGTAGGCATTTATACTACCTACAACTTTTGCATTTGACTTTTTTCGATAGGAAGTCTAATTTTGACAGAAATCGTAAAAAACCATGATTTTTAACACCCACCCCACTTTTTCGCCCACCCATCCCCTTTCCCCCAATTTTTTGTGGGGAATTTATTTTTACCCTTCCATATACCATTTATCCTAAATTTTCTCACCACCCATATGCTGCTAATAATTTTTTTATTTTCAAAAATTATTTTCACTGGTCTATTATTGGCATATTTTTTTAAAAGTTCTTACTCATTGTTTTATATTTTTTATTCAATTTTCAATTTTTCAAATATGCTCCGTCCTGCCTATCACCAGTTTGGCCACTTTAGCGGATAATTATGCTCGCCCAAATCATTATAGAATATAGATGGCGTTTTATAATGATATTGCTTATATTACTTAATTCGAAAAGTATAAACAAAACTAGATTTTTTTTTTTTCAAACTTTAAAGTATTAATGCTTTTTATGGTTTGGCTCATATATGAGCCACTGTGCGGTAAAGGGTTAAGGCTCATTCACTATGTGACAATATTTTCACGCCACCTTATTGTTATTGTATTTAATATATAAAATATTATAGTTGTTGTATCTTCCTCAACATGAAACTTAAACTTAAGTGAAAAATACATACAATTATCTAAACAATTAATGAGTTGGGTCACTGTGGTGTATGCGTAACAGTATTGTTGGATAAGCTTTAAAATTAAAAAAAGTGTTTCTCACACAGAGAAAAATAGACCACATAAAATAGAATAAAAACAATAAGATTTCTCTAAGGTTTTCATCCAAGAAGGAAACCTTATTAAAACAATCGGGTTTTCCTTATTGTTTTAAAATCTGCAAACAAATAAAAAAAACGATGACCAGGCTGGGAATCGAACTGGAGACTTCAAATCACTAGTCGCCCACCTTACCACCTGAACCAACCTGCCATGAAAATAATAATCGCGATTTTTGTTCTAGTGCTAATTTGCAAAAAAAATCAACTTTTCAGTCAAATTTTAATAAGATTTTCTCTATAAAAATAATAAGAAATCTCCTTAAAAAAACCTTATTAATCGTTGATTTTAATAAGATTTCCTTATGAAATGTATGGACGGTAAAACAATATGGCAATCTGTTAGTTTTTAGCGGGTCATATTTTTCTCTGTGCACCGTCTTATTAATTAGACTAGTTTTTTTTAAGGGATTAGGTACTTTCAAAATATTATAACAAGTTTTCTTTATAATTTATGACTCTATTCGCGAGGGGAGCGAGGAAAACTGAATATTTTTTCGTACGATGATGAAATATACATTTTGGGTTCTATTGGTTGAAACGCAAAGTATGTTTATGGTCTTTTGCGAACAAAAGGATGGTAAGTTAGTAATGAAAAAATTACATTCATAGACTCAAATTTTTTAATCTCAGGAGCAAACCATATAAATATTTTATTTCAGTCGTTTTCATGTAAAACGTAAATAAGGTGTAAAAAATGTAAAAAATGTAAAAAATGGTATAAAACGGTAAAAACGTAAAAAACTGATTCATTTTGACAGGTTGCATTCGAAGTACATAATACTTTGTATTAAACACTTCATTTTGCGGCATTGATTTTTTATAAACATTTATAAATCATTATTAATTAATTAAAAAATATTTCCAAAGTTATATAAATGATCTGTTTTTTCTAAAGCTCAAATGAGATAGTTTCGCAAATTTTTAAATTATCTCATTTGCTCTAATGAAAACAGTTTATACAATTCCAGTTCCACAAGCAACAAAATTTGAAGAGTTGAATTTTGTGCTCCTCAAATCCAATACAAATTACTAAATAACTTTAACTTTCTTCTAAGAAATTTGTCAGGAGAGAGCATTGAAGAATGTCATAATTTTAGCAAAAAAGTGGACTAATTGAAAAATGTGATGTTTTTTTTTGGACCACGGCTGAAATTAAACGCGGTAACATTTCCGTTTCATCAACCCAAATTGCCCAAAATTTAAATTTGTTGTAAGTCTATTACCATTTGAAAGGTCAAGGAAATTAATTCACATTTTTTATTTTAATGAAAGTATCTAACTATCGTTCAAAAATTGTATTGTTTTTCATTTTCTCCAAATAGTTCAAAAATTTCAAAACAATAGTATTTTCTCCAAAAAGTTAAAAAAAAAAACATAAAAGAATAAAATCATTTCACTTTTTGGTTTGGTTTTTTAAAGAAATTTAATTTTTTGTACCAGTTTTTTACATGTAATTTTGAAGTTTCTTACATCGAGTTTTTAAGATGTAAAAAACTCGATGAAAAAAACCGTCACAACAGTATTCATTTTGCATTGGGCGACTTTTGCCAAATTAAGCCAAGGAAAGTCCAATATTTTTTTTTTTTATGTTCACTCCTAGTTCAAAATTATGAAGACAAGCTTCGATTGATTTTTTTCTATAAAAAGAATCAGGGGTTGAATCGGCTAACGCGATCTATAAAGGTTCTAATTTTAACGTAGCCTCCAGGTAAAAAAGTGTAAAAAAACCAGTATTAAAAGTCACTTTACTTATTTTGTCTTTATGCTTAATTTTTCTCCTAGAAAAAAAAAATGCATAGTTAAATTTTTGTTGGAATTTTTAAAAATTGATCATACAATAAATCCTTATCTTAAAAATGAGCTTAAATTTGTAAAAATACAATAATTTTATCCAACAGTGTATGTTCATAAATCGCAATAAGAAAAAAAAATATTTCTTCTACGTGTTAATGTAATCTAACACTCCCGTTGGCCTTATTTTTTGTTTTGTTTTAATTTCAAACTAAAAACTTATTTCCCTTTTTTTATTTTATAATCGACATCAGCTCTTGAAATATATAAATCTTGTCTATACCTAACTCTTAAAACTCCATTGAAGTAAAGGCTTATTCATTAGAAACAAAAAAAACTTTCTACCTTTCTGTTTGCAATTTACAAAACCTCCAGTCTTTCTTCTTCAATTATTTCATGCCATAGAATCTGACAAGTTGTTCATCCTTCCATAAATTTTAACTTTCATTTAGCTAATTCATAAATAAATTCTTGTTCATGGCTGGTGAATCGAAAGTGCTTAAGAGGTTTCTAACATCATTAAATTAACAACAACAAAAACAACAACAACAAAATGAAACGAAAAAAAAAGGATGAAGTTTTTCATTTACAAATTGAGAAATACCTACCACACTATAACATCGAAGGTTGTTATTCTTGTTAATACTGGAAGCTTTGGCCCCAAGGATGGCAAACTTTAACTGATTTTTATTCCTTTTTCTTCAAGAGGACGTCTATAATTTTCTTATCGCATGAATGGAAAATAAGTTTAAAAAAAAAAAAAAAAAAAACGAAACAAATTCTCCCTCTCATTCAATAAACAGCCTCGATCTGGACATTAAAAAATTAAGAATGCGAAAGCTTTAAAGTTTGCAAATTAATCTTCAATGATGGAGGAACGAACGACGACGATGTGGATAGTAAGACGAGGATAAAAGTGAAGGAGTGGTTATTTTCACTCCTACCTATTTCCTGAGAATTGAAAAAAAAGAGGTTGTTTCTTTTGTATTTATATTTCTCAGGCTCAGAGAATCCTGGCTGCCTCCTTATTGTTTTGTTCTACTGGCATAACTATTCAATAATACCTGCTTAATGAATAATGAATGCTGTTCCGGAAATGGGGAAAAAAACAAAACCCGGAACCCGGCTTGGCTATTCATTTTACCTACCACTATACTACCACAACCATCACTTTCCGGGGGATTATCTGCAAGTGAGACGGAAAGGACTCGCGGGAAGGAATTTCAATTCGTTTTTTTTTTTTTTTTTTTAATTTTATTTTTTTTTGTTGCAGAGTTGGTCCAAGTGATTTTTAAACAAGAAAACATGAATAAATTTGCATTTTAAATAACTAGGGGCTGCTGCTTGTGACGCGCCCCTCTTGATGACAATTTAATTGAAACTCTATTGTCCTTATGGAAATGGCTATAGAGCAATGGTTATATATCTGTAGCGTAGTGATGACGATGGAAATGGATAAAATGGCGACAGCTAAGGGAAGTGTATATACTCTCCAATAAAAAAGAGTAGGTATTAAAGGCGTGCTGTATAGGAGTTGGGTAGGTGGAAAGCGACAACAACGACGACTGACGACGTCAGATATTCAGAGAAAAACACTTGCAAAAACTAAGTGTGTACTCGAGCGTAAGTACGCGCGCAGTAAGTATAACATCGATGTTGGTGTATACGATTTAAAATAGCATTAAAGCGCAATTATGCAGATTCGGATGAATTTTCTATTTTATGTTTTTTTTTTTTTTTGGTATTTTTTGGCTTCTTTCTGTTTTAAGTTTTGTCTCTTTTTTTACACAGTCCATTTCATGTCTTGACACAATAAAGTTGGATAGATCTATTGTTCACACGTAAGTTGGCACACTTGATACAATTTAATCTAATTGAATGTGAATGGATAAGAATTTCCAATGGAAATTAAGTTTGCCATGAGCTTAAAGAAAGGGAAAGAGTTCTTTATAATTTACTGCAAAATGTTTTAGCAGGAAAACTTAAAACATTTAAATACATTTCAGTCGGCATAATTTAAGCATAAAATAATCATAGAGTTCAACAAAACATTCTTTAAAGATACCTCAAGTGTCAAGTCTTTTTTACAGGTAACCACTTGAATTTAAAGCAGTTTTTAGGATCACCCTCGAAGTCTTTTTGAATCTTCGAGATTATTATAAACTTTTTTTTTATAGAATTTCATTCATCGTTTAAAATTAATAGTAACTAAAAATTTTTATATTTGAACTTTTCTTTGGAGATGAGATACCCAACATAACAAGACGCCAAATCTTGTGTTTCTTACACTACACTGGGACACAGTTGTGTCTTTTTATCTTTTCGGCGTCAAAAGTCTTTTCCATGACAAAAAGTGATGAAATTCTGTACACTGGAGAATATTCTTAAGGAGAATATGAAAAAAAAAAACTACAAACTTTTTTCTATTTTAAATGGCAACTTAAAAATGGTGGCCAAAATAAACTTGTTAACTCAAATGTCTATTTTAAAAAAAGTATATACCTACATTAAAAATTTAGCTAGGTAAATTAATATCAAAAACATGTTTTATTCTGGATTTATGTGTAACTTTTCGTGTTCAGTGAAAAAATTAAGATATTTTGAAGATGAAATCCAATCTATTACAAAATTTGATTATAGCCCAGGCAATTTATTTTAGCATTTTTTGCGAAACAAAATTTTGTTCATGGAATGTGTTCGGGTGGTGCATGTCCTTGGCCCGTATGCATAAAAAATAGTAAGTACTAGCAATATGAAATTAATAAGTATAAACTAGGTTTGATATGCACAAAATGTGGATAAAAAACGTTCATACTTTACAATTTTTCCATTTACTATTTTTATTCATATTTTTTGTTTATATTTATCGATTTTATGGTTCATATTTTGTTAATTTAAACTACTATTTTGTTATGAACCCTTTATTAGAAACAACGGCGCGTAATCTCTTTGATGGTATTGAGGCTTTCATAAATTGATGGTATTTGTTCCATTTCTGATCGAATTTTCACCGTCATATCTGTGCAATTTGAATGCTTACGCTTTCTAATCTGCCGAACTACGAGATCCTCCAGATTTTCTGTGGTATTGAGGTCGGGAGATTGCATTGGCCACTCCAGAATATCGACAATTTCCAAAGAGCTTTTTACTAACCGGCTGGTGTTTAGGGGTTGTTATCATGAGCAAATAAGCTGTTTTCCAGGCGAGCTGTTTTCACTTGCATCGGCATTGGTGATAAATAGTTTTCAAGTAGTCGAATGGACCAGCACATGATCACATAAGCGTATCTTCAGTTCCTGAAAGTTTTTCTCAAATTCATCCGAATATTTGAAACATTTCAGCAAAATCCATAAAGTTCGATAGAACGTTTGCACAGTGTAAATCATTTAAGGAATTTTAGTCTTTATTCCTTTTTAAAAAAAAAAGCCGCCTCCCGATATTCTGGAATTTCTTCCTGTTAGTACCAACTCTTCAAGTTCAGCGTTGATAGATATCCGTTATGCTCTTTCCATCGCATCTAAAAAATCGCTAATTGCCTTAGTTACTGAAGAATTCCTTCACACAGGTACAGTGTATAGCAGGGATGGGAAATGACATTTTTTAATTGTACTGAAAATTTTATATGTATTGTACTGAAATGGGTACAATTGTATTGGAATATATTTTTCACATGAGAAATTAATTTAAAATTTAAACAAAAACCATATACATTTCATTATTTTCTGAGTAAAAGTGTAATTTTTATTTAATTTCGGTATAAAAGTGGAAAAAGTACATATTCACAAAAGACTACAAGTTTTAAAATACCAAAAATAAAAGTGAAATTTTGGTTTTTAGATAACAATATTTTTGCTGATTAATTTCGAAAAAAATAGAACAGCTTAATCAGTTTCATAAATATTTTCAAAAAACAAGTCACTACAATCAAATTGTAACATTTATTTTTGTTTAAATCTGAAATTAAATTAAAATTAACAAATAGATTTGTCGTTTGTTAATGCTTTCAAATTCTTCTTTATTTGAAATCTCAGATTGCAAAAGAATTTTTAAGACAAAAAAAACAAAATTGTGTCGAATTTAGACAAATTCAAAAGGAAATTGTTTTTTATACTCGAGAAAACTCATTTGTATTAATGGTATACAGTACACCTACGATTTTTTTCATTTTGTTACTTAATTGGTTCATGTTCTTGTCTTACTAATCTAAAGAATAGATTTTTTACAAAACACAAACATAACAATACCTCTGTTTCTACCAATTGCCTATCAAATCTTTACTTGAAATATGATGATAATATTATCAACCTTGAAAACCTACAATTTTCTTGATATTTTTTTGCTGGATAAAAAACTTGACAAAAGAATAATATCAACAACAAAAAAAAAATAACGCTTGTCAGCTAAAAATATTTTCTTTGCAATTTCGCACTTATCAAATCACAGCCAAGAGAATAATAAAAATAAAATAAGAAAAATACCAAAACGAAACAACAAAAAATTATTTCAAAAGAAGAAGCAAACTTCAAATACGAAACAGGGCAAGCATAAATGTCACGAGTCCTGTAGAGTGTAGAGTAGCATCGAATTGCATGCAAGCAAGCAAAAAAAAAAAAAAAACTGAAAGGGACCTCTTTTATCCACAACTATAAACCACAATAAACAATATTTTCTCCTGGGAACAATGCATTTCAAGAAAAAAGGAATATAAAAATATTTTTTAAAAAAGAAAAAAATAAACACTAACCGCAAATATTGTTATTAATGGAAAGGATAACAAAAAGAATAAACACCGTTGAGTAAAAAAAATAAAAAAAAAAAAACGGAAAAATATAAGAAAACATAAGAAGCAAAGCGTGAGTGAAAGATAAAAATGAAAAAAATAAAAAAAAAAGGACGTATAACAAAAGAAGTAGATAAATTTGTACAGTGCCAAGAACGTCGCATCGCGCCTCTGCCACCATTAACGTCAAGTCGAATGTGATAAGCAAATAGTTTACAATAAAAGGACTTACGTTCGTTAGGAATCCCCGTGGAAAGGACATTTTTTTTTTTTGTTTTGTTTTCTCCTGCTTTCTCGCATTTCCAGTGCATCTCCTTTTCACCGTTATATACACCATATTGCATAAAATGGCGGGGGTAACATTCTTTTAGAGAAAAGCTAACGCTCAGTGTTTGTTGTTTGCGCTCAGTTATTCAAGGATAATAGAAATGCTCGCTTGAATGAGTATTTATCGTCAAGATGAAAAACTCAACTCATGATGGTGTTGAAAAAAGGATTCGCGAACAAACATTTCTGAGCAAGAGGAAGGACATAAATACAAAAATAAAAAAAAAAAATATAAGAAGTCGAAAGAGGAAAATGCGCGAGAATGAAAATTTACGAGCATAATTGAGCAAGGGGCAGATGGCGAATATAAAATCGTGCGAACAAGTGCAAGAGGCATATGCGTTTGGCATGTCCTTACACAAAAAAAAAAATAAAAGATTTTTTTTTTCTTTTATTCAGGGCATGTCTATTAGCAGCAACTTTGTAGAGAGAAGTAAGGATGACAGCACAGCAGTCGTGGTGTAATTGAAGGATCCTTAACATGTTTACTTGGTTTCGCGTGCTCCGTTATGTTGATGAAGCAAAGAGTAAGAGTATAATTGTCGACGAGCAGCAGAAAATATTTTGCTTCTGGCAGGACTATTCTCTGATTGTTGTCTTATTGTGTGTTTCTTTTTATTTTTTTCTTTTTTTTTAACTTTTCTTTCATTCTTTTGAATTATTGTACATATTTTTTGTTTTGGTTCATTTTTTATGTGAAGTGTGGTTGAAAATTAAATTAAGTGGAATAAACGTTGAAAACATTTAGGACTATGAATGGCGGAGAGGGTGTCATTAACTTAGCTTTTGTTTTGTTTTTTTTTTTTTTTTGACGGGCTTCATTATTCATTTTGAATGACTCAAAAAAACAAACCTTTTTAGGATATAAGATTTTGAAAACTGATATAAAATGAAATGTTGGATGTTTGGGGAGATTTATTTCGGTCTTGTTTGTGATTTTATGAGTGAGATAGGAAAGTATCTACCTATCATTTATCTTAGAAAATAAATCTAAGGGGTTTCAGACTTTTTTTTTGAGAATGCAGTGTGATAACTGATAGCCACATTACAATGTATATCGTAATATCGCCATCAAAAGGAATAAAACAGTAAACAGTACAGATTTAATGTTATACCTATTCTTGATTTCCGAAGCTAAAATATTCGACATTTCGACTACTACATATTTACATAGTACAGGTAAAATAGGCATTTAAAAAATAAAAAATTGTTAGACTCATGAAACTTGCAAAAAGTTTGCTTTTGGGATAAGAACCAAGGATAAAAAGTCTATACAAAAAAATTTTTTAAAGGGTGTTTTTTTTTCTAAGAGACACTAAAATCTGTAATTGGTCCCAAAAAGTATATGATTTATTTTATTTTTGATTTTGATAACAAATTGAATGTTTATACTTAAGAACTTAGACGTTTTACACCAATCATTGGCTTTTTGGGACCAATTACAGATTTTAGTGTATCTTCGAAAAAAACATACTTGCACCCAACTTTTTTGTATAGACTTTTTTTATCCTTGGTTCTTATCCCAAAAGCAAAATGGCCAAGTTTCATGAGTGTTATAATTTTTTTTTGTATTTGTTGATTTTATGTACTATTTCAGCTGTACCTACTTACAGAAACTTACTTACTTAATTACTTCTTTAGATATGATTGAAGCGTTTCTGCAGTGTTCGCTCACCCTAACATATTGCGTTGGAAACTTTACTAGCGATTAAAAGTTTTTAAAATTTTCAAAAAACTGATATTTTATTTTTATAGTTGGCAAAAAATACATCATAATTATGAAACGTTAAATTAAACTTATCCATGTTTTAGCCTTTTTGTTAGATAAATATTCCAGCCATATTGCATTTCCATTTATTGCGAGATTAATTTTAAAGAACATTTTACATTAAATTGAATACATTTCTATTTCAATTCCAAGAAATAGTAATTTAATTTTTCCTAGAATTTCTTTGAATGTTATAATAGGTATTGTGTAAAATTAACTATTCAGTAGAATGTGGATTTCTTGGAAAAAGTGTCTTTTATTTTTATTCCAATTATCTAACAGTCTTACTTCAATTTTATTAATTTTTCATATACAATCACATCGTTTTGAGTGCAAAATATTTCAAACATGCAACATTTCTTTACATTTCCTTTCTTTCAATTTTTACTTGGCAAATGTAAAAGTTTAGTTGCAAAAATCATTATTTATTCTTTTCCATGTACCTACTATACACTTTTGTGAATACCTTTGCTTGAGTTTTTTTCAATTTTCATTTCATACAACAAAAAAAAAAAAAAGATATCAAATTTGCATGTTTGATATATCCTTGTACATGTGAATTTGAAATGCCATGAGTTTAACTGATATTTGCTGAAGACTATGTCTTTTTTCGCAATTTGAACAATTAAGTGAAGCCTTTATGCCTTATTTCCTGTAAAAAATCCACTTATTATTTTTTTTTTTTATTGTTTTACGTAATTGACCATTTTTGTTAAAATATCTTCTTATTTACATACAAAATTCCTTAGCGACAAAGCACAAAGGTTTCAGGATAAACGAAAAACAATTTGGAACTTGTTAAAATTTGAATTTCTTAGCATACAGATTAACAAAAAAATGCAATCATCAGCCATTTTGTCTGTAACACATCTATACTATTAATTCCTGTAAAGGATAACAAATAATGTATGTACACTGGGGTGTATGAGTAACTTTTTTTTTATTTTAATCACACTGAATTGTTGAACATAATGCTTGTGATTGTGGGTCAAATTTGGTACTTCTTAGTTTTAAAGTCATGTCTTGAATACCAACTTTCTTTTATCACCTGTTGACCTATTGACTTTTATTACATAATTCATCTTTCCATCGATTTAATGATTTTTCCATTTGGCAAAAAATTTTAACTTCTAAACTTTTTGAGTCAAATAATAATTCCACGGTCAGGTGTTTGACTCTTTAAAAGATATTTTTTTTTTTTGCCTTTAATAAACTTTCGATAGAAATAAACAACTGATGCTCTAAATGAAAACACAAAATAACCTCTAACCACTCAAAACGATATCTAACGTAATTGTTTTATAAAACTCGATTTGATGATGACGATAATAATGTTATGACCCCATTTTCTCACTTTTTTTTTAATCGAGGGTATAAAATTCCTGATGCAAACGTGTTAATTACAAAATGTGTTCTATAAAATTTGTGTGCGGAACAATGTGTGTGTTCGTTCTTATCGAAATCCCTTCGGGCAGATCTGTTTCAAATGAGGACACGTAATTAGTTTTTATGTCTTCTCTCTATTTTCATGTCCATTTCATTTTTATATGCTCACACAAAAATGGACGGTATATATACATACCTCTGCATATGTTTTTCAATTTTCCAATATTCTCTTCATAACATAATATCCTTGTTCTAGTTTCATCACATCAAATGATTTTTCTTTTTTTCATTTTTTGGTTTGGTTTTATTTGAAATCGTGCAGAAAATTAATCAATTTCACAGTGTTAAAAATCATCAAAAGATATAATTGAATCACAATGAAAATTAAAAATTGTAAAAAAAAAGGAAATGAAATCAAATTTTTTCAAAGTGATAAAATTTCATATCAAGCTTTTACAATGCAAGAATATTAGAAAATAATCAACAGAAGCCACTTATAACCTATATAATTTTCCAACCTGAAAATTACCTATCCCAAATTTAATAAATTAGATGTGACAATTTTAAATCTGTCTGTTAGATGGGACAATTTTAAATCTGTCTCATGTGCAGAAATAAACTATTGTATGAAGTTTAATTCGATTTCGACAACTTCAGAGTGTGCCGTACTTTTTGTATTTTTGTTAATTTAAACAAAATTGAGCATAAAGTGGCCCATAGACACCACACTTGTGTGCACACCGGTGTACTGAAAACGGTGTGGCGTTTTGCCACACACGCCACACCAAATTGTACACACAAGAGATCTCAAAGAATAAAAATCAGCAGAATTCGCAATCACGAATTGACATTTTATTGAAAAAAACCTCAGATGCTCCGCACTCAACAACAATTTAGATGCATCCCCATAGACATCACAACGATTGAGACACCGACACAAAAAAATCAAAATCTTTTGATTTTACTCGCTGCGTGTCTGACACCGAAAATCGGTGTCCAATCCAGCCCACACACAGCACACATTTCCGCACAACGACACAAGTGTGGTGTCTATGGGCCGCTTAAGAAATGTGCATAAAAATAATGCGGAGCCTTTATCAATTGTTGAAATCGAATGAAAATTTTAACAACAGTTTATTTAAGTACATAAAACTGATGAAACAGAAATAAGAATAAAAATCAATAAAATAAAACAATTAAAATGTTAAATTTCTAAAGGCAAAACTAAACCAAATAGTTCAGTTTCACACTTAAAAAATAAGACATGCTTAAAACAAATGGAATCACTTATTGAATCAAGTGGATTTCTACATGGTTTTTGTTGTATTAAAATAAATGGACTAAACATCTTAATTACTTGCATCTTAACAAAACACACCGAAAAAATCAATCTTTTTAAATTAAGGTGAACATCCTTTTATTTTTGTTTGATCTTTTGATATTAATACACATTAAATTAATGTGAAAATTATTAATTTGTAGCCGATTTACTTACTTTATATTTAAAATAAAGTGAAGTCCGCTTTGAATTAAACAGAGTTAAAACGAATTACATTTTTTGTATTAGAAACTAGAAGGGATTTAAAAAGTACATTTTTTTTTGATGTAAGTGCCTTTTGTTCATGCATTTTGGTCACACCCGATGATGGAGTGAGACACTCCGAAACGCGTCGCCTACTAAAATAACACGGTGTTACAAAAATGAGGTTTTAAAATATACGCGGGCGGAGACCTATCACGTTTTCTAGAGCTAGTCGCACTGATTACGAAACGCTATTTAAAAAGTCCCAAACACGCCCAAAATCTGGAGTTAGGGGCAAAAAACGGTTTTTTGACCTTCACCCATTGCAAAAAATCTAGCTTCGTCAAATTTTTACATATTTTTTTACAGTTTCTGATAGGAGATAAATATACCTTTTCAACAATGTATAAAACATGTAACTCAGTTAAACCACCTAGAATTTATAAATTGTCAAAGTTCAAAAATTCCATTTTTTTCGTCATTTACCCAACTTCGACATCAAATTAAAGTATACATTTTCACAACAACATGCTGTTTTAAAAATATATTCTAAAATAATATTTATTTTCAAATCAAACGAGATATTTTTTATGAAAATCAGTTTAAAATTAGCTTAGAAAAAAAATTTTACGATACAGAAATTCGAACTTTTAGGTATAGAACAAAAATGTTGTTTTGGCACGTAGTAGGATAACTTGGGCGCCAGGATTTGATAACGCACGTAGAGGAGTTCGATACAAACTTTTTTTTCTTTGGGAGGGGTCTATCTCCCCCCGTTTAGGTGGGAGGGGCAGTTTAAAAAAAAAATTATCAAAATAAAAAATAATTATTAAAAAACAACGGCAACACTTACAGTAATAAATGAGACTATTTCCGAAAGGCAAAATCGTAAATCAATATATTATAACCAATAGTTTTTGAAATAATCAATTTCAAAGTTAAAAATAGGTGAAACAAATTTTAAAAAACTTATTTTATACTATTTTTGTCCAGACTGTGAATTTTAATAAAAAAAAATTAATCAAACTATCAAACAGAAAACTGCCTCAATTGATTCCTTATCGAACAATGACTAAAAATAAATAAATTAGTTCAAGAATGAGAAAACCTGTTCTCTAATTTTGGTTTTACCGAGAATACAAAATGCTTTTTTTTTTTAAGGCAACTATTAGTAAAGCCTTGGTCAAAAGAACTTCATAATCAGGGTCTTTATGTCAATAATGTTATCAACCGTTATCTAGAACACCCCACATAAAAAAAAAAACATTGCAAGGCTGGAAACCAATTAAGGAGTTTGAGAAAGTGGGCAAAAATTAAATCGATCTTTGTTTACTCTCCTTTCGATTTAAAATAAATTTATGACAATTTTTTTTTGTGCAAAATAGTAGCTACTTGGTTTAAATAAAATTATCTCAACCTAAAGTAGATTTGTACATATATTTCCTCTTTCTTATCTTTACTAAAATAATCAAATCCTTCTCAATTTTAATTTTTTACATCCCTCAGTATTGGGAATTTTTATAAAAAGAAAATCTCCACTTGGAAAATTTTTTTTTTTAATAAACCTTTTTTTTGCGAATGCCTATCTCTGCCAAGAAAATATAAAAAAAACCTTCAGGTGTCCAAAAGTTTTCTTTGTTTTCATTGTTTTCAAGAATTTATAATAATTTCTTTCTTAAAGAAAACGACAAAAAAAAAACGAAAAAGAAAAACAACTTTCGCCGCTAAACATTCTTTCTCATCCTTTTTTTTTTGTTCTTCTTCTTTTATAATTTTATTTTCCATGAAAGCGTGCACAGTTTCCAACGTAATCCTTATAAGATCCTTTGTGTAATCTGATTTTTTGCAATTTACTTTGGTGAATTCTTAACAGAATTTCAAGAAAGATAAAGGAGAAGCAAACCAACAACAACAAGAAAGAACTATATACATTAAATTTGTACCTATGTGTGTACTTACTATACAGCTCTTTTTTAAACTTATATTCCCTCTAGTTTTTTTGTTGTTGTTGTTTTCATTGTTTTGTTTGTCCTTTTTTTTGTTCATCATAAGAGTGTGTTTAACTTTGTTGCATTTCTTGAAGGTCCCAAATGAGATCAAGAGTAGCTTAAGAGCAAAGAAACTCTCTCGTCCTTCTTATCAAGCAAGAAAAGCTACAGCTACAGGACAAAATATCAAAACAAAGAAGTAAAATAAAAAAAAAAAAAATGGGAGCTATGAGATTATAAAAAAAGGACGAACAAAACGGGAGCACAAGAAATGCAAATACACTCTTTTGTTTAATGCGAATAAGATTGTTCTTGCTATTTTTGTTGTTGTTGTTTTTTTTTAGTGTTTGGTGCTATTTTCTGCAAACTGCAAGGTAATTTTGTGCAACCCTTTCACTTAAATAGCTTGCCAAGTCATTTTCTAGTCCAATATTATATTGAAATAAAACAAGAAATACAAAAACTATGTTCGTTCCTATGCGAATAAGAATCCCCTTTTTCTATCCCAGATGACACTGGTGCGATTATCCGTTGGCCTTATCTCTCTGCCACCGCTGCTGGGTGCTTTGTCAAACAACAAAAAACTTTTATTCATTCGAAAAGAGGAGAAGAATGTCCTTTTGGCAGCGCATTTACATTTTCATTACCCTCTTGAGTGCCAGTGCACAGTTTACCCATTCTTTTGGATCTCTGGAATGATGATGATTTGAGAGGAGTTTTGGGGGGAGTTTGTCCTGGGTTTTAGTGTGCTTGTATGTTGCACCATCTGCACACTCGCATGCACACTTCAAAAGTCCTTTTTTTTGCGAAGGGAATACTTGAATTTTTGTTACTTTCTTGTTGTTTGCTATTCCTGTGGAATTTTCTTTGTTTCTAAGATTGCATGTGTGTGTGTGGCTTCGTCGTCATCATCGTGAGGTCCTGTTTTTCTGGTCTTTGGCTCCAACAATGTTCTAACTATGTTACTTTTTCTTTCACTAAAAACCTTGCCTTCCATAGAATATGTCGTCATGATTAAAGAACGCGGGAAGGATAAAGGACTTTTTTTTTTTTGTTGTTGTTAATTTTTCAAGTACATTCATTGTGTTCTGTATCCTTATTGTGTGAGTGTAAGTGTGTGTATGTTGAGAAAACTTTTGACTTACAGCTTGAAGGTGAAATATCCTTGAAATCCTTGTACACATAATAATCTACATGAAGTGGAGAGATGAGGGAGGATGGATGGAGAAACTACCAGGTATGACGTAGTGTCTTGTGATAGTCGTGTGGAGGCGTTGTTGCATATTTCATGTGAATCATTCAGGTGACGGGCAATTGAATGTTTACCAACAAAATTTGTGATGATGGAATAATTAAGTTGTGTATGATGGTTTTGTGTTTTGTTGTTCCTGTGCGATAGCACAAGCAAAATGTGGGGAAGTTTTTTCTTATAGGATATAGAGATGGATGGATGATGGCAGAAGCAACGTCAAGGATGCGAGAAAATTGATGCATGATGTAGTTGATGAGACTTTCAAAAGGCATTTTGATAAGTTTTTATGGTATTACTTTTGAAATGTGTCAAAAGATGGAGTCATAAACATAAAGGAATACCAAAAATATCTACCTTGTAATCACTTGTGCTGAAAATAACTACACCAGCTTTGAGTGACTTAACATTTTAACATTGTCGTCATCTTGAGGTTTTTTTTGTTTGTTTGGATTGGAAAGTATAAAACAATGAGGTTTTGTGTAACAAGGTCTGAAGAGAAAATAAGGTATTTTGTCGCTTTATGATTATCGCATGTGATGAAATATTTAAATTTTAATCCTACAAGTAAGGAAAGTAAAAACAACACAAAATTTATCGTGTTCTTTTGTGGCATTCTTAAATTGAATGGGAAGGTGGAAATTTTTTCTTGGGCTAAGCTAAACACATAGCCTTTTAAAAGTGCTCCACACATTCGGGGTAAATATGTAGTATGTACCTATATCAACAAGTAAACAAATTTTACAGAAACAGAGAACAAATATATCAAAATTCAGTAATGCAAAAGATAGCTAAAACTTTAAACAAACATTCCTTTGCAAGCTATTATTTTGGAAGCTTATTTTAGAAATCTGTTAAGTTTGAAGTTTACTTATGTCTCTATATACATTCGACAAGCCGATTACCCGGATGGAAGTTATTATTTTTTAACAAAGTCAACGAGGAATTAATAAATACCTATAATTTTATTTTTAACTGAAGAGAAGTTCTTAAAGTTTTTAAAGAAAGTGTTATTATTATGAGGGGAAGACGGGCACAATCCCGAAATTTTGAATCCAGAAAACCCTGAATCCCGAAAATCCAGGTTCCAGAAAATCCAGAATTTCAAAAATACAGAATCCCGAAAACCCAAAATTCCGAAAAGTCACAATTCCGAAAAACCAAAATCCAAATAATCATTTTTATCAAAAAAAAAAAAACAGAACCGACTACCAAGGGTTTTATATTTTTTCTAATAGTTCCTATGGTCAGAACTGAACGAAATGGGACCACATTGCAGCCACCAGCTTTCCAATACAAAAAGTATTATAAAAATTGGTTCACGCAGTTCAAAGTTATGAGGTAACAAACACAAAAAAAATACAGACGAATTGAATACCTCCTCCATTTTTTAAGTCGGTAAAAAGCCAAACTCCCGAAAATAAAATAGAAAAAGTAAAAGAAAAAATTTCTTTTCACTAAAACTTTAATTGAAAAACGTGTTTATTTTTTAACTTTACACTTACGATTATTTTCGAAATCGAAATCACAAAAAAATTTATATAAAATGAAAAATTTGCGCAAATTTTTCATTTTACACATTACAATATGTACATAATTTTTCGGAATTCCATTCGGAGTTTTGGATTTTTGGGATTTTGGATTTCGGGATTTTAAACCCAACCAATGTTTGAGTTGCATTTGCATTTTACCTTTAAACCAAGAAGCAATTTTTTATTTTCAGAATGAGGTTAGTTTTTGTCCTACCTAAACCGGAGGATATAGAACCCTCTTTCATACGATTTTTAAATTTTTTAATTGCAAAATATTATAATACTATGAGCAAAGAGTATAGCCACAAGACTATGTTTATTAATTTTAAAAATTTAGGAGGACACTGTGGCGTATGTGTAACATTTTTCTATTGATTGAAATTTAAGCAAAACATCGTTTATACTACTTTGAAATATTTTAAATACTATTTATTCACAGATTCTATAAAATTTAATAATGATAGAGGCACACCATAAGTTCAAAAAGCTGAGCGAGTTGTAGAAACTATTATTGTGTTGTTAATAAAGACACGAAAATAACAAAAGTAATGTATTTTTACAGCAAAAACTTCTCAAAAAATGACAATTCGTTTCTCCTGATTTTCCACAAAAAATTAACTTTGATTATATGATTTCATTTTCATTATTTCATTTTTTTTTTGTATTTCCATACAAAATAACATCTCAAAATCTACTGCTTCCTTAACGCATCGAATGTTACAAAATTAATTCATCTCTCAATTAATCGATTTCTTTTATCTTTCCATCGACCCATATATAAAACACATGGTAAACAAAAACCTTTTTCACTTCCATCCATGTGAAATTAATTACTCTCTCTCTCTTTGTTTTTATTCTCTATTTTTGTTTTTTTTGTTTAATATCGGATTATGTCTGCCTTTGACATTTACTGAGACAAATCGATATCATTATTTTGTCCGTGTGATTGCACCGGATCCATGAAATTTATCTATAATCTTTGCATTTCACACACAATTGCTCTCAAAACCAAATCAGCCAATCTCCGCAAATGAATATTTCTCTATAATGTCTTTTATATGGCTAATGGGTAAATAACCCGAAACCAATCAACTGGAAACGTAAATTACTTTGCTTTTGGATTACCTTTATACTTTATGTAGAGAGACAATTTATCTACCTTATACGATGGAATATTCTACTTAATCTATATACCCTTATAGCCAATATACAACAACAACAACAACAACTGTATATTATCCTATAACCTATAAATTATTCAATCACGTTCTTTACCTTCACCTCACCCCCTTTTAATGTCATTTATGCAACAATTTGTGTGAAGTTCGTTATATCCTTATAAGATTGGCTAAAATAATTCACATTCACACACAAACAATTCAATGCCTTTAGCGTTGTTTCGTAATCCTGTAAACGTTAGGTATTCCCTTACAAGAATAGTTTATTATTATACAGAGAATATATAGAATTTAGAATTATTGGAAAATCTAGAACTCTTATGAAGGTCCTTTACCTGTTTACTTTATTCATAGTGTGTGTCATTTTCCCATCCTTGACACATCTGTTGTAATCCCTGACTAAATTCTATTCAACAATCAAGATTCAAGTTATCATCATCATCATCGTCAACAGCCAAACCGAAGAACCCTCCTATTTTAATGCCTGACCATGTGGAAGGAATCATCTTCAAATCGATATGGTAATCAAAGGTAGGAGGATCTACTGAATTTAAAATAGCTTCCCACTTCTAAACTTTTCAATATACCTTATATCCTTCTTTAAAAAAAAAATTGACTTTTTATCTTTGACAACCAAGCAAAATCGATAGATCAATGAAGCGTTAATAACAATCAATCTGCAGTGCGGAAGCAAGAAAAACAAAAAAATTGAATCCTTTCAGGATAAATAAAATCATCGTCGTCGTCAAAGCTAAAAGTTTTCACTTTCACTTTCAGTTTCCTTTATTGATAGTCATGTGTCAATTTACGTTTTAAAGTGTCAGTTCTTCAAAACCAAAGTGTCTGACATTTTTTTTTAAGGCTTCGAAAAATGCTTCAAAATCAATTAAGTATCCCAGGAAGAAAAATACCTCTGATTGTGTCGTACGGACATGCTCAACTTTGAGACCTAAATTCAAAGAGGTGTCATACTATTATGACTTTGGCCTTCTTCAAGCCAAAAAGGGCTTTTAGATTTTCCGATCTTATCACAATACGAGTCTCAAAAGAAACTTACTATTTTTTGCTATTTTACCAAATCAATTCCAAGTGACCTCTGATAACTGATAAGTGAAAAATGATAAATCATAAGTGATAACTGCGAAATGATAGCTGATCAGTTTTGGAAAAATATTAAGTGATAAATTATAGCTTGTAAGTGATTAGTGATGGTTGATAATAATTGATAAGTTATAAGTGATAATTTATACCTAAGTAAAAAAACTATAAATAATAAGCAATATTTGATAAGTGAAAAGTGATAATTAGTAAGTGATAAGTAAAAAAATGACTTTAATTTTCATCTTGTTTGGAAAAAAATAATTGATAAATTATAGTTTGTAAGTGATTAGTGATAGTTGATAATTGATAAGTAATAAGTGATAACTGATAATTTATAAGTACAAAAACTATAAATAATAAGCAATATTTGATAAGTGAAAAGTGATAATTAGTAAGTGATAAGTAAACAATGAAAAGTGATTACTGATAAGTGATAAGTAAAAAAATGCCTTTTTTTATTGTTCACAAAAACCTTGTCAATTCAAACCTCCATAGGTACTGTTAACCAACACAAAAAGAAATTAACAAAACACAGATCCTTCTTAACACCTTCTTAAAACCCGTATACAACTTAGATTTTTCCATCTCATTTAACTCACAATAAAGACAAACAAAGAAAAAGAAACTACAAAAAAAAAAAGAAGTCACAATTGACTCGTTCTTGTCAACTCGATTTAACAAATATAATAAATTCACCTCTAAAGGATGTTCATTTCAAGTTAAGGTATTTTTTTTTTTTTTGATAAAACAATATCACATCATTCCACATGCATAAAATCGAAACAAATAATAACAACAAGAAGAAAAATCCTCTCACATGAAAATATAATCCACAAGGGAAGTCAAATTGAACAAAAAACTCAATTATTTTGCGAATTTTCAAAGCTTTCGCATGAGACTTTTATAAAAAGGAGAAGAAGAGAAGATATTAAGGTGGGTATAGATTTTGATGTGTGTTCAATTGGGTTGTGTGTCGAGTCGACTGGAACGTTTTTCTTTTCGTTGTTTTTTTTTTTCTTTGTGATTTATTTCCCAAGTGAATTTACTGGAAGTGCACACGAGAGTTCGCAACAATGTTAGAGAACAAAGTAGCAACCAAACCGTTGTCAGCGTTCACAAGATATCATCTTTAAAAAGAGGATGATTCAAATGAAAAGGATACGGAAGGACTTTTTGTTTAGTGTATCGAAAGATGGAAGGAAGGTAAATTTTTGTTGGATTTTTACACCACGCCGAACAGATTAGATTATCTTTTGTTAGATATCTTTTTAAAAGGTATCTGTGTGAAGTAGAGATTATTTCATCTTTTTTTTAAGTTAATGCAGGAAAAAACAGCTTTTTTGGTGATTTTTTTGTAACTTGATTTATTTTGACAGAGGTACTCTGGGTAGGTATTTAGGAACACAGTTCACTAAAATGTTTATAAATAAAAAAAAAAATTTACTTTCAGTTGAGGTAAGATAGACAAATATTGTTAATCGTTTGGGACTTGACTTTCTTTCTTAAATGTAGATATAAACATTTTCTATTGAATTATAAGGTTTTTGAAATTTGCTAGATACTACTTCACACTTTTCAAATTATGCTAAAAAAGTCAAATTTTTATAATTTTTTTAACGTTTTATAATTGTATATTTGAATTGTACAAGGTAAAGAAGTCATACAAAATATTATTTGTTGAGGGAATTTATTTTTTAAAGTTTATTGTTCAAATTTATCTTAGCTTTAAACTACACTAGCCCAAAAAATTAAGGGAACAGAAAATATCGTGATTTTTTTAGGGATTTTCGATAGGCTGTATCTCAGTGAAAAATGATCCCATCAAGATAAATTTAAGATAAACCTAGGAAAAATTAAAAGTTTTCAAAAAAAGTTAAATTTTGAAAAAAAGCTTTTTATACCATTTTTAGATATTTTTCCTAATTTTGAAATTTTTTTTGTTTTTTCTTTGTTTATCTAAAACTTAAACGATATTTATCAATAAAATGTTCAAATAAACTCAAAAGAATTTGATTTTACTCATAAAAAAGTTCAAAGAAGTAAGTCATTTAGACCTGCAGAAAAATGGTGTTTTATTTCATCTCAATAATTCAAACCCTCACAACAGAAAAACTGCTTGATGAATAAGTCTGAAACTTTGCATATTAATTTCAGGTATATTATGCTTCAATAATTAAGCCTCAGTTTAATCTTATCACCCATAGAAATTAAATAGCGGTAAATTTTCTAAAAAACCGTAAAAATGCCTATTTTGATAGCTTTTCTAAATTATTCTAAAAAATAAGAAAACAATTTGTTTAACAAAGCAAATTTAACTTCTTTGTAGAAAATTAAATGAAGTTTTTGAATGTGTCCTTGAATATTCTGTACAGTGATCCGTATTGCAGTAAAAAAATAATAGTAGAAGTTTGAAACAAAATGAATCTTTAAGCCTAATTAATAGCCTTTCTTAAAATAATAATCATTTTATCAGAGAAGAGTAAAAACAAACAAAAATTGGAAAATGTTTGCTTTTCAACAGTTCCAACGATTTAGCTATTTTACCGTTAGAAAGAAAATATTTTAATATTTAATCCTAAAACTAGAAGAATAGAGCTTTCAACTACTTTTTTTTTGTCATGATGGGATCATTTTTCACTGAGATACAGCCTATCGAAAATCACTAAAAAAATCACGATTTTTTTTGTTCCCTTAAATTTTTTGGGCTAGTATATTTCACATTCAAGATTCAAGAAAAAGGCTATCTATTAAATAAATTTTAAGAATTGAGTTTTTGGCTTCTCTTTTTTCGCCCATTGAAAGTTGGTTACTATTGTACTTAGGCTCTTCTAGCAAATGAGACTTTTTAGTGGAATAGAATCACTCAATAGAAACGATAAAATCACTAGCTGCAGTACGGCCTCAGCAACTCTTTTATGTCAATAGAACAAGAGTCTCAAAATACACTGTTGTCAATGTAAAGTTTCCAGTATTTTTTTTTTTTCAGTGCTAGTTAAACGGAAAATTGTTATAGTTTTGCTTCCGAAAGAAATTTGTTCTTAACCAGGTTTCTAAAAATATCAATTAAAAAAAAAAAATGTATTTGAAATTTAAAAAAAAAAATATTTTTGCAAATAAAAAAGAAAGTTGCATTAAAAAAAAATAGGTATTTATTGCAAATGAAAAAAATTAGCATTAAAAAAAAAAAAATCTTATTGCAAGTGAAAAATATTTGCATTAAAAAAAAATATTTATTGCAAACAAAAAAAAAATCTTGCAATGTATTTGCAATAAAAAATTTTTTAATGCAAAATAATTTTATTTGCATTAAATTTTTAATTTCAATGCAAATATTTTTCAGTTGCAATAACTTTTTCTTTTAATGCAAAATTTTTTGTTTGCAATAAATAATTTTTTTTTATATGTAATGGAAAACAAATGCATTGCAAAAAATGATTTTTTACAACCCTGTTCTTAACACATCCTAGCACCAATAAGTAACATTTTTAATTAAAAACTGCATAGTTTTAACTGACAGTTAATGTTTAAATAGTTTCATTAAATAGGTAAATATTATTTGTGTTTATATTATTTATTTACGGATGAACATCGAGGGTCACTGTGGCGTATGCGCAACTTTTATTAGGTATACGAAGTTTATTATCTTAAAAGTTTATAGGCATCTGATTTATCATTTAAATTGTTCAGATTAACATCTATGTTAAGGGTTTTTCAATGGATTCAAAAGCTGAAAACACTTAACATCAATTACCGAACATTGTTGGGAAAACTCCAAAGACCAACATAATCGGGTGCAAAAAAAAAAACAGTTTCAGTGGTTTATTCATTTTTCATTGCAATTAACCTAAAAAAAATGTACTTAAAATGAAGTAAAAATTGACTTAGCCCCAGTTTGTTCACACTCGATTATGTTTTAATCAAGAATTGCTCCAAGGAAAATCCTTGATTAAAAGATAATCGAGTTTGAACAAACCGGCCCTTAATCTCATATTTTTCCATATGGCAATAATGTTCTTGCCATATGTTCTTGACCTCCTTGAGCCTTGTGTCGGGAAAGTATTCGATTTGGATGAAGACTTTGTAATAATTCAAATGCTTTCATTCAGGCTCACATCAAAAAAAATTTCAAGTTAGGTATTTAATAAATGAGACAACCGGATCAACTCATTAAAATCGGAACTATAGTATATTGCACGTAGAAAAGTGGCATTTAATATTAAGATGACGCCCTTCCTAGCTTCATCCTTATTTCTTAAAATTATAAAAGTTCTAATAAAATTAAATAAAATTCATTGAAACTCTGTTAGAATCAAAATGAACCTCACTTCATTTTAATAAGAATTTTCTTCTTAACAAAAATTGCTGGTATCGGCTAAAATAGTTTCTCAATAGTTTTTCTAAATTTAAAAAAATTTCACACTCCGACAAATCCTGATGAAACAAAACCACTGTTTAATTTAATATAAACAATTTCAACTTTGATTTTATTAATTTCTCCCACTCTTCTTTCTCTCCCTTTCTATCAATCAGTCACCAGAGAATTAATCTCTTATTGAAATTAAATTGCAATGCAATCATATAAAATCAATCAAGTATTTTAAATGCATTTTCAATCATTCTCAAAATAGTTTTCCTATATCCTAAATTCAGATATTTTCCATTTCTGCTTTCAGGTAGAGATGCAAATCTATAGTAGAAAAAAAAATGAAGAAGAGAAACCTACCTATACTTTCTATTGAGGAAGATTATTTAATTTCCTTTTCCATTTCTCGTTTAAATTCTTTCTCTCTCTCTCTCTGAATATTGTGGATGAGCATCAAAAATCGATTTTATACTCGTCGATATTCAATTACCCTCGGCAAATCGCATAATCTGCCAATTTATCTTTACATCTAGGCATTACCATCACATCCTAATCATCAACAAACATCAACGTGTTGTAGTCTCAGTGTGACACACTACACACAAGTCACAGTTTTATGTGTCATCGTCGTCATCGTCATCGTCATCGTCTACGTCGAATGTCGAAGTCGATGTCGATGTCGACGTCTCTAGGACAGCATCCTGAATCCAAATCGATTCATCTTGATGTTGGCTTAGCTTCTCTGCCTGTTACTGCTATTGCTACTGATTCTGCTGCTACTTCTGCTTTTACTGCCACAATCCACTAGCTATAGAATCACATCATGACTCTCTCTAGCAACAGCCAGCAACAAATGTCGATTACATTTCGATTTTGCACTTGGTTTTCCTTTAAGGCACAAAATGTGTCTCCAAGCCCCGCAAAAAGTCGAGATGAGTATTCTCATATTCATCCACCTATTACTTCCACCCATACACGCTTAACGGCATTAGAATATATATGAGAACCATTTCGATCCTAAAAAGCCTCTCATAACTGTTGCAGGATATAAGGTAGCAGCTTTCTACCTAAAATGTAGACTTATATACAGACTTTGGATCTGGTAAAGGATAAGAATGATTCCCCTTGAGTTATGTGGAGCTTTATAAGACCGACGACGATGTAGATATGAATAGAATATGCTCTTCCCTAGGCTGAATATGGCATATAAAAAGGAGTGTGACAGCCGACTTGTTTGGATTTTGGATTCTAAGGAAACTTTAGGGACAGACAACAATCACAGGCAATACCGAAAAAAAAACCCCAAAACCCTCAACTTTCTTACAACAAACTTTGATTAAAGAAAACTAAACATTGCTTTCCTTCTTCTTTAGGGAACTGTTACTGTTACTGGTGGTGTCCTTATGGTGATATTGATGGGTCTATATAACTTTGTATGTGTGTTTGTAATAAGATATGTACCTTATTGGTGGTAAATAATGCAAATCAGCCTGATGTTGACACATTTGTGCGATGGCAAACATGAATATGTCGTCAATATGGCTGTGAGATGAAATGGGACATGCGGGACGAGTCCTGTTGTAGGTATATAGTTGGTATCATTAGCAATTCAATGGATTTCAGAATTAGGTGATTTTTTTCCATGTCAACAGAAAAATGGCGAATAACAATGGAAAGTGTTTTATTTTTCTGATGAGGTTTGTTTACTTGTTGGAGGGAGTTGGAGTGGAAATGAATGATTATAACATTATATAGGTGAAATGAAGGGACAAATTAAATGGAACAAAATGCAGGTAAATGTACAATAACACCTTGGTTTTAGGTCGAGACCCTTTTCTACACAATGATAAATAATAAACCAACAAAGGAAGCATTCTATAGATTTCTTGAGAAGATATTAATAAGCATAATGTTAGTATTATTCATGGCAATTTTAACGTCAAGACTGAAAAGAGGGGAAAAACTAGGTTCGATTGTTAAAATTCAGCCATTGCTACAATATTTCGAAAACGAACTCAAGGCTTTTCGAATGGTAGAGCAATATTTTGTCAATTCAAGCACTCAACTTCATGATTTCAATATTCGCAAGGGGTCTTGGTAGTTTTTGGATCGGCCAAGCTCCTAACTAAATTGATCATAGTGCTTCCTAGAATTCTTCTAATATTGTGGGTGTTCAAATGCTGCCTATTTCAACATCTTACAAATAATAATTTACAAGTACTTTTTGTCAAAAATTGTAAAATAATTCACAAATTCTGTTCCACCAATTTTTAAATATATAAAAAAAGTTACAAATATGTTAAAAAAAAGGTAAAACTACAAATTTTTGATTGTGAATTGACCACTGGAAGTAGCTGATATTCAAGGTACCAGAAAAATCGGTGTTTCAAGAAAATAAAATGTCATAGCTTTGTCAACAAGCTTTTGTTCACTAGAATTGTTAAGTTTATATGAATTTGTTATTCTTAGTCTTTCTGGAGACCCGACTCTCTTAAGTCGGAAGAAAGTGTGCCTAATGATTGAAAACTCGAAAAAGTATAACCAACCTAAAAAAAGCCAAGACACTCTCAAACTGAATTTCGTCAAATGGGTTTCAATACCGTAGAAGAAGAGAGACTTTAAGGTATAGACGATACACAGATACAACTTCAAAGCATTCAAAATCTTTGAAATCTGCTATGGAAGATCTGAATCTTGGTCATCAGAAAACCCGCCCAGTGACCTTTATTTCGATCCATGGAGATATTTAGATGGTAAAGACTCAATAAATCTCAGGATAAGCTATCAACCAGACCAGGTTAAACCCGGAAAAGCTTATGTTTTCCTCTGCTTGCGGAAGATCGGATTATCCTATGACGCATTATTCCGTTTGAATTATCATTAATATGTGTACGCTGGAGTCTGGAGTTACTAAGATCATTTTAAACTTATAATTCACAAAAACATACTTAAGAAACACAAACAAACACAAAACATTTTCTCGATTAAACACAATAAAAGGATTGCTTGGTAAAATGTCATGGTTTAAAAAAAACGACCTTTTAATTTTCAATACAAAAAAAGGTCAAAGGCCACCAGAAAGGTATAATTTGATTTCTAGGGAAAAATATTTCTCGAAAATATTACTCTGCCCATAATCTCGTAAAAGCCCTAACTACATTTTTCTTACTTCTGAGTTTTAGAGGGAAACACTAAATCTAATATCATAATTTGCATACAAAAATCAAAAGTACATTTTGAATTTTCTGACTTATTTGAAGACCAACGCTAAAAAAATAAATGATAATAAAATCAAAACTAAAATTTTGTAGTAAGGGCATTTACGAGATTATGGGCAGTACATTTTTTGAAACAAAAGTGTGATTTTTTTACATAGTATTAAATAAAAGGCTTTAATCTAAATAACTGCATTTAAAAAAAGGCTATTTTTCCAAAATAAATTCGTCAAAAATCCATAAATTCATATTTTAATAAAAAAACAATAAAAAAGATGAAAAAAATAACAAAGTAATTTTTGACCGGGTTTTGTTGAAATTCAACAATTTTAGTAAAAAATAAAGTTTTTTTCTCATTTTTCTAAATATTTTTGAGGTTATATAAAAAAATGGTTTGAGTAAAACTTGTAAATATTTTTTTTATCTACAACTTTTGTATTTAACATTTTTAAATATGAGATCGACTTTTGACAGAAATCGTAAAAACCACATTTTTTGACACCTACCCCATTTTTTCGCCCACCCACTCCCATTCCCCCAATTTGTCTGTGGGCAATTTAGTTTTTCCCTTTCATATACCATTTACATATCCTAAATTTTCCCCAACCCTTATGTTGCTAACAATTTTTTCAACTTTTGCCCTCTGAAACCGGATTAGAACTGGTCTATAAGAAATATCTCACACACAAGATCTTGCTTCAGAGTATATGTCTCTTGCAATAGCAAAAGTTAGCATTTTGAAAAGCTATTTGGTTCAAATTGCTTTATTCGTGTTTCTGAGTTTTGACTGAATAATTTTTTGTTGAACTTTTTTTTATAAGAAAAAAAAAAAAAATTCTTGAAAAAGCTAGACACATAATTTGGTCAGCATTAAAATAGTATACAATTTTAACTTTATTATTTTTTTTTAATAGAAAACAAAAGTTACGTATACGCCATGATTTGTTACTTGAATGACCTACTTCTTTTGAATTTCTTATGTTTTTAAGATAAAAAAGGTAAAAATTTTTACTGCATCTATGATTACACACTTATGGTGTATGAATATGTTTGAAGGTTATAAATATTTTAAGATACGGACACGGACACGTAGTGAGCGGCTGGGTGGCTCAGTGATTGAGATTCAGAATTTTGGTCAGCAATTTCGAGCGAGGTGGACCAACACTGTGTGCCGAAATTTTTCAAGCCCTTTTTTTTCCTGACAATTATAGATTATTTCACATGACACCCTAATATCAAGTTCTTGAATCCAGCCCTTATTGATGCAAGTACAACCTGTTGCTTCTGTAACTACTTAAAGGTATACCTATCAATATCAGAAAAAAAAAAACAATTTCCTTAATACATTGACCCCAAAAAAACTGAATTAATGATGAAAATCTTAAAATCTGACAGAAAAGAAAAATATAGGCATTATTTTCTCATCAATCAGAGAGAGAGAGACTCCCGCCTTGTGCCATCCAAGAAAAAAGCAATAAAAATCCCAAATCTTTTTTATTTTTGTCTGCATTCAAAATGATTTCTTATAACATCTTCAAATAAAGTCTGAAATAAATCGATTTTTAAAAGTAGAATCTGCCTCCAATGATGTATAAATAAGTTCAACTCAAACTTATTGAATGCTTTCAATATATATTTTTTTTAATGAAAATTCAACATGAATCTTATTGACTTTGAAGAAGAGAAAGTTTTACTTCATTAAATAACAAGACTTTTACTTATTTGGCCATTAATTTCGATGTTCTCCTTTCTACACACACACACACCAAAAAAAAAAAAGGAAACTCAATTTATCAACAATTCCAACACAAACTCAAGCCATATACACACTCGTATAACAAACACGACCTTTGCGCGCTTATTTCAATCACTCAAAGTCACACCTCTGTCTTCCTTCGACAAAAAGTAGAAAGAAAAAAAAAATACCAAGAAACTGTCATCCTCTCTCTAACAGAATAAAAGACAACAACAAAAATAAAAACCAAAAAAAAAACATACCCTCAAGATTGTGCCAAGAGATAAAAATGTCCTTAAATACCTTTTCCATTACCAGAAAAACGGAACCGAATGGCAACAGAATTATCTTATTTAAGGAAGAAGGAAGCTAAAGATGAACCATTAGCATTAAGTTCTTCCTTTCTCTTCGTTATAACGACTTTTTTTTGTTGGTGTCGTCCTCTGTATATATGCGAATAAAGTGAATGTATCCTTCCAAGGACGAAACACTAAACATCCATTGGAATTTAAGTGTACGGTGGTGTAAAGCCAAATAAACATACAGGATATCGTCTCTTGACCTTGAGGCATTTATGTCGCAATTTTTTTTTTATAAGAGGTACATGAAATTCAAAAGGACTTTGACTATAAGGACGACATTTTCTCTCTGTTTCTTGATCTTTTTTCGCTTCCAAGTAATAAAGAACAACAAAGAAATGAGACATGAAGAAAAAAAAGAAACAAAGAAAAGCTAAGTACCCAATAAGTGTGTTAGAGCCGTACTTATGCTTATAAATGTAGCTGCTCATATCCTTAAGGATACAAATCTTCACACTTGATATTGTTTTGCTTACAAGCAAATGACTATCCACTTGATCATTGTGTATGTTGTCCTTTTGCAGGCTATAATTTCATTTGAACGGGAAAGGACGAGTGATTGAGTGTCCTGCTGGCTGGGGGCTTACAAAAAAAACAAACACATTCACACACTCTCTCTATATAACTTGCTTTCGCTTTCACATTCCAAGCCCATATATACACCCTACCCATTCCACACTGGCTTTATCTTGCTTTTTGGACTTCTTTATGTGAATATGAATACAGTTTGAATGTAAAGCGAATGTCCAGGACGTGATAAAACTTTAATTTTGCTCAAATTGTATTTTGATGAGGATAAACGAAAAGGATGGTAATTCGAGGGCAATGGTCTGAGAGTTGGTGTATATGTGAATTCCAGAGAGTGTTAGAGCCTGTTGAAGAGCTAAAATAGTGACCTCTCACACTCTTTGGTTTTCCCGTGTATAGAAATATATGTACAAGACCAAATGAACTTCTAGACTTGAAAAAAAAGGTCAAATGGAATTATTGAAAAGTCGGAGGTGTTTTTTTTTTCTTGTTCTCCTTAGAAATAGAGGCACTAGAACATCCAGACTTCATGTTCGGCATTTAAATTCGTAAGAATTTATGTTAATGTAAGCAGCAGATGTCGTCGTTTTAAGCCTTGTTAAGCTAACGTTTTTTTTTTTTTTTTTTTCTAAAAAAATAAAGAAGAAAACCTAAGAAGAAAAGAACGTAATCTGTTCGCTAGCAAAAAACGTGCATAGAACTTCGAACAGCTACTAATGAGTTTGCTGTGGCTGTAAGGATCCTTATTTTTTACAATTTTCTTTAACGATTTTTTTATTTTTAACTCAATTTCAATAATACCATATTGAAGCAAAGGCGAAACAGTTCATTTTATTACACAAGAAAAAATATAAAATTTAATTATTTATTATTGAAGTGAGTCTTTTTGGCCACATTAAGGCGTGGACGTGGTTACACCATTTCCCAAGACAAATAAAATTTCATAAATATCATTTTAATTTCAAAAAAGGAATAAATATTTCTTATATGTGAGCCTTCTTTTTCAATTCGTGTGGTGTCGTCGTGGGCGTGTAAGAATAAATTTGTTATTAAAAGTTATGAGGGTTTATATAATACTATACAGAGATATTGACTGGGGAATTTGAACATGAACATGCAGTTAATAAGCAGTTTTTCTCAAGGATGTGTATCGTTTATGGTTTTTCTGTGTTAAGGGCTTTTTTTTTAAATATTTTTTTAAATATAATTTTTTAAATTGTTGTGTCCTCAGGATATAACCATAGGAATGAGCCGCTCATATAATTTTAAATGTTATCAATTTTAAAAGTTTTGAAGAGTTAAATTAAAAAAATTGGGAATATTAAGAAGACAAAGTAATCTGTTTGAATTTTAGAGGTGCCTTAATAATACTAGCCGAATTAAAAAGTTACAAAATAAAAATAAAGGCATAAGGTACCCATCATTTGGGGCTGTGCTAAGCACAATTAAACGATAATTTTATACTGAAAATAAAAAGAAAGGTTGTCCCTTTTGAAATGGGAAATTCTATTTTTAAAAAATTGTCACATGGCTAAATTTGTCATATCTATAACTTACTTCAAAAGTCTAAAAAAAAATCTCATAACCAAGTCGCATTGTTTGCAATAGCTTTCAGCTTTGATTTGAAACCAGTTTCATGGTTGTACGCTTTTGGCCAAAGTTTCATAGAATTTTGCTATATTTACACAGTCGGAAAAGTTTACAATTTTCGAAGTATTTTATTATAAGAAATTTTGGACCTAAAGTGATGTGTGTGCGGTCAAATTATTCCAAATTTTTAATATGTAATTTTAAGATTATAGGTCAAAACTTTAAAAAAGTTCTAAAATTGCGCAGTTTTTCACTTTATCCATACAAAATTGGTATACACTAACGAAATTGGTATATGACAGTTACCATTTTATTCAAAATTCATTAAAAAAAACCCTCTAATATAAAAAAGGATAAGCAGAGGCTCAGAAATGTATAGGAAACCCTGTCCTGTATCTTCTTTTCAATAATTTTAATTTTTAAACAACAGAAACAAAAATAAATGCAGGTCATTCAAGTGACAAATCGAACAATTCACGAATAATTCACTGTGGCGTATACGTAACTTTTTGTTTTGTATTAAAAAAAGTTGAAAGTTAATATAAAATTTTATTTTACTGGGGAGAAGAAATAAAGGAACTAATTCGTCTTCGAGCCTATCAAAATTATGCACACTTTAAATTTAATAAACTATTGAATATGATTCGGAATACCTATGAATCTTGCTTAAATTTTCTTTAAAATTCATATTCAAAAGAGCAAAGTAAGATGCATTTTTTTTTTGGAATTTATGAAAATAAAATAAGCGAATTCAGGTCAGATTTTGTTTGTACATTTTTAATTGTAAAGATTTACACTTTTGTTTTGCGTCAAGCAAAAACGAAATTTTTCTAGCTTGTTTTTCTGACGTCACGAAAAATAATATATTCACTCTGCCAACTTGCCATCATGAATGTCAAAACTCAGACTACGCGAGTGGTATCGTATCAGTCAACGTGTTGACACTCAAAGCCACCCAACAAATGAAATGGAGTCTGACAAGATTTAATGTTTTGGCTAATTTGCACAGAGAAAAATATGACACCCTAAAAACTAACAGATTGCCATGTTGTTTTACTGTCCATACATTTTATGAGGAAATCTTATTAAAATCAACGATTAATAAGGTTTTTTTTAAAGAGATTTCTTATTATTTTTATAGAGAAAATCTTCTTAAAATTTGAGTGAAAAATTCATTTTTGTTTTCAACTTGGCACTAAAACAAAAATCGCGATCAATATTTTTATGGCAGGTTGGTTCGGTGGTAAGGTGTGCAACCCATGATTTAAAGACCCCAGTTCGATCCCCGGCCTGGTCGTCTTTTTTTTTTTTGTTTTTCCTCTCAAAACCCTACAAGTGCAGATTTTAAAACAATAAGGAAAACCCGATTGTTTTAATAAGGTTTCCTCCTTGGATGAAAACCATAGAGAAATCTTATTGTTTTTGTTCTATTTTATGTGGTCTATATAAGCCTGCACTTATGGTAACTTTGTGAATCAAATACAAAACAAAGAAATAAAAGTAAAAATATACAATTTAACAATTACAGAAAAAAATTCCAATTTTTTCCATAAAATGCACTAAAAGAAGAAGTTTTCTTCACTTTAAAGCCAGGTCCGATCATAAGGGTTAATTTGGCCCATTTCCGTCAACAGAAGTCTTAATAAACTGTTATCTTGTGAAATCATTACTTTTAAAATCCACTGATGTATTTTGTCTTCTATGTATTCCCAATTAATCAAAGTTCTGTTCTAATAACTCACTGACTTACATTTTTTTCTAACAATTTTGTGGGTTGTCGCAATTAAGAGTAACACAATTAAGTTACCTAAGCTTTCAAATGACCACAAACCCATGTAAGCTTACAACCATACTTGTTAAATTGGTTAAAGACTACGGAAGAAAATTGTTTGAAGAAGAAAAATCCCTTACATAATCGATAGTAGTTGTTGCTTCCATATTTTGTATTCTTCTTGTGTATCTTCTATGTAACTTTCCAATCATTCTATATCCCGAAAAGAAACCATATGAAATCAATCTGGTTTCCCTTTTCCCATCATAATCTTTTGAAAAGATAGTTCAATTCTTTACATTCCAATACTTCTGTCGACACATTCTTTGACCATTATCATTCCCTGGATTGCTAAGAACTTAATATCTTGACAAAAAAAATAACAACAACAAAAAAAAAATTGGTATCATTCATTGGATCAGATCAAGTGACCCACATATCCAGTTTTTAGTATGCAATGGATATGCTAGAGCATGAAAGCATTACAATCACATCTCTTAAACCAGACTTTCCCAATGCCACAAAGTCCTCAACCCTATTATACCAATATCCATGTGTAGGTATCTTGTTCCCTCACACAGATGAGAACTCTTGCTGAAATCCGAACTCAAAGTAACCAAAAACCTTGAAAGAATCTCCAAGCTAAAGCCATCCATTGTTCCTTGGTGCCAATTAAGGGAATACAATTTCTCCCCCACCCCAAAACTATACCTACATGAACGTTGGTTGTGTGTATAGAAAAACGAGCGGTTAAAGATGCAACCTCTGCAATAACGAGAAAGAGATACACTTTTTTTTTAAACCTTCCTAGTATCTTTGCAACCACATGAAGCTGGGACAAAATTCTATACCTTATATCTTCTATGTTTATGTAGAAGATACACGGAATATCTTGTGAAGGTATTTTCTATTCAGTTGTCATTGAATTGCTTCAACTTGAAGCAAAGTTACATCACGTAACATGAAAAAAAAAAACTCTCATATACATTGAAACAACCCTCTCCCATACACACAATAGAAGATTCCCTTTTCGGATGAAAAGCTACACAAATGGGCTGCGAGCCATGACATCTTTGAAGCGAAATCCCATCATTAGGAACGTAACCGCATCTCTATAGTTGAGAGTGTGCTGTGCAGTGCATCCATATGGGACTTTTTTTTTTATTCTATAGGTACTCGTGTAGGAGTTTGTTCCAAGGCAACACACAAAAAAGGGATTAAATACACAAACTAAACTTAAATTGGGACTAAAAAACTTACCTTCTAACGAGCCAGTGTATATCCTTGAAATGTCATAATCCATTGTTCCAAGGGTATTCTCGATTTCGACATCTGTCGTAAATACAGAAAGCGGATCCTGGCGCAAAACAAGCCGAAACTCTCTGAAAATATATACAAATAAAAAGGGAAGAAGTTGAATTTAATTTGTTAGATCATCCAGGGAGATAATAAATTGTTTTGTTTTTCAAGAAGCAATAAAATTAGTAAACTTTGTGATATATTAACAATTCTTATATTTTGTGAAATTTGACCGGGCTTAACCATATGTCTGAATTTAAAATTTACTTAAGAGTGTTGAATTTTTAAACTGGGACCCTCGGTATGTTTTTGTGCATTTTGACAAAAATTCGCACGTTAATTTGAATATGAGGGACTACTTTTGGATAAGATTTTGTAAATAACAATGGTTTACAAGGGTTTTGTTGCCGAAACAAAAATATACTTTGCTAAAGGTTTTCGGTGTGCTGAACTCGTTTTTGAGATATTACCGTTAGAAAATGCAAAAAAACTTTTTTTTTTTGGACCTTATTCTTTTGTATATGGAACATTTTTTGAGAATATTTAGTAACGGTTTCTATAAGAACTGTTTTCCATCTTTCGATACCTGTTTAAATCTTTTCAATATCTTTTGTATTGCCCGAGATATCTTAAACTGAAGTCAGTGGGTTTGGCTTCATATATCATAAAGAAGATAATGAAGTTATAAAATTTATAAAAATACCAAAGATATCGAAAAGATTTAAACAGATTTAAAAAGGTGGTAAATAGTTCATATAAAAACCGTTACTAAATATGCTCAAACAATTTTCCATATATAAAAGAATAATGTCCGAAGTGCTGCATTTTCTAACGGTAATATTTCAAAAACGGGAGCTGATTAATTTTTTTTGATTTCGGATTCGAATTCAGCACACCGAAAACCTTCAGAAAAGTATATTTTTGTTTCGGCAACAAAAAAAAAAGTTTAATTTTGTTAACCAGTGTAATCATTTTTATCAAAAAAAAAAAAAAAAACAACACCGACTTCAATGGATCCATGGGTTATATGGATTTCCTCATAGTTCCTATGGCAATAACTGAACGAAATTGAAATGTAGGCACCAGCTTTCCAATACAAAAAGAATTATCAAAATTGGTTCACTTAGTCCAAAGTTATGAGGTAACAAACATAAAAAAAACAGACGAATTGAATACCTCCTCCTTTTTGGAAGTCGGTAAAAAATAAAAAGAGTTTTGAAGAAATTAAGTACCAACATCTAAATCATATCGTATTTAAAGTCGAAAAATCTGTTGCAGTAAATTTTTTGGATTGCTAAACAGGATTCTGAAGTTCTGAAGTGTTGGTGAAAAATATTTCGAGATTTTAATAAAAAGCAACAATACGATTATGGATTACGGATTTGCTTGAAATTTGGTATTTTATTTGCGAGCTAACTGCGGCGGGTCACTGTGGCGTATGTGTAATTTTGTTATAGTGAAACATCTTATTGTTTAATACAAATTGTAAAATTTGGTCAGTTAAATTTATATTTATTTATTACACTTTTTAAGAACCGGTTTTATTCAAAAATACAAACAAATAATTTTGATCACCTTTGTGCGTCGTTTGGATAATTATCATATTATGATAGTTATCAGGAAAAAAAAACAAGTTTTTGCCTTGGTAAGTATTTTGTTTGTTTGATTTTCTTTTTCTTCTTTCGTGTTTAACCAAATATTTTTTAGGAAAAAGATCAAATGAATGTTTGTATTTATAACACTTTGTATGTTTAATGTTTATGTTAATTTGATTTTTGAGGACCGACAAATTATTAGGGGTATTTATGAAAGGGTGTAGAGTCTGGGTAAACCTGGTATAAGTGGTGATAAAGTGATAAATGTGTCAGGATTTTGTATGGATTTGACAACTCGTTTACTACATTTACAATTTTACTACGTGTACCAAGAGTTTACAATAGGCATTGCATACTCATACTCAATGGTTACTAGTTGCCATAACAGCGAGATCTAAATTTGTATGGGCCGCAAAAAAAGTAAAACTAGAATTTTTATAAAACAGATTTATAAAAATAAGAAGCATTGTAAAATTAATGTTTTCTTCCTGATACCTTGAATCTATTCTTTACTACCATTTTTTCACCAGTTTAAGGCGTAAGTTAGGCTGGATCTTATTTCTCTTAATAATAAAAATATTTCCTCGCATCGGAAGATTGTGTGAAATTTGCCAACGATTTTATATGGCATTTTTAAACTGCCCCAAATCTAACTGAAAAAGTCTAAAATTTGGTCATAGCATTTCCATATCATTCGACATTTATTTTATTTTTATGAAAAAAAAAAAACAAAGAATTCCATACCTAGCGCATTCATGATTTATTCTACCGTTGGGTTAAAACAGAACATTCGCTTCCTAATTAATAAGAAAATATAATTATAACCTTAGTGTACCAGGCACTGATCAAGAGAAATTGTAGCATATTTCGAATTTTAATTGTTCAAAACAAACTCATAACAAAATACATTTTTGCTCCCATACAAACTGTCGAAAAAATTTAGCCGAGCTAAAATTTATCTGAGCATCTTATCGATAATTTGTATAGGACCTAAAATTTAGCTCGGATCTGTGTACCAGGCTTTAAGCTCAAAATGATCAAAAAATGAAAATTCATGTTGGTCGAATGGCCGATTTTCAGACTTCCCGACATACACAAAAAATTTCGAAAAGACCGTTCCAAGAAGATATAAAAAATATAAATGTAGTGAATTGATTCTACAGTCTTAGCGAATTTAGCCATTACCTGTGGTAATTTGACCAACTTGAGGTCGTTCTCTAAAATTAGAAAAAAAGGTCTAATACGTAAGTATCTTTTAACTGTTTCTAGAAGACTTATATTTTTTTTATAAAGCAAAAACAATGCTTTATAAAAACGCATTTATTTCATGTTTATATCTTACTTAGTTAAAAAAAAGGAGATACGTAAAATTTAAGTCTATTACTCCGGTCTCTCCTACTTTGTTGGAATTGGAAATAAATGAATTTTTTTTAAATATTGAAAAAAATCAGTCTGAACGTCTTTTTTCTAAAATACTAAAAATTAGAGGACCCTAGAGTTTTTGCAATGGTTGAAAGTAAAAAAAAAGTAATTTTAGCTCCTAAAGCCAGATTTTAGGGGTTTATAAATGACATGATACTAGCCGTGTTATTAATTTCAGCACGGCCTACAAAACGTACTAGGTCCCGAGAAAAGTATATGTGTACCAGTACCAGTACATATTTACTTATTTTTTATCATACAATGTAATCTAACAAAATTTTACGTCCAAATCGAAACCAGCCAAGTCTATGTCTACGAGACTAGCTGTCGGAATGGTCAAAGCCTGAATACCTACTACATTTTTTCGGGTTCTACGTTCTACCAGCGTTCATGCTTTAAAACAAACTCTTAACGAGTTATATGGTACTCTTGCAATCTAAACTGGGATTCAATAGAACAGAAGACGAAGAAATATCCAAAGCCCCAAACAACAAGGTTGAAGCTGGGATTAAAACCCAGACCTCTGGTGTGATAGAGTCCATCACTAAATACCTTATACAAAAAAATTCAATTTATGCTACAAAACTTTCAATATATCTATTAAATTTTTTATTTTTTTCAAAACGTAATTTTTTAAACTTGTTTAATTAGTCCTTTAAGTAATAATTTCACCTCGGGACATATTAACCAGTCATCAATCTGCTGTACAGAAAAACAAAGAAAACCACATCCGATATCTTCCTTTCCTTATCTGTTATCCCATAAATAAGTATAGAAATTGTTCCAAAACAACTTATTACCAAGGTTCTCCCTTTCAAATCTTTAAGTAATTTGAAAAATCATTTTATTTCATAATTAAATCTTTAAATTGTTGAAATTGAAAGCTGTGGCCTTAAGTACCTACCAACCAACAACAGCAACAACAACAACAACAACCCAACAACAAAGTTATAAACGAGAAATGATTATTTTGTAAACAAATTTCCATTTTCCGCTTCAATCTTCCCTTACGGCTTATTTTCAATTGGAATTCTTGAATACTTAACACAGCGCAGCAGTCTGGCAATTAGTGTGTTCAGCTACTCTCGTTTATATCTATGTACATTTCAATACCAAAGAACATACACAAACTCAACTCAATGCCTAAGGACTTCATACTTATGATCCAGACAAGAACCTATTAGGTAAATTTTCATACTAAACGACACAACAGAAAGAGAATGAAAATGAAAAAGAAAAAAAAAAAATCAATACCTTTTTCCCATCGGAGTTAAATATCTCAGCTCTCAGATGTCATTATGAGGCTTTTACAATAAAAGCTTGTAAATCCCCCTACACAAAAAATTAGAATTAAAAAAAAAAAATGTCTTCTTCTACTCTGTTTGCTGATGGGAATAGGACGTACAATTTAAGCACTTGCCCTCATTACGCTATTTAACCCCTAAACGCGGTAGAAAAAAATCAATAAATAAAATTATCTTGAAAGCATATTATACGGAAGAAGAAGGTCTTCTGCTTCAAACAACCCTCATGCCCCATGTTTGAACTTGTTCCATTTAACAAGCAGGCCGCGAAATGGGTTTACTTTTTTTTTTCTTTCAAGCAACAAGAATATTTTTAGAAAATTGAGAGAATCCCTTACGAATGAGAGACGACTCCTACGACACGCTGCCTGATGACGACGACCAAACCAAGCCTTGACAAAGACCCTCGAGTGCAGTATAGCGTGGGACTCCAGTGGCAATTTATTTGCAAGCCTATCCATTGCCTCTGTAGTTGGTCTGTTTTCTTCTTCTTCTTCTTCTTTTTTGTCGACTTCGTGTTCGAGTGCGACTTCATATAACGACATTGTTGATTTTCATTTGTTGCTGTCTCTCATTGCGAGAAGAGCCTTGAGTAAAGGTATCTATGAATGTGGCAGAGAGAAGCCATATACTAGTTAGGTTAGGTTAGGAAGGCGATGATGTTGATGTTGTTTCCATTGGAGCGTTTGGGGGCGACTTACATAAATATTATATGGGCATGACCGAGCCACAACTAGAGAGCACCTTAAGAACATTGATTTGCACTTAACCAGCAGCGTTATAGCCTCAACGCAACACACTTGTCGACACTTCTTTATACCTATACAGAGAGCAAGTGGAAGGACGGACGGAACTGTAAAGAGTGTAAAGAGCCTGCCCTTGAGTAAGGTTGAAGTTATGTACCATCTTCCATATAAATGTCAACGTTCCACATGGATGGTTTTAGCTTTAACACACTTTGTATATGAAACTTAAGCTGAAATGCCAACTTCATTTTCATCTTTTCCACTTTATCATCATAGTCGTCTTTTTGTTAATTTTAGCAGAAGAGTATAGTTTCCAGGGATGTATTTGTTTACTAAACGGCAATCTATCAGGGATGGATTTTTTCATCGTTAAAGAAGCTGTCGATGAAGTTTTTATAAAGGAAAACAAAAATTTGTTGGTTAATGGACCGTTTGGAAAGGGATCTTTCAAAAAAGAAGTTTTTTCCTCTTTCACCATTTCATTAAGCACCATATGTTAACACCTTAAAATGCTCTTTAAGAACCTTTCAATACCACAAGTATTTATGCAAGGTTTTTGTTGGCAAGACTTAACTATACTTTTTCAAAGGGTTTCGGTGTGCCGAACTCGAATCCAAAGACAGACTTATTCGATCACATCTCGTTTTTGAAATATTACCGTTAAATCTATTTAAATCTTTCTGACATCTCTTCTGCTGTCCGAGATATCTTCAGTTGCTTGTTATTAGTTGTGTTCACTGACGCTGTGCTGGACTGTTCTAGGCAGAAAAGTACAGCTTTTTGCTGTTCATTGAGATTTTTTCTGTGCTGAACTTTTCTAGTTTGCTGTTCATTGACAAATCTAGAACAGTTTAGAACAGGATTTTCTGTTCTTGCTTTTGAGTCAGATCAGGTTAGAACAGACTCGTGAGAAGTGTCGAAAGCAAAGCTGTCATTTTTTCTTTTTGTTTTGATTTAATTGTGCGAATTATTCTCGGGTGCTCGTGGTTTTTATAAATAAAAACAATTTTTAATTATTTTTTTCGCAGTAAAAACACAAAAAAATAGAAAAAAAAACGAAAACCGATAAACAAAAAATTCATATAATTTACAATTTGTTCAAGTTTTTCTGCTCCTATTGTTGGGGTAGAGCAAGTGAGTTAAAAGTGTCAATTGTCAGCTGTTTGTTTGATTGTGATACAAATAAGAGAAAATAAGATTTTTAAAAGCGAATTTCTTAACGATTTTGAAAAATAACAAAAAAAAATATAAAGGGAATTTTAAAAGTGCTAGTAAATCATTTATTTTAGTAAAAAATCATTTCAAGAAATTATTTTGAATTACAAATTTTGCAACTGATATAAACAACATGTCAATCTTGCTAAATACGAAGTTGAACTTTTCTGTTCTTTCTTGTTCTGACAGTATTTACAAACTTGTGCTGGTCTGTTTTGTTCTGTCCTAGATTTTTTTTCATTGAACAGAACTATTGTTACCCACTTTTGTTCTATGTTAAGCTTAAATCCTGTATATAAGCGAAAATAAATGTATCCATTTATTCAGAGTGCAGTACAACATGTATAACATTTCGTTATTTTTTTGTTTCAAATTATAAGAATAAACAATTTCAGTTTATTGTTAAATTTCAAAGTGAAGTATAATTAGCTCATGTCAAATAACATGGATTATTAAAAATGTTTGTTTTTAAGTATTGTCAATTTCATTTAGAACTCAATAGATAGAATGTACCTATCAATTTTCTGCTACAAAATTTCAGTGCGAGAAAAAGTCCATTTTTCAATGTTTTATATACAAAATTGTACGAAATAATTTTTTGTAAAAAGCCTAACAATGGTTAAAATTTGTTTCTTCTTGCTCGCTCTTTGAAGCAATTTAAACTAGAGATTCCGCGGAATATTCGGCCATTTTTAAATTCGTTTATGGCAAGCAGAGCTATTTAAAACTTTTAACTACGAATTCCTCTCCTAAAAAATACTTAAAAAGGATATACAGGGTGTCCCGAAAGTAATGGATCAAACGAAATATGCTAATTGGGGAACTTAAGGGCTCTCAGAATCTGGTAACTTGTTCATCCCAAATCCTTACGGATTTCGAGTTAATGCAATTCTTGTGAAATTTCGAAAAATCCCTACTTGGCAACAGTATTTTGCTTCCTGCGCCCATTATTGATTTTTGTTTTTTAAAATTCTTTTACGAAAACATTGCCAAATAATTAGGAACAATTAATTAATCAAAATATTTTTTATTCCATACGCCATTTCGCTGCAAATTAGCTAACAGTTTCAAGTTTTATAAAAAATCTATTTCTAACTTTTATTTGAGAGCAACACCGCAAAAAAAATTTGTAGGGTGTGAGAATGGTTTATTATTTTAAAAATTTGCCCTGTTATTGTAGTTTTCAAAAAAGTATAAAAGTTACCAAAGTTGCTGTTAGATCGCAAAATATTACAATTTGAACTCAACAAAACAGGGATTTTAAGAGCAAAAATACAAACAAAAATAGAAGCTTTTGTTCAAAGAAAAATAAACAAATAACAGTTCGAGGAAATGTGTTTATTTTTGGTTGTTTTTTTGTTCTGAAAAACCCTGTTTTGTTGAGTTCAAATTGTAATATTTTGCGATCTAACTGCAACTTTGGTAACTTTTATACTTTTTTGAAAACTACAATAAAAGGGCAAATTTTTAAAATAATAAACCATTCTCACACCCTACAAATTTTTTTTGCGGTGTTGCTCTCAAATAAAAGTTAGAAATAGATTTTTTATAAAACTTGAAACTGTTATTTAATTTGCAGCGAAATGGCGTATGGAATAAAAAATATTTTGATTAATTAATTGTTCCTAAATATTTGGCAATGTTTTCGTAAAAGAATTTTAAAAAACAAAAATCAATAATGGGCGCAGGAAGCAAAATACTGTTGCCAAGTAGGGATTTTTCGAAATTTCACAAGAATTGCATTAACTCGAAATCCGTAAGGATTTGGGATGAACAAGTTACCAAATTCTGAGAGCCCTTAAGTTCCCCAACTAGCATATTTCGTTTGATCCATTACTTCTGGGACACCCTGTATATTGGAAAGTTTTTTGCTTCGACACAGTTCTAATGACCATTTGCTTTAGTGGGATTAAGAATCGACTGCAGTTAGGTGCATATTAGGTATAGTTGATACAAAGTATTGTCATTCGTATAAAAAATTTTATTTGGTCTGAGCCAAATATTTTAATACAAAATATTTTTACTTGCCAAAAAATTTTATTTTCAATGAAAATATTTTTTCAGTTGAAATAACATTTTTTTATGGCAAAATATTTGTAGTTCCAAAAAAAATTTTTTTTAATGCAAATATTTTTCAGTTGCAATGAAAAATTTTTTTCTTAGTACAAATTTTTTCAGTAGGTAGCAACAAATATTTTTTTTTATTGGATTATTTTTACTTGCTCAATAGGGCAAGTATTGGTTTCGTGTAAAAAAAAAAATTCGAGGTTTTAATCAAAACTAACATTACGATGATGGAGAAGCCCAAAAAAGTGGGTTTCGTCATGACGTCCGTCGGTCTGTGCGTTGGTGCTTCGGTGCGTCCGTGCGTCCATCTGTACAAGTAGCTACAGCCTAAACCAGTGGACGGATTTTCTTGAAATTTGGTATGGATGTTTTTTTCGTAATTTCCAAGGTTGGTTTTTTTTTGTTTTTTAATATCTCGCTTAGAACGTATACCTCCCATACAAAATTTTCGAGTTATTGCAATTTTCTCGAAAACGGCTCTAACGATTTCGATTAAATTTAGCACACGTAATGCTGTATATAGTTCTAACATAACTGCGTTTTTAGTTTTTCTCAAAAAATACGGATAGTGGAAATATGGTCTTTACATTTTTTTAAATCGCGGATGTCGGCTCTTCCCGTACATCATTATGGAGTTATTGCAATTTTCTCAAAAATGGCTCTAAGGATTTTGATAAAATTTTGCATACGTAATATTCAAAGTAATTGCAGTAAAACTGCGTTTATAGTTTTTTTTCAAAAAAGTCAAGTAAAATAAAAAAAAATTTTATTTAACTAACATTTGGCCTCCATGCCGGCTCTTCCCCTATTCAAGTTCGTATGCATTTTATTTTTTATTTAATGGAAAACAAATGTATTAAAAATAAAATGCATGACTGGGTCGCACGTATTTGCTCTTGTAGTTCAAAGTATCTCGATCTTTGATATTTATTGGAAATTTAAGATTTTGTTTAGTGTAGAGAAAAAAAAAAAAAGAAAAGAAATGGAACGTTAAAAAAATTAAATTAAAAAATAATTTTTTTCCAAAACTTCAAAAAAAATAAAAATGTATTTACATTTAACACTTCAAAATGAAAAAATCAATCTTGTGTTTAAGACAAAATTTTACTTGAGTGACGACTCTGAATTTCGCTCTTAGTGTTTAGGTAATATTCGCTCCAGTCCGTGAAGTTATAATATTGTATACGAACTTGAAACTTCTAATAAATCAAAAAACAACAAAATATGGAGCAAAATCGCCTTTTATTTTACTATCAACTATCGACTATCATTTTCGTTAAAAATCATCCCGCATTTTACAATAATTCAATAAAAGGTGGATAAAGTTTCGTTCGCTATGAAAAAATTAAATCTTTCAACCGAATAGAAATATTTTCTACCTATACAAAAAAGGTTCTCCAAAACAAAGAATAATTGCAACAACAAATTACTAAGTAGCTACTTCAAAAAATAAGTTCATCTATACATATTTCGACAACACACAGTGTAAATTTTTTGCATGTTGATTATATTATTTTCATATAGCTCTTGAAAAACCACTTAGTTGAGGTTGATTGAGGATGAGAGTTTACTCATCTTCAAAGTAACACACAAGAGTCTTACTTTGAAACAAAACAACAAAAACAAAAAAAAAATGGCTTTTGTTCATGTATAACTGTGTTGCACAGCCACATAACAGCTTTAAGACTGTTACTTCACATTCACTTGAAATACCAGCTGAAGCATTATTATCAACCCTCTGGGTGAGAAGAAACCCTCTTGTATCAAAAAAACAACCAGATATAATGTATACCGAGCCGTAAATCATATAACCTACCCCACACGAAACGGTATAAGGATATCATGTACGTTGGAAGTATTAGTACCTTATACCACCTACCTACCTCCTCTCCAACCATCATCACCTGGATATGAACCTACATTTTATATCCTTTTCGAGGACTTTTATTTCATTGTGCGCTAAATACCAACCTGTAGCTTAAGGCTATACACACATACTTATACATAAAAAAGAAATAATGAAAAAAAGCTTAGTATAATGTAGGTTTGTATAAAATGTAGAACTTTAGTTAAGGTTGGCCTTGCAACATGCCTCTAAGCATCATGTATGCAAGCTCACACCGTGTCGTCATCGTCATCATATAAAGTAGAAGCAACACAGCCTGCCACTTAAAAAGTTTTTCCCGTTATGTATAGTAAAACATCTGTCAACGCCTCTTAGGGAAAAAGATACACCTTAGTTCTGTGCATATGAAGTTGCATTAGTTTGTTTCGTAGTCGTTTGGTTCGGTTCGGGTATGTTTCACACTTTACTTTCTTTTAATTTTGCTTAAGCCCGTTGGCAATAGTCTTGTATACCTTTACCTGTGCTGCGTGTACAACTTCAAATGAATTGTATTATATTTTTTCTTCATCAGAGTTTTCCACATAATAATTGGCTACATTTCCTACTTTTTTGTGTTTTGTGGGAGTGTTGGAGTAATTTAAAGTAAGGCTACCTATTCAATGTTTTTTTATGGGGTTCTAACAGTTGTTAGACTGCTAGTGGCATTATATTAAATTTGATTGCTATATGAAAATTGAAGGGTAGCAGGGGAATACAATGTTTTGGCAATTTACTCGTATTTCGTATTTTTTACTACTCATTCTTTCATATAGTTTTAGACTTTGGAACAAATATTTAAATAACTACCGAGCACATTTTGAAATGTAACCTAAGATTCTTAAGAAGCCTTCACCAAAATCAAAAATTTAAGGGTTTTTAAATTGCCTTATTTAAAAAGCTCATAACCATCAATAACTCAAGTTTCGATCTTTATTAAAAGCCACCTGAAATAGCACTTGCTGGGAATTTGTTGCTACGAGCTTCTTCGCTAGGGTATTACCTTAGTGGCATCAGAGGCCTTAAAACTTGGTATCTGGTGATTTGCTAGGGCTTTGATTACTTGTATACTTACTTAAGGGTTAGCGTATCGGAATCCCGCTTATCGAAAATCCCGAAAAAAAAGTTTCAAAATCCCGTCTTCTAAAATACCGATTTTTTAAATCCCGTCTTCTGAAATCCCGCTTATTTAAAATTCCGATCAATTATAATCCCGCAATTCAAAATCCGGTCAAATCCCGCTTTTTTAAAAATACATGCTTAATTCATAAATTTAAAAAAATCATGAGTAATAGACAAAAAATTAGAAAAACTGATTTTTTGCATCGTAAAGCCCACAGAATATGTACCTTCAACACAAATAAATTAAATTGAGTTCACAAGTAAAAGAAATTTTATTTATTTAAATAACAAAATTGTTGAAATGCATCCAAATATAAGTTGAAATTTATTTAAATGAAGTTTCTTTTGATTGTGTAGTGTGTACTTAATTTAAGGTGTTGTGATCATTTTATGTTATTTTATGTTAAAATCGCGCGATTTTTAAAATAAAACAACTAGTTTTGATTGCAAAATCGGGATAGTAAAAACTTGTTAGTTCAAGCCTAAAACCACAATATATTGTACCGCCGGTTTTACGGTGCACGAAATTGGGTAAAATCAATGCCGTCTTTACCATAAGGGCACACGGGGCCCGTGCCCAGGGTCCCCATTCTCAGGGGGCCCCGAAGGAACGAATATTATATTCTCAAAACATTTTTGTCGGTCAGACCATCTACCAAAAAATTTTACTTTTTATATGGCAACCAAACAATCAAATACATTTTTTTCTACCTATACGGAAAATATATGTATTCAAAAAGAAAACAAAATATGTGGCGTTGTATGCGGAAAAAAATTTAAATCCAAACCACCAAACCCAAATTCAATTTTCAAAAAAAAAATAAGACAATAATATTTTCAAAAAACAAGAAAAATACCTTTTTTTCCACTGTAGGTAAGATTATTTATTATTTATTAATAAAAACAACGAATTCTCTTCCATTATCTTTTTCCTTAAATAAATTAAATAATTTCGTTTGAAGTTTGCAAAACTGTCAAATTTGTAGTGCGTGTTAAAATCAGTGTAAAAATATGAGTAGATTCGTATTAAAAGACGAAAAAGAATCAATTCGTTGGCAAAAAACATCAATACTTTTTCCGTTGGAAAACGGAAAAAAAAACTATTGCCGGCTCGTCGACGGTACATCAATGTTTTGGTTCAATGGAAAACGCCATGGTACAATGGTTTTAATTTGAATTGCGAATTGTTCTCGTATTTAAAGATTGACACATAAAATTCATTAAATAACTTTTAAAAAAATTGTTTTTCAAAAAAAAAAAAATTATTTTTTTTGTTTAATCCAAAATAATTTTTTTTTAAGTTTTCTTAGTTTTAATATCAGTCTAAACCTTTTTATGTAAAAATTTTCATTAAAATCGGTTGTGTCGTTTTCATTAACAAATCGGTTCTATGGCAAATAGGTACCGTTAATAACGGTCCAAAAAATATTTTTCTTCTTTCAAAAATGCGGCCTTATTTGCAGCAAAACATATTTTTTTTTTCAAAGCAAATCGTTTTCCGTTTTTGAGAAAATTGCAATATCTCGTAAACTTTATATTGGAGATATCCGTTGAAAAAGAGACATTAAAATAAAAAGGCAAAAAATAAAAAAAACGGCTCTTGAAAATTACGTAGAAATCGTCTGTACCGAGTTTTTAGCAAATCTATCAATCCGTTTGAGCTCTTTTTTCCAATTCTTCAAACTGAAACTTATAACGGATACAGGGTACAATTATTGGCCCCTTTACTTTATATGAAACGATATATTGGCACCCCTTTTTTGACCATAACCATTGCCTTTAAGCCAACCATTGTACTTATTTTACTTTCCAAAAGGGCCCCAAAATTCTTGTGTGCCCAAGGGCCCCAGGATAGTTAAAGACGGCCCTGGGTAAAATAAAATACTTTAGAGCTTAAGTCTTAAGAACCAGGCTACTAGATAACGTTGAGAGGTCACAATAAGTACCAAGCACCTAGATTTTTTGACGTGATAACGTCTAAATAAATCGATGAACCATGGCAGACACCACAAAAAAGTGACGAGATTTTCTAACGTTACACTCTCGCACTTTCGCAGTGCGGCAAAAAATTTCAATTAAAAATAAACTATTAGAGATACAAAGCTTATTTGAAAGATAATAATCTAAAGCTTAATCCAAATGAAGGATTTTTAAAAATTCCGTCATTTAATAGGGTAAACAGGGGTAAAACGGAAACATGAAATTTGGGCGAAGTTGTAGAGAATTTATTTTTTTTTGGTATAGATAGATGAGATTAATTTAAGAATAGCTTCATTTAAGAAAAAATTTTAAAAAATTTTGAAACTAAGCTATAACGTTTTGCTTGAACGTTGTTCACGTGTTGGGGCTATGACAAAATGATGATATTGGGTAAAAAATTTTTTTTGACAATTCTAAAGATGCCAGGTGAAAGATGAGGGAAAAAAAATTAGGGGTCTGATACGGATTTTTTTTCCAACACTTTGCGTTTCGAACAATGAATTTTTGAAAAACACCTTTTTTTTAGGGGTATTTTTGGGTAATTTTTGATTTTTAGCTTTTTTTTTTTTGGAGAATTCAAAAAATCTCAAACTTATAGGACATGTAGGTTTTGGCCTTTTGCAAAAACTTGGAAACGTTAAGTGAGTTTTGATTGAATAACGGAAGAAACAAAATTTTTAAAAAACACGTTTTTTGACCGTTTTTAACCGATTTTCATTATTTTTTTATTTTTATCTTTTTTTCTTTAATAGATACAGGAATAAAGTATATAGAGTAATGATAGACCATGACCACGGCTATATGTGTGCGAAGTTTCAATCGTTTTCGTAAACACAATTTTTAGATAACGGTAAAATTTAGAATTCAACATGTTATAACTTTTGACCAAGAGCAGATAGAAATTTTATTAAACTTTCATGAGCATCCTAACACAATTACCTTTCATTTGGTATATCACACATAACGGTAGACTAACTACAAGCTACACAATGTTAAATCAAGAAACTTGCGAAAAACCTCAAAACACCAGTGGAGATCTGTAGTTGCCCCCCGAACAGCCACCAGTGTGGGAAGTACAGTAATCTAACTTCTCTTTTAGGCATCTTTGAAATGAGATTGATACGTCATTTGAAAGATGAAATAATAAGCTTTCACATGGTAATTTTTTTTTATAGATTGTCAAAAAAAAAAATTTATTTCATAGCCTGAGAACATAAAAATAAATGTTTTTTTGCTTTTTTTAATGAAATTTGATCGAGTTCAAAAAATTCTAGCTCTTTTTGTAGATGTCTCATAGACCTGATCGATATATATATTTTGAGATAAGACAATAATCTTTCAAATGTTATAAAATTTTGTATAGGTTGTTAGGGAAAAAATGGAATTAATGACATGAGAAGATAAAAATTCAAGTTTTCTTTGCTTTTTTTAATGAAAATGAGTGTTTTCAATAAATTATTTTTACACTTTTTGGGCATTGTAAAAATTTAAAAATGGTTTTATTCTTAAGAAGAAATACTTGGCTTTTCAAATGCAGAATTTTTTTGTAAGCTTTTAAAATAAAAAAAATAATATAATGAGAAAATAAAAAAGGTATTTTTTTTTTTAGCTTTTTCTTGTAAATTATGATTGATTGAAAAAAGTAAACGCTTCAATTGACTCATTTTAAACAAAAGTACACAACCTGTTTTCTGACGACGTTATCACGTAAAATCATCGTCCGTAAACCAGCTTTACAGACAACCTCTTTTATTTTTTTTAGACAATCCTACATATTGTGAACAACTAATCTTTTATGAAAGTTAATACGTAGTAACCTTAAATATGAATTCCCTTAAATTATACATACTTAAATTTTTCGAAAACCTTTATTTCTTAAAGTTATTTCCACAAACTTAAATCCTCATATCCTTATTTGGTTATTAAATTATAATCAATCCTTTTCTTCAAATCCCTTAATGTCTATAGAAACAAAATTTCCATCACATTCTATCATTCTATCCCTTAGATAAAGTCTTTTTTAAACTTAAGATTAAAAATTCCACATCCAAATTGAATAGAATTCCTTTTTCGAATCAAAATCAAAATACCACACTTTTATTTATTTTTTATTTTTTTACTCACCATGAGATATCATTTTTACCTCTTTTTTGTTCTCAATGGTTCTTTGTGTCACACAGAGCAACGGGATGAAATAAAATAAATTTTTCTAACAAAAAAGGGATACAGAAAGAGAGTGAGACAAACAAAGGAAATAAAAGAAAAAGAAGAAAAAAAAACGCTCTCAGACATCCTTCAAGCGTTCAAAATTACTTTTTAATCGGCAATCGAAATTCAGGCTACTTTCAAATTCGTATATTTTAACTCTAAAACCAATCTCAAGGAAGATATAAAATAATTCGTTCATGGTTTCCTTTTAAAAGCTGACGCCAGTTTGAGAGAGGAAGAGTAAAGGAGCATGGAGCGGAAAGTGATTTCGCAATCAAATCGACAATCCTTTAGGATAATTAATTCCATCCTTACCGCAAGAGTGTCTCTGAGGTTTTGAACGAACGACGAACGGGCAGAGGCAATCCAGGCTACTTTCATGTACTAAAATCTCATTTCAAACCGCTTACCGGGAAAACTCGTCACTGCGGTTTTCGATTTGGTATAGTATATATATAGAGACCGGTCGGTGTACGGTGATGGTAGTTTGGATTTTCTTTTGACGGAAATATTTCTCTTTCCTTGGCAAAAATGAAACATCAAACAAGGAACATTGAAATGAGTTTTCTTACGCTTGAAGGATATCCAATTCGTTTTTTTTTTTTCATTTCTTTCTTACTTTTTCTTTTTCTTCTTACTTTTTTAAATGACAAGAGCAAACGAATGAGCACCCGGGGAAATTATCTCCTCTGTGTTGTTTGATGGTTTTTGCTTTTACTTTGACCTTGTTTTACACTTAATTTGCAATTTATTATTCATCCGGGTAGAAAAGTAATTTATATCGATAATTGGGTTTTAGTTTGAGGTAATTGGTCCTTAAAGAATTTATTTTAACTCTCACTGGTAACATAATTGAGTTAAAACGTAATAAATATGCAAGGTATTATATTTATGGTTCTCTATTCTACATATATAGGCACAGAGATAGATGTCATTTTAAATTTTAAAACTATACATTTTATTCATTTTTAATTGAGTTGAAAGGTTACATCCTTTTTGCAATTAACAAAGAAAAATGTAAAAAAAAAAAAAAAAACAGCAAACATAATAGCTAGGGGCGTAGCTACCGTTTTATCAGCTGTATACATGTAACAGGACCCCCGAAATATAGGGGCCCCCAAAGATACAGAGCACAAGCCACGTGTAAAAACATTCACCAAAATCTATAAACTTAAAATATTTCATTAATTAAATTGTTTTGATAATAATTATTATATTTTGTTTTTTTCGAAAAAAGTTAATAACAAAATTGTAGACAATAAAAAGATTCAAAAATTTTACCATTTTTTATATAACCTCAGAAATTTTGCGAAAAATGAAAAATAAGATTTATTGGTTTTGAATTTTTATCTTTTACAAAAATGGTTTGATTTTAACAAAATGTGGTTAAAAAGAACTTAATTTTTTTAACCTATTTTAAATGTTGTTTTATCAAAATATTATTTTACAATCAAAAAAAAGTTGTACGGAAAAACTTTTTGATTTTTGAAATGTTTGGAACTAAATTATTTAGATTAAAACATTTTTTTAGGCTATGTAGAAAAAATACACTTTTATTTCAGAAAATATTGAAAAAACAAAAATAAGATTTTTTAGATCGATTTTTCAGTAAATGACTGTAATATTGGCGAGAAAAATTTTTCCACAAAAACCAAGTTATACTTTTCTAATGTCCTTTAACATTCTGAATTTGAATTAAGCATTAAAATGGCTCTAACTTGTCAAGTTTTTGAGGTATTGTATTTTCCAACCACCCATATTCTGCTAACTTTTTTTGTTTTTTAATTATTGGCACTGGTCTACAAACCACTAATTTAATTTCAATGAAGTTTTTATCACAAGCATTTACTATAAAGCCTTAATATAAATTAAAATTAAAATTCTGAAAAAAAAAAAACAAAATTTTGAAATAAAAAAAAAAATGAACTATCAAATTCTTGAAAATGGGACATTGCTAAAAAATTCCAACTTTGAACTTTTTTTTACCAAAAAATGATGGGTACAAGGTACAGGTACATTTCGATACAGGGCTACATCAATACACTTGGAACTATTTTATATAAAAAAACAATAAAAATCCGTTTTAAATAAAATGCACGTACAAACATACTTTTTCTTAAAATAAAAATTACTAAAATTTTTAAGACTTCTAATTAAACAAAAAAGTCGTTCTTCTTCATATGAAACAAAAACAGCTCCCAAAAATGTATGCAGTTTATATTCTTTTTTAAAGATGCATTTTAAAAAAAAAAAAATATTTGTATAAACAATTTTTTTTAAAACAAAAGTTTAAAAATAAAGGCGGTATGCCATTTTTTAGCAATTATAATTCAACACCCAAAATCAAAAAAATCAATCCACAGTTTTCGAAAATTCAATTTTCAAAAAAACGCTTTTTTTTTAATTCCAAAATATTTTTTTTCAAAATTTTATTTTTGATCTATATATGTGAGTGATTTTGTTTAGAAAATGCGTTGAAATGTGTTTAATCATTAACGTCAACGAGAAAATCAGAAACCAAGAAATCGGTTCTATGCCGAAGAAACCAAAAAGTCGAAATTTTTTTCTCTTTGCCAAGCCACACAGATTATTTTTTTTAAATCAACATCATTAAACAAATTTTAGAGAAAACTGAGCCTTTTTATATTGATACTTTTAATTTCAGTCCTTGGATACAAAAGTCATTTTTTTTTTAATCTCTGAAACACATAACGGCCAAGTTTTAACCAGAGATCAGAAATAAATCTCAAACTTTTGAAAAGTTCCTTAATAACACTTATTTGTAGCCATTTTCAATAAAGGTCATAAAATAACAATTATTTAAAAAGAAAAATTTCGGTCAAGGTCTGAGAGAAACCTTTATTTTGTATTTTTTTATGTTTCGGTCAACTGGTAAGATTTACCGCTGAGAGAAAAAAATAAATCTCATCTATAAATTTATCAATTAGAACATCGATCTCCTGAAATATTAGATATTGCATTGTCGTCCAAGTGACTCAAATCACAGTGGTAAGGACATTTTCATCTTTGCATTTTATTTTAAGTGAAAAGAGATATAATTTTGGATCAAAGAACTTTGAGAGTTTATTATTAGTTGAACTTAGTTCATAAACTAAGAAAAGACATTCTTTTCATATGTATTTTTGCAAAATAAAGACATTTTTATAATATTCGACATTTTCCTTTGAATTAACCATTTTTGATTTATTTTCAGCAAAAACGGTTAAAGGTTGACCTTCATTGGAACATATCTCTAAATAACTGTGCTTAAAATCAGAACCACCGGATTTGACAAATGGAGAGCAACTATAATGCTCTTTAATGTTTAAATGATAGGTCTGTTAATTCATTTTAACAGTTAATAAAACAAACATCTCAACTAAAAAAACTTGAAGAAAGTTAATTCTTATTAAATTTCCCAAATATTCAAGCATTTACTCTTATTATATAAGAATAGAAAAACCACAGTTTTCCAACTTATTTCTTAAAAAATTATAAAACCATATAACTTTTTTTTCCCTGTAACTATAAACTACAAACATCAAGAACTTCCATTCTAAGAAAAACCATATCTACCATAACCCTTATTCAATATGATTTCTGAATATTTGTTATAAGTTTGATACCCTTTGTGTGAACTTTGGATCAAATATTTGATGGAACACAATACAAGAATGTTCCCTTCCCTTCGTCGTCATCGTATATTGAGGATGCGATGACGACAACAATACAATGATGACAATGGTTCCTGTTGCAAAACTTTGAATACTTTGCGAGAACAAAATATACGGAAAAAATCTAATAAAACTCCTCGAAAAAGTACAAAAGCACACAAACAAACATTCTCTATCTCTTTCAATCGAGGGTTTTTTGAGGGTTGGCATTGGCAAACTTTACAGCCCATATACCTACAAACTTTTACCACAAAAATACAAAAAACTTTTCCTTCCTCCTCCACTGGCTTCTCGCAGGATTCTGCTCCTGTATAAAAAAGAGTTTATTTTTTCTTTCTTATTTTCTGAGAAGAGGAAACTTTTTTGTGCTACCATCAACATCAGCTTAAACACGAGTACAGTTAAAAAGGTAGGTTCTCGCTGGGTTCTTGTTGTAATTCAATGCAAGGATATTGCTCAGGAACTACGAATTCGAAAATATGATGAGAAACTTTTTTTTTTTTCCAACCGAGAGAGAGAGTTGGTACTTGGTTGGTACCTTCGTATACAGATTCAGCAGCAGCATCCACAAAAGGGCGCACTTTTTTTTTCATCTTATTTTTTCTTGCGTTGTTGTATTGTACGTTTACCATGATGCAGGGCGAAACCCTTGTGACAAATCATACAAAGGCATTTCTAACTTTTGTCAAAAAAAAAAAATAAAAACAAAAAAACATGAATTTTTTAAAAAAATGTTTACTTCAGAAGCTACGAGGAAAAGGATCTGGTGCTCTTTATCAAATTTGAAAATTGAAATGAAAAGGATTTCCTGCTGCATAAGAAGAAGGAGAGAAAGAGAGAGAACAGATGAATTTGCAACTTGAAAATATGAAAATATGTTCAACAAAAATAAAAAAAAAAAGAAGTTCGTTTCCGAGTGAGGTACCGTGACATTGACATAGGGTAAATTAAATGTACGGTAAATGATTATGATGGTTGTTGGTTTCAATCTAAGAGCTTTAGAAATATACGGCGACGGCGGCGGGTTTTGCATTTGAAAACAAAGTCAAATTACTAATTTGATATTTGTTATGTGGCATGGAAATAAAGCTTGTATAACTTTTTGATTAATTTTAGTTTAAATTATGAAACAGGATGTTTTTTCGTACAAGGAAAAATTATGAAAAATCAATTAAGGCAGAGAAAAAGTATGAGGAAAATATTCATCAATTAAAAGTTTTCGAAAATGTCAACTTGATGACATAGATAAAATAGGTGGCATTCATAATGGGGACATTACAAACAACTTTGAAACAATTGATTAACACTTTTTTTGAAAAACAAAGTTCTTGTTCATTTTAAGTCATTTTTGGATTTATATTTCATTGTTGATTGAAAAAAAGAAAGAGTTTTCATGGAATATTGGAAAGCTCCGAGGTTTAAAAGAATATTAGTTTTGAATATTATTGAGAATTTATTTTTAAATTCAGTTAAACTCGTATATACCGAGAAAATATTTTAAGTACAATTTTGCATTCATGAAAAAAAAACATCTTCATACATAATCACAATGACAACTTAAAAGCGCTTTAAAAATACGCAACCATAGTGTTGCTACCTTAAGAGCGAGAATTAGAACATAAAAATATAATTTTATCAAATACAATGCAATTTATTTGTCAAGGTGATCCAATTCCAAAGTGCACAATTTAAGCGGATTTTCGAAAATCGCGCTTAGCATCTTGGTATTTCAAAATGCATTATTCTCACTGATAGGCGACTTCGTGTAAAAACCTGTTTTTACATTTTTTTGTGTACAAAACCGTAAAAAATAGTTGGTAAATAATGTGTAAAAAATGTAAAATAAACGTAAAAAATGGTCTAAAATTGTAAGAAACGGTTAAATAATCTCATTTGGGCTCTAGTGAAAGCAGGCTATGAAATGCCAGTTCTATAAACAATAAACTTCAAAGAGTTGAATTTTGTGCTCCTCACATCCAATACAAAATTTATTTGAAATCAATATCAATTTTTCTACAGCGAAATTCTGACAAATTTCCAATTAACTTTAACTTTCTTCTAAGAAATGTGTCAGGAGAGGAAAAATTTTAAAAATTGATGTTTTTTTATGAATAAAACATTTGAAAGGTCAAGGAAATTAATTCACACATGTACCTATTTTACGTTGAACAGCAAACGAAATCAAGCATTTCCTCTGAATTAACCCTCTGTAGACACACCTCTTTTTTGCGAATTTGGTGTATACTTTTTCATGTCGCTAGAACTTTTTTCTGTCTCACTATTTTATAGAGAATCATATATGAAATTGATGTAGAATTTTCCGATCAGCTCGAATATTGTATTCACCCTTATAAAGACACTTTTTTGTGAACACCTTTTATTTTTGTCCTGCCAAATTCGCACCCGTGTGCCGACAGAGGGTTAAGATGATGACCAAATTTGATGAAATTAACTTAGTAACCATCGTTCGAAAATGCAGTTTTTTTTCTCTAAAAAATTAAAAAAAAAAAAACAAAAGATCAATCATTTAATTTTTTGTTTTGACTTTCTCAAGAAATTTCATTTTTTACATCAGTGAGTTTTTACATGTTATTTTCAAGTTTTGTGCATCGAGTTTTTTACATGTTTTTTACATAAACGCTGTAAAAAACTCGATATAAAAAACCTGCACAACACTGATTATTCTTTCTTTCTAATATTAAATGTTTTTGAGAGTAGTCTTTCTTGACCATTTTGAATCATCTCATATCTCGAGTCATGGAGGAAGACACATTTCCTTAGCAAATAAGAAGAATTTTGAACGTTTGTCCCACGATAATGTAAGATTGATTAAAAATCAAAATCCTGACTCCTTAAATTGTTCTTATTTTTGGTACAATGGGGCGTATACTTAACTTTATGATTTTTATTTTTATACAAAAAAAAAGAAATTTACTTATGGGTGAGTGTCAAAGCAACAAAGAACAAATTCCTTTGTTCTTACTTGCTCGGTAGGGTAAGTCTGTAATGGCTGTGTGTCAAAAATAAATTTCAAATTCAACATTACGATATTGAAGACATTCCAAAAAATTTGGGTTTTTCTAAAGACTCAACGTTTTTGGTTCGTTATTTTTTTATTTCAAATATCTCTTTTAAAACAAATTCCTTCCATATAACTCTTTTAATTAACTCAAAAACGGCTTTAACGATTTCGATTAAATGCACTTCCTACCTATTTTGATTTTTGAATAAGGTATTACTTGAAACATAGTTACTCGTTGATATGTTTTTTTTTTTTTTCAGCCAAAAAGACGATAATAGAATAAAAGAGATAGTATCTAAGACTTATATGGCTTAAACAAATTTTGAAGTCGATTTTTTTTTTAGCCAAAAACTATTGAACACAACAAGAAACATATTTGTATGAAAAAAATGTCATGGATTTGAAAACAAAATGCTTTGTTCAATCAAAGTTTGTTCATTAATCCCAAACGTTAATACTCATAGAGAGCTTTAAAAGTAAAAGCAGATATAGTAACGAAAATATCTATACCAGTCTGATCCCAAATTAAAATAATAACAAGTGAATCCTTATCCTTCAATGCATTCAATTAATTAGAATTAAACTGAACATATAACCAATAAACTCGTATTTATCAGAGTGTTTCCAGCAGTAATCAGTTCATTTGGTCTATTGGTCGATTTAAGCTTGTTTGTTCTTATGTTCTGATAGTACTTTATCCTGTTTTTCACTTCACTTGCTTCGTGAAGTTGTTGTTTTTGTTGTTGTCACTATCGTCCTATATTCAAATTCCTGATCCTTTATGTGTACTTAGTCAATGTAAGTAATAATCCGAGGATGGCCTTGTTATTAAATAGTGGTTCTTCTATAGTTATAAGTTGTTGCCAATGACAATATGGTCCCAAAGGAGCAGGTTAATCGGAACGACAAACGAGAAAACCCGGAAAAGGAAATAAAAAAGGGGAGAGAGAAAAATAAAATAATTTTCTATTATTTTCGCATCATCTCTACATTCTTGTGTTCAGTTCGTTCATAGTTCCTTTTTGAAATCCTTCAACCAGTTTTCCATAAAAGTACAGAGTAAAAGGTACACAAACAAGCGTAAGCTTCTCAGTTATAGATCCATAAAGTGCTCAGTGTACTCCCACTCCCAACTATTATACAACTATCCATACGCAAAGATTTGGAGTTGGGTTCTATGTGAATGAGTGTGTAGATGAAGAGTGTAGAGCAGAAGGAAAAGAAGGAAGCCATTTAAATAGTTTTGCTCTATATTTGGTAAATGGTGCTTTGGTAAGATTTATAGACTAGTGTTATGAGCGAAAGGATATTATGATTTTATTATGAAATATTATAAGCGTATTGAAAATGTATGTTATATAGTCGAGAATGGTCTCGGGTTCATGTTTTTGAATAGTTTTCTTCCTTGCTCTCCATCAGGCTTATTTTTTTTTTTTTATTTTTCGTTTGAAGGAAGGCATGTATAAACCCAAATTAAATCATTTTTGTTACAAGAGATTAACATTTTAAGAAAATTAAATTATGTATTTTCCAGAGTATACCTATATTCTAACTCTTCTCCTTTATACCGATGGTGGTCCGTCAGGAAGGATTGTGGTATGAAGAATTGGCTTGGGAGATGAGTTTTATCGGATAAAAGGATACAAAAACGTTACTAATCTGATGAGGCATTGTTTTAAACACTCAAAGTGTTTTAATCTTGAACCGCATAGCTTAAATCTTTTTGCAAATAGAGTAGATGATTATAAAGGGATGATTCAAATTATTGTTTTATAGTTCAGTAAGATTTGCAAATCGTCGGGGGAGAACAAAATTGTTCTTAGTCTTTAACAAATCCTATGGAGTTTAAACAATTTTCTTTCCGCAGACAATTGTAAGTCCCTAATTTGATTTGATTATTATTACCCAATTGGGACATAATGTTAGTCATATTTGGGACATAAGTCTCATTTAGGACATAAGATCCACTTGAGATATAAATCCCACTTGGGACATAAGTTCCACTTGGGAAATGAGTCCCATTTGTAACATAGGTCGTGAAAATAAAAATTGGAAGTTATGTCCCTCTGTGATATTTTCTACCTCTTGTGCCAAGTTTGTAAAAAATCAAACTTTTTCAAATCATTGTACTGTTGGCACCAATTTCTCTAGAAAGTTATTGTTTGATTTACACAAAATTTGCCAAACCTTACAAATTTCAATATGAATCCCGTTTCTTCCCCAACTTTCAAATTAATTAAATTTTTTTGTCAGATATGTCCCTTTGCTGAGCAATTTCACTAAACATCAAATTGTTTAAAATGTTCTTTGTGTCAAAACCTAATTATTTCAATGAACTTCTTGTGTGAAAGAAGGTCCCCTCTTAAATACATCCGTTTTTTTTTTCTAATTACTGGCCACTGTCATTGGGATTACTTTTCCCTCAAATGTTTTACTTTTATAACCTTTTTTGCCGCAAGAAATAGACTACAGACAGCAAAACGAAAAAAAAAAGTATCCTTTCATGTTAATTCTCTTGATATCATTCCAAGTGTAAACGCACAAACTGAAAATAAACATTTGACCAGACATTTCCCTTTCCCCTCCACACACAAAATAATAATAATCAAACACAGTTAAGCCCGAAGCTTGTTACGAAAATTAAAGGGAAATTCACGTCATTAACAGTCTCAAAATTTCATAAAGCTGTTTGTCCTCATTTAACCGAATACTTTTTTTTTCTCTCTTCATCGTCAGGATAACCGACATGACGACGACCGAAAAGCTCAGAAGGATACAAAAAAATATAAAATACCCAACACAAAATATTTTTAATTACATTAAAGTTGTGTTTCATTTTTTTTTTTTTTTTTTTTGATTTTATTAACCGAAATGTAATTTTGTTCATTTCTAGGAAGGGAAACAGACGCACAATTTGACAGAACGAGTTTATATCCTTTATATCCTGTTTTTGTCCCCGATCCGAATCAGGAAATCTCGCTTGGTCATGGTCGTAAAAAAGATTAAAACTCTATTACCCTTGAATGAAAAAAAAAAAATAAATAAAATACATAAAATCCTTAAACCAACAGCAACAGTTTAATAAATAAAAGTTATTATTCAATTTTTATTGTGAACACTTTTTTTTTTTTTTCTACCTCAGCCAAAAGCTCAGAGTCGGTTATGGTTGATGTGATGGTGCTGTGTATATTATATTATTTGTTGAAATGCTTTGCCAGGGATTAAAAATGCTCAACCCAAAAATATTTGGGATCAAATAAAATTTTCATAATTATTTCGGGCAAATTTATTTAGTCTGCTTTTGCTTATATCAATTTAATTTTCAATTTTGATTTTTTTTTTGGGAAGCAAAAAACACAAAAAAAAATTGAGAGGAATTTTTCATATTTGCGATTTTTTTTTAATTTTATCTTATTTTTGCAGAAGGGAAAGCGATTAAGTAGGGTGATTTGGGGATTATGCGGCATTTGGTGACATATTGCAAAATGGATAGGTACTATGCCATTTGCTTGGATTTAATAATTCTGAAAAAATAGGCGGTGACCACACCCCCTGAATATGCCACAAGTTGCTGAAAATTTCTGAAGTGATTGCTTTAGACTAGCTCAACTAACTTAAATTTTACGAATTTGAATAGAAGTTAAAATTTAAAAAAACTCTTACAAAAAAAATTGCGAGCGCTTCGAAATTATTCAGACTTTAAAATTCTGCTTTCTTCATAATTTTTTACTGAATCCTGCTTTTTCCTATTGTCTTTTTAAAATAAAAAAAAGAGACCCAATTAAAAAGTTTCCGAACCAAAACGAAATTCTGCGAAATTGGTCAATTGGTAAAAGATAGTTTTAAAAAATTGGAGGAAAAGTGGATTGGGTGAAAAAAATGTTTTCTTTTTTCATGTGATATGCTTGTATTCTTTTGGGAATGTTCTAGCGATAGTGATACAATTTTTCAATCCTTTTTTATTTGCTCTATAGGGCAAGTATTGGTTTCGTGTCGAAAAAAAAATTTGAGGTTTTAATCAAAACCAACATTACGATGATGGAGAATTCCAAAAAAGTGGGTCTCGCAATTCCGTCCGTGCGTCTGTACGTCTGTGCGTCTGTGTAGTTGTGCGTCCATCTGTACACATTTCCACAGCCTAAACGGGTGGACGGATTTTCTTCAAATTTGAATCAAATTTGATACAGATGATTTTTATGGAATTCTGAAAGTTGGTTTTTTTTTTGTTTTTTTATATCTCGTTTAGAACGTATATCCTCCCATACAAAAAAATACGATATTGCGAATTTCTCGAAAACGGCTCTAACGATTTTGATTAAACTTTGCAAACGTAATATTTAAGGCAGTGGAAATAAAATTGCATTTTTATTGTTTCTCAAAAAAGTCAAACAACAAAAAAAAATGTTCATGCCCTAAATGTCGGCTCTTCCCCAATATCAATTTTTTTTTTTAAATTTAGAGCCAGCTTTTAAAATCTACAAGTAGACTAACATAAAAGTGCTTTGAACTGCAAGAGCAAGTACGTGCGACCTCAGTCGTGCATTTTATTTTACTTGCGATATAGGCACTATATATCAAGTAATGCTTTCCTACAAAAAAAAAGTTGAGATAACATTTTTCCATGACATTACGATGGTAGAGAATTGCCAAAAAAGCGGGCCCCGGAAGTCCGTCTGGCTGTCTGTCTGCCTGACAGTCTGTCTGTCTGTCTGTATAAGGAGTTACAGCCTAAACGGATGGACCGATCGACTTCAAATTTGGTATGTAGTATTTTTTAGAGACTCTCCAGATGGGTTTTTGGAATTCATTTTTCTTTTGGACCAAAAATAACGGTACTTGTCATATACCGATTTTAGTAAAGTTGAAATTGCTAAAAAACGGCTCTAACGATTTTGTTTAAAAAATTTAAATGTAAGTTTTAAAACAAGGTCCATTTTCTAATGGAAAATTTTTTTTTGAAAATCATTATTAACAGTACCTGCCATAGAACCGTTTTTTTTTTCAAATCCGATTATCTCCGAAACTGCTTATTCGATTTCAACAAAACTTTTTGTGAAGAAGCATTTATACAATTTTAATATAAGCCAAAAATAAAATTTCGAAAAAAATAATTTTTGGATTTTTAAAAAAAATTTCAAAATTTTTTTTTAAAAAATCAAATTTTCGATTGAATTTTTTGAAATTTTGGTTTTAGATTTTGATTAGTTATTTCTACAAAATGGCATACCAATTTTTTTCCAAAAAATTATTTATAAAAAATTAGTTTAAAAAAAAACGGCTCTAACGATTTTGAAATTTTTTTTTCTAAAAATGCATTTTAATATATAAATCAAAACTGCATACTTGTTTTGGAGGGCAATTTGATTTCAGATTTTATTTTATTTTTTTAAAAAACCAATTTTTTTTTATTTTTTTTTTATTTTTTTTTTTATTTTTTTTTACCTATATAGTAGGTACCTACATTTTTCAAATTTCTATTTAAAAAGTCTTAAAAATGTAAGCAACTTTAACTCTAAGAGCAAGTTCGTTCGACCCAGTCGTGCATTTTATTTTTTTTAATATTCTTTCTGCTTCTTACCCGGGTTGAAGGAAAACTAAAATGCACAAATTATAAATACTAAAATATCACTAGAGTTTGTTTTTCTTAATTTGTTTATAGTAAAAATATCACACATACACCACAGTGACCCGTGCAGATTTAAGTTTATACACACAGAGAAAAATAGACCACATAAAATAGAACAAAAACAATAAGATTTCTCTATGGTTTTCATCCAAGAAGGAAACCTTATTAAAACAATCGGGTTTTCCTTATTGTTTTAAAATCTGCAAAAAAATAAAAAAAAACGATGACCAGGCTGGGAATCGAACTGGAGACTTCAAATCATTAGTCGCCCACCTTACCACCTGAACCAACCTACGATGAATATATTGATCGCGATTTTTGTTCTACTGCTAAGTTGCAAAAAAAAATCAACTTTTCAGTCAAATTTTAATAAGATTTTCTCTATAAAAATAATAAGAAATCTCCTTAAAAAAACCTTATTAATCGTTGATTTTAATAAGATTTCCTTATGAAATGTATGGACGGTAAAACAATATGGCAATCTGTTAGTTTTAAGCGGGTCATATTTTTCTCTGTGCAGGATTCCGTACCGTAGGTAGGTACATAAGAAAAGTTTAAGTGGTAGTTCTACAGAATATTTTAAGAAAAAATAAAGGCTTTACCTACCTTCAAAGCTGATATCACTTATCGATCATTTGAAAAAAACTCTCTCTATTTTCGGTGATACAGGTACTAGGGAAACGCTTAAAATGTAGCAAAATATCGATTACTAGAATGACAATATCTCGAAACCCTAGCTGATATAAAATTTTTGACTTCGGATTCAACTTTATCTATAAAATTCAAAACTTTCAAATCTTCTACCATAACTTACCCTATTATCCCCTATCATAACACAGTTCTAATATTCGAAACAAAATTCCTCTTTAATTCAATTTGCTAGAACGTAGCTTAATGTGTATTAAAGGAAAAAAAAAGTTGTTGTTGGAATTTAATTAAAAAAAAGTAGATATTTCCGTTGGCAATTGGTTTTGGTTTTTTTTTTTGTTCACTTACCTATCGTGGGCAAAAAAACTTAGTCTAATTGTATGGGAAGGCCCATACTCGCCAGCGAGCAATTCTCTTTTTCTACGATGGCGTTTTTGTTCGATGTGTTTTTGATGAGCGGCATGCAATTGTGCCCGATCAAAATTTGCTGCTTCCCAGTGACGTATAAAGGGGCTGAGGTTTTGTGTGTGTCCTAGAAGAGAAAAATAAAAGACAAATTAATTTTGTAGATTTTTAAAGAATTTAATTAATTTAATAATAATTTAAAATAAGTAAAATAAGTATATTGATGAAAATAGTCATTTCCGTGACAATGCTATTATTATAAAAGATTGTCAATTCAATTAAAAATAAGATTTCTCTTTAGAAATAGATCTTTGCCGATAGAGATGTTCGTTTTAATGAAGATTTCCAAGTATCAGTTCCCATTTTGATACTAAGAACTCATTAAGCCGAATCAGTTATTGATACATTACATGGTACTGACAAACAACAAAATATTAATTACTTTTTCGTGTGAAAAGTGAAACTTAAGGTCATCTTCTAGGAACATCTAAATTATTTTGGATAAATTATATCCACACCAACGGACTAAAATGTTATAATTTCCTTTGCAGCATTGTGGTACAAATGCGGTATGGGATTATTCCACATCAGGCAGATTTAATCTAAAGTTAATTATTTGCCTACCGCTAAGTTATACATTCAAATCGAATCCTTTACTTATTTAGATTCATATATGTATTGATGTATGTATGTTGTTCCAGTGACACCCAATATTAACATGTGGTTAGTAACTTGACCCGAACTTCGATTATATTGAACCAATTCATTGCTTTTGGGTTAGGTGTCCTTTTACACCGATATGAGGTACCTATACAACATACCACCTTCAATCATATACATGAGGGCACTATTTGAAGGCGGATATAGGATAAGGGAGGAACAAACATCACACACAAATTTTCGTTTGTTAACTGAATAATTGAAATTATGTTGATGCTGATGATGATGTGTTGATTTTGATATAGTGCGGCTATAGCGGCTATATTGAGTGGTGCACCAACTAATTACAATTTAACTTGTTTAGGATTACTATTGTTGACTGTCGGTCGTCTGTATTTGTTTGTTTAATTAAAGCATTGGACTAAAATAATTTTAATTACAATTTCAGTTATTTTGTCTGCAATTTTTTGTAATACATTTTTTATTTTTAGACCAAAAAGCTGGGAAATAATATTTTTGAGACAATTTGTAGTTTGTGAGAGGCGTTCAATATAATATACAATTATAGTAACCTTGAACAGACTTGCTGATTTGTTTTCTGTTTTTCTTCTTAATTCAAAATTAGGAGAACTTTGCTACTTATCTTATAGCTAGTTATGCTTTTCTTGAGATTTCTCAACTTTTTGCAAGGAAATAAAAATGAAAGTTCGAAAGTTTAAAATTATATAAACCTTGTTTGTCCTTCTTACCGTGCTATTACAAAATTTGAAATTTTCAACTTTGGGTAGGTATGGCGATGGGCCCTCTCATAGAATATTTTTTTAAACAATTGTGTCTTTGTTGTGTTTTATAACTCTGCGATGATTATAAGGGTAACTTTTCTTGAACATTGTTGAAATTCAATATAAATGATAAATTACAAGTGTTTTTGGATTGTTTTACTTAAAAATTCAGTAAAATTCTAAAAGTTAATAAGTAGAGTAACTAAAGCAAATTATTAAGGAACCCGGCCGAACAGCTCTGATTTTGACGATTTTTTTTTTTCAAACGTAGGTAATTAAAAATACTTTAAAGTCTATAGATTAAAAATTGCTGGTGTTGCCGTATTGTTTTTTAAAATTAAAATTAATTTTTTTTAACAAAACCATTTTTTTTGCTTAAATTTCATAAAACAAATGATAGCAAAAGATTCTCTAGGTAATTTAAGGAAAATATATAAAAGGCAGTAAGGGACAATCTTCCATCGTTTAAGCGATAAATGCAATTTTTTAACGTTCTGACCTCAAACACAAAAAAAATATTTTGAAAACAACGGCAACACCTACGATATTTTAAAATACATTTTTAAAAAGCCAGAAGCTCTTTCTTACCTCTTAAATTTAAATCCACTAAATTTAATCCGAATTTTTGAAAAAATGGTCCTCAAACTCAGAATTAAAAAAAAAATGTTATTAGAAAAATTTTAAATGACTTTTTTCCAAACTTTTTCTAATAAAATATGAATTTATTTTAAAAAAATTTTTGGCCATAAATATTATCAGTTGAATTTCGAAGCAAAAAAGGTAAAATATATCACACTTTTGAAAAAAAAAAAATGAAAAATTACTTCAATTTCAATGGTTTTTTTTTATTAAAACTGAATTTTTGCATTGAAATAATTAATTTTCTCAAAGACTGTGGTAAATAGGAACTTTAAATTTTTGCTATTTAACTTTCAACAGTAAGGGTTATTAAATGAATAAAAAATAATTTTATGTTTAGATGTTGAACTTTAAAAAAAAAAATAAGTTACATTTTTTTTCAAAACTTTTATTAAAAAAAGTTCTTCGAAAATGGAATACTTTTTAATTTTTTTCATAAACCGTATTACATATTGACATTTCCTTTTATAATTTGAAATCATAATAAATGCCGCCAAAAAAATTTGAAAATAAATGCATTTTATATTACGACCAAGTTTAAAAAACGACATGTTAAAATTTTTTCAATAATTTTTTTTTTTCAAAAATTTGAGTTCAATTACCATTCTTTCAAAAGCCGTTCATTCAATTAACTTAATTTTAATTTTACATATATGACTAAGCTTCTAGCTTTTAAAAAATGTATATTTGAATATTGTAGGTGTTGCCGTTGTGTTCAAATATTTTTTTTTTGTGTTTGAAGTCAATTAATAAGAAAATTGCATCTATCGCTTGAACTATGGAAGATTGTCCCTCACTCCCATATATTTTTTTTCCTTGAATTTCCTAGACAATCTTTTGGTATCAATTAATTTATGAAATTTAAGAAAAATTTTTGAAAAAAAATTGTTTTTGTTCACAAAAATCTTCAATTAAATTTAAAAAATCATAACGGCAACACCGGCAATTTTTAATCTATAGACTTTAAAGTATTTTTAATTACCGACGTTTGAAAAAAAAGATCATCAAAATCTAGGCTGTTCGGTCGGGTTCCCTAATATTGCCAATTTTTGAGCTTTAGTTACTCCACTAATATGTATTTATAAAAATAAGGAAAATTCATAGAACCAAGAACTTTATTTGTGTTGAAAAAGAAATATGAAATATGCGTTTTTTAGCCATTTTTAATAAGAACCACTGGAGTTGTCTTCATTATTACTTTACAGTTGTAATAAAGTGTTTTGCTTCTTTTAGACCTATAACAACTTTCGTTACGAAAGTGTAAATGTGAACAAAAAATATATTAAACTTTTTTTCAATAACGTTTTTTGTTTTTAATATTTTTATTTGCGATTTAGTACTTTTAGGGCAAGCTTAGGATTCTTTAAATAAATCGGACTCGATGCGAAAAAGTAGGTGTCGAAATTGTGGCTCTCTTTCGGTCTGTCTCTCTCTATCTCGAGCGACACCCCGTTCTTTGGTTTTCGATAACAATGTAAACAGTTAAAATAATACCGAAAATATCAATAAATCAATGGGTTTGACTGCAGTTTTTTGTTTGTTAAATATTTTTCAAAACATTGTTACACAAACTTAATTTTATTTACCAACTTTTAGAATTCTACAAAATTTTTGAAGTGAAATAACATTAAATATTAAGTCGCGTCAGTTTATTATAAGATCCTTGTCGAAAAGTCGTGAAATTTGGTACACTGAACAATGTTAGTTTACGAAAAAGCTGCCTACTTTTCTTTTATTCTAATTGGCAGTGGACAGAATAAGCGTTTAAATAGAATTTTCTTTTTCTAAAAATTCTTACTTTTGTAATAAAAACATATTTTTTGAACCGTTATTTACGGTGCATTGATTTCTGACTTTTTCATATACGTCAAAGCTGATTTAAACGAAATTTGAATGTTACGTCTAAGTAACATCATTGAAAAGTCTAAAACTTTCAAAATCTATAGTGATGATGGATTAAAAAAAATTCAAATTTTTTTTATTTTTTTTTTTTTTAATTTTATTTGTATGAGTGTCTAATAATAATTTCTTCAGAACAGCATACCTCCCAAATACAAATAAAAAAAAATAATTCCTACAATTTTCGAAAAAAAAAAGAAAATATGCCAAAAATTCTGTGTTATAAAAAATAAAATGCACGACTGCTCTTAGAGTTAAAGTTGCTTAAATTTTTAAGACTTTTTATATAGAAATTTTGAAAAAAAAACAAAAATAAAATAAAATAAAATTTGAAATCAAATCCAAAACAATTATGCAGTTTTGATTGATATGTTAAGATGCATTTTTAGAAAAAAAATTTTTAAAACCGTTAGATCCGTTTTTTTTTAAAACTAATTTTTTATAAATATTTTTTTGGAAAAAATGTTTAAAAATGAAATTGGTATGCCATTTTGTAGAAATCACTTATCAACACCTAAAAACAAAATTTCAAAATAATTCATTGTCCCGTTTTCGAAAATTTGACTTTTCAAAAAAAAATTTTCAAATTTTTTTTTTAAATCCAAAAATTATTTTTGTCCAAATTTGTTTTTTTTTTTTTTGGTTTATATTTAAATTGTATAAATGCTTTCTCACAAAAAGTTTCGCTGTAATCGAAGAAGCAGTTTCGGAGATAATCGGATTTGAAAACAACGGTTCTATGGCAGGTACCGTTAATAATGATTTTCCAAAAAAAAAATTTTCATGAGAAGATAGACTTTAGCTTAAAACTATCATTTGAATTTTTTGAACAAAATCGTTGGAGCCGTTTTCGAGATATTTTAATTTTACTAAAATCAGTATATGACAAGTACCTACCGTTATTTTTGGTCCAAAAAAATTAATTCCAAAAATCCTTCTGGAGAGTCGCCAAATAATTTTATTATTCTTATAGTTACATTTTCATATTTTAAATTAGAATCCGAATCTAAAAAAATCTATGAAGTCACGTTTTTGAATGTGTGAAATTTTATTTTTAGAAAGGTTCAACATTTACAAGGCTATGGTCGTTAATAAATATGGCAATTTCTTTCAATTTTTGTTGGATAACTTCAACACTAGTATTGGCTTCTTTCACACATACTGAATTGTTAGCTTATTTTGCGACGAAATTGTATTTTAGAAATTTATAAAAAGCTCTAATTTTTTATAAGTCAGAACAAAAAATGTTTGAATAATCTGAGGTATTTGAATCATATCAAAAGTGTTTCAAAAGAATCATCACACCCTTTGCTTCATGAAAAGGGCCCCAATCATAACACCAGCTAGTAATGATGTTCATTTGTTAATCCACTAATGTTTATTAATGGTGGTAGTGTTATAAGCTTTAACCATTCATTCAACACTCGTCCTTATTAGTATGTAAATGCACCGTGAGAATTAGAATGCAAATGATGGTCTTTATAAATTATACTTTCAGGCTCTACCTATCCTTATTCATTCCATCATGTTTTATCCTTTTGTAAATCAAAATACAAATTTTCAGCTTGAACATGCTAGCAAATAAAAAATAAAAAAAAAAAATTATTCTTTTGTGTAAAAAACGTTTCATTGAAATATTTTTCAATTGCATAGTACAGAGAGAGTGCGAGTGCCTTCATCATATTTTAGATGATGGAAAACCATAAGTTTGCAAGCCTAGCGGCATTCAAAAGTGTTTTGCAGTGAAATCAACATTTGTACAAGAATACACACACAAATAAAAACCAACATCAAACATTGTTTTTTTTTTTTTTTTGTGCGAAGTATAAACCCTAACCCCATCTAGTACATTTCTATATATTTCTCATTCATTTTTATATGGACGTGTAGAAATTCTAGAACAAAAAAAATTGGTAAATAACATTCTCGAATATGGTTTTACTGAAAATAAACTCATTGCAACGGTGTGTGGTGATGGACCTGGCTTTTATTAGTCCATTTTCCGGCACCTTTTCTAAAAAAAAAACCTATTTTAGCCAAAGTGTACGTATAGCTTGGTGTATATAAGTTGTAATCTATGGCGAGAATGACCTAAATGAATTATATTGTGTGCCTGTGCATATGTGGATGCGAAAGGGCTTTATTACCACCTATCCGAAAAACTTCCAACACTCAGAATTCAGGACTCTGGCAGGACGTCAGGTTCAACAAAAGATATAAAACCAAAAAAAAAGAAGGAATCACATTCAAAATAAAGTTAGAACACATGTGAAGTCTATGAAAAATTATTTTTTTTTTTTGTATACCTAACATACTCTCTGGAATAGACTCATGTATTTTTAGCAAAAAAAAAACCAAGTATCTACAGGAGCATAAAAAACCTTCAAAATTGTTCGTTAGATATAGTATCTAGATATAAAGCTTTTATAGTTTTATTTTGGACACAACAGCAACAAAAAAAAAAAAAAGTTCAGTTCATACACTTCCCTGGCAAACAGGAAATCATAATAAACTGGGAATTTTGTAGTCGGATGCAACATCACGACAACGGATGGAAGGTTGTAAAATTGTATTAATTTTTTTTTTTTTGTTATTGTTGTTTTTGTATTCTTGAACATAACTGAGGTGAACATAAAATCATAAAATCCTGGGTATTTTCCGGCACAAAATTCTGTAACCCTAATGCATATATAGATGGACGTGTTTCCGGGTAAAATATAAAATAACTCTTCATCATTTGAAAATTTGTTAGAAAATAAATCTCAACTTTTGCAAAAAAAAATAAAATTCTAATGAAAATGAAATGAAATGAAAAAAAAAAAGTTTTGATGAGTTAGAGTTTTTTGTTTCATTTTTAATTCAATGGTCACACCGAACCGACATAACTCATCACCAAATGAAATTCATGATTGAATTGTGCCTTAGGTGTCGTACAGTTTGTTTGAAAAGAGTTTGACATTTTATTGAATAGTTTTGTTTATTTCTAGTATTTTATTCCGAGAGAAATTTAAAAGCCCAAAGGCTTACAGTGGATTTTTCTCATTGAAAGTTGACAAAATGAATACAATTTTACCAGATAATCCGGGGGATAAACAAATGACTTTAGTGCTACAAAAAAAAAAAATAATTCAAATAAATTGTATTCACATTTTCTAAAAAAAATTTCCTCATTCAGTATGAAACCAATGCTCATTTTTCATGTTATTGAATGAGGTCAATTGCTCTATTTACATACCTATACATATTAGGCTGTGCCATTTTGAGGCATCTTTCGTTTTTTCAAATAAAAAACAGGCTCAATATTTTTGAAAATATGAAGCAAATAGTCTCTCAAAAAATGAGCTCTTAATATTAATATTTAGAGGTCATTTTTTTTTTCTAATTTTTGTAACTTTACAATAAGGCATTGTAAAAATTAACTGTAATATTATTCTTATAGTAAATTAAGCGCTCTACAAAATATCTCCTAGAAATTTTTTCATAGAGTCAACCCATTTGAAGTTATTCAAACTTAAAGTTCAAAATAAATGAAATTATGACTTTTTTGGGTAAACTAATACTGATTGATTGAACTTTTTTTTTTGCCACAAGAACCAAGATATACTTTTCTTTTCGATCTCCAAACGATGTATACAAATACATATTAAATCATTTAATGCACTACTTGTATAGAAAATTTTGAAAAAAAAAATATAAAAAGTCGTTGCAGCGGGTTTTTTTTAAACTATGTTTTTCTATAAGAAAAAAATTCAAACTGTAAACGAAAACAAACAAAAAAATTCTGTTCTTAAAAATATATTACTTGAGACAAAAAAAAAAAACAAATGTGTTAAAAGTTTTGTTGACCAGTTAAAAAAAATTAATTTAGAAAGAAAACGTGTTTAAACTTTCTAAGTTGAAAATTTTCAATATAAGGAATCACAAGTCAAACGCTTCTGCAAATAGGACATTAAGAAAAAGGTTCTTAACATTATATATTTTTATTTTAAAAGTAGGTAAGTTCCATTATTTGCGACATAGCACACAATTTTTAAGGAAAATCACTTGAGCCATTTTTGGGAAAAGTTGGATTTACCGTATTAAATAATAAATAATGGTACATAATTAAATACTACTTATTCTCTTACTTTAATATTTTCAGTTTGATTTAAAAAAAACACTCGTCTAAAAATACAAAAAATTGAGGAGTTTTTGAGTAAGAGATGAGAAAAAGTAACACTCTAAAAGTTTTCAAAGCCAGCATTATTTTTAAAACCCTAGAACTGAATATCAGGTGGACCGCGCATTATTTTCTATAATAATTGATATAATTTGCTCAAAAAAATCTCGAATCAATTATTCTGAGGTATACTCAGATTATGACTAATAAATTATTTACTGTGTAAATAGTAAAATAATGCTTAAGTATTTGGAAATTAAAGTTGTTGTTTATTTATTATATATCACCGAAAAAAAAAAACTAATATCAATTTAACATTTTTTAAATATCAGCCAAAAATGCTCTATAAAATGTGTTTTATGATATTTAAAATGTTAAAACAACATTTTTATTATCAGGATGATATTTAAATGTCACATTTTGGAATTTTTTTTTGATATTTTATTATCATTTTTTCATATCAATTTCTCATTCCAAATTATTGAAAAATATTAAATAAAAAATTTTTAATGTGTAGGTACTAATTTAAAGGCGCTTTGTGTTTTTTCGAAGTAAAATGTATGATTTACTGAGAAAATTTGATCGGCACTAAGATTTTACTTCACATAATTTGGGAGAAAATAACAAAACAATTATCACCTATAATAGAAAAAATAATATCACCATTATTTTGTAAAGAATATTCCCTTTCAGCAATGTTTTGAAAAAAGAAAGAAAATTCTTAAAATAATAAAAATAATAAAAATGAAAAGGAAAGAAATAGGTTTCATTGTAATAAACTAAAACGTAAAATCTAGTCAACATTGATATTTTAATTGTCATAGTGAAATTTTCACTTTCCACTTTAACTTAAAAAAATGTGAAAATGATATTTTAATTGTCAAAGTGAAATTTTCACTGTCCCACCTGAAATTAAAAAATGTCAAAATGATATGATAAAATATCAAAATTAATATTTTAATTGTTGGACGACTTTTGTCACTGAAAAATGTTAATTTGATAGCTGTTATTATCAAATTTTTTTTTCGGTGTATATATTGTATAAATACGTTTTTCTATGTCACACCCGTTACTATTTTCTTTAAATTTCCTGCGAATATACAATATGTGACCTAAAAGTCACCATATCAGACTTTCCGAACGTCCCACCCGTTACATATAATCTTATGAGTTTGTGACGTTGAAAGACATGTTTACAACATGTAATTTTTAAAATACAGTGCAACACGGATATAAGAAAGACTGAAAATCCCAGAAATTTTTTTCTTATAACCGAGTTTTTCTTATATAAAAACTTCGGATTTAAGAAAGAAAGTTTCTTATATATTAAACACGCATATAAGAAAAAAAATTCATGATATATCTGATGTGTTAAAATCCTGAAAATAAAGTCGGTCACAGAAGATTTCTTTGCTGTCGGGTACAAATGGGTTAGATAAAAAAAAATAGTTTTTTGGATTGCTATTGGATTTCAGTCAGTTTTATCTCTATCGTTTGGTCCTATCGCAAAAGGTCTTGAATAGATCCTTCCTTATGAAATAATTCGGGCCAAAGGATTTAAATCAGAAAGTTTTTAAAATTGTGTGGGGTGTAAGTTGACTCAACTCTTGTATATATATTTATATAAATTTTTATTTTTTAAATAATTAAAAAGGGAGATAAAAAAGGATATCCATGTTTCTACGGTATTATACTAGGTCAAAAAAATTCTCACATTCGGTAATAATTAATTTTTAATCACATTGATATTTTGAGCTTTCTTCTATAAATTAAACTTTCTTATCAATGTAAACAGTAAAAAACTTTAATGGATAACAAAAAAAAATGAAAGTCTTTTCTTCAACAAATAAAACAACTTCTTTGCTATTAAATTGGTAATTTACATAAATTATTTTAAAAAAAGCTTTGATAAAGGTTTGTTCGATGAATTAAATTTCTTATAGGAGTTCTTTTTTATTCTAAAAATTGATATTGGTACCTAAAAAAAAGTTTCTTATAACCGTGTTCTCCTTAAATGCGAGTTTCTTAAATAAGATTACTTTTAAAGTTAAATCCAAAAGACACGGTGTTTTTGGTTGTGTTTCTTATAAGCGAGTTTTGCTTTTATAAGTGTTTCTTATATCCGTAAAATACTGTAATTTAATAACTTAATATATAATAGATGTTGAAGCTACTGCGGATGTGAAAAAAATTAGTGATCTGAATCACAATATAATAGACTCTAAAGCTATTCATTTCCTAGAACCCTAGAGCGCCAATAAATTTACGAAAATCCAACCAAAAATAACTATAGTCCCTTTTCATTTAAAATGCCAGTCATCATTTTGCACTTAAACCCAAAACGAAATAAAATGACATTTCAAAAATAACTTTATTCGCCCAAAACACTATATACTAAAGCCCTTTTTGTTATGTCACCGGTTGGTTTGAAAAAAAAAAAAAATTGGAACCCTGCTTAATTACGACGATAAAACTTTATTTTTTGTTTCTATATTATTTCTACGACAAATTTTCTTGTTTTTTTGCTAATGATATTTTTGTTTTTGCCATGTTAAAAAATTGTGAATGACCATAAGGAACCATGTCCCATCCTATTGCCGGATGACACGTGAAAATAACAATAAAGTCTGGGGGTTTAGTAGGTTCCTAGTCGAAACATAAAAATAGCTTTGTTCGATTTTTTTTTTGTGTTTTCTTTTGATTTTCTTGTGTTTTCTTTTATTTTCTTCACTTTTCAAAAGTTTAATTGAGAATTGTGACATCACGTAGTTTCATAGAAACTTTGGTTGGTCCTTATGGAGCTCATATCCTACAGACGGTCCGTTTTAATAAGAAAAAAAAAAAAAACAAAAAAAAAACAACAACATAACTGAAAGGTAAATTTTTTTTTTAAGATTCATGTGAGTTAAAACTTTTTCAGTTTGAAAAGAGAGAGGGTAATATATTTTTGATGATATTTATTTTTTCATTTTAGGTCTTAGTTTTTGAAAAGCAGTTTTTTTTGTCTTAAAGCTTAAAAACATCTGCCAAAAGTTGAAGAGTCAATGAAATAATATGACTTATAGACGGGATAGTGGTGAGTAAAAGTAAAACACTCAGAAAAAAACTTGTTTTTTATTAGAAAATATTTATGTTGCCTTTAGGGTTTCAGGATATAATGGTTCGTTAATGAAGTTTGTATTTTTTGCCTTGTTCTTCTGTTTCCGGTAATATTGTTATATGTTGACCATTTTATTGCTGTGGAGCTGTGTCATTTGTACAATAAGCTGTATTTCCTCAGGTTATTGTTCTGGATAAGAAGACATTTTTGAATTGAAACATTGCTTCAAAGGTGCCCTTTTAGCTTTTCTAATTTGACAAGGTTATATTCCCGAGTAAAAAACAATTTAAAAAAAATCTTGACCGCGGCACCACAGCTTCACCATCGTCGTTTGTCGGAAAATTTCAGTGCACCACCGCCGCACCACGACTGCACCACGTAAACCCTATTTCATTTTGTATTCGCTGCACCATGATACATACCTAATTTTGAATTAATGAAAAATAAAAAAAAAAAAAACTACCGACGAGAAGGAGATTTGAACCCGAGTATCCAGAGCATTTTCAATCAGAAGTCCAACGCCTTAATCACTCGACCACCAAGTCATGTTTGTACGAACTGGCAATTTGTTGCTTAAGTCAAAATAACTTTGAAGACGACTTAAACATTTGTATAAGTACGAGAATAAAATTTTTGATCACGGTGCAGACGTGGTGCGGTGGTAGTGCACCGAATTTTTCATTCAAAATGTAATGATGCGGACGTGATATAGTCGTGGTTCGGCGATTTTTTTAAATATTTTTTCAAAATGGAATGGTGCGGACGTGGTGCAGCGGTGTGGTGGTGCGGCGCATTGGAAATTTCTGATAATGGTGTAGACGTGGTGCAGCGGTGGTGCGGTGGTCAAAAAGTGGTGCGGACGTGGTGCAGAGGTGGTGCGGCGGGATTCCATTTTTACTATATTATGTTGCGTTGCACTAATATTTTTTGTACACCTAAAAAGTTGTTCCCCATGGCGCAATGGTTAGTACGATGGACTGTTTTATTGAAGGTCTCTTCGTTTACACACAAATCCAGTAAAATTGGGACAAGTTAACAACTCACCATAAAATCAAAACTTAACTAGCCCAATTGTCGACAAATGTAAGTCTACAATCGTATTATGAAGTAATGCTCCACCCACCTATGTGGACCAAAAGTCATCACTGCATTCGAAGTTGCGGTCCAGTTTGTTGTTTGTTCCGAATTTCTACAGAGTAGTTGTCTATATTTTCGACTTTCAATTTCATAGATTCACTGATATCAAGAATTTTACCAAATTTCAGCAGAAAATTCAAGAAAATTTTATACTAATGCAGAAAAGTCGATAACTCATTCTCACCACAATATCGCGACAGCAATTTTTTAATAAAAAAAATTCCCAACAATTCTATGCAACTTAGTTGTCGACCTAAAAACGTGTGTAAACCAAAAAACTTCAAAACGTGATTCAAGAAGTAAGAAGAAGAATAAGAATAAATTCTAGATACATACAGTTTGATAGGTATGCAGCAAGTTGCGTGCACACAAAGACCGCACCGATAAGTACAATGCCACTGCTGCTGCTTGTTGCTATACAAAATGTGCGATGCATGAATGACTGCACAATGCACTTTTCAGGTGCTGTTGCAATCGACAATGTGACGTGAATCAGTGATAGGTGGTAGCTGCTGGCTGGCAGCTTCGGCGGCGGCAGCGATGCAGGTTTTGAAAGGTCTCTTTTTCTTTTACTTATCCTTTTCCTTTTCCCTTTCACTGTGTGCTGTGTGGCAAATCGTGTTCTATTGTGCATAATAAACATGAACCGTCGTCGTTGTAGTCCCTATAAAGAGTGCAGCGCTCCAACCAACCAGCATCATTATAAAAGTTATTCGAGAAAAGAAGGTTGTAGAATGCGTGCCATTTTGCTGCAAACACTTCATCCATCTAACAAGTTATATAGAGAGTCAAAGCCAGCCCTTTCGATATGATGGTGACGACCGACCGAACGACGACACGGTGATGATGGTGGGCAAAGGCAGCAGGAAAATGTTCTTTCGCTAACTGCACTCGCTTGCTGATGCACTATTGCGTTTGCTCCTCTGAATAAATTTCCATTGTGTTCGCTCGGTCGCTGCGCTGCGCTGGTGCTGATGGTGTCGCTAAAAAGGGTTCGCATTGGCAACGCGCAAACAGGTGTCATGGCGGCATGGAATACTGCAAACTATACAAACTATACAGACTCTGTTTTCAATCGCGTCATCGGCATCAGCAATAGAGTGCAATGTAGTGTGGTGATGTAATGACAGACACGACTGTCAAAGAAGTTGTTGCTCACAACTTTTATAATACTTGTCATGCTCGTAATTCCTTTTTTGAATAGCTAATTGCAACGAACCGAAGAAGTGGGGTCATCGATTCTTCTTGAAAATAAAAACCTGGTTGCGATGCAACTTTTGGTCATTTAAGCCATTAGTGGAAGAGTCTTATTGCCATATTGTTTTGCAATTACTTTCCCAACCGATAAACATGAATTCCGCTGATGACAATCGAGCAAAGAAATTGCAACTTCTTCGAGGTATGTAAGTTTGATGAATGCAATAAATATACAACTCCAAGAATTAGATATGCGAATAGAATTCGCATTTGCCAATGAAGATGTGATTTCTTCTTGGGAATTGGACAAAATGGCAACGTAAGTTGTCATAACTTTCAAGTGATTGTTAAAATCTTCCTTTTTTTTCTTCTATCAGTATCAGCGTAACAGGAAAGGAAACTTTTAATTGTCTTGAGAGTTTTTATTACTGACGAATAAGAAAAATATCGTATTCAAGATAGTTGATGCAGAAAAACAATTTCATAAAATTGTGTAATTATATGGTAGAAGGATTTGATACTATAAATTTGCAAGAAACTAGCGAAAAAGAAATTTATTTGAAATTAATTTAGAAGCAGAAAACAAAAGTAAAAAAAAAAATCTTCAAGGTCAACTCATGAAGCGTGTAACAAATGGTATTTAACTCATAAAATATAATGAATTTAAGATTAAAAAGGAGAAGAGAAAAAGAAACTGATTTCAAAAATAAAATTTATACTGAAGTTATGGAGATGAGTGGTCATACAAGTAAGTTTAAGAGTTACAAAAAAACTTTTTCATTTATCTAAATTTTAAAGTATAGTAATGCAAAATGTATATTTAATAAGGCTTACAAAATACAAATTTACGAGTTTTCACATTCTTATGTAGACCTAGTTTTCTTTAAATGGAAAGTGATTTTTAGTCCGAGTTTATTCTAATCTTAGGGCCAATTTATTGAGCCTCCATTAAATTTTGAAATTTATCGCTTTAGTTAACGGCCTCGTTAAACTATTGTTGCCTTTAAGTATACATCATTAAAAATTCATTTAATTCACTCTTCTTTAGTTAAAGTCCTTACTTTTAATGGAAACTTTAAATTTAAAACTCTGTTAAAAATATCCTAATAGTACAGGAAAGTTAGTAAAAATACAGACATATTGTGGAACGAAATATAGGACGGCTGAATTTTTTAAATCTGAAAGAGGGGTATTAGAAAAGCTTAAGTCCTGGTTTTCGGGACGCCACCCCCCTGGCGAAATCCGCCATTTTGGAAAACGCGAATCGCTCTATATCTCCAAAACTATTTGTTCTAGAGAAATGGTTATCAGGCCAAAGTTCTTGGAAATTTAATAATCTTTTTCTTTGTCATACAATATTTTTCTGTGCGGGCAATAGTTTTGAGGTTATGTTGTTTTAATTTATTTTTTTTCGGTTTTTTTAAGATTTTATCATTCCCGATAATAGTAACATAATTGTATATACGGTACAAGTTATAGACCATCAAATTTTCAATAATTTGGTATATTTTTGAAAGTCATGCGATGTATGAGTCGAAAGTTATTGATCTGAAAATTATAGTCTAAGTACAGGAAAGTTAGTAAATAAAACAGGCAATTTGTGAAACGAAATATAGGGAGGCTGATTTTTTCAAATCTGAAATAAGGGTATTAGAAAAGCTTAAGTCCTGGTTCTCGGGACACCAACCCCATGGCGAAATCCGCCATTTTGAAAAACGTGAATTGGTCTATATCTACTAAACTATTGGCTTGACTGCATAAGTTGCTTAACCAAAGTTGTAGGTAATATAAATATCTTTTCTTGTGCATTCACTGTTTTTCTGCGAGGACAACACTTTTAAGGTTATTTTCCTCATTGTCTATGATAGAAAAAAAATTTTTTAAGCATGATTAGAGTTGTAGAACATCAATATTCCATTAATTTGGTATACTTTTGAAGATTATATGATTTTTCAAACCAAAGATACGGAATTTTAATAGCAGGGATTTTCTAAAAATATACTAATATGTTTTTGCATAAGGTTCATACCTAAAATACTAAATGGTGTCCGTAATGTAAGAACAAGAAACATATGATATGAGAGGAAGTTAGTTATTAAGGTGGGTTATGGTAAACCGTAGAATATTGTGGTACACATATTTTATTTTAAGTCAAACATCTAACTTTTATGATGCTAAAAAATTATGTTTCTATCATAGAGACTGAGAAAAATAAAAAAAAATAAAACAAAAAAAAAAAAACAAAATAACCCCAAAAAAGTTGTCCTCGCTGAAAAACAGTGCATGTACAAGAAAAGATATTTATATTACCTACAACTTTGGTTAAGTAACTTATTCGGTCAAGCCAATAGTTTAGTAGATATAGACCAATTCACGTTTTTCAAAATTGCGGATTTCGCCAGGTGCTTGGCGTCCCGAGAACCAAGACTTAAGCTTTACTAATACTCCTCTTTCAGAAAGGGCCGTCTTTAACTATCCTGGGGCCCTTGGGCACACAAGAATTTGGGGCCCTTTTGGAAAGTAAAATTAGTACAATGGTTGGCTAAAAGGCAATGGTTGGTTTAAAAGGCGTGCCAATATATCGTTCCATATAAAGTACCTAGTGTGTATTATTGGCAGGGGGTACCAATAATTCTTGCATTGAGACATCAGTCTTGCCACTGCCAATAATTGTACCTACATTTATACTGCCAATAATTATACCCTGTATCCGTTATAAGTTTCAGTTTGAAGAATAGGAAAAAAACGATTTGTACGTGATTTCCAAGAGCCTTTTTTTTATTTTATTTAATGTCTCTTTTTCAACGGATATCTCCAATATAAAGTTTTCCAGATATTGCAATTTTCTTAAAAACGGATAAAAAGAAACATGTATTGCTGCAAATAAGGCCGCACTTTTGAAATAAGAAAAATATTTTTTTGGATAGTTATTAACGGTACCTACTTGCCATAAAACTGATTTCTTAATGTAAACGACACAACCGATTTTAATGAAATTTTTTACATAAAAAGGTTTATACTGATATTAAAATTAAGAAACTTAAAAAAAATTATTTTTGGATTTAAAAAAAAATTAATTTTTTTTTTTGAAAAACCATTTTTTTTTTTCAAGGTTTATTTATGTGTCAATCTTTAAATACGAGAGCAATTCGCAATTAAAATTAAAAAATGTTTGGGGTGCCAACCTTTGTACCATGGGGTTTTCCATTGAACCAAAACATTGATGTACCGTCGACGAGCCGGAAATAATTTTTTCTTAAACATTTTCCAACGGAAAAAGTATTGATGTTTTTTTGCCGACGAATTGATTCTTTTTTCGTCTTTTAATACGAACCTACACATATTTTTACACTGATTTTAAACGCACTACAAATTTGACAGTTTTGCAAACTTCAAACGAAATTATTTTTTAAGGAAAAAGATAATAAAAAAGATATTCGTTGTTTTTATTAATAAATAATAAATAATCTTACTACAGTGAAAAAAAAAAGATATTTTTCTTGTTTTTTGAAAATATTATTGTCTTATTTTTTTTTGAAAATTGAATTTGGGTTTGGTCGTTTGGCCACATAATTTGTTTTCATTTTGAAAACATATATTTTCCGTATAGGTGTAGAAAATACTTTGATTGTTTGGTTGCCATATAAAAACTAAAATTTGTTGGTAAATGGTCTGCCCGACAAAAATGTTTTAAGAGTAAATGTGTGAGAGAAATTTTCGTTCCTTTGGGGCCCCCTGAGAATGGGGGCCCTGGGCACGGGCCCCGTGTGCCCTTATGGTAAAGACGGCATTGCTTTCAGATTTGAAAAAATCAGCCTCCCTTTATTTCGTTCTACAAATTGTCTGTTTTTTTACTAACTTTCCTATTTTTAGACTACAGTTTTCAGATCAATAACTTTCGACTCATACATCGCATGACTTTCAAAAATATACCAAATTATTGGAAATTTGATGGTCTATAACTTTAACTGTTTAAAAATTTATGTAACTAATACCGGGAATGATAAAATCTTAAAAAAACCGAAAAAAATAAATTAAAACAACATAACCTCAAAACTATTGCCCGCTCAGAAAAATAATGTATTACAAAGAAAAAGATAATTAAATTTCCAAGAACTTTGGTCTGATAATCATTTCTCTAGGATTAATAGTTTTGGAGATATAGAGCGATTCGCGTTTTCCAAAATGGCGGATTTCACCAGGGGGGTGGCGTCTCGAAAACCAGGACTTCAGCTTTTCTAATGTCCCTCTTTCAGATTTGAAAAATTCAGTAGTCCTATATTTCGTTCCACAATATGCTTGTTTTTTTACTAACTTTCCTGTACTAAAACATAAGAGCTATGGCCTGTAAGTATTTTGGAGCCGTAAAACGCCAGGCGAAAGCACACAGACGAGAGTTACGATATACCATCAGTGGTAACCAAAGACTGTTACAATTGCAATGTTTTGGGATGATTACAATTATGCAGCATCTCAACCCTGATTAGTTTTACCTCGTGATTCTTTTAAAGTGAAGAAGATTATCTAGTTTTTGATAGATCTATTACTATATGTGCTTCTTCTGCGCTCAGCGAAGTAGATGAGAAAAATCTAAAATGAAGTGTTGTCTATTTAACCCTCATACGTCATACCCGCATGGAAAACAATTTCTGGCGAGCCGTAGTCATTTTAAATTGTAACTTATTTATGGAATAAATACATATGAATAAATACCTACCCTACAAAAATATTCTATTCTGGACTGTTATATGTACATACATACAATATTTTTGTTTTAAATAATAAAGAAATAATAATTGAAATGACATTTGACGCTAACGGAGAGTGAATAAATAGAAATTCTTTTTTATACCTCCATTTGCTCTAAAAATCCCTCTTAAAAGGTCGAATTTGGCTTTTTAACTAAAAAGACTTTTAAATTTAATGTTCAATTAGTTAATGATTCCAAACTTCAAAAAAATCCTTTACAGAGACTGAATAAAAAGAATTTTGTTTTTAATTTTAAAATTCCCGTTTTTAATGGCGATTTAAGTTTAATGGAGAGTCAATAAATTGGGCCTTAGGTCCAATTTATTCACACTCCATTAAATTTAAAGTCGCCATTAAAAAAGGGAAATTTTAAAATTTGTATGCGATTTGACAGTTTTATAATTTTTAATGGAGCCTTTAAAAATAATGGAGAGTGAATAAATTGGGCCTTAGTCAAATTAATAAAATTTTTTGTTATAAACGAAAAAAAAAAAACTTTTTAATTCCTATGAAAGTCAGACCTTGGAAATTAATATTATTTTTGAAGTCTAAATCCGAATTTTTATGGAAAGCTTCTACAATGTTCAATACTGAACAGAAGTTCAGATTTGACGGCGAAAATAGGACAGTTTCATCAAAAACTCGTAATTAAAAAGGTTCAGTAGTTTAATTAAACTGAGGTTTAAATGTCCCCTCAGAAATTTGAGATAACAAGATCTGAGATCTACAGAATGGAGTGGACGCTATTAACCGTGTACCTACCATATTTGTATTTGAGGATATTTTGACACCTTTAGTCGAGTTTATAGCTAATAACCAAGTAATGACCTAAAGTCACTGTTTAGGTACTAGATTCACAAATGTTTGTAGTTCCTTTTCTGTAGAACTCTAATCTGAAGTCAGAAAAATTTGATTGGCCTCCATGTTTGAAATATTAGATACAGCTGTTATAAAATGACAAAAAACCGTAATTTTGGCCGTTTTCGACACTATATTTTTATGTGTTGTAATTTATTATAAACAAATTTGCAACGGTTCTTATGAGAACTTTTTGTCTTCTTCCAAAAACTTCCGAACTTTTTTACTGCCCGAGATATCTTAAGTTTAAGTTAATAAGCCAAAAACAAACTTCACATTAACTTAAGTTTAAGTCGAAAGGTTTGATGGTAGCTGGTGAACTTGAATTCGAAATCGGAAATATTCTATTAGCCTCCGTTTTTTAAATATATTACCGCTAAAAAAAAGTTTATTTTGCATTTTCTAACGGTAATATTTCAAAAACGATGGCTAATAAAATTTTTCTGATTTCGGGTTCGAGTTCAGCACTCCAAAAAACTTCAGAAAAGTATATTTTGGTTTTTGCAACAAAGAAAAGTTACATTTGGTTGACCAGTGCTGTTTTTGAGCCAAAGACTTATATTAATCTTAAGATATCTCGAGTAATAAAAGAGATATCGGAAAGATTTAAAAAGTTTTTGGAAGAAGGAAACTAGTTCTTAATGGTTCCGTCGCAAATTTCTTTGTAATGAATTACCCTACATAAAAACATAAAATTATGGGTGTTAGATCGTTAGCTGAAACAATAGCATCCCTCGACCTCCCATTAAATGGTTCATATCCATCTTTTTTATCACTATTTTTATAAAAATGTTCAACTTTTAGGAATGCTCATCAGTATGCTAATGAGCTCAAGTTTGGATGTAAGGTACATACCGTCAAGAACAGGCAATCTTTCTTCAACTCTTTTTTCCCTGCTATTTTAATTTCAATACAATTTCTACTTTAGAAAAAGCAACGATATCGTGCACTTTACGAGCTCTTCAAAGATCAATTTGAAGTGCTAAATTTTAACAAGCAAACTGACCCTAAAAAATGATTTTTCAAACTTGGTGTATCCCAGCAATGATGTGCCAACGTAAATAAGTTTATAAGACAGCCAATTAAGAACATTTAATTTCTTATCAACCAGCAACAATACAGATTTATTGCCAAGAGAACAGATATAAGTAAACACACGTCTGCAAAATAATTTCCTCGTACTACTTATCAAACAATAAATTCCTAGAAATACCATACACTACATTACCTTGACTTTCAAAGCCTTTTTCTTCGATTCATCAAGTCGCTTAGGCACTTAATTGAAATGATAATCGGATTATTTCTTACCTTTAATATAGAAACCTTTTCTAGGAACAGTCTTAATTTTAATTGTAGATTTATCAAGTCACCAGGGTTATTTTCAGAGTTCAATTTATACTTTATTACACTACCACCGCAACACGTATAGGCATTTTGACAACAGAAAGAACGTAGAACTTAAAACCTTCTCATTATTATTCTACTAGGGTCTACATTAGGTTGTGTAATAATGAGCTTTATTATTGTCATCATATTGCCAAGGGTAAATATTACCATACCCATATTTTTTTTTTTTTTGACAAAAATTAATAATCTTTCCTTTCATTTAACACCTGAATCCTTCTAACAAATTATAATGAAAAAAGTCCCACAGTCAAAAAACAGTAACAACAAACAAACAGAAAAAAAACCCCAAAAAGTATATAGACACTTCTTCCATTTTCTATCTTTCGTTCTTAAAATAGTTTCCGGAAGGAACGGAAATGGTGGTAGGAAAAATACTTTGCCTCGAGGTCATAGCCGAGTCCGTAATTAACATTGCCATTGTCTGAATACGAAATAAGGACTAGAACTTGTTAAAGGCTGAAAATATATGCTATTTCGTTTTCGACTCGAGACGGCTTAATTTTCTTTTGTGTTTCTTTTTTGTTCATATTTTTGGTTATTTTCTTTTTGTTCTTTCTTACTTTTTTGTGTAATATGATGAAATGAAGAAACCTATCGTGCACATAGATTGCCACTAGGACAGGCTATATTCTCTTGTTCTTAATTCAACATCGAGGACTCTATACTATGGAATGGGTATTGATTTATTTCTTTTTTTTTTTCTGAGAAAGTTGCGGTAACACACAGACAATGGTCAAAATTATACCCAAGAGCCTTGAAGATAAATTTCCAAAACATGATGGTATTCAATCAATGGATTTCTATGAAAACGGGGTCAAAATTCACGAGTTTGATGGTAGTGGTGGTGGATTGGTTTCCTGAGCGGAGATGTTTGCAATAATTATATTTACTTATTGAAAACACAAGGAAACCGTGGTAGCTAAAACTTTTTTTGGATCAGTGTTTTGCTGTTACATTTAATATCTTCTATTATTAGTTTTGTTTTTGTTTTGATGAATTACTTTTCAACAGCTGCTTCTGATGTTGGTTGTAATCTGCTATTCGATTTGTATGGGAAAGTCAAGTATTGTATAGAGAAAAAAAAAACAAGGTCAGAAGCACAAGGATATACATAATAATGGTACTTTTATAGAACTTGGAAATAAGTATAAGATTTAGTCTCATTTAATATTCGGATGAGCAATATGGCGGAAAATATTGCATTAAGGAAAGTAGGTAATGATATTTGAGGTCAAAATTAAATTTCCGTTGAACTTTGGGTTGGTTGATTGAATGACTTATTTCTTGAAATAGTTACATGATCCTGATACCTGCAAGAAGATGCTGAAATTGTCTTTAATTCTTCTAAAAGCAAATACATATATCGCTTCTGAACAAGCCTTCAAGTTTTAATTAATATCAGAAAATGAGGTTCTAGTGACTTCTGTACACTGATATTGTTTACGGGCTTTGACTTGCTGAATAAATTGTGAAATATTGGGTGAAAATAATTAAAGTAATTCATAAAAGGTATTAAGAATTTCAGCAAACGAATTTTTGGGGAAAAACCCGAAATTATAATATTTTATAACAACTCAATAAAAGGGAATTGTTCATAGGTACTTGGTTACTTTGGTGGAAACTGGTGGAAATGTTCTGAAATTCTATCTGAAGAGTAATTGAAAGATTGTGATCTATTAAGCATGTTAAGCTCTTCAAAAATTTACCACAACACTTAAATAGAAATCAAATATCAGTATTGATGGGGCAGACGGGACGGTGTATTGTCATCAAAAACCTGGCCATAATTATTTTTCGTGGTTTTTGTTATTATTTCTGTTTAAAATGAGTATTCCTTCAAGAAAATACAATATAAACCTAGAGTTTTTGTTATTTTTATTTGAAATGGCCTGTACTCCGCTTGTCGACATTATTTTTCTCAATTTTTTTTTCCTCATTCCTAATACGCAATTCTCAGTTTCTTTTCTCTCTTCCCCAACCTTCATTAAGATCACCCAAAATAAAATACACTAATAACATCAGTAAATTTAATTTAAAAATAAAAAACGTTGCATAAAGTAAGGAGTATTTTCTATCAGAAAGTGAAAAACTAATTGACCCTCAATTCTCTAAAGAGCACCTAAGAGCACCAAATTTTGGTTGCATTGTGTTAAAGAATATATGAACTAACTCATTAGTTTCAATTAATCGCAGAATAACGGGGTATACTAAAACAAAATCATTAAAGTTCAAATAATAACTTAACAAAAATATCAAGTTTTTAGATACTAGTTCTAAGCCCGAATTAAAATAGAAAACACCATCTTACATTTCCAAAACTTTATTAATATCGTTAATAAATAACTGAAGAAGAATTCTCCATTTAAATTTTTTTAGATTTCTAATCACAACACTTCGATATAGAATAACACTTACCAAAATACTTCGCATTCAAATAAAAATGAGGTAGATGTAACAGTTAACTTTTAACTCATTTTTTAACAAGACACGATCGAAAAACAAAAAATGAGTGCAGCATATTGACACATGTTTATTTTGCACCCACTTTGCTAAACTTTTTGATGTCAATTTTGTTTTTCAGAAAATCGACTTATGACCAGGTTTTTACTGCAAATACTTCTATGTGCGATTGTTTTCTTGGCTTCAATCCGTATAATAGTACCACGCATAAAAGCCTCAAAATTTGGAGAACAACTTGTCGCACAGAAAACTTTCAAAGACGTTTTGGATTGGAACGCGAAAAGTATAGTAGTTTAATTCAAAAGAAAATGGGTTACTCTGGTGTATACGTATTTTGTTCGCAATCGATTCTAAGCATGCGTTCTTATGTATCTTATTTATCTGCCTTAGATCCTAGCTCTTTAAAATATGATATAGTTTGATTGAAAAGCGGTTCAAAAATGTGTGTAGTAAGTGTTTCAGTTTTTTTTATAGTTAAAAATGCGGTTTTTTTACAATTTTAGAAACCATACAATTTGTTCTCAGTATATCTATGGACATTTGAGTCATAATTGTATGGTTTCTAAAATTGTGAAAAAAACGCTTAAATACTATATTCGAAATAAGTTGACATTAACACTTTGTTCGAATTTTATCTATTTCAAGTAATTAAAACTAATAATAGAATTATTATTTGGTTTTGTTTATTTTAAACCAAAATTTCAATTAAAACATGATTTCATTTTGATTTTAGTATTTTTTTCACTTCCGCACAGTTTTTGTTCAATTGACTAACTTGAACTAAGACCCAATTTATTCACACATAGGTATACCCTTAAATTTAAAGTCTGCACTTAAATAATAATTTATTTTAAATTACAGATTTCCCATTTTGAATGCTATAACTTTAAATAAAATGGAGTGTGAATAAATTGAGGCTTTTACAAATAATAATTTTAATTGTTTGAAACACAAAACAAAATTATAATCTAAACAACAGGAACAGAACAATATGGGGATAATTTATTTTCCTAAAATAAAAATAGAAATTTTGAAAATGAAAACAATCTACAAAACTATAGTTATTATTTACATAAAACACACAGGTGGTTGTTTTTAAATCCTTTAAGCTCCAACTGTTTTGAATAATTACAAACTCACGAACAAATTAAAAATATTGGTTAGTTTTATACATATCTATTTTATGTATATTATGTAAATTTCTCTGCATGATTTAAAATTATTTAACAATTTTAATTAGGTAACCACCCAAAAATTTCTTATGTATATAAATATATTTCTAATCATTCATTTTAGTCAGGGGACAATAGGAGATTTTGTGAATTTCAGAAAAACAAGTTTGTATAATAGATTTTGTAATGGGGCATATTTTCAGAAAAAAGGTTCTAAAACTATTGGAGTTTTTTGAAAAAAAAAAAATATACATATAAGTTGCAAAAAAGTAAAAAATAAAGCTGCTATGCCAATTTAAGAATATTTATAAACACTTAAAATCAAAATTAAAAAAAAAAAAAACAAAGACAAAATCTAAAAATGCATTTTTTTGAAAATTTCGATTTTAATTTATATTATATTTATATACATACATAGTGAATGTATGTAAATGCGCTTAGGTATATAAAAAAAATAACTAAAATTGAATAAATAATTTGGGAGTTAGTGAGCAATAGAATAAAAACGGTTGTATGGTTTTTATAATGTTTTTCAAAAAAAAAAAATCATGTGGGCAATTCACACGTGGTAGAAGTAAAACCTTAAAAAAATCATTTTTTTGAAAAAAAAAAAAAAATTAAACCATTAAAAAGCTTACAAAATTTTCCTAAAGAATAAAGCCATACTAAAATTTTTACAATTCGCAAAAAATATATAAATAATTTATTAAAAAACAATCATTTTTATCAAAAAAACACGTAATTTTATCTTCGCACGCTATTAAATGCATTTTTTTCCCTAACAACCTATTCAAAATTTTAAACCATTTGAAAGCTTATTGTCCAAGCTCAAAATATATGTACCGATCAGGTCTATGAGACATCTATAAAAAGAGCTAGAATTTTTAAACTTGATGAAATTTCATCAAAAAAAGCAAAAAAAAACATTTATTTTTATGTTCTCATGCTTTTAAATCAATTTTTTTGTTTCACAACCTATACAAAATTTTATACCATGTGAAAGCTTATTGTTTCACCTTTCATATGACGTATCAATCTAATTTCAAAGATGTCTACAAGAGAAGTTAGAATTTTTTAAAGTCAACCATGTCGAATTTCCAGACTGAGATTACGGTACTTCCTACACTGGTGGCTGGTCATCGGCAACAGATCTCCACAGGTGTTTTGAGGTATTTTTCAATTTTTTCAATTTAAGATTGTGTAACTTGTAGAGCACGTACTGTTATGTGTGATATATCAAATAAAAGGTTATGTTATCAGCATGCGTATTAAAGTTAAATTTGTATGTGCACTAGATCAAAAGATATAATGTGTGTAGAAAAAGAACATCTTTTTACGGTTATCTCAGAATTTTGAGTATGAAATTAATTGAAATTTTGTACAATTATAATGTATTTAATTACCTATCTACAATACAAATTTCATTCATTTATCTATTAAAACAAAAAAGTTATAACAAGTTGAAGTCGTGTCGCGTTTTCGTTTCATCTTGTTTCAAATCACTACGATACTAAAGAAGTTTTCACTTCAAAAAAATTACAAAAAAAAAAAACACATAAAAATCGTTTTTCAAATGTATAAAACAATATCTGAAATCAAATTGCCCTCTAAAACAAGAATGCATTTTCAGTATCAAAAAATTCAAAATAGTTAGAGCCGTTCTTCAAAAAACAAATTTTTTTGGAAAAAAAACTTTTAAAATCAAATTGGTATGCCATTTTGTAGAAATCACTAGTCAACATCTAATACCAAAATTGAACAAACATTCAATGTCCCGTTTCCGAAAATTTGATTTTCCAATAAAAAAAGAAAATTTTTTAAATCAAGAAATTATTTTTGTTTCGAAATTTCATTTTTGGCTGATATGTATTAAAAATATACATGTAAATGCTTTTTTACAAAAATTTTAGTTGAAATCGAATTAGCAGTTTCAGAGAAAATCGGATTAAAAAAAAAAAAAAAAAACGGTTCTACCGTTAATACTAATTGTCTGATTGTTATCTCAACTTTTTTTTTGTACGATTGCATAACTTGTTATATAGTACCAAAGATTATAGAATACATTCTATAATCTATAATATTCTATAAATAATCTTTGATAGTACCCAGTATATCGCAAAAAAAAAAATTGTTTTTGAAACTTAAAAAAAAATAATCAGTTTTTTTTTGAAGAACCAATTTTTGGAAAGCGGACGAATGAATTTTTTAAAACTTTGTTTCTATGTGTTCCATTTTTAAAAACTCCACTATAACTCCCTTTGAAATATTTTTTGGACTATTAATATTAATAATAGGTAATATTTATCTTACTTTGAATATGGTACTAACTTTCCACACGAATACAGTCTCTGTTTTCTTCCTCTTATCGGATTTATATATCTTATTATAATTTCAGGATTACATTTACGCTTAAATTCATGAGATATAAGAGAATCGATAACCAACAGTTTCAATAAATTAAAGTATTATTTCACCTTCATTTAAATCTCTTAAATCCTTTAAGAAGGTATAATTGCTACCATCATTTTATTGTAATTGATATAAATTACCATTTTATATTAAAAATATTCCTCATAATTCTTTGGTAAAGCTTAAAAAGTAATTTTATTTAAATTCTACATTGCATGATCGACATCACAAAAAAAAAAAATAAAAAGAAGAATAACAAAAAAAAAAAAAAATGTGTCAACTACTGATTATATGCAATTGAATTTTTTTTATATATAATATATTTCCGCGAAACATTTTCATATTGACTTACGGGTTTATGACGTCCCTTATTATGGATTAATTAACTCAAATTAAATTGGCACGTTAATCGGCAATCTTTTTTTTTTAAATGAGTACGCTTATTAAATTGCATTAACATGTTCAATCAGGATAAAGACATCACACAGAGAATAAAAATAAAAAACAAAAGCAAAAAAAAAGAAGAAAATACAACAACCCTGTTTTTTTTGTCATTAATTCCTAGTTAATATCAGTGTGGTTTGGCGTTGGGCGCCATTCGAATATATTATTCAGAATAAAAAAAAAAACATTGCTCACCCTTTAATGTTTATTTTTTTTTTATATTTAATTTTATACTGAAAACACAGTGTCATTTAGTAAATGAAACGTTAAATTTGCCCTATTTTTTCCTGGCTTGCCGTGACGTGTAGTGTACGTTTTTTTTATAGGATATCTACCTTACCTACAGGGTTTGGATAAAAACGCATGCGGCAATGACGGTGTGACTGAATCATTAATGCAATCGGATATCGCAAGAGTACACTCACAAAAAAAATAAAAAATATAAAAAAAAGGATCCAGGACAACAAGGGCAATTATAAAAATAATACCGCCTTGATGTGGCAACTTTCATTTAATTGGGTCGTGTTGGACCAGCCTATCGGCGCAGAGTCATGTTTAATTTAAGGTGACATACATAAATCGATTTATTTTTTTAAAAATTTGTTTGTTTTCACTGTGAAATGAAAGTTTCAACTATTTAAATTTGACTTTAATTTATACAAAAAAAGTATATAATACATACATAGATACATATATATCCGAATGATGGTTTGTTCGAAAAATTGTATTAAAATTGAAAACAAAAAATACAATTTGACATGCTTTTGAATGCCAAATAATTTGTTATTTGATTTATTCAATTAAAAATAGCTGCGAGGAAAAATATAAATTTAAAAAAAATTGTTACATTCATGAAACTTGGCAAAAAGTTTACTTTTGGGATAAAAACCAAGAATAAAAAAAACTATACAAAAAAAGTTGGGTGGAAGGGTGTTTTTTCGCGCACAAGAGGGAGGGGGTGAAGGTCAAAAATATAGTGAAAAAAATTATTGTTTGTGGAATATCATCATATGACTCATGTTTTTAAGGTATTTTTGATGCTGAATCTAATGACATTAAAATAAAGTCAATTGGATTTGATTCAAGAAAAGTTATTGCCGATTAAAAACAAGGGTGCTTGTTTTTTGACCTCAACAGGTAAAATATAATCGAAACCCATGTGAAAAACATGCTACACTGATGAAATTTGGGATAAAGGTTTAAGATAAAATATAAGAAAAGTCACATAATTTGTAAAAGAGTTCTTAAACATATTTTTGATGAAAGGGTGTTTTTTTTTTATAGGCTGAGTTGTGTGTGGGAAAGGAATCATAGCAGCTGACAAACATTTTTTTAATTTTTTAAACTTGGTGAAAAAGTTATGTCTGTTATAAGAACTAAGAATCAAAAAATTATCTTGAGTGAAAGGGTGTTTTTTTTTAAGAAATTATAAAATTTGGAATTAACACCACACTGGGATAAAATTGTTACACCAATGAAAATTAGTACAAATGTTTCATTTATAATAGAAACGAAGAATCTAAGATGTGTGTAAAGGGTGTTTTTTTTTTTTGTTAAATAAGGAAAATACGTGATAAGTCCGGTAAAATCAATGGTATAAAAGTTACCCTTACGAAATTTATTAAAAATGTTGTCATTATCATGGGAATTTCGAATAAAATGAAACTATAAATTTTTTCATGTGAAAGGGTTTTTTTTTTAGGTATATTTATTTGTGTATATTGGAAAAAGTATGTGAGTAATACTAGAGTAATACTAGTGGTACCCTATCGAAATTCAGCAATTATGTTACTTTTATGATAATAAACAAGAATCTAAAGTGTCTATAAGAATATCATTGTTAAAAAGGTGTTTTTTTTTCTCGAGTGAAAACAAAAATGATCGGTCACCCTAACGAAATTTGGTGAAAACATTGAATTTGGGATAGAAAGCAAGAATAAAAGCTGAAACACAATCACGCTTTGCCGTCGATTTTGACAACTGCCAAAAGTTCAACCATACGAAATCTGTATAACCTCCCGCAATGACGCTTTTCTTACGTACGCTTTTTTTGACAAACGTAAGAAAGCGAGCAAAAGTTCAACCAGGCTGAACTTTTGCTCGCTTTCTGACATTTATCAGACATAGTTACAGTCACCCACATTTTTATTGCGCCAAATGTGAATAAAAAAAAATAAATTATTGCAAACCTAGGTGTGTTTTTTAATTTCTCTATATAGATTTTGCACAAAAAAACGACATCGAGATATGTATTTTAAATCAAAACAATTTACGTATTAAAAACAAAAATAATTTAATGATGTTGTAGACTGAGTTTTATTGTTTGTTCTGTTTAAAAAACAATTTATTTTGATTGGTTTTGTTTTTATAATTATAGGATTAAAGAATAAACAAATTTCTATGCATTTTCGGACGCATTAATATCCCTCTTCATTTTTCCACATTTTAAATCAAAATAAAAACTTAGACCAATATTTTTGTGGGTGACTGTGTTTTTTTTATTTGACAGCAGATTTTATGTTAAAATCAGCTGTTCAAAGTCAAAGTGACAGAAGCGCGCTTTGAGGATTTCTCAACGTAACGCGATGACGCGTCTGGCAAAGCGTGATTGTGTTTCAGCTTTAAAGAGTTTTCATAAGAAAAATTTAGGTGAAAGAGTGTTTTTTTCGGAGAGACTGTAATTGATCCCAAAAAGCCAATGATTCGTGTGTATAAACGTTCAATTTGTCATCGAAACCAAAAAAAATGAATCATGATCTTTTTGGGGTCAGTTACAAATTTTACTGTCTCTTTGAAAAAAAAAAACCCTTTCACCTAAATTTTTTTATTGACTTTTTTTATCCTTGGTTCTCATCCCAATAGCAAACTTCTTGCCAAATTTCATGTGTAACAATTTTTTTTATTTGATGATTTCATGTACTATTTTACCTGTACTAAAAAGAAAAAGTGAAAAAAGAGGAAACACATGACAATTCTGAATTAAAGCAATGGTTGAATTTTAAGGCAAATGTAATGAAACATCCTTCCTCATATGATACATGATTTTGGGGTATTTTTTAACGTTAGATCCAATAAAGTGAAAACCAAAATAACTGGACCATCATGTAAAAAGTTATTGCTGTAGGGCCTACTCTATCATTTCTTATTTCGAATTGGATGATATTATGTACTTTTTGATTCCGGGACACCATACTTTCGATCGGTTGTATTGTCTATATAAAATCATAACCAATTGAAGACTCCATTGTTTACCCGAAGTTTTACAGAAGGTCTTGAACAAAGGCCTTCTAAACTAGTTCTTTTATTTATGATGAGACCAAATCGACCGAATTTCTACCTGAAAACCTTTTAATATTTCAATCTTCAAAGATTTTTTAGAATAAACATTTCCCTTAACATTATCTACACTCGGGTAGGTGTTCATGATATGAACCAATATAAGAAGTGTGGCTTTAGGTTCCGTGAAAATGCATTTAATATCGAAACCGCCAACTCCAATAAAAGAAAAACTATTAGTTCTTGAGCTGAAAATGTTATTAAACCATAACCTTTGAAACGCTGACAAAACCGCATCATACTCGTTTATACTTTCAAAATCAAAACAATCTAAAAGGTTAGATTTCCCGATTCTTCGACATGGTATATGCATGTAAGAAGTCATCAAAATTCATTTGACATGCGGTTTTAATTAGCTTTCAAACCAACTCACTTAACCATTGAAAAACCTCCTTACTTTCTGCGTTCAAAATACATACTCGTATAAAGTTGTTAAAACTCTTGAAGAACATCCATCTATCTATCTCTCCTGGGTCGATTGGTTTTTAGCTGTAAAAAGTTATACTCAATCTAAAGTCCTAAATCCACATAAACCAAAACTACTACTTGCTTCCATAATGAACGGGTCTTTTAATAGATCCACCAGGGTAAAGTCAAACTACTGTATTCACGTAAAACTGTTTCAATCTAAACTTTAACCTAAGCATCTCTAATTTCTATCGATTTTATCATCGCCATCAAATGTGATGACGAGATGGGTGATGGTGAGTAATTGGATTGGGGATAGGGGAGGAGGAGTAAGTTTGCTAATGTACGAACACACACGATGTGATGTGCATCTCCTCCTAAATTTTGGTGGTGTGTATTTTTCCTGGCAATTACTTTTGGTCGAAAATCTAGTCCAGCACTAGTATGCACATCGCTATGCAAGCTCTTCGTTTACATGCGGGTGTATACGTGAATGTGTATGTACCCACGAAAACCATGAAAAGACTTGTGTAGGAAAATCTACCGATAACGGTAAATGGAGGTGGTTTTATGTTCCGCGTCAAGAGTTTGTAATGGTCGCTATAAATAGACCTATACATTAAGTTGAAAGTTATAAGAATGGTATACGATTTAAGCCATGTACACGAATTCAAGGCAAACAAATAAGCTATTTAGTATAGTTTAGTTGGTAAGTATTCTGCCAATGATCTTTCAGTCAAGCGTAGCTTTTGATGGCATCTTAAAATTGTAGAATTTTTAGTGAAAAAATGTGGAATTCACTGTCCTTTTTGAAGTTATACTTCTTATGGGAGGGTGGGTATGAAAATTTACTTTTTGACAAGAATGTCAAAGGGATTATGACGCGATCACCCTGGGTAGCAGGGCTGTCGTTTCACCTTTAGAGTAGGCAGTACTTTAGTATTTAAAAATGCAGTACGCCGCAGTACGGCAAACATAAAACACACAACACGTTGCAAGTTACATGTTTCATGTGGCAAGTTGCATGTGGCAAGTCGTATGTGGCAAGTTGCATGTGGCAAGTTGCATGTGGCAAGTTGTATGTGGCAAGTTGCGTGTGGCAAGTTGCATGTGGCAAGTTGCGTGTGGCAAGTTGCATGTGGCAAGTTACATGTGGCAAGTTGCATGTGGCAAGTTGCATGTGGTAATTTTCATGTGGCAAGTTGCCAGGGTTGCAAAAAGCTCACATTTCAGCTCAGCTCACAGCTCAGCTCAAATTTGAGCTAGGTACCATAGCTTAGCTCATTTGAGCTGAGTTGAAAGTGAGCTGAGCTGAAAGTGAGCGCCCCAACTTCCAACGCCTATATCTCGGAATTTTGAAAAAAATGAAAAAAATTTTTTTGATGCCAAAAGGTAGCGGGGACTCTAACCTACATTTGGGTACAACTCTCATCCCTGTAGGTCCACGCGTTCTCAAACCGGGAGAACTTAAAAGTAAAAAAAAAAATAGGCACGATTCTGAAAAAATAGGCATGATGTGGCGGTTTAACATGGAAGGCGATTTTTAAAAAATCTGACAATGTGCAAAGCGTAGGCCCATGACACAAGCTATCATTTGGCATCACTCCCAAAAATTACTCTCAAGCGGTTAAGCTTCCAGGAGCGTTTAAAGATTCGGGGATTTTTCGAAAAAAAAATTTACTCCAACTTTCAAAACTGATTTTCTCGGAATTTTAAAAAAAGTCGAAAAACCGGATTATACCACTATCGGGTAGCTGAGAATATAAGCTTTCATATGGCACCACTCCCCTGTCTCTAGATCAAAGCGTTCCAACGCCTATATCTCAGAATTTTGAAAAAAATGAAAAAAAATTTGTTTGATGCCAAAAGGTAGCGGGGACTCTAACCTACATTTGGGTACAACTCTCATCCCTGTAGGTCCACGCGTTCTCAAACCGGGAGAACTTAAAAGTAAAAAAAAAATAGGCACGATTCTGAAAAAATAGGCATGATGTGGCGGTTTAACATGGAAGGCGATTTTTTAAAAATCTGACAATGTGCAAAGCGTAGGCCCATGACACAAGCTATCATTTGGCATCACTCCCAAAAATTACTCTCAAGCGGTTTAACTTCCAGGAGCGTTTAAAGATTCGGGGATTTTTCGAAAAAAAAATTTATCCCAACTTTCAAAACTGATTTTCTCGGAATTTTAAAAAAAGTCGAAAAACCGGATTGTACCGGAATTTTTTTTTATGATAAAAAAATAAATATTTTACTAAAAAAATAGAAATATATTTACTATCAAAAACACCAAGAGAAAAGATCACGAAAAATTATCTGTCTTATTTATAAAAATATCTATGTGTTAAAATAATTCCATTAATAACTAGAAACTAGAGCCTACGATTTTGTTCGTGTATTTAATTACACGTGTACCCGATACACGTGTACACGTGTATCTAAAAAACGTTTACAAGTGTATCTTATTTACACGTGTATTTATTAAATACACGTGTATTTATATTTACACGTGTAAATACGAAACAAAATGATTTTTTTGCTTTTTGGGGGTAAAATAAAAGTTTTTAAAACTAAACAACTGAAGATTATTGTGCAAATAAATAGTTCGAATTGGAAAAATAGTATTTGAACTTTTTGAAGACCTTATAAATAATTTATTCAAAAATTAAAAATAATGATGTGCCTTTTCATTAAAAAAAAGCTAATAAATTTTTCCAAGATATATTTGCATATTGCCTACTGTGTCTTTCTCATAAGAAAGTGTACCAACTGTTACATGTTTTTTTTTTTTTTTTTGTTAATCACCGTTTATTTGAAGATCATATGGTTTACTAAGTTCATAGTGAAAGTGTAAAAGGTGTTTTATAAATAAAGCGACAAATTCAAACAAAATAAATTTTAAAATAAAACTAAAATATGAAGCCAAGGAGTTGGGTATGGCAATATGCCCACCGAGAAGGGACAAATGCCTACTGTGACTTATGTAGTTCACAACAAAACAACCGTTTTTCTTGTCCCGGTGGAACAACCGGAGCCCTTGGACGGCATTTAAAGGGACTCCATGGAGTCAATTTAATTATTTTATATGTTTTGTTGCTTGGTAATCTAATCTAATCTGCTTTATTTTTTTACTTTTTAGTCGTATAATATTTGAAAGAAGATGATAATTTGCTTGGGTGGTATGAGCTCCCAAAGCCCCTCTCTTGCAATTTACCTACAAAAGCTTTTGCGATATTTAGAATGGGATAAAATAGATTTGGGGTGTTTCAACCCCCCAATGCCCCTCCCCTGAGTTCGGACCCCAAAATATTGCGTTGCAATCCAAACTTCATATGTGTACAAAGTTCAGTTCGATACGATAATGGGAATCGGGTCAAAATTTTTTTCCAAGATTTATATGGCTAGGGTTGAATAAGAATTTCCAATTAAATTTTCCGTGTAAATCTAGCCAATAACCGCAAAAACCTGAACAATATCCTTTTCATTCAATATAATACATATTTTAGGAAATCGCCACCAAATCTACCTGTTCGAACGCTATTTACACGTGTAAATATAAATACACGTGTAAATATAAATACACGTGTATTTACAAATACACGTGCTTCGGCACGAATTATTTAAATACACGTGTAGCACGTGTACCTTAATACACGTGCAATAGTAGGCTCTACTAGAAACAAACAACTTAAGCTATGGTGTTTTATAAAAGTTTAAAATATCTTCATATTTCATTATACTTTCCAAATAAAAATCAATGTATCCTCTCAACTAACTTTAACTTTCCTGTACTTAGACTATAGTTTTCAGATCAATAACTTTCGACTTCTACATCGCATGACTTTCAAAAATATACCAAATTATTGGAAATTTGATGGTCTATAACTTTAACATTATTAAAATTTATGTAACTAATACCGGGAATGATAAAATCTTAAAAAAACCGAAAAAAAAAAATAAATTAAAACAACATAACCTTAAAACTATTGGCCGCTCAGAAGAATAATGTATTACAAAGAAAAAGATAATTAAATTTCAAAGAACTTTGGTCCAAAAATCATTTCTCTAGGATAAATAGTTTTGGATATATAGAGCGATTCGCGTTTTCCAAAATGGCGGATTTCGCCAGGGGGGTGGCGTCCCGAAAACCAGGACTTAAGCTTTTCTAGTGTCCCTCTTTCAGATTTGAAAAATTCAGCCGTCCTATATTTCGTTCCACAATATGCTTGTTTTTTTACTAACTTTCCTGTACTATTATTGTTCATAAATAAAAATGTAAAAAAACGAAGTGTGGATTAATTAATTTAATAATAGAAATTAAAAATATCAAATGAAATTCATTTATATATACTGAATGAGAAGTATAACTTCAGTCGCGTGTACATGTGTACACACACTCTTTTTTTTTTCTACCTGTATATGTGGGAACTAAAAACCATTACCTATAAATAAAAAAAGGAAACAAATTTGTGGCACTCGGGGACTGCCGCGGTAAAGCTATTGCATACCATTTTTTATCAACTTATACATTTATAATAACACTGTGATAGTTCGATTTTGCAACAGAAGGGAGACACATCGATTCTAGTTAATTCGAGTATGCTGAATTCAGTGGTGGCAACCGTTTTGAAAGTTTGGCTCAAATTTCGAGAAATTTCGAAAATAAAATCTTAGGTCGGGACTATTAAAATACTGATAATTTCGAATAATTAAGTTTTTTTAAGCAGTTTTTAGTTTAGGGAAAAGCTATTCCTGTATAAAGCTATATGTTTAACACTATTCCAACCTAGATTGTTATGTTTCGGTCGCTTACAAAGCATTTTATAAACAAAAACTTCACTTTTTCATGTTTTTTTTTTTATTTTGTTGACTTTCAAAGCCTTTAATATATAGGCAATTTGAGTTTAACATTGATTCGGGATATTTTATATTATTTAAATAGCATATCTTTCCAAAAATGAATAAAATACTGCAAACATGAAAAAGTTCACTAGTGAAAATTAGTCTATTAAGCTACGGAAATGTATTAAATAACACTGGTAAGCAAAATTAAACTTTTTTTTTGCCACAAGAACCAAAATATACTTTTCTGAAGGTGAAAGGGTTGCTGAACTCGAATCCGAAGCCATACATATTTATTTGGCTTCCTTTTTTTTAAATATTACAGTTATAAAAGGGAAAAAACGTTATTTTTACTGCTTTTATCCCGACATGTTTAATTCATTAATTTATTTTCTGATATATCTTAAGCTTAAGCTGAAAATCCAAAAACTATCTTAATTTAATCTTAAGTTCAGGTTTTGATACATTTCCGTAGCTTAGTATGCTGATTTTCACTAGTGAACTTTTTCAGATTTGCAGTATTTTATTCATTTTTGGAATGATATGCTATTTAAATAATATAAAATATCCCGAATCAATGTTAAACTCAAATTGCCTCCATATTAAAGGCTTTGAAAGTCAACAAAATAAAAAAAAAAACATGAAAAAGTGAAGTTTTTGTTTATAAAATGCTTTGTAAGCGACCGAAACATAACAATCTAGGTTGGAATAGTGTTAAACATATAGCTTTATACAGGAATAGCTTTTCCCTAAACTAAAAACTGCTTAAAAAAACTTAATTATTCGAAATTATCAGTATTTTAATAGTCCCGACCTAAGATTTTATTTTCGAAATTTCTCGAAAACTTGAGCCAAACTTTCAAAACGGTTGCCACCACTGAATTCAGCATACTCGAATTAACTAGAATCGATGTGTCTCCGCTCTGTTGCAAAAAAAAAGTTCTAAAAACTATCACAGTGTAATTATTATTAAATATACATACTATACTGATGTGTGAATAAAATGTATGTTTTTTTGAATTTTTTGGCATCAAATGTGTAAAAAGCGATTTTTGAAAAAGTCTGAAAAAAATGATTTTCTTTACCAAGCTAAATCTCAAAAATTATTACAATTAAAAATCTGAAAAATGTTCACAAGATAGCTACACTTATAAAGTTTGAGTCTTTTAAGTTTTAAATTTTTTGAACAAAAAAATATAAAATTGATCGAACTAGGTCCAAGAAACCCCATGTTATTCCCAAAAGCAACTTCAACCGCTTGGCGGCATGGGTTAGAATGAAGTTAGAGACTTGAAACTTGGGGAATATTATTTTAAGGTTATTTCCAACCATATAAGATCTTAGGAGCATACAAATTCCAATTATTTTAAAAAAACGAGCACCCTATTGTGCACCTTGCAATTCACATCATGATATGGCATATTTTCTAGTTACGGAAAAGTAGCATAGATTACGCAGTTTTGGTCAAATTTAACAAAACAATACACCAATTTGTGCCTAAATAAATATACTTCCAGAATATAACCTAATTTTATTTTTTTGTTTGTTTTATTTTGCAAAAAAAAATTGGGTAAAGTTGAAAAAATTGAGAAAAAAAATCACTTTTTCAAGATTTATGGGATAAAAACCTACACTTCATTTGTTTTAACAATAGACTTATATACATCATTCAAAAGGTCTGGGAATCCTCTTTTCAAAAACATATAACATATTGTTAAAATTGTTAAAAAAATGACTGAGATATTGATAGATTTACATCGCAAAGTCTGTAAAAATGGTTTTTTGTAAATAAAAAAAAAAAATGGAGGGTTCCAAAAATATAACAAAAAATATTTTTATGCATTATTCGACCATACGAACAGCCTACACTATGTAATTTGTCGGGTGTATTTTCAGTGTCGCACCGTGTAATTTATTATTTTTTTTTTATTTGTGCAATACCTATTTGTTTTTCATTGATATTAATTCAAGATATTTATTTTATTGGAAATTAATTCAATCAAAGGAAAAAAGGAATTTATCTATAAAATTGGCTTGAGGACGATTATTAAAAATAATTAAATAAAAAATTAGCACTTCTTATTATGTCAATTTTTTTATATGCAAAAGTATACAAACAAAATTATACCTTCAATAAGCCTTATATTTCCTTTCTTAAACTATAACTAAAGCCTATAAGTTTTGTACAAAGTATAAACATGATTTTTTGAAGTCACACATTTTTCATGAAAAAAGTAACTTTTTTTTCATTACACATCATACCTACCGTCAATATTTTCACATGAAAACCTATAATACATTTTATATCATCTTATTATTTTAGCTTTCAGTACTCACCTCAATCATGTCTGTACGACATCTAGAAAAAAAGTTATAATTTTTTAAAGACAACCATATCAAAATTAAAATTGCGATTGCGGTACTTCCCTCACTGGTGGCTGGTGTCAACAAACGATCTCCCACAGGTGTTTAGTTCTTACCCGTCTGGATCCGTACAAGCTTCGTTCATTCGTGTATATGGTACAGGTTAGGCGAACCACCCGAGTAGGTGGTGTTAGGTTTTTTTTTCATTACGAAATTTTTTGATTCGGTCACCGTCTTCAAATCCCGCTATACAATCTGTGCAATAGCTTCTTTTATATTAAATTTATGATTGGCAACCCTGAATATATTTTTTATTTAAAAAATCGAGAGGGGTTGAACTTAATTTTGGTGTGAAACTCGACGATTTTAGATAGAAACATTTATAAATGTTCATGTTCACTGTGGTGTATACGTATTTTTTTAAATAAATTTTATATTGGCAACTGTGCAAATGTTTAAGGTACTCAAAAAAGGAGACAGGTTGAACTTATTTTTGGAGTGACAACCGACTTTTTTAAAAGCATTTATAAATGTTCACTGTGGTGTGTACGTACTATTTTTTTAAATTAAATTTTATATTGGGAAACAAAATTTAAGAAACAGATAGGACATATTATATTTCTCAACGGATATCAGACTTAATCATTCTTAAGATATTGCTTAGGAACTTATTTCATTTGAATTTAAAGTCTTATTCATTCAAATTTATTCCAAAATGCAGATCCATTCTGAACAAACGAATGCTTTAATTCAATTTTTCACAAAACTCTAATTTTGGAAGATTAAAGGTCTCTAAACGTCAGTGTCTACAGGTGTTTACTTGTATTTCTAGAGAGAATTTAGAACAAAAACCCTTTCATCTTAATTGGCCTAGAAGTTTAATTTTTGTATAAATTCAAGAAAAAATAAACAATTCATTAGGGAGAACAACAACGACGACGACGTTACAAAAACTTTTGTTGCTATAGTAAATCACCCGTGTTGGTTTCACAAGCTGCGCGACTACAAGAGTTTATATAGTCATATGTTGGGGAAGAGCAAACGCGTCATGCCAGTTAGGGAAGTGACAGTTCTGGTTGTTTATTCATAACTCCATGCAACTTTCCTCATATCTCACAATACACATGGCCCCTTACAGGAATATATAGAAGAGGCAGAAAAAGGATCTAAAGGACACAAAATAACTTAAAAAAAGGGACTTCATGTCTAGCACAACGAAATATACAATTTTGTTGTAAATTCTTATAAGCCTTTTGCAATGGAACACAACGTCCCACAATCCCGTCCATGTCGTTTGGTCGGCAGCAAAAGGCGAGCAAGAGCACCATCATCATTGAAATCCCCGAGACTATTACCCACCCAGGCCATTAGGACTAAATGTGCAGCAGGAGGATAATGCTTTTTCATTTTGAACAAGTCTTAGTGCACCAGCTGTAGCTAAACATCACACACAGATAGATAAAGTGTACTACACGGTACGTGCTGTAATGAACGTTTCGGAAAGATGTTTCATGCAAGTGGTTGTGTGTCTAAAAGGAGATGGTAAAGCCCTTTTGGATTATTTTTTTTATTTTTTTTTTTTTTTTGTTATTTTCTTGTCTTGTAATATTAGGGTTAGGCCAACAAATCCTGCTGCTCGTTCGGAATTCATGTCCTTTTTAATTGTTTGCGAAAGGAAGCTGCTGAAGCCGACGAAGAACGAGGCAATGAAGCTATACAAACTGTTGTAAAATGTTAAATCTGACGAAGGTCATGTGAATAAAAATGTACAAGCTTGTAAGTTTCACAACTATATAATATATACATTGGCTGGCATATTACTATAGTAAGAGAAAGGGGGGGGGGGGTGGGGGGGAGGTTTTTTTTTGTAGAATTTATAAATACAAACCGCAGTGAGTGAGTTTTGTGGTTGGTTGTTGTTGGTTTTTTTTTTTTTTTGTACCCTACTCCTTTTTTGGGACTTAATATGCCTGCGGAATATTTACATGAACTTTATATTTTACTTGAAACCCTTTCAAGCAAGTTTTTTTTGGGGTAGAAAAATCTTGACAAAATAATTCAAGGTTAAGTACCTACTATTTCTTTTGGAAAAAAGAAAAAAAAAAAAAAAACAAAAAATTCCTTTAATTAAGTTGGAAAAAGGAGGTCTTTGTGGTAAAAGAGTATTTCATTACTTGAGTTGAACTTTGGAGCATGAAACATTTAAAATTTACCTTCGAATTTTTCGGTACGGTAGGCACCTTGAAGACCATTGACTTTTTTTCTTTTTCTAGGAACTTGAATGGATAGGGTAAAAGTAAAAAAAAAAAAACTCTAAAAATTTAATGAAATAAAGCCTTTAATGGGAGTACTATGGCGAAAGTTCAACAAAGTTAAATTTGAAAAGAAGCTGCATGCACTAGAAACCTTTAGTGGGTCTTGAAAACTGCCTAACTGCGGTACCTATATCTTTTTGTGGTGAATTTTGATTTCAGTGGGAAATTAATATTTTATCGGTTAGACAAAATTTGTATTAAAAAATTTAAAGGTTCCTTTTGAGAGCGATAAAAAAAGTTTTTATAACTTCACTTACAATATTAAATATTTTTGACAAAAAATATTAAAATTGTTTAATCTTCAAACAAAAACAGAGGTTAACAAGTTTCTTACTAAAAGAAACCTGCCTTACTGCCCAAAGAAACCCATAATACTGATTGGTTCAGCCTGTGAAAATTACGAGGCAAACCAGTGATACTTATGTGTTCAACCAGTGATACCTACCAGGTACTTTGTGATATTCATAAGTGAATCCTGTGATACTTACAAAAAAAACCTGTGATATTTACAAGTGTAGTTAACTATTATTCTCGTGGCGATCCATTAATTCTTAACGGTTCGTGATACTTATAACAGTAATTCATGATACTATTGTGTTTAACCCGTGACTGGGTAAATAACTTTCCATACATGTAATTTTATCATGGGTTGCCCTGGTAAGTATCACCGGTAAGACAGATAAGTATCACGGATTGCCTTGAAGCAGTTCGCCATATAAGGGATTGCATGGATAAATATCACAGGATTTCATAATATCACCGATTATTATCATGATTTTTCCCCAGCAGTGTGGAAAGCTACCCTAGTAAGTATCACAGGTCGGCCTTATGAGAATCACAATGGGTTGCCCCGGTATAACAGGTTGCTTCGGTAGGTATCACAGGTTGAACACATAAGTACCATAGGTTGCTCTAGTAAGAATTACGAACGGATATGGTGATGAGTAAAATGGATTACCCCAAGAATAATAGCAGCTGAACAAGTAAATACGAGTATCACAACTTGTAACCATAAGTATCACTGGTTTCACATATAAAAACCTTAAGTTATCTGGTAGATATCACGGTTTGAATAAATAAGTATCATAGAATAAACTCAACGTATCATAGCACTTATCATCATATAGGTGATCACACCTATATTATCACGAGTTGAATGAAAAAATATCATGGGTTTCCACAGGAAATAAGGCATGTTACCCTATTATTCTTGTTATTCTTTTTGATTGATTTATTAATCACAGGTATCACAGGGTGAACCTATAAGTATCATGGGTTGACCAAGGAATTATGGAAAAGTGTTGCCCATGTAAATATCACAGGCTTTCTCCGTAGGTATCATGGTAAGCATCACGATTTGAATGAAAACGTATCATGGGTTTACCCGGGATGTATGGTAGGTTACTTGGACAGTAAGCATCACAAATTTGCTCTTGTAAGTATCACGAGCCGATGAGTGTAATAAATTGCGAAAATAATAGCACGTTGCACTAATAAATATCACAGGTCGTTTCTGTAAGTATCACAGGTTGCACCGATAAATATTACAAGTTGCCTCGTAGGTATTACGGTTTGAAAACATAAGTATCATCGATAACTATCACGAGTTGATCCCATAAGTATCATGGGTTTCCACGAGAATTCGTGCAGGTTGCTCTAGTAAATATAATTGGATGACCTAGTTGCACTATTAATTAAGTATCTTTGATCACGGTATCACGGATTGGACCGATAAGTATCACGGTTTCCCCAGAAATATCACTGGTTGGCCTGGTGTGCATCAAGTGTTGCTCCGGTAAATATCACAGGCTTCTTCCGAAGGTATCACAGGTTGAATATATTAGTATCTTGGTTTGTGCAGTAAGCGTTACGCGTTAAATGTTTCCAAAAGTGATCACGTACTTCCAATTGTCATACCAAGGAGATCATTCTTCCCAATATTGGCCAAATCAATTTATAGAATCTAATATAACATTTATTGCCACATAAATCATTTTTTATGTATTTAAAAATTTTCTCTCAAACAAAAAGACGAAATGAGAAAATTGGCACAAGGTGTGTTTCTTCCAAAGGCCTACAAAATTTAATTGAATATCTTCAATCTATTTGAAAATCAAAGTAAAATAACTATATTATTTTAGAGCTCATAAATAAATTATGACAATAAAAGACATTATGTCTTTTCATATAACCCTAATGGTCTTATAGTGTAAATAGATTTATTTCATAAAGATAAAAAAAAAATACTAAGTCTTAACTTTCAGATCACAATATTTCATTTTCATTTTTACATTATGACCACTTGGTGACTCTTTTTGTTCATAAATCATTGTTTCCTCCTTTTTTAAAGAAAATTTTCTATAGATAGGTAGCTCGAGCTATAATATGTTACGCACACACACACACACATTAAAAGCCATCAACAAAAAAAGCTATAGTTAAATTTGCTGACCCATAAAAGTGTAAATAATAATGCCAAGGAACAATAAAAATAAAAACGACTCTACGCTCGCTTGCTAAAAAGGCGAGCGATGCAATAGGATAGGTTGTTGTTGTTGTTGGTTCAAGCCAGGACTATATGGTTCCAATGGAAAAGGAATCTTACATCCACCATCACCACCACCATTACACCATCATCGACCGGATGTCGCGCTGATTACATATTTATAGCATTTTCAAGTCCCCAAAGCTGATAGTGCAAAATTGGTATTAAAAAGATTATTTTTCCACCTGAATTGCTAAAGAAGTGATTTATGATGAAACAAATGGGGGTCTCTCGATAAAAGCCAATGGCTGAATCAAAAGCAATAAATAATTTTATACCTATACTTTGGCTTGAGAGAGAGGGAGAGATGGAGAAGACGAAAATGGAAAATGATATTGGCGAAGTAATGGTTCGGGACGAGAGTCAAATCATCGAAATTAGGATTTAAGTGTGAGTCAAAAGAAGGGAGGATGCCTTTAAATAGATGGTTGTTTAATTTTTTAATCAAGTCAAAAAGTTCAAAGCATAAATCACAACTCAAGGGAAATAAATCATTTAACCTATATAGCTAATTGACAATTCGCTGGTCTTTGTAAGGAATTTTCAGAATCGGAATCAATTTTTTATCAGGTGCAACTCTATTCGCAGAACATTTATTAAAAAATTCAGATTCATTTATTACAATTTCTAAGAATTTTATACAAAAATTTAGAACTTTGTGTAGTAGTTAGTCTGAAATAGTAATGAAATTTCTATGAAAATCTTGATTACTTTTCAGGTGTGTTTCAGATATTTTTTTTTTTAAGAAAATCCTTTGAGAATTCATAGACAGAGTTCCAAAAATCCAATCACAATCTAAGGTAATACCTTTCATATCTCTTTAAGAGTGCATTATTTGCCCCTCTTGAAAATCTAGTAAATCAGAAGTAAAAACCTTACATCCTCATTGGAATTGTACATATAATAGCCTTTGGGTTCAGATAAAATATAAAAAAAACACAAAAAAAAAAAACACAGCAAAAACAACAAAAATGAAGTGTTGAAATGAAAATCAGTTCATGGAAAGAGAGAGAGAGAGAGAATCTTGTATATGTAGCTTGTAGCACACTAATTGGGTGCAGGGTATTTCTGTTCAAGTCAATGATTCCAACATTGAGTCACTCGTGCCTTCATATTGCTGCAGCAGTAGCACAGAGTCCTTTTTTGATTCTGATGGTTGTACTTTTTTTTGTTGTTGGTATACTTAACATTGTGAGATTTTTTGAATACAAAAACTCAAACCATCAGTCGATATAGTATAAAGGTATTATAGGAATATATATAGAGTTGTTCATTTCTATATTGGACTCATTCAAATTGAGGGGTTGTTTAGCTGGATGATGATGCAAAAAAAAAAGAGCGAAAATTCTTTTTCCAATTTTTTTTTTTTCAAGCACATATTATACACAGAGTGATGATGATGATGTTGATGATGAAAATGAAAATGAAAAGGCACTTCAAATATTTGGCATACAAAATTTTGTGCTTAAAAATACTTGAGGGGTTAATAACTTGAATAATTTTAAATTAAATTCGTTCCATTTCAGTGGTTATTTATCACTTGTTTTATTTGTTATTGGTGTATTTTTTTTTTAAGGACATCATATTCATCCAAAGAAGTTGGGTTTTTGAACTTTATCAGACTTGTCAGGATTGATTCAATATAGCGCTTGATCTATTGGAAAGCACACAAATGAGGGCTTGTTTTTTTTCTGAGCCTGGTGTTTTGATGATCAAGCTTGATTTCTGAACTGATGTTGTAGTGTTAGAATATTAATCCTAAGAACGCCTTATGTCGGAATGTAAGGGCCCCATTAACAGGCACTCTCACGCTCTCAGGCTTTTCCATCATCATTACCTACCATTATTTTCGCTTTCAAAATTAAAAGAACAAAATTGGTCTTTAAGGGTATTCAAAAGGACTTAACAAAGTCTTGATAAATCTCAAACACCTTGTAAAAAAAATTAAAATCTCTTTGAAACTTAATTTTTGTTACTTTTATTTTACGCTTCTTTTCAGGTTTTCTCAAAGAATATTATAAAAAAATTCGAAAAAAAGGATATTATGGTAGATTGAAAAAATTTTTTACTTGCGATATAGGTACTATATATCAAGTTATGCATTCGTACAAAAAAAAAAGTTGAGAAAACATTTTTCCATGACATTGCGATGATAGACAATGCCAAAAAAGTGGGTCCCGGAAGTCCGTCTGTCTGTCAGTCTGTCTGTCTGTCTGTATAAGGAACTAGAGCCTAAACGGATGGACCGATTGACTCCAAACTTGCTATGTAGCAGTTTTTGGAGGCTCTCCAGAGGGGTTTTTGGAATAAATTTTTTTGGACCAAAAATAACGGTACCTGTCATACAAAAATTTCGGAAAAGTTTAATTTCACAAAAACGGCTCCAACGATTTTGTTAAAAAAATTCAAGTGTTAGTTTTTTAACAAGGTCTATCTTTCGAAGAAAAAAATTTTTTTTGAAAATCATTATTAACGGTACCTGCCATAGGACCGCTTTTTTCAAATCGAATTTTCCGCAAAACTACTTATTGTATTTCAACGAAATTTTTTATACGAAAGCATTTATATAATTTAAACATAAGTCAAAAATAAAATTTTGAAAAAAATAATTTTTGGATTTTTAAAAAAATTTTGAAAATTTTTTTTTGAAAAATCAATTTTTTGAAAACGGGACATTGAATTTTTTTGAAATTTTGTTTTTAGATGTTGATTAGTGATTTCTACAAAATGGCATACCAATTTTATTTTTAAACCTTTTTTTCAAAAAATTATTTATAAAAAATTAGTTTTTTAAAAAACGGCTCTAACGATTTTGAAAACTTTTTTTCTAAAAATGCACCTTTATATATCAAATAAAACTGCATACTTGTTTTGTGGGGTGATTTGATTTCAGATATTGTTTTATTTTTTTGAAAAATTAATTTTATTTTTTTTTTTTGTTTTTTATATACCAACATTTCCCAAGTTTCTATATAAAAAGTCTTAAAAATTTAATCAACTTGAACTCTAAGAGCAAGTTCGTGCGACCCAGTCGTGCATTTTATTTTATACGAATTTTAAATCCTAATAGTGCGAAAAATTTTCAAATTGTGGAGATTGAGAAGGGTTTATGAAATAATCAAAATCGGTTAATATCTTCTGCCTCCACATAATCGGCTCAAAATCTAACAAATTAAAAAATTAAATTATTACAAAGAAAAAAATTTACCACCCTAACATCTTATTTTTGAAGTGAAAACTTCTTTAGTATCGTAGTGATTTGAAACAAGATGAAACGAAAACGCGACACGACTTCAACTTGTTATAACTTTTTTGTTTTAATAGATAGATTAATGAAATTTGTACTGTAAATAGGTAATTAAATAAATTATAATTGTACAAATTTCAATTAATTTTATATTCAAAACTCGGAGATAACTGTAAAAAGATGTTCTTTTCCAACACACGTTATATCTTTTGATCTAGTGCACATACAAATTTGGTTTAACTTTAATACGCATGCTTATAACATAACCTTCTATTTGATATATCACACATAACGTTACGTGCTCTACAAGTTACACAATCTTAAATTGAAAAAAATTTAAAAATACCTCAAAACACCTGTGGAGATCTATTGGCGATAACCAGCTACCAGTGTAGGAAGTACCGTAATCTCAGTCTGGAAATTCGACATGGTTGACTTTAAAAAATTCTAACTTCTCTTGTAGACATCTTTGAAATAAGATTTATGCATCATTATACAAGGTGAAACAATAAGCTTTCACATGGTATACAATTTTTTATAGGTTGTCAAACAAAAAAATTGATTTAATAGCATGAAAACATAAAAATAAATGTTTTTTTTTGCTTTTTGGATGAAATTTCATCGAGTTTAAAAAATTCTAGCTCTTTTTGCAGATGTCTCATACCCTTGATCGATATATATATTTCGAGCTAAGACAATAAGCTTTCAGATGGTGTAAAAATTTGTATAGGTTGTTAGGGAAAAAAATGGATTTAATAGTGTGAGAAGATAAAAATACGTGTTTTTTCGCTTTTTTTTATGGAAATTGATCGAGTTCAAAAAATTCTAGCTCTTTTTGTAGATGTCTCATAGACTTGATCGATATATATATTTTGAGCTAAGACAATAAGCTTTCAGATTATATAAAATTTATCTAGGTTGTCATATAAAAACCATGGATTTGAAGGTGATAGAATAAAAATAGGTAGATTTTTTCTATTTTTTTTTTTGCAATAAAAATGATTTTTTAAGGTTTCACTTCTACCAAGTGTGAATTGCACACATGATTTTTTTTTTTTTTTTAATATACAGTGGACGTCCAGTATAACGAATACCCGATATAGCGAATTTCGACATAACGAACGGTTTTTAGATTAACATTAACATCTCTAATTAACTTTCTTTCATTGCGTCGTTATAGTTTGATATGAAGTCATTAGGTATATCAATTGTTATACTGGACGTCGACTGTTATAGTACCTACAGGTAAAATAGGCATTTAAAAAATTAAAAATTGTTACACTCATGAAACTTGGCAAAAAGTTTGCTTTTAGGATAAGAACCAAGGATAAAAAAGTCTATTAAAAAAAAATTGGGTGGAAGGGTGTTTTTTCGCGCACAAGATGGAGGGGGTGAAGCCCAAAAATATATTTAAAAAAATTATTCTAAGGTATTTTTTGATGCTGAGTCTAACGACATAAAGTCAAAACGAAACCCATGTGAAAAACATGCTACACTGATGAAATTCGGGATTAAGGTTTTATATAAAACAAGGACAAAGGATTCAAAAAGTTTTTAAAAATATTTTTGGTGAAAGGTTGTTTTTTGATGGGTTGAGTTATGTGTGAGAAAGGTATCATAACAGCTGACTTATATTTTATTAATTTTTTTTTTTTTTTCAAAACTTGGTGAAAGAGTTTTGGTTGGTATAAGAATTAAGAATCTATAAAGTGTACAAAATTATCTTGAGTGAAAGGGTGTTTTTTTTTTAAGAAATTATGAAATTCGGAATTAGTACCACAAAAACTGAGAAAAAACCAAAGAAAATTGGTAAAAAATGTTTCATTTATAACAGAAACCAAGAACCCAAACAGTCAATACAAATATTTTAGGTTAAAGGGTGTTTTTTTTTTTTTTTGGGAAATAGGGAAAATCCACGATAAATTTTTTTTTTTCAAATTGGGAAGGACTTCCGGTCGCACATGCGTTTTGAAATTTTTCGATATATAGGTATTGCAAAATTTCCATTTTTCGATATTTTTCATTTTTATAGAGTATGTCTTTGGTAAATTATTATTTTTAGCAAGTAAGAAGTAAAAATAAAGTTAACAACATCAGTGAGTCATGAACTCGCTGAAGATTTAAAAATTTATCGGCAAAGAGGGCTTTGAATTACTATCATTCTCCTCGAATCACAGTGGTGGCATTTGGTGCTTTATGGCGTCAATAACCATTTGCATGGCCATTTCTTGACGAAAAGTCATGAAATTGAGGACATTTAAGTATGGTTGTTTTTCCTATTCAATGAACAAAAAAAAATTTAAACAGGGGCCAAAAAGTACCAAAGTAGTGCTATTTCTTTGTTTTGTTTCAGTTAGCAAATCGTTTAGTCACCAAAACAGTATTCATGAAGTAATTAGTCGAAGTTGATGAAAGCTGATCTGAAAGTATGAAAAGTTCGTTAATTGTAATAAGATCGATCAGTAAAATAATTTTGGCGAGTCAAATAATTTTGGAGAGTTTAAAATAATTTCAACTATACGTGAAAGTACATGCGATCTTATTGATAAGCGCACAATGGGACCAAACGACCAAAACCATCTCAAAATTGGTTTTAACAAAATTGATCATTTCAAAAAAGTAATGATTGTTTAACATAATAGAAATGTGCGCCATTATGATAGCTTACATCGTTTTTAATATATTTTGGATAAAAGTACTTAAAATGAGTCTCGAATTTTACATTTCAATTTTTATTGTTTTTCGTCCAATTTTATATAACAGTTTTATCTTAGTTTTCTTAGAAGTTTGTGAAGGAACCTTATAAGTGTTGTAAATCAATAAAAAGGTTAGAATCTCTACTTTATAAATCCGTTATTTGTTTTTGAATGTACTTTAAATTGATTGCTTAGAAAAAATAACAATTAATGGGAAGTAATTTGGACAACTTTAATTTTCAATTGTAGATTTCCCCTTTGCCGACGACTGCCGATGTCGAGTTATGAATGAATTTAGAATCTCATTTTACTCAAAATTAAGGAATAAAAATAAAATTTTGAGAATATTTGCGCCATTTTGATTTACGGTCAAAAATGTAGGTATAAAATAAAAATTTTCCAAAAATGTTTGCAAATCTTTTTTTTCCTGTCTTACTGAAATATTCTGATAGGCTATTTAAAGGGCTCTTAAAATTTGGTAACTTGTTTATCCCAAATATTTACCGTTTTCGATTAAATGCACTTCTCGTGAAATTTCGAAAAATTCCTACTTTAAGACAGTATTTTGCTTCCGCTGTTCATATTATATTTTTGTTTTTTTTACAAATATGTCCCTAAAACAATAATTGACAATTAAGAACAATTGACAAATAAAAAAAAAATTATTTCGCTACAAATAAGTTTAAACAAAAGCCTATGTTTTTTATTGTTTTTTTTTACTCTGAAAAACCTTGTTTTGTTGAATTCAAATTATAGTATCTTTCATCCTAACTTCAATTTCCGAATTTTGTATACTTTTTTTGAAAACTTTGATAACTAGGCAAGTTATAAAAATGATTAACCTGTTTTAAAATTTACAATTTATTTTTTAGGGTGTTGCTCTATAATAAAAGTAAGAAAAAGTTTCATTAAAACTGCTAACTAATTTGTAGCGATATTTCGAACAAAATAAATAATGTTTTGATTAAATAATTGGTTCTTATTTACCAATGTTTCAGTGAACGTTTGTAAAAACAAGAATCAATTATGAACAGGGGAAGTAAAATACAGTTTCAAAGTAGGAATTTTTCGAAATTTCACAAGAAGTGCATTTAATCGAAAATGGTAAGAATTTGAGATATGTATTTTATATTATTACTTTTGGGATCCCCTATAAAGGGAATTCCCAACAAGCTTGACCATCTAAACGGATTTTAAGTCCCATTTTCTGCCGCAAATCAAAATCTGCAGATTTGATTTTATTTAATTTCATCCCATTTTTTCAAACTATTATTTTTTTACGCTATTTTAATTCTTATCTCAAGCTTTTGTTTTATTTAAAAAGCCTTTTCTATATAAAATATAAATTATTTTCATATTCTTTTTCGTTTTAATATTTTTTTCCTCTTCATCATTTTTTTTTGTTTGAGTTTTATAAAATACACAATAATTTTGATTTTATTAAGAAAGTGGTTAATTTAGTCTCTACGTTTTTGGATACTTATCCCTTTCATATTTTTTTCTTTCTTTTCTATATGAATTAAGCCATTAATTGATGAATTTGAGCTTTTTTTCATAATTTCTGTTTTTGAAAATGTTATAATAAATACATACATAATTTTTTTAGGTCTGATTTTTATTCAATGTTGAAGCATATACATTGTAGTATATTTGTGCCAAATTTCAAACAAAAATATTAAGAAACAAAAAAGTTATGAAATTTTGAGATGATTTACATCGTTTGGTCCCATAGTGAAGCGGCCAAATGCGAGATAAAACAAGAATGGTTTACCAGATAACATTAAGATCAAAATATCATCATTATCTAACAATTAACAGAATAAACAGAAATAATTTTAAAAATTGTCAATGTTCGTGAATATTTTTACTCAAATTTTTCCGTTATTCTTGTTTTTTTTTTTAGAAAATGAACATTCTTGAATAAAGACAACAAGTTTAATAAAAACCTAAGGAATTCTTTTCGAGCTTGATATGTATAAACTTTCAAACAAAAGTTTTCCCTAACCATAATTTTTGAAATCTAAAATACCTTAATTTTAGCTTTCACATCAAATTTTAATTGCATCAAAATCTTCTTTTTTTTCATTCTAATCAAATTAATATAATAAACTTACCAACAGAAATTTTAACTAATAGCCTAGTTTTATCCACAAAAAAAAAAAAAGAAGATTTGATTGAAACAATAACCCATGAGGCAGCAAACAATTTTGTTTTTCCAAAATTAAATCACTTTTGACATTATTCACCAGCACTTCACAAACCCCAACATTGGTTAACCTTAATTAGTACAACACATTCAAAATGGCCTAGTTATTTTAGGCCATTAAAATATAAAGTACAAAATCACCACATTTTATATCTATTTAAAAGCCCTGGGTAAAAACATGGATATAATTGTATAATCCATATAAACATACTCGTAAATGAGTTATATTAAAATCAATTAAACACAAAGTAATCAATTTATGTGACGAGGCATATTATAAACAGGAATCACATTTAGCTGCACTTTACACAAAAAAAAAAAAAAATCATTCCCTGAATCTTTGAAAATGTACCTATTTATAGACCAAAAATCAGCTGCTTTTAGTTTGTACAAATTTAGGATATCAAATTCAATTCCTAAGAGAATTTTTTTTTTATAAAATCCTTTCATGACTAAAATTACATGAAAACATGCACAAAAGCTATTTAAATAATTACACATTTCTAGTTTTGATGAACACTTTGAGGTTATTTTATTAATTCCATTTAAATTATTTGATGAGTATTACATATTTGTTTGAATTGTCGTCAATGTTAGTTTAACCTTAAAATTACAACAAATGGCACGAATTTTAAAAATTTTACTCGCAATTGTACTCTTGATTGTCAATTCAAGTTTAGGATTTCAAAATACGGAAGTTAAAAGCAACTTAGTTGAATGTCTACAAAAAATGATTATCAATGAAAACATTCCAGACACAAGAATTTTCCGTGTGATTATACAACCAAAGTTAAAGTATGTTCACCGGGACAAAATTGATAATTATTTGTCAAAGGATCTAAACAATGTCATTTACGAGCTTCGAAATACCTTTGAAAAAAGTTCATACTACTCCATTTATAATCGGATATTTTTTGTGGATTCATTCAATTCATTTGGGTTTGTTGATAGTTATAATTTCTTTTTAAATAATTTGTATTGATATAAAAATGTTTTTTTAGAGGACTTTTGAATGAGGAACGAGTTCATTCTTATGATAAGACTGGAGTTCGTCAAAATTTCTACATTATACTCTTTCCAGATTTTCCTAAAACAAATGTAAATGTTGAAATCGAGGGAATGATTGAAATATGTTTCAGAGAACACATCATAAATGTCAATATTCTAGTTGATGATGTCAATTCTTCTACTACAATTTACTCCTATTATCCTTTTAACCAAGAAAGATGCAAAGATACCACTCCAATAGTTTACGATCGATATAAAAATGGAGTTTTCGAACGAAACACTTCTTCGTTTCCAAAAAAATTAAGCAACCTTTGGATGTGTCCTTTGGAAATGGTCGTATGGGAAATACCAGGCTTTCTTTCTATAGACAACCAAAATGAGATATCCGGAATTGAAGTGCGTTATTTAGAAACCTTAGCAGATATTATGAATTTTACACTGAAAGCGGTTTTTTCACCAAAAGCTAGAGGAACAGTTTTTGAGAATGGAACTATTACTGGTGCTTTTAAACTTGTAAGTCTTAAATAGTTTCACTTTAAAATACTAATAGATTTTCTTTTTTCTCAGATCAATGATGGTATTGGTGACGTAATGGCTGGAGTAACATTATGTTTGGAATTGAGAACAAGACATTTCGCTTGTTCGAATGAATACAAACGAACTTATTTTGTAGTACTTCTTAAACGCTCGAAAACGTATCATAATCTTGAGACATTGTTATTACCATTTGATAAGACTTCTTGGTTATTGATTTTATTATTTTTCATTGGAAAATGGATTTTGCGAAACATTTCCGAACACAATTCTTCTATAAATTTTGGAGAAATGTCAAAGAGAATTGGTATTTTTGTATGGATTTTTTCCATTTTGATTATTCGAAGTTCTTATGAAGGTTCAGTTTTTAAGTTTATGCACAATCGTCCGAGAAAACATTTACCACAAAGTTTTGAAGAAGCAAATAAAAGTGGTTATACATTTTTTTGTGAATCTATTAACTACGGATTGATACAGGACTTTACTAATCTTTCGAATAATTTAAAACCCCTAGATTTATCTCCTTTGCAATTTTTAGAAGAATTTCTTAAATTTGATAAAGATGAAAAATATGCAGCTATAATTGAAGAAATGACATTGGGTATATATAATCAAGACTATACAAAATTAGAACGTTTTTATATGATTAAAAAGCCCATATTACAATACCCTTTATGTCTTTATATGCCAAAATTTTCATTTTTAACAGAAGAATTTAATAAGCATATTGAAAATTTAAATGCAAATGGATTGACAAAAGAGCGGTATCATATTGTGGTGAATGATGAATTGAAAAGAAATAGTTCGAAAATTAAACCAGTTAAAGTGAAATATCTTAAAGGTACTTTTGGATTTCTTCAGACATTTTTAGGGATAAGTTTTGGTATTTTTATATTGGAAGTGTTTTCACGGAGGATATGTTTGTTTTCAAAAATTGTATTTAAAAATATTGTTGGTAGATTGAGTAGAAAAAAGAGGATAGGAACGGTGCTGTAATAATTAGTTGTCAATTAAAATTTTATCCTTGCTTATTCTTATGTATTTTTCAATGTTTTATTATCTACATACGAATAAAATCATTTAAAGTTTGAAAAATTGTTTTAAAATTTTGAATTATTTTACATAATTTACAAGAATTTACAAACATACAAAGTAGAAAATACCAATGAAACATTCTAGGGCCTTTTCAAAAGGCTGTATCACGAGTAAAAATGTAAAAGTCAAAATTTCACAACACTGTTACCGCAAATATCCGGAACCAGACTGTACAATGTACATACTCATAAAACGAGTCATCAAGCAATTCTGTAAGTTGATTTCATTTGGGTAAAAGTTTTTCAAAATTCATTTTCAATTCCAACCATTAGCAAAAAATGTCAAGTGGTTAAATTTTTGTTGGTTAATGATGTAATAAATGCATGATAACAATAAAAAGACCCGAAAATTGGGTGTGCATATTAAATTTGTATATATTTTTAACACATTGTTAATTTATTTATCAAATTTTAACATCACATTAAAGTAAAATCATGCAACTCATCAGTTGTGGTTTTCAACATTTTTCAACCTTCCTACACAACATACCAAAAAAGGGGGAAATATTTTGTTGGCTTTCGCTAATTGTGAACAAACACTGGAAGAGGATTATTTTGGTAAATTAAGAACATGGTACTTGTATCTACTTCAATTCAAGCAAAAAAATTTCACTTTTGCTTTAGATGAGGTGGGTGTAGGATTATTTTTTTTATTTTTGGTAAAATTAATCATCTTTCGACTTGATTTTGTGCCACTTTCAGTTATTCTGATGTATCTTATTGTGTGGGTGGAAGAAGAAAACAAATACTTTCACACCTTCATTTTTGTATTTATATTTATTTCGAGTGAATACGTTTTGGCAGTTTTCTAATCCATAAAACAATATACAAAGAAAGCTGAATAAACCATAAATGATGATTAATTTTTCTAATTACGTATACTCAGCTTCTTGTGGGTGGATATACATAAAGATACAAGAGCTTAAAAAATATTTACAAAACAAAAAAATGGTTGGAAAGTAGGTTTTGTGTAGAACATACTCGCACTTTCATCGTCAAGCATTATAAATATTAACCAATTGAAGTGTTGAACTTCTATGTACCTTTTTCTTAATTTTACCTGAAAATTCTTAGGCTTAAAAAATTTAATTGGCTAAACAAAAAAAAAATTGTCCAATTTAGAATACAGAAAATTGGGAATTTTCCAATTTTGTGTATTCTAAATTGGACAATTTTTTTTTCTTTAATGATAAAAATAAAATTTAAGCCATAAGGTATATAAAATACCCAATTTGAAAACCAAAAAAAAAAAAAAAAACACAGCTTTTCGTCATTTTTGGAAAAATCAAGTGCACAATAAATAAAATGCTCGACTTGGGTCGCACGTACATGCTCTAATGGTAAAAGTTACTCTAATATTAAAACGTTTTATTGAACAAAATTAGGGAAAATTTGATATTTTTAAGGAATTTAATTAGTTGAAAAATAAATAATAATAAAATCTGTTTTTATAACCGACTAAACACGGCACAACGGGGTATTAAGTCAATTTAGTCGGACAAAACACAAAATTTTAAACTGATCCAAAAGTAAAAATTCAATTTACTACTAAAATAAGATAACTTACTATGCGTTGTCTTATAGTTTTAAAATTGATTAACACTCCAGCTCCAGGAGACTAACAGCAGCACTCTAGAGTTCAGAGTTTTCAACCCAAAAATAAAATAAAATTTTATGATAATTTAGCGACAGTGCTTAATTAAGTACTTTTTTTTTGAAGTGTCTACAGAAAAAAGTTTTTGATAAAGAGATACCAAGCTGTCTACTAGATGCTGTATCTAAATGTTGTATTACTTTAAAAATAAAATAGTGATATGTTGAATCTTAATATAAATTAAACGTACAAATATTGTCTTTCTGTGTTGGTAAGGTGAAAAGTTATACGATTTCACATTATTGCGTGATGAAATTTAATGTTTTCTAAAGGTTAAACTCGTATCAAATTGAATCTGTAAAAAAAAATTGCAACTAAGTGCAACTTCGACACGTTTGCCGCTTTTAAACGTTTTAGGTTTAAAAATGCTTGCTTTGTTTCATGCATCCATATTTTAAGTTTTTTTTTAAGATTCAACTTCTTGAATTAAAAAACCTGATCCCTTATAGTTTTTCCTAAATTTTAAGACCTTTAGTAAAACTCCTAGACCAGGGTCGATAATTTTTGAAACCAAAAAAAATCATAGTAGAATGAAACCCATTGGAAAAGGAGGTGAATATGATGAAAATTAAAGGAAAAATAAATTACGGGCGAGCCGAGTTCGGGAAGTGGGTGGGTTGAGTTTTTAGTGGTAAAAAATGGTATATCTCGATTTCCGGCAAAACTACAAATCCTATAGAAAAAAGTTGTATGTCAAAGTTGTAGGTAATAAAAAGATCTACAACTTTTGTATGAACAATTTTTTCACATAACCTCAAAATTTATGTGAAAAATTCAAAAAACCTAGTTTTTGGTTTTTTATTTTTATCTTTTTCAAAAACAAAAATTTTTCTACGAAATTTGGTGAAAACTTACCTTATTATGTTCCAAATACACTGTAATTTATTTGATTTAAAATATTAATTTGTTCACCTTATTTTGACGTAATACCAAAAAAACACCCTAATTTTCAATCGAAAATTCACGTGTCAAAATATCAGCTTTTTTCAAAAAGTCGGTGGGCATTTCGTTCGTTAAAATGTCTATTTTCTGATGGTGTAAAAAAAATTGTACATTAGTATACTATAGAACATGTTCTAGTAAAATTCAAAAAATGAAAAAAGCTTGAATTCGAAAAAATTTTTTTATCATTGTTTACAATTTTGGCCTATTTATTCAAATTTACACTTAAATTACTCAAAAAACGTAAGATTAATCAATGTTACATGAAATCTTACGTTTTTTGAGTAATTAAAGTGTAAATTTGAATAAATAGGCCAAAATTGTAAACAATGATAAAAATTTTTTTTCGAATTCAAGCTTTTTTCATTTTTTGAATTTTACTAGAACATGGTCTATAGTATACTAATGTACAATTTTTTTTACACCATCAGAAAATAGACATTTTAACGAACGAAATGCTCACCGACTTTTTGAAAAAAGCTGATATTTTGACACGTGAATTTTCGATTGAAAATTAGGGTGTTTTTTTGGTATTACGTCAAAATAAGGTGAACAAATTAATATTTTAAATCAAATAAATTACAGTGTATTTGGAACATAATAAGGTAAGTTTTCACCAAATTTCGTAGAAAAATTTTTGTTTTTGAAAAAGATAAAAATAAAAAACCAAAAACTAGGTTTTTTGAATTTTTCACATAAATTTTGAGGTTATGTGAAAAAATTTTTGATACAAAAGTTGTAGATCTTTTTATTACCTACAACTTTGACATACAACTTTTTTCTATAGGATTTGTAGTTTTGCCGGAAATCGAGATATACCATTTTTTACCACTAAAAACTCAACCCACCCACTTCCCGAACTCGGCTCGCCCGTAATTTATTTTTCCTTTAATTTTCATCATATTCACCTCCTTTTCCAATGGGTTTCATCCTACTATGATTTTTTTGTACTTTTTAATGTTTTTGAAGGCATCGGCACTGGTCTATCCATTTATAAGCGTTTTAACAAACCATTTGGGTCCATGCTTGAGACTTTTTGTTTGATCAAAAAGAGGTTTTTGAAGAAAAATGTTTTCATTGAAATTAACAGTTAAAATACTTAATTCCAGTACATATTAATTACCTCGTGGATGAAGAAAAACCGAAAAAAAATTTTGTCTAGTTTTTTTGTTTTAATTTTAAAAAATTTATTTAAGGGCTTGAGAAGATAAAAAAGATTGATATTTTTGCTTTTTTTTTGATGAAAACTGATTGGGTTCAAAACTTCTAGCCTTTTCGTAGATGTCGTGCAGACATGGTTGATATGAATATTTACAATAGGCTTTCAGATGGTGATCAATAACCTTATTAAATTTAGTGGACTGTATAGCAAATTCTCAATTAATTTATAAATAAAACACAACTGAATACTTTGAGTAGGACTGGACGTCCTGTTTATTGCGAGGTTTTTATCTGACTGACTCTATTCGGGTGTGGGTTGAGGAAGGAGGAAACACACACACCAGCTGATCGCCTGTTCACTCATTTCAGTTGGTGTGTGTACGGAGAGGTACTCAATTGGCGGGGATTATTTTACACTCTGCCCACTTTAAACTCTCAGTTTAATAGTTTCCGACTTAAAATTAATTTTAAGATAAGTAAATGAACAAAACAAATTAAAAAATAAAGGTAATTCAATAGAAAAAACAAAACTTAAAAAACTTTGAAATGTAGGTATAAAAATAAATAAAAGAAAAGTAAAACAAAATAAAACTTAAAAATTCAAACTGCTTCTGAACTAGATTGCTCTACGGATGAAGTAGCTTAGAGACCTTATGGCCTTCGTAACTTGACAACGTACACCCTTCTGTGCACTTCCCATTCGCACACATTTCGTTGTGGGGTTGCAGGCTGTCTTCTATAGGAATAAGACATAACTTATTCACCGGACGATCATACATGCGACCACCTGCACGAATTCGGGCACTTCGCACTAGTCCATCTTTATCCGCATACACCTTTATAATGCGGGCTCGTTTCCAGACTCCTGGTGGCTGATTTTCTTCCTTCAAGAAAACCAAGTCTCCGACTTGCAAGTTTCTGTTAGGCAGCTTCCACTTCGTCCGCAGTTGCAGCTCACTCAAGTAGTCTTGAGACCACCTGCTCCAGATACTCTGTTCGAATTGATGGATCTTGTCCCAGCTATCCAGCCGATGTGATGCTATTTCCTTTACATCTGGACCCAGCGGACGGATGAGCTGACCTCCAGTTAGGAAGTGTCCTGGTGTTAGGGCTGTCAGATCATTAGGATCGTCCTTTAATGCACACAGCGGCCGGGAATTTAGGCAAAGTTCGATTCGAACGAAAGCAGTGTACAGCTCTTCGAACGTGAAACTTCGGGAACCGATTTCCCTATTTAGATGGTATTTGGCCCTCTTGACACTTGCTTCCCAGAGCCCACCATGGTGTGGAGCTAAGGGCGTGTTAAAATGCCACGTAATTCGACGTTTGGCAACCTCATCTTGTAAATCATTTTTGCGCAGCTGTTCTTCAATTCGTTTTAATTCAGAGTTCGCGCCAACGAAATTTGTGCCATTGTCACTGTAGATATGTGAGACCATTCCTCTTCTTGCCACGAGGCGGTCCAAGGCTGCCAAAAATGCCTTAGAACTCAGGTCGCTTACCAGCTCCAAATGGACAGCCTTCGTGGGGAAGTCTATGAACAGACAAAGGTATGCATTTGAAGACACTGGTACACCTCGCCCAGTGTATGCGCGAATTCGATAAGGACCGGCAAAATCAACCCCGCAATGTGTAAACGGTCGTGATATCTGCACCCGAGCGGCTGGTAGATCTGCCATTAGCTGGTTTGAGACTTTTTGACGATAACGTGTACATACAACGCATTTGTGTATAAGTTTACGCATAGATGTTCTTAAATTGGTAACCCAATACTTGTCGCGCAGGTATTGCATGCATAGCTGCAGGCCGCCGTGTTGTGTCTCAGCATGTGCCTGTTGCATTAGCCTATAACTGAGAATACACTTTGCAGGGAGTAAAATTGGATGCTTTTGGTGAAAGGTAAGCTCGGCACGAGATATTCGACCACCAAGTCGAATTATGCCATCAGTATCCATAAAGGGCGTCAATGAGAGCAAATCACTGTCGTTTGGTAGAGGTTTTGCCTTGAGCAGTCTGTGATGTTCTAACGGATACTCTTTTTTCTGGGTATGTTTGATCCAAAAGGCTAACGCACCCGAATACTCCTCAGGAGTAACCACTGGCACCTTTTCAACAAGCTTTTTTATTTCACTCTGTTCTTTAACCAATTCACTCTGCGATTTCGGTAATGTTTTTCTTCGTTTTGCAGGATTTTGGTTTTCCTGCTCATCGCGAGTTCGTTTTTTGCGTACATGAAGAACTTTAGCTAATTCAATTTTGTTAACCTTTAACCATTTCTTGCAGAAGAGTCGGACGAATCGCTGAACGTAAGCTGTAATACGAAGCACTTTGTTCATTGAAGAATGATAATCTAACAAATCGTGTATCTCTAAACATCCCTGCCCACTTTGACTAGTAAGAGTCAACACCATGATTGGAGCGCTAAACACCTTGTTTTTTCGGAGCTCGCCATCTGCTTCAATTTTTTTCTTAAGTGGTAAGTTGAGAAGCTTCGATTGTGGCCAATTGTCTTGCGATTTCATCAAAAAACCTGGTCCATGCCACCATAGGCTGCAGTTGATCAGATCGGTCGATATTACGCCCCGTGAAATAAGATCGCCTGGGTTTTCTTTTGACGGTACATGTTTCCACCTTTCCACGTCACTATGTTCTTGGATCAGCGATATTCGATTCCCAACGAAAACCTTTGTATCGCCGGGAAATTTTCGAAGCCAGTACAACACAATCTCTGAATCAGACCAATAGTGCAAATTTTCATTTTGTACTTGAAGAATTTTGGCTACCTTCTTTGTTAGAACCGCTCCCATTGCTGCTGCACATAATTCCAAACGAGGAATAGTCTTGGTCTGTTTGGGTGCCAATTTGTTCTTTGATGTCAGAACATTGACAACGATGGTACCATCGGGTTGTTTGACTCGCACATATACGACCGCTCCATAGGCGATATTAGATGCATCGCAGAATGTGTGTAGCTGGAGTTCATTGTCTGGTGAAATTCCAACCCAACGTGGAATTTTGACTTCGGTTAATGTTGATATGCTTGCGCGATACACTTTCCAAGCTTCAGATATGTCGTCATTGACCTTTTCGTCCCAATTCGCACCTACTGTCCATAACTTCTGAATGAACAACTTTGCACGCATAGTGACTGGAGCCAAGTAACCGTTTGGGTCGTAAATTCTTGCACCCTCACTCGCAATGATTCGTTTGGTTATGGTTTCCGATTCATTGAAATGGCGAATCTTAAACCCGAGTGTGTCATTTTCTGGATTCCAGAGCAGTCCAAGAACGCTTGTTGATGACTCTTCTTCCAAACTTTTGAACTGAATACGTTCGTTTTCAAGCAACATTGCTGGTTCGTTCGACGCCCATTTTGTCAAGGGGAAACAGCCTCTACCCAAAGATGTTTCCAGCTGCTCTCTTGTTGCAATCGCTTTCTCGGTTGTGTGAACACTTTTTAAAAAATCATCCACGTAAAAAGAATTGTAGACTGCTTCGTGAGCCAATGGAAGTTCATCGCGATAGTCATCAACACACCGTTGCATACTCTTTACTGCATTATATGTTGACGAAGTCATCCCAAACGTTACTCTGGGTAGTTGATATTCACGTAAGGGATCATTGATGTTTTCTCTCCAAAAAATTCTCTGCATGTCCCATTGATGCTCTGCAATTTTGACCTGAGGGAACATTTTTTTTACATCAGCAGACATAGCAATTTTGCCGATGCGGAACCGAATTATAATATCATACAAGTCGCCTTGAAGTCTTGGACCTGGTAGTTGAATATCGTTGAATGACCACCCGGTTGATGTGGCGGCTGATGCGTCAAAAACAACCCTTGGTTTCTTCGGCGGGCGTACGCCATGATGTGGAATATAAGCATGTGGCTTTGTCTCATCAATTGGATACGCCGCTTCCTGGATAAACCCAACCTTCAGCAGGTCCCGCATGTATTCAATATACCATTCGGCGAAACCCGGATCTTTTGCAAACTGCCTTTCCAAAGCATGAAAACGTCTCATTGCCATGTCACGCGACAAACCAAGAAGATTTTGTTTATTTGGTTTAATTGGAATGGTGACAATATATCTGCCAAATTCATCTCGTTTTACGGTTTTGTGAAAATGTTCTTCGCACCATTTTTCATCTGGTGTCATGCCAAGTGGCTCGTCAAGCTGGTCGATTTCCCATAGTCGCCGTATTGCCGCCTCTAAACCTTTTGTGTCTGGAACACTTAATGTGGTATAAACGGATGGTGAAGAGGAAGTTGTGGAATTGCCGTATATTATCCAACCAAGTTGGGTTTCTTGAGCAGTAAGCCCATTTTTTAAGCGTTTCACATCTTTGGTCATTATTTCTGCCATAGCTCCTGCTCCTAGAAAGACATCGATTCGCCCTGGTAAGTTGAACTCAGGATCGGCCAAGTCAGAAGCCAAAAACTCGACCGCTGAATTAGCAGGTAACTCGTTGACTGGCAATTTACTCATTAATTTCGAAACCACAATCATTTGAATGGTTACACCAAGTTTTTTTAAACCGCGTGACCATAAATCAGCGAACACAACTCCATGTGTTTTTAACTGAGAGTTTTTTCCAAGACCACTGATGTTAGTTGGAATGACTTGAACGCATAAGCCAATTTTTTGGACGCATTTTTTTGTGATCAAGTTGACCTGAGCACCGGTATCGCATAATGCTCTCACGGAACCTGAGGCGCCACTTCTTGTAAAAAGTTGAAAAGCGGCAGTTGGTAACAGGGCCAATTCTAGTTTTATTGCTGGAGTTAAATTGAATTTTGCAGTCTGTGATGGAAAATTCAATTGATTGACCAATCCATTCGGTGACTCACATTTAAAAGGATTGTGTTTTTGGATGCATTGTAATTCGTTATGATTTTTAATACAGCTAGCAGTTGTTTGTTTAGAGCCCTTCTGATGCGAATTTATTGGAAAAGATGGGGAGTTACTGGGACAAGGAAGGTGTGAGAAGTTGTTGGGAGAAGGAGTGAGGTTTAGTGGTATAAGGCTCTCGGTCTTTGATTGCTATTGATTTCGTGGGCGTTTGGCCCATTTTTTGGAGTCGTGTGTCATGTTTACAACTCGTGTTTCCCTATCGGGTCCCTTCAAACAAAGAAGGCTGTTGTGAGTTCCACCGCACAGCGGACATCTTGGCATTGGACAGATTCCTTCGTGTTTTTTCAAGCAACTAGTACACAATCTCAATTCTTTTATCTTCGCTAGCCGTTCTGATGTTATCTTTGACAAAAAATCGGGACATCGATACGGTGCATGTAACCCAGAGCAAATTGAACAAGGCGCGTTGAATTTAGAAACAAATGAACTCTTCGGCTGCCCACTTTGATCCATGAGATTTTTTGTGGTATGATTTTTGGTTATGACAGGTGAAGAAGCTGTCCATTGGTTGATTCTATTTGGTGAGGATCCCTGTTCAATATAGATGCGGCCGCGTGCTCTTCCTTCTAAGAATGCCATTAAATCAGCCAGGTTCGGTTTATTTGCCACGATTCTTTTTTGTTCCCACGCATCCGCCACATTTCTGGGCAATCGACACAGAATCAAGCCAATAACGAATGTGTCCCAGTGTTGTACGGGTACGTGCATAGCCTCCAATTGTCGGAGTGTATTAGAAGTGGTATCAATTATTTGCCGCAGACCCTCATGTGACTCATCTCTCATACTTGATAACTTAAGTAAATCGGAAACTAATGCTTGTTCCAATCGATACGGATCTTCATATTTATTCTCAAGACTCTCCCATGCCTTTTTATAATTCACAGCTAGTGGTTGCCAAGAACCGATTGTGAGCTTAGCTGTACCCACGCAAGACTTTTTTTAAAAGGTGCAGTTTAGTAACATCATCTAGTTGATGACGATCGTGCACTTCAGCCTTAAACTGATCGCGAAAAGATGGCCAGTTGGATGGATTTCCATCGAATTCACCTGGATCTGGAGCTCGTGCAGTTTCCACTCGAATTATACCGGCATCGTTTGATATAATTGAAGGAGTAGATTTATTTTCCAAGGCCGTATTTATTATTGTAGAGGACATAAAATAAGCCTGGGAAATTTCTTCAAAATAAATCATTGCTGATTCCAGTTCTTCAGGCGGAATTGAGCGAATCAGGATTTTATGAGCTCTCTTAAAATCCTTGAAGTCATTTGAAAGTTGACGGTTTCGTGATACTAAAGCAGCTTTTGGCATCTCAGCAACGATGATTTCATTTTTCACTTCATTGTAACGGTTGAGGACTGCCCTTGCATTTGCTTCGCGATCTCTCATGGCGTTGTCTGCCATTGTTTATGATGGGTGGTACTCGGAATGAAAGAAAAACAAATATATATAGAGGTAATTATTAGTTATGCCTTTTTTTAATTTATTTTTAAACATTTCTTTGAATGTATCGAACTATAATTGGAATAGTGGACCTTAATTTAGATTTGCAAATTTCAAGTTAAAATGTCGAAAGGTTACTTTCTGCAAGAATGTGCGCCTTGTAAGGACGTACACTCCTAGTTCAACCCAATGTCAAAAGGTTACCCATTGTAGGTAAGTCCTTTTCTGAAATGTCAAAAGGTTACCCATTGTAGGTAAGTCCTTTTCTGAAATGTCAAAAGGTTACCCATTGTAGGTAAGTCCTTTTCTGAAATGTTAAAAGGTTACCCATTGTAGGTAAGTCCTTTTCTGAAATGTTAAAAGGTTACCCATTGTAGGTAAGTCCTTTTCTGAAATGTCAAAAGGTTACCCATTGTAGGTAAGTCCTTTTCTGCAATGTCAAAAGGTTACCCATTGTAGGTAAGTCCTTTTCTGCAATGTCAAAAGGATACCCATTGTAGGTAAGTCCTTTTCTGCAATGTCAAAAGGATACCCATTGTAGGTAAGTCCTTTTCTGAAATGTCAAAAGGTTACCCATTGTAGGTAAGTCCTTTTCTGCAATGTCAAAAGGTTACCCATTGTAGGTAAGTCCTTTTCTGAAATGTCAAAAGGTTACCCATTGTAGGTAAGTCCTTTTCTGAAATGTCAAAAGGTTACCCATTGTAGGTAAGTCCTTTTCTGCAATGTCAAAAGGTTACCCATTGTAGGTAAGTCCTTTTCTGAAATGTCAAAAGGTTACCCATTGTAGGTAAGTCCTTTTCTGAAATGTCAAAAGGTTACCCATTGTAGGTAAGTCCTTTTCTGCAATGTCAAAAGGTTACCCATTGTAGGTAAGTCCTTTTCTGAAATGTCAAAAGGTTACCCATTGTAGGTAAGTCCTTTTCTGCAATGTCAAAAGGTTACCCATTGTAGGTAATTCCTTTTCTTTAAGAATGTGCACCTCGTGTGGATGCACACTCCTCGTCCAAACGTCAAAATGTAAAAGTTACAAATAAAAAAAAAGGAAACAATAAAGATGACCTAACGGGATATTCTACTTCAGCAGTTGCACCACAAAAGAAAAAGGACTCGACGACAAAAAAGAAACAATAAAGATGACCTAACGGGATAATCTACTTCATCAGCTGCACAACAAAAGGGAAAGGGATCGACGACAACAAACCTCAAAACATGAAAACAAAACAACAAACAAGTGTTGACGGGAGTTCATGCCACAAAAACAAAAAAAAAATAAGTAGGTAGGCTAACTGCATGCCGATCATTTCAGTAAGTATATGGTGCAATAAATACCACATACGCAAAGGGATAACTTCAATAAACATTTTATTCAAATGGTCAATACCTGTAGCTATGTATGTCATACATGAATCAAAAAATTGATTCAGTCGTCTCAAAATGAAAAATTTTCTACGAACAAATTGATGTTCTTTAAAAACTTGCTGTTAACAGGCGCCAAGACATAAAAACAAAATACATAACAACAGACAAGCCGCATACCTAAATACAACTTAATGAGTAGATGAAAACACTGATTGGAGTGTTGATTGTAAGAATGAATCAATATTATTATGTGAATAATAGGTAGGTGGGAACATAGTTGCAAATTAATTGTTAAATTCGAAAGATAAAATCAATTCTGATTTAGAACCACTTTTGAAGAATGCAAATAAATTTTTTCATCGTATGTAGGTACCTACATAAGGTAGGTGTCTTCATTTTCTATGCGTCAGTAAGATACTTTGATGCCTAACACTTTTGTCATAAAATAGAAAGAGTGAGGATCATCTCATTGTATAATTAAACGGCACACGATGAAAGGATGTTTCTAGGCATACATACAAGTGGGTACCTCTCCTATGACAAAAACAAATACAGTGTGCCAAAACAACCATAAAGATTCACATTTGCATCGCAGTTGAGTAGTTAATTACAACAACAAATCTGAAAACAAAAAATAATAAAAAAAGAAAACAAAACCCATCCCAAAAACATGACTTAACAAGATCCATCGGAATTTACAAAGTACGAAAATCTTTTCTAAGATAGAACCACAGCTGCGCACAATAACAAAACAAACATACAAAAAATAAACGAGACGAAGATGAGATGAATACAATATCAGTCACGTAGGCGATGTGAAAGGGTTAGATACCTACTACTATTACATATGTATGTGCAATAGAAATAATTTATGACCTGCAATAGCTGTGGTGACTTTGTAGAATAGTAAATAGAGCACACACACTTGTTTCTATTCTATTGAAGTATTATATGTGAAATGTTAAAGTTTTGAAGATCTTTGTAGGTATATACAGGAGAGTATCTCAAGATAGATCCCTGACCATTTATATGTAAGTATTTTTTGTAAGGGAAAAAGGCGAGATTATTGCCGTATTTCGATTTATAAATTGTAAATTGTAGCTGATATTTATTTGATTTGAATATCACTTACTAGCTTTATGTATTTTCTGCTGATTGATTTGACTTTAAACAAAAATAAACTCACAACACAAACACCATGTACCGATATTCTAAGGTCTTTTTTAATAAAGTTTTTTTTTACGTTTATGTATTTATGCAAATAATTTAAGGTAGGTCACTTGGTGTCGATTTCGGCGTCGAAGGACCTTGATCAATAACCTTATTAAATTTAGTGGACTGTATAGCAAATTCTCAATTAATTTATAAATAAAACACAACTGAATACTTTGAGTAGGACTGGACGTCCTGTTTATTGCGAGGTTTTTATCTGACTGACTCTATTCGGGTGTGGGTTGAGGAAGGAGGAAACACACACACCAGCTGATCGCCTGTTCACTCATTTCAGTTGGTGTGTGTACGGAGAGGTACTCAATTGGCGGGGATTATTTTACAGATGGTATAAAATTTATATAACAAAAATGGATTTTTTACCTTTTCTTTAGAAAAAATATTAAACTTTTTAATGGCGTAATTTTTTTGTAAGTTTTTCATATACAAAAATTGATATTATGAGAAAAGAAAAAAAACTTATTTGATTTAACTTTTCCTTGTAAATTATGATAGGATTCAAAAAGTTATTCCGTTTTTCCACAAATCATACAGTTATACACATATATGTTAGGTCTTAATTTTTAGTTTAAGTAGGTACTTTACTATAAGATTTATTATATCTTATAATTTTTCTTACAAGAAAGTTGGCAAATAAATGATTTTTAGATCATTTTTTTAACAAAAGCACACGACCTGTTTCCTTATGACGTTATCACGCAAAATCATCGTCCGTAAACCAACTTTACAGACAACCACTTTTTAGTTTCTAATTTTGTTATTTTTTTTTTATTGTTAATAAAAACTTTGTTTCAAGACAACTTATGTTTATTTTTCTATTTAAAAACATTTGAAAACGATTTAGTGACCTTTTTTTTTCTCATATAGCGACTTTTTCGACAAAAAAGCTACTTTTTTTCAATTTTTTAGATTAGCGACCTTTTTTTCTGAAAGCGACTTTTTTAGCGACCTTTCAAAAATTTTCAACGGTAACGCTGCCAATAACTACATACATTTGCCAGTATCTCACTCGAAAAAGTAATGACTCAAGTCTCTCGAGCTTCCTCTGTACTTAATAAACTTTGGCAAAAAAAAAAAAAAACGAAAACCTCTATGACCTGCCTGAACCATAGGTCATCCTATATTTGTCCCTATTTTTAAACCACAAAAGGGCCACAAACTATTGACCAACTAACCCAATCTATTAACGAATCCATTATGTATGTGAGTACAAGGCAGCTGAAATTTGCGAGCTAAAAATAATAATAATCCACAATGCCGATGCCGCATGCAAACTTAATTCAAAATACAAACAAAAAAACCCTGAAGCTTGTGCTTTTCCCTTTCCTTTGTTTCATAGAGCCAATTTCTTGCATAACACATAGCCAATTCTATTGTTGGTTGAGCTGGAGATTAAAAAAAAATAAAGTAGGTAGAGGAGGTATGTATCTATATATCTATTGCAAAGATATTTCTTAAGATTTAATGGACTTTTTTTTTATACCTCAAGCCCATTAAATGGCATATTGTGAGCGCTCTTTTGCACAGCATGCCAACTATAATGGCTATAAAACCACATCTCTTTATGCGACAAAAGCAATGACACGCGTTTCTCACGCAGAGTTTTGTTTTTGCTGCTGCTGCTGTTGCATGCAGAAAAAACAAACAAACCCAAATCCATATCCAAACAATAGGGTTTCAGCAAAAAAAAAAAAAACCTGAGAAAATGAACAATCGCGTAATCGATACACGTGCATCTACCCACCACAATAAAAATAATAAACTTGAGTAGGAGCCCCCTGCCCCCACTTCCCCAACAACATAGATACTTAAATATTGACAATAAAAAAAAAAAGGAAAAAAAAAAAAACACAAAGCACCAAAACCATCATAATTTTAATTAAATAATTAGAGCGGAAAATATAATATTCGTTCAGTATGCTGCGGGCTCCATCGAGCGGTTTATTGTTACAATGGCCATTTAGATGGAACATAGTGATATATCCAATGAACAAGAGGGTAGAAGGGAGCACAGGGGTGCTGGGTGCTCCATCGCCAATTCAGCTGACATAATAATTAATAGCATCTGGTTTTATAAAGTGGAAATGCGAAAACTTTTGCGCATCGAAGCTTTGTATGAAAACACAGACAAAAAAAATGAAAATATGAACGAAATTATAATAACCCTTCAGAACTTTAACAACCCAACCCCAAAATGAGTTGTGTGTGTGTTTTTTTTTGCCAGTTTGTTCATCAAAAAGGGGATGAGTGTAATTTTTTTTTGTTTCACTTCAAGTGTTATAGTGGGAGGATATTCGTATGAATATAATATATATCAGCAGGATATACGAGTGAGGAGACACAGCATGCAACTAATGGAATCCACTTAAAATTTATGTGAAAATAACTCGTTTTATTGTGAGAAGTTTTTGTGTTTTGCAGGTAATTGCTGGAAAGCTTAACTGTGTAGTAAAATTAAAAATTTACAAGAATTCACGATTCATGCGAGAAGACGAGAACGAACAAACAGGACTCTGTGTAGGTATATCAAAACAACAAAAATCCTGTGCAAGGACAAGTGTAAGGGAGCATGTGAAAAATTATATTGCAGTCCAACACTCTGGATCTAATGATTAAGTATTTTTAGTTGACTTCTACTTGTGGTAAAATCCTGAAGCCGATTGCCGAACTAAGAATTGTTTGCATTACCCGGTTTCAAACAATTATAATCTGATAAAATATTTTTTCTCAATTTTCTCAAAAACTAGAAGACATAGAAACATATAGTTTTCACTGTTCGATAAGGAATCAATTGAGGCAGTTTTCTGTGCGAGTAATTTTTTTTATTAAAATTCACAGTCTGGACAAAAATAGTATAAAATGAGTTTTTAAAAATTTTTTTTCGCCTATTTTTAACTTTGAAAACGATTATTTCAAAAACTATTGGTTATAATATATTGATTTAAAAATTAGAATTAAATGTACAATTTTGCCTTTCGGAAATAGTATTATTTATTACTGTAAGTGTTGCCGTTGTTTTTTAATATTTTTTTTTATTTTGATAATTTTTTTTAGAAAACTGCCCCTCCCACCTAAACGGGGGGAGATAGACCCCCCTCCCAAAGAAAAAAATGTTTGTATTGAGCTCTTCTACAAAATACCATTATCAAATCCTGGGGCCCAAGTTATCCTACTACGTGCCGAAACAACATTTTTGTTCTATACCTAAAAGTTCGAATTTCTGTATCTGGGTTGAAATCGAAACATTTTTTTTTTCTAAGCCAATTTTAAACTGATTTTCATAAATAGTACCTCGTTTGATTTGGAAATAAATATTATTTAAGAATATATTTTTAAAACAGCATGCTTTTGTGAAAATATATACTTTAATTTGATGTCGAAGTTGAATAAATGACGAAAAAATGGAATTTTTGAACTTAGACAGCTTATAAATTCTAGGTGGTTTAACCGAGTTACATGTTCTATACATTGTTGAAAAGGTATATTTATCTCCTATTAGAAACTGTAAAAAAATCGAAATTGGATTAAAATTTGACGAAGCTATATTTTTTTTCAATGGGTGAAGGTCAAAAAAACCGTTTTTTGCCCCTAACTCCAGATTTTGGGGGTGTTAGGGGCTTTTTAAACACCGTTTCGTAATCAGTGCGACTAGCTCTACAAAACGTGATAGGTCTCCGCCCGCGTATATTTTGAGTGTTACACAGTGTTATTTAACTCATATGCAAGTACGTTCATATCTTCTCTCATATCTTCTAAGCCAATCATCGTTATTTGACAAATGAGGTATCGTTGGAAACTTCTTGTTCGTCCGCAGGTTAAATGCTATGAAGCATTGCATTATAGGTAGATGTCTGTAGAGGAAATAAATTGAAAAACTTAAATCACGCTCTAAAACTCGTTATGATTGTTATTTTTTCTTATTTTATACTTTTTTGGATTAAAGGTTATATAAGCTTGGTCTTAGGCTTTGAACTTATTTTATATTTCAACTTGCATTTCATTATAATTTTATCACAACATAATGTCAATCAAGTGACACAGAGTGTTTAAAAATATAGTTTGGTAAATCCTCATGTATAGTATGTATGAATGTATGCTGTGTGTTATTTATTCAAGACAAATAATAATTATGTCGAAGAGGAAAAAGGGACAATGTTTCAAAATAAAACGAAATTAATTCCCCAAGCAGGAAATGAGAAATTTTGAAGCTCTTAAAATGTTTAACAAAATGAATAAAAACGGACACAATTTAAAATTTGTTATCCATTTAATACAAGATGAGAAAAATATTAAGCTATGCAGGTGGTTATGTATATTTTTATTTTTAAAATAAAAAAAACATTAAAGGTACATACATATATGTAATAATTAAATATGGGAATGTGCTTGTTAATGTTATGAATGTTTTCTCATAATAAATTTTAATTTACGAGCATAAATAATCTACCTACACGTTTCTCAATTTTTTTTTTTTTTTCTTTTGATGGGAATAAAAGTTCAACTAATATTGACTAAAATTATTAATAAAAAAAAATATCAAAAATTATAAACCGCATTTTGAAATTTGATCATAAAAATTATTGACAGGAATTTCTTTGCATTTTATTGTTACACTTTTAGGCTTTTTTAAATGATTTCAATATCTGTTGGTGAGCGAGTGAAGTTGTCTAAGTACAAAATATTTAGCCAACATTGTTAAACATTTTGTTTCTTAAGTCCAACTTTTTAAAGTACATAAAACATAACTTACAAAAATCATAGAAGGTAACAAAAGTTTCCGAAACCCTTACTTGCATGCTTCGAATTTGTTGATCTGTACCTTTTTTGGTTGTCACTTTTAAATGTTAAATTTCAAACTGAATATTTGCTGCCTTCACTCAGAGACTAAAAGTACCAAATATTATTTAAAATAGGGTAAAAAGGAGTTAAATGGGTAATAAAGGGGAGCTCAAAAATCATTAATTATTTTTTATTTGAGGGACAAAAATTAATGGAAAAAATTAATGGAAATTTTGTTTTTCAAAAAAGGGTTTATAGACTTTTTGTGTGCTCTTTTGCAAATAAGATCATGCTTTTGAAATAAGAAAAATTCCATATAACCGTTATCTTGAATTTTCACTTTCTAGTTAACGATTAAACCGATTTCTTGGGGATTTTGGCTTTGGGTTTTTTTCTTTTTGGGATTATGGGTTTTGGTCATTCACCACCATTAAAGTAAACTATTTTGAGCTGAAAAATAAGTTTGATTTCTCACACAAAATCTGTTTACCCAATTTTCAAAAAATGGTCAGGGTTTGAAATAAATTATAAACTGTGTAGTTCCTTTGCCAAGGTTTGGTCCATCTTTTTTTTAAGCATTTACTAGCCAACACATTTTTTTATTTTAATTAATTTTTAAATTAATTTTACATTTTTATTTACCTTCTTTAACATTTTATTGAAGTAAAGGATAAAATAATTAATTTTATTATAACACAAAACAAATTGCCTTTTTAAACTCAAGAATTAAAAAATATAAAATTATTTTCATAAAATTGAAACAAAAGAATATTTCTTTTGGAAACAGATTGCAACTCATTTTATTATTTGTCCATTTCATTCATTTAAACCTCATTACATCAGAAAAAATAAACTTATTTACATAAAAGTAACGAAGCCATTAGAAGAAGGTAACAATAAAACAGTTCAAGTAGAGATGCTACAGTAAAAAATATAAAAAAATACTTATCTGCAAGAATAAACGAAACGTAGATTTAAAAATTAAATTGCCATTATCCTTAATAAAGCTTTAGTTTGCAGTCTTTTGCTTCTAGCTCTGTTTTTTTTTTTTGCATTTAGCAGGAGTACATCGTTAGCGAAAACAGACATTGCTCTTTTGTATGATTAATCTTTATTTTTTATTTCATCAAATCAGGGATGGTAAAAAAAAAATGATTTGTCTTCAGGATGGTAAAAATATCATGTTTTCTGTTGAGATTCAATAAAGTTAAAAGCTTTAATTGAAAAAAGGAAATTAATGAAAAAATATCAGTTTAATTCGTTTTCATATAAGATATTTTTATTTAATTTTTTCTATTATGTACCTACACAAAAACTATATTGAAACTTATGCCATCCCTGTTTTTTTATCTCTTAACTACTCCAGCAAAAACACTTTCACAACGCAAAATAAATTGAGTAATATAAAAAAAAAGTAGTAGAATAAAAAAAAAATCACTAAATCATAACGCAAAATGAAAAGAAAAATCCCCACCGAACGAAATTACTTTCTTATCCTTGCAATATACTTCTTGCACATTGCTCCTTGGTCGTTATTATAACCTGGCTGCAGAAAGTCAGACAATATTGTGTGTTTTTTTTATTTTTTTTTTTTTCCTAAGAACTTTTATAGACGATTTTGTATAAAAAGTATAGTGGGTGTGATAATTTTTACACAACCAAGAGCGTATAATAAGAAAAATGCAAGAAATAGAAAAAAAAATAACAAACAACAACACAAATTGTTGCGGAAATCCTTGAAAATAAATTATTTGTTCGAGGAATGTTCGTAATCTTCCTACAGCACTCGTCCTTATGAGGTGCAACGAGACTGTCTGGCTAACAAAAAAAAAAAAATAAAGGAAGATTTCAAGGGAAAACTGTTCGTTATGAATGGGATATATCTCGTTCACCTTCACTCAAGTGTTAGTCTAAGGATTTTTATAATTCAAAGTTGTAGGTACAAAAGTTAAAAAACTAGAAATTATAGATTTCTGAGATACTTTGTTTTGTGTTGATTATATTTTTTTTTTTGTAAGACTTTCGGATACAAATTAGTCAAGGGTAAGATATAATTTACTAGTATTTTTAATTATAAAATGTTCAAGTTTATTATACAAAAAGAATTAGATTGCACTGTACAAAATACTACTTGAAAAAAAATTTTCTGTTTTCACCGAAATTTAATTCAAAACTTTCAATAGAAATAATAGAAATTTTCTGAATTCAATATTTTTTTTGTATTTTACATTTAAATTTCTTGTTATACAAAAAATTCTTTTATTTTGTTAAATCAACAACAATGACTTCTGCTGCAGACAACATTTTTCCGTATATAATGGAAACATTAAGCAAAAAGCCTTTTTTTGGTAATTTTCTTACAAATTTCCACCAAAATCAAATGTTAAATTCTTGCATTTATATTTTCTTTATTTCAGAGGATAGCGAATCAAATATTTTGAAAGATCTTAAAGACAGATTAACAAAAGAAGGATTCAAATATAATAATAATTTGAAAAATGATTTTGAACAAGCTCTCGAACTTGGTCAAGAAATTGGTTTATTTCGGATTATTAATAGAAAACTACGTTTGCCTTTTTCGCTAGATAAGACAAATGAGGAATCAACTACGAGTCGGAGTAAATCAGTTCCAACGAAAAATTCGAAAAAAAATAAATTGGTAAAATATTTTGATATTATTCATAATTTTTGGAACACAAAAATACACAATTTTTTTTTATTTCAATTTACTTAGGAGACAACTGATAAAGAAGGGAGGTCTCGTCGACGACGTAGCAGCAGTCGTCGTGGAAGACAAAGTCGAAGCCGAAGTGGGGCACGTTCTCGCAGTCAAAGAAGAACTACCAGACGACGATCGCGAAGATGAGCAAAATACAAAATTTGTTTCGTACTTTTTTGTATATGCCTTTCTTGAAATATATTTTGACATACAAATTTAAATGATTTTCAAGTAATTTTCTTCACAAATTTGATTAAACTACAGAATAAAAATGGATTATATCACCGTAATGTAAAAAAAATTCACTATGGTGTATACGTACTTTTTTTAGTTGAGAGATAATATAGTCATGTTGTTAGTACAATTTCGCTATTATTTCATATCTCAATTTAATATTTTTTTATTTAGATCACATAAGTAAAGCAAAAATAAGCCATTTGGAAGACAAAAGACCTAATTGATATTTTCAAAAATTCGACAAATGTCAATTTAAAGCTTAGGAGAAAAAGTGTAACGTGTTTTATTTTTTTGTTACCACGATTTAACGTTTTTGGAAATTTATTTCTACTATTTTAAGAAGATTTTTATCGTTTTGCCTATACAAACGCTGTAAAGAACATCCCAAGGAAAAATATACCAGCATTTACTGTTGTTTTTGCATGGCCATTTATTGACGAAAAATTATTAAACTTAAAACACTGAAGTGTTTTCGTATGGAGAATATTTATTAGGGTGTGTCAAAATGCTAAAGTATGGAATTTTCAAATGTAATAGCTTTTAAAAGTTGCATTACCTATCAAAAATAAATCTTGCGTTTACAATTTTCATTTTAATTAATATCTTTGGCTCGCTCAAAATATGTATAGGAAAAAATCGAAGAAATTTGGATTTTTAGAGATTTTTAAAATATATGTTTTTTTTTTAATTGTGCCGTTTAAATACAAAAACAAATATATTAAATATAAAAACTTTTAAGCTTATATTTGTTAAAATTGAACACTAAGTAAAGAAGCTACGAAATAATATCGTCGACACAACGCCAAAACCGCGAATGTGCATTTTTAGACATTTTGACTTTAATGTGTCATTTTACTTGTCCCTCTATTCACTGCGTCAATCCCAATCCTCCAGCTGTTGCCTAGAAGCCTAAAATATCATTTTTTGTTAAACGAGTTTCCATAAGATTGCATGTGTTTCCAAAACTTTGAAGCCATTTTTCTCAAAACTACAATTTTGCAGATTCGTGGTTTTGGCTTTGTGCCCACGATATGCGAAGGAAAAAAAATCATTTTTTCATATAAAATCGTTTTTTTCCTAACAACTTCAACCGATTTGAGTGAGCCAAAGACGAACGATATTATAATTTTTGTTTACATATTATCAAACCTTAGACCCTAATAAAACTTTTTGCCACTATTACATTGCAAAATTAGAGTACTTTTTTTGCCATACAAAAGTGACACACACTAATATTTATTCTCTTCAAAATATCGACCAGTTAAATAGAATTTTCCTTAGATCTTACTATTTTGATAATAATTGCTTTTCAGTGAATTAGAAAATTTTGAAAAAATAAAAAATGCTTTAACTTTAGACTCCGAATATCTTTCCAATGGTTAGATAAATGAAAAAATTATAGTAGAAAAACTATAAATTGAGTTATAAAATTAACATTATTTACTTTTACAAATTTGAAACCCAAATTTGGATGGAATTGTTTAAAAATCACGGTAACATTGTGGTTTCTCTTGGTAACGTAGTGGTATTTAAAGTTTTAAAGTTGATTTTGGGATTAAACTACTAAGAATATTCAATTAAAATTAATTAATTGATTAATTGAAAATAGAAGACTTACGTTGATCCTATAGTTTCAAATAAGAATTCTTATAGGAAATTTAATTCTCTACAAAAAAGGTCTCTTAGTAATTTTCCCTAAATTGAGTTCTGAAGAAGTTATTCACGATTTAAATCGAGAAAAAAATTAAAAAATCAATTTTTAGATCGTGAATAACTTCTTCAGAACTCAATTTAGGGAAAATTACTATGAGACCTTTTTTGTAGAGAATTAAATTTCCTATAAGAATCTGTCGTGGTTTTATTTTTCTATTTACTTATTTGCTCATCACAAAATTCCAAAGTGAAACAGTCAAATTGAAAAAACACTTCGATTTAAAAAGCTTAATTACTCGAATACGGCTCGTCTGACGAAAATTTTTATTCAGATCTTTTTTGTAGGAAATTTAATTTTATATAAGAAAAAATGAACAGAAATTTTTTTACTTTGATTGTCTAGCAGTTCTGCTGTAACACATCATATCATGTATAAAAATAAAAAACACCGACGATAGACCTCTTAAAATTATTTTTAACGGCTCAAATTTTCACCAAATTTTTTTTTCATCATCCTGAACAAGATTTTCGAAGTAACTTTCAAAAAAAAAATATTTTATTTTTTTGGCCCAGTCTAATAACCATTCTATGTCAACTAAAATATATGAAAATATATTGATAAAAATGTCCATATATTTTTTTTCAAAATTCACTGTCCAAAAGCACTAAATAGTATTTTGGTATATGTATTGTTTATTAGAATATGCAAATAAGATAAAGAGATATGGACATATTGTACAAAATGTCTTCTTCATAAGAAATTGGTAATTTTAAAATGTTTGTCTTCAATTTTGTTTACGCAATTTAACGTAAACACATCTTTCAGTTCTCTAAATATGTGATATAATTTCACATTTTGTACAATATTTTAAAATTCTCTTAAGAATTTCATCATATCTGGAAATATCCCATATACAAATACAAAATAAGTTACGATACCTTTTTTTCAACTTAAATAATGAAAATGTCATGAAATCCAAATTACCTGAAATGAAAGAAAAAGAAATACATTTTAAAATAATGACGTCAATTTTATAAGATCTTAACTTTAACTCGAAAACAAATTATATATTGATTGTATAATTATACCTACATGTTGTGTAGATAGATACTTTTATATAGACACAAAAATAAAAACAACAATTCCTTAAAAGTAAAATCAAAACGAAAGCATGCCTAATTTTCCCCCCATTTGGTCTGACCCACAAAAAACCACATCCAACGCCACAATACCTTAAAAATCTTTCGTTCGTTTGCCATTAAATCAAATTTAATTTAACACCAGATTCTCTGGGGTCTACCACCAATTTATTAAATTTTGTATTGAGAAGAGAAAACTTATGGGATTAGAAAATATTTATACACAACAAAAGATACATATGTACATACATTATTTGTATCTAAAATACTGAAATTGTAAGTTTTTGATTCTAAGAATTTATCACACAAATGCTCCTACATAAAACTTAAATTGTAACAGAAAACAATTGAACTTTCATTTTCGGTAAGTAATTGAAAGTATACATTTGATGTACAAGTAGGCAGGGAAACAAGTACCTACACATTGAAAGGCACACATTTAGCTTGTTTTGTGTGACACAAGTTTTACTGAATATTATAATTGCTTGAAACAAAAATGGTTACCAAAGAGTCTTATAACTCTAAAAGAGTACAATAATTAAAAAGAAAAGTGTTTTTTTAACCATAAACTATTTTACTTTCATTGAATAACCTGTTTTATTTTATTATTAAAAGAAAACAAAACAAAAAAAAAACGTACATGCTTTGCCCTTATTTGTCAATTATAATTGCTTGCTTAGACATTTTTTACGTTTTTAAATCAATGAGACATTATAAAAACCACACAAAAGTAGGTATAAGTTAAATAACATTCCAGGGTGTTTAAATGAAGCCATTTATGCCACCTTTTAGAGGTGAAGGTCAGTTGAAGCTAAAAATATACTAAAATGCATTATTAGAGCACAACACACTTACACTACTTATACAAATACTTGCTACCATGAGCCAAGGTACTTTAAATTATGAAATTGAAAATGAAAAGTAATAGACGGAGAGCCGACAGCAAATTTTGTGGAGTGGATGTATATAACCAAAAATGGGTTGCATGTACGTGAGGTATTAACGTTCTGATAGAGGATTTTTTTTTTGATTTTTGGCATCTAAAAATATTAACAGTATCAGTTTTGAAGTGAAGGATATCCAATGAAAAAACAAAATGCTAATAACACTAGTTTTTTGGACTTTTCGTATAGATTTGAGCCCAGAAAACTCGAAAATTTTATCTAAACAAAATATTTATGGACAGGTTTTCGAGATATGATTTTTTTTTAATTTTTTTGTTTTCCCAGCAAACTTAGTATTCGGGCTATATCGTCAATTAATAAACGACTAATCTGAATAGAAAAGCCTGCGCCTGAAAGCCTGGTCATTTTTCTGGGTCACTTTAGATGTTTAAGTGCAATGTATTAAAACATTTTTTAAAAATCGATTTTTTAAAGAAAATTTTTGCAAAAAAAAATTTATTACTAAAACTATACGATTTTTTTCTTGCCTGAGTGCAACCTACACGCCTAGGTTTTTTGTTACATCTATTGCAAATTACCCTGTACTATGTAGAACCTTTTTCCTATATAAAAAATTGCAAACTTTTTGAAGTTTTTTTCCTACAGATCGAAAACGGTCTGTCAAATCGAAAAACCGTTAATGTAATAAATGAAGGTAATAAAAAGATCTACAACTTTTACTTTAAATTAATTTTTAAAAAAGCTCAAATAAAAGAGATATGACGAAAATAAGAAAATCACCCTTTGACTTGCTTCAAAAAAACCATCCTAAATCTTAAACCGAAGGTTTAATTGAAAAAACGTATTTAACATATTCTGTAGGAAATTATATTATCTTTAAGATTGCTATACAATTTTTTCTGCTAGGTCCAATAATACGCGAGTTATGTGAAAAAGTAAAATAAATACATTTTCAGAAAAATTGCATTTTCGGGAGCGTCTGCCGGGGGTTTGGCCGCACTTAAAATGTCTGCCATGGGTATTTTTGTCATCAGAGAGTCCACCGCTACAGGATGCGACTAATTTCAAGTGGTTACCCTAAATAAATCAGTTTTCAGAAAAACTGCATTTTCGGGACCGTCTGCCGGGGGTTTGGCCGCACTCAAAATGTCTGCCATGATTGTTTTTGTTATCAGGGAGTCCACCGCTACAGGATGCGACTAATTTCAAGTGGTTACCCTAAATAAATCAGTTTTTAGAAAAACTGCATTTTCGGGACCGTCTGCCGGGGGTTTGGCCGCACTTAAAATGTCTGCCATTGGTATATTTGTTATCAGTGAGTATGTGGCGTTGGTTATCAATAAATGTTAAGTGGTTACCCTCACTAAATCGATTTTCAGAAAAATGGTACTTTTGATGCGCTTTTTCTCGACAACGCCCCAAATAAATGCAGGCAGACTAAGGTATTCGTCAGCACCATGACCCACGCTACCTCTGACATTCATATGAATCGGTTACCTCTCACGCAAGAAATCTGCTCCCGGCTCTCGGTCTAAAAGAACAAATTAAAATCTTTCGAATCCTCATAGTTTTAAATTTTTCATGTGTAGTACACATTCTGGCAAAGATAAAAACATAATTTTCTTACATATAAACAAGTAATTGATTTTCAATTATATCGAATTATTTTAAAACAGATTTTCAGTTGCACCAGCATACAAAAACGTTTCAAAATTTGGGTTCTTTAGTTCAAAGTTCTTCTCAAACAAACTTAAGTTTTTCTTAACTTTTGTTTCTTAACCAATGCCAGTGATAAGTAGAGTTGTATAATTTTTGAAACTAATGTTTTTAGGTATGGATTTGAAAACATCTATATGCATTGCATTAACATATACAAAGTTTATTAAAGATAAAAAGATTATAGAAGTTTCAAAAGATAGATATTCTTTTGCAAAAAAAGTTTTATATACAACATCCATTATCCCAGAATCTCTTGTTGATAAATGATTCCAAAAAGACAGACATAAGCCCAGCATAAACCTTAGAGTAGGTATACCCCCGAATAAAAATATATGCTTCAAGGTGTCTAAAAAAAAATAAAAACAGAAAAAAAAAACCTAATAGTATACTTTCTATACATCAGAGACGAGAGAGAGAGAGACCCTGTGAAAAAAGGTTAACCAAAGGGAGGTGACAAACGACAACTGGCAAGCTCCATTTACTCAGACACATCACCAGACATAAGGACATAAAGAAAGGCCACATGTGCCTGCCAGGCAGGGGTGTGGGAATAGGAAGTACGGATTAATGGAACTACATATTTCAAGAAGCCGTTTTTTTTTTGCTTCTTCTTCCTTTTTTTAGAAACGAGGATGAAAATTGTCATTGGCTTGTTTAAAAAAAAAAAAGAAGAAGAAAAAATTCAAAGCATTAACGTTACATCTTTTTTTTTTTGCACTCAGTTACTTTTTCTTTTCGCGGATTACCAACGTTTGCTAATGAAAAATTTTCTAAAAAGGAAATGGAAAGATGAACTTTCTCAGGTGGAACATGGAGGAGCAGCCAAATCGTTTGGAGGCGGCAACAAAGTCTAATGGGTAACTTGATTTTATTTTCTTGGTTTGTGAGAGATTCACAAAGGCTATGTAAGGGATTTAGGATTTGAAGCATCATCTTCCATTGGACTTGATTTCAAATGCAATTAGACTTAAAAATGCTCCTGAAAGAGTTGCAATTTAAGAAAACAATGATTTTTAACTTGGGTTTAGATTTAATTTGTAATAAGGGTTTTTAATGGAAGAAGGAGATAAGGATGAAACTATAAGTTTTTAAGGAAAATCAAAAGTAGGTACCTACTGTAAAAGCTTGTTTCAGTTCCACAATCAGGCACGTGGGCTTCCGAAAAAGGATTTTGAAAGTGTTTTATCAATTTTATCAAAACTAATTTCTATTTTGTTTAAATTAAATATTTAATTTCCTCATTAAAATAATCAAACACAAAAGTGACTCCCAAGAGGCAATTATAACTTTAAATTGAGCTTTATATCTTTGCTTGGATAAATGTAATCTACATAATTCCATTTAATCTAACGTCAAATCACTAGGGTTCATCAAATTAATAATTCACGAGGGTCCTATACGCTTGGCTTAAACCCACCTCTGAGCATTTGAAACATTGACATCTAAACCTACACATGTTTTTGTAGTTTTTGTTTCATGATTAATTCAAATTGGGACATTTTATATCTCTTTATTTCTAGGTTTGAGTTGTTTTTTTTTTTTTGTTTTCTCCTGTTCAAAGCTTAAGGAAAAAGCTTTCTTAATAATTCATAACATATGTATGCGCCCTTTCTCAAATCCATACATTAGTTATTCAAACTCTATTAAGGTATTCTGAATGTTTCCGTCTTTTATCTTTTTTTTTTTTTTCTTTACTTTCGATTTTGTATTGATGTACTTTGAAATGCTGACATAAAATGGGATCAAATGAATTATAAAAAAAAAAAAAAAAATAGGACATAGGTAACGAAGCTATGTTGCTCTTTTCGATCTTTTTTTTTTGTATTGTGTCCCACTGTTTATGCCTTCATTAATCATTTAAAGATTGTATCCATTTTATATGCGAATTGTAATGTTGTATATTGAACCGGAAAAAATATAAAAAGTATACCTACCTATCTTTACAAATTGATTTCTTTGAGATCTACATGTTTTTTTACTTGAGTATAGGAATATTAAATCCTTGGAGGCTTTTAGTTTTATAGGCTGATTTAGTAGATTTTAATTTTCATTCGAAATTTTATTTTTGGAAATTGAAAAGAAATATAAAAAAGATTCTTCAGCAATTGCTGGTAATTATGAGTAAAATGAAATACCTACATTTTTAGTTGACATTGAAAAGCTATGAATTCGTTAAGAAATTTACAGTTTATATATTGATCAATCATGATTTGAAAATGACAGTTTTTTGGTAAACAAACGTAAACTTCTGGAATCAGGTTTTGAAGTCTGGAATTGGTTTTTTGTGTTTATTGCATCTATCAGTTTTCCTTGAGTCGATAACTATTTATGCATATCTTCTAGAGGTCTGGCCAAAAAACAGGCCCACCTGATAAATCAAAGGGTGAATATTAAAGCTTTTCTTTTTAAAACTCATAAAAGGTTTAATAACCTATATAAACTTAAAAAACTTGTAAAATTATAAAATTACAACAAACAAAATAAATAAATAATTTTGGCCTACAAACTAAATTTGCAATTTAGTTCTTTTTGGAGGCGTTTTGAAAAAAGTGTAAGTATGTATTGCAATATAATTTATTTTATTAACATGCATTTAAAAAAAAAAATCAAAATCGTTTGGAACCCTTTTTTTAATTAATTAATTTTTAATAAATAATATAAAATATGATTTATTAAAATAAAGTTAGTTTGTCATATTGTAATAATTATTATTAATCAAAACCTTTTCCTTATATTTCAAAAAATTCGATCACCCGTTTTCGAGATTTGATTTAAAACAAAAAATTAAATTTTATGAAAAATAAAAAAAAAAATGTATCTTGTAGGTATTTATGTAGTAGAGTAACTAAAGCAAATTATTAGGGAACCCGGCCGAACAGCTCTGATTTTAAAATACGTAGGTAATTAAAAATACTTTAAAGTCTATAGATTAAAAATTGCCGGTGTTGCCATATTGTTTTTTTTATATTAAGATTAAATTAAAAAAAAAAAAAACCATTTTTTGCTTAAATTTCATAAAACAAATGATAGCTAAAGACTCTGTAGGTAATTTAAGGAAAAAAAATATAAGGGAGTAAGGGACAATCTTCCATCGTTAAAGCGATAAATGCAATTTTCTCACAATCTGACTTCAAACACAAAAAAAAAATATTTTGAAAACAACGGCAACACCTAAAATATTTTAAAATACATTTTTAAAAAGCCAGAAGCTCTTACTTATCTCTTAAATTTAAATCCACTATATTTAATTAAGAGTTTTTGAAAAAATGGTCCTCAAACTCAGAATTAAAAAAAAAATGTTTATTAAAAAAAATTTAAAATGACTTTTTTCCAAACTTTTTCTAAAAAAATATGAATTTATTTGAAAAAAATTTTTGGCCATAAATATTATGAGTCGAATTCCGAAGTAGAAAATGTAATATATATCACACTTTTGAAAAAAAAAAAGTTAAAAATTACTTCAATTTCAATGGGTTTTTTTTTTGATAAAAACTGAATTTTTGCATTGAAATAATTAATTTTCTCATAGACTTTGGTAAATAAGAACTTTAAATTTTTACTATTTAACTTTCAACAGTAATGGTTATTAAATGAATAAAAAATAATTGTATATTTAGATGTTGAACTTTAAAAAAAATATAAGTAAAATTTTTTTCAAAACTTCTTTTTAAAAAAAGTTCTTCGAAAATGAAATACTTTTTAATTTTTTTCATAAGCCGTAATACATTTTGACATTTCCTTTTATAATTTCAAATCATAATAAATGCGGCCAAAAAAATTTGAAAAAAAAAAATGTATTTTATATTACGACCAAGTTTAAAAAACGACAAGTTAAAATATTTTCAATAATTTTTTTTTTTCAAAAATCTGAGTTCAGTTACCATTCTTTCAAAAGCCCTTAATTCAATTAACTTAATTTTAATTTTACAAATATGACTAAGCTTATAGCTTTTTAAAAAAGTATATTTTAATATTGTAGGTGTTGCCGTTGTGTTCAAATATTTTTTTTTTGTGTTTGAAGTCAATTAATAAGAAAATTGCATCCATCGCTTGAACGATGGAGAATGTCCCTCACTCCCATATATTTTTTGTCCTTGAATTTCCTAGACAATATTTTGGCATCAATTAATTTATGAAATTTAAGAAAAATTTTTGAAAACAAAATTTTTTTGTTCACAAAAATCTTCAATTTAATTTAAAAAATCAAAACAGCAACACCGGCAATTTTTAATTTACAGACTTTAAAGTATTTTTAAATACCGACGTTTGAAAAAAAAATCATCAAAATCGGGTTCAATAATATTGCCAATTTTTGAGCTTTAGTTACTCGACTATATGTATGTATATTAAAACTATATAAATGATTTTGTATACAAAATTGCGTTGAAATTGAATGTGTCACTTGGGAGACATTCAGAATTAAAAACAACAAAATTATACTTTTCTAAAATTAGTACATGCAATTGATCGTTATTTCATCATTACAAAAACTCACATCTACAATCTCCAAAAGCTGTTACATAACAAGTTTAGTTTGACCCACTGTAGTTTCTTTTACAGATAGACAGACTAATCAAATCATTCGTTATTTGAAAAGAGTCGTGATAAGAAAAATCATTTGTGATTTTAAATCAATTACGATTTTTATAAAAATTGTTTCAATTCTTTTGTAGTCTATTTTGCTGGGGTATGAGCGAACCAAAAAGCTTAAATTAGGATTGTGAAAAAAGAGTAGGTATAAGCTGAAAATGTTACTTTAACACGATTAGTAACCAACTGATACCTAGGCAAGCTAATAGAGCATATAATGAGCTAGACCATTATGCAGTGTTTTTCTTTTTTCTTTGGGCCAAGGACAAGCAAAAAGTCCCCCTTCATCATCATTAAAAGGTATATTAATTACACTTAGTTAAAGCAGCCCTAAAGTTCTCTTAAAGTTCTCACACACATAACACTTTCCTGTCATATATCCTAACAATGTTTATATCTTTTTTGTAGCATTTTATATGTGTACATTTATACATTAAAAACCCTAGACAAGAAAGAAAAAAAAAATTAAACCAAATGCATGCCAGGAATTTCTCACTCATTTCCCTCTTCATTGTCTCATTTTCACCACTGTCGGGTGTCGGGATAGCAAGTATGCCATTATCATTTCCCATCAAGATTACATGTCGGCCCCACCAGAACGAACTCTTTGGCAGATCCTCTTTTTTTTTTTTGTTGGAAAAAACTTGATGGCACCAAAGGTGAACAAGACGCAGCAAGAGAATACCGCATTTGCATACATTGTGCCAATTGACGGTAGCTTAGCTTGCTCACGTTTCGTATTCTTTTAAGTTTTTTTTTTTTTTGTTTCAACTTTTTTTTGTCAAACTTTTCTTTTCTTTTTCTTTCTTGTTTTTATTTTCAATTCAAACACCTGAGTATACATATGTACAGTGTACCTACATGCACACAAAAAAAAAAAAAAAAACTTTCTGTCTCATCATCCTGCTTGACTATAACGCTGTGTTGGAACATTTCCAGCTGCAACCTTGGTTTTGTTATAGGTTGGGTCTATCAAGTCTCTAGTTTTCTTTCTATTTAATGGGGATGGAACTTTTCCAAGTGTTTTGCTCAATTTAATTCTTCGCCGCATCTCAAGCATTCAAAACAACAACAACAACAAAAACAAAAAACACAATGGTTAGGAAAGAAACACATTTTGCTAAGTCAGCGACAACAACGACTCCTATATGTACGACATGTGGAATAAGATGTCGACTTGAGTGACTTAAGTCTCATACATTATACATACCTTACCTATACACAAAAAAATGCATGCAATAATAACAATTTTACAAACAACATGCTGTTACACAGTCAAGATGAAAATAATAAACTCATGTTGATGTTTTCTATTTTTCTAAATAATATTTATACTATTATCGATATTTGGATGAAACACCAAGACATGAATTTAAACTGAAAATTTGAAATGGGCTAAACTAAGCTAATATTCAAAGTTTCTGCTAAAAGCTTAGTGGAGGTATGATCAATTACACTGGTCAACAAGGTTTTTGCCACAAGAACCAAAATATACTTTTCTAGTAGTTTTTGGGGTGCTGAAGTCGAATCTGAAGTCAGAAAAATTTGATTGGCCTTCATTTTTGAAATATAACCGTTAGAAAATGTCAAAAAACGTAATTTTGGCTGTTTTCGAGGTTATGTTTTTATGTGGAGTAATTAATTGTGAATAAATTTGTAACGGTGCTTTTAAGAGCTAGTTTTATTCTTTCAAAAAATGTTTTAATCTTTCCGATATCTCTTTTATAGCCCGAGATATTTAAAATTTAAGTAGCGGTCTTTGAATCAGGAACAACACTGGCCAACCAAATTACACTTTTTTTGCCACAAGAATCAAAATATACTTTTCTGAAGGTTTTTGGGTTGCTGAACTCGAATCCACAATCAGAAAAATTCTATTAGCCTTCGTTCTTAAAATATTACCGTTATAAAATGCAAAAAAGGGTTTTTTTTTATAACGGTTATATTTCAAGAACGGAGGCTAATAGAATTTTTCCGATTGCGGATTTGAGTTCAGCAACTCAAAAACCTTCAGAAAAGTATATTTTGGTTCTTGTGGCAAAAATTCTGTGACCAGTGACTTAAACTTTAGATTAAGTTTAGTTTCTCTTTGACTTATTAAATGAAACTTAAGATATCTCGAGCAATAAAAGAGATATCGGGAAAATTTAAACAGTTTTTGAAAGAAGAATATATGTTCTTATAATAACCGTTACAAATTTGTTTTTAATGAATTACCCCACATAAAAACAGAACCTCGAAAACAGCCAAAATTACGTTTTTTGACATTTTCTAACGGTAATATTTCAAAAACGAAGGCCAATCAAATTTTTCTGACTTCAGATTCGGATTCAGCACCTCAAAAACTACTAGAAAAGTATATTTTGGTTCTTGTGGCAAAAAAAAATTTAAATTTTGTTGACCAGTGTTATAAAATACCAACAGTTGCCAATATTCAGTGACTCTGGTTGCATACTTAAAGACTTTTAAGCTAAAGTCCAACTCATGTCGCATTGTAAATGTGGATTCACTTTCTTTACAGCATTTTTCTATAAATATATTCAAATTTATAAGTGTAACTGCTGGCAAGTACAAAAAATTGGAAGAATTGCTATTTCCGGCGCATTAGATTTTCTTCTTAATTTTCTCACACCTAAATTTTTGTACCTTAGCTTATCAGAAATAAAAGTCGTTCTCAATTTTAGATAAATATTAGCTACTTCCAGTCAGTCTGTTAGTCTCTATAACGGTAGCTTTTTTAGAAACTTTCCAGAGGGGTTTTCGGAATTAATTTTTGTGGACCAAAAATGACAGTACCTATTTCGGAGCAGTTTAATTTTTTCTAAAACGGCTCCAACGATTTTGTAAATAAAAATTTTAATACAATTTTGAAAATTTTTTTAAATTTTTTAAAATAAAATTTTTGTTTTAGGTTTTGAATAGTAATTATTACAAAATGGCATATCAATTTTGTTTTATTTTTTTTTTTTCAAATAATTTATAAAATCAGTTTTTTAAAAGTTTTGAAATTGTTTTTTTTTTTCAAAAAATCATTTTTGAACCTCAAATTGGTTTAAGATGTTTTTTTTTTTTTCTTTTGACAGAAACGAATTTCATCTTTTTTTTTAAATAGGTAGTTACCAAATTTCTATACAAAAAGTCTAAAAAATTTTAGTAACTTGAACTATAAGAGCAAATACGTGCGCCCCAGTCGTGCATTTTATTTATTTTTGCGTAAACGATTTAACCGATTTCAAGAATTTTTTTTGTAGAAGAGATTTAAAATTAAAAAAAACAACAGATCAAATTAAATAACAAGAACATAAGAACTAAAATATGTATACAAAAGAAGAAATGTAAATAACTACTCAATATGTAAATCTGAAAATAAATCATCCGCAAATGGATTTGCAATGAAATCCAAAAATGAAGTTCTGCCAGTTTTGCCAGAAAATTTTAGAGCCTAAAAGATAAATTTGAAAAATTTTGAAGCCAAAAATAGCCGCTTTTAAAAATGGTCCAAAAAACTCATACAATTTTTTTTTATGAGATTTTTTATTTTCGGATAATTTTAGTTCATCAGATTTTAAGTATAATTATTTTTTTATCATTTTTTTTATAAATTTTGGTTTTAGTGCTTATTTACGGGTAAAAATTGGCTGTCTGGTCATATCTCTGGTTGACTTTTTTTTTTAAAGGAGCCTTAATATTGATAAATCAAAAATCACAATATTAAGGAGCGAGTGAAATCTAAAATGTTCAAGGAGTCTGTCTGGCGATAAATAGTCGTCTCTGACAACACTGAGTTTTGCTACTCAGTTGGCTCAGGTTGATCGAAAATTATTAGGTTATCGGGGAATGACTTCCAACGCTTTTGATGAATTCAACTGAAGACTTGCAGTTTTCGAGTTGAACGGGGGATTTTTGGAGGAAAATAAGATTTTTTCTTTTTGGTGTAGTCTCCATGTTTTGTAAATGAATGTTTATGTAAATATAATTGAGATAAAAGAATAATAATAAATATTATTTATAAAAAAGTTAAGTTTTTTTACATTAATTTTTAAATTTAATTTTAACTCTATTTCATAATTTTTAACAACATTTATTTATTTAAACAATAGTCTATTTAATAGACCCGAGCTCCAGAGCAAAAATAGAACAAATTCGTTCAAGAGTTTTTATTGGCGAATATGATTCCTTGACATACAAGAATACTCCAGCCAAAAGTGCTACTAAATCCATTGGTGCATTTCTGAGAAAACGGCAACACTGGTCACTTTTCAGTTTTTTTGATTTAACTCGAAAACCAAGCCTGACTTTGAAATGGTTCAAAGACACTTTTCATAGCAAATTAAATTTTCTGTCAAGTTAAGATGGTTAAAAAATTTTAAAAATTATTTTTGACTAAAATTCTAACCTAAAATCAAAGAAAAAAAAGTTAAAAAATTGACAATTTTATTTTTTTTTACTAAATCAAGGGGCATTTTGTGTATGTAGCCGGGACGTCCAAACTTTGTACTAATGAAATGAAGTAGAGGTAAAATCCTTTGATAATATGCAATTTTTAATTTTTTTTGTCAAGAAACAACTTAAATGTACCTATTCAAAAATTAGCACTTTTTCTAAATTTTTGACTTTTTTAGTTAAAAGCAAGTTTTTAAAACTCGATAAAATCGTATTAATTGGTAACTTTTAGACTTTTAAAGTAAACATACTTCGAGGGATTGATTTAATATAAACTAAATATGACAAACAAAAAAATTTATTTGCATCCTTATGGCCTTTTGTGCAATTTTGTGTATGTGCATTTTTATAAATTCGGGTCGAATGGATGGACAGAGAGCCATTAGCTTTGGTCTATTGCATAGAAGAACATTTAATACCAACTCTTTTACTGTTTTCAATGGCCTGAAAAACAATTCTTGTAAAATCCGCGACCAAAGAAAAGTTTCTCTTGAAAAACGAAAAAAATACTCTAATGAGTTTGAAACAAAATAGCTCAGGCAAATTAGTAAATCAAATTGCACTTTTCGCGGGACAAATTTTTTTCATGGAACGTGTTTAGGTGAATGTCCTTATCGTAAAAGTGAATTTTTTGGGATGATAAGATATCGGGAACAGCCGCCATCTTGGAAAAGAGGTCGGTGCCGTTTTTATTTTATAACTCCATTTTAACTCATTTAAACCAAAAATGTCCGAGGATAAACTTATTATCAATTAAATTATCTAAAAAATTATATACAAATGAATTCCGTGAGTTAGTTAAATTCAATTTTATAGTCGGTCAAAGTCCGGGTTCTTCTCGCAAGGTTAAGACAATATGACATTTTTTCAAATATCTGAAGAACTTTTTATTTGTTTGGGATTTTCTTAAAGAATGAATTATAGCACTTTTAATTATCTATAAAATGAGCCCTTTATCATAACTGTAGCCATCACATTGTAGAAGCAACCAAACGTCGAAGTCATGATATACGATTTTTTAACTGAACATATTTGGGATTTCAATAGTTCAAATAAACAATCAAAAATTAAACACAATAGTCTCGAAAACATAACGGCTTACACACCTCATATCTTGAGTTATACTTATCGTAATGCTGAGATTAAGGTGTTCATGTTTAGGAAAAATGACAGGGCATCAGTTCTTATATTTAGAATTTTAAATAGTGTCACTTTAGCTTATTCACATTAATTGGAAAATTCACTTCATTTAAAACCTCGAAAACCATAAAAGGTTAACATTAAAGATTTCAAACTTTTAATTCAATATTTAGACGAATATAGTTAAAAAACTGTTTACTTATATTTTGGTTGTACCTCAACTTCAAAAATTTGCTCGGTCTAATAGAAGAAAACTTGTTATTTTCTCACTTTTGACTAGTAGAATGTGAACTTCGACGTTAGATGGCTTATACATTATGTTGGTTACAGTTACGATAAAGGGCTCATTTTATAGATAATTAAAAGTGCTATAATTCATTCTTTAAGAAAATCCCAAACAAATAAAAAGTTCTTCAGATATTTGAAAAAATGTCATATTGTCTTAACCTTGCGAGAAGAACCCGGACTTTGACCGACTATAAAATTGAATTTAACTAACTCACGGAATTCATTTGTATATAATTTTTTAGATAATTTAATTGATAATAAGTTTATCCTCGGACATTTTTGGTTTAAATGAGTTAAAATGGAGTTATAAAATAAAAACGGCACCGACCTCTTTTCCAAGATGGCGGCTGTTCCCGATATCTTATCATCCCAAAAAATTCACTTTTACGATAAGGACATTCACCTAAACACGTTCCATGAAAAAAATTTGTCCCGCGAAAAGTGCAATTTGATTTACTAATTTGCCTGAGCTATTTTGTTTCAAACTCATTAGAGTATTTTTTTCGTTTTTCAAGAGAAACTTTTCTTTGGTCGCGGATTTTACAAGAATTGTTTTTCAGGCCATTGAAAACAGTAAAAGAGTTGGTATTAAATGTTCTTCTATGCAATAGACCAAAGCTAATGGCTCTCTGTCCATCCATTCGACCCGAATTTATAAAAATGCACATACACAAAATTGCACAAAAGGCCATAAGGATGCAAATAAATTTTTTTGTTTGTCATATTTAGTTTATATTAAATCAATCCCTCGAAGTATGTTTACTTTAAAAGTCTAAAAGTTACCAATTAATACGATTTTATCGAGTTTTAAAAACTTGCTTTTAACTAAAAAAGTCAAAAATTTAGAAAAAGTGCTAATTTTTGAATAGGTACATTTAAGTTGTTTCTTGACAAAAAAAATTAAAAATTGCATATTATCAAAGGATTTTACCTCTACTTCATTTCATTAGTACAAAGTTTGGACGTCCCGGCTACATACACAAAATGCCCCTTGATTTAGTAAAAAAAAATAAAATTGTCAATTTTTTAACTTTTTTTTCTTTGATTTTAGGTTAGAATTTTAGTCAAAAATAATTTTTAAAATTTTTTAACCATCTTAACTTGACAGAAAATTTAATTTGCTATGAAAAGTGTCTTTGAACCATTTCAAAGTCAGGCTTGGTTTTCGAGTTAAATCAAAAAAACTGAAAAGTGACCAGTGTTGCCGTTTTCTCAGAAATGCACCAATGGATTTAGTAGCACTTTTGGCTGGAGTATTCTTGTATGCCAAGGAATCATAATCGCCAATAAAAACTCTTGAACGAATTTGTTCCATCCAAAAGGGTCTATTCAATAGACTACAAGTTAAGCAAAACGTTTTCGTTTGAAAAACCATCAACGGGCTCAATTTTGTGACTTCAAATATTGAGTTACCAAGAATACTACAATATGATTGTTTGTTAAAAATGAGTTCATCTCTCTTATAATTTAACAATTCCATACCTAAAAGTACAAAAAGCAATTGAAAAGCACCTGACAGATTTTTTAATGTCAATGGCAAATTTTTTTTTAATTTTTTTCTCCAATTCCCCTAAATGTTCCATCATAAAGTTTTTGCAAAATTCCATTCGATTTTAATCCTTCAATATGCCTATTAAATTCTTTTGTTAAATAAGAAAACTTGGGCATATAAATGCTTAAAGGATAGAAAGGTATTGCTTTTTGCATAACATAAAGACGTTTTAATTTAGAATTGTCTCCATTGAATACATTCAATTCAATTTCTTGGATTATGCTGCTTAGTGCATATTTCCCTTCAAATTTGAGAAATTCTTCTAAAAAGTAAAAAGTTGGTAGATTGATATAGTTTAAGTTCCCCAAAAGATTTGTGGCATTTTGCATTCTTTCATATTGACAGTATAACAAATGTATAACAAATGTTATTTGCTTCTTCAAAAGTTTTTGGCAATAGCTTTCTGGGTCGATTGTGAAGATAGTTAAAAACTGAACCTTCATAAGAACTTCGAATAATTCAAATTGCAAGAAGACATGCAATAATACCGATTCGCTTTGACAATTTAAAATCTATTTTTAAGTTGTGTTAAGCTATTTGTGACACATTTCATTTCCCAATAAAAAAAATGAAAATTATTAACCAAGAAAATGTATCAAATGGCAACAGTAAAGATTCAAGGTCCCCACATTCCTTTGGCCGTTTTAAAATGACTACAAAATAAGTATGTGAATTTTCTATGGAACTAGCGAAATGTGTCGATCTTATATTCGTGAATAAGCTTGACCCAGCCATCATATCACCAAAACCATCATCCATCTAGCGAAAGAATATTTGAAAAGGAGTTTTTTTTTTCAAAAAGATGTTTTTTTAGCAAACTCTTTGGCTCGAGGGACACTCGATGATAAGTTATGTTAACTTCGAGTTGGGGTCAAAATCCAGAAAACTCAAAATCTAAAATCTCGAAAACCAAGAACCCCGAAGATCCCAAATTACTAATTGGATCCCGAAAAATTATATAAAATAAAAACTTGCGCAAATTTTAATTCTATATAATTTTTTCGGATTTCGATTTCGAAAAATAATCGTAAGTGTGGGGTTCCTAGAAAACAATATACATAAACATTTCGGGATTGTGTCCCTCTCAAATTAACTTCTCCCCAAAAACTATGTACCTATTTGATAGGCATCATTGAATACTGTTTTAACTTTTTTGACTACAATATTTTTTTTTTTCATATAAGATGACTAGTTTGAAGAACACAATTATCTAACATTTCAAGAAATATTTTTTTTTTGTTTTTTAAACATGACCAATAAATAATTTTCTTACTTACTCTAGATGACATGATTTGAATCAAAACTAACATTGCAATTTTTATTTTTCAGAGTACGCGACTTACAAAACTTATTTTTCATTATTAAAAAAAAATCAAATAATGATTATTTTAGTTAATTTTGTTTTTTATAATGGTCATGTTTCAAAAATCGGAAAAAAAATGTTTTTACTAAAAGTTAATTTCTTCAGAACTTATTTATTTCGTTTTAATTAATAAAATGTGTATCTACACAAATCAGAGAAAACCCCAGTTTGTTGGATTTTCCTTTGAATCTTTGTTATGCAAACTAAATGATTAATTCTATAATAAGTAAGAAAAACAAGTTTATACAAAACAAGTATAAAATTACCATAAATTTGTGTTGAGAATTATTTTGAAATATTATATGGAAATTTACAAGTTAACTACATAAACGTTTAGTTAAATGATACAGTTTTTTTGAGTGTTAAATTTATCAATTAATCAAAGAATTCTTATAAAAGACACAATTTAAATCAAATTTTTAACGTGTATCTAAGATAATGACGAAAACTGTATTTCATCCCTCTTAATATATTTTTAAACGCACTTTGTTGTTGTTATTGTTATAGTGTGTGTTGATTTTATTTTTTACGATGATGGGAGGATATATGAAAACTTGGCATACAGGTGCATTGTTGATGACACCTTCATCCCGAAACAACGATATGACTCCGATGACGATGATGATGTTGATGACGATAAAGTTGCTGGATACCGCATAATCTGTAAGATGAATAAGTGCAGGCAAAAGTGCATTCACTTATTTTTTTTTTTTTTTTGCTTGCTTGTTTGTTGTTGTTTGGTTTCAGTCAAAGTGGTACGTAACCTAGCCTGGTATATATTTTTTTTCTGAATATTTATTTTTTTGTGTGTTTACAGTCCCCGCTCTACAAGTGTCGTCCCAGAAACCTAGAAACTTGTACTTTTTTCAAGTCGGTTTCTGGGGGGTTTTGTTGTTGCTGTTGTTGTTGTTTAATTTTAGTGAATTGTGGTGATGAAAAAAAGGTACGTTATTCAAAACGCGCCGCGCCGAAACAATGTAAACAAATAGGGTGTCCCAAAAATGGGGGACTAATACCTACTATGCATGTGACCCAGTTTTTCGCAATATTTTTTTCGTTAAATCTGAGTTAATTCATCAAATTTTGTGAGTTATCTATGGACTTGGATTTAATTCTGTTATTTACAGATAAATGATTCTAATGAGACTTGAAAAATTGGGATTAACGGGGAAAAAACAATGACGAATATAAAAACTAACTTTATTGTATTATTTCGTATCCTAGTTACAATTTTAGAAACCATAGTTGCTATTTTTGATATTTTAAAAATTTTAATATTTTTCTTTCAAAAGTCATAAAATTTTAGTTTAAAAATAAGGATATAAGAGCTAGCTACTTTCAACTTACTGGAACACCCTATTTGCACTTCTTAATATCAAAAAAAAAAATACTTTTCCTACAGTAACAAGCGAAAGATTGTATATTTTTATTCTGTAAACATAAAAAAAAAAGTAACACGTGTGAGGTGTGACGGAGGTAACCTTAAAAAGGTTTTAACTGGCGCATATGTGTAAAGTGTTTCCATGCACGAATTCAATTTTTGCAATTTAGCTTACATTTCTCAGTATTTATTTTTTTTTTTTTATTTTTTAAATCCCATATAGCAGTTTCATTTTGCTTTATTTTTGGACCTATGTGCGGTGCGGACCATAATGGCAAAGCTCATTTTTGCTTTTTTTACAGAACTAAGAGGAGAGAAGAAAAAATAAAAGAATTGCTTGCAATAAAGTTTCATGATGTGAGCATTTACCTTCATAATTGAGATTTTCTTACACATATGTTACATTCATGGGTGTATAATATGAGTTTTAAGAAAGTAAAGCAATTTCTTAAAGGTCTTTTATGGAGGTAGTAGATTCTAGAAAATGTATCCTTCTTAGTAAAGAGTATGAATGAGTTTTAAAGAAAATAGATTATTTATTTTGAAAAATATATTCATCTTCTTCTTCTTGTAGCTATTAGTACAAAAAAAACATATGTACATATAAAACTAAGAGTAAAATAGGCGTTTTTTTTAAATATTTTCACCCTCATGAAACCTAGTGAAAAGAGTCTTTACAAAATTTTGGGTGGAATGATGTTTTTTCGTGGAAAAGAAAGAGGGGTGAATGGTGTAGGTCAACAAAACAGTGGACAATATTGTTTTTTTTTTGTTAATTTTTGATTTTTTACCAACAAAACTGTGACAAAAATGGTACCCTAACGAAAAACTTACCAGTTTTTAAAAATATTTAAGATGAAAGGGTGTTTTTTTTTATAAATAAGGAAAATCCACGATATGTCCGATAAAATCAATGGTATTTTGTACATAATTAGTACTCTTACGAACTTTTTTTTTTTTAAGATGTCTTTGTGATGGGAATAACCTAAATTTTTTTCATGTGAAAGGGTTTATTTCTAGGTATTGAGAAAATGTTAAGTTAATTGCAAAAACTTAGTAATAATAATGATACTATTGAAGTACAACAATTATGAAACATTTGGTGATAATGTTACATTTCTGATTTAAACTAATAATAAACAGACATCATATAATCATTTTAGATGAAAGGGTGTTTTTTTTTTACATAAGTCCTAAAAGGCTAATGATGCGATCTGAACTTCAGTGTATAGATATTCTTTTGCAATGGGAACCAAAAATAAAATTAATTAGCCCTGGTCCAAAATTAGTTTACGAAATCTGTTTATTTTTGGTTCGTATCCAAATATTGCTTTTGCCGACTTTTGCATTTTTGAGTTAAATTTTGTTTTTTTCTATACAAAAGAAGAAAGTGGACAAAAGAAAAATTTTGAGTTGTCACAAGATCTAAAAGTATATAAATGATTACAGTTAGTTTTGCATGTCTATCTCTAAAAAAATATAATAGTTTTAGGCAATTTTTCACACAAACGAATGAGACCAGTTTGGTAAAAATTCTGTGGTCCAGTCGTGCGTTTTATTATTAATCATATTATTAATAAATTAAAAGCTTTTAATGACCCTTGTTTTTTTTTTTTCAAGGATTATGGATTGGGTTTTGTTTTTTTTTTTTTCAATAAATCATTTTTATAAAAGATATGAAATTAAAAACTTTTTATATTATAAGTTTACAGCTTGATAAAATGGATTTGACTGTAAGGTCTAAACTTGAGCTTTTTTTAATTTGTAGAAAAAGGAAATTTTGCATATCGACGGTTAAACTTCATAACCTCGTATGTCGTTTTTGCAAGTTTTTCAGAAATCAAAAAACAAAATGTTGTGTTTCTTGTTTTTGAATGGGATCTATCAATACGAGTGTTTGAATTTTGTCATTTCTGAAAAATGTTCAGACCAACATTGTTAAGCTGAATATACCAAAAGATAGCTTTGAATTTTCTGAATTGTTTGCATTATAAATATTTTTTCGAATTTTTAGACTTACGAGGTTATGAAGTTTAACCGTCGATATGACCCATTGTCGAAAAATCAATTTTTTTGAAAACGGATTTGTGATTTTTTTCGAAAATTTGTTTTTCAGTCCTGATTAATAATTTCTTAAAAATTGCAGAATATTTTTTGTTTTTGAAAATTGTTTAAAAAACTTATACCTACAATCTACATATGTACTTAAATTGTTTTTCTAAAAAACTTTGTTAAATTTTTTTTATCGAAAATTTATTTTTTATATTTCAAAGTCAAATAGCATTATTCGTTTCGTGGTCAAAATCATTTTTAAACGGTGTCAAAATACTTATGTATTAAAAACTAATTTTTTATACATAAGTTTATGAAATTCCTAAATAAGAAAATAAAAAACAAAAAGTTTAATAATTTAGTACTCCACAATTTGTGTCCATATATAGACTTTTAAAGCGTTACTCTCATATAACATTTTTTTTTTAAATTGGTAAAAATATTTAAAATTTTTATACTTTTTTTATATATGATCATAATTTTGAAAAAAAGATATAAAAAATGTTAATGCAGAAAGTGTTTTGTTTTTTTGCTTAGAAGAAGTAGCATACATTATAGTTTCATAAAAAGTTATTTTCTTAGTTCTCCGACTTTTTTTGGTGGTCATAGGCAGTGCATGTTACTTACATGTAGCATGAGAAAAACACATTAGTCTTGCTATTTATTATTTTGGAAAATAACTTTTTGCTATTCATATTTCTTAGTTGTGATATTTTTGACCCGATAATACCGAAAAAACATTTTTTAATATTGATTTTCATAGCTTGGGTTCAAAACGGTTAATTAGAGCTACTTTTTCCATGCGTACCTACTTGCGACTCAGTTATGCTTTTATTATATATTTTTTTTTTTTGTGGGACACTATGTCCTGAGGAGTAATTTATGTTCTTTCGTAAATTGGAAGAAGCCTCTTTGACTTTTAGGTCCGAGTTTTTTTTTTTTTTTTTGTGTTTGGTTTTGACATCAAAAAAAGATAACTTAATTTTTATTTCAAGTATACAATACATAAATAACTAAAAACAGTTTAATATTTCAAGAATCATTCTGTCTCCTTGTTTCACTTTGCTGATCAGTATCTATTTTTAGGGACAGTACGTCTTTTTATTATAAAAAAAAAAATACTTTCAATACTCAAATTACATATTTGAATTTAAATAAAACTAAGTTGTATGAACTCATTATTATCTTGAAAACCATAGTGTTCACTGCCCGTTTATAAAATGATAAATTATAACTTTTTGTCACAAATATTTTAGTGTTTAATCTTTAGAATGCATAAAAATGGTACATATTTTTTAAAACGGACATTTTAAATCAAGCACACCTATGATTTGTTGACATATACTATAGGTAGGTACATAAGCTTCATATATATTATGTAAATTATACCTTCATCCTATTTTTAACACCAAACAAATATCCCTTTGATGAATAATAATACATTTGTCCTAAATGTTTCTAGGAAAGAACACAAAAAACAGAACGAATATTACCATGTGCTTAGAGTCTAATAAATCATGTCCCAGATTTCATTTGCTAAAATATATAGAGTGTAAGAGCCCATCAACAATTTCACCCCTCCGCTTCAACGCTCGCGTCAAATTCGGCCAACTAAACTATATTTTCATTTTGTCCGTCGTCGGCGTCGTCGTCGTTCGCCCCCAAAAACAAATCACCCATAAAAAATAATCATTCATTCTAACGGTCTCTTCCATATATAAATAAAGTTCATACTGTTGTGATGGCAGCTCAGTCGTTGTCTGCATCCTGGAAATACAACCATTCAAAACCTATTTTCTATATATAAAAATAAAGTAGCACGTGTTCCACATGACCTGTGTGCTGCTGTATGCCGACAGAGAGTATTTTCAAATCGTTTTCATGCTCAACATTGATGACGACCAACAAAAGGATGGGGTAAAAAAATTGGAGTTTGGTTGCTGATGAGAACACGACTTGCTACTGACAGAAGGTTAGAGAATATGCGGGGTTGAATGTTATGCCAAGGGTGCGCTTCATAAAAATCAGGTTCCGCTTGTAAAACCTGGTAATTACTTTGTAAATCAAACTTTATTATGATTTTGAAAAAAAAAAGAAAAGTCGAAATGAATGACATCGGTGTCATTATTTTTAGCTTCCTGATGCCCCATTAGGAGGCTCCTCCGGACGGAGCTCACTGAAGTTTGTTGTTTCTCTCTGTGTTTTGGGTGCTGCTGCTGCATCACGATAATGGCCATTGAAGCATTTCATTCGAGAGGAGAGGCTTTTGTTTTCGTTCGCCCCAACTTTCTCCCGTCAATGTCGTTACTGTCTCGACATTTATACATATTTTTTTTGTCATGCTTCCATATTGCCTTCACTCCATTAATATCTTTACATGGTAAACGGCATTATACAACTTTTTTTTTTTATACATTTTTATGTGTGCATGTTAATTTTTTTTTTTTTTCTTTGAAAATTGTTCTGGGATGGGAGAACAAGGAATTGTGTGTTTGCGAGTATGATGGGGGTGGTGATGGGTTAGGCTCGGGCATGAGGCTCTTGTGGCCAGGAGCCATGAGCCAAGGAAAGCCAATTTGTATGCAAACAGTGGTTTGTGAAGGCGAGGATAAAAATCTGATTTGTATGAGAACGTACAATGTACGAGTACCTGCATGGTAACAGGAAACGGAAGTTGTCTCGGTGTAATGAAAAGTTCTACGTTTGTGTCTATATCCCCTTGGTGACTTTTCTCACTTAGCATTCGACATAGCACTGTATTGCAATTGTGTTATAAGCTACATTGTAGGCTGCAAGAAAGTATATTGGGATTGTTTTTATGTTTTATTTTTATAAATATTCTAGAGGCAGAGGGGCTTTGCAAAAATTTATAAACAAACCTTTTGCTGCTTTTATCAGGGATTAGGCTGTGATTTTGAGGAAATGTGATCCGAATTTTTAGTAGGACTTTGAGCGACTAGATTAAAGGCTGAGGTTTGAATCCTTTTGGGTATTCTGTTAACAAACGAAGATTGAAGGCGAAAAATTGATAGGTTTTAATAGGACATAACCTTACCCAAAAGATTCAAAGTTAAACGTTTTGCAAAACGACTATAAAATTTATAAAAAAACAAAGAAATACTCTGTGTGTTACACAATAGTAAATAAAGACCCAAAAAAAAAAAAAAAATTGGAGAAAAGTGCTAAGATGTAGGCAATATTTTTTCTTTGCTTAGTTTTTAAAATCAGGGATTTTTTTTTAATTTTCAAAAAAACTATTTTGTTTAAGGAGAATTAAATATTTTCTTGTTTATCAGACTGTTCTTTTCTTTTGTATAGTTTTTCTGCGTTGACATGGCGTCATAACGAAAAAAAATGCATAAATGAATGAATAAATGAACTTTACGGCCTCGAGCAAGCAACTGCGTTTTGTTTGGCTTGTATATCTTTATCCCTCTGTTGTTACCTGGTGGGGCTAAACCTTTTGCATGGCGTTCGTTTGATTGTATAACACGCAAGAGTTTATAGTTTAGGATATAGAGTTGTTTTTTGATATTATTTATTATGATATTTAGTTCTTTTTCGTCGGCTACAGGTCTGATTTGAATATATATTTTATTACCTAGTTCTAATAAAATATATATTCAAATCAGACCTGTAGCCGACGAAAAAGAACTAAATATTTTAATAAAGAAAGGTCACGAAATAAGGAAGAATTTATTATGATATTTCTGGTGATTTCGTGTGAGTAAATGATAGTTGTAATGTCAGTATTATTTATTAGACTTCACTAAACAGCTCTAAACGGCTGCATAGTTATACAATACATAAAGTTTTATGTAGCCTTTATGCAACGTTACATAAATTTCTATTTATTAAACATTTTCCTAGCCATTATTGTTATGCTAGGTTTGTGTCCAAATAAGTACTAAAAACGGAAATTAGTACGACAAACAACTCCATCTGTCGACAAAATAACTCCATCTGATTCAAAAATAAACAAAAAAAAATTAACAAAAACGTGGGCGAAAGTTCTCAATGTCATATGTAGAAGAAAATCTCTAAAAAAAAAAATACATTTCATTTGTTTTTGCTTGACAACAAATTGTTCATTAGATTGGATTGGAAAATGTATTTTCCGTCGGCTTTTTTGGTTCACATGTATGAAAATGTAGACATAAATTCTATGGAATAAGAAAAAGATGAAGGGGTACACATATGAATTTATAAGTACTGCGGCCAAAATTTCTCGTAAATCATATCAGGAACAAATCTCCAAATTCCTTATTTTTTGATTTAGTTGACTTCAAGTTCTTTATTTATGTAATTGGAAATGTAATCCAAAAAATAAATTCTTCAATGAAAAAAAAATATATACAAATATTGATATTTTTTTCTTTTTCTGAAAATTATTTGATGTTCAAATGACATTTAAGCAAAATATATTCTTATTCAGGCTCTAAACAACCTAAAAACTCGTTTAGCTTATACAACTTCTATTAAACGTTGCTCAAAGTTTATAAATAACAATTTTCTGTTTAAAGACATTAGAAAGAGTACATAATGCTATGTACTGTCTATGATGAGTTTATAAATAGGGCTGACTTTCTTTAATTGCTTAATTTTGTATGACATCAACAAGTAAGTATTTTATCATTTAAAAGATCACAAAACATTTACAGCCTTATTTATTAGATTTCGCTAAACAGCTCTAAAGGGCTGCATAGTTATACAATGCATAAAGTTTTACGTAGCCTCTATGCGACGTTACATATATTTTTATTTATTAAAACATTTTCTTAGCCATTATAATTATGCTAGGTTTGTGTCCAAATAAGTACTAAAAAAGCAAAATAAGTACTTTTTATAACGACAAACAACTCCATCTGTCGATAAAATAACTACATCTGATTCGAAAATAAACAAAAAACAAAAACAAAAACGTGAGCAAAAGTTCTCGTCATATTGAAGGAAGAAAAATTCTAAAAGAAAATACGATTTCTCATTTGTTTTTTGTTGACAATTAAAAAATATTATACATTAATCATTTCTGTGTAAAAAAAACAAAAGGCTTAAAAAGAGAAAGATGAAAAATGAAAACACACATTTGGCTACTGCGGGCAAAAGTTCTCGTAAAGAATTCATATCAGGGAAAAATCTCTAAAAAACACAATTTATTATTTATTATTTTAGTTCATTACAAATTGTTCACTTCGATTATGAAATAAAGAAAGAAAGAGGAAAACTATATTCGTCAATAAAAATTATACAAATCATTGTTGTGTTTTTTTTTTGTGACAATGATGTGATGTTCAACTGACATTTGAGCAAAATATATTCTTATTCAGGCTCTAAACAACCTGAAAACGCGTTTAGCTTATACAAGCTCTATTAAACGTTGCATAAATATTATAAATCACAATTTTTTGTTTAAAGACATTATAAAGAGTACATAATGCTATGCACTCTCTATGACGAGTTTATAAATAGGGCTGTTAAAGGCTTATCGATTTAATTTTTGGGATCACCGATAGTAAATTGTGTCTCAATTTTTAAAACTGAAACTTTGCAGGTCACTGTGGCGTATGCGTATTTATTAATGATTTTTGTTTATGTAAGTAAAAGGTTCGTGGTAGCTGGTCGAACGGCCCCCGCCTATTACACACTTTTTAGCTGCTGATGTGCGCACAGTCTGATCGTAGCAAAATAAACTATGTTTTCGATCGTTCAAACTTTTTGATCAGTCGATACTTATTATTATTGTGTTCGCACTTTCAACATGAACATGAAGTAAAAATAAACCCATAATAAACAAAATGGATATAAAAGTGACGATGACAGTATCCCCTAATACTTCCTAAAATATATTTGTTTTACAGCGTACTTCATTACACAATAGGTATTTTATTATGAATTTTAATGGAGATCTATTCTTCTTTTCTTTTCTATTCTTTTCTATTCTTTATTGTTATAACAACAAATAGCAAGTAATATGTGTTACTAAATTTATGTAACGTAAGTTACCTGAATTTTTTTCTCGAAATATTTAGTACGCATGTTGGTTTTCTCACTAATTTAAAAATCATGCAATACAATATTAATTTTAAATAATTCTAAATTTTTCAGAAAATATCCCAACTTTTGCACTCTTAAAACGTAAAGTGACCTTTATTTTTCTCAGAAAATGCTAAAAATAAAAAAAAATACATTTTGTATACATTTTGTAAGCTACATTCAGGAACAGTATTTTTACATATTACTTTATATTTAAATTGAAAATATTTTTCTATTTATGGATTTCAAACTTTTTTCTAAATGTAACGTGAGTTACCTAAGAATTGCCCCAATTTAAAAGTATTGTATTCATTTCTATTTTTTAGACCATATTTTAAGCGCCTTAAACTATGCAGTTCTTTGAAGCATATATTTTTTTCCCTAATTTTATTCTGACGGTCGTCTTAAGCTTATTCGAAATTGCTAAAGATTTAAAGATTTGTCCGTTCCATTGACATACAACTGATTTTTCTACATAAACATTTTCAATTGTGCCCTTTATTATGAAAGTGGACTAAGTCACTCCTAAAAATGGCATCAAATCTAGCTTAAAAATAATTATTATTTAAGGTTTAAAGTTTATTTGAACGCGAAATTGCAGTAAATAATTTTTTTTATTGCTGCTTCCGTGATTTCATACACCGAAAAAAAATTGATAATAACAGCTATCAAAATAACATTTTTGAGTGACAAAAGTCGTCCAACAATTAAAATATCAATTTTGATATTTTATCATATCATTTTGACATTTTTTAATTTTAGGTGGATAGAGAAAAATTTCACTTTGACAATGAAAATATCATTTTGACATTTTTTTAACTTTAAGTGGATAGTGAAAATTTCACTTTGACAGTTAAAATATTAATGTTGACTAGATTTTACGTTTTAGTTTATTATAATGAAACCTATTTCTTTCTTTTGCTTTTTTATTATTTTTATTATTTTAAGTATTTTTTTTTTTTTCCTTTTTTCAAAACATTACTGAAAGTGAATATTCTTTACAAAATAGTGGTGATATTATTTTTTCTATTATATGTGATATAATTGTTTTGTTATTTTCTCCCAAACTATGTGAAGTAAAATCTTATTGCCGATCAAATTTTCTCAGTAAATCATAATTTTTACTTCGCAAAAAAAACAAAGCGCCTTTAAATTAGTACACGTTAAGAATTTTTTATCTAATATTTTGCAATAATTTGGAATGAGAAATTGATATGAAAAAATGATTATGAAATATCAAAAAAAAATTCCAAAATGTGACATTTAAATATCATTCTGATAATAAAAATATTGTTTTAACATTTTAAATATCACAAAACACATTTTATAGAGCATTTTTAGCTGATATTTAATTAATGTTAATTTGATATTTAAAAAATGTTAAATTGATATTGGTTTTTTTTTTCAGTGGAACCTGTAAACCTGTAAAAGAAATACAATTAAATCGTTATAAGAAAATTATTATGTAAGTTTTTCTTTAACCAATGCAAAAACTGACTTAGTCCACTTTCACACACACAATTCATCTTATATTTTTTCTTTTCCATCGTCAACTCATAGTCGCTGACTACCCTAAAACCCTACTAACGATGACGATTTCTATAACGAAGAGAGATGTTCTGTCATCGTCCGGCACGTTGCATGTTGCACGTTTTTCATCATACCCTAGCTACAATCCTACATAATATTTACAATTTTTGTTTTTTTTTTACTTTTTTTTTGTATAATATTTCTTGAATTCACCAAGTTCTGTCTATGCTATTCAATCTTTTGTTATCCTTGACAGGGTTTTGCTTGTTATGACACTGCCACGAAGTAAAATGAAAATAAAAAACTGGACAAACGAAATTGGAGCAAATGGTAAAGTCTAATACTTATAACCGAATAACAAAAGCAGTTGTTGGCACAATAAATGGATTTTTCGTTGTATAATAATATTGTCCTCCAGAGCCTGCCTGCTGTTCCTCTAACTTAACTTCATACCGCGCGCTGTATACAGTCGAAGCCGCCACCGCTGCTGCTGCCGCCGTTTCTTCTATTATGTATGTACTGACTGTGTTGTTGATGATGACAAATGAAGTTGGTTGCACATTTTGAATACCAAATGAGTCACAGGGAGCCACAATCACAAAATATATAGGTACGTGGGTTGTTGGTAGAGGTACTTGGAATATAATGTACATATTGTAGGTAGGAATAAGTAAGTATTGACGGGCGCGGTACGAGGTTTTAAAGATTTTTTTTTTTTCGTTTTTTTCATTTTTACATCATCAGATGGGTTCTTTCTGTTTTGAAAAACAGGACACACAACGGACGGGACAGAATGTACATATTTATGTGCGGGTGGATGGTATATTATTAAGGAACTTATAATTGTAATGAAATATTTATAAATGAGACGACAAACGGATGAAGATATGGAGTCCGCATGAGACCCAAGTTAATTGATGTAAACGAACTCATTGTGGGAGGTCTGTTTGGATTGGGATTTTGGTAATTTATTATGTTGGACTTAAAAATATATATTTTTTATATAAGCAGAGTATTGTTGTTGTTTTTTTTTATGAAAAATTACATTTGTTATTAAATTACTTAAAATACATTTTTCATACATAGAAGGAAGTAAATTAAATTTGCAGTGTTTTTTACGGACAAAATAAAATGAAAATTATACCTAACTGATGGACAAAATTTTTTATGATTTTACTTAATAAAGCACAGAATATAAACTTAAATAAAATTATAACTTTTCTTGCAGCATTCATTTAACGAAATCAAACTCACCTGAAATAAAAGAGAAAAAAATATACATTAGAATATTATGAAGTCAATTTGATTAGATCTTAAACTAATAAAAACAAATAATAATCATTTTTATTTTTAAATCAAAATAAAAGCCTGACTAAATGTTCTCATAGTTATTGTCTGCATAATACCTTAAACATCTTCCATTAACCATTAAATCAATTTTAATTTAGTCGCAAATTCTCTCGTTATAATTTAGGGCTGCACGATTTTGTTGGATTAAGAAATTTCGAAAGTGTCACACCCGCAACGATTCAAACATTAACTTTTTTAGACAAATTCTATCTCCAAAGTATTGAAAAAGTGCATTTAGATTTTTTCAAGCGAAGACTGAATTTTTTTTTAGCAGATTTATTTAAATTTAAACCCAGCTAATGTTATTTTTGAACATTAACGTCACAAATGAACCTTGAGAAACTACTTATATATGCATTCAATCATAGTTTTACATTAATACCAATGAATAATAAAGGAAATAAAATTGGTTTCGTTTAAACAAAAGAGCTGAGCTGCGAACTTTATTTTTTTATTTTCTGTGTATTTTCACCATAAGAGATTGGAAAATAAAATTTCAGTTTTATATTTGGTAGTTTTTAAGGTTAGTTTTTCTAAATAGACGCTAGTAAAGTGTATTTTCGCTAAGATGACTCTAAGATCTAAGAATAAGTAAGGAATTTCAATTTATGTTCCGCAAAAGTGCGATTTCAAAGCCTTTGGGTGAAATTGAGAATGACTGGCATGCTAATAATAACTGTTATCAGAACAAACTACTACAATGCAATAGACCATCATTAGTCAGGAAACAAACGAGAAGGCTTTAAATCATCGATGAGTGATACCAACTTTGGTGAGAGACTTTGACTGTAGAGCAATTTTTTTCTCAGAATATCATACCCAAGAATCACTCCTTTAATTGTCCTTATCTTCTAATGAGAAAACCTTTAATTTTGTCATTGTTGTCCTTTCGCCCGATTAATGAAACAAAAATGAGAAAATATTACCAAGAATAAAACAGTCACACAAAAATAGTTCTGATCTGGGGGTGCGACTATGTTAATCATATGGTTTTTGGGTCGCTGAAGCAGAATCCTTAGTTTATTTTGCTTTATCACGTCATGCTTTCGAGATAACCTCAAAAAATGTCACTGCCTCACAATTTTGTTTATGGTCTAGGAGTGCGACTATGTTAAATATATGTTTTTCTGGTCACTGAAACCAGATTCAAAGTAAATTTGGCCCTATCACCTCGGGTTTTTCAAGATTATTCTAAAGAAGTTTTTCATTTGGGGCTATCTAAAAAACCTAACGAGATCGAGTGAAACGGACTTCGGAATCAGTTTAAGCCACAAAAGAAACATACTATTAGCATAGTCTCACCTCCAGGTCAAAACTTTTTTTTTGTGTGGCTGTGTAATTTTTTTTTGTTTTTTTTTCAAAATGTTTGTGTAGTTACCCGACAAACAATTTCGGTTATATAAAGCTTAACAGATGCAATTGTCACTATGTTTTTTTTTGTAGTATTGTCCTTCTGCTGTTTTGTCAATTTGTTGCCTTTTTGCTGTGGTATCTTGTCATCTTGACGCTTTACCGACGTAACGCCTTGTACCTTGTTACTCTCCCGCCCTGTCACTCTGTAGCTTTGTTGCTTTTTCGACCTATAGCTCTATCGCTTTTGCCTTTTGTTGACTTGTCAACCTGTTGTCTTGTCGCATTGTCACTCTGTTGCCTTGTAATTTTGTCGCCCTGCAACCCTGTTGTTTTGCCGTGGTTTATATCCTCACCTTGTCGCTCTTTCGTCTTGTTCAATTTTTGAATTTTCGTTCTTTTGCATAGTTATAACAACAAAAATATGAAAATAAAAAAATATTTTTTTCATAAAGATTTTCTATAATAATTGAGCTCAACTTGTCATCCTGATTGCATTTTCACTCTGTTTCCTTATCGCCCTGTATTTGATTGCGTCTTGCCGCGTCTTGTTGCGTTTTTACACTTCTTCGGTTCGACCAAAAAATAATCTGTTTAAAAATAATGTAACCTAAGGAATTTCGATTATTTTAAATTGGAACCTTAGACATTCTCCCAGATCACAGCATTTGACGGTTTCACTGAGAATCTGATAATGATTCCCACGTGAAACACCTTAAATAAGTTATTCATAATTGACTACCATTCCTCGGTCAACTGTTTATCTGACTAATGATATAGACTTTATAAAGCACCCGTATACCCATGTTACAAAAGTTTCCCTGCGATTTTCGACTGAATCCCAACTCTACAATATTGGCATTTTCGTTATCTTCTATTCTAAACTGGACAGGTCTCATCATCTGATGTGGTCCTTTTTTTTTTGTTGCTTCTAAGGATATTTTGATTTAAATTCTAAAGGTTCATATAGTAGATAGGCACCTTTTGTTTATCTTAAAATAAGACCATTTCTCACCACACTAATTGAAAAGGAGTTAATGAACATTGTAACCACCTAACGTCTCCTTAACATGAATTTATCCACACCTACACCCTACATATCATTTAATTTCATCTAACGTTTTCTCTCTGTCTCCTTTTTTACCCCATAACTTACTGATTATACTCTTTCGTCGTTGTCGTATATTTGTCGTGTCGTCGTCATACTTCTGGGTTACCCTTCTCTATCCAAGAATAATATCATTGAGTTACTTCCTTCTTCCGTTGTTGTTGTTGTATATATGTTTATATAGCATGCAACACGAAACAGAACTCAAAGGGCAGACAAACGGAAATAAAATGAAAGAAAATTGCGTGTTAGAAATACAACACATCTTCTATTCCCCTTTTCGTCAACTATATTAGATGTTTGTGGAGGTATATAGTTGGGAATATCTAAACCCAAGAGGACATTAACCTTGAGAGCCCACATTCCATTTGGGAAGGTACTTAAAATGCCTCTGTCTCCCCTTCTTATCACCAAAAGATACATAACAGACCTAAACTGTTTGGAGGGGTTATAATAAATTTTGTTTAGCAACAACACAAACCCAGCAGCAGCCATTCCACTGTGTCTGGCAATTTCTTTCTCTGATGTCTCTCCTTTGCAGACGATGAGTCGACTTACTGTACCAACAGTGAATGTTGTAGTAGTTGTTGGGAGTTCCCAACTCGCAAGAAGAATTCTTTCTTTTTTTTTTTTTTTTTCTTCCAAACCGAACTTTATGAGTCATGCTCTCGTAAAGAACTGCCACAATTAATTGGTACATTTTCTCGCACATTACATACGCCGCCGACTTCTTCCTGCAGCACAATAATTTATTATCCTGCCATTCTTAAAATAGTTTTAAAAAATAATATCCAGCGACGGAAAAATATTCCTTGGTTTCCTGGTGCGATGCGAGCAGGAGTAAGTAATAACATCACAGCGAACCGCACCTCGAAAGAATATTATTTTTTTCCTTTGTTGTATATATGGTACCTATAGGAAGTGTGCAATGTGCATCCTTTACAAAAGTCCTGTTGCATGTTTCGGATTTTTATTATTTTATTTTTTTTTTCCTTGCCATTTCTTTTAAACATTGTAATTAGTTTCATTTATTCACGCCGGATGAACGCCACCAACACAAACAGTAGAATATGGGGGGGGGGGGTGCTCGCTGCCTTTCTACTTACATACATATAGATAGGCAACCACCCATAGTGTTTTATTAATTTTCATCTTTGTGCTTTGTGTCGGTGGGTGTCTGCTGGGTGACTCATTAACTGAATAAAAAAGTTTAAGGGAAAAATAACATCGTTAGAGGGAGGACTACTTGGAAATCTTGCAGCCGTTTTATGCAATTACATTTTGTGTGAGCGAATAAATATTTTATTAAATTTATCTTGCTATAGGGCACAGGGATGTTAAAGATATATTCATTTTTTTGGTTTCAATAAATTTTACTGAAAGGAAATAATATTTTTGTCCATAATTAACTGACCTTTCAACAATTTTAATATAATCGAGACAACAAATTTTGTTCTTTTAAACAGATTACCTTGTTAATAATTTTTTTTTTGTTATTAACATTCATTAATTTGAATTATTTTATAACTTAAGATTTTATGGTATTTTCTTAACAAGAAAAATTACTAAATATTCGCTAATTGCACTTTTTCACAGTGTATGTATGTGACGTTGGTGTTTTAGTAATTTTTTTTTTCAATTTAATTTTACATTAATGTCTATGATTTATGAATAATATTAGATTGTTCGCGTTTAAACAAAAGAGCTGACCAGCGAACTTTATTTTTTCTTTTTTTTAATAACACCGGCACACAAAAAAAAAAAAGTGTCATGAACCAGAAACCAGACTTATCTTTCTATATGTTTTTGGACCCGCTGAATCCGAATTTCAAGTCCGTTTGGCCCTGTCACCCTCCAGTTTTGAGTAATATGCAAAAAACTCAAAAAAAGGTAGTTTTTGGGGTCTTTTTTTACACTTTTCTCAAAACTGGAGGGTGACCGGGCAAAACGGACTTGAAATTCGGATTCAGCGGTCCCAAAAACATATAGAAAGATAGGTCTGGTTTCTGGTTCATACAACTTTTTTTTTGTGTGCTAGCACTGTCGCGACATGTCGCTGTCATACCCGGCACACAAAAAAAAAATTTTCATGTACCAGGAAGCAGACCTATCTTTCTATATGTTTTTGGGACCGCTGAATCCGATTTTCAAGTCCGTTTTGCCCGGTCACCCTTCAGTTTTGAGAAAAATGCAAAAAACTCCAAAAAAGTCATAAAAATTCAAACAAAATGCACTCACAGCTCAAAACTGGAGGGTGATGGGGCCAAACGGACTTCAAATTCGGATTCAGCGTGCCCAAAAACATATAGAAAGATAGGTCTGGTTTCTGGTTCATGACACTTTTTTTTTTTTTGTGTGCCGGTGTAATTTAATTTTCATTTAAAAAAGTGATTTTCGAAATAAGCACAGTTGATGGACTGCAATTATTGTCGAAAACTTAGTTGACATTCGAATTGAATCTTATAAAGAAAAAAAACATTATCGCTGTGTGTGTGTCCTCTGTATATTTATCAAAACCTTTGCTTGTCAAAACTACAATTGTTAGCTAAGAAAAAGATCAGATAACTTCTCAGTTTAATCGAAGATTTTTAACTATTTTAAACAAGACAAGGTTTTTCTTATAAGCGTGAAAAACATTTAAGAGTATTTTCAGTTAAATCCACCCGCTTCCCAACCTTCTATTGTTCTCTGAACAACCTTCGTGGATTTTGATTTATTTTTAAGACCACTTCATTGATTTTTTATGGAATTTAGAAGGTACATATAAGTGCTATTTTTTTTTTTTTTTTTTTTTCAAAAACGATATTTTATCGAAAACAAAACAACGTACATGTAACTTTTTGAAATCCAAAAAAAATACCTTATTGTTTCACATATAAATATATAACTCAAACTTAGAATAAAAAAAAAGAGTGTGTGTGTACACATGTACACGCGCCTGAAGTTATACTTCTCACTACGTACCTATATTAAATGAATTTCATTTGATATTTTTAATTTTTATTATTTTTGTTTTATATTATTATTAAAATAATCAAACAGCGTATTTTTTTAATAATGTCAGCTTATTGTGATCTTGGGAAATTTTTTTATGCTATCTCCGTACCTTAACCCAAGACAATCTGACTTCCCTGATTATAGTTATGTATGAAAAAATCTTTATAATTGGAAATTAAGAAACTTCATACCAATTTCCAATGCTAAATTTTTGAGAAAAAAAAGATTAAATTAAATCCCTTTGACATTCTTGTCAAAAAACAAATTTTCATACCCACAAGAAGTATAACTTCAAAAATAACACTGGTCGGCAACGAAAATAGAGCTTGAACCAAACGATACATTTCTAAAGGATTTTTGTGTGCTGATTCCGAATCTGAAATCAAAATTTCACTGGCGGGTCACGTTTTCGAAATATGTGAATATTAACAGGTCAAAAACGCGATTTTTTTGTACTTTTGACTTTGAATTTCATCACCGTTAATTTTTTTTTGAAAAACTACTTATAAGATCTCCAAAAGCCATATTCTATCGTCTCAAATATGTTAATATATTTTTTTTTAAATTATTTTTTTCTAAAAGATATTTAACATAGAAATGTATGATATCTCAATATATTGGTGGTTAAGTTAACTTATATGGTTTTTTGAAGCAGATTTGAAGTAAATTCTAGTTTTCGAATCTTAATTTGGATAATAAAAAGCAAAATATTACGGAAAAATATAAAGTTAACATCCAACGTTAAAAAACATTTCATTGAAAATTAGTTTTTGGGACTTTATAGCGAAAATAGTGACAAGCAGAGCTCAAAAACTAGACGTGATGGAATAAAAAACATTTCATTGAAAATTAGTTTTTGGGACTTTATAGCGAAAATAGTGATGAGCAGAGCTCAAAAACTAGACGTGATGGAATAAATCTGTAAACAGTTTTGAATTCAGCACACTCAAGTTAATTAAAAACACCTTACAGAGTTCTTGCTTTCGACTTTTTTTTTGTTTTTGCCGACCAATTCTAATAGACTTAAATGTGAAATACATTTCGAACGCGTTTGTGGTACTCACCAGAGCGAATTAAAAAAGTCAAATTCTATACGTAGGGAAAGTTGTAAAAATAAAGTTGTAGAGGAGTAAAATGAAAATAAATAATAAGCTTGGTACATAGCCTTTCTAAAATAATAATGATCATTTTTCCAAATCCAATTTTTCCGAAATTTTAATTTTATTCACAAAGCAACTAAGAGTTAAATTTCTAGGAAGTGTTAGTTACTACTTTATTTTATTTTTCATGGAAAAATTATTCTTTTGAAATAATATTCCTCTTATTATTACCAAATTTTCTGAAATCTCATAAATGCAAACTTTCCAAAAAAAAAAAACAATATTTGTTTATATCATCACTGATTTCACAGCAGAGCATTACACATCAGTGCAAAGAAAGACAAAGTAAATCAAGTGCAAGAAGAAAAATATCATCCCTTGGCTTACATTAGAAACAGCCATAAGTCTCTTTCTCTACCCTAACACCCAACAAACATTCTCAACTTATACTTCGAACTGAACTTAACTCCCACCCACAACCAACTCAACTATACATGCTTTACTCCTATGTCACTGACTCACATTTCTCTTGGGTTTCCCTTAAAATTCCAACAAAGTTCTTTGCGATTCGCCACATCTATTCACATCCGAAAATCCCAGGACGATTTTATTGATTAAATTCCATGATTCATGGGAATGTTCGGCTTTGGCTTCAGTTTCGGGTTGAAAAAGGGGGCAGGGTTGTATTTTATATTTGTCTTTTATCTGCAACGAACTCCCCTTAATTTTCTTTCGATTTTCATCGTCACATACGTATACGAGTTGGAGTTCTTTCATAGCCATTTTTGGGGTTGCAACTGAACTGGCTATACTAATGGGGGTGAGCTTACTATACAACAGCAGAGTTAAAGAAAAAAAAGTCGATGTTATTTTTTGAGTTCGTCTTCCAGCAGTGTCCTTTTTTGTAAGTTTTCCTATACGATTTATTTTATTTTTCTTCTTAGTCGTCTCGCCAGTGAAATGTATTTAAGAAAAATATCTTTTATTAATACATCGTATAAATGAAATTGTTGGATTTCTTTTTTTTTTTTTTTCTTCTTAAGAGATGACTCTTTCGTAGAAGGTATAATGATGGTGGAATGTTTGAAGAAAATGAGCAAAAAGAGATGATATCGTTTATTTTTCTGGATGAAAAAACAAAATTTTAAATTACCTTATTTTGGTGAATGTTTGTTTTTATTAGGTATTTTTTTCTTCTTTCTAATAAAACGCTAATAGCACTTGCGTTTTTAAAGAATTGTAAGTGTTTTGACGAGGAAAAAAAAACATTTAAAAACAAAAAATAACACCACTTAACTGGTCTAATTGAAAATCTTCTTTTAAATAAATTTGTTTTCATTTTTGTAATAAAAACCGTCGAGATTTATTTATCAAAGAGTTTGTTAAGAGTCCTTCAGTATATTCAATTTTTTAATTTGTTTTTTTTTTTTTTTTCTTCTTTATTTGATTCATATTCTAAACACTGCTAAATTTTGTAAAGATAAAAGAAAGTTTTTCGATTTTGGGTTATCCTTGGAAAAAAAATCATTACGTCGAGACGTAATCGTAAAAAAATTTCTCCTGAAGTTTTAAATTTTTTTTTGAACCGATGTGCAACATTTTGTTAATGGTTAAGTATTTCAAAAATTATTGTTAAATATGACTTAACAAAAAATCCAATGGAATTTATTTATTTATGGCTGAAATTAATATACGTTTTTGGAAGTGAAAACTTCTTTTTTTTTTTTTTTTTTTTTTTTATAATGAGCGCGCACTAAAGGGATTAATCTACCCTTAATATGATGAACACAGTACGAGCATTAGGAAAATAGGGAGGGGTTTGAAAGGAGATACCGATGTACATTAGTTTTGAAGTCCTGAGTTTTGAAATGGGATGGAAAAACAGAGGCGGGTAATGCGTTCCACATTCGCGTAGTGCGGCTGAAGAAAGAATCTCTGTATTTGACGGTACGTCCGAAATTGGACTCGAGGGTAAACTGATGAGCATTCCTGGAAGCGCGAGTGCTACGGTTGAACTGTTTAAGGGGAGGAATGCAACTAGCTATTTCTTCTGAGCATTGCTTATAAAAATAACGATAGAACAACGTGAGGCATGAGACGTTACGCCGGTGCTCGAGACACGTAATTGTATCAGATATTGATCTATCACCTATCATTTTTATAGCTCTATTTTGTATTCTATCCAAGAAACCAACGACGTTATTGGTGCTCCTGCCCATATGTGGGAGTTATATTCGAGCTTTGGACGGATATATGCCTTATAAATAACTGCTAGATCAGACGGGGAGAAAAATTTCTTGCATCTTCGGAAGAAACCTAAACATTTAGCAGCGGATTTAGCGGTGTCAAATATGTGTTCATTCCACAGGAGGTGGTTTGTAATGCACATACCGAGAACTGAGAGGTGGTCGGTTTCCTCGATGCAAGTACCACTCATGGAAAGTGGCATGGGAGGAAGGTTTCGCTTTAATGAAAGTAAACAACATTGTGTTTTTGACGCATTAAATTCTACGCGATTTTTTATTCCCCATTCAACAATGCTATCAAGATCAGAATTTAATGAGTTAATCATATTAAGCCGTTCGAGATCCACATCCGAAGAACATGGGCGAGAATCAGGAAACGAATATGAAAAACTGAGGGTACTATCATCAGCAAAACAGTTGAGTGGATTAGAAGTTTCAGACAGGAGATCATTTATAAAAATGAGAAAGAGTGTCGGAGACAGAACGGAGCCCTGTGGCACACCAGCATTTATTTTGTGGGTTTCAGACTTGAATCCATCCAATACGACTTGTATTGAACGGTTCGAAAGGTAATTTCTAATCCAACGAAGAAGAGATTCATCGACTCCAAAAGCACGCATTTTCGAAAGAAGAGCTTGATGCCAAACTCTATCAAATGCCTTTGAAATATCAAGTGCAACAATCTTACTTTCTCCAAAACGATGTAAAGATTTGTTCCACTGCTCGGTGAGATAAACTATCAGATCACCAGTGGACCTGTTACTACGAAAGCCGTACTGCCGGTCATTAAGAAGCTTCCGTTCCTCAAGATATTTCTTAAGTTGAAAGTTAATCAACGTTTCCATGACCTTGGAAAGAAGGGACGTAAGTGCGATCGGTCGGTAGTTTGAGGGTGAGGAAGATTCGCCTTTTTTAGGGACAGGCTGGACAAATGCTGTTCTCCATCTACTCGGGAAGAGACCAGTAGAATAGGACAGATGAAAAAGCTTACGCAGTGGTTTTGCCAGCGTGGAAGAACACCTCTTCAGAACGATGGGGGGGATACTATCCGGGCCAGCGGATTTGTGTATATCAAGATCTTTAAGAACTCTTGCTACTGTACGAGTGCGAAAGAAGATTTGTCCCATGAATCCGTTTACGCGCTCAAGTACTGGCGGAGTCATGACACTATCAGGCAGTGTTGAGTTGGCAGCGAACTGCCTCGCAAGTAGGTTAGCTTTATCGGCAGAACTAACAAATGGAGTGTCGTTGAAGACGTGCGTTGGAACCGACGACGAGGAAGTGTTGCGAATATTTTTTACAAATGACCAAAAATTTTTACTACCTTTGGGACATTGTAGTATTTTTTGCCTTAATTCTTGATCATGCAAAAATTTGGTTGGTCGAATATGGGCGTTGCTGGCCTTTCTAGCTTGTTTGAACTTTTTTCGGTTTTCCTCAGTGGGATTGGCTTTATAACAGCGAAAGCTAGCCTCTTTAACCCTAATAACCTCTTTACAGCTCGAATCAAACCATGCATTCTCTTTCGGTTTGATTGTTTTAACCCTATTCGGGATAAAATTTCTCATTCCGGAGAGAATTAAATTTGTTATCATATCTGTACTGGAATCAACGTCACTATCGAGGAAGCATAGCGACCAGTTAAAGTTTTTGAAGAATTCGTTGAGTCCCTCCCAGTTGGCTTTCTCGTATTGCCAGACAGTTCTTTTGGGTGCTTTTTCTTTAACTGGGTTTGTTTGACACGAGAAATTCGCAGATATGACACAATGGTCTGATGTGCCTAGAGGCGATAATACACTAACTGTGTACTTATCAGGATCAGAGGTAAGAAACAAGTCTAGAGTGTTTTCAGCTCGACCATTAACGTCCGATATTCGAGTCGGCTCGTCGACTAGCTGAGTTAGGTGGTTTAACTCAGCAAAGATCTCGACATACCTTCCTTCGGGTGTTGTCTGGCCAGAAAAGCGAAGCCACGAAGAATTGTGTACATTGAAATCGCCCGTAACAACGATTTCAGTGTGAGGATAAAGGGAAACAATCCTTTGAATGGAGTCAGACAGAGCATCGAGTTCGTTAGAAGTCGAATTACTGTCCAGATTTGGGCTCCGATAAATAAAACATGTATGAATGATGCGCTTATTAACCGAGAATTTAAACCACATGAAATTAAAATTTGTGTTTAGACATGGGCCGTATTGTGGTTGAAGTTGGTATGCGACATCGTTTCTAATATAGACGGCGAGACCATGGTGGGAAAAGAATAATGGCACCAAGTTGTAACCAAATAGATTAAATTCAGAACAATCTGTATTTTCACTTATTTGTGTTTCACTCAGTGCCAAAACAGCTGGCCTGTTTTGTACAGTGTAAATATACACGTCACAGAAATTAGATCTAAGCCCACGAACGTTGGCATAATCTACCCTGAATTTACAAACCATTCAAAACTCAAAAAAAAACTATTCAAAACCTATTCAGACAATTACATATAATGATTCTCTTATCAAGTCCCAAACTTGAACTTTACAAAACAAACCGTCACTAGTGTTATGCCTTAGTGACAATTTGTATTGATCCGCCCCTGTTTGCTACCAGTAAGACAATCAATAATATATCTGAATCAGATTGATATCAGCTGTGATAATGCAAGAAGAGTTTCTGCTTGCAATACCATAGCTGCTATACAAAACTAATTGCGAAAGAGGTGGGAAAGGAAAAGAAAGGATTACTCACTGTGCTCATTGCCTGTTAGCATATCGCGACACAAGATTTTAATTTTTTTTTTAATTTTTCGTAAACACCGGTGGATAATGTTTTTTGTTGTTGTTAACTGCGAAACTGATAATGCAGTGGTGTATGTTGTTGTTGTTATTGATTATGTGTGATGGGGTGACGATATGGGCTTTGTGCAGGCACTTGTTTTTTGTTTTTTTTTTTTCATATGATGAGATGGGTGATATGTTATATTTATGCACGAATGAATATATGCATTACACGGCGCGGCTGTTTTGGATTTTATGTAAATTGAATTGGTTAAAATTATTAATTAATTATTTGGTGGATGACTATTGTTTTTTTTTTTTTTTTTTAAATTATTATTTCTGTTGGTGAGAAATTAAACAAACAATTAACAGAGGCTGAGACACAACGAGTAAAAACTTAAATTTCACGAGACGAGCTTTCACAACATGTGTTGCCGATGAGAGGCAGATCTTTAGTATAGTAGTGATTCGAAACAAGATAATTAATAAATAGATGAATGAAATTAATGCTGTTGATGGATAATAATAATAAACATTACTATATTTATAAAAAAATTCAATTAATTTCATATTCGCAATCCCGAGATAGCGGTGAAAAGATGTTCTTTTTCTAAATACGTTATATCTTTTGATCGAGAGCACATACAAACAAAAATGATTTATCTTTAATACGCATAATATAACATTTCATTTGATATATCACACATAACGGTACCTGCTCTAAAAATTACACAATCTTAAATTGAAAAACCTGAAAAATATCTCAAAACACCTGTAGCCAGAGCCACAATTGAATAAAGTACCGTAATCTCAGTTTGAAATTTGGACATGATTGGCTTTAAAAATTGTAACTTTTTTTTCTAGATGTCGTAAAAATATGATTGAAACATCATATTAAAGCTTTAGTAGTAAACTTTTAGATGATGAAAAATTTATTATAGGTTGTTATATAAAATAATCGACTTTAAGGTGAAGGAAGAAAAAAAAATTGATTTTCTTGTTTTTTTGGATGAAAATTAATTGGCTTCGAAAAATTCTAGCTCTTTTTGTAAATGTTGGACAAACATGATTGAAGAAAATATATAAAGCTTAAGTAACCTTTCATAAAGTATAAAATTTATTATAGGTTGTCATAAAAAAACACATGATTATTTTTTGCATATTGGTACCAATACCTAACTTCCTTATTACTCAAGATACAACGAAAATTATTACTATTTTGAAATTCCCTTTAGACACGCATATTTAAAAAAAAATTGGCCACCTACGTTGCCATAGATTTTTTTATACCACAAGTGTTTAAAATTTTTCATAAATTATTTTTTTTTTTTTTTCATCGAAAAAAACAAATTTAAACATTTTTTAAGAAAAGGTACCACAGCTTTGAAGTGACTCAACTATGTACTCCAGTCAAAGCGTCGGAAAAAAGGGCCTCACCTTGCGATGAGAGGCACTGTCTGTTTTTATTTCATGGATCGATAGGGGTATATTTAAAAGGCTTAAACCCAATTTCTCACCACCTGATCATTCTTTTTAGCGGAGTTATTCACAAAAATGCATTTTTTGGGATATTTTACTTCTAAGCTAATATCTTTGCTCCAGATTATCGTAGACCAAAAACTAAACATACATTCTCTTCCTTATAATATTTTCTATCGTTATATGTAATTTCATTGTATTTGAGTGAGTAAATATAAAATGGCAGCCATTTAAAGTCAAATTTCTGTTGTTAAAAAACACATTTTTGTCATTATTTCGAAAAAAGCTTATATCATGATTGACATTTTTCTAACCTATTTTGTAGCCCTGTTCATGTCCTGCATTTTACAGAAAAAATGAGCTCTTTATCACCAAAGATGGCCGAGCTATTGATAAATGAACGCATGCAAAACCGGTGCGAAAACACCCAAAAATATCGTTTTTTGGGAATAACTCGACTTCAGATTGTCCCACGGCAAAAAATAAAGCAATGAATTGTTCGTTACAACATTTTCTATCAATTTAGTGCACAATCTTTTTGTTGAAACAAATAAAAAATAAGTAATATTAAGTCAAAGTCGTTTTTTTGTTTAGCAAACTCTTGCCTTATTATTTTGCAAACGGTGCGAGTATTGGCTAAGAAAATAAAATATTATTGTAGTCCTTTGAATTATCTACAATTTAAAAAAAAAATTTAGCTTTCTACGACCCACGGGAGCCGAGTAATTAATTTTTTAAAAAAGGTCCAAATGACCAACGAAAAAACATAAGACAAATTCTCTTATAACAAGAAACAATGAAAACAACCCCTCTCACTGAGAACTAGTATTCGAATCATAAACAAGGGAAATTTTTTTGAATTTTCGTACGGATTAATGCTTTCTTAAAATTATAATAGCTCGGCTCCCGTGGGTCGTAGAAAGCTAAATTTTTTTTTGAATTGTAGATAATTTAAAGGACTACAATAATATTTTATTTTCTTAGCCAATACTCGCACCGTTTGCAAAATAATAAGGCAAGAGTTTGCTAAACAAAAAAACGACTTTGACTTAATATTACTTATTTTTTATTTGTTTCAACAAAAAGATTGTGCACTAAATTGATAGAAAATGTTGTAACGAACAATTCATTGCTTTATTTTTTGCCGTGGGACAATCTGAAGTCGAGTTATTCCCAAAAAACGATATTTTTGGGTGTTTTCGCACCGGTTTTGCATGCGTTCATTCATCAATAGCTCGGCCATCTTTGGTGATAAAGAGCTCATTTTTTCTGTAAAATGCAGGACATGAACAGGGCTACAAAATAGGTTAGAAAAATGTCAATCATGATATAAGCTTTTTTCGAAATAATGACAAAAATGTGTTTTTTAACAACAGAAATTTGACTTTAAATGGCTGCCATTTTATATTTACTCACTCAAATACAATGAAATTACATATAACGATAGAAAATATTATAAGGAAGAGAATGTATGTTTAGTTTTTGGTCTACGATAATCTGGAGCAAAGATATTAGCTTAGAAGTAAAATATCCCAAAAAATGCATTTTTGTGAATAACTCCGCTAAAAAGAATGATCAGGTGGTGAGAAATTGGGTTTAAGCCTTTTAAATATACCCCCATCGATCCATGAAATAAAAACAGACAGTGCCTCTCATCGCAAGGTCAAATGACGCTTTGACTGTAGTAATGGTAGAAAATTATAAAAAAAAATTAAATTGATAAAATTCGTTCATTCGTGGTTGTGGTGAACGAAAACGTAAGATGATGAATTTTAAAATACACTGAACGAAAAAATGCTAATATTTTATGAACGGGTTACGATAGAATTTTTTTCTTTTTGTTTTTAAAGAACATTCATAACTGTAGCTATTAGCCATTTCAGGTATATATTTTCTTTGTCGGAAACCATGTATAAACACAATATTTTTATTTTTTAACTTTTAATATATGAAAATTTTGGAGTTCAATAAGAAGTTTTTCTAATCTCCTAAAAATAGTTTTTGCTGTAAAATCTACATTTTTTCTTTATGGGGGCATAAGTAGGGCAAGTGTGGGGTAGTAATTTACTATATTCGGTTTTTTTTTAGTTCAAATGTTAAGTTCTTTGTTTTTCCTATAGATTTTCGGTTTGGCTTAAGAAATGTAAATGTTCAACTGGGGAAAAACTTTTTGAATTTTATTTTTCGAAAAAGAGGACATATGGAAATTTTTGAAATATGTATTAAAAACTTCACGATGTACTTTGAAAGTGTATTTCGAGTTGATTATCTTAGTGGTAAAATATTCGATTTAAAAAAAAAATGGAAAACAAAAATTTGAAAAAAATTGTTTTTTTTTTTTTTGAGATTTTCAAAAAAAGTTACCAAAGCGATATCTTAAAAAAAAAAAAAAACAAATTTACTACCTCAAGTTCTTGCAACAATGGTTATAGAGACCACTCTTTAAAAGTTGAAACTAATAGAAAAACTTAAACAATCGAAGAAAGGTGGGCTAGAATTTTTCGTTTTTGGCCCCTTACTTTTGAAATATTGAACTTTGTTAGGAACAACTTTTAAAATCCGAAACACTTCGTCACGTGAGTTCTTATTTGTCCTATAAACCAAATACTTAACTTTTCAGGAGAGCGTTTGTAAACTTCAAAGTGGTGGTTTGCTTGTTTTTTTGAGCCTAATCACAGTGATTTTTATGTTTTTTGAAACATTAGATATTTTTACAACCATACATAAAGCAATCTGCATGTTAGGGTTTTTCAATATTGATTTAATTGAGTTTTTAAAAAAAAAGTAGTAAAATGGACATAGGACACCTGTCCATACAGTTACAAACACATGAAAAACAAAAGCTACAATTTTTTTCTCTAGTGGAATTTGTATTGGATATAGGACACAAAAACAGAAAAAATAGGAAACCAAATATTTTAATTGAAATCGAAACTCAATACATTCTTTATTTGAGTTTAAAAAAGTAAACGAAAATATTATACAAGGCTTTTAGTTTAGAGACAACTCAATCAATATGTCTTAAACATAACTTTATTTCCTTTTGTATAAATTTCAAGAAAAATGTATATTTCTTTTTAAAACTGAACAAAATTTGCGGTGTAGATACGTGGTTCTCGCAGAAACAGGACGATATGGATGATGTACCTACTTCTTTTTACTTGCTCAATAGGGCAAGTATTGGTTTCGTTTCAAAAAAAAAATTCGAGGTTTTAATCAAAACTAACATTACGATGATGGAGAAGTCCAAAAAAGTGGGTTTCGTCATGACGTCCGTCGGTCTGTGCGTCGGTGCGTCCGTGCGTCCGTGCGTCCATCTGTACAAGTAGCTACAGCCTAAACGGGTAGACGGATTTTCTTGAAATTTGGTATGGATGTTTATTTCGTAATTTTCAAGGTTAGTTTTTTTTTGTTTTTTAATATCTCGCTTAGAACGTATACCTCCCATACAAAATTTTTGAGTTATTGCAAATTTCTCGAAAACGGCTCTAACGATTTTGATTGAATTTCACACACGTAATGCTGTATATAGTATTAACATAACTGCGTCTTTAGTTTTTTCTCAAAAAATACGGATAGTGGAAATATGGTCATTATATTTTTTTTAAATCGCGGATGTCGGCTCTTTCCGTACATCATTATGGAGTTATTGCAATTTTCTCAAAAATGGCTCTAATGATTTTGATAAAGTCAAAGTAATTGCAGTAAAATTGCATTCTTAGTTTTTCTCAAAAAAGTCAAGTCAAATAAAAAAAAAAATTATTTAACTAGCTAACTTATTTATTTAACCTCCATGCCGGCTCTTCCCCTACATCAATCAAATTTCTTAAAAATGTATGTATATAGAGGCAGTTCTTATAATCTTCAAGTAAGCTAACATAAAAGTGCTTTGAACTGCAAGAGCAAGTACGTGCGGCCCCAGTCGTGCATTTTATTTTCATTAGAGATGGTTACTTTAGCATTAAGCTAAGCAACGATAATTTTGGCAATGCAATGACTTCAAAATTTGAGTATTTCGCCTCTTCCTAGGAGTAGCTATTATGGGGACGTAAGTCATTATGTGTGAAAAATATAATTTCATTTGATATAGGACATTTAAGCAAAAATTTTTCATAATTACCTATAAAGAAATTTTTTGTCCTACTGCATACCAAAAAAAAATTTTCGTCTATAGGACAAAATCATTAATTTTATCTCGGAAACTAAAAGAGATAGGACGATTCTGATTGCAGCAATCGAAAGAGCGTGGTCGAAAATATAAGATGGCATCTATAACTCATTTTCGGCAAAAATGGTCTATAGGGCAAAAAGAACTCACGTGATGACTTTTTAATAATTAAATTTTCGAAAAAAAGGGGGCTAGGTTAAAACGGGTTTTCGGCTCTAACAGGGGCGTATACAGGTTTGCTTCTTGGGGGGGGTCATGCCAATTTTTTTTTTTTTTTTCAAAAGTTTTGATAGCAGGCATAAACCTGAAAATGGGCTTTTTGAATTATTAAACATTAAAATTTGTGCGTCTTGCATTTCGAATCGAAAAGTTCCGAATGTAGTTCTAAAAGTAACCAAACAAAAACGTTATGAGATTCGTTTAAGTTTAGCGTTAAGCCTTAAAGCCTAGAACGCTGCTGATGTGAAACGAAATTTTTCGTCGGTCTCCACGAGGACAACGAAATGCTTGCGAAAACTGGACCGAAAAATACTCAAAAATTGCAAAACATAAATAAAAAAAAGCAAACACGCATCGCAGAAAGACATGCAATGACAAAATGAACAACAAAAACAAACAAAAAACTCAAAATGTCATTTTTCCACACACAATGAATGTCCCCGGCAATTGTTTGTGTGCGAAAAAGAAGTTTAGACTTTCAATTTCGTTGTGCCGAACAGCGTACTACAGAACGAAAAGTTGAACGAAATTTTCGGGTTACCATTTCGTTGTTTCATTTTTGTATGGGATTTTTCGTTTCTTATCAGCAGCGTACTAGGCTTTAATTTTGACCAATTGAGGCTATCCTCTCCTAAAAATAAAATGTACTATACGAGTACTTCGATTGAATAATTTGCCTTAAAACAACTGTTCATAGTTTTCCGCTAGCCCAGAAAGTTAAAATAAAAATCGTTTTTACTTAATAACAGTTTTTAACTTTTGAATTAAAAGTCTTCCTAACCTCAGGCAAACGCATCGCAAAGTTTTGTAAAAAAAATTGCATTTGAAAATATATTTTTTTTTTTAAATTTTGTTTTAAAATTGTATGGGAATTTAAAATACCTCTATTAAAATAGTAAAGACAAAAAGAATAATTTTGGCGATATTTTGGGATTCGTCCGTTTTCAGGTATTAATCAGCGGTTTACAATATAAAAAACATTCAGTTGTATTTATTAGATTAAGCCCTGCTTTTTCAATCGTCAGATAGACTATCAGAAGAATAAATGTCACTATAAAAAAAAACTTTTATTCCTAGGAATAAGCTCTAACTTAGGTTTATCTAACTATTCAAAAAATTAGCCCTAAGTGATATTTAATAATAATATTTAAATTGCCTTAGATAAGGTTGCTTACATTGCTTCTATAATTGGCTGGCCATTGATGATTAACAAATCCATAGTTGTTTCAAAAAATGCAACAGATCTAGCAAATTTAGTATGTACAAAATACTGTTATATTCTGTAAGCAAACAAAATTAACCAAATTTTATCAGACGAATGTATTGAACTGGAACATTGCAAAAAACTAAAATGATTTGAGAAATGACATCCTTCTTTAACATTTTGCCGATGACGAATTTTATCAACAGAATTGACCTCCACACAGCAAGGCCACAGAAAGCTTCCCTATTTAAAACATATTTTATTCACTTCATCATATAAAAAAATAGAAGATATGGCTGCTTCTTTTATTTGCTGGTAAGCAGTGTCTTGCCCTTAAGATATTATTTTTGTGTACCTACCAGATTCAATTTCTTTTAAAAAGCTTTGAATATAATACTTATCCGGATTTTGTTTCCATACAAAACTCTACAGCACAGCTCAACTAATATTATCGAACGAATCAAAATAATCCTAATCCAGCATAGCGTTCGCTAAAAATATGACCACATCCCCAAAATAATATGGTAAAATAGTTTGTTTGAATACCAAAAATTTTTTTTACTTTTAATTTTCGTTCATGTTCTAAAACTTCAACATTTTGAAAATAATCTTACTCAAGAGATTTCAGTATCACATAACAAACTCTTTTTTAAGTTCTAAGTTCTTGGGGGGGGTCATGACCCCGTAACCCCCCCCCTTGTATACGCCGTTGGGCTCTAAAGCTTCCATTTTTGAAATTTTTCAATAGAAAATTGGAACATTCTGCAACAAATCGGGAACACCCTGGAGCAACTTTCAAAAACAACGATTTCAAAAAAAGAGGGCTAACTTCACACATTCTTTTTTAAAGAAAACCTAAAACAAGTTTAATTTAAGAATTTATTATTTTCTCAAAAAAAAAATATATATTGGTGAAATTCACCCAAGTTCTTTGGTTTTCATTTTAATTTGTAGTAAAAAAGAATTTTCCTTGCCTTTCATTTGACCAGTCTCTCAATCGCAAACTCAATAGAGCCTGAGGCAAAAGGACGACTGCTGCTATAGACATGAAGCATTGCCTTCGAGGACTCTGGTTGTGGTGCTAATTGGGAATGATTTCCATTGATTTTCCATTTGAAAATAATTTCCTTGTTAATATACATTGGCAATCCTTGTGTTTTCTTCATATAAGTATAGAGTGAGAGAGACTTGATGTAGGTAGAACAAAAGCACTAGAATAGGTATAAAGACGAGAGAAAACACCTACCTTAACTCGAGATTGAATCTTAATTAAATTTCACAGACTAATGCATTCTCTAGCTGGTAGTTCCTTTAGGTAAGCCATCAAGAGGATATATCTATATAAATTGTGATGTGAAAATACAAGAGTTAAGCCTTTAGTTTACTCACACACACAAACACACATTTGGTAGGGATTTCCAATTAATCATTTGTCCGCTTTTCCATCGATGTGGACGGACACGTAAACGTTAGGCGGTGAAAGTAATTCTAATTTTACCTTAACTTATTTCAAAGGGAAAACAAATGAGTAAACAAGCTTGTTGATGGGGAAATCCGACCAAAATCCAATATTCCAAAGGGGAGAGTTTTCTGTTTCGTCTTTTAGTTTTTTTTTTGTTCTTTTTCTCTTCTATTTTGATTTTTGAAGTCGTAGCCGCCGCTCGTCCCGCTCTTGAAGAAAAGTTTGAATATAATTGCAAAATCAAAAAGGTGGAACTTGATATTTGATTAATTAGAAGAGAATTTGAAAGGTAAACACGGAATTGGAGTCATTCGGCAAATTATTTTACTTTGATGAAGGTGCTAATACTGTGTGTGCGACTCTGTGAGCTATTTAAAATGAATCCTGTTGGTGATGGTGTTGGTGGGAGTGGGATATAAAGAGTAAATATTCGCTGAATGAATATACGAAGGAAGGCGAGAGAAAGGCGGCGAAAGGATTTCAATTTCCCTAGCTAATTAACGATTGATTGAAAGGTGAAGTCATGCGATTGATTGCTGACGACAAGGTTGGTATATGATCTGCGTTCATGTGTGTGTGTGTTTGTTGGGTGTGTTTACATTTTCGCTGATTCATGTGTAAAACCTTCGTTGTAGGGAATGTTTGCATAACTTTCAGTGTGCTCTCGATGCAGCAATTGAATGGGTTTATTTTGTTGCTCATGGTCAATTTTATCAAGGATATCAAACACACACACACACACACAAAAACACACCATATCAGTTTTGCTTGAAGGTAATTGCAAAATAGTGCGAATTAAGGCAATATATGTATATAAAATGGGGGCTCACTATTTGTACTGACGACCTAACACACTTTCGGAGGAATTGATTTCTTCGGCTTCTGGCAATGATGTGAAGTGAATGGAATAGGTATATTTGTAATTGGTTTTCTTATGCTCGGTTTGGCAGTTGATAGCAGTTTAAACTTTTTGTTTAGTTAAGTGGATGCCTTTAACTATATATATTCGCAGAAAGTATTTCTTCGAAAGGCAAATCGGGGAAGGACCATTTTGTGTACAAATGAAATGTGAATTTCAAGAAATCCTCTCAGGGCAATAAAAATCGAGAGGGTATGACTTATTTTGAAATTCGAACTCATTAATAGGAGCTAGTTATGTTGGTTTATAAGATTTCCACTCTATTTTCGGAGGTCAGCTCCACTTCATTGGAATGTATTTAATCTATTGAAATAATGGAAGTTATTTTAGATCTCTTCGGAGAATTAAAAAGAATAGTATTTCATTTGAAATCAGAATTAGGAATGAACATTTATTTTTATAAAATCTAAAAACTCAAAACGAAATGAAAGCTATATTAATTTTAACAAAGTAATTTATAACAAGTAAATTTCAACACTCCCACTAAAATTAATGCTTGCCAAGACCTACAGCTTCTAAAAATTTGTTTAAACTGTCTTTAGTGACGGCTTTTGTGAGAGCATCTGCTTTCATTTCTTGTGATGAAACATGAAGTAATTTAATTGATTGGTCTTCAATATGTTGACGAATGAAATGATGTCGAACATCTATGTGCTTGGTTCTAGCATGAAAAGTGTTTGCAGATGCTAGACTGAGAGCACTTTTGTTATCGCAATATAAAATTATAGGGGATAGCACTTTTTCGTCAAGTTCCTCCTTCAGTTGCTTGAACCACAGAGCTTCTTGAGTTCCATTACTAAGCGACATATATTCGGCTTCGGTCGTAGAAAGAGCAACAGTAGGTTGTCTTCTTGTGGCCCAAGTTATAGCACCACTTTGGTCTAAAAACAGATTGCCACTTACTGAACGTCTGTCATTCACATCTGAAGCCCAATCTGCATCGCAAAACCCTTGAATAGTTGATTTTAAATCTTGCTTGTAAATCAGTTTGAAATCCATTGTGCCTTTCAGATATCGAAATATCCGTTTAACTGCTTCCCAATGTGATTTCGTCGGGTTATTGCAAAATCGACTAACATTGTTGATTGCAAAGGATATATCGGGTCTTGAGACTTGTGATATATATAACAAACTGCCTACGGCTTCTCGATAAGGAACGTTTGTCAACTGCTCATCGTTTGTATCACATTTAACAAGCTTCTGACCAGGATCCATAGGAGTAGAGACGGCATTGCAATCCACCATGTTGAATTTTGTAAGCATATCATGGATGTGCTGTTCTTGGTCAAGTGTGACTTTTCCTTTTTCTTGTGTTATACGCATACCTAAGACAAACTTTGCCTTACCAATATCTTTCATGTGAAATTTTTCTAAAAGAGCTGTTCTTAAAGCAGTTTCCAATTTCTTATCATTACTAAAAATGATCAAGTCATCCACATAGATTGCAACGTATATTCTTCTTGATTCATCAATCTTGTAGTATACACATTGATCCACTTCAGATCTCTTTAGTCCAATTTCTTTAAGTCCCTTGTCAAGCTTTTGATTCCATATACGGCTAGCTTGTTTTAGTCCGTATAAAGATTTTTTTAATTTACAAACTTTATTTCCCTTTGCAAAACCTTCTGGTTGGATCATATAAATTTCATCTTTTAAATCGCCTTGCAAAAAAGCTGTAACTGCATCCATCTGTGTTATTTCCAGGTCATATTTTGCTGCCAAACTGAGAAGATATCGTATCGTGCCATACCGCACTACTGGAGAAAAAGTTTCTTCATAATCTATTCCCAGTTTCTGAGAACAGCCTTTTATGACAAGTCGAGCCTTGTAACGTTCAATATCACCTTTGACATTTCTCTTCGACTTAAACACCCACTTGCAATTCAATGCCTTTTTATTATCTGGGAGATCGCATAAGATCCAAGTTTTGTTGTTGATTAGGGCATTATACTCTTCTTTCATTGCTTGTTTCCAAACCTCAGCATCAGATCTTTCTTCAAGTTCACGAACACTATTCGGATCATCGAAAGATTGTGCATCTGCTGACATGTAGGTAACGGGGTTCGGATAAAAAACAGTTTCTTTTCTAACACGTGTAGATCTTCGAACTTCATCTGACGGACCTTCAAAAGAATCGGAGCAATCTTCGAAAGAATCGGAGGTATTTAAGTTCATTTCTTGATCTTCGTTAGTAGAATCGGAGGTATTCAAGTTCATATCTTCATTAGTACTTTCCAGGGGAAATTCGGGAAAACCAAAAAACATTTCACTCCCTGAAGATAACTCTTCAATGTTTTTTTCTGATTCATTACCTTCTTCTGTTGTTAAAACTTCCGGATCTGGGAGCAAAACAATATGTTGGTTAGTTAGATATTTACCTTGACGTTCTTTTCTATTTTCAATAAAGATGACATCTCGAGACTTAACGATCGTTTTGGTGCCCATTCGAAGTAACCTGTAACCCTTCGTATCTTCACAATATCCCACAAAAACTAGTTCTTCACTCTTCGAATCAAACTTCTTTCTTTTTTCTTTTGGAATATGTGTCATTGCTTGAGAACCAAATACTCTAATATGGCTCATATCTGGTTTAGCACCTGACCACAATTCAAAAGGAGTCTTGTTTGGAAGGCTTCGATTGGGAGATCTATTTATCAGATAAACAGATGTTGAAACGGCTTCGGCCCACAATGCTTTTGGCAATGACGCATCGAACAATAAGCACCTAGCACGCTCTACAATTGTTCGATTCATCCGTTCAGCGACGCCATTCTGTTCCGGTGTGTAAGGGGTTGTCGTTTGATGTCTTATCCCTTTGCTTTCCAAACATTTTCTCATTTCTTTGTTGCAAAATTCACGGCCATTGTCTGTTCGCAGAATTTTTATTGTCTTTCCTGTTTGATTCTCCACAAAAGCCATGAAGTTCTTAAATTTTTCGAAAACTTCATCTTTTGACTTGAGGAAATAAACAAAGACATACTTGGACAGGTCATCTACGAACGTGAGGAAATATCTTGCACCTCCGAGAGAGTTTGTTGACATAGGCCCACATAAATCTGAATGGATGATATTCAGGACAGTTGTTGAACGGTTTGTAGAAGTTTTAAATGGATGTCTTGATTGTTTGCCCTTGATACACACAATGCATTTTTGTTCCACCTTATCAGAAAATTCTATTCCGCTCGCCAGGTCTCGTAATCTTTTCAGACTGTCTTCGTTTATGTGTCCCATACGACGATGCCACAAGTCAAAACTATTTTCGGTTGATGACATAAAGCTGGCTTCTTCAGGTTGAAGGTTAAGCCGGTACATATTACCTTCTCGGTTTGCTCTTCCTATGACATCACCTCTGTTGTTAAAGATATCACAACCATCGGAACTAAACTTTACTGTGTTGCCGTTTGATATCATCTGACTTACAGACAACAAGTTAGTACAAAGTTCTGGAACAAACAACACGTCTTTGACAACAACTGTTCGAATTTGCTTTCCAATGACCAGGTTCATTGATAAATCGCCCATTGCTTTGACTTCAAGATGAGTGTTATTGGCAATTATAACTTGATTTCTTGACGGAGCCCTAACGTTTTCAAGATCTTCGTCATTTGAAGTCATATGTGACGACGCACCAGAATCGATGTACCACTCATTTCGATTAAAGCTTTTGGCAGCAAATGAAGTACACAAAACCGAATTTGAATGGCATTTTCCTTTAGGACAATCTCTTGAGTAGTGACCAAATTTGTTGCAAGAAAAACAACGAACGGATTTGGTACTACGCTTCAATTTTGAGTTCTTGTTTTTCGTCCCACCAAACAAAGCTGAATTGGCATCATTCGAAATTTTGTCATATTCAACGTCTTGAAGTAATTTCGTCTTCACAGAATCTCCAGTTATTTCTAAACCAGAACTTTCTAATCCCATTATCATTGGAGTAAACTTTTCTGGTAAGCCTGCCAGTAAAAGAGTTCCAACCCAAAGTTCGGAAATATCCATTCCAATTCCCCGAAGTTTGTGAGCTGTAGAGACTATTTTGTCGACATACTCCTCCACAGATGCAGATTTCTCTAACGTTGTTGTAATTAACGTTCTTAACAGTCCAACCTTTCGACTTAGACCAGAGTCCAAAAATGCTTTTTCCAAAGCATCCCAGACTTCTTTTGCAGTTTTTGCACTCCTGATGTGCACATAATTTATTGGATCCACCAATAAAATAATTTTTGCTTTCGCCTTGTTAAGTTTCTTGGCGTCGGTTTCAGTACCAAGAACGCAATCCCAAAGCTCTTCATGCTCCAGATAAGTTTTCACTGCAAAGCTCCAGTTATCATAATTCTCTCTTCCTCTCAATTTTTCTACCAATGGAATCGGTACTCCGGCGGCCATTTCTTAATAACCGTTGAAAAATTTTTCAAATTCAGAATTTTCAAATAAAACAAAAATCTTTTTTAATTCTTATCCAAAATGCAATTAGGTGGCCTGGGCCCATAACCTATTGAAATAATGGAAGTTATTTTAGATCTCTTCGGAGAATTAAAAAGAATAGTATTTCATTTGAAATCAGAATTAGGAATGAACATTTATTTTTATAAAATCTAAAAACTCAAAACGAAATGAAAGCTATATTAATTTTAACAAAGTAATTTATAACAAGTAAATTTCAACATAATCAATGGAATTTGTTTAATGGACAGGCCACATACGGAGAAAAAAGACCACCCTAAAACAAGCCGATTATTGCATGGTTTTTTGCAGAAAAATCTTCTTATTTTCCTGAATGTGCAAATTTAAAAGAAATAAACTTAATTCAAGCGGAAAATAATCTTATTTTTATGTGAGAAACATTTTAGTTAAAAAAAAAAAAAACTGGCAGCCACTGGGAAATGATCGGACAACTGTTGGGTCACTTGGCGAGTGCTTTACCATCAGTCTATCTTACTGTTGGAAATAAGTATGATAAAATGCAACTAAAGCTGGATTATTCAATAAATTATTCCTGTTTTCGTGACCTTTTCTTAAATATTTTTTGTAGTTTTTTTAAGACGAAAATTCATATATTATTTAAATATACTGTTTCAAGAAATTTTAAAGAATTATTATTTGAAGGCATTGTTCACTTAAATAAAAAAACGAATAACGGTGGGTACTTAATAAGACAACAGTTCATTTGAAATTGAGTTGTAAAAATATCAATTATTGATATTGAAATAAAAAAAAATATTAATTGCAAATGAAAAAAATATTACATTAGAAAAAAATATTTGTTGCAACTGAAAACAATTTGCATTAAACAAAAGTTATTGCAACATCAAAATATTTGCATTAAAAAAAAAAAAAAACATTTACTGCAACTGAAAATATTTTGCATTAAAAAAAAATGTTATTGCATTGAAAATAAAATTTTTATTGCAAATAAAAATATTTGCATGTGTGCATCTAATATTTTTGTTTTTAATATTCGTCGAATTTCTGACAATTTTGACTTTAACTTCCTATAACATTCAGCCTGCAGTCAAAACTGTAAGAAATTCGACAAACATTAAAAAAAAAAATATTTAATGCTCACATTTTGCATTGATTTTATTTTCAATGCAGAACATTTTTTATTTGCAATTACATTTTTTTTTTAGAGCCAATTTTTCAATCTTCTAATAAACAGTCAGTTAACTGTTCGACGAATAAAGTTATTAGGCTCATAAACAATCAGATAAAAACATTGAATTTTTCAATCAAGAATAATTTATTCTACAGAAGAACAAAAAAAAAATTGTCAAATTCAAAAATATTTAAAATTAAACGTCATTTTTATTCATGATTGTTTTTGTTTTCTTGTTTTCCACTGTAATTTTTTCAAAATTCTTTCAAAACAGCTTTGACAACTGACACAATATTTTTATTGAAATTATTCATTAGAATAATTTTATTCGTCTCTGAAAGAAGCAGATAGAATTATTCTTAGGAATAAGCTATATCTGCCTGTTGAAAAATTGATTTTTTCTCTATCCTTAGGAATAAGTACTAACTGACTGTTTAACTGACTATTGAAAAATTGGCCCTTAGTGTAAAATATTTGTATTTGCAATAAAAATTTTACAAAAAAAAAGAAACTAAAATAATGAAAATAAATTCAATGTTTATGTTTTGTGGACTTGATGAATAATTTATTCAATTTAATAAAGTTTTTATGACCTGTAGTCCAAAATGCGTTTTGCCCAGGTAAAACAGTTGTAAAGTAATTTTAATAAGTGTCGGTAATCAACGACCAAAAATTTTGCGTCTCGAAATATTTTTCTGTTGCAATAAAAATTTTTTCCAGTTGCAACAACAAATTTTTTCTAATGCAATTTTTTTTTTATTTGCAACAAATATTTTTTTTTAGTTTGTAATTGAGACATATGCATTAACAAAAAATCATTTTTTACAACCCTGCGTGAAATCCACAATGTTTGAACATATCTATCAAAAAAGCCTTCCCCTCAATTACAGAAAGCATTACTCATATTTCTAGAAAACCTACTTAAAACTTTTCTTCAGAAAGATACTTTCTTATAGGCCTCAAAATAACCGAGCTGTAAAATATTACACACAAAAAAAAATGAATAAATTCTAAATGATACTTTTTCTCAGAAATTCACTTAAATTTGAACACAATCTTTTTCGTAATAATTATTATTACAAAAAAAAAAAACCTTGTAATTCTTAAACGTTACTGATTAGTGGCAAGACGATGTGGTGATGTTGGCAGCTGGCGGCAACAACACGAGAGTGGCGTTAAATTCCTTCTAAGTCTTAACAACAACACAATGAGATGTTGCCTCGAGGGCACAAAATACTTTTTCATTTCCAGCCCATTTGTCGACACAAATTTAATGTTAAATAAATTTATTTTGAAAATTCCAAAGTAGCATTTTCGCCTTTCCAGGAGCAGGAGAAATAAAAAAGGAAAGTAAGAGGACACAATCCTTTTGGCGATTTATTTATCATAATGTATAGCTGCAATGCTACGGTACCCGCTCCCGCATAGCAAAGCACAGCCAGCTGTCGTGAGTTATTATCCTGTCCAAATAATTAAGCTGGATTTTTTTTTTTCGTTGTTCCTTTTTTCTTCCTTCGTAACTTTTTTTTCGTTTCTTTATTTATTTTTTTCCTTCAAACTCAATTCCTACGCGCAATTATATATCTACTCGTAACACTAACACAAGAAGACCTGTTTCATTTTGCAATCATATTTTTCAAAAGTTTTTTTTTCTTTTTTTTGGTGTTGGGAAAAGAATGAGAAAATCTGTGCCACCCGTTGCGAGTGGGTTCTTAATTAGCGTCGTCGAATGAAGCAAAGACCAGAACCAGTACTAGAACCAGAACCCGGCAGCAGCAATAGAAGCCAAGAACAAAAACAAAAAAAAAAAAAATAAAGAACGAGTGAGAGAAATAAGAGAAAATTAAATTGTATATCATAATAACAAGGAATGAATACAATTTATGCGGCAAAATATGGTCGCTTCCTTGATGAATAATTCAATTATAATTTGTGATGGAAGCAAAATTAGGAATCCGCCAGAGCATAGCATGATAATTATGGCAATAAACAGTGGCTAACAAATGTTATTTATTTTTTTTTCTTGTATTTTTTTATATTTTTTATTTTTCAATGCATTTCAAGAGAAAGTAATTTAAAAAGTTTTATTTTTTTGTATTCATTTTTTTTTTTCTATTTGATGGATGTTGTATACATACATTCGATTTTAAGAATCCATTTTTCAAAAATTATAATTTTTGTGTTGTTTTACATTTTTTTAAGAAAAGTTATTTTATAATGAATCGAAAAAACTAAGAATGCGGGACTATTAGGTCGATAAATATACTATTTTAATAAAATAATTAATCGCTGTCTTCTATTTTTAAATGGCGTCCATTGAAAAATATGGCGTCTCCCACATATGCATTTTGGTGAATTTTATGTCCACAGGGTGTGCTTCCTACACCAAACAGAGTGTACAAAATAAACCGTTTTGGTTGATTTCAGAATCAAATAATTTTATGCACCATTAATGGTATATTATAAAAACAACTGAATATCGGTGTATTTTTTGCACGGAATCTTAAAAAAATGTTGAAATTTTGTACAGAAAAGACAGTGGTATAATTTTTATACCACTAATTTTAAGAAATACACCATATTTTTTCAATTTTCTCAATTTTACACCAAAATTAATGAATTTACACCAATTTATACACAAGTGTGCTACTTGAGTATTGACTGATGGTGTTTAATGAAAGTTGGCAATTAAATGAAATTAATAATTAGAAATTAATTTAGGCCAAAAGAAGCCCTAAAACCAATGGGTCCTATGAGACGTGCTTTCAATAAAAATAAACATGAATGAAAGAATTTATAAGTGACATTTGTTAAGAATGGATATTATCCTTATAATTGTATTTCAAAGAATGAGAAAAACAATCAGAATTGGGAAAACAGACATTCACACTATAGACATTTTTTTAAATAGTAATTCTGTCAGTCCATTTACTTAGTTTGTTTTAAGCTTTAGTGAATAGGAGAAAAAAATTTAAATGCTCTAAAGATGACTTTGATTTTCAGCATTCCCTAAAATGTTACGCTTACAAAATATATATATTATCTCCGTTGAAAGCCGCTCAGTGCCTTAAAGTTGAATTTTTCGTTCAAAAAGGTAAGAAAAAAAAAATATTTTTTTTTTGTTTCACTTCACCTCAAAATTTACCTCTTTTTGCATTCAAGTACAACAAAAAAAATATAAAAACAATTATGTGCATTTTTTTTAAATAAATCAAGTTTGCTGCTCAGCTCTTTCGTTTTTAAAAACGATTTCATATTTTTTCAATTAATTCATAACCCAGCTTATGATTAAAGCTCAGTTATTAATTGGATTTAATTAACAATTTGCTAGAAAAATTAAAGAAGCAAGTGTGTATATAGCTTTGAAAGTAATTATTTTGAAGGTTTAATCGCAAGCAATTGTAAAAAAAAAATAATTTAATCGAAATTAAAATAGGATTATGGTGTTTTGCTTAATACTTTTTTATATACATACCTATGAATTATATTTTATATATGTACAATGTACATTGTACATATTATACACATTAAAGTGTCCCAGATTTTAAAATTTTTCGAATATTAATGAGAAAGAAATTCGGTTAAACTTTAGAGTTATTAAAAATTCTTAAAACGACCATTTTTAGAATTATAGAAAGTATACAAAAAATATTTAATAAAAAAAAAATTAAATATTTTTTAGTTGTTAGTTCAATCTACAAAACAAAATTTACTACATACTTTTACTATGCCAATATTTAAATAAAGTCAATATTTTGAATAGGTACATATATTAGACATATTTTTTATAGTTTGTGTTATGAATTATTAAACTTTCTATCTAATGTGAGTATCACGTCAATTATAAGCTTCATTTAATCTATTTAAAGACTTCAACGCTTACGCTTCAATGCTTGCCAGTATGCTTACACGCAAAACAGCAAGAATGCAATGGGTTGTTTAAACTTTATTAATGCAAAAATTTCATAAGTGCTCATGCTGATAAGTAAAAGAAAATAAAAGAATTTATTCACATAATTATTGAAACAAAAAAATAATAACAAATTGTCTTATAAAATATAAAATAGTGTTTCGATAAAATTTGGAAAAATTATGCAAATAAATTAAAATTGTATTTTTGATCGTCGTTGTGGTTTTTTTAAATATCAGCATAAAATTTATAGTATATGTGTATAGGTACGGTGACCATTAGAGTGACCGCAACTCCCATAGAAAAAATTTTTTGTCGAATTTTTTTCGGGGGAACCCCATAAAATGTTCCGCCTTTGCAGATTTTTAGATAGCCAAAATTTCAGCTCGATTGGATAACTCTAAATGGTGCCGACACTCGCTCAAAGTATCAAAAATCTCTGTTTTTTCACTGTTTTTCGAAGAAAATTAGCTCTAGCTCCCAAACAGATCGGGTTATTTTCACTTTTTATATATTTAATTAAAGGTAGTGTTGCTACACATAATTCAGATGCTAAATTTGTTTAGTTTTACCAAAAAAGAAAAATTTTGTCATCAATTTAAATTTTCAGTACTTACCACAAAAAGAGCTGAAGTGCACACTCGATTTAAAATTAAACTTTTTTTTAACTGTTTTATTCTGCGGATAGGGATAGAATGGATGTTTCTCTATCTCTGGGCCCTCGGGTAGCAAAAGTATGAGGTATAGTCGTGGGGTGAAAGAGCTATTAAGAATGAAACTTTCTTTGTTATTGGATCGATGTAAGGCATCTGATAGAAATGCTTCTCGCATAATTATAGCTACAATAGAAGCACTACGGCAAAATCCAATTGACTTTGTAGTTTCAAAATCAAACTTACATTCAACAAGAAAAAACTTTTGCTTGGTTTAATGCCCCAAGAGCTTATCTGGCTCCTAAACAAGATCTTGATCTTTTGCGTAATTGCATTGAATAACGCAAGATAGACAAAGATATTTCAGAGCAGGCAGGTCTGGCGTTCTTTGACCTTACTTTACCAGATGGCGAACAAAATTAGAAACGGCCAACATAATTTTGAAAACCAGTGAAACGGAAACCAACAGAATAGTAAATCCAAAGCTACAGACACATGAAGATGAACAATTTGTCACAGCAGGGTTAAAAAATATTGTGAACAAAGAAACATTGAACTTTTTCAGCCGATTGAAAATAGACACAAGTTTTCTCAAAGAACTCCCAAATCTTTGGCCCGAAAACCCGCATTTTAAAGAAGGCTTTAAAAAAGTGCAATCACTTAAAGTCCTAAATGACATGACAGAAAGAGGAGTCAAATTAATAACGGATTTTAATAACCTTTTAACTAAAGATGAGGAACAAAAACAATATGTACTTCAAGTAGTCAGTGAGTGCCGAAAATTGTATCCTGATGCTTCCAAAACTACTTTGTAAATCTGTTGATTAAATTTTTTTAGTATTTACTTCATTAATTATGTATAAGAAATGTAACACGATGTTATTTTTTTTTTGTTTTTTAGGCCGTGTGTGAATTGCGTAAAATAGTTCACATAGTGTAAAATATTTGACACTGTTGAGGTGAATAAAAAATTTTCAGCTGTTAAAAATTTATTGGGCTCTGGGACCTGGTTAAATTTGAGTTAAATTTTGCAGTTTTGTTTTTTATTAAAAAGGAGTTTCATAGCAGAAAAGAGGCAGAGAAAAATATTAAACAATAAGCCATACAGCTGAAATTTTTTTGTTCACCTCAATAGTGTCAAAAATTTTACACAGTGTTAACTATTTAACGCAATTCACACACAGCCTTAGAATTCTGTTAAATGTTTCGTTTTTTTAAATAAAACAGTTTAAAAAAAAAGTTTCATTTTAAATCGAGTTTGCACTTCAGCTCTTTTTGAGGTAAGTACTGAAAATTTAAATTGATGACAAAATTTTTCTTTTTTGGTAAAACTAAACAAATTTAGCATCTGAATTATGTGTAGCAACACTACCTTTAATTAAATATATAAAAAGTGAAAATAATCCGATCTGTTTGGGAGCTAGAGCTAATTTTCTTCGAAAAACAGTGAAAAAACAGAGATTTTTGATACTTTGAGCGAGTGTCGGCACCATTTAGAGTTATCCAATCGAGCTGAAATTTTGGCTATCTAAAAATCTGCAAAGGCGGAACATTTTATGGGGTTCCCCCGACCAAATTTCGAAAATCGATTTCTTGCGGTCACTCTAGTGACCATCCGTCCCGGTTTACCCGTGACTGTCCCGTATTTTTATTTAAGAAATCCGAGACGTATAAGTGTCCCGTATTTTGTAATTTGTCCCGTGACTGTCCCGTATTTTCACATTCAATGGTTTTGTATTTAAAATTTTAAATACTTTGTTTGGGCAAACAGTGGTTGTAAATTAATTTTTTTCTAATTTTTCGAATAAAAGCATTAGTTTTTAAAAAAATTTCGTCAATTATTTAGTTCCAGCTTGTGTTTTTCATTTTGAAATGCAACACCAGAAAAAGTTTTTTTTGAGGAAAGAACCCGGCACGAGTACGATAACTTAGGCGACAAGAATTGATAACGGTATTTTGTAGAGGAGTTCAATACAATCATTTTTAAGTATTGGAGGGGGGTCTATCTCCCCTCGTTTATGTGGGACGGGCAATTTTCTAAAATATAGCGAAAAATAAAAAAAAAAATATTAAAAAACAACGGCAACACTAACAGTTATGAATGATACCTTTTTCAAAAGCCAACATTGTACACTTAATTCAAATTTTTAAATCAAATTATTTCAATTAATTGTTCTTGAAATAATCAACTTCAAAGTCAAAATTTTGGAAAAAATGTAAAAAAAAAAACACATTAATTACTATTTTTACCAATACCGTGAATTTAAATATGAAATTAATCGATGAAATAAATTGCCTCAATTTATTTCTTATCAAATACTGAAAACCATATATGCTTCTATGCTATCTAATTTCCGAGAAAATTCATGAAAATGAGAAAATTACCTTTATTTTTCTTCATATTTTAGAAAATTACCATATTTTAGAAAAGACCCCCCATAGTAAAAATGATTGTATTGAAGTCCAAGAACCCAGCTAAATTTCAAAACTTTTAAGGACATATTAAAAATTTGAATTAAATATTACAAAATTTCAAAATCATTTAAAATAAAATTAAAATGCTAAAAAAAACAGTTCTCACAGTTTTGATTAAAAAAAATATTTTTTTTAGAAGTTTTTAACAGTAGCTTTTAAAAAAAAAGTTTTCTTGATTTCGGACTTATAAAAATTTATTTCACTATAGCCTTTTTTGTGTTGAAAAAACAATGTGTTCAAAAAGATCCAACAAATTTTGTATTTGCCCCGGGTTTCGCTCCTAGAAATATGGTCACCGTATTAGTCAACGATTTAGTTTTTTGACATTATATTTTTTTTTCTTTTTAAGTAGAAGTTATAGCAAGATGTCATTAAGGTTGCAATGAAATTATCACACTACCAAGGACATTTGTATGGAAAGGACCAATTTACAAGAAATTTCATAGATTTAATTGAAAAAAAAAAATTATGAAATATTTACATGTTGTAGGTACACTGCTTTTTACCTTTAATAAATAACACTTTTCACCCTTTTGTAATGATAATTTTATATAAATTACATCGTATTGTATTTTATTTCCACTAAAAAATGTTAATATTGTTCACAAGTAATAAACCAATTTAATTTTTCGCTCTTTAAACAACATATCGTTAATTTTCCCATCTAAATTTATAGAATTTTCCATATTTTGTATAAAATAAAATTAAACTCATAAAAAATTAATTTTTTTTCTTTTATTTAAGTTAACAAAGTTATTTTGAGATTAAAATAAATTCTCTTAAGGTAGTATAAAAAGTTTAATTACTCGGAAGCAGTAACTCTTTTATAAAACTGGTGTTGTAAACCTTTTACACAAATTTCTCTGTCGCGTCGTAAAGTTCAATAAAACAGCAACAACTTTTTGTGTTCTTAATATATCTAATTTAATACGACACGACGACACGATCTGCCTTTGAATTACTCTCATTGTTTCATTGAATCCTATTACAGAACTTTATCCATCCAAACGTTTAGCAGTAATCCCGTTGAATCCCTTTTATTTTATGGAGTTTTCATTGAAATCACCAAAAAGCAATACCAACAACAACAAAAACGAAAAAAAAGCACTTAAATAACCATTTAACGCACGCATACACTCCTTGAAGTCAGTAAGGTTTTTCTTATCAGTTAAAATATTTGTGTGTACGTTAACATTTCTATTGCAATGCTATAATTTTTTTGTTTGTTTGAAAAAAAAAAAAATATTCGAAAAAAATATCAAAAACAAAAACAAACCTCCTCAGGAAATAAGACTTATGGTTAATCCCTTTTTCAAAATGCCTCCTCCAAAATTTGCATATCTCAACATTATTTTCCATCGTGATGGTGATATCTAAACAAATGCGAGAAAACTTTAAGATATTTCCACAAAAAAAAAACCTAACTTACTTCTTTTATACGAAAGCCCAGTTATTTTATGCCACCATGATTTGGATCGTAATTAGACATAATATCGTAAAACCAAAAGGGAGTCATAAAAACCCAATACTACACACGGAGAGGGAGTAGAAATTTGATTGCGTGCAAAACTGAATTTTCCCGCCAACTTCTTCCTACTCTTACTACCTTACTTTCACTGGCTGCCTATATTTCTTACTTACTTCCTGCAAATACCTACAAACAAAAAAAAACTAAAAGAATTCCAAAAAGACATAAAGACTAGTCTTGTGGGTCCTGGTTGGGTGGTTTCTTGATCCTTGCTATATGAAGAACAACATAGCCCGTGTTGGGCGCCATTTATTATTTCCAGTTCTTCTTCATCTTTCTTTCTTATTTTGTCTCCCATTCTCCTCTTCGGGGTTTCTTTTTCTGCAAACGTAGTCGTAGTCGATGTCTAAGGAATAAGAACCTATTTCCTTTTTTATTTGCATTTTATTTTATGTTTGTAAATAAATTAAAGCATTTATCTGCGGTACAGCGTTCTTGAGAGCAAGAGCCTTATAGTATCCCAGGAGAATATTTTATTATGCCATAGGAGGGTATCCATGTTCGATGGTTAAGGGTTTTTTTTTTGTCTTCCTCTTTGACCTGAATATTGAGGAGCTTGGAGGCGCGTGGTCTCCTTAGGTGCAGCCAAAAGAATGACTACACTCGTAACATCAGTTTTTTTTTGCGGAAATACCAGTTTCATTTTGAGTTTTGTTTTTATTTTATTTATTTTTTTTTTCTCTATTTTCGTTATTTCTTTGGAAAGGTCGTAAAAGCAAATAAGCAGAACATGAATCGATTTCTGGTCGTGTCCTGAAAATATCGCCTCTCTATCATCGTAGTCTTGCAATTTTGTTTTTCTTATTTTTTTCATCAATTTTTGTTTTTTTTTTTTAACTACACTCCCTGGAGCAGTCATTGCAAAAATTGTATAGGTTATTTTAGAGTTGGTCTGTGGAACATTTTATTTCCACTCCAAGTTGGTCGTAAATGAAATCAAAAGAAACCAAGAAGCAAAACAAACTTAATATAACTGACTGTATCTATACTATATTTGAGGTTTTATTTTTAAATGACACAGATATAGGAGGAGGAATAGGGAGGAAACGGATGCTTTCGTTAAGAAATTGCTCCTTTCGTCGTTCAAGCAATATTAAATTTATTTAGCTATTTCTAGGAAAATATGAAGGAATGAAGATAACCCAATGAAAGAGTATTGACACTGCACTTTTGTTATTCAAAGTTAAATATTATTTTCGAGAGCATGGAACCTAAGGATTTTTATTGATTTATTTTAAAGAAAAGTGAAAAGCAAACTTCTCTTCAACGGAAATGTTATGCACGTTGTGCTTTTTTAATTTGTGTTATTTTAATAAGTACCTAAGTTTGCTCTTTTTAAATAATTTTCTTAAATACAACAACTTTTAAAAATTTTTACTTCAAACTTGGTATGTAGCATTTTTGGATCCCGTACGGAGGGGATTTTGGAATTAACCAAAAAATGGACCAAAAATATCGGTATAGCTGTCATGTAGGAATTTTAGAAAAATTTAATTTTCTCAAAAAAAAACGCCTCCTACGATTTCAATCAAAAAATTTGAGACAAGGTCTATCTTTTAATGAAAAAAGTTTTTTTTTTTCAGAAATCTTTAGTAACGGTACATCCATAGAACCTTTTTGTTTAATTTCTGACTGTCTCCCAAATTATTTGTTAAATTAGGATTTTTTCATGCAGAAACATTTATACTGCTTGAATATAAATCAAAAATAAAATTTGAAAAAAGTACCTAATTTTTGGATTTTTAAAAAAATTTTGAAAATTTTTTTTGAAAAATCGATTTTTTGAATACGAGAAATTGAATTTATTTTTAAATTTTAGTTTTAGATGTTGAATTGTGATTGCCACAAAATGGCATACCAAATTAATTTTAGAACTTTTTTTTTCAAAAAAATTAAAATTACCTAAGTATACCTAAGAAAAATTATTTTTTTAAAAAACGGCTTTAACCATTTTTTTTTTTTTAAATGCATTTTTATAAAAGAAAAAAAATGTTGTTTTTTCATTTGAAGAACGAATTTTGTGTTTTTTATTTTCATATAGGTACATACATTTCTTAATTTTTTTTTATAAAAGTCTTAAAAATTTGAATACATAATTTGTATTCTAAGAGGAAGTAAGTGCGACCCAGTTGTGCATTTTATTTTATTTTAGCAGTGGCGTTCGTTGAGTCGCCGGGGCCTCAGGCCAAGACTAAATTTTAGGGCCCCTTTGATATTTGGGGGCCCCTTAGATATAAAAAAAGTGCGTATACGCCACACATTTTTTTTGTATGGCCTATTTATTTTTAGGTTTATTTTAATGTTTTAATATGTTCGTAATGCACTTTGCTATACTTACTTAAAATTTTTATAGTAAAAGTAGTAAATACTTGTACTAGGGGCCCCCAAAATTAAATATTTAGAGACCCCTAAAACAAAATTATTTTTAGCTTAGAATTGATAGTTTTTGGGGCCTCTTTTCTGAAGTAATATGTACACATTTGATTTTCCATCATCAAACATAGTTTATTTCTTTTGGGGCCCCTGAAAAATTATTTTTGGGGCCTAAAAATTAAGTGCTTAGAGGCCCCTAAAATATAATATAATTTTTTTGGAGCCAAGAATTAATAGGTATTGGGGCCTCTGTTCTAAAGTAATATTCGGAATGCCACCAATAACGTAATGTTTTTATTTTGGGCCCTAATGTATTTATGTTGGGGCCCCTGAATTGGTATTTAATTTTCCATTTGATTGTTTTGAACCTCTGAAGTAATAGCTTTTGAGAATCTTCAAATAATATTTGTAATGCCATCAGAAAATTGGATAAATATTTTTGGGCTCCTTAGTAATAGATTTTGAGGCCCTCAAATTAATATTTGATTTCCTCTGAACTAACGGGGTTCCTGAAAAATTATTTTTTGGGACCCTTCATATAATATTTCTGGAGCACCGAAGTCATATTTTTTGGGGCTCCTAAAGTTATATTCAGTAATCCATCAACAAATGTAATTAAAAAACAATTTTTTTTAATTTAATTTTTTTTTGACGCCCTGAAGTAAAGGCTTTTGGAGCCCCTGGCCTGAAATTGTTTTTTTGCTTTTTTGGGGCCCCTAATGTATTATTTTGTGGTTGCAAAGATTTTTCAAGTTATATTTTTTGGGGCCCTAAGATAAAATTATAATTTTTTTAAGAAAGGAATTTATTTTTTTGGGGCCCCTGGGGTAACCTTTTTATTAAATCAATATTATATTGTGGCTACAATGCATTATACATTACACTGAATGTCATAATTTGTCTCCCTTGTATCCGAAGTGATTCAAATACATTTTAATTTACATACTTCGCAACTCAATTTATGCTAATAGTTTCCTTCTCTGCATTATCTGCAGTGGGGGCCCTGCGGTCGGTCGGGGGCCCCAAGGGAGTGTACGCCCCTGTATTTCAGTAGGTACATATATGAAAACTATGTTTCAAACCATTTCAGCATATTTTTTTATTTTTTGATGAATATCAACAAACAAGAACTCTTCTTGTTCTAATTTGAATAAGCAAAGATCTCGTATTATGCATCAATTGTTATCAATAATGTTTTTATTAATGTTACAGAATGACATTGAATTTGTCAGAATCAGTGCAAATCTCCAGACAGTCGTATAAATTCAGTTTAGGCGTATAAGCTTTATTTGTTGAATATTATTTACATTGCATACATATGTATATGGTTTTTTTATTCCTACAGTTTGAATGCTTCCAGTTTCTTGAATTAAATTATGTATTTGTATATAAATTCTCAAAGAATAACATACAAACAAATTTTAACAGAATATAAAAGAGCCAAGCATTTATTATTTATTTGTTATGCCTGATTTTGTGACTGAATCAATAAAACCATCAGTCCAAAAAAAAAAACATTCCTAAACCATCAACACCTATTGAAAAAATATCAAATTTGAAATTCAAATAGAGTTCACTGCACGACTTGAATTCAATGAAACAAACCGCAAATCACAAATGGATTGAAAATTAACACACATTGTGATGCTAATATTTCTAAAATTCTAGTCTCGTCATGTTAGATAATAAAAAATGAAGCTATTTTTTATATGCATGTTTTTATTTGGGAAAAATATAATTCCTTTTGATAAAAGAGGTAAATTGTTTCTTTTTAAAATGTTAATAAAAATTTTCACAAGAGCTTCAATTTAGTCTTCTAGTATACTTAAAATATAAATATAAAAAGTTTTCTTTTACATATTATTATGTTAAATAAGCAAAATAACATGTTAAAATTGATGTTTTTTTATCGTGTACTCAATTAAATGTACCGCACTGTATGCAAAATTTATGTGTGCACTTCAATTCCAAACACAAACATAAACATTCCCACAATACATTCTTAAACATACTGTACCAAAAAATACATTTATTCAACAAGAGATCAGCTGATTTTCTCTTAAAATAAAACATTTTATACTTCTCTTAAATTCAAAACCGCTTTTTCAGATACTGTCCTCCTTCACACCTTCATCTATTCAAATCTATCCATAGATCAATTTACACATACTCAAGTAACACAAAATACTTGCAAAACTGGTTTTTATGTCATAGACAAAATAGAATTGACAAATATGTAAAAAAAAAGCACAAAAACAAAAGAGTTCAATTTAAGTACAATGAGACGAACTCGATTTTGTATAGCTTCCCTCAAAATACACACATTATTCTTTCTTCAATCATATTTTTTTTGTTGAAAATATAAAAAAAAATACCCATCTGATCATTGAAATATACGAAAGAAAGATAAACTCACAACTTTTTTTTTTTTATTTTGGTGTTTATTGACCAGACAAAGAAGATACATCTAGATACTTTTTTTTACAATTTTTGTTTTTTTGATTGTAACGTTTTTGTTTCGTTTGTTTTTGGCTTTTTATTCGTTTATTGTGAACTTTTTATGGAGATTTTTACTTATATGACATTTTGATGGGGGTTCGTTCGTTCGTTTGCTAAATTGCTACAAACTTGCTTTTTTTTTACAAAGACAAAGTTGAGAGCTAGCAAGCAGTGTTGTTGGTGCCGGTTGAACGCTGCGGCGATTGACAGCATTGACCTCAAATGTTTTGGTAATATTATTTTTTGTGGTTTTGGTTTTGGTCTGTTGTATGACGCACCAGCTGAAATGTATGACCTATGAGTGTAAGTCTGTAAGTAATTGAATAAAATATCTGCCGGCATTATTCTGCACGTTACAAAATGAAGTTCAAATTGATTCGACAAAGAAAAGAAGTTATTTTTGCATGAAATTAAATCGATTTTTTTAGATATCAGAATGACTTTACAAAATTAAAGAACAAAACCAAAAATATGATTCAGAATTGGTCTTTTCTCGAAGTTTAATATTAATGTAGCTTGACGATTGATACAAAAAATAAACGCTCGCAATGACACTTGCGTTTTAATGTCAACTGACTGAAAAAAAACTTAGGTAAGCGTTTCCTCAAGTAAAAAAGCCTCCTGAGACATTCACTTGAGAGTAATTTCGACTTTAGTGATGACTGTGAATAAGGATTCGCTTGAGCGAATGATTAAGATATTTCACAACCTGAGTGACGACTATGAATTCCACCCTTAGGCTAGGCGCACACATGCGGTTTTGATCGCGCGATTATTCAGTCGCAAATTAGATGACAACAATTTCAATGACTGTAGACACAATTTTCTAATTTTTAATCGCGGGAAGCATGTGTGTGCACAGGCATTGAAATCCTTGTGATCCATTTTTGCGATTGAATAATCGCGCGACTAAAATCGCATGAGTGCGCCTAGCCTTAGTCTTTTTAATAGACCGGAGTGCCAAAAATTGAACAAATTCGAACAAGTTAATGCTAAATTTGATTATATATTTCAGCCAAAAGTGCTACTAAATCTACGTGTGCATTCCTGAGAAAACGGCAACACTGGTCGGTTTTCAGTTTTTTTGATTTAACTCGAAAACCAAGCTTAACTTTGAAATGGCTCAAGGACACTTTCATAGCAAATTAAACTTTCTATCAAGTAAAAATGAAAAGTTTTAAAATTTATTTTTCACCAAAAGTCTAACTTAAAATCAATTAAAATAACTTCACAAATTGAGGATTTCAATTTTTTTTTAGTAAATCACGAGGCATTTGGTGTACAAATCCGGTACGTCCAAACTTCGTATTAATAAAATGAATAGAGAGTACTTAAAATAAATATTTACTGCGAAACCCGCTTAACAGAACTACTCAGATGTTTTAAAAGTTAATCCTTTAAAATGTTTAATTTATTTCATCCAATTTATTTATTTCAAAATTAGTTTTTTTTTTGTCAAGCGGGTTCGACTGTTTTAACAACCAACACCTAAAAAAGGAATGATTTAAAAATGTTATTAGGATAATTTAAACAAATTTAACTTTTTTAAGTGATTAATTCATTATTAATTAAAAAACTATGACGTCGTGTTTTTCAAAATTAACAACTACTGCGAAAATGTGACGTCATATATATTTTTCTGATCTCACATTCAAAATGAATCATATAAAATCCTTTTAGAAAAATGCATAGTTTGATTAAGAAATTAAATTTTCATGCTTATTCTGGTCTTCGTTTTTGAGTGTTAGTTTTGAAAAATAAAAAGTTAGCAGCACGCTATAGTTCTGAAGTATGTATGTCTTAATTTAGCGGCTCCCAGGTTCTTTTTTCTGGGAAGTTTTAAAGATGTGTATCAATAAGTCAAGAACCTTAAAACAGCCTTAAATCAAAGTCCAAATTTAAATGATAATGATTTTCGCGTACCACTTGATGTTTAAAATGGGTTAACGCTTTTCCTACGCAAATTTCGAATAATTTTCCTCTCATAACAGAAATTCGATACCAGTTCTGAAGTTAAATAAAACTTTTTCGAAAATTTTAGATACAAAAAAGCATGTAGGGGAGAGGGGGGCCAAATGTAACACTTTTTACTAAAACCGATGGTCCTCCTACAAATTTGAAAATAAGTCAACTAGACCTTTTTTAAATTAAACCCATGTTTTAGCTGCAAGATTCATCACAAAAAAATTAGCAAAACCTAACGGTAATAATGAAAAATAAAGCTTTCAAAAAAAAAATTCGTGTTGTTTCAACTTACCCCATATACGGGGCAAAGTGTAACACACACCGGGTTAGGTTGTACCAAGAACTAAAAATAGGAGAAAAAATACCTTTATATGTTAATATTTATGTATTTTAAATCGGTTATAATAAAAAAGAGCCCGAGTCATGAAACTTTGGTGCAAATTTTAAAAAAAGTGGAGCAAATCCAAGATTTACGGAGAAGGTTCGACAGAAGTCTTAAATTAAAGTTATTTGAATTCAAAATTGGTTATAAGGTTTATAAATTCAAGTGGTGGTTTAAAATGTGTTTGCAATTCCAAAATAAATACAAACTCAATTACAAACATTCATATCCAGGGTTATTAGTTATAGTAGTTAAACGATTTTACAGTATGTAAGAAAAAAGTGGGGTACGTCCCAAAAAATTGTTAAGTTGAACGTTGAATTAGATCTTTCTTCCCTGAAAGCTAGGCAAAGAGCAAGGTTTGATCTCTGGTACTTATTTAAAAAATTATTTTACAATTTTAAAATAAAATTTAAAAAAAAAAGTTACAAACCTGCTTTTTTTGGGCACTACTAGTATAATTTCTTAACCTGCCGTCAAATCTTCAACTGAAGAAAATGTGCCGGTAGATATGGAAAAAATTAACATTTTTCTCTTTCACGCGTTTCTTAATATTGAAAGGAACACCGTTTTTTTAGCTGTTAATTCTTACCCCTGTTACTTTTAGCCCCACTCTCCCCTAGGTATGTATTATAAAATTAGCAATTCACTAAAAATTAAAAAAAAAAGTTTTAAACAGAAAAGCAGCTTTTCTGAAACTATCAGCAACTGAGTGAATAGATTAGATATGTTTCAATTTCAATTTCAATTTATTGAAAATGACTTCATTGAAAAATATATTTATTTTAGAATATTCGCTGAATCATTAATATGAGTTTAAAATCACAATTTTAAATTCCGTATTATAATTTGAAATTTTCATAGAACAAAATCTATTTCTAAAGCTATTTGGTAGATACTTATTTCAACTGTATATTTTGCATTGCAATGCTTTTAAATTGAAATCCATTCCATACAACATTATATGTTGTATCCGAAATGTGGGATGCATGGTAGAATAGTTATGTGCATTAATAGGAATATATGGTACTTAACGTCACCCCATTTCATTCTATATATCTCGAACAAATAAAAACCCATAGTGAATTCAATATGTATACATTTATATATACTTTTTGCTATACAATTGCAAAAACCCATTACGATATACAACAACACGGAAAAATATACATTTTCATTAATTACAGGTATTTAAAAGGGATTTCCCTCCTGGCACCCATTTTACACTTGTGTGTATAATCCTCTTTTCTACATTCACTTATCTGGGGAGAGAAAATAACAAAAAAAAAAACTATAGATATAGTCTCAGATAGTCGTATGTTTGTTGTCGGGCACAACCAGGACCATCAGGACCACCATAGCACACCAGCCACCAGGACCAGCTGCATGCAATGCCCAGGATTCCTTATTATCCACTTGTGAATGGTACCTATGCATGGATATGTAGGTACTGTAAGTGTACTTAACTAGAACACATGGCGTTGTTTTGAATCTCCGGGTCTGGGTATTCGAATTCGAAACCCAAACTCCCTTGAGTCCTGTTTGTTAGTGGGAAGCATTCTCCAAAAAAAAAAAAACAAAACAGTAGTTTTGTAGTGTGTAGTTTCGGAAATAAGCAAGCATCAGTGCCACTTGAAGCAGGATCTCACCGATGCATGTCCAATGTCCTCGGATTTTCGATACCAGAGTGGCCATTGTTCCTCGTTATCATGCCTTTTGTTCCATTTTCATTACCATAATAGTCAAGGGTTTTTTTTCTTTTTTTGTCTCTTTTGTTTTGTGTTTCAGGTTCTTTTTTGTTTGTTTGTTTTTATTTTGTTTGCGATGATTGGGGTAAAAGTTTCTTACAGTTTCGCTTGATTCTCTTGAGTATACTTGTGTTACTCATGGCTGGTATGGGGATGAAATTCTTATCGTTTCAGGGCTCCAAGAACAAAAGTTAGTTGGTATTAAGATTTTTTTTGAGCAGGCTTTGGTATTTGTTTGATGGAAGCTTTCAAACTACTTCTGAACACCTTATATGAGCTCGAACGTTTTCAGAACACATTACTTTAAGAACCTTCTTACCCGGCCTAGCATTTGAGAACATCGACACTGATACGACATTACGCTATAGTGATGGCAAGTCTCTTAATTTTAGACTTTTTCATCTCTGAAACTTTTAATTTTAACTTATAAAAGGAGGTTTTAAAAGCCTGTCTTTCTTTCAACTTTAATATCCTATTGCAATTTATTCGTATGATATTGATTTTTTGATGATGTTATAAAAACCTCTTTCTGGAGCATTTCAATAACAACTGAAGAAAAATCGCTACTGTGAATTATATTCCTCATAGTCATCGGTAGATGACTTAATCAGATGCAAAACTCACAAAACTCAGGTAACTTGTAAAATTTGGTAAGAAGAATGTATGGTAGGTGTTTGGAAATCAGGCATTGTGTGGTCACATCCAGAATGAAGAAGAAATTTAATAAATTTTTAGCGCGCAACTTGTCCACTTGGACAAAATTTCACATTGCACAAAAATAACTTCAAAATGATTACTACGAAAATTTGTTGCATGATAAACCAAGGCCTAGTGACCTACACTTTAAAAAAGGGTATCTGCAATTATCAGATGCATTTGTCAGGAAATATGCTGCTAGTAATCACAAGTTATCGTGAAACTCCTTGAGACTTGAGAGTTGAGTGGCTTTCCAAAAACTAAAATCTCAGGAAGCGGACAGGCACCTTAAGATAGGATTCATATTACTTTTTGACACTTTTACCATTCCCTACAAGATGGACTCAAGATGTAAAATAGAAGCTGGATTTGAACCCAGAACCTTCGAAAAAGTAGATAGTTACATATATATACTAACCGTTACGTCCAGGATAAAAGCACTTTCTTTTATTCCCTAAATAGCATCAACCTTGCTTTCTTCAGCTAAAAGATTATTTAAGTTGTAAAGCCTTCTAAGTAATTATGAACAAACCCGGCCTTTTCAAGATCTAATGGAAATCTGCTTTTTTGAAACATAGATTTTTTTGAATAATGTTCGGACGTAAGTGTATTGTTGAAATGTATAGGCTGAAGGAATCAACTACGAGCTTTCCGATAACAGAATTAACCGAGTCTAAAACCTGAAAATACAGCGGCCCAAATAGGTGGATCACGTCTAAAATATTGACAACGCTACAATGTCTACCTCGTGGCTTCAAAACCACTTCCACTTAGTAGATTTCCTCTTCTAAGGTCCAGCCTGTGTTCAGTTTTGATGACAGGCTTTCGGGACCACGTTTCAATAGAAAAAAACATGTATATAGGACTTTTCTTAGGACAATTCGTTAAAGGCTATGCGATTTTGCTCGATGGAAATTTGGTTACTTTCAGAGGCGCAAACGCATAACTTCCAAGATGATGATATTGGCCTCCGAAAGAAACCCACTTAAATAGTGGCTTACTTTTAAAATCCTATAAAGCTAATAAACATAAACCAAGATGAAGTCCCGGCTTTCCTGCGCCATAAACTCATTTTACCGATCCGAAAATATTCAGGATCACAAAAGGGTTATGGTATTCAAAACTAAAATTGGAATATGAAGCTGCAGTTCCTACCTAACTAAAGCGTGATTGGTCTTTTGTATTTGAACCTAAATGGACACAGTGTTATAGCGGAAGACCTTAATTAAGAATCTAAAGAAAATTAGCTAAAGACTGGGATAATTAGATATCTTTTTTTTGGTTGAAGCGGATATTAACTTAACTTTAGTTTTACTTTACTTGAATTTGAAAATCAAAATGGCTATCGAAATTTTAAGCTGAGCCTTACGAAAACAGAGGGGCCAGACTTTTCAAAACTCTCCAATTTTTCAAACATTTTCTTATTAAGAATTTGTTGGCCTAGTTGTCATTTTCTTCTGAGGCCCACCCTGATATAATTTGTGTGTCCCGTCTTCGTTCAATATCCTGGCTATCCTTAGTTAAGGAAAATGTAGTGGTGGTTGAAAGTTTCTCAAGTGCAAATGTTTTGTTGTTTTTTTCTTTTCTTCTTTTCTTATTTTATGTTTAGTTAAGTTTTTTTCTCCCTATCTCCCAGAGAGTATTTTTGTATTTTTATCATGCATTTTTCATTTTCATTTCATTAGTTTTGTCGTTTCAAAAAAAAAAAGATAAACAAAGATAGGTACGTCGAGTTCTCCCCCAATCTTTTTGGGTTTCTCGAACTTGGTTGGAGAGATTTTGTGATTTCAAATGGAAACTGTGGTCAGTATCTTATGCATATAGTTTGCTTTTTCTAAAAAACCATTCAAACATAAGTATGCTATATGCAGTACACTTAGAACCAGCTTTTTTCCCATTTTGCCACAAAGTTTGTTTAAGCATTCAAAGCTTCATTCACAATATTTTTTTTTTTTTGTGAATTTGAACTAAAAGTAGGTACAGACATAGAGGCGCAGCACAGAGTCCAAATAGTCCAGTCAGCAGAGAGTGATCCAATAAATCTTCGGTCAAGGCCATGTGTATCTTTCAATGTTTGTTCTATCTTTCTATCTATTTTTTTTTTTGTGAGTTAAAATCTTTATTTGTGCCAAAATGTGGTGCACTTTACGGATGCACGTTGGGTTGTGGCGGCGCGTTAGAATTCATTCATTTGCACTCTTTGTGGCTTCTTTGTGAACAAAAAAACAACCATCACAGGAAGTATAAAGAGAGTCGAGGGGAAGGGGGGGGGGGTTTAAAGTCAGTTTAAACGAGTGAGAATCTTCCCTCTTCATCCATGAAAGCTCTTTCACTTTTGGCTGTATATCAAGGATGAGCGAGCTGCCTACCTACCTACTCATTCACATTTTGCGGCTTGACTTGTTGTTTATATTCTTTTTTTTTTGTCTTTTTGTATAAAAGTGAATTGCAACTCACAGTACTGTGAGTATCTATCTACTGAAGAGAAGAGGCTTATAGCTGAATGAGGCTTTATTTCGTGAAGCACAAAGCAGCAAGAAGCTAATTAAGTTAGCATGAAAGAGAGGGGGATTTCTCAGTTAAGGTTAAGCCTTTCAACAGCAGAAGCAGCTCTATAATTATAATACCCTTGTGGAAAAGAGCTTAATTTTATTTTGGTAACAGCTTCGAATCGATATTATAATTTATTTTTGACAGAATGAATGTCAAAGGTTAACGATTTTAGGTCACAGGTTTTTGTTTTTAGGCCTCGAAAAGGTTAACTTAAAGATGATAAAAACTATTTTATTGATGATCCACTTTCATTTGACAGATGTCACATGTTTTTTTTTCTAGGAAAAAAAAAAGAAAACACCTCTCACTTATTCGGAGGCTGAAAACGAAAGCAAGGAAAAAAACTTTCCCCCAAAAGAAAACGAAGCAAAAACGGTTCTTTGCCTTTGACATCTTATAGCTCAGTTAGACATTTCTCAAGAACTTGACTTGTTTTTTGCTTTATTTTTTTTTGGTATGCTTGCACTAATTGCACATTTTGATTGATGGACTATTGATTGAAGAGTTCAAAGTTTTTTCCTTGAAAAAGGGGAGAGTCAGTCAAAGACTCACAAAGACTGGTGTTGTTTTTTTTTTTTGCCCTCAAATCGATTGATGGACAGGCAAAGAGAAGAAAGCAAAAAAAAAAACAAAAAGAAGCATAAATCGTTCTTCAGTTCGCAGGGTAAATCTCATCTGGGTTGTCAATAAGCTGGGACTGTGCCAACAAACTGTTTATACTTTGACATCTGTATTTCTTCTACTTCTTTTTTTTCGTTTTTTGCCGGGCCATAAGGGGAAAAACATGAAAACAAAAAAACAATTTATTGATTTCAAACGGAAGTACGAAATTCTATGCTAATTTCCTGAACGAAAGTGAAGATTTAATTGATTTTATGGCAATGGCAGCAGCAATTCTGTGTATGAGCGAAAACTTAGTGAAAAGAACCACCTGACGGATTGTCACCACTTTAAATATGAATTTAATTAGAAATGTCAATCGCATTTAAAGTAGCGTGCGGGCTTGACTTTATAAAGAAAGCAAAAGTTTGTCTATATCCGATTCACCTTTTATTCCTTACCTCCATCTGTCTATCGAGTGATTTATTTTTTCCAATAAGTTTTTTGCTGTATATTTGCTCCTTTTATCCCTGAACTTTGAATATGTGTCTGCTAAACAGAATCCAGTCACATATAACAGAGCTATAGCAAAAAGGATTTCCTTGTGGAATCGAATTTATAGCGTTGCTCCATTCCGTGAACCTTGTGGCATTAAGGGAATACTCTCTGTATAGACTCTGTTTACTATGTTCGTTTTCTGTATAGGCTTCTTTGGAATCTTTTTTGGCTTTATGTAGGTATATAAATGTAAGTCTGATGAACATGACTCTGGAAGCTCTCTATACACAACAGAACACAATTTTGTGTATAAAGAGAGAGAGAGCTATATGGTGATTTGTGTACAAGAATTGTATATATCGCATTAAGGCTCTAGGCTTATTGATGATTTGCTATTCCCATTTGTTGGCTGCCTGGTTATACATGCAATTACTTTTTATACATATCCTAAAGAATAATCAGGTTTCGAAGATTTGAGGTTATGAACTTTTTTTGTTGTTGTTGTTTGTTATTATTGTTATGCTGTTTCAGCTGGAATTGTTTGGTTTGGTTTTTTTTTTTTGAATAAGTTTATTTGTAGTACGTGATGATGTTAAGCAGCTTAATGAAGATTTTTAATCTTGAAGCACGTAGGTTTATTTGAAAATATACTTCGTATAATATGGAAAAAAAAATATTAATATTTGCACAAGAGGCTGCATAAATTGCGACTGTTTATGAAGTCAAATATTTTGTTTAGGAATTTCGTTTTTTTTTTTTTTTTTGTAAGGCAGCTTAATGAGTTTTTAAGAAGAAATTTTCTGCAAAAAGAAATATTTTTTTTTTGTTATAGGTACATATAATTTTACCCTGGAGGACTGGAGCTCACCCGTGTGTAGGAAGTAAGCAAATATTAAAATTTAATTTAATTTTGCCAACTCGAATAATATGCATGATTGGAATTTACATTTTTTGAATAACAAACTGAAAATTGTTAATTCTCAAAAAAAAAAAAAAAAACAAAACAAAAAGTCCTTGAAATCATTTCATGAGTCAAAAGAGTTCACTGAGTTCATACAAAATAATAATCTTTTCTTCATTTTTTATTTTCAAGTTTTTTTTTTTTTTGAAAATAGAAAGGATCGAAAATCTAACAGCTTGGTGTTTTTTTTTAACTGAAAACTATTTTCTAAAACATTCATAACTCCGGCTCTTTCTGAGCGAGAGACTTATTGTTTGTTTGATTTTAAAAATAAAAGAGTAGATACACGGAGAAAACATACCACATAGAATTGAGCGGATCGCACCTTAATTTAAGCGGATTTCTGCATGTTTTTTTTGCTAAGAAAAAAAAAAATGGCAGCCACCGGGGATCGCACCTACAACTGTTGAGTTACTAGGCTAGTGTCTTACCATCGTGCTATCTCACTTTTGGAAATAAGAACGATAAACTGCAAGTTAAGCTAAAGTGTGACTATAATTTATAAATTTTTATTTTTGGTCGTTTTTTTAAGATGAACATTCATATTAAAATAATATGAAGTTCACATTAAATTTAACTGAGTTTAAGTGGAATCACCTTATTTTAAAAATATTAAAAAAAAAAAATATAAAGCAAATTCAAGTTGTTTTAAGCAATTTTAATGCGTTAAGCAATTTTTTGCAATGATTACACTGGTTTACAAGGGTTTTGTTGCCGAAACAAAAATATACTTTTCTAAAGGTTTTCGGTGAACTCGAATCCGAAGTCAGAAACAACTAATCAGCTCCCGTTTTTGAGATATTAAAGTTAGAAAATGCAAAAAAAAACGTTTTTTTGAGTTCTTCGGACCTTATTCTTTTGTATAAGGAAAATTGTTTGAGCATATTTAGTAACGGTTTCTATAAGAACTGTTTTCCATCTTTCAATACCTGTTTAAATCTTTTCAATATCTTTTGTATTGCCCAAGATATCTTAAAATGAAGTAAGTGGGTTTGGCTTAATACATCATAAAGGAGATAATGACGTTATAAAATTTATAAAAATACCAAACAACTGAGGATATCTCGGGCAGTAAAAAAGATATCGGAAAGATTTAAACAGATTTAAAAAGGTGGAAAATAAAAAAGCGTTACTAAATACGCTCAAACAATTTTCCTTATATAAAAGAATAAGGTCCGAAGTACTGCATTTTCTAACGGTAATATTTCAAAAACGAGAGCTGATTAATTTTTTTCGACTTCGGATTCGAGTTCAGCACACCGAAAAGCTTCCGAAAAGTATATTTTTGTTTCGGCAACAAAAAAAGTTTAATTTTGTTGAAAAAAGTTCTTAAAATTTCTATCAGACTGCGTCAGATTTTTTTTATGCAGAAATGGTTTGTACTATACGTCACATTGGTGCTTATTTGGACGGCCTATTTTCTTGCTCCGTTTGACATGCATGGTAGCCCATAATTATTAGTAAAATCAAGAGATGATACTAGGGAAAAGAATATTCTAACAAAAAAAATGAGACCCACTCAGGGAAGATAGGTATTGAATCAAGTCTACTGAAGGAACGCTCTTGTAATAACTTTCACTAAGTGAACTTAATACTTCTTTCTTTTGAAATTTTCTAACCACTATTACAAAAAGAAAAATTTCTGTTTTCTTCTTCACTGAAGCGTTCTGTCAAAATATGGCATTTCGTTTATCCCAACTGAAAGTGTCTTAACAATTTCAAGTTCCCATCTAAGATAAAATGCAGCAAACGAGACTAATCTATATTTTGAATAATATGAGACAAAATCGAGACTACTCTTGCCTAAATAGAAAATTCCTTTTTAAAAAGATACATAAAGCTCCTTTTTTGACTTGCATTGGTTGTTTTTATTTGATTTCGTTATAAAACCAAGATTTAATAGAACCATTGGTGCTTGCCATTAGTTTTAAGTGACAAATCTAAAAAAAAGGGGGTCACTCTGGCGTATGCGTAACATTTTTTTTGTATAAAAAAAATTGTATCACAAAATTCAGCCCGTTTACATTTTTTTCTATAAATTTAGAAAAGAAATAAAGAAGAAGAAGCAAATTTATTGCACATTAATCTGTCATTGGAAAAACTATTTTTTAAACTTTAAAATCAAATTAAAACACATCTAGCGAAAAAAATTTGTATTATGATTTTAATTTGAACTGATTAAGGAAAGTCATTGAATATTGTTTTTGTTCCTGCTTGTAACAATAACGTTAAAAGTCATTATAAAAAAAAAAATTTCCAAATTTAAAAACCTCATAAATTTTAAAATCATTAGGTACTTATAACGCATACAGCCTCGAAGCTGTGATATTAACATTGTACTCATAAATACAAAAGTATCCAACAAAATGTTTTTACTTTAACATCTCAACTAATTACTGATCTAATAGATTGTCGTTTCTCTCACAAAATTATGGTATTAACAATATCCTTGGTCTAAGATTTCCTCTATTTAATTTATAAACAACAATTGGAAATGTATATTAACAAAAGTATTAAGAAAAACTGCTTTATAGTCACAATCGACAACATTGATTAAAATTTATAAAAATGAACAAAAAACAATAAAAAAATCCTTTATTAATATTAAAAATAGAATTAATAAACAACAAATCGCTTGAACGATTACCAAATATGTATCAACAAGTTTATTGCTCATGTTCATTACGTGTCATCTCCAAAAAAAGTTATTAAAATAAAAACAACCCAAACAAAGATACACTCAATTTCAATTAAATAACAGTAAACCAGCTATATAATATAATTTCACCCAGACAAATTAAATACAACTCATCAGCAAATGAAACAAACAAAAGAATTAAACAAAAAAAAAAAAAACATAAAGATATAAAAAACTGGAGTGAAAAAAAAATGCAATATGACTCACCTGGTAAACGAAGTGGTGATGGACTGGCCATTCCAAAAAAATTGCCATCATACTCCTTGTGCGCCAATAGGACAATAACACCAAGAAATATCCAATTCATGATGTCGTTGCACTGGCTGGGCTATACCAATGTTGTTGTTGTTGTTGGAACACGACCAAAAAAACAATGGCAGTTCTGGTGATAGTGGTAGTGGTGGTATTGTATAGTTGGCGTTGGCGGGCGGTAATACCGTATCTGGTTGAGATGAGGGCGGAGGTTATTTTCCGGTGGTAATTCAGAATCAAGGGTATTGCCTTTGCCACCTCACAAACACACTGTTTCCACCTTTAATAAAAAATTGCAACAACTGGTCTTCTACTGCCCCCGGAGCAGTAGCGTTAAACCAATTTTTGGCAAAATTGACAGCGATGATGATGTCGATAAAATACTGTATTATACTACTAGTATATGGGCTAGTGTGACGCGTAACTATTGACATTGACATCTGTCAACGCAACGCAATGATAAAACACACACACACGATTTTACTATTACTTTCGCTGATTGTACATTTTTTAAGGTTTTAACTATTTTTTTTTTTTTTTGTTTAAACACAATCACTGAAATTCGAAAAAAGAGGGATTTTAATATTTGATTTGCATTACAGAGTAGATAACGGTTTTAAAGGACACGAGACCGGCTTTAAAATGAATTAAGTATAAGTGATTAATTCGAATTTAAATTTTAATCGATTGTATGGAGCTAATAATAAATTGAATGGAAATGAAAAATGCTATGCTTAATTATCCTTAACCTTCGTTCCGTGGTTATTAATGGTCGGTGTTTAACGGTAAATTTCTAGTGCACAATATCTAACGTTCTATACGGATAAAGACGGTTATGATGTTGTGGCTACATAGAAGTGTGTGTATAGAATAGGCAAATAGGTATACTCAAGCTTATCCCGACGATATCCTGTTTTCCCAACTCCGAAACAAAACAAGACGCACGTTCAGAGTACAGGGTGTTTTATTTTTAGGTGTGAAGTGTTCATTTTGTTTCAGAAAGTATTTTTCAGTGTTAAATTTGTGTTAGGTCAATCCAATTTGTTTTATTCCGTTTCACAAAATATCTGGGTTTTAGATAAAGGATCTAACAGAAAAGGACTAAAAACTTTAACCAGAAATTCTCTATTAAAAGCAAAGAAAAAGACACCCTTTTACATCTGACATGTGTGTAGTATAATTTGATTGCACACACAAAGTCGATATACACCAAAACGGGATTTAGACATCGACGATGGCCAAAGAAGCATCCCATGAAATTGAGGGAGAGAAGCTGTGATTAGATTGGATATTATGACCATAGCATAGATAGACATATATTTATTCTATGCATACACAAAGTGAGTACACCTATCTTCTTGAATATACATATAGAAGCATCAAGCTGTTGGTTGTTTGTACGTATTCTACACTCTCAAATGCGCCATAGGCTGGGCAATGCAATTTCATGTAAGAAGTGTATAGAACGTTTGTTGTTGCGTTGTGGTTATAAAGGTAGTAGATAAATCTTGATGTGAAAGATTTTTGTGATAAGAAAAATGATTTCTCAACAATCTATGAAATTGTGACAGCAAGTAATTAGTGCAGATGAATTACTTATATATTAGAGAAGAAGAAGAAGAAGATATACTGGTTTAAAATGCTGGTGGTGCTGCCGTCGAACGTGTTGGAAATTAGATACGTATGCGGAAGTTCAATACTGACAGGTGCAGTAGCAGATTATAAATGTTCTTGAATGAGAAGAATGAAATATTATGTATATAGAAATAGTATGAGATTATTATATAGGGTAATCTAGACGGGAGCTTTTCAAGACTGGAATATGAGTTGATATCTTGAGACTTTTATTGAAATAAAAGCCATCAGAGTGAAATAAAACTCGATTGCTTTTGTTAACAAGTTTTCTTTTGTATTCAAAACCGTTTAATGGCACGCAAATTATATAAGCATTTAAGCTGAATTTATCTCTCATTCAAAAATTATCTCTATAACTATAGTTTAAGTTTCGTATCAACAAACGAAATTCTAAGTTGAAGATTTAATCTTAATTTCTATAGAATTGATAAAAATAAAATTGGAAAATGAAAAACTAAAAAGCTGTCTTTATAGCAGATATAAACAAAAAATAAATAATCCAGTTTCTACAGGAGGAATTTTGAACACACAGAGACTCAAATTGTGTAAAATGTGTTTACCAACACCGAAAAAAAAAACCAATATCAATTTAACATTTTTTAAATATCAAATTAACATTTTTTAAATATCAGCCAAAAATGCTCTATAAAATGTGTTTTATGATATTTAAAATGTTAAAACAACATTTTTATTATCAGGATGATATTTAAATGTCACATTTTGGAAATTTTTTTGATATTTTATTATCATTTTTTCATATCAATTTCTCATTCCAAATTATTGAAAAATATTAAATAAAAAATTCTTAATGTGTACTAATTTATAGGCGCTTTGTGTTTTTTCGAAGTAAAATGTATGATTTACTGAGAAAATTTGATCGGCACTAAGATTTTACTTCACATAGTTTGGGAGAAAATAACAAAACAATTATATCACCTATAATAGAAAAAATAATATCACCATTATTTTGTAAAGAATATTTCCTTTAAGTAATGTTTTGAAAAAAGAAAGAAAATTATTAAAATAATAAAAATAATAAAAATGAAAAGGAAAGAAATAGGTTCCATTATAATAAACTAAAACGTAAAATCTAGTTAACATTGATATTTTAATTGTCAAAGTGAAATTTTCACTATCCACTTAAACTTAAAAAAAATGTCAAAATGATATTTTAATTGTCAAAGTGAAATTTTCACTATCCCACCTGAAATTAAAAAATGTCAAAATGATTATGATAAAATATCAAAATTGATATTTTAATTGTTGGACGACTTTTGTCACTGAAAAATGTTAATTTGATAGCTGTTATTATCAATTTTTTTTTTTCGGTGAAGGAAACAGATTATAGTTTTAGTTAAAAACTTGTCTGGGTACAGGAGCACAGCTAATTGACTCACAACTTTCAAGCATTTCTGTGTTCGTGAAACTAGTATGCAAGAATAGATGGTAGAATGGCTTTTTGGAAGTTTTAAACATCAGATTCTTTTCAAGAACAATCAAAATCTCACATTTATCAAATTAGTTTGAACAGTGGTTCCAAGAGCCTTAAATATTGTTTAAAAACTTAGGTCGGAATTCATAGTCGTTACTCAAGTTAAGATTTTTCTTAACTTGAGCATTGACTTGAGAAAATATTTTTCTCAATCAAACTCGCAAAGAAATTTGACTAATTTACATTTATGTAAACTGTCATCTAAGAATGTACTTTTTTTTTAATAATTCGATATGGATTTGATTTTGTGTTCGACGCGATTTAACGATATTTAACATTAAAGGAAAAAACCGATAGCAAATAATTAAAAAAATATTTATTTTAGATGACAGTGTACTCAAATCAGTCTAATTTTATTGTCAGTTTAATTGAGAAAAATATTTTCTCAAGTCAATGCTCAAGTTTTGAAAAATCTGAACTTGAGTAACGACTATGAATTCCGTACTTAGATCAGCAAAGTCGTTTAGGCCACGAGTAAAAATAGATTTTTTTGATTGAAATTTTGCAGGATATGTTATCTAAGTTAAATGAACATTTTCAAAAAGTGAGACATTAAAATTTCACGTATAAACAGTTTTTCCATGAACAAAAAAAAAACAAAAAAAAACAATCTATCACCGAGTCCAAAAAACTAAGCTGACATGCATGAAAAGGAGAAAAGCCGTTGGTGTGTTCGTCAATAGTATTGAAATTTACTTGAACTTCAAGCATAATTTTTTTGATAAAACCAGAAACCAGGATGGTGAAATATACCTAGTTTAGTAGAGTTAAAATAGTTTTCAGTAAATGATTTTAAGGTCCATAGACCATAGTGCTCCGAAAAAATTAAGTGAAGATCATTACTGACTAAAAAAAAGGTAGGTACACATGAAACAAGAGGGACAAGTTATTAGTGGCTTACTAAAGAAAAAAATTATTAAAAAGAAGTTTACATGTTTAACCGAGAGTACTAGATGTCTGCAGAAGATTAGAAATTGTTTCCTCTTCATGAATGTTACTCTCACAGAAATCGGTTGAAAGAACACTAATCCATATGTCGTTCTTATAGACCTTTTCGAATCTTGCCTTATCGGCCAAGATACACTGAGTCCAGAGACTCAAAGCTAATCCATAACTATCTGAAAAATGTGAATAAATAAATAAGATATCATTATTTTTGTAAAACTTATTATCACTAGAAGAAATCTTTCTTGGAACTGAATTCTGCAGTGATTTGAAAGACTAAAATTAAGTCCATCTAAGTTCACCCTCGACTTTATCCTAAGTTTTCACGGAAAATACCTCCTTTCCAGACTGAATTCGAAATTATAGTGAGCTGGGAGTTTGGCTTGAGGTTTAGATAATTGTTTGTCTATCAATACCTATATGAATCTCCCAATTTGAAGTTGTAAGAAAACATCAGCACTTTTAAAGAATTTAGAGCCGAAAGGTATCCCTTATTCTGAATTGAAATTATCTTTTTTTCATACCGAGTTTTTTATAGTATTCTAGAAAGTTCCCATAACTCATAGTCTAAATGACAAGGATCAACATAACGTTTTCATTAAATGGGCGCTATAATCGCCAGGGTATCGATCTAAATTTATATAAGTGCAAAAGTAGCCTTACTTAACCTAGTTTTCGGGTTCTATTCTGTGCCACTTTTAAACAAAGTCTTTGTGCCTATTTTGTAATCTACGTCAGATACAAAATCTTATACCAGACAAGAAACAATATTCAGAATATTCAAATCTTATTAAAATCAACCATTAATAAGGTTTTTTTAAGGAGATTTCTTATTATTTTTATAGAGAAAATCTTATTGAAATTTGACTGAAAAGTTGCAACTTAGCACTAGAACAAAAATCGTGATCATTATTTTCATGGCAGGTTGGTTCAGGTAGTAAGGTGGGCGACTAATGATTTGAAGTCTCCTGTTCGATTCCCGGCCTGGTCGTCTTTTTTTTTTTTTTTCAAAGCCCTACAAGTGCAGATTTTAAAACAATAAGGAAAACCCGATTGTTTTAATAAGGTTTAATTCTTCTATGAAAACCATAGAGAAATCTTATTGTTTTTGTTCTATTTTATGTGGTCTATTTTTCTCTGTGCAGTAGGAAACCTAGGCACACATTCATTGATACACAATTACCTACATTAAAGAAGAATCGAAAATCCATCATTATTTTGCAAAAAGTCAAACAGAACTGAGTTCTTTTTTAATAAAAAAAACAAAACCAAAAAGTTAAGTGGCGCCCAACGAAATAATTTTTTTTAAACTATGACACATACGACTTAAAAAAAAGGGAATATCATTTAATAATTAAATGTTTTAATTAATTAATTATGCATTTTTTCTATTTTGTAACACAATATTTTTGATATTTAACTCAAAGTCACAAGCAAAACTTCGAAGATGTCTTTATAAAACAAAAATCATCTGACGTATTAATATTTCAGTAAAACAAACCTTCAGTTTTGGACCTTATTATTAAGGTTTTCTTCTATCTCACATATTATATTTGTTTTATTAATAATGACTTCACATTATTCATATCTCATTATTGCTAAAAATAAAAAATGCAGGTGTTTCGAAGGAAAAAATACCGCCAATCACTCCCAAGTAGGTACTTAATTAATTGTTAAACAAGAAAAGTGATTAATATTTAATGCTTATTTTGCATATTGAACAAAGGTCCAAGGTATGTGATTATTTTTTTTCTTCGCTGACCTTCCGTAATATTTCTAACTGATGATGTTAAACATAATCAAGGACGGAACTAGTAACAATATACCTTCGAATCAGTATCTTCCTCAAACAATAATAAATTAAAACGACCTAAAAAATAAGAAATAAAGACCTAACCTATCTTTCAATTTCAATGATTGTCAAAACAACACACGAGCTATCCTAACAAATTCTACATCCTACCTGCGTTCTCCATTAACAATTTAAAAACATAACCCTGTTGGATGTACAACAGAAAAAAATACTACATTTTTCACGGGGTTATCTTCATCATCACAATAACAAAAGAGCGGATTTTCTTTAAGAGTTGAGACTTCGAGTTGAATATAAAAAGGCTACCTCTGCCTCTGTATCAACAAAATGTCTCTCACTGTTATTCTCTCGTACAGGAAAAAACCTCTTTGTTAACACAGATACCTGCGCAGTATATTACTGGTTATAATTCTGTGTTTTTTTTTTTTCCTTCTTCTGCTATTTTCTTTCACATTTCTAGATTCTTGAAATATTTCCTTTTCCAAAATAAAAACCATATTTCTGAAATCAAAAAATCATTAATTTCATCAAAACTTCAAATGTCACTAAAATGACAGACTCTCTGAAAAAAAAAGTAAAATGTCTGATTTTGACAGCAAATTCTCGTTCATGCATAACAAAACTCTGACAGTTTGCAATACTGCTGTATTCTGTATAGTGTATGGGAGATATGCCAATGGGGCCACTAGGCCTTGGTCATGGGGATAAGAGTGAGATGAGAGTGTGATGGCGAAGTACTTCGCACGTAACACAACCATAACAACTGCATTGGGTAGGTACTTCGAGTACCTACTTCCTCCACAGGCAGCTCACTCACAGCACAGAGCCAGAGCAGAGATACGATCTCATTTATAAAGGTAAGGTAAAGGTATTCGTAGAGGTACGAGTACTCCCACTCTTATTCTTCATCTTATTTACCATACACCTTTATTATATTCGCATATTAAAACAACAACAACAACAAAAACAAAAAAAATCTTTACACCAACACAAAGATGCAATGAAGATAGCCGTTCCATAGCCGTGCTATTTCTTTTCATCTCATAAAAAAATATAACTTCACCTGAGCAATTTTTTCGCTAGAAATGGACAGAGAAGAAGAAGCTGAAAAAAAGTATCAATAACGGAAAAGACCATATTTTTGTCATAAAATTTGGGAATTATTTTAGGGGTTTTAATAAAATAGTTGTTGTTTGGGAAAAAAAAAAACATTGCCATCTTGTATCCGTTCTGGAGCCGTTTGCTATTGTTATTGTCGAACAATCGGTTACTGTTTTTTTTTCATCAATTTCTTGTTGATAGGGTAAAAGGGGGTAAGAGCTAGGGGGGAGGTCATAAAGGTTTTGTTATTTCTTTTTTTTTTTTTCTAGCAAACCGATATTTAACCACGAAGGTAAACCACTAATACACAACTAGATATTAGAGCACCACACAATACACACAAACATACACAAGCTTTATTATAACTTGCTGTGCTATTCAACAGCTATTTCACTGTAATACACAAACATACACACACAAACACCATGATAAATATAATATCACGGGTAGTCGATTTCGTTCGTAATTCGTAGTAGCAGAATTAGGGAAAATACTGAATTTTATTCGATTTTTATGATAGGTATGCCCGTGTTTTTAATGGGATTTTCGTTTTCGTCGTGTTGTCGCGTGGTTGATTATTGAATAACAAAAATTTCGGTTTCTGTACTGTATTGTATTCTATCATAGGGCTAATTGGATAGATATGACAAGAACTTCAATTCCAATCAGAAAATAAGAATGTAGTTAGACTTTTTTGTACTAGACTAATCTATGGTTTTAGTTTAAAGATAGTTTTAACTAACCGTTGTTTATTCTTAAGATATCAATTTTTCGTTTAAAGAAAAAAGATTAACTATTTTGGATTAAAAATCTATTTTTCTTTATTTTTTTGCATTCTATTCAAAAAAAAAAAAAAAACTATAAATGACGAACTAAGTACGAGCCGAGCTGCAGTGTAAGATACCAACCGAACCGTTTCGTATTTAACCGTCGACTAAATAATGTTAAATTTTTGTATCCAAGAGATACAAAAGCAGCAGCAGGTAAAATTTGTTGATTCTCACTCTTTAAGAGTTTTATGTTGGTGAAGAAGAATATTATCCCCCATTTGTGGCTCTTTCAAAATTTTCCATTGCGGAAAATCTACAAGTTGTAAAGAGAGTTTATAGAGGTTTGAGTATGTGCGATGCAGTTGAAATGTTTTTCTGTTAAATAACAGAGTTAAATGGGGGAAAAACTGTTAAAAACGGTTAAAAATAAATAATATAGAGAAACATTTGAGTTTGGCTCTATTTAGTACTATAGTAGGATCTTCATAACCGTTAAGAAGTGTTAACCAACTTTTAGAAAAGTGTTGCCAATTGGCAAATCAAATGGTTAATTTAACAATTTCTGTAAAGCTTTGAGACTTTAACGGTATACCTGGGAATGAAATTCATTTCAACAGTCTAATATAATAATTTTACCTTTTTTAAAACGACTGATAAAGATTCCATTTGATTTACTATTAACCTTTTTTATTGCCTTCACCAGGCTGATCAGAGTCGTCTATTTAAAATTTTGTTTCTGTTTCAATCTGATAAATTTAGTTATAAAACTAAATATTGAGCATTAAAATTAGCTTTTAGCATAGGTACCTTCTGAATCAATCAACAAATCAAAAAACATTAAACATATTCGACAAACGTTGATAGATTTCTAACAAAGGAATTGCAAATAGATAGAGTAAGTTCTGGTAATGTGGTATAGGCGGGTAATGTGGTACACATAATTTTTTAAGAAACGAATGACAATGGAGGGACGTCTTTTGAAGCAATAGGTCACAACTTTTTGTAACGAAAAATGCATAGGTACTCAAAAACACGAAAATATTCCATACTTTTCAAAGCTTTAAAAAGCAATATTTACAAAAATGTATTTTTGCAGTAGAACAGGGTTGGAATTACGGCATACGTTCGTTAACGAATGGTTGCTATGTGTCCCTATCGTTTTCTAATAATTAAATAGAGACAGAAATAGTCAAAACGTTAACGTATGATCGTAATCGTGTGCCGTAATTCGACCCCAGTTTTTTTTATTGATTTACGGGATTTCGGTATGAGTTTGGTTTAAATCTAACTTTAAATATATTTTCTTTTTTTATTTTTTTCTACAATATCACTGTTTTTTTCTAATGTGGTATACTTACCATGCTCTAATGTGGTATACTAAAGTCCCTTAGAATATACCAACAATAAAATATTTTATCTGAAATTTAAAGAAACAATATAATACAGTCAAATAAGGAGAAAAAAGGGGTAAATCTCGGAATGAATGTTAGTAGAAATTTTTTTTGCTCAATATCTTCCTTTTGCCATTCTATAACATATCTCAAAAGTCTAGAAAAATCTCATGTCCGCTTGTCTCGATTTCAAGGTCAAATCGCGAAATGGAGATTTTCAAAATTAGCAAAAATAGGCTATGGTATTATATACACACATGATACATGATTTCAAGGTATTTTTTAATGCTGATTCCAAAAAATCTAAAATCAAGACAATCTGACGTCTCTGGAAAAATTTATACCTGTTTTTCATCTGTCAACTCATATTATTATAACAGTTGCAAACTTACTGCCGAAAAACCCTTAAAAGTTATGGTAGAACCAAATTTTGCATGAAGATTTTAGAATTAATCATTATTAAAAATCAAAACAATCCATTACAAAAAATATATATACCTACGAAATAATGGTATTTTTTGATGGAGGGGCAAATTTTAGGATATGCACTAAAGAAGATTCTTGTTCATCTTAGGAATAAGTGCTAATAGGCTAATTTTTTCATTTTAATCTTTGTTTGGATATTCTTTAACTACCCTCAAAAATCTAAAAAAATCTCATGTCCGCAAGTCCTAATTTTCTTGGTTTGAAGATAAGGTGCAGATTTGAAAAAATTGAAAAACTACTCTTCAGATATTTGTGTCAGATCAACATAAATAAGGTACATTACTTTTCAGGGATGGTCATATTGATTTGTTTCTTTGTTTTGTTGGAATCAGCGTTAAAAAATACCTTGAAATGATATGGGTTATGTTGGTATACAATGTGCTTCTATAATTGATAAAATTATTATTTATTATTATATATAATACGAGAAGCATTTCAATTAGATAGGTAACATCAATCTATAACATAGAAAGTTTTATTTTAAATCGAGTTTGCACTTCAGCTCTTTTTGAGGTAAGTACTGAAAATTTAAATTGATGACAATATTTTTTTTTTTGTAAAACTAAACAAATTTTGAATCTGAATTATGTGTAATAAGCACTACCTTTCATTTAATATATAAAAAGTGAAAATAACCCCATCTGTTTGGGAGCTAGAGCTAATTTTCTTCGAAAAACAGTGAAAAAACAGAGATTTTTGATACTTTGAGCGAGTGTCGGCACCATTTAGACTTATCCAATCGAGCTGAAATTTTGGCTATCTAAAAATCTGCAAAGGCGGAACATTTTATGGGGTTCCCCCGAAAAAAATTCGACAAAAATTTTTTTCTATGGGAGTTGCGGTCACTCTAGTAGAGTGTCCGCAAGAAATCGATTTTCGAAATTTGGTCGGGGGAACCCCATATTGTTTAGTTTTACAAAAAAAAAAAATATTGTCATCAATTTAAATTTTCAGTACCTACCTCAAAAAGAGCTGAAGTGCAAACTCGATTTAAAATGAAACTTTTTTTACTGTTTTATTTAAAAAAAAAATCGAAACATTTAACAGATTTCTAAAAAACAAAATACTTAACATCGTGTTAAATTTCTTATACATAATTATTGAAGTAAATACTAAAAAATTTAATCAAGTGACTTACTTAAAGTAGTTTTGGAAGCATCAGGATATAATTTTCGGCACTCACTGACTACCTGAAGTACATATGGTTTTTGTTCCTCATCTTTAGTTAAAAGATTATTAAAATCGGTTATTAACTTGACTCCTCTTTCTGCCATGTCATTTACGACTTTAAGTGTTTTCACTTTCTTAAAGCTTTCTTTAAAATAGGGGTTTTCGGGCCAAAGATTTGGAGGTTCTTTGAGAAAACTTGTGTCTATTTTCAATCGGCCGAAAAAGTTCAATGTTTCTTTGTTCACAATATTTTTTAACCCTGCTGTGACAAATTGTTCAATTTCATGTGGATGTAGCTTTGGATTTAATATTCTGTTGGTTTCTGTTTCTCTGTTTTTTAAAATTATGTTGGCCATTTCTGATTTTTCGCCATCTGGTAAAGTTGGGTCAAAGAACGCCAGACCTACCAGCTCTGAACTCAAATACCATAAATGGTTTGAGAATTTAGCAAGAGCCTTCTCTGAAATGTCTTTGTCTATCTTGCGGTATTCAATGAAATCACGCAAAAGATCAAGATCTTGTTTAGGAGCCAGATAAGCTCTTGGGGCATTAAACCAAGCCTTGCAGTAAATTTTTACGATGAAAACGCAGATATCACCGAGAGCGTTACGTTCCTCGTTACTCAATTTAAACTGGCTTCGAAACATGAATATTTTTAAGCTATAAATAGCTTTGGCCATCCACCTAGCATGATGAGTGGCTCCTGGTGTTCTGAATCCAACTACGCTTCCATCTCATTTTCCTGCTACCCGATGGCCCAGAGGTTGCCTGAGATAGAGAAACATCCATTCTATCCCAATCCGCAGAATTCTGGCTATATACTTCTTCTTGAGCTTCCTCCTCCGTCCCCTGTGTTTCCGCGTCATCTTCAGTATCTTTTAAAATCAGTCAACATTAGCAAAGATCTAATTAAAATGATAATAATACTAAAGCTTACCAATATCAAATCTGAATTCTTCAATTCTGCGTTTTTTTTCAGTAATGGTCAAGGCATCTCGATGTGCTATATCAAAGAGATCGTCCATTTTCAACGCAAATTCTTTTATTTTATTTTTGGTGCTTTCAAGCGTTTTGTTTTTATTTCGTTGGTGATTTCTCCACTCATTGTAAAGTTTTTCTAATTTAACAATGGCATCTTTTTCATATTTTGTTTGAATTCTGGCTTTTTCCCAAAAAATAAGTACCTCTCGAATGACAAGTCTTGCAGATTCCTTTAAATTTAATTTTACAATTCGCAAATTAAAAAATAGTGTTGACAAAACTTGACGATTTGAGGGTAATTTACACCCTGTTATTTGATGAGACGGATAGCCTACAAGAAAAATTTTTTCTCGGGTGTTTGCTGCCAATGCCATATCAACGAACACAAAATATATCTGGAAAAAACTAACAATTCTTAAAACTTCTTTTAATCTTAAAACAAAAACGCAACAGAATTAATACTCACATTTTATTTTAAGTTAATTTATTTTATATACAAAGGAAAATTAGCAAAAAGCGAGAGTTTATCTTAATAAAAAAGGGGCGGACTGGCCCAACGGGCATTCTGGATTTTTCCCGGTAGGCCTCGGGCAAGAAAACATTTCTTAAAAGCACTTGAAATTCAATTTTTAAATTCACTCACATCATGCTTCAAATCGGTTTCTGGCCTTTTTAGTCAGTATAAATCTATTGGGCCCCTTATAGATCTTTCGAGACCTATAGAATTATGTTTGTGAGCCCCCTATGTATGTTTCGAGGCCCACAGAATTATGTTTGCGGCATTTAAGTCAACGTAGGCCTCCTATGGATCTTAATGGGCCTACCGAATTCTGTTTGTGGGTCCCCTATGGATTTTCAAAGGGCCCCATATGGATATTTCGAGGCCCACAGAATCATGTTTATGGCGTTTAAGTCAATGAAGGCCTCCTATGGATCTTTAGGGGCCTACCGAATTCTGTTTGTGGGTCCCCTATGGATTTTCAGGGGGCCCCATATGGATCTTTCGAGGCCCACAGAATTATCTTTGTGGCCTTTAAGTCAATGAAGGCCTCCTATGGATCTTTAGAGGCCTACCGAAATCTGTTTGTGGGCCCCCTATGGATTTTCAGGGGGCCCCATATGGATCTTTCGAGGCCCACAGAATCATGTTTATGGCGTTTAAGTCAATGAAGGCCTCCTATGGATCTTTAGGGGCCTACCGAATTCTGTTTGTGGGCCCCATATGGATCTTTCGAGGCCCACAGACTTATCTTTATGGCCTTTAAGTCAATGAAGGCCTCCTATGGATCTCTGGAGGCCTACCGAATTCTGTTTTGGGGCCATATATGAATCTTTCGAGGCAAAAAACAAAAAAACAACAAAAACTTAATCTGTATAGATTTTTGAAAAATCCAGATAATTATCCAGATTTTACTTTCTCTCGATAAAAACAGTGGTGCCAAGGTACTTTATTTGTTGTGTTAAGCCTGAACTACATCAAAACACAAAGTCAAAAAAGTACAAAAAAGTAAACACGATGTTTTTTCTTCTTCCCCCTAGTAGCTTGTTTGTATATCTCTCTTTCATTTAAAAAAAAGTATTCGGTTCAAAAAGCTTGAACAAGACCAAGCTTTCGATTTTCACAAAGTTTCGATTTGTGAAAAAACAAATACACTGAAACAATATTTTATATCCTTTCCGTAAGGTAGCTCTTCGATCACATAGTTCCTGTCATTTTCCGAAAAAAAAGCTCTTTTGACAAACAATTGAAATTTCAAATACATTCGATTCCCTATAAGTCGTACTGTATCACTAACGATTCTCGAGCTACTTGTATTGTTTCAACCGTCCTTTGCTTCAACAGTACCTAATCTCCCCTAATTAGAGATTAAGGTGACAAAATATGAAATAAAAGTAACAAATTGAGTTTTTAAAAAATATTGAACTCTTAATTGTTTTGCAGCAAAAAATATTTTGATTTATTAATTATTTCTTATTATTAAGAAATGTTTTAGTGAAAGAATTGTAAAAAACAAAAATCTATTATGAGCGGAGAGAGGAAAAAAGAGTTGCAAAGTCGGGACTTTTCGAAATTTCGCAAAAACTGCATTAAATCGAAAACCGTAAGAATTTGAGATGAACAAGTTACCAAATTCTGAGAGTCCTTAAGTTAGCCTATCAGCATATTTCGTTTGATCCATTACTTTTGGGACACCCTGTGTATACAAAATATTTAACAAATTTTAGCAAACACGAGTTGTGGTATAATTACGGTGACCATATTTCTGGGAGCAAAACCCGGAACAAAAAACATTATAAAATCGTAATAGAATGCATAGATAAAGTTGCTTAGAATATCAAAGCTTTTTATGTACCTGATAACTCACAAAAATATTTTTAATTTAATTTTATAAGAATTTTAATATCAATTTAAAAAATGATATAAAATTTAATTAATTTGTCGAAGTACCTAATTTACCGGTTCAGTAAAAGGTACTGTTAGTAACTGTTAAAAGTATTATTTTTTTTTTGTAACATGTAATTAAAAGTTTTGAAATTTTAAAGGGTTCATTATTCAAAAAACTTTTTCTTGTAAAGCTTTAACATGACAAACAAAAGCACTGGATAAATTCACGAAAACTTTTAAAAATAAATGCTTTTCTTTGAAAAAATAAATGATTTTTAGCATTTACATTTTCCAAACTTGGTCAATTAATTAAAAGTAGGTACAATTAATAAGAAGGACTATCACCGACTAATTTCTATAAGTCGGTTAATGTGGTTGCAGTCCTCGTAAAATGCCACATGTTCCGAAAAAATAGATAAAACGTCCTTAACAATTATTCCTGACAGACCAACCCCTTATATTTTAGAAAAAGAAGGTGCAATAAAGACGAGATCGTTAATAAAACATCAAGCTCTTCAAATGTCTCTGTTAAAAAATATTTCTAATATTTTTTATTTATATTAAGAACATACATACATTTTGAAAAAAAAGAGCTTGTTTCTAATTATTTTTCGACCACTGTACCTATATAAAAAAACAATTTCTCATATCAACTTTTATTTTTAAATATTTCGAGTAAGTAAATAATTATGTAAGTATTTTGTGGCCCTTTTCCTAAAAGTCCCGGAAGGCCCTTTGACTCCCAGTCCGCCCCTGCTCGTGAAGCTTAAACTTCATAAAAAAAACAACAAATATGTATTTTACAACTGCATTTTATTTTGTTTCTATAAAAAAAAACGTAAATAAACAGAAAAATTATTTCTCTAAAATTTAATTTTTTTTCTATTAAAAGCTTAAATCCTGAAAATTCCATAACACTTCGTTGAATATCTTAAGATTTGTTTTAGTTTGTCACGACAATTGTCAACATTGAGTTAGCCCGATGTTAAAGCGCTCGCCTATCAATCCAGGCATAGCAGGTTCAACCCCCACTGGGTGCCCTTTTTGTTTTGTTTTTTTTTTTTTCAGTCAATTTTACTCTGTGCTTCTATAATTGATAAAATTATTATTTATTATTATATATAATACGAGAAGCATTTGTAGGCATTCAATTAAAAGAAAAAAAATAATTTTACAATGTCATCTTTTCTGATGCACCCTGTATTCCGAAATACTTAACTAAACTTTATATGCATCAACTAACGTTTTGATCGTATGATCTTCCCTATGTAAAAAGCATACCGTTTAATGATTTTGTTATAAATATAGCTGTCGTATTGCTATCTGATGCTCTTTTTTTAATAAACTGTAATAGAGAAAATAACCACGTTGTTCATCATTTATTATTTTTGCTCAAAAACTCTCCACAGTTTTATCAGAAGTGAGATCTGAACAATTAAATTAAACAAGTGTTTTAATTATTGTATAATTTGGTGCTTAAAGTATATTTATAATTTGTGTTAAAAATGTCAAAAAAGTTTGAAAGATTTATGGAACAGGCAAAAGTTACCACACTTAAAGATGTTCTGCGAGCTTTACAACTAAGTCCTAATGGTAATAAGGCAACGTTGAAGCTTCGTGTAGAAGACGCTGTTCAAGGCAGTTCTGAAGAAGCACTGGATAATCTTATCAGAGAAGTCACATCAAAAGAACCAATCGATGATGGAGAGGAAGATGATGATGAGCCCAATGACGATGAACCAGGTTTACCGAGCCCCGAAAACATTGATGAAGAACTCAATCGACTTCGAGATTTATGTAAAAAGAAAGAAGAGATCATTCTCTTGAAGCAAAAGTTAAGAGATCTGCAGTTGGAAGAAGCTGACACGAGTTCAAGACCACTTGGCGCACAAAATTTCAGAGACATGGAAGATTTGTTGTGTTCATTTAGCGGAGACGATATCTATCCCATAGATCGTTGGGTTGACCACTTCGACGAATATGCAGAAATCCTCCGCTTGGATGACCGCTCAAAATTCATATTTGGAAAAAGACTCCTGAGTGGTTCTGCGAAAATGTTTGCAAGAACCCAAAAACTGCGAAACTGGAATGAATTAAAGAGCTCACTTGTGAAAGAATTCATGTGTTTTGTGACCAAAGCTGACATATTCCGAGAACTGAGTTTGAGAAAGAGGCGACGAGACGAAACAGCGCAACAGTATGTATTGGCAATGCAAGAAATTGCATCCCATAACCCCATTGAAGAAGAGGATCTTATTCAGTTTATCATCAAAGGCATTGCCGATACTGAAGTCAACAAAAGTCTACTCTACAGCGCAAACAACATCGAGGAACTAAAGACCGCCCTTAGAAAATATGAAAAGTACAAGACCAACAGCCGAGACAATTTTCTAACTAGGCCGGGTACATCTCAGCTTCATAATCGTCACAATAAACCCCAACAGAATCCGTTCCGATCAAAAGATCACCCTACTGGAAGAGACACAAGTGCCGCACCTGCTTTAAATTCTTATCAAAAAAAAGAATTAATTTGCTTCAAATGCGGCTCTCCGGGCCACACGGCCAAATACTGTACGAGTAGAAGACCTGTTTTGACTCTGGAAGAAGAGAACACAGAAAACATCTGCGATAATAGCCCAGCAATTGTGATGACTACTGATAAGCAAAACAACAACACCGATGTAATCCATTCTCCACCAGGCAACGACTTTGAGAGAGAAGTTGTTTACAATTTCGTTGAAGGCCAAGCTGAAATCTCCGTAAAACTTTCAACTTTATTGGACTCTGGCAGCCCAATCAGCTTTATTCAAGAAAAATTTGTGCCTTCGTTTGTCATAGCACCGTTGGAATCAAACAGCCGATCCTATTGCGGCGTAAACAGCAGTCCATTAAATATTTTGGGAAGTGTTAATTCTTTTGTATATTTTGATCAATTTCCTACTAATTTGAATTTATTCGTAGTTCAGAATCAATCAATGAGTTATCCCGTTGTGCTTGGTAGGAACTTCATTGAGAAAATTGGCATGGTTTTGCAGAGATCAACTAAAATTGCTGGAAATGGAAACAATATTACTCCAATTAATCAAATCGAAGTCCAACATTGTCATGCTCCATGTTTATCTGTCGTCCCATCAGTGAAGTGTCAGTCAGTGCATGCAAGTTTGAAGTCTAAATCGTCCGTGAGTAAATGTTGTCAAATGCATGAACCTGTAAGTACGTCAGATACAATTAATGAAGATTTAGTGCATGAAATTTTAAACATTGATTATAGTTATGATAAATCAGAATTAGATGTCAATATAAATGAATATATACCAGCTCAGATTCGCAAGCGAGTGTTAGAAATTATTAAGCCAGCGTTTGAACAAAGAGATGAGAATAGTTTTAAAAATAGCCAATTTAAAATGAAAATACTTTTGTCAAAGGATATACCGTTTCATTGTCCACCGCGCAGATTGCCTTATGCACATAAGATCGAGTTAGAAAAAATCCTTAATGATCTTTTACGTAGAGGGATAATTCGTGAGTCTTGTTCAGAGTACGCGTCACCTATTGTTCTCGTTCCAAAGAAAAATAAAGAGCTAAGACTTTGTGTAGACTTTCGAGAGCTTAACAAAATTACATTGCGTGACAACTATCCTTTACCATTGATAGAAGACAATATAGATAGGCTCAAAAATAAAAAGTTTTATACAACTCTTGATTTAAAAAACGGCTTTCATCATGTTTCTTTGGATGAAGAATCTATGAAATACACCTCCTTTACTACACCGTTAGGTCAATTCGAGTATACAAAAATGCCGTTTGGGCTTCGCAATGCCCCCTCTGTTTTTGAACGGTTTATGAAACATTTGTTTGGAAAACTGATTTCTGAATCTAAAATAGTGTCTTATTTGGATGATATCCTTATTGCCACCGAGAGTATTGAAGAACATTTGAATATTCTACAGGAAGTAGTTAAAATTGTTTCAGAAAACGGTTTGCAACTCAGATTAGACAAATGTATGTTCTTACAGAGAGAAATTAATTATTTAGGTTACAAAATAAACGAACAAGGTATAAGTCCCAATGCAACAAACCTGGCCGCAATTCAAAATTTCCCAGTGCCTAATTCTCTAAAAGAAGTTCATAGTTTTTTAGGACTTTGATTTGTTCGTACTTCAGAAAATTTATTCATCAGTTCGCGAATATTGCAAAGCCACTTTACGATTTGCTTAAGAAAGACACCCCGTTTGTTTTTGGAATGAAGGAAATCGATGTTTTCAATTCATTGAAAAATAAATTGATCTCATCACCCGTTTTATCCATCTATAGTCCGCATAACGCAACTGAACTTCATTGCGATGCAAGTTCTCAAGGATTTGGGGCTGTGCTGCTCCAAAAGCAATCAGACAATAGATTTCACCCGGTATTTTATTTTTCTAAGCGCGCGACAGAGACCGAAAGTAAATACCACAGCTATGAGCTGGAAACATTATCCATCATTAATGCACTCAAGCGATTTCGTATTTACTTACTGGGCATCCCATTCAAAATTGTGACTGATTGTCAGGCTCTCGTTCAAACTTTGAACAAAAAATCCTTAAATCCTCGGATTTCAAGATGGGCATTAGAGCTACAAGCATTCGACTATACTGTCGAACACAGAAAAGGTGACAGGATGTCACATGTAGATTCATTGAGTCGATCATTTAACATCTTACACATAGATGATGAATCTTTTGAATTTGTTTTAGCCGCGGCGCAAAAACTTGACCCAAAAATAAAATCAATTACTGAAGAGTTAAGTAAATCCGAAAGTCCCCTCTATGAGATGGTTGATGGGTTAATCTATCGAAAGATAAAAGAGAAAATTGTTTTTTACGTCCCATCACACATGGAGGATCAAGTTATAAGAACTCATCATGAAGCGCTTTGCCATTTAGGTGTCGATAAATGCTTTGAGCATCTTTCCGGCACTTACTGGTTTCCGAAAATGAAGGAAAAAATAAAAGCGGTTGTTAAAAGTTGTTTGAAATGCATTTATTTTTCCCCCCAATCAGGAAAAACAGAAGGAGTTTTGCATCCTATTCCGAAAGGAAATTTACCTTTCGATACTCTTCACGTCGACCACCTTGGTCCTTTTCCCAACTCTAGCTCGAATAAAAAACACATCCTAGTTGTAGTTGACGGTTTCACCAAGTTCACTAAACTTTATCCTTGCAAGAGCACCCAAAGCAAAGAAGCAATCATAAGCTTAAAAACTTATTTTGAGAATTATTCTCGGCCTAACCGGATCATATCCGACCGTGGGACTTGCTTCACCTCAAAAGAGTTCTCTGAGTTCCTAGAACAAAATAATATTCAGCACATTAAGGTAGCAACTCACTCACCACAGTCGAACGGGCAGGTAGAGCGGCTGAATCGAGTAATCACCCCCATGTTAGCGAAGGAGTGCGAAGCTTTGTCTACAGGTGGTTGGGATAAACATCTTAGTAAAGTTGAGTTTGCAATTAATAACACTGTGAATAGGAGTTCTGGTTTTACACCAAGTTGCCTTTTATTTGGGAGAGATCAAAAGGGACCCATTTTCGATAAAATCAAAGAGTTTTTCAATGATAAAGTAGACTGTTTAGAAGAAAAAATAGATCAAGTAAGGGATCAGGCTCAATGCAATATAGAAAAAGAACAAGAACGTAGTAAAATTTATTATGACAAACGACACAAGAACCCTTCCAAGTATAGCCCAGGAGATTATGTAATGGTCAAAAACGTAGTTACAATTCCAGGTATAAATAAAAAGCTTCTAGCTAAGTATCGAGGACCGTACGAGATAAAAAGCGTGTTACCCAATGACAGGTATGCAATTGGCGATATTGAAGGTTTACAATTGACTCGTTTACCTTACAAAGGAGTAAGCTCGCCTAACAACATGAAGCTGTATGTGACACCAGATAAAATCCTGAAGCATGACCATGAAAACAATTAAACCAAACATTAACGGAATGAAATGTTAAACTTCAAATCGAATTTTCACCTGTCATATACTCGGAATTTCCTACCAATGTTCAACGCTCTAAATTTTTAAATGTTTAGTTTTATTTTATTTTAAATACATTAACAAATGTAATCGATTAATTTTCTTTTAAAAACTATTTATGAACTAAATTTAATTTTGTTTGATATGATACAAAGTATGTAACGTACATATATAAATGACTTAAGAAATAAAATGCACGACTGGGGTCGCACGTACTTGCTCTTATGCTAAAAGTAACTCTAATGTTAAAGCTTTTTATTCAAAAAACACCGTTTTAAATTATGTTTTACAAAAAACCAAGTATGCCATTTTATTACTTGCATAAAAAGGTATTTTTAGAAAAAAAAATTTCCAAAATCGTTAGAGCCGTTTTTTAAAAAAATAATTTTTTATATATAAAAAATTTCTAACATTTTTCAAAAAAAAAGTTGGTATGCCATTTTAAAGAAATAATTAATTTACACATAAAAACGAAATTTCAAAATTTTTCACCAACCCGTTTTCAAAAAATTGATTTTTCAAAAAAAAATTTTGAAATATTTTTTAAAAATCCAAAAATGCACTTTTTGAAAATTTTCTAAAATTTTAATATTATTATTATTTAATTGCTTTTGCATAAAAATTTTCGTTGAAATCGGGTTAATTTTGTACGAGATATTCAGAAACCAAAAAAACCGTTCTATGACAGGTACGGTTAATAACGGTACAAAAAATATTTTTTTTATTTAAAAAGTTGGCTCTTATGTGTAATACCACACATAAAAATTTTAATCAAAATCGTTAGAGCCGTTTTTGAAAAAAATTAACTTTTCTATTTCCGTTATATGGCAGGTACCGTTAGTTTTGGTCATAAAAAAAAAATTTCAATTTCCCCTCTAGGGAATCACCAAAAACTGCTAACTACCAAGTTTGAACAAAATCGCTTCAGTAGTTTAGGCTGTAGCTCGAGGTTCTTACAGACAGACAGACAGACAGACAGACAGACAGACAGACAGAATTGCCGGACCCACTTTTTTGGCATTCTCCATCATCGTAATGTCATGTAAAATTGTTATCTCGAGTTCGATTTTTTTTACGAATCCTAAACTTGCCCTATAGTACCTATATCGCAAGTAAAAATCTATTATTGTACTCAATGTATATTCAAAAACAATTAACTACTGGTATTGCTAATGTAATCGGGACGATCACACAATCAGGATGGCCGATCTGTAGGCATTCAATTAAAAGAAAAAAAAATAATTTTACAATGTCATCTTTTCTGATGCACCCTGTATTCCGAAATACTTAACTAAACTTTATATACATCAACTAACGTTTTGATCGTATGATCTTCCCTATGTAAAAAGCATACCGTTTAATGATTTTGTTATAAATATAGCTGTCGTATTGCTATCTGATGCTCTTTTTTTAATAAACTGTAATAGAGAAAATAACCACGTTGTTCATCATTTATTATTTTTGCTCAAAAACTCTCCACACATTTCAATTAGATAGGTAACATCAATCTATAACATAGAAAGTTTTATTTTAAATCGAGTTTGCACTTCAGCTCTTTTTGAGGTAAGTACTGAAAATTTAAATTGATGACAATATTTTTTTTTTTGTAAAACTAAACAAATTTTGAATCTGAATTATGTGTAATAAGCACTACCTTTCATTTAATATATAAAAAGTGAAAATAACCCCATCTGTTTGGGAGCTAGAGCTAATTTTCTTCGAAAAACAGTGAAAAAACAGAGATTTTTGATACTTTGAGCGAGTGTCGGCACCATTTAGACTTATCCAATCGAGCTGAAATTTTGGCTATCTAAAAATCTGCAAAGGCGGAACATTTTATGGGGTTCCCCCGAAAAAAATTCGACAAAAATTTTTTTCTATGGGAGTTGCGGTCACTCTAGTATACATATAAGAATCTAAAGTTTTCTTATTATTTTTTTTAAATCTGCACCTAACTTAGTTTAACCTGGAAAATTAGAACTTGCGGACATGAGATTTTTTTAGATTTTTGACATAAATTATAGAATATCCAAACAAACATAGAAACCAAAAAATTAGCCTATTAGCACTAATTCCAAGATTGTACCTGGATGTTTTTTAGTGCACATCCCAAAATTTCCCCTTTTCTCAAAAAATACCATTTTGTCATAGATATGAATGTTTTTTGCATTGCATTGTTTTGATTCTGAATAATAATGTATCTTAAAACCTTCATGCAAAATTTGGTTCCGCTACCATAACTTTTAAGGGTTTTTCGGTAGTAAGTTTGCAACTGTTATAATCTTATAATAATATGGGTTGACAGATGAAAAACAGGTATAACTTTTTCCAGAGACGTCAGATTGTCTTGATTTTAGATTTTTTGGAATCAGCATTAAAAAATACCTTGAAATCATGTATCATGTGTGTATATAATACCATAGCCTATTTTTGCTAATTTTGAAAATCACCATTTCGCGATTTGACCTTGAAATCGCGACAAGCGGACATGAGATTTTTCTAGACTTTTGAGATATGTTATAGAATGGCAAAAGGAAGATATTGAGCAAAAAAAATGTCTACTAACATTCATTCCGAGGTTAAACCCTTATTTGACTGGATTAATAGTAATTTTTAATCTTTTGTTATTTTTCCTTCATTCTCAATAAAAACAAATAAAAATTTATACTATATAATATTTTATTGGGGAAGAGTATAGCACATTAGCAGACGTATGTGTACCACATTACCCTCCACTTTCCAAATGTGGCGTTTTCGAGGCCAGCGCACGTTTTTATACAAAACTTTTTTTTCAGAAACAATAAAAGCACTGCAAAACACTGCAGACACGAAGCTAATATTCTATTGCACATCTTGACAAATTTTCGATGAGTTTGATTCAATATTTTCCAAAATTATATTTAAAAAAGAAACATGTATAGTGTACCTATACCACAATACCCGACTTTACTCTACCCTATATTTGAAAGTTCTTTATTACTCAAGAAATGGCATTACTTTTTAAAAGAATAAAATTACTCAAAACAGTTTTTTTTTTTCAGAACTTAATCAATATTTAAGAGAATTTGAGCACTGTTTTAAGCTTTCGTTGAAGGTTTTTCCTCACAAAACTATGCAGCTGGGGTTTGTTATTGAAAATATGCGCATGTCAAAAACAAATGTTTATGTAAAAAGAAAAACAAACTTATTTTTTAATAATTATGGATTGTTTTCACTCATAGATAGAAAAAGCTTTTTAATCTAGTTGGATAAGACAATAACGAGCCTTTTTAAGTTTTTTTTTTTAACAAGGGTTCGGACTTACTCTAGGGTATTATAAATTATTTCTAAAAACTATGAGAACTTATTAAAAAAAAATAAGGGCTCACAAAAAAGCTATTACTTAAAATAAAAACAATTTTTTAATTTAATACATTATTTAGATTTTTATGACCTTTAGTTCTTAAATTAGGTTGGCGTTTCATTTCAAAAAAGTTCAATTGGTCATATCAGTTGAGTTCAGGTTTGTTGTTAAATGAAGATTGTTTTTATAATTAAAAAAAACTAATAATTATTGAAATAAATCACCCAAGTCCAATTAATACCTTGTTAAAAGTCTTCTTCGTAGCTGCTCAATCTTCATTTAACAACAGGGGCGTAGCTACAGCTGTATCAGCTGTATCCACAGGGCCCCCAGAGGTACAGAGCATAAAAGGTTTGTTAAAAAATTCACTAAAAACTTAACCTAAACATAAAAAAAATTTAATATTAAAAATGTTATGCTAACCATTTTTTGTATATACTTACATACGCATATGAAAAATTTTCTTGTATAGATATCTATGCTCTTCCTGTGATCATTCATTCGAATATTCATTATTCTTCAGGAGAGCCTCCAAGTTGGTGGCTTTCACTAACTTTTGGAGACTCTCCAGAACAGTTTTTGGCACTATTTTAGGACCAAAAGAACGGTACCGCCCAATAACTCGTATCAAATTATCAAACAAATTTAGGCGAGCTAAAATTCATACCATACAAATTATTATCGATAAATAATTTGTATGGGATTCCCATACAAATTATCTCGGCTAAAATTTAGCTCGATCTGCGTACCAGACTAAAGAGAGTTTTAAAACAAAAGCATTTACAACAGGCATGGACAAGTCAATACAATTGCATCGAATTCGATACAAATGGGTTTGCTGGAGTACAAAAATACAATTTGTCTAAATTCGATACAATTTTTTAATCTGTGTCTTATGTATAAATTCTTTTGCAATCTAATATTTAAAAAAAAGAGGAAATCGAAAGTATTTAAAACGAAAGATCTTTTGTTTAAGTTTTAATTTAGTTTCAGATTTTTTTAACCAAAATAAATGTTACAATTTGAGTATAGTGACTTGTTTTTTTTTTTTAATATTTATAAAACTGGTTGTAACTTGTAAACCTTTTTAATTGACATTCATCAGCAAATATTGAAAATGCTGTTAAAATTAGAGACCAATAAAGTTGAAATGCAAAACACTGAATTCACTCTGTTATAAATTGAGAAAAGAAAATGAAAACAATTTTCAAAGTACAGCATTAAGTCCAAAGACCTGCAAACTTTTATATGGAAAAGGCATGTAAGTGTAGATTAAATTTCATGAAAATCAAAGAAAACACGTTATTCTTTATGTCTTTTTATAGAGTTTTGGTATTTATCGAATATTTAAGTTTTTAAAACTAACTTTAAGTTCAAAACTGAGCCATTACCTACCTGAAAACCAAAATTGCACTTTTGATCCCCACGATTTTGCATTTATTTAAAATTTTTTTATTACTTGTAGTCTTTTGTGAATATGTACTTTTTTCCATATTTATTCATAACGAAATTAAATAAAAATTACTCTTTTAAGCAGCAAATAGTGAAATGTATACACAACATTTTAGAGTTTTTGCAAATAAAACATTTTGATTAAATTTTATATTTATTTCTCGTGTGAAAAATATATTTCAATACAATTATATCTTTTTCAGTACAATCCAAATTAAATTTTCAGTACAATTAAAAAATGTAATTTTCCATCCCTGATTTACAATTATTACAATAAAATTCGTGGGTGTGAACAAAAAAAGTCAAATACTCGAAAATAGTAGGTAAATAGATAGGTACCTATTAACTTTTGTTGAAATTCAGATTTTAAATTTTGATTAACAATTATGTTCCCATGAGACATGGGTCGTGAATCATGTTCCGTGAGACATGTCCCATAAGACATATCTCATGATACATGTCCCGTGTGACATATCCCGTGAAATATGTCCCATGAGACATGTCTCATGCGATATATCCCGTGAGACATATCCCATGAGACATATCTCATGAGACATATCCCGTGACATATGGGACATGTCCCATGAGACATATGTCCCATGAGCCATACATATGTTCCATGAGACACATGTTCCATGAGACATATGTAACATGAGATATATGTCCCATGAGACATATGTCCCACCAGACAAACAATTTTGGTTCTATAAAGCTTTACAGATGCAATTGTTGCTACTGTAAGGCATTATAGAAGCAAAATTGTTAGTAGGGCATGAGACATGTCCCATGAGACATATCTCATGATACATGTCCCGTGTCTCACGGGACATGTCTCAATGGACATATGTCTCATGGGACAAGTCTCATGGGATATGTCTCACGGAATATGTCTCATGGGACATGTCTCATGAGACATGTCTTATGGGACATATGTCGCATGGGACATATGTCTTATGGGACATATGTCGCATGGGACATATGTCTCATGGGACATATCCCATATGTCACGGGATATGTCTCATATGACATGTCCCATAAGACATATCCCATGAGACTTGTATAATGAGACATATGTCCCATGTGACATATGTGCCTTTGATTATGAAAGTGGACTAAGTCACTTTTTGCATTGTTTAAAGAAAAACTTACATAATAATTTTCTTATAACGATTTAATTATATTTCTTTTATGAAATCACTAGAGGAGCAATAAAGAAGTTTATTTACTGCAATTTCGCGTTCAAATCAACTTTACCCCTTAAATAATAATTACACGGTGTTACAAAAATGAGGTTTTAAAATATACGCGGGCGGAGACCTATCAGGTTTTGTAGAGCTAGTCGCACTGAATACGAAACGGTATTTGAAAATCCCCTAACACCCCCAAAATCTGGAGTTACGGGCAAAAAACGGTTTTTTGGACCTTCATCCATTGAAAAAATTCTAGCTTCGACAATTTTTTACCCATTTTCGATTTTTTTACAGTTTCTGATAGAAGATAAATATACTTTTTTAACAATGTATAAAACATGTAACTCGGTTAAACCACTTAGAATTTATAAGCTGTCAAAGTTCAAAAATTCAATTTTTTTTGTCATTTGCCCAACTTCGGCATCAATTTAAAGTATATGTTTTCAAAACAACATGCTATTTAAAAAATATATTCTAAAACTATATCTATTTCCCAATTGATCGAGGTATTTTTTATGAAAATCACTTCAAAATTGGCTTAGAAAAAAAAAAATTTTCGATTTCAACCCAGATACAGAAATTGGAACTTTTAGGTATAGAACAAAAATGTTGTTTCGGCACGTAGTAGGATAAGTTGGGCGCCAGGAATTGATGAAAGGTTTTTGTAGAGGAGCTCAATACAAACATTTTTTTTCTTTGGGAGGGGGGTCTATCTCCCCCCGTTTAGGTAGGAGGGGGCATTTTTCTAAAAAAAAATTATCAAAATAAAAAAAAATTATTAAAAAACAACGGCAACACTTACAGTAATAAATGATACCATTTCCAAAAGGCAAAATTGTGCATTTAATTCTAATTTTTAAATCAATATAATATTCCCAATAGTTTTTGAAATAATCGATTTCAAAGTTAAAAATAGGGGAAAAAAATTTTTTTAAAACTCATTTTATACTATTTTTGTCCAGACTGTGAATTTTAGTAAATAAATTACTTAAACAGAAAACTGCCTCAATTGATTCCTTATCGAACCGTGAAAACTATATGTTTCTACGTCTTCTAGTTTTTGGGAAAATTGAAAAATTATTTTATCAGATTTTTCTTTTTTCAAAATATTTTTTGTTTTTATTTGTTTTTATTTTTCAATTTTCTCAAAAACTAGAAGACGTAGAAACATATAGTTTTCACGGTTCGATAAGGAATCAATTGAGGCAGTTTTCTGTTTAAGTAATTTATTTACTAAAATTCACAGTCTGGACAAAAATAGTATAAAATGAGTTTTAAAAAAAATTTTTTCCCCTATTTTTAACTTTGAAATCGATTATTTCAAAAACTATTGGGAATATTATATTGATTTAAAAATTAGAATTAAATGCACAATTTTGGCTTTTGGAAATGGTATCATTTATTACTGTAAGTGTTGCCGTTGTTTTTTAATAATTTTTTTTTATTTTGATAATTTTTTTTTAGAAAAATGCCCCCTCCTACCTAAACGGGGGGAGATAGACCCCCCTCCCAAAGAAAAAAAATGTTTGTATTGAGCTCCTCTACAAAAACCTTTCATCAAATCCTGGCGCCCAACTTATCCTACTACGTGCCGAAACAACATTTTTGTTCTATACCTAAAAGTTCCAATTTCTGTATCTGGGTTGAAATCGAAAATTTTTTTTTTCTAAGCCAATTTTGAAGTGATTTTCATAAAAAATACCTCGATCAATTGGGAAATAGATATAGTTTTAGAATATATTTTTTAAATAGCATGTTGTTTTGAAAACATATACTTTAAATTGATGCTGAAGTTGGGCAAATGACAAAAAAAATTGAATTTTTGAACTTTGACAGCTTATAAATTCTAAGTGGTTTAACCGAGTTACATGTTTTATACATTGTTAAAAAAGTATATTTATCTTCTATCAGAAACTGTAAAAAAATCGAAAATGGGTAAAAAATTGTCGAAGCTATAATTTTTTCAATGGATGAAGGTCCAAAAAACCGTTTTTTGCCCGTAACTCCAGATTTTGGGGGTGTTAGGGGATTTTCAAATACCGTTTCGTATTCAGTGCGACTAGCTCTACAAAACCTGATAGGTCTCCGCCCGCGTATATTTTGAGTGTTACACCGTGTTATTTTTAGGCTAGATTTGATGCCATTTTTAGGAGTGACTTAGTCCACTTTCATAATTAAGGGCACATATGTATGTTCCATGAGACATATATGCCATGAGACATGTTCCGTGAGACATGTCCCATGAGACATTTTCCGTGAGACATGTCCCATGAGACATATCCCATGAGACATGTTAGTTTAAGAATGACTCACCAATTCCCAGGAGCTGATCTCCGATGTTGACTGGACGACGATCACCGAATTTGGTTGTGGTGTCACCCGTTTATAGCAAAATGAGTTCGTTATAAAAATATTTAAAACTAAATATATATTTAGTAAAATTTGTTTTTTAATTAAAAAAAAAGGAGTTATAATCAGGCCAGTGGCGTAGCTAGCCCTTTGGGGGCCCTGTATCCAAAATATTTTGGGGGGGCACATTCCGTTGATTTGTTAATACCCTTTTTTCAACTAAAACATTTACATACCGTTATGTGATTTGAGATACATAAAGGGTTCGGTATGGAGTATTGACTGATTTAAAATAAAATGGCCAACTGGATCGCAGGGACCTGATCATGAGACATGTCTCATGGGGCATGTCTCACGGGATATGTCTCATGGGACATGTCTCATGCCTGTAGAGCAATCTTTTAAAATTACACTGTAGGCTTGTATTGTTGGCAAAGTTATATCTTCAAAAAATACAATTTTTATGTTCATCAAAAATAACGTTTCCGGAATGACGCTTAATTGATGCAAATTAAACTGGAACACACTTGTTATAACATTAATATTATTTACAGACCTGCAAAGATACTGCCTATGTTATCAATTTCAATTGAAAATTTTTAATAAACGAAAACTAGTGTGTGTTACCAAAAAGTTTAGAGGCTGGAGTTATAACTTTTCATGGGGACCAACCCGATCATAAGACTCCTTTACTGCCGTGCTAAGCAAAAAGGGCGCATATCCATTTTTGTAGTTTTGAGATAAATGCATTTTACTGACAAGGGAAAAAGTTGAGAATTGTAAGTGCGCTCAATTTCAAAAATGATTTTAAGCAACTTGTAGTATGAAAATTATAATTTTTAGTTTGCACAATAATTATATATTGTTAAAGCTTCCCAAATGCGTATCTAAATTTTTGAAGTTATACTTCTTATGGGAGGGTGGGTATGAAAATTTACTTTTTGACAAGAATGTCAAAGGGATTATGACGCGATCACCCTGGGTAGCAGGGCTGTCGTTTCACCTTTAGAGTACGCAGTACTTTAGTATTTAAAAATGCAGTACGCCACAGTACGGCAAACATAAAACACACAACACGTAGCAAGTTACATGTTTCATGTGGCAAGTTGCATGTGGCAAGTTGTATGTGGCAAGTTGCATGTGGCAAGTTGCATGTGGCAAGTTGTATGTGGCAAGTTGCGTGTGGCAAGTTGCCAGGGTTGCAAAAAGCTAACATTTCAGCTCAGCTCACAGCTCAGCTCAAATTTGAGCTAGGTACCATAGCTTAGCTCATTTGAGCTGAGCTGAAAGTGAGCTGAGCTGAAAGTGAGCGCCCCAACTTCCAACGCCTATATCTCGGAATTTTGAAAAAAAATGAAAAAAAAATTTTTGATGCCAAAAGGTAGCGGGGACTCTAACCTACATTTGGGTACAACTTCCATCCCTGTAGGTACACGCGTTCTCAAACCAGGAGAACTTAAAGGTAAAAAAAAAGTTAAGCCCGATTCTGAAAAAAATAGGCATGATGTGGCGGTTTAACATGCAAAGCGATTTTTTAAAAATCTGACAATGTGCAAAGCGTAGGCCCATGACACAAGCTATCATTTGGCATCACTCCCAAAAATTGCTCTCAAGCGGCTTAGCTTCCAGGAGCGTTCAAAGATTCGGGGATTTTTCGAAAAAAAAAATTTACCCCAACTTTCAAACACGATTTTCTCGGAATTTTGAAAAAAATCGAAAAACCGGATTATACCACTTTCGGGTAGCTGAGAATATAAGCTTTCATATGGCACCACTCCCCTGTCTCTAGATCAAAGCCTTCCAACGCCTATATCTCGGAATTTTGAAAAAAATGAAAAAAAAATTTTTGATGCCAAAAGGTAGCGGGGACTCTAACCTACATTTGGGTACAACTTCCATCCCTGTAGGTACACGCGTTCTCAAACCAGGAGAACTTAAAGGTAAAAAAAAAGTTAAGCCTGATTCTGAAAAAAAAGGCATGATGTGGCGGTTTAACATGGAAGGCGATTTTTTAAAAATCTGATAATGTGCAAAGCGTAGGCCCATGACACAAGCTATCATTTGGCACCACTCCCAAAAATTGCTCTCAAGCGGTTTAGCTTCCAGGAGCGTTCAAAGATTCGGGGATTTTTCGAAAAAAAAATTTACCCCAACTTTCAAACGCGATTTTCTCGGAATTTTGAAAAAAGTCGTAAAACCGGATTGTACCTGATTTTTTTTATGACTAAAAAAGAAATATTTTACTAAAAAAATAGAAATATATTTACTATTAACCCTAGAAAGATAATCTACGTCTGTAAGACGTATGGCGTGTAAAGAACTGTTTTATCTAATTCAATTCAAATTTCTGGGTTTTTGTTAAATTGATTTCATTTATTATATCACTTCTTTAAAATAATCTAAGTAATGAGTTAAATAAATATGACAAAAAGTGTTAACATAAGACCAAAAATCTTTTTTAGAATCATACGTCTCTGAGACGTATATTATGATTATCTTTCTAGGGTTAAAAAAACCAAGAGAAAGATCACGAAAAATTATCTGTTTTATTTATAAAAATATCCATGTGTTAAAATAATTCCATTAATAACTAGAACCAAACATCTTGAGCTATGGTGTTTTATAAAAGTTTAAAATATCTTCATATTTCATTATACTTTCCAAATAAAAATCAATGTATCCTCTCACCCATCACAGCTCAGCTCAGCTCACTTTACCTTAGCTCACCCAACAGCTCAGCTCAACCATCAGCTCAGCTGACTTTCAGCTCAGCTCAAATGAGCTGAGCTATGGTACATAGCTCAAAAGTCAGCTAGCTCAAAATTTGAGCTGAGCTGTGAGCTGAGCTCAGCTCACTTTTGAGCTTTGTAGCAACTCTGCAAGTTCCATATTGCTACTACTAGTGCTGAAGCACACACAATTCTCATAAAATAACCATATCGCACATTTTATGCTCAATTCATTTAGTTTCGTTAAGCGTATACCGTACGTTCTGAACCGCACAACATGTGTAAATTTCACAGAATAAATTGAAAACTACATGGACGCAAGGAGGATGAAAGAATTAATTTATTGTTCACTTGATAAAAATGTAAAAAAACGATGTGTGGATTAATTAATTTAATAATAGAAATTAAAAATATCAAATGAAATTCATTTACATATACTGAATGAGAAGTATAACTTCAGTCGCGTGTACATGTGTACACACACTCTTTTTTTTTTTTTATTTTACAGTTAGTAATAAATGCATTTTTCTATTGAGGAATACAGCGGAGTAATATTGTTGACCTCATCTTCATTGACTATTTTGAGCCACTTGGAATTGGAAATGCGCTGTTTTTAGTTTACATATAAATGAGGCATTGTTTCAGGATGTCAAATATGCCTTTAACACAATTTTGGATTTTTGGCTCATGCGCCCATTTTGCTTTGTACGGCAGTTTAGTGGTGCTAAGTCGCTTTATGTTCAATTAATTTCAAAAACTTCCACCTAATTGGAAACTAATCTTTTTGTTAATTACCCAAATGTCCAAATTTATACCTCGGTTAAAATCGTTTAGTTTATCTTCAGCAAATTTTAAACCGATAGTTTTTTTTTACCCAGAGCGTTTCTTCTGTACATAGTTGAATCGACATGTCTTAATCTTCTTTATCTGAAATAACTTGTGAGTCTTTGTAATTCTTATTCATTCTAATGTAACTCAAAGGTAATACAAATTTTTAAATATTCTTTTTAAATTATTTTTTATTTAATTCATTCAACTCTACCTAATATCAAATATTTACGAAAGAGAGCTTCTTTTTTACAGAAAACAAAAAAAAAAACAACAGTTATATTTTATTTTTGTAAATAACATGATAATCAACATAAAAATTAAAAACAATTAATAACACAGCTGGTTATTTTATTTAAAACATAACAAAATTACATTATATGTAAAAATGCATAATATATTAAAAAAAAAAAAATTATAAATAAATACTCTTTTAAAAGTTGTGCTCTAACATATTGTATATGCGCTAAACATTTATTAAAACAGCTTCATTTGTAGCAGGAATGTTTCTATTGTTTACACTTATTTTCCTACTGGTTTTATAACAAATATCGTTGTAGAAAAAATAAAAGCTTATTTCAAATAAATACATAGAATAAAATGCAAATTAATAATGTTAATCTGTGTGACTTCGGCAAGTTTCAAAAACGAAAACTTGTTAATTTGTTAAATAAAATTGTTTTTTCTCTAAAGTTTCATACATAAACTATGTTGGACACAGAAATGTGCCATTAAACTAGGCTCTTTCGCTGTTTTTTTTTCTTATATATTTTCATCTATTCGTTTGTAAATGCATTTTGAGATTTAGGCAATTTTTTTTGGTTCCGGAATACTTCCAAAATTGAGTCTAAGTTGTTCAAGGAACACAAATGTTATAATAGTATGTGGACCAAGGCGGACAAATGCTGGAATGTAGCCCTTAAAGAATCCCATAGGGCCCAAACGGGCAGTAAATTTCACTATGTCCCACAAGCCGGCGAATTCACCCGGTTTGGCATTCATGGTGCGGGTCTTAAGTACATCCAAGGGTTGGGTGAGAGTTGTTGCAATAGCTCCAGCTCCTAATGAAGCAAGAAAATGTGTGCGTAAATCATCTTTGAAGAATTTTGAATCCAGAAGCAGTGATTTGATCTAAAATTGAATGGTTAGTCAACGATTTTTTTGTTTTGGAACAGTTTTCACATACTTGATCGTAAAAAGCGATTTGCCCGACTGTCATTAAGACTCCTCGACTGACAGCTGTAGTTGCGCCTGAGAAGAGTTGCTTGAATCCTTCAGTTTTGTACACACGAATGAGTCCATCGAATGCGTTCTTGTAACTATATTCAAATTAACCGTTTTAGAACAATTAAGACTGTTTAAATTCATAACTCTTACTTTCTTCTAGATTCAGCTGGCAGTTTAACATCGTTCTGCATTCTTACGTTTACCATATCGGCTGGAGTGCCTACCAATCCACCAATTGCCCCAGACATACTAGCTAGAAATATCTTGCCCATCAGAGTGTTGGTTTCGATGTTTTGTTTACCGACTTCATAGATACCGAAACGAGTCATAGAATATGTCAGTTGACGGAGAATAGAAGCCGATAATCCACTGTAGAGAGCAGTGATTCCTAGAAAAATATAAAAACATTGTTTCTAAATTTTTAAATGTAAGACAGTTGTAATTTTTACCTTGATCTCGAATAATTTTGGCAGTTAGAGGAACGACGGACAATTTCCCTTGTTGAGTTTGTAAATTTACTTTAATCAAATCCAAGGGATGGGTGCAGCAGGCAGCGCCAGCGCTGGCTACACCACCAAAATACCAACGTCCCAGACGGGGTGCAGGTGCGTTCTGATCGGTCATGTTGCTGATGGGTTTTGTACTTCAGTTAGTGCTGTAAACAAAATTATTTCGTTAATATTCAATTGAAATTTTTAATTTCTTTGTTTAATTCGGAAATAGGATTAGTTAGAACGGAAACTACGCATCAATTGTGCTTATTTTCTCAACCAAATTTAACTGGTAAGTTTTCAATGAACTCAGTCTGTCACAAAATCATAATCTCTTTGTACTAGAAGGGTTTGAAAAGTTCTCGGCCTGACCCATAAAACCCCATAAATTTTAAAACTTTTTTTTAATCACTTTCTACAAATTCTCTTCTTATGCCAAAACACTCCTTTCATGTTGTTTTTGGTGCTTCTATTACCTTTCTATAGGGCGATTCCTCCAACTCTTCAAAAAACAGCTCCGACTCAGCAATCACCTCTTCGTTGGTGAAGAATTAGCGTCCAGCTAATTTTTGTTTTTAGTTTGGAAAGAGGTAGTTGTCTGATGGTGCTGAATAAGGTGGTGGTTCAGTACTCCAAATCGAAGTTCATGGAGTTTAGATTCTCTCTAGAGATTTCAACTCGATTGAATATTTGTTCTTTTTTAAAGAAACGCGGCAGCCACCTTGCGGAACGTTTTTTCGACCCCAAATGTTCGGTCAAAATGTGGTAAACCCGCTCAGAAGAGATCCCCATGGTCTTGCTTATTTTTCGCAATTTTAACCTTCGGTCGTCTAAAACCATTTTATGGACTTTATCGACGTTTTCTTAAGAGGTGGATGTTGTTGGCTTCCGCTTCTGGGATCATCTTCGACGCTCCGTCTGCCATGTTTAAATAAGGATGCCAACTTTTTGACCGTGGAATATGAAGGGGCAGATTCCTCCAATGTCTAATAGAAGTCTTATTTAATTTGATTTGTCGTGATATTCTTTTTGGCCAAATTTTAATAACGACCTTAATTTTTTTTTTTTTTTCAATTTTCGTTATTAGCAAAAGATGAGTTCAAACAAAAAATTGCACAGATAAAAATTCGTGACCATTTTTAATGAAACTTAACATACAATCATAATATATGTATATTAGGCTTTTTGGGTAATTAAAATTAATTTGTTTAAACAACGCCATCTATGTTAGACCGAGAACTTTTCAAACCGCCCTCGTATTGTACAAAAATGTTGGAATATTTGCCTGGGTTGAGATCTTTAAATTTGTTATTTTTTTTTTAAGTATGTACTACGTTAAATTTGAGCCCTAATATAATTTGAGAGTCCAACGTTCGACTGATTTTGGAAATACTCGTGTATAAGTATTCCGATTAGAAAAACTAGGTACTAGGACATAATAATTTTTAATACGCCTAATCGAAAAACTTTGATTCGACAAATTTTTCTAGCGATTCGCAAACAATAATAGCGTTGGTCAGGTACGGTAATAGTCAGCCAGATAGCAACTTGAGTCTAAACGCAACTAAGTAACATCCTTGCCTATTTGCTATATTAGCTTTGCAGATAACAATATATTCGAACTTGAAAGAAACTGCTAGTTACCCTTAAGTGCACTGTTTATACATATGAGGTATTTGAATATTTGGAGTATTATATGGAGGTATCTAATTCTTTTGTGCATTAGTGGGTCGCTGTAATGTTTTTGAGGCAGTAAAAACGCAATTTTTTAAACGAAAAACAAATTCAAAAAAATATATATATAAGTAAGCACTTGATAATAACAATCATATTTTCTTATTTTTAAAGCTTTCAAGAAAAATGTTTTTTCCTATATACCATTTGACTTCTCTTCCTTAGTTTTTGTCTTTTCTAACCATTTGCCCAAATATAACATTTTTCAGATTAAAAAACAAGCTTTTTTAATATTTTTTGTTTGTAATGAAAGAACAATGCCAAAGCTTCCCAGAAGGTAACATTCTTCCGCTTAGGATAATGGTAAAAATGATATTGGACCTATCAACCAAATTTCGGGTTTTTTCCTTGTTACGTTTGCTGATTTAAAATCTTTTTTAAATCAGAACTTAAATTAGAACGAGCCAGTTCCCAGTTTTACTCAAACCGAAAACCGATAAATACACACTTTTATTTACCGAACATAATGAAAAATTAGTTAGAAAATCGTTATCACAACCCTTAATCACAAAAAGCTGTAAAATTATGTTTAATATTGTTTCAGAGCAGGTAATCATACAGAAAACTTACCAAGATATGTGTTCTCGCCTAAAACAAAATTAAATTAAAGGTCTTTAAAAATTTTAAAAGGAATATTGAAGAATTTTGAACAAATATCACCAAATTCCCAAAGAGGTATATTTCGGAAGGCAATAAATTTACAATGATGGCATTATTTTTTGGGAGGGGAATTTATTTTTTTTAGGGGGGGGGCTTGGCAGATATGTTTTCAGGGAGAAAATTGCAGGGAACTTGAAATTTTGAATAGAAACTGATTTTTCAGGTGAAGATTTAAACTAGAATAGTTTGTATTTGGGCTGACCAGGCCAATTTTCAAAGCCTGGTAGCGACCCCTAAATTTTATCGGATTTGGGAAAATTTTTTTGACAATTTTTTTTTCATGAGAAGGAACCATTTGACGGGTTGGGAGAATGTAATTTCAAAAGTTTTAAAATAAGGCACACCCTAATGTGTACAGAGACAACCAATTTGCATACATTTTTCATTTTTTATGTATTACAAATTTAATTTCACGTCCGTCAACGAGCATGAAAATCAGAATATATCTAATCAATAAAATGAAAAACAAACAATTATACCTACTTGAAGTCTGGTAAGCAAGTTATCTAAAAATTTAATAAAAAAGAAAACCAAAAAATATTGTTTACGTTTTTTTTTTTTTACCATATTTGAAAGCGGGTCTTTTTGGCTGCAAGATTTTTCAAAATCGGCTCCTTGCCTCTAAAATATTCTGGCAACACTGCAACCAATACCAAACCGCTTCATTTAGACATACTGGCATAATAAAGATCGTGAACAATGTTATTGTTCAGCTTCAGACTTTTTTTTTGTCTGATGATGAGTCTAGTAAGTTAATATACATTTTCAATTGAATACAAAGTTGAAGGTCAGTGCCGGATTAGCCTCAAGGCAAACTAGGCAGCTGCCTAGGGGCCTCATTTCAGCTAGGGGCCCCTCGCCCTGACAACGAACAAACAAAATTTCTTGGAGTATTACCTTCAATAAAAAACAGCATTACATTTGTATTTGTAAAATTAAGAAAAAAAAACAAAAAAAAGAAGAATAAAAAAACCTTTGCAAATCATTAAAACTAGCCCCGTTCCATTGGAGGTGGTTATTAATGAGTAGATCTAGTACTATAAATAACACAATCTTCTACTCGAGGAAATAGGAATGTGTAGTTGTTGTACTAGATTTCTACTCACGAGTAAACTATCACCATCAATACAACAGGGCTATTGTATATATGTACATATGTGTTTATAATAAATTATGACTCCCATCCCATCCTGAAGGGCCCAACCCAGCGATGCCAGATTGAGGGATTTGTTGCCGTTTTTTTTCGGAATTTTTGATTAGGAAAAACGGAAAAATCAACTCAGAAAATGGGAAAACAGTCAGCTCAAAATATATCACGTTTTAATACCAAAAGTTCTTTTTACAAAATCAAAATGCATCATATTTATATAACAAATTAAAAAAAAAGTACTTCTTCCCACCTGCTTCAACCTTAATATTTAAACTGTAACAGTCGTATTTATTAGATTTTTGTCTACTTATATACTGCATAACTTTTTTACTTTTTTCAAATTACTAGAAATAAAAATAATAATGACATTATTCGCGGCTAAGACAATTTACTCTTGTGTATAAGTTTGACAGCTATAAAACCGCAATAAACAAGGTTTTTGATCACGTTTTCCAAACTTAAACAGTTCCAGTTGTATAAGGTTATACAACGTTTATAAATAGGGGGTAAATCTCTTCTTAAAAAATAATTTATTATTTATTTATTATTTATTATAAAAAAAATATTACTATTACTAGTGTATTCGAATATTATTCCAACGACATCGAACCACAGTTTAGTAACGAGATGGTGCCATTCAAGATCTTCATGTTGCAATCAGAGGATACGTCAGAAAAATCTGAGATTGTGCACGCAGAGAAGTTACTCAAATTGATATTAGATTTAATCAACTCACGGAATTGGTTTGTACATCATTTTTTAGATAACTTTATTGTTAATAAATCTTACCTTTGTCATTTTTTGTTTATTTGAACAACAATGAAGCTATTCAATAAAAACGATACCAATCTCTTTTCCAAGATGGCGCACTGTGGGCTAGAAAGCTATTTTAGCTGGAATTAATTAAAAATGTCAACTTCTTCCAAAATTGATAATTTTGGTCTCATTCGATAGATAAATGAACTAGCTATAATTTCTCATTCAAAGTTGAGGTCAAAACATTCATTGGCTACATAAAAAAACACAATCGAAAGCAGTTTTTCGAAAAAAAAAAAACAAAAAAGGCCTCTTTTTTCTCTATCCAGATATTCGTTTACTGAGTTTGTTTTAACGGATTGATTGTGAAAATTTTGCTAGTAAATTGTTATTATATTGAACTTTTGTGTATACATTTTAAAGTAAAGTATGTTACTAGCACCGATTTTATATAGAACGAATGTTCCTAAGCTTTAAAAAAAAAGGCACGCGTAGGCACACTCTAGAAATAATTTTAAAAAGTAGCTAGCCTATATGGCTTTATGTTTTATATAAAACTATGTCCTACAAGAGCAAACTTTTTTCGCTGTAACTCCGAAAGTATAGGAAGCAAAATATTCAGAAAAACCACTTACGATTAAAACAAAACGAGTTGAATGTTTTCATATAACGGTTTTTTTATTTGCATTAACATTTTATATTCCATATTAAGTAAAAACAACTTTTGTTCCCTTCAATGATACCATTTTCGAATTTGATGCGTTCAAACTTAAAGACCCCATTTGTTTTGTTTTTTAGACCAATAATATGTGTTTTAAATTTGAAAACCTCATTTTATATAATAATTCGCCTATTTTTTGTTGTTTTTCTTATCATTAGTGTCTGTTGTGCCATAAAATTATCATTATTATATCATTCGTTATCATTTTAATGCCTTTAATTGCAATTTTAGACTATTTTGAGAATTTCTATAATTAATTCCAGCTAAAATAGCGTTCTAGCCCACAGTGAGGCGGCTGCTCCCGACCTCCTATCATCAAACAAATTAACTTTTATGATAAGGACAACCTGTGTTTCGCATGAAAAAAGTATTGTAACGTGAAAAAATGTAATTTCATGCCCATATTTCGACTAATTTTTCTGGGCTATAATAATAGAATCAAAATTAAAACTTTTTCGTATGATTCCTCTCTCCAGTTTTATAACGAAACCGCGTCAGTCGAGTCGTGTGAACGTAAGCCGCACGCTAGAGTCCTAGTCGACTTTAGCCGTGAGACATATCATGTGGCTAAAATCGACTCGTGAAAAGTCGGCATATTAATATTTTCTAATAACTTATCGTTAATCGAAATTATCTGTGAAGCATCAAGTTGCTATAATTTTTTTTCTGGAAATATCACTGCAATATTTGAATCGGTGATTGTTAAAACAACATAAGTAACATTTTTATTTTTTTTTTTCAGGAGAGACAAAAAACTCTGTATTTTTGACGACGCGGCCGCATTGACAATTTTAGCTTTAAATTCGGTTTAGAGGCCTTGTTGGCAGTTGAAATTAACTAAAAGTTTTAAAAAAATATCTTTATCAAGGAAGATTTAACAAAAAATAAATATTTTTTATATGTTGTTTTAACACCCAACGTTTTGTTGGGAGTCAAAACCACTTAATTACTTGGAAATAATGTTGTTTTGACACTCATTTTATATCCAAAGTATTAGCAAATTTAATGGAAATGAATAAAAGACCATTATAATTCAGCAATTTTATTAATACATACATTAAAAAACAAGAACATTAAACAAATAGGCGAAAGTGGACGTTCCACGGCCAGCAATGAATTTGTTATTTTTTGAGGTAGTTAAGTCTTACTAATATTGTGCAAAAGTTTTATTCTTGTGACATAGGTACTTCAAAATAGTATAAAATGCATTTTTGCATTTAACACTTCTTATTGATTGTCTTGTTGAATTTTAATGTTTATTTGAAGTGAAAAATATGATAGTTTGTAATTTTCCCTGAGTTTAAAGACCTTGATTTTGAATATCAAACCAATAGAACCCAAACTAGAAGCCTTTAAGACAAGATTTACGATTTTTTTTTAGTTTGCATTTCAATTCTTTGCTGGTATTAATAGCTTGAAAACTCTAGAGCAAAATGTCGAAGTTAATGGCTCAGGGAAAATAACAGAGCATCATATTTTATATTCAAAATAAAAATTAAATTCAATATGTCCTTCACACATTGCAAGATGCATTACCAATACTAATATTGCAATATCTTACATTCTTAATCCAAATGCAGAGAAAAATTCATAGTAACACTTTTTCCTAAGATATAGTTTTTTTCATTTGGTACCAATTTAATTTATTAACAAGAACATTTTGAAAGATGCAATTCCATTCGAATGACCGCGAACAACTGACTGACACTAAATCATCGAAAAACTGTAAGAAACAACAGTTTGCTTACTTCGTTTTTCCAGCGTTGAATGTAAAAAAAAAAACAAATTAATATGAAGTACTTAAGGTGTTTTAACACTCAATTTCAAAATTGGCAGAAGAGATACATATGTTGTTTTAGCACTAAATGCGTATTTTAACCTCGAAATTTTATATGATCCAAACATCAAATCATGTTGGTTTTGCTCTCAACGCTAGCTCTACCCATAAGCAATGCAAAACAGTTATAAAAGTGGTTTCAAAAAATTTGTCACTTATGTTGTTTTAACAATAGCTGTGTTCCTTTGGCTTAAAGTATCTACTGCTAAGTACTTCCGGTTGTATTCAACTCCATTTCTTCTATAGAAAAAATGTCTTTGAATGGATTCAGAAGTACTAAAAAGTACTTTGCTTAGCCCAAAGGAACACAGCCAATCACCGATTCATTTATTATAGTTATTTCAAAACTTTTAGTTTACATTTATAAAATGACATGATAGGACACAGATTATAGCCGATTAGTCTTTAGTAAGTTACCTACACAAATTTCTAACTTAACTTAAAAAGAGCTTATGATATTGAAAAACCATCGGAAAAGGGCCCAAGAATTACTGTGCCTAGGGGCCCATGACATGGTTAATCCGGCACTGTTGAAGGTGATTTTGAATTAAGATAGAAGCAAAGCAAGTTTAATGAGATTTAAAGCTTAACATTTCCTAATCCCTGTTCCAATGGAACTCATTACATGCATTAAATTACAAGAACTAGAACACAAAAAACCACCTACGTTGTGTACAACATCACACAAACCAAATTAAATGCTGTTGAAGGCCATCAACAGATGTCCATAGTAACGTTTTGTTTCGACTCAATTAAACAAAAAAACAGTTTCCTCCCCCCGCAACAACAACAAACCGAAATCCTATCAACCAACAAATCGTCAAGGTCAACAAACACAACACAACACAAAAAAAAACACATTCTAGTTTTCCTTGAATTGAGAATGCATTGCACCAAACTGCTGCTGATTCAGCAGCATTTATTTTTTATTGCATCAATTTTGTAAAAGAAATCAATAATCTACACTCGAGGACTTGTAAAATTCTCCTAGATGACATAATCATGTATAAATTTAAGGATTTTTCTTAAAACTTTCACAAAAAAAAAACTCTATTAACTTACCTTTAATCAGATTTCATTAATAAAAAGTTCTTTCTTATCGGACGGAAAGATTTTTTGATGGTATCTTTTTCTACTTGAGTGTTAGTTTGTGATAAAAACTAATTAATTTATTATTTTGTACAATAAAATGGAATGTATTTTGTTAATTAAAACTAAAAAGGACGCAAATTAAGTTTGTAGCTTAAAAAAAGCAGTAGTTTGTTCCTTTTTGAGAGAACTGATAGCGTGACTGACTGACTGTGAAGGTAAATGGTAGTGGTTGGAAATAAATAGTGACCGCGAAAGCAAGAATCTTGCAAAACTATGCAAAACAAAAAACCGAATGATTGATGTTCAAGAAGAACCCTTGTTGGAAGGGTTGGAGGTTTTGGGGAGTTTGTAGTTGTAGTAACTGGGGATTGACCATTTGACAACGATGACGGAAAGTGTGACGTCATTTTGGAATGTAATCAAATGCCCAGCTGACTTGCGGACATTTGTCATGTTCTCTCAAATGGGATTCTTTCTATTAGCCATCTAGTGAGAAAAAATTGTTTTGAGTGCTTGACGGTAGGTGGCAATTCACATAGTCCGTTTTTGGTCGAAAAACGGAGTCGCTATCGTATGAGGCAGAATGTTTATAAATTATATTGGATTTTTTTTAATTATTTTTTTATTAAAATGGATTCAATGAGTAATGTTTTATTTATCTGTGTTATTTAACAAAAACTGCAAACGAAAGAATAAATATCAATCAATTGTAATAATGTTCATAAAACATTCCATTGAAATTGGGCAATATGATCAAACTAGATCTGCAAAGGTTGTACAAACTTGCCGATTTCGGTGGTTAAGCTGTGGTTCAACTTTGGTTCAAGCATAATGTTGGAAATGCTAACAATAGGTGTGTTTTTTTGTTTATCTATATAGATTTTGTGCAAAAAAACGACATCGAGATTTTTGAAATCAAAACAATTTACGTGTTAAAAATAACAAAAACTTTATCTGTATAGATTTTTGAAAAATCCAGATAATTATCCAGATTTTACTTTCTCTCGATAAAAACAGTAGTGCCAAGGTAGTTTAATTGTTGTGTTCATACAGAAATATCTGAAAATATTAACAAAAAAAAAAAAAAAAAACGGAGAAAACGAGGTTTGAAAAAAACTCTCATAGAAAAAAGTATTAAAAAATTTGTTTGACATGGTTGCATTGAAATTTTAATAGGGGTATTCACGATCCGATGCAACTGGTCTAGTATCATTGCAAAAGTGCAAAAGTGTAAAATCTTACAACACTACAACAACAAAATATATGGATTGAAATTTTACAATGGTCTTGCACTTTTGCTATACCCTAACCCTATTGCAAAATAAAAATACAATGGTGTAAAATTATTTTTGACAGATGGCGGCTCACCGTCGCGTCGTCCATGATAAACAGTTTGTCTTTTTATTCTGTTTATAATGGTTGTCACTACTCATGTCCCGTAATTTAGTTTCTTTTGATGTAAAATAATTAGTGAAAATTAATTAACCCGAACAAAACAAAGAATTAAATTATAAAAAATGGAAAAAAAGAAGAAGCAACGGTGGAGGAAAAAAAACATCATTAATGCTTCAATATTTACTATAGATAAGAAGAGGGGCGTTCACGATCTATTGTAAAAAAAAATAAATTTTACATTTTTACTAGACCTCCCAACTAACATTTCAGCTTCGGTTAAGGTATTACAAAAGCTACATTTCAGCTTCTTTTAAACTTTAGTAAGGTTGTTGGGCATGGAAAAAGGAGAACGTTATACAAGTTTGACTCTCTATAAGGATCTTAAACGAAGCTTTACCGAAGCTCTACCGAAGCTTTGAGATTTGACAGATAGCTTCGGAACAGCTTGTATAGCTCTTTAATACATGTCTTATCGAAATTAAAAAAAAAAAAACAACTACAAAAACAAAAAAGAATTCTTTTTTAGCAGGTTTTAAATGATGAATTTTATCTTTTGACCTGATATTATATATAACATTTCATTAGTTTTAGTATATCTATTAATAATAATTTGAAAAGTATATAATTTTTTTACCACACCCAGGAATCGAACTTCGTATCTGCTTGGTAGTAGTCCATCACTCTACCCACTCGGCCATCCTAGTATATTCATTAATGAAATCAAAAACTTAATCAGTTCAAATTTCAGAAATTTCAAAAAAATGTCTGAGCTAAATTATTCAATGTCAAAACCAAAAAGTGTCCGAGCTAGATTATTCAATATCAAAACCAAAAATCAAATAAAAACCTTGGTAATTTCTGTAAAGCCTCTATAAATTCACTAAGCAAGCTTATCCGAAAAACAAGCTTTCTTCGTTTAAGTTTCTTTAGCAGTATTTAAACAACTTATTAGAAGTTGTTAAACAAATCCGAACTTCTATAAGCGATTAAATTCTGAAGCAAGCTCAATACAAGCTGTATACAAAGCAGAACCTGCGAGATCTCAATTTATAGAAGCTGTTGTGCTAGTTGGGCTGTTGCACCAGATCGTGAATACCCCTAATATCTCGAGATATACGCAATGCACTTTTCAGATAAAAGTCTTAAATGGATCCTGATAAGATTGTTGAACAGATATGTATATAAAATTACCAAAGTTTTTTCGAAAAATTAGAAATAAAAATAAAAAAGTTTTCACATTTGATTTTTAAAAAATCGAAAAAAAATTCAATATGGATACCTTCAAACTATTATTACACAAGAACGACGCAACTAATGTTAATGGTCATGGTCTTAAATGTAGCTAAGAATATACAGATAATTTTTGGTTTTTTGTGAAAAAAAAAATTTTTTAATCCAACATGGATGCCATGGCGCTATGAAAATTTTTGTTTGCATCCAACATGGATGTAATGGCCTTCCCACTTCGGAGTTAAAATACAAAAAAAAACAAAAGCAACATTTTTGACAGACAACTGCCAAAGTATATGCGTACATGGTGCCAAATGTTTGCATGGATTTCAAAAATCCCGATGTCGTTTTTTTGCACAAAATCTATATAGATAAACAAAAAAACACACCTAATATGGACCCTGAACCAGTAATAAACTTCATCTTTACCAACAATTTCACAAGATATGAAAGGTGCTGAACCACGGATTAAAATTTGCCTTTAATTAGGGCCAGTTGTACACACGTGGTTCAGCCTCCGATCAGAAATTTAACTCGAAGATTTCGGCGGATTAGCAGTGGATCAACATTGGTTCAAGAATTATTTCAACCTATATGTACCTAGAACCATAAGTGCTAAAAATCAATTTTGCCACCGAATTCAGAAAATATAAGTTGCTGAACCACTGATTAAATATTTGTACATATGGTCCTTACAGAATTAAAAAATCGAACCAAGGCTGTAAACTACGTTTATAGAACAATCTTTAAGAAGTAAAATCCAGGTTTAAAGGCTTGGCCACACCGGAGGGTACGCGGTAGCGGTACGGGTAGCGGCAACGATATTTGTATTAAAAAAATTCCACACCCGAACGTTGATGTGTCAGTTTGGAATTTTTTCCATACAAATACCCGTACCGTTACCTGTACCTCTACCGCGTACCCTCCGGTGTGGCCAAGCCTTAAGGCTTGGCCACACCGGAGGGTACGCGGTAGAGGTACGGGTAGCGGTAACGATATTTGTATGAAAAAAATTCCACATCTGAACGTTGATATGTCAGTTTGGAATTTTTTTCATACAAGTACCGTTACCTCTACCCGTACCGCTACCGCATACCCTCCGGTGTGGCCAAGCCTTTAAGGCTTGGATGTGGAATTTTTTTCATACAAATATCGTTACCGCTACCCGTACCTCTACCGCATACCCTCTGGTGTGGCCAAGCCTTTAAGGCTTGGCCACACCGAAGGGTACATGCGGTAGCGGTACGGGTACTTGTATGAAAAAAATTCAAAACTGACACATCAACGTTCAGATGTGGAATTTTTTTCATACAATTACCCGTACCGCTACCGTATGTACCCTTCGGTGTGGCCAAGCCTTTAAAGGTATACTACAACGGCAACTTTTTGCAAAAAGTCAAAAAGTGGAAATTTTCAAACTCATTTTATTTTTTTTTTTGTTTATTTTTTGGTTTTAAAAAACAATTTTTGTAGTTTTTTCCAAAAAAAATAGCGCTAGAAAGAAATAAAAAATTTTACTCTTGTAGTTAAAGCCTTAAAGCTGAGGTTTAGCACTGGTTCAAGGTCTAAATGGAGTAAAGTATCCAAATCTATGCTTGAACCAAAGTTAAACCACATCTAATCCGCGCAAATTGGCAAGTTAATTTCTTCAAATGAATATGAATATGATTTTTAAGTTACTAACTAATAACCATCTACTTGGCAAATGTGAAGTTGGTCTAGTAACAGATCTATTTTTCATCAACTCATGAGTAATCTACTGCCTGCAGAGAAACTCGACTATCACCACAAAAATGTTCGTGGTTGGCTTCATAAAAGTAGCAGTTGAAACGGATCGCAAAATGACCGAAAAAAAATATTTTAAAAAAGTCACGAGAGTTGGCAGTTCCGCCAACGACAGAATTCAAGTGTCATTTTGACATTTCTTGAATTTGATGAAAAACAAAAGTGTTTTGTCGTGATTTTTTGGTGTTCGAGTTTTGTTTTTCCAATTTCATTTTTCTTTCGCAGGCTTTAATTTAAAATAAGTTTGATTTAATTCTCAAATAAAAGTAAGTATCGTCTAATTTTGTTTTATAAAAGTATTGTAGCCAAATAAATTCTTTCGGTGGGGTATTAAAAAAAACATAACTGTTCTGTGTGACCTAGTGAGTAAATCGAATAATTTTGGTTAGGGGGGGGGTTCATTTGTAATTAAAATTTATTATCCAGATTAATTCAGTATTACAAAAGAACAGTAATACTTTTTACTAGAATGATTGGTGAGATTAGTTAATTGAACACTTGAACTAATATTAATTAATCAATAGTTTGAAAATTGCAAATTTCTTCTTGAGAGAAACCAAAACAGTTCCAGCTCATTGTTCGAAGAATTTGTAAACAACAGAGTTGCCGTCGTTGACAGCAAATATGCTCATAAGTTACTAGGTACTTTTAAAAAAGTACTTTACTTGTACTTGATAGTAAAGGAAAAAAAAAACCGTTATACTACGTTTCCACCTACCCTAAATCCTAGATTTAGCTAAGTAAATTTGGAATAAATCTGAAGTTTTATTCTAAATCTTGGAATGAAAGGAGGTGAATATCTTTGATTTAGGGTAGGTGAACCTAAATCCGAGGTTAAGCGAAGTAGATTTAAAATGAATCTCGGGATTTATTCTAATAGCCTGTTTTCACTAGAGCCCAAATGATATAATTACGCAAATTATCTCATTTCGAATGTCAAATTCTATAGGAAAAAAAAAAAATTGAATATGAAATCTGAACTGACCTCATTTGCGAAATGATCTTTATTTGGGCTCTAGTGAAAAACAGGCTATAAATCAACTTAGCTAAATCTCGGATTTAGGGTAGGTGGAAACACATTATTAAACAACTTTCCCAAACTGGGGGACGTTTCACAAAAAAACTACCTCAGCTTCCTCAACAACTCTTTGCTGCCGGGTACAAAGGGGTTAAGTAAAAAAAAATCGATTTTCGGATTTTTATTGGACTTAAGTCAGTTTTTTTTTTCTCTTTCGTTTGGCCCTATCGCCATAGCTCTAGCGTATCTCCTTCCGTTAGAAATGATTCGGTACAAGGGATTTAAGTCAATTTTTTAAAAAAATTGTGTGGTATTAAGGGCGTAAGTTGACTTAACTCCTTTGTTTTTGCATTAATTTTTAATTTTTAAATAAAAAAATGATCCAAAGGCGTTAAGTCAAGAGGAAGACAGAAAGGATTCTCACATTTAGTAATTAATCACATTGATATTTCCAACTTTCTTTTATAAATTAAACTTTGTTATCAATGTAAACAAAGATTTTTACTTGACTTAACACCTTTGCACCAAGTTTATTTTTGAAGACTAAATGGCTCTAAAGTGTTAATTCAGCACAATTTTTTTTAAGAACGGTCATTTTCTGGTCAACAGCAAATGGATATTAAAAAAGATCTTATAGATGATGTTTCTGCATCATTACTTTTTCAAAATAATAGTATTCAGATTTACAAACAAAAATTGAAACTTCAATTTCATTTTCCTCAAAATTACCTTTTCTGACTTAGCACCTTTGTACCCGGCGCACAGTGTGGCCGATGGTAGGAAAAGTTGGCATTGGTAAAAAGTTGGCTATGGGTAAAAATACTATAATAAAGTACAAAACTGAGACAACTCTTGTGATTCTATGAAAAATTATTAAAAACGCACATAACTAAGAAGGTATCTGTTACCTTTAGCTTTGAAGTTGTTTGAGAAGGAGAATTGTTATTTAATTTTTCAATACTTTGAATTTACTGGTTTTATTATTTAAATAAGGTTTTTCTTAAAAAATATAGTTTTATCGCTTAAAGATTTTTGACCTGACTCATTAATTGGGTTAGCAAAATCTTCCTAATCAAAAAATACACTGGTCAACAAAATTCAACTTTTTTTTGTCCAAAGAACCAAAATATACTTTTCTGAAGGATTTAGGAATACTGAACTCGAATATACATTCAGAAATATTCTTTTAGCTTCCGTTTTTTTAAATATTAGCGTTATAAAATGCAAAAAAAAAAAATGTTATTTTGAATGTTTTTGAGGTTATGCAAATTATGGTTTATTATTTCAGCATAGTTTGACGCTAGTTTGATCTGTTTTTCTTCTGTTTAAATTTTTCCGATCTTATTTTATGCATGAGATATCTTCAGATAAGTTTCCATTTTGTTGATCAACACTATTTTCTTAAATTTTTAGCCAGCATGCTAACCGTACACACTCTCAATTGTGGCTAATAGAGTAATTCTGATTATGGATACGAGTTCAGAATCTCTTACACCTTCAGAAAAGTATAATTAGGTCCTTGTGTCAAAAATCTAGCTGACCGGTATTGTCAGCACTGCCGGATTCTGAGAAATGTATCACAACAAAAACATTACTGTTAAAAAAAGAGCCAAGTTCTCCTATGTTGAAATTATGCTGGAACAAAAAGTATTGAGATATAAAAGTGTACCAAGTTCTAAAGTTTGGGTTCAAATTCGTATCAATAAAATTTTGATTGTTTACTTGACAATTTTTCTTTTAAATACCGATTTTTAAAGTTATTTCAAAAATTTGCCAAGTAAACAATCAAAATTTTATTGATACGAATTTGAACCCAAACTTTAGAACTTGGTACACTTTTATATCTCAATACTTTTTGTTCCAGCATAATTTCAACATAGGAGAACTTGGCTCTTTTTTTAACAGTAATGTTTTTGTTGTGATTTCACTACTTTTTGCAAGGTATGGCTGTAGAATTGAAAATCTCTATATTTGATGAAAATGGGCAGTTGCCACGCCCCCTGGTTGAAATTCTCAAATTTTAAATTTTTTCCTTTGTATAAATTACCAGCTTTACCATTCTACCAAATTTCAAGATTCTACGATAATCAGAAGTGCTCTATAATAATTGATGAAAATTCAGTGAAAATGGGCGGTTGCCACGCCCCCTGGCTAAAATTCTCAAATTTTAAATTTTTTCCTTTGTATAAACTACCAGCTCTACCATTCAACCAAATTTCAAGATTCTACGATAATCAGAAGTGCTCTATAATATTTGATGAAAATTCAGCGGAAATGGGCGGATGCCACGCCCCCTGAATTGAAAATCTCAAATTTTCGATTTTTTCCTTTGTATACACCACAAGTCCTATCACCGTGTAAAATTTCAAGTTTCTACGTTAACGGGAAGTTCTCCATAATTTTGATGATCTGTCAGTGAGTGAGTGAATCAGTCAGTCAGTCAGTCAGTTACGGTTTTTGCGATTTTTGAAGCCCTATATCTCAGGAACTACTCATCGTAAGAGGCTGAAATTTTGTGAGGAGTTTTGTTTCGACCAGCTCAACAAATGTAGCGAGTTTGAAATTTCTAGCATCTTTGGTGTGGAAGTTAGAGGGGGGTCGAAAATGGCCTGAGTTGTTTCCTGTAAATAAGGGTGTAGTGCCAAAGTTGCTAGAGAACTTGGCTGGGCACTACCGTGCCCCTTGATACAAAAAAATGGTTATTTTTAGCTAACTTCACATAGTGTTTACTCAAAAAGGGGCAACATTTTTTTAATTGACACGAAAGATGACACTCTCATCAATAAAGGGACACCAACAACAAAGAGCCACTTCACACCGTTATGAACTTTTTCTCAAGGAATTTGTATGACGCACACAAAACACGAATGATCCCAAAGACACCGAATTCGAAAAATTATTTCAAACAAACAACACACTCATAATTCAAAAGGGAAATGAGAATCTAAAGCTTCCCTTTTGCTTGTAATTCCATATTTATTTCAAATTTGTATCTTTTGTTTTAACGAAAAAACCACTTAAAACTTGAAACACCCATGGGAGCTAAAAAAAGTTAAATAACGAATAATTTCGTCAATGGTGACATTTTAAAGTGTAGTTACTCTCCCCGTTAGGCTAAAATCGTGGAATAAAAACCGGTTTTGTGCAGCCTATTAATCCCTCTATTAAAGTAAATTTGTATTTGGCAATTTCGGTGCAAATTGAAAATAGCTTTTTTTGCCAGCTTTTGATACTATTGGCCACACTGTGCGGCGCCAAAGAACTTTCAACATTAATAGGTGCTACATATTTGATACTCGAAGCACTTTTTAGAACGTTTGTATTTTAGTTTAAGGATGAATTTGAGAGGTTTAAATTTCTCTCAAAGTCAATGAATGCAATCTTAGTATTCAATTGTGCAACTGAATTTTACAGACTCAATTCATAAAAGATTGCATTCTTTTACAACCTTGTTCCCGAGATTCAATCGAGCTCAAACTATTGGTCGCTGGGGTAGGTGGTTTATGTGTAAAGCCCATAATTTGGTTCCTGATACTTATGTGTACAAAATTGTTTAATAAGCCTGCGTTGTATAGAATGTTCGAAATAGAAATTAACAGTTTTTTGGCTATAATATGGAACTAAGAGAAAGTTGCCAAAATAGTACTACATATACTTCCTAAAAAAGCTAAAAGATCATAATTTTTGTCCAACATATTTTTATGGATTATACAAAAACAAATAAAAAATGTTTATCTCGCTGCCAACTCATTACTTTATGCAAAACAACGTTTTTTTTTATTAAAAAGCATAGTCATATTACTGCACTTCTGCATTAAAGAATTTAGACAGGCATTGAATAAAGACGAGGTTAGTTTTTTAGTTTTTGCTTGACTTTTTAAAAAGTTTTGATACTTTCAATCATGTCAATTTGGGTAGAAAGCTCGTAAAAATTTAAATTTTTCTTTCGGTGCTACAAAATAAACTTTGTTTATCTGACTCATAGCCAGCAAGCAGTAATAGTTTTTTTTTGTAGTTTATGTTAATGATTTTTTTAGTTGTCACGGGTCGGACCGAAAAGAAATAGGGTTTCAGGTATGCCATTTTGTAAAAAAAAAACTGCGAGTGTATTTCAAATTTGTATGTAAAATCCTCTTAAACAAAATGTCCTAGCCAGTGAACCGACTGCTTAGTTTTAGTTGGGAGGTACAGAATCTGAGAATGCAGTTTAATAAGTAGTTGCGCCTAATTAAATGAGGGACTTTCTGCGAAAATTTATTTATTTATTTATTTTTAATATCAATTAGAGCTTACAATCTCAAATAGACTAACGAAATTTTTAAATTATACATTGAATCATTATAAAATTAAATCTACATACATATATACAAAAAAATAAAATTATTTATTAACATTATTTAATTAGTTAAAAAATACAAGTTTAACATATTTTTGAATGAGTTTCTACTCAAATAGAAATTAAAATCTATATTATTTGACACATTATTAATCTCCCTAACACTGCGAGTCATAGGTTCATTAAACGCATAATTTACTCTATGAACGTTTTCGCGGAATAAGGTTCGAATTCTTAGTTCTCTAGAAGGAGCGTAAAGATCAATCAGCGATAACAAATAAGGACAATCAATATGATATGATAAAATATCACTGACAAAATTTATAGCAAACATCTTACGGCGGTTTTCTAATGTCTGTATACCAATAAGCTGACATCTTACGTTATACGAAGGCATTTCAATGTTCCAGCCTAGTTTGTGTACTACAAATCTTGTAAATTTTTTTTGGACATTTTCTATTCTTGTAATATGAACATTGTAATGAGGATTCCACACTACGCAGCAATATTCCAGGACCGATCTAACATACGAAACATAAAGTTCTTTTAGAGTGTATGGGTCCCTAAGACCAAACGAATTACGAAAAATAAAACCCAACATAGAGTTGGCTTTGTTCACCATGAATTCTGTATGATGTACAAAGTTTAGCTTGTAATCAAAAATTACTCCAAGGTCTTTTTTAATAGAAACTCTTTCAAGGACATCATTATGCATATTGTAATCGTAAACGATAGGTAACAAACGACGAGTAAACGAAAAACATTGACATTTGGATATGTTTAGGGGTAATTGGTTTATATTGCACCAATTGATAAGATTTTTAACATCATTTTGGAGAAGCGTACAGTCTGTTAAATTTTTTACACGTCTAAAAAATTTTAAATCGTCCGCAAACATAAGACACGTTGAGTTAGTAAGGACATCAGGAAGGTCATTTATAAAAATAAGGAACAGCATTGGACCTAAATGACTCCCTTGTGGAACGCCAGAAGTTACAGAAAAGGGATGAGAGGTAATCAAATCAATTGAAACCATCTGGCTGCGTCCTGTTAGATAAGCTGTCAGCCAAAAGTAATATAATTTAAACCCACACTAATTGTTTTGGAAACATTAACCATAGATGCAATCCAAACTACCTAAAATAGAATGGAAATCCATCGGGATTCAAGGGAATTACAAGGTATTGGTTGATTTTGAAAAAAAAAAAATTTAAATTTCATCGCCAACCACCCGATATTATACATCAGGCTTGTAAAAGAATGCAATCTTTTGTGAATGCAGTCATTGCCATTCAGTTACACAATTCCAACAAAAGAGTGCATTCATTGACTTACACTTGAGACTTAGACTTCAAATTTTGCAATCACCAATCATTTTCCATGAAATGATTGCAATCTTTTTTTTTCCCCAATCAATTAACTGCATTCAAATGATTGCAGTCTTTTGGGACTGCATGCAGTCTTTGCATTCTTTTTGCAATCTTTCCATTCCTTGGCAGTCTTTGCATTCCTTGGCAGTCTTTTGCATTCATTTGCATTCCTTGGCAGTCTTTTGCATTCATTTGCAGTCTTTTGCATTCATTTGTATTCTTTTGAATTCTTTTGAATTCTTTTGCATTCTTTTGCATTCTTTTTGCATTCTTTTGAATTCTTTTGCATTCTTTTGCATTCTTTTGAATTCTTTTGCATTCTTTTGCATTCTTTTGCATTCTTTTGAATTCTTTTGCATTCTTTTGCATTCTTTTTGCATTCTTTTGCCACACCCACACCAAACGTATGGATTTCACAAAAATTTTAACATTTTTTTAGTTCAAGGATGAATTTGATAGTTTTAAGAATTAAGTTCAACTATAGTATCATTGTCTGTGCAGGAGTAATAGTACAGTCAAATACAGTGAAAAAGGGGTATGCCTCGGAATGAATTCTAATAATAATATTTTTTTTGCTTAATATCTTCGTTTTGGCATTCTATAACTTACCTCAAAAATCTCATGTTCGGAGGTCGTGATTTTTAAGGCCAAACCACAATGGTATTATATAAACATATGATACATGATTTCAGAGATATGTTTTTGTTATGATTGTTAATGATTAATGGATATAAAAGCCTTCATGCAAAATTTGGTTACTCTACCATAATTTTTAAAGGTTTTTTGGTAGTAAGTTTGCAAGTGTTTTGATAATATAGGTTGAAAGATGAAAAAGAGTTAAAACTTTTTTTTAGAGACGTCAGATTTCCTGGATTTTAGTTTTTTTTTCATCATTGAATAATACCATTGTCTATTATTGCTTATTTCCAAAATCTTAATTTTGTGGTTTGGCCTTAAAAATCACGACCTCCGAACATGAGATTTTTGAGGTAAGTTATAGAATGCCAAAACGAAGATATTAAGCAAAAAAAATATTATTATTAGAATTCATTCCGAGGCATACCCCTTTTTCACTGTATTTGACTGTACTATTACTCCTGCACAGACAATGATACTATAGTTGAACTTAATTCTTAAAACTATCAAATTCATCCTTGAACTAAAAAAATGTTAAAATTTTTGTGAAATCCATACGTTTGGTGTGGGTGTGGCAAAAGAATGCAAAAAGAATGCAAAAGAATGCAAAAGAATTCAAAAGAATGCAAAAGAATGCAAAAGAATGCAAAAGAATTCAAAAGAATGCAAAAGAATGCAAAAGAATTCAAAAGAATGCAAAAAGAATGCAAAAGAATGCAAAAGAATTCAAAAGAATTCAAAAGAATGCAAATGAATGCAAAAGACTGCAAATGAATGCAAAAGACTGCCAAGGAATGCAAATGAATGCAAAAGACTGCCAAGGAATGCAAAGACTGCCAAGGAATGGAAAGATTGCAAAAAGAATGCAAAGACTGCATGCAGTCCCAAAAGACTGCAATCATTTGAATGCAGTCAATTGATTGGGGAAAAAAAAAGATTGCAATCATTTCATGGAAAATGATTGGTGATTGCAAAATTTGAAGTCTAAGTCTCAAGTGTAAGTCAATGAATGCAATCTTTTGATTGAAGTCATTAAAGATTGCATTCAAAAAAGATTGCAATCTTTTACAACTCTGTTATACATGTACATACATAAGAACGAATATTCTATACTTAACAATGTTGGACTGTTCAGCACATAGGTACAATACATTTTTTTCGCAAAAATCTTTAAACTACTGGCAAGAAGCCAAATTGAGATTTTCGTATTCTTGGAATTTATACGTCATATAGCAGTTTTTTTTTTCTGTCGAGTGTATTTGAAAGGTAATTTCTCAAAGTATACAAAAAAAAAGTCTTGTATCTCATAGAAACAAATCAATAATTTTATCCCAAAGCTAAAAATACTCGTATGTGAGTGAAAGATAAAAGTGTGTGAACTTTAACGGGTGATGAAAAACATTCAAGCTTAGTCGAACATAATTAATGAAAGTTGACAATCTATTGTCAATGTCAAGTCCAAGTACTTAATATTGCGTTTAAATATATTTATTAATTTTGTGTGATGCAGAATGTTTTATGTGTGTTTCGGGTTGATTTATATGATATACAAGATGCATTTTAATTTATGAACGTGGAGATGAAATCGTAAAAACGAACGGTTTTGGAGACTTTTACATTGCCAACCGTCTTGTAATTAGTGACACGATATTGTGAGCACATGCCATGCCGCCATCATATCATCTGCAACTCCAAAATAAAAGAAGTAACAGTTAAAAAATTATAAAAATAAACGTTCCGAACATGACCAGTGTGTATATATTTTTTGTCTCAGAGTGGATCGTTATAATAAAAACTCCTTCAATTGATGTTTTCAAATTAGTAACGATGAGAACAATAACCAAGTAGGGGACAATAAAAATCGTATCGCTGTCGTTTTATTGAACATGAATAAAGGTTATATCTTTGGGACCTTGGACCTTTAAGAAGCACATCGCACATGTTATGTTATATATACAATAGGTATACATCGTACTAATTATTTTCAAGTGTTTTCCACAATCCTAAAAAACGCATAAAAATATGCATTTTTTGGCCAATATACATATGCTGGGCAACTAATGTCTCTGATTGTAACATTAATATGAATCGGTTACCTGCCAACTCTTAGACTAACTTCACAGCTTCACAGAATTGACTGACTTTCACAACTGAATCCTTTGGATTAAACGCTGTTGTCAGTTTCAGAGAGAATAGATTCCTCTCCTAACTCCTATACCTTCGATTAACTGGTTATTGTGATTTGTGACTTGTTTGAAAAGCTCCTAGTTTTATTTGTTTGATTGAACAAAGAAAAAAATATCCACATTTTTGCCGTCAGTTGAGGCTAAACAAACAAAAATAAACCAAGTAGTCTTAAAATAAACAAAATTAATTCATTGTGAGTTTTTGTTGTTGTACACATTACCAGTCCAGACCAGTGTTGCCACAAGGTGAAATGAAAAGTCGCTAGGCCAACCCCTAAAAGTCGCTAGATTGGCTGAAATTCTGGAGACAAAAAGTCGCTAGAAGTCGCTAGAAAAAAATTGTAAAATAAAGCTCAACAAAAATTTATTTTTGAATAACTTTATTTTTTTTTTTCAAAAATTCAAACTTATTCAACAGCATTATTTTTAAATATATTTGTTTTTAAAACCATTTCTGGTAGTTCATAGGTATGACAGTTTTTGTTAAGTCATTTAAGCTGATTTCGAATAAGAATAATAGAATTTAAAGTTTTTGTTGACAATTTATTACAATTACAGTATTGGAATTACGAAAATGAAAATGTCAAATTAATATAAATACCAGGGATATACAATTACCTGTGCTGTTATATAATAAAAATAGTATTTACGTTTCACAACTCAGAAATGCTTGGCTTCAAAAGTCGTTAGAAAAGTCGCTAGAAATAATCTAGCGACACCAAAATATTTTTTGTCGCGGAAGAAGTTGAAATGTCGCTAGATCTAGCGACAAAGTCGCTAGAATGGCATCCCTGGTCCAGACTAGATTAGCAAAGTGATCAATCAGAACGGTTAGGGGTTGGTGGCAGCTGGCAATACATTATGCAATTTTGGAAGAATCAATTTCTGTACTGAATGACATTATCTTTTTATCTTTCCTGATTTCAAATGACCAAAACTATAAACAATCTTAAAACAAGGTTGTTTGAAGGTAATACACTTTTAAAATTACTGGAATATTTATGAATGGGAATATAATTTCAAATCAACTTCGGTTTACATTCAACGAGAATCACCCATTTAGATTACAAAATGCATTTAACCCTGAATAAAATAAATCATATAATAATGTCATGTAGGTATGAGCATATGAACATATTACATTCACAATTTAAATAAAACGTTCCAATAAAACTATATTAAACGCACACAAAACACCACACGTTTAATAATTTCATTCAGAATATAAACCGAATATTTGTGTTTTATGGCTTTTTTGGTAATAAATATAAAAAAACAGTTTGTTCTAACAGTTTAAAATGGCCACAAAAATGTTGCCATACAAAGCCACAACTGTTAATAAATTAACATGTTTTTATTTTTGTTTTAATTTTTGTTGTTGTTATGAAACCACATAATAGTTCAAAGTTTATGGTTTTGAAAACTTTTACTTTGGCAATTTAAAGTGCATTTTTTTACCTGTATGAATCAGTTAGACAAAAAATGTATTTTTTTTGTCGTTGTTTATTTGTAATGGAAAATAAGTGATAACTGGTTTTGTATAAACAAAAAACACTCGCACCCTAAATTTAGTATAAAAAACTATAGATACAGATATACGCACTTTTACGTAATTGCCGCACACCGTTTTTTTTGTTTTACATACCCCGCACTATGAATAAAATTGACTGAAGTCAAATATTTGCTAGGTCTTAGTGTTGAGCAGCAAAAGCAACTATATTAATTTAATTTCTGGCGATTCCAGAAAAAAGTATAAGCTTTAGTTTTATTTTAGCATATATGAATGCCGGCCGGTGACGAATGCGATCTCTTGAAAGCTTTGGTATTTGTTAAATTTTCAGACAATTTTATTTTTTGATGTTAGTGTGTTAAATTAATGAACAAGTCAGCTGATAGTAGAAACTTTTTGTTTACATATCAAAATGATGGAGAACAATAAATGTAGAATATGGCGTTATGATTAAGAATTTAGATTGGAAAAATTAAGTTTATAAAGCTCTATACGTGATATCTTAGCTTTCTTTCATTGAACAATTAATTTCGATGTATTTAACGTCCAAAGAGATTAGATAAGAATATTTGTCTGGCACATTGTTAAAATTTGAATGCATTTGCCTTCTTTTATAAATTCCAAAAATACAGGGTGTCCAGTAAGTAGGTAGATAAAGACAATTTAAGGGGTGATTCTTGGTTATATTCTTAAATTGTTCTACAAAAAGGTTCTATTTGCAAAGTTGATATCCAGCCTTATTGTGATTTAAAACTCGTCGACGTAAAGCAAAATTGTTCTAAGTACATAGGATTTCTTAAGGACTTAGAACAATTTTGCTTTACGCCGACGAACTATTAATCGATAGTTTATCGGCGTAGAGCAAAATTGTTCTAAATCCATTTTTTTTTTTTTTTACCGAAAAAGAGTTAATGATGCAGTTTTACTAATTTGAAGGTGCTCTTTCCGAATACGATCAACGTTTTTGTCAAAAAAAATTTCATTCCGCAGATAATATAATTTAATGGGACATAGAACAATAAAAACAGCGAAGTAGCCTTTTGAAAATGAGCCCGAGTATTCTTGATTGTGCTAAGTCCCATCATATTTTGTTCTAAGTCCAGCAGAAAATAAGCTTTTAAACGATTTGAAACTTAAAAATCGTCCCCTGTAAAATTTGCTTTTTGTGACTTAGAAAAATTTTGCTTTACGGTGACGAGTTGATAAATACTGAAATTTTTAAACCTAATTTATAGGAAAACTGGTCAACTTTTTAATGAAATTTTGTAATTAGATTTCATTTAATAACGATTAGGATTGCTCATGTAGTACCTAAATTTTAAAAGCTGTTCAATATTTCTTAACCGTGATAACTTTTGACTTTCAGGCTTACTTTCTTGGAGAAATGCTTAATTAAAATACTCTTTTTTTAAAAATTTATTCTTGTGAAGAAAATTATAATAAACTAAAAAGTCAAACACAAGTTTGCTAAAAATACCCTTACAATTTATAATACTTTTGAAAATCTGCACCAGATAGGCCTTAAGTCTTAGAATGAAAAATTTACAATAATCAAAAAAGAATCGGGACAACTTTTGACAAAAGTTTAAAAAAAAATGCGCCAATGTCATTTTTGAATGGAAATAAAACTCATTTATGGCTGTATTGAGAAGAGAACGGTCGAATTGGCCCAACCAAGGTACTGTTTAGTTAAAAAAAAAAAACTGTTGAATTGGTGCCTGCTTGGTAATTTTACAAAGAAACAAAGTTGCCTGAACGGTCCGCTTAAGAAATATAAAGTCTCGAGGCAGGTTGTCAGACAGGCGCTAATTTCAACAGTTTTTGTAACTTAGTAGTACCTTACCTTGCCAGGCCACTTTAAATCGAAATTTGAACCCGCCAGAAAAGGAAACTAAACACAGTGGGTGTTAGATGAAAATCCAAAAGGAATAAATACCAACGGGAAATAGTTCCGTGGGCATTAATGAGCTGCATTATTTTCAGTATCTCGAAAATTGAATTTCAAATGAACTGGTACTTTTCAAGACTCTCGAAAAAATTAAATTAAATACCTAAATTCTTTCTCTTATTAAACTTCTTCTTGGTGAAATTAGAATTTAGTTTCACATTCAGAGGGAACAAAAATCAAACTTTTGTTGCCTAACATGGGAACTAAGTTCACTTTACTAAAGTGAATTTCATGCATTTTTCAAAACAATTTTTCATAAAAAGAAAACTGCAACTAATTTATGTCTTCCGTTTTTTTTTTACGATTCATGGCTTTCACTGAAAACAAAGCGTTGTAAAACCTATTAAAATTGTTATTTTTTTTTTTTCAAAAATTGTTGATTTGCATGGAATTTTCAAGCTTTTTGGAATAAGTTGTACAAAAAAGTGGAATATACATAAATAAATAAAAATAATTACATACATATATTTGTTATGGTTACTTGGTTACATATAATTTTTTTAAAACCCTTATATTTTTCAAGAGAAATGGTATTTATAACCTGTTACCATTATAATTTGACTTGAAAATCAAAAAAATCATGTTTAATTTTTTATTTTTATACATTTCTGAACTTAAAAATGAATTTCAATATAAAAAAAGAAATAAAAATATATATAGATTTTGTGCAATACTTCAAAGAAGGTCATTCACTATCAAATAATGGAAACTGCTTTCTTTTTTAGTACTGCATGTTAAAAAAAAAATTAAAACTAACATGAACTTTGTTGAAAAGTATACTAAAGGGATATGCAAAAAAAGAACTGGTGGTGGTTTCATAACTAACCACGAAGACAGAAAGAGTTAAACCAAAAATGAGCTTGTTAATTTTTTAACTTTTTTACTTGCGATATAGGTACAATATATCAAGTTATGCATTCGTACAAAAAAAAAAGTTGAGATAACATTTTTCCATGATATTACGATGATAGAGAATGCCAAAAAGTGGGTCCCGGATGTCCGTCTGTCTGCCCGTCTATCAGTACGTCAGTCTGTCTGTCTGTATATGAAGCTACAGCCTAAACGGATGGACCGATTAATGTTAAACTTGGTATGTAGCCTTATTTGGTGACTCTCCAGAGGGGTTTTTGGAATTAATTTTTTTGGCCCAAAAATAACGGTTCTGTCATATATCGATTTTGGTAAAGTTGAAATTGCTCAAAAACGGCTCCAACGATTTTGTTTAAAAAATTAAAATATAAGTTTTAAGACAAAGTCTATCTTCTAATGAAAAAAATTTTTTTTTGAAAATCATTATTAACGGTACCTGCCATAGAACCGTTTTTTCTAAATCCGATGTTCTCCGAAACTGCTTATTCGATTTCAACGAAACTTTTTTTGAAGAAGCATTTATATAGTCTAATCAAAAAAAATAATTTTTGGATTTTTAAAAAAATTTTGAAATTTTTTTTTTTGAAAAATCAAATTTTCGAAAACGGAACATTGAATTTTTTTTAAATTTTGTTTTAAGGTGTTGATTAGTGATTTCTACAAAATGGCGTACCAATTTTTTTTAAAAACTTTTTTTCCAAAAAATTATTTATAAAAAATTAGTTTTTTTAAAAAACGGCTCTAACGATTTTGAAATTTTTTTTTCTGAAAATGCACCTTAATATATCAAATAAAACTACGTAATTTTTTTGGAGGGCAATTTGATTTCAGATTTTGTTTTATTTTTTTTTTTTTGAAAAACGAATTTTTTATTTTTGTTTTCAATTTGTTTTTGTTTTTATATAGGTACTTACATTTCCCAAATTTCTTTATAAAAAGTTTTAAAAATTTAAGCAACTTAAACTCTAAGAGCAAGTTCGTGCGACCCAGTCGTGCATTTTATTTATTTCAAAATACCCCTGATTTCAAAGATTTTCTGTAACTAATTTTAAGATTAACTATACTACCCTGAATCTAGATTTCTAAATTTCGGATTAACGAAGTTTTACTATCACTTGTCCATTCATTTACATATTTACACAAAATAATAATAATTATGGTAATGTGCAACAATGACAGTTCCTTTAATTTTATCATAATGAGACTGGCACAATAAATTTTCTCCATGAAATATCATTCCCAATTGACTAACAATTAATTTCAACAGATTAAACAAATAGTAATTAATTTCAGTAAAAATAACTCCCATATTTGTGTCCAGTTGTAAAAACAGAGTGGGTCATTTCAAATCCTCCCCAATCTGTCAATGTAAATATATTCAAAAAGATGTTAATGTCCTCAATATTGTCAAACCTCATCAATTCTATACATAAATGCTTCAGGATAAAATATTTCATCATCAAATATGCAAATTGCCATCGTTAACAATAAATTTTTGCCTACATACATTGTTCGTACATATTTATTGAATTATTTAACTAAATGAACCAGATGGTCATAAACGGAAACGGAATTATTAACATTTAATCACTAAAGGTTAAAGGTGATTATTTAAACAAGGAAATAGTAGGTCTGCCATATAACCATTTAACCAACCAATTTATCGATAACAATTTAAGTTTGATACAGGTCACCTGACCAACAAAAAATTGTTTGCGGTTTAAATGTCAAAGAATTAAGTTTTTTTTATGTTCGAACCCCACATAACTTTTTGCAACAGATGTGGGAAATTTATGGTAAATTATGGTTTTCCATTTATGACGACAAACTACATAGTATTTTTTTTTTTTCAAATATTAATTTCACAGAAAAGTGACTTTTATTGATAACACATCATGACACACTTTATGATTTAAACTTGACACAAAATCGATATTTTGATTTGCTTTAAATTCGCAAAATCATTTCGAGAGCTAGCGTTAAATCAAAGGCAGTACATAATACTCTTCATAAAAATCTTATTTGTCACCCGAAAGTTTTGACATGGGTTGGGTATATAACGAAATAATAAAGCTGAAAATGTTTAAAAAGGTTACTTTGAACTGTGATGACAATAACATAAAGTCACTCGTAAAAGTTTATGCAAAGTTTCATTTTATCCATTTCTTTCCTTCTGTAAGCGACGTTTTATCTCAAAATTACTCTTAGGGAAAAAAAAACTTTTTGTTTTTGTCCCAAATTTGATTTGTTTTTGGTTAATAACATTTAAAAATCCCAAAGATGAAATCTTCAGATTTCAGAACGTAGGCACTCTATACGTTTCTTGAAAAAATTTAAAATGTGAGTTTTTTTTTTTAATTTTTTGAGGAAGTTATTTGTTGTGTACATTATGTTTTTGACATGTGTACTTTGACAAAAGTATTAAACTAAAAGCAATATTTTAAAAACTCAGGAATTTGGAATTGTGATTCCTTTTAAACGACTTCTCCGATTTAAATTTAATAGGTACATAACTCAAAAAATTACACGGTGTAACACTCAAAATATACGCGGGCGGAGACCTATCAGGTTTTGTAGAGCTAGTCGCACTGAATACGAAAATATAGTTTTCACGGTTCGATAAGGAATCAATTGAGGCAGTTTTCTGTGTGAGTATTTTTTTTACTTAAATTCTGTCTGGACAAAAATAGTATAAAATGAGTTTAAAATTTTTTTTTTCGCCTATTTTTAACTTTGAAATCGATTATTTCAAAAACTATTGGTTATATTATATTGATTTAAAAATTAAAATCAAATGTACAATTTTGCCTTTCGGAAATGGTATCACTTATTACTGTAAGTGTTGCCGTTGTTTTTTAATAATTTTTTTTTATTTTGATATTTTTTTTTTAGAAAAATGTCCCTCCCGTCTAACCGGATAGAGATAGACCCCCCTCCCAAAGAAAAAAATGTTTGTATTGAGCTCCTCTACAAAAACCCGTTATCAAATCCTGGCGCCCAAGTTATCCTACTACGTGCCGAAACAACATTTTTGTTCTACACCTAAAAGTTCGAATTTCTGTATCTGGGTTGAAATCGAAAAATTTTTTTTTCTAAACCAATTTTGAAGTGATTTTCATAAAAAATACCTCGATTAATTGGGAAATAGATATAGTTTTAGAATATATTTTTTAAATAGCATGTTGTTTTCAAAACATATACTTTAAATTGATGCCGAAGTTGGGCAAATGACAAAAAAAATTGAATTTTTGAACTTTGGCATCTTATAAATTCTAAGTGGTTTAACCGAGTTACATGTTTTATACATTGTTAAAAAGGTATATTTATCTTCTATCAGAAACTGTAAAAAAATCGAAAATGGGTAAAAAATTGTCGAAGCTAGAATTTTTTTAATTGGTGAAGGTCCAAAAAACCGTTTTTTGCCCGTAACTCCAGATTTTGGGGGTGTTAGGGGATTTTCAAATACCGTTTCGTATTCAGTGCGACTAGCTCTACAAAACCTGATAGGTCTCCGCCCGCGTATATTTTAAAACCTCATTTTTGTAACACCGTGTTAAATAAAAAAAAATTCAAAACAAGATTTTTGAAATATTTTTATTTTTGATTTCTTTAAAGGTTTTTGAATTTTTTTCAATCATTTTTTAAATTATTGCTTTAAGATAATTTGGCACACCAAAATTAACAGTTTTGTCAAATGAACTTATTCCATTCACACAACCAATGATTCAATTAACACAGGATGCAAAACAAAAGAGTGGTTTTGTCATAACTTCGATCTGTGGGTCGTACTTTCCGGCATTTCTGTGCGTTTAGAGTTCTTCTGGGTGGGGAGTTTTTTTTTCAAATTTCCCATACAACAATTTTGAGCAATCGCAATTTTTTTAAAAATGATAAATGATTTTGAAAAATTTGAACACACTATATTGTAACGATGAATTACCGAACTACTTTTAAGATAAAAGTCTGAACACACTACCTGCTACAGTAAAGGTAGAAATGTGAACGGACCTTTAGTAATTAAGAAACTACCCTCTGAACGCATCCAAAGAAATTCCCTCGACTGCTGAATATCCCAAAATATCCCACTGGACTGGAAGTATGAAGCGCCCCCTCTTGGAAAGGAAGCTTCGAGAAGCAAAGACGAGAACCTTCGAAGACATTCTCGAATTCCGAATTTCAGGTATAAAAGGGCAGCGTGGACACCGACCGGAGACAGTTTAATTTTGAAAGTGAAAGAGTGCAGTACAAAGTGAAATAAAGTGTTGGAAATTGTTTAGTAGTAAATAAAGTGATTTAAACGTGTGTTTGTTTGAACGAATAATAAAAGTAAATTAAGTTGAAATAAAGTGTGTTCTTATTTGAACGGAAATATAAGTGGAAGTTTAAATAAATCGAAATAAGTTTTATTGTGAACCCGGAATAAAACATTACATTGGTGTCAGAAAAGTGGAATAAAACTTATTTATTTGTGCGAATCAGATAATTTCGCGGAAAAAAAAAATAAAAAGTGCGCGTGTGTCTTAACAATAAACAAAGTGTAATACATTTTGAAATAAGTAAAAGTGCTCGCGTTTTAAAAAGTTAAAATGGGTAAGACATTAAATCAGTTAAGTTTAACTGAGCTGAAGGCGGAATTAAATAAGCGAGGTCTTCCTACTGCTGGATCGAAAAATGAGCTCATTATTCGTCTGCAGGATTATTTAACCCAGGAAAACGAAAATTTGGATACATTTCAATTCGAAGTTGAAATGACAGAAGAACAAGTAAGTACTGGTTCCGATATGTCGTCCATGATGTCTGTTCTCCTTGCTAAGTTCGAGGAAAATCTTCTCAAACAAATTGAGACACAACGCAATGAACAGAGAGAACAATTAGAAAAACAACAGAGTAATGTTCTCGGAAAAATTGAGGCACAACGTAAAGAACAAAAGAGTGAACAACAGAATCTTCTGGAACAGCAAAAGAACCTTCTAGATGAACAGAAAAACCTCATCGAAGGTAAGCTTCATGCGATCGAGAACAAGTTCGTTGCTCTTGATGCTTCAATCAAAGGCGTTGAAAAACAATCTCAAGAAAAGTTTGAGAAAGTTGAAGAAAAACTCGAGAAAGTAGAAATAAAATTCGAAGACAAATTTAAAGGAATGGAAGTGAAAATGCAAAGTTTTACCGAAGAACTTGACAAAGTTCGGAAAATTAAGATCCGAGAAAGTTCTGGTGAGTATCCAAAGAAGAAGGAAATGCATCCACCAACCTTTGATGGACAAAGTTCTTGGTCAATCTACAAGAAACAGTTTGAGGCAGCTGCCACAACAAATGGCTGGGATGACGAAGACAAATGTATAGCGCTGACTCTTGCTCTTAGAGGTCCTGCTGCTGAGTTATTACAAACTTTACCACCAGAAAAGAATGGTAACTTTAACGCTCTTGTCCAGGTAATTGAAAAACGCTTTGGAGATGGCCATATGCAGGAAGTCTTCCGCGTCCAACTCAATACAAGAGTGCAGAAAAGAGGAGAAACTCTGCAACAACTCCAAGCAGATATTGAAAGGTTAGCTCATCTGGCATATCCGAAAGCAGGAGACGATATTATCAGTCAGTTTGCGACAGAAGCCTTTATTCGTGCTGTATCTGATACAAATCTCCAGCGAGCGATTCGGACAGCCGGAAAACATTCCCTTCCTGAAGCATTAGCGTTCGCACTAACTATGGAAGCAGCAGAACAGGCTTCTCAAGGCGTTCATCGGGTAAGAGAAGTTGCAGTGGAGGAATGCTCTTGTCAAAAACTCGCAATCCAAAGAAACCAGCGAGACGGAGCTGCTCGATGCTGGAACTGTAACAAGACCGGACATCTCCAGCGGCAGTGCAGATTGCCACCAAGAAGAACTGCTTGCCAACACTGTGGAAACAGGAATATTGCCCAACAACAGGTAAGCGATACAACCAACACTCATCCTCAACTTGATTCCCATTCGGGAAACGAGTAAGAACCAACTTCGAGGGGCAGAAGCTGGTTTCTGGTATCGATGGCCCCAGAACCACAATTCAAGTCTCACAGACTAAACGAGACAACAAAAGTCTGACAGTAGAGGCAACCATAAATAACAACCAACACGTGGCTACAATTGACACCGGTGCCACTGCCTCTATTGTACGAAGAGACTTGGTGAAGATGACGTGGCTACATAACACCAACAGCTACCGTCTGAAGACCGCCACAGGAGAAGCAGCAAGGGTGTACGGTGAAGTTCGTCTTACGATCCGTATGGCAGAACTAGAGTTTTCGCATGTGTTTTTGGTGGCAGATATATGTGACGAGTGCATCATTGGAATCGACTTTATGAAGGAGCATGGAATCATTTTGGATATCGGTAATCAAGTCCTGAAATACAGAAATGTGGAGATCCCAATGGTCTATGGCAACGAAAATTCAACAACAATTAGAACTGTCATCAAAGAAGATATGTGCTTGCCTCCTTCTTCAGAAGTTTTTGTGTGGACGAAGTTAAAGGGGAACTGTGGAAGCCATCGATACCTCATGGTCGAACCAGAAGTTGAGCAAAGTTCCGAAAACATCTTCATCGGGAAGACTCTTGTGGCACCAAAGAACAACATGGTACCTGTACGGATACTTAACATCAAACCGTACCCAATCAAGCTTAAGAAAGGAGAAGTTGTTGGGCAATGTGAATCTGTGTCCGCAATAACTAAGATCAATGAGATGGACATACAGATGACTATGAACTCTGAGAAACTAAAGACTCAAATTCTCAAATCAGACAACTTGAGTCAACATCAGCTTAATGCTGCTGGAAGGCTTCTTCATGAATATGCTGATATCTTCTCTTCACCCAGCGGGCAATACGGCCGAACACAACTGGCGCAGCACCGAATCGATACAGGAGACGCTAGGCCGATTCATCAACCAGCAAGACGTCTCCCCTTGGCCAAACAAGGTGAAGTTGAAGAAATGATATCGACAATGAAGAAAGACGGGCTGATCGAAAATTCCAAAAGCCCTTGGGCATCACCGGTAGTTCTCGTCAAAAAGAAGGATGGAAGCACTCGATTTTGTGTCGACTACCGCAGACTGAATGATGTGACGAAGAAAGACAGCTACCCACTGCCAAGAATCAGCGATACTCTAGATGCAATGGAAGGAGCACAATGGTTTTCGACTTTGGACTTGAAGAGTGGCTACTGGCAGGTAGAAATCCATCCAGAAGATCGAGAAAAGACGGCTTTCTCCACAGGAAATGGTCTGTGGCAGTTCAATGTCATGCCGTTTGGGCTATATAATGCCCCAGCTACTTTTGAGCGCTTAATGGAGTGCGTTTTAAATGGATTAACCTGGAAATCTTGCCTAGTCTATTTGGATGATGTCATCGTTTACGGGAAAACATTTGATGACCATTGTGAAAACCTAAAGGCTGTATTCCAGAGGCTACGAGAAGCACATCTTAAGTTAAATCCAAAGAAATGTGCACTCTTCAAGACCGAGGTTAAATATTTGGGGCATATCATCTCATCCCAAGGAGTAATGACTGATCCAGAAAAAGTTGACACTGTGAAGAATTGGCCAACCCCTCAGGACAAGCATCAACATCGGAGTTTCCTCGGTCTGGCAACGTACTATCGACGGTTCGTGAAGGATTTTGCGAGAATCGCCAAAAGCTTGCACCAGCTTACGGAGAAGGGTAAACCCTTTAAATGGTCAGGTGAGTGTGAGAAAAGCTTTCAGGAACTGAAGCTACGGTTATGTGAAGCTCCTGTGTTGGCCTATCCGACTCCAGGCAAACAATTCATCATTGACGCAGATGCAAGTAATGTTGGAGTTGGTGCTGTTTTATCGCAAGTTCATGACGGAGAAGAAAAGGTCGTTGCCTATTTCAGCAAGGTACTCTCGAAACAAGAAAGAAACTATTGCGTGACCAGAAGGGAACTTCTAGCTCTGGTATTGGCAACAAAGCACTTCCATAAGTACATCTATGGACAGAAGTTCCTTCTTCGCACAGATCATGGTGCACTAAATTGGCTTTTGAACTTCAAAAATCCAGAGGGTCAAGTAGCAAGATGGATCGAGATACTCCAGACGTATCAATGTCAGATTCAACATCGAAGAGGAAAGCTACATTCAAATGCAGACGCATTATCTCGGCGCCCGTGCAAGCAAGACTGCAAGCATTGCACACGGCTAGAGGAAAAGGAAGTTGTCGCTGTAAGAAGAACGAGAGCTGATCCCATTTGCGGCTGGAGTAATGAAGAACTCAGGATGGCCCAACAGGAAGATTCGGACATCGAACCCATCCTTGCATGGAAGGAACATGAAGAGAAACCAGAATGGGCCGACATCTCCGACCGAAGCCCCAATCTCAAAGCATATTGGGCACAATGGGACTCACTTCATGTTCAAGAAGGGTTACTCAGGCGTAAGTGGGAATCCGCAGATGGTAAATCTTATGTAATGCAACTAATCGTACCTCAGTCAAAGGTTAATGATGTTCTCCGAGAGATGCACGAGGGAACTTCTGGAGGCCATTTAGGCATCAACAAGACGCTGGAAAAGGTACGCCAGCAATTCTACTGGTTACGTATGAGAGAAGACGTTGAAAAGTGGTGCCGAAAATGTGATACTTGTGCCGCTAGCAAAGGACCAGCTAGAAAAATGCAAAGCAAGATGCATCAGTACAATGTGGGCACACCTTTTGAGAGGATTGCAATAGACGTGGCAGGTCCTTTTCCCGAAACCAACAAAGGAAACCGGTATATCCTCGTAGTGATGGATTACTTCAGCAAGTGGCCTGAGGCATTTGCCATCCCAAACCAGGAAACCAAAACAGTTGTGGATAAGATTGTCTTTCATTGGGTGAGCAGGTTCGGAGTACCCATGGAACTTCATTCCGACCAAGGAAGGAACTTCGAATCTAAGATTTTTCAAGAGGTTTGCTCACTCCTTGGCATCAAGAAGACGCGAACAACACCGCTTCATCCACAATCTGATGGGATGGTTGAGCGATTTAACAGGACACTTAAAGAACACCTGTCAAAAGTAGTCAACGATAATCAACGAGACTGGGATCGACATATTCCATTATTCTTGATGGCTTATAGAAGTGCAACACATAGTTCCACTGGACATACACCATCGGAAGTCCTTTTTGGTTCTACAATACGGCTGCCAAGTGAGATAAAATTCGGATGTGTTCCAAATGAACCACAGGAAATAGATGAGTATGTTGATAACCTGAAAGAAACACTGGCTGACATTCACCAACGGACAAGGACAAATATAAAAGCGTCTAGTGACAGGATGAAAACAAGATATGACGCGCGAGCGACAGCAACAGGGTTTCAAGAATTAGAACTTGTGTGGTTTTACAATCCCCACCGACAAAAGGGACTATCACCGAAGCTACAACAAAACTGGGAAGGCCCTTACACAGTAATAACCAGAATCAACGACGTGGTTTACCGTATACAGAGAGGGGTAAGAGGCAAATTAAAGGTAGTTCATTGTGACCGTTTACATCGTTATAATGGTGAAAGAAGCAATGGAGTTGTTCGGGACGAACAATCCTAAGAGGGGGGCAATGTAACGATGAATTACCGAACTACTTTTAAGATAAAAGTCTGAACACACTACCTGCTACAGTAAAGGTAGAAATGTGAACGGACCTTTAGTAATTAAGAAACTACCCTCTGAACGCATCCAAAGAAATTCCCTCGACTGCTGAATATCCCAAAATATCCCACTGGACTGGAAGTATGAAGCGCCCCCTCTTGGAAAGGAAGCTTCGAGAAGCAAAGACGAGAACCTTCGAAGACATTCTCGAATTCCGAATTTCAGGTATAAAAGGGCAGCGTGGACACCGACCGGAGACAGTTTAATTTTGAAAGTGAAAGAGTGCAGTACAAAGTGAAATAAAGTGTTGGAAATTGTTTAGTAGTAAATAAAGTGATTTAAACGTGTGTTTGTTTGAACGAATAATAAAAGTAAATTAAGTTGAAATAAAGTGTGTTCTTATTTGAACGGAAATATAAGTGGAAGTTTAAATAAATCGAAATAAGTTTTATTGTGAACCCGGAATAAAACATTACAATATATTAAAAGCAATTGTAATTTCAGTTTAAAATTTTTCTCGAAAAACACGAGTACGGTAAAATAGCCTTGGTTTTTTTTATGAAAATTGACTTTGTTTTGTTTTTAAATGTATATCGTCAACGATTTTATTAAAATTGTATGGTTTAAAATATTATGTCTTAAAAATAGGTTAGCAAAACAAATAAAACAAAATATGTATTTTCAGGGCCACTGTGTTGTATGTGTAACATTTTTTTTAATTACCGGTTAATGCAAATGGGGAGTGTTTAAAACACAGTTGGGAGTTTTGAGATTAATACATATATTTAATATTTTGTATATTTAAGGCCTTAAAGTGCTTAGTGAAGACAAAAGTTAGTAGATTGCTGATTTATCTTTTAGGTTTCCAACGAACATACCTCAAAAAAATTCTTCAACTTGTAACTGGATTCAAATAGGTATTAGTTGAAATGTCAAAAACTAAGTATTTCATCGATGTGGGGCATTAATATTTGTAATTAAGTGCAAAATTCAATTAACTACCGACAATTTCGTACCATGCATTTTTAATTATTAAACTTCTATTAAACTTCTACAAATCCATGTAAAATCATCAAGTAAATCGTCTCTCTTTATACATTTTCAAATCGTCATTAAATTAATCACACACAATTTTGCTGTCTGCGAATGAACTCAAACTTATATGTAAGATCAAAAGAACAATAAGCTTTTAGTTTCTCTTCTCCATATACTCGTATAGTATTAGTTGTTTAGTGCTTGTGGCTCTGGATAGTAGAAACAATTGGTTAAAGCTTTTTTTTTCGTTGAATAAATTTAGATTTCCCGCGTTAAAAATATTATTTTATGATAGATACCTACTTGAAGTAGAACAACTGAAAATGTAAGTTTGTGTTTATAATTCAATTTGTGGTTATATTTTATTTTGTCATGATGATAACTTATAGTAAATATTTTGATAAGAACTTGTCTACTATAATTATTGTTCATATAAATTAGTTTTACACACAAACAAAAAAGTAAAGATTAAAATGCAATAATGTGATAATAAAACATATCTTTGGATAAAATATTTTCAATCAATTTTGTATTAATTTTTTTGTTTACCTATTAGCATTTTGTTTTTGTTAAACATTTATTATATTGTTAATGTGTTTAAATAAAAATGGGGTTAATATTTAATTATATTTCTTAATAAATGTTTGAGAAGTAAACAATAAACAATCATTGAAAATGATTGTCACAAGCAGATCAGGGATGAAAAATTCTCTTGTGTTTACTGTGTCATCGAAAACCAACAGGCCCATTAGCTCAGTTGGTTAGAGCGTCGTGCTAATAACGCGAAGGTCGTGGGTTCGATCCCCCCATGGGCCAGGGTTTTTTTTTTTAAATGTTTTAGAAATACATAATTATATTTTGTTAGCCAATTTCTTCAGATAAGATGTAACGGGTGTGACGTTAGAAAATCTATTCAGCCTGCTTCGGAAGCCGTATTGTAGATTTTTTAATGAAAAGTCGGTAATATCGTGTTTAATATGAATGAAGATTTTATTGAGTTTCCAGTAAGCAATATGTATTTGAAGGAAATTTATAACAACCTAAAAATGTAACGGGTGTGACATATTTTCGTAACAGGTGTGACATGAAAAAACATAATTATTATAGGTATAATATGTAAACATTTATGAACAAATCTATAACTTCAAATTTCAAATATTTAAGACACTATTTACACAATACCTAAATAATTTATTAGGGTCAAAATCTGAGTATACATCAAAATAACACTGTGTTACAAAATAAAAATCATGTTAATTACTTTGGAAGTGACCTATCCGAGGTTGTTGGTATTACTGAGTACACCAATTATTTCGGCACTTGAAATTTTTCATTGACCCTCAAAATTTCAAGTTATTGTCAAAAAACTGTTTTTCAATGTTTTCACATTTCAACGATTTTTTACTCAGGCATTTTTCAGTCAGTTTCTCAAAGTGCAACATTTTTTCCTCCGTTTTTTAGAATTCTGAGACCGTTTAAAGCTACATTTTGTGTTTTGAATAGTTTTATTGTGTATTAATATTGAATGAAATAAGCTTTTATTCATCAATATCAATTAGAAATTGTGGAAGTTATAATTTTTTTACTCGTGAAAGAAATTTCAATTTATTTGGGCAATCGAAGAAATAAAAACTAATTTCTCTGTTCATACTAATGGAAGAACATTTGTTATGGTCTTAATTTTTAGAAGAAATGTTATTTTTTGTATTTCGTTACTACGTTTGAAAAATGTTGATATCTTTTTTGGTTGCTGAGGTACAAATTTTTAAATACTGTTAATTTTTTCTTGCCCATGCTAAAGTGCCAATATTTTTGACCGGACCTGCATATCTTTATGTTTTTTGACGTGCTGAATAGGGTGTGTCACTTTTGTATGGCCGAAAAAAAAGTACTCTAATTTTGCAATGTAATAGTGGTCAAAAGTTTTATTAGGGTCTAAGGTTTCATAATATGTAAAAAAAAATTATAATATCGTTCGTCCTTGGCTCGCTCAAATCGGTTGAAGTTGTTTTGTTAAGAAAAAAAAAAAAAAAAAAAACGATTTTGTATGAAAAAATGATTTTTTTTCCTTCGCTTATTTTTCGCAGCTTCTTTACTAAGTGTTTAATTCCAACAAATATAAGCTTCTTAAAAGTTTTTTCTCGGAATAATCTTTCACGTGAAAGTCTAAAAATATTTAGAAGGGATATGTTTTTGTATCCAAACATATTTCATTTCTTCCTATATTTTGAGCGAGCCAAAGATATTTATTAAAATGAAAATTGTAAACGCAAGATTTAATTTTGATAAGCAATTCAACTTTAAAAGCTATTACATTTGAAAATTCCATACTTTAGCACTTTGACACAACCTAGTGCTGAATCCGAATCTTAAGTCAGTTTTGCCCAAATATATGTAATTTCTCTAATAATTTCATACGATTTTTTTTTTGCCTTCTTTTTGTAAATTATTCTAAAATCTCTTACTTTTGATAAAATAAGAAAAAATACATAATTATTTTTTGAATAATAAGGTATCTGTACAAAATTTCTCTCTATAGGTTCACCGTTATTTTTTTTTCGGCAGCTGCTGCTAGTTTTTCTTGTAATACATGTAAACTCCAACTGCAGATGTCTTATTTTAAAATATGTATCAAGTCACTGTTTTTCTATATCATCATCTACAAGGGGTACCTTCCAGAAATATTTCTTAATTAACTTCAAGAACTTTCTTCACACCTAGTTGAGAATCGTACTTTATTAAATATGTAGGTGCAATATAAAAACCAAAACAAACAAATCCTTCGTGATTTGTCTGGACACACAATTTGTTTTATTCACCTCTGACATCAATTGTTTTTTTTTTTTCATTTTTGATTAATTCAACATTTAAGGTAAAAAGGTATAGCAGACTGTTGCTTCCAGGCAATTTCTGACCTGGATTAATTAAAATCAAATAAATTTTTTGCGAAAAAGAAATAATTAAATTTTGACGTACACCTTGCATAATAAATGATCTGCCAACTTGAGAAAATGAAAATCGTCAAAGAAAAAAAAAATATGTATATATAATTTATTCATAGATCCAGATTATAAAATATTCGTATTGGCCCATGGGGGGATCGAACCCACGACCTTCGCGTTATTAGCACGACGCTCTAACCAACTGAGCTAATGGGCCAGTTGGGGGTTGATGGCAATGTTCAAATTTCGGTTTGATTAGTAAGTTATGATAAGCTTTTGAAAGTTTAATTGATACATAATTTTGTTTAATTGGAATATTAAAAATAAATCAAAGAGTTCTGAGCAAATGTTCAATTTATTTAACTGTTCTATCTCACTTACCTAAAATTACTTAACTGTTGCATTTGAAAAGAAATTTCAATTAGGTAAAAAAAAAGCTAATTTAAATCTTTATTAAATTCTTCTTAGAATTTAGACAGTCTGAAACCCAATAAGGATTCTCCCCTTTCATATCCGAATTTCTCCATAATGGTTTGTATTATTTAAATGCACTCAAGCCTATATTTCAAATTATGTAATTATTATTTAACATCAAACAAAATTTCCAGTTTAAAGCACTGCTGCTTAGGATAGATCTTTTAGAATTTTGAAACAACCTTGAAGAATATTTCTTGTCTCAATTCTGTTAAAAAATGGGTCTTTTTAGATTATAAATCATTAATCAAAATTTTAACAAAAGAAAAATGTTGTCACGATTATGCAATTAAAATCAAAGAAAAACATATTATCCCAATTAATTTTTCTTACTCCTTGTCAACATTAATGAGTTACTGACTGCGGTGTCCTTTATATTTCACAGCTAGGGTAGATACCTATATACCTATTTTTTTTTTTTTTTTTTTTTTTTTACACAAATCTCGAGATAATGCGAAGCAGCTGTTTTTAATTCGTCGTCTCTAATTGCATTTAATTTATCATTTTTAAAAATAAATATAATTTTATTTATTATGTTAAAAAATTGGGAATGTACCCTTTCAGCTTCAATTTTCAACTATTTATTATTACATCTACATACATACATTATATAAAATAACAATTCGTTAATTTATTTTAATTTTTTAAATTAAGATATTTTTGTTGAGTTTTGCTGAGAAACTCCAGCGAAACGTCGCGTCGGGACAAAAATTTATGTTTTAATTTGTATTTACATAAACAAAACAAATTGACCAAAAAAGCCCAATTAAACTACCTACTTAAATTATAAAATTATAAAGAATTGGTCACAAACACAAACTTAATATTAATTTCAACTATTTTCTTTTTAACTTAGGGGGGGAAACCCCTCTGGACGACAGCTTTTTCAATAATTTTTTGGGAAAACTGAAAGCATTTATTGAAATTTGGAAAAGTATGTGATATTCTGATATTATTGACATTATGAAGTACCTATTGATAAAATTTTTTTGAACTACAAAAAAAAAAAAACAAAATGGCGGCTCTACAGCTCTTTAAAGTTGACGCCTCGAGTTTGCGCCGTGCAATGCTCAGGTCCAGAAAATTATTTATAATCAAAAAAGAATTTTTTTTCCAATAAAATATATTTGTACGCATTGCATGAACCTAAATTTAGTAAAAACAAGTGTAAAACAAAAATTAGATACCAAAAAAACAATATTTTTTTATAAACAAATTGTTAAAAAAATATTTATTGTAAAAATTTTATTGAACTTTTAGGTTCATGCAATGGCCAATAAATTAAAGAGTAATTTGCAATTTATTTCAAGTCGATAGCTTCATTAGTTTTTGAGTTACGTTGCACGGCGCGGAAAATAACGCGTTTCGAGGAAAAAGCGTTTAAAATTTTCGTTTTCGTACTGTGGTAGGTTCGGGGGGCATTGGTTTCGGGACTATCTAGGCCTAGGGGCTTTTGAGGCTTCATTTAAGGCTAAGACCACTGAAAATAGTTTCTTCGGATGATAAATGAATTTATAAGCCAAACAAAAATTAATGCAAAAATAAAAATTTCCAGAGTGATTTCCCCCCTTAACAGCCTAGAACGCAAATGGAGAAAATTTTTTATGAAGAGATTTTTTTTTTTCAAAAATTAAGCGCAGCGCATTGAATCCAAATTACAAAAAAACTGTAATAAAATTTGTGCGCCATTTTGTAAATATTTGTCAACACTTAACCAATTTAAAAAAAATCAATCTCCCGTTTTCGAATATTTAATTTTTAAAATAAGATTTCTGTTTTTTCTTTTTTTTAAATCCATTTGGATTCATATATAAAATAATATGAATGCTTTTTGTATGAAAAAATCGTTGAAATTTAACAAGTCGTTTGGGAGTGAGTCTAAAAACTAACAATTGAATTTTTTTAAATAAATCGTTGGCACCGTTTTTTAGAAAATCAAATTTTTCCGACATTGTACAGTGTGTAATTTTACATGTCTAGTGGAACTTTATTAAAATTCGAAGTCTTGCGAATATAAATATTTTGATGCAGAATGAAAGGTTAAATTCCATACAAAATACAATGAAATGTTAACAAAGAAACAAAATTTAAAATTGCATACGGTGTTCTGCAGTGTCATGAACATAAGATTAAAATAACGAAAAATATATTTAAAGACAGTTGATTTTTTCGAGTGAAACTAATCGTTGCGTATTTTATTATTTATCAAAGCTAGCTGGACAAACATTTTTTTTCAGTATTATTTTTGGTATTCTATTATAATGTTACCACAAGAAAAAATGTGTTGTTGAGTCTTAAAATGGAAGAAAATTTAATTTTGTTTCAAGACTTTAGGCCCTTTATTTCAATTATTTGCTTTGACTTCGTCAAGCGTTTTAAAAATGTATCCACATGTGTCCGTCGTGAAATGGTGCGTAGGACCTCGCTTAATATTCTATTTATCAGAATCCGTTAAGGGTTTTTGTGAATAGCTGCGGCAACCATACAATATTTTTTTTGTTTTGTTCAGGTTCATAGGCCAAAAACGTATTTTCGATGTTTTCAAAAATCGTAAATCGCAAATTACTTTTTTTTAGATTCTTCATAAAATATAAATATAATTTTTCGATATCTCGCTTCGTTTTCGAAATATAGATAGTTTTGAGAAACAACTCCCAAAATCCATTGCTCGATGTCGGCTCTTTCCCATCTATTTTTGTACATATGTATGTACTCGGATGCCACATATCGGACTTATAATTAGATATATTTATCTGAAAATCAATAAAGCACTTGTAGAAAAACATATTTAACATAATTCATAGCAAAAATTAAGTTAACTTGGAACCACGAATTTAGTTCCGCTAGATTGGCAATATTGCACACTGTGCTTTGGTAACAGGTACCGTAATTTTCGAAAGTTAACACCTGCTCAATTATTTCTAGTTAAAAAATTAAATAAATTAAAGTCTACTTATAATCACATAAATATTGACCTATAAACAAAAATATCATTAAAACACTGTGTCTCCTTCTTTACAGCTCCATACTCCCATTTTAAATCCCTGGAAATACTTTGAAACACACAGAAAAATGGCTGCATCACTTCTTATAGCTTGTGGCCTCAACGAAAGCAAACTCCCACCCTACATACACATTAGCGAAGAATCCAACATGGATGGAGGATTCCTCATCACCTCCATACTCGGTCAACGTCTGCGAACACCCCAAGTGACCACAGTCCTCGTCGGTCTGCAACATGGCTACCAGCATTATCTAAATGCCGGCATGCGACTTGGCTACAACTTGGCTCTATTCATGAATAAAAAGTTCTTTATTATCGACGCCCTCAAATCCATCCAAGTTAAACAATGGAAATCCATGTGGCTAACCGAAGGCGATTCAATGTCCAACACACTACTCGAGTTTATACGCGAGAAAATATCATCCCCAAACGATGATGCTGGCACCACTTCCGTCACATACATCATTGACAATCTATCGATTCTTCTAAATTTCGGTTTCACCCCTGAGGGTCTGTTGCGACTGTGTCAAGATTTACAGGCCATGGCATTGGAGCATCCTGGTCTAACGATTGTCACCAAATTGAGTACCAGCGATGTGCATCCAGTGTTGGACAATAATATTGCCAAACTTGCAGATGTCCATTTGCGAATAAAACAACTCAAGAGTGGAGCATTCCGTGAAGTCGATGGAAAGTTGTGTGTGGTCCGAGAGACCACAGAAGGGTGCTATGAATTGATGGAACAGCAAAAGGAAATTTTGTACAAAGTCAATGAGAGAAATGTTAAGATATTTAGTCCTGGCGAAGTTGGTGTGAAAGTTTGATCAAACAAATGATGATGATAATAAAAATTTATATTTTTGCCATAAGATGTGAGATTTATTTTTTTTTTAATCCTCCTAAAAGCATTCTCATAAAATAAATGTAGGAAAATGGAGGAGATACCAAATAAAAACCACACACTCCCACTATGGTTTAGATTAAAATCATAAATTTGTCGAAATTTGGTTTGGTTATGCTATAGCTTTTTTTTTGTTAATCGAGGCTGAAGGATATTTATAACTGCCGATATGGGAATTACCATTAAGGTTTTTCATTCGATAAACTTTGTGCAGGTTTATCAGGATTTATTTGATTCAAAGTGTGCAGTTGATTGGAGTTTAAGGAACATTTTACCACCAAATTCGCTTGCACTCTATCGTAGTTTTTGTTTGATATTTCAGTGGGATATAGAATCAATATATTTAATTAAAAAAAAAGAGGTAAACGTAGGTAGTTAGAGTTAGGTTTTTAATACTGTGCGATGCAGGTGTGTATGTTAAATCCTGTCGGAAAATTCACGGAATCCAATTTTCGGAATGGGTATTAAGTTCTCACAAATAATTAACTTTAATGGAAAATCACGTGGGAGTGGGGGGTGGGGGCGTGACATTAATTATCCTTAGATGTTTTAGTTATGGATATCTCGAAAAGTTTTTGAAGGTAGAAGACAATTTGAAGAGGAGGACACCTTAATTGAAGTTATCCATGACGAGATTTCGCTTGACTAGTTAAAAATCATTTTATGATTCAATTCCAAACGAGGTCATATGAAAACTCATTATTAATGGAGAAAAATTTAATAAATAAATGTACGAAAACCAAATATGTCATGATTGCGGCCTCAGCAACATGCATGTAAGAATGAGGTGGATACAAAAAAAAAGTTCATGGATACAAAAAAAATCTACAAAGGGGACACCCGGGTTTGAACCGGGGACCTCTCGATCTGTAGTCGAATGCTCTACCACTGAGCTATATCCCCATATTTATTTCGGTGGAATATACTTCATTTAATGTACTTGTACTTTGCACTAGGAATTCTTCATGATATGTAATTTTTAATTTATTTAAAAAAAAAGTTCTTGGGAAGTTACGTCATGTTATAATAATTAACGAATTGCACAAGTGGTACTGGTATTTAAAAATGAAAGTGAAACTTATTTTTACAAGTAAGTTTTTTTTTACCATAATCGAGGGAAGATAACAAAATAAATGAAGATTAGGCACAGTGTTGTTTGGAAAGTTTTATTCAATTTCTTGTTTAATATAAACAAAATCAATAAAATAGTTTATAAATAGTTTAGGCAGGATCACAAGCTGATGAAGTTGTGATTTTAAAGATATGAATAGTATTATAGTAATACTACGAAAAAGGAAGATTTTTTGGACTTTTTAAAAATCGTTTCAGAGAAAAATTGAAGAGAAATAATGTTTTGTGCGTAGATAGGTAGGGGGAACATCGGAGACTTGATTATATGGGAGACATGAGCCACTCTAAATAATTCACGAAAATTCCACTCAAATCATTCATGAGTATAATAATACTCAAGCGTTCCATATCCAGATGTTCTTCTTGCCCACAGAATACGAAAAGAAAAGGTGTTTTTTGACGCAAAAAGTTAATTTTTGTTTGTTTTTGTTTCCAAGATAAAAAGTTTATTGAACGTGGGAAGTAAAAATAGTTAACATTTACCTACTCACACGACTTTTATTCGACATTTTTAATATGAAAAGAAAAGACTTGGGAGACTTGATAATTATGACTATTTCATACTATGTATAGATTAATAATTAATTTAATTCATTACACTGGTCAACAAGGTTTTTGTTACAGACACCAATATATACTATAGGTTTTTTGGGTGCTGAGCTCGAAACCGAAGTCAGAACAATTCTATCACATCACGTTTTTTGAGATAATCCCATTAGAAAATCGAAAATGCCGCAAAAACGTGACGTGATAGAATTGTTCTGACTTCGGATTCGAGCTCAACACACAAAAAAACCAAAAGGTAAACTTTGGTTGTTGACCAGTGTTATTTTTTTAAATTCAATAGGTTATAGGTACCTACTAACTACCAAAAAAAATAGTTGAATTAATGGCAGACGGCAGTATTGCCATGTCCTTATTCTTAAATATACAAATTGTAAAATTTTATGATGAAAAAATAAACAATATTAGGGGTATTCACGTAAACGCGGAAAACCCGTAGAAAAAGTAGAAACTGTCAAATTTTCTATCGGTAGAAATGAGCTGTCAAAATTTGTATTTGAAAAATATTCCGCAAAATCATAGAATCTTATCTCACAAATTTGAAACGGAAACCGTAGAAAAAAAATAAGATAAACTTTGGGTGTGTTCAATCACCTGTCGGATAGGCTATCTGGGATCCCCTTAGAAGAGGATATAATATATGGAGTGCTTGTTCCTATACCTAATACATTGTAACGCAATATGCATCGATAGGGGTCGCTGCCTTCGTTTTTAAGTGCGAGTCCGGTTCCGCAGCTGTAAATAAACACGCTTGTTGGTGACAGCCATCAAATGAAAATAAAATGGAGGCATGCACTCATCGAAAAACTTAAAGAAACTAGAGCCCTCTATAAAAGCTTCACGGAACTAACAGCACAAGCAGGGCTGGTTTTAGGGGGAGGGCAGCCTGGGCCGCCACCCAGGGGCCCAAGAATTGAGGGGTGCCGCAGGCGCCCCGAAGTTGTACAAAAGTTATATAAATAACAAAATCATTCCAATCGATGTTTTATTTATTTTTACTTTCACAAAGGCGCCCCTTTTTTTTCTATTTTACTTTTTCAACGGCGTGCTGTGGGCTAGAACGCTATTTTAGCAGGAATTAATTAAAAAGTCAACTTCTTCAAATATTGCTCATTTTAGTCTTATTCGATAGATAAATGGACTAGCTATAATTGTTCATTCAAAATTGAGGTCAAAGCATTTATTGGATACATAAAAACACAATCGAAAAGCAAGTTTTCGAAAAAAAAAACAAAAAAGTCCACTTTTTCCTCTATCCAGATATTCATTTACTGAGTTTTTTTTAACGGATCGACTGTGAAAATTTTGCTAGTTTATCAATTATCCTAATATAGTATTTGCTATTAAATTGTAATTATATTGAACTTTTGTTTATAAATTTTAAGGTAAAGTATGTTACTAGCACCGATTTTATATAAAACGAATGTTCCTAAGCTTTAAAAAAAGGCACGCGTAGGCACACTCTAGAAATAATTTTAAAAAGTAGCTAGCCTATACGGCATTATGTTTTTTATAAAACTATGTCCTACAAGAGCAAACTTTTTTCGCTGTAACTCTGAAAGTTTAGTGAGAAAAATGTTCAAAAAAACCACTTACGATGAAAAAAAACGTGTTGAATGTTTTTAAATAACGGTTTCTTTATTTGAATTAACATTTTACCTTCCCTATTTAGTAAAAACAACTTGTAAGCGTTCAATGACACCATTTTCGAGTTTGATGCGTTCAAACTTCAAAAAACTCATTTTTTTGTTTTTTATACCAATAATATCTGTTGTAAATTGGAAAACCTTATTTAACATAATATTTCGTTTATTTTTGTTGTTGGTCTTATCTTTAGTGTCTGTTGTACCATAAAATTATCATTATTATATCATTCGACATCATCTTAATGGCTTTAACTGCAACTTTAGATTATTTCGAGAATTTCTATAATTAATTCCAGCTAAAAAAGCGTTCGAGCCCACAGTGCGGCGCTCGTATTTTTCGTCCTAAACTTTTTAAAGAATGAAGGCGCCCCCAATTTCGGCTTAATTTGTTTGGCTTCCAGAAGGACAATGGTGTCCAAAATCTTCGTTCATCTTTGAAGAACAAGGCGCCCCAATTTCTTTTGGAAGACTAAAGCAATCTTAATATTCTTCCAACCAATTTAATTTTTGCAAAGGCGCCCCTATATATAAATCACTACATCATAGCTGGTAATATAGAGAGGGAGTGTGTTTCTTTATTTTTCCGGATATGGAAACGAATAGACCGACGAGTTTATGGAGAATATCCAGACTGTAATAATGAATAAAGAAACAGAAGGAAGACGGGCAGAATCCCGAAATCCAAAATCCAGAAAGCCCAAAATCCAGAAAACCCTAAATCCCGAAAACTAAAAAACCAGAAAACCAGGAAACCCAAAATTCCGAAAACCTAAAATCCCGAAAACTCAGAATCCCGAAAACCCAAAATCCCGAAAACCCAGGATCCCGAAAAAGCAAAACCCGAAACCCCAAAATCCCGAAAATAAAATAGATGAAATTGAAATCATGTAAAAAAGAGATATTAACGGAATCATACACTTATATTGTTTTGTTCGTGTTAACACCTTAATTACACACTAAGGATTGTTTTCGAAACCGAAATCCCGAAAAAATTTTCGAGATCCCATTCTGGATTTTGGGTTTTCGGGGTTCTGGGTTTTCGGGATTTTGGGTTTTCGTTTTAAAATGATTTTTTTTTTAGAGGCGCCACTTGCAATCTTGCCCAGGGGCGCCCGCTGGTAGTGCTTAAACCAGCACTGAGCACAAGCACTCCATATATTATTGTCCTCTAAGGGGATCCCCGTGTCTGGAATATCTTTTTGAATTCGATTTATGTCTTATTATTCAGATGACCACAGATAAAATATGTTAATATTGAAAAGAGAATATCATTTTATTTGAGCAAATTACATTTTTTTTATTGTTGCATAGTATTTGCAAAATTAGCTTGACTAATTTTTTTTAATTAAGCAAGTTCAATTTGAGGTTTAACAAACAGCTGTTTGTTTCCCTTGTTTACGCAATTATTTTCTGCTGGGGTGTTCATTTAAACCTTTTGCGGAATTTTCTATTTTTCTGCAAAGTAGAAAATTATCTCATTACGTGAATACCCTTATTATCTATCTATCTATCATTGAATTAATGGCATCCTCAGCAAAGAGAAGTACGTAGATATACTCCAAAACGTGATTCTGCCGTAGGCTGAGGAGAATTTAACTGTTATATGGACATTTCAACAGGATAATGTTCCAAATTACACGGCAAAGCTCACTCAAAAGTGGTTTAGGGATAATTTTATTAATGTCCTTGAATATGGACTTCTTGTAGTCCAGACCTAAACCTAAAGTGTGCTGAAAGTGGACAAAACATCAAAAAATTGGACGACCTCTACGTCAAGGTTACAGCAACTTGGTTATCAGTTTCAGTGGACAGATGTCAGGCCCTCATTTGCTTAATGCAAATCCTTATTTGTGTAAGTGGTCCTAATTTTCTATGGAGTTTTGATAAAATGAACTGAATTTTTTGTTGTACCTATATATGCATGTAATTTTGATTTAAAATAATGATAGACTAATAAGACTAAAAGAGATAAATAAAATAAAATTATACAAATCATTAAAAAATGTTTACTTTACTCATCCAAAGGTGAGAAATTAACAAAAAACCAAAACTATTTTGTTCTAAGAAATATATTTAAGTTCCAAATGGCACCCATCCTGGCTATGTATATAAAAAAATAAGACAACTTTGTTTTTCACTCCACCCTACTGTGTATCCATTTTCTATCTGACAGAAAATAATTGCTTTCTTGTTAGGTATTCGCAATTTTCTTCACTGGATTACTAGAAATGAATTCCCCACTTTAATTAAAAATATAATAGACTGTTTTGATGCCTTAGGCTTCAGACTAAATTATTGTCTGACTATTTAAAGAGTTTCCAAATGGTTAGATATTTAATGCACTCATTCCTTAAAGGTATTTGTTTAATTATTTTACTCAAACCACACAAAAGTTTTTCAATGTACAAAATTTCAAATATCAACCATTTTAATATCAAATTTACAACCTGTCCTTATCATATAGAATCAAGTGCACATCAAGGCTACCACAAAACAATAACTAATACCTTAATTTAAACAAGCTTACACAAATTAACTTGTGCTAAACTCATACAATAGATACATTTTCGGTCATATAATAGGTTCAATAAAAAGTCCAAAAAAAGATCAGACATAATAATTAAAGTAAATGTCTTAATCTCAATATAAATGGAGCTCCTAATGACCTTAATAAAAATAAACTTACTAGCTACTTTTTGGTTTTATATACTATAAATACCAAGAACAAAATGTCCTTGCAATGCAAGTAACCTATTTTCTATAAGTTTGTATTTTTTTTTTTAGATTCAAGTACCCACCTATAAATACATATAGTAAAAATATTTTGATGGGACTCAATTGAGAAACCAAAATCCCTTAAGGGACATAATCAAGAGGTGGTGTTGGTTTAGTGTTGGTAATAAAGTTTTTAAGTGGCTATAAAGTTTAAGCGATATAGAAAGCCCATTTTATGATGTCGCCATTAAATTTTGTAAGCCCTTTAAATTGCTGGAAGCTGTATTTATGTATATAAAAGATGTGGATGTGAATTGAAATGAATCCCACAGGTAGGTCAATGTTATTTAAAGTTAAAATTGTCTCAATTATACAAGGCTTATTCCTTGCGAAGAGTTTGTCTGATACTTTTTTTTAAGGCCCTTTTGAACATCAAACTTAATTTTTAACGTCACACTGTTAAGCCTGTTGAAAGCATTGTTAAAATTATAAACCCAGTTTATGTAACTCAACCCATGCCCAACGCAACAACCTGTAAATTTCTTATAATATTTCAAATGTGCAACAAAAAAGTCCATAAAGTTAAAGAAGTTAAATACCATTATCCTCGTAATATTATGGAAATCGAATCAAGTTCAAGTTGCCGGTTTTGACCTTTGATGCTTTCAAGCTTCAAGACAACCCTTTTATGTGTATATGTTTATTCATTATTTCTTTATATTAAGTTACCTTGAAAAAGTATATCCTTTTTAAGGATATATCGATAAAAGAATTGACAGAGAGGTGAAAGGTGATGGTATAGTCAGTCATGTGTGCAACCCACGTACTTTAGTTCAAAATTTTTGTAAGGTGCTCTTACTCTTGTATCCATGCTCGAAGCATATCAAAGGTAATGAGCACCATGTGGTTGTAGGTATGTGTTTTTTTTCCTTCGAAAAAAAAGTTTTATTTGCCTGTTTAAACTTTACCGAAGAAGTACATTAAAGGTAAGTAGGTTAAAGGGTTTTTGAATTTTATAAAGAAAACAAAACCAAGGTTATTACATATTTATGAAACCTGACATTTTCATCGATTTGTTTTTGCCGGCAAATTTAATTATAATTCTGCAAGGATCTAGCCGAAAAAAAATGTTTCTTGTTCTTTTATGCCTATACATGTTGAAGAACTTGTCAGCTTATTTCTCAAGTTTGACAAGAACGAACAGATTGAATTTATTGGAGCGTTTTCAAAGGATAAACAAATAATTAAATTAGATTTTAGGTAAGAGGTATTATTTGGTGTAAACATAACCTTGGCATTTATTAAAATAAAGTTATATTTCACATCGAAGGATTTTTTCAACTTATTAGACAGATAAGAAATTACAATGATAGAGAACGCAAAAAATGTGGATCGCACAATTTTGTCTGTCTGGTTTTCTGTATGTACCTCGAGCTACAGCCTAAATCACTGCAGCGATTTTCTTCAAACTTGATTTTTAAGAATTTTGGGAAATTGAATTTTTTTAATTATCCAAACTAAGAGAGTAGAAAGTTTTTTTTTTTTCTTTCAAAAAGCTCTTATGGTTTTATTTGTACGTAGGTAATTCTGCAAATATGACCCTATTTTTGAAATAAGGGCCATTATTATATATACACCCTGTAGGCCTTTCGGTTTTGACCCAGACAAAATATGTACTATAAAGCATTTTTATTCGTGGAAATTTTTGGCAGCATTAGATTTTTGGTGATTCATTTTTTTTTATCTTAAAAATACATACCAACTTTTTTGTAAAAATGTTTACAAATTGTACGAGTGTTTTAACAAAAATTTAATGCACGTCTGGGTCGCATGTACTTGCTCTTGCAGTTCAAAGCACATTTATTTGGTTGATATACGGGAAGGAGCGATATGGAGGACAAATTTTTATTCAATGAAAAATTTATTTTTCTATTTGACTTGACGAAAACTAAAAATGCAGTTTTATTGCATTTGCCTTGAATATAACGTGTACAAAATTTAAACGTTAGAGCCGTTTTCGAGAAAATTGCAATAACTTAACAAATTTGTATTAAGGGTACCTACAATAAGGTGTTCCACGCTTGTATGAGAAAAATAAAATTTTCAAAAAGTCGTGCCCCCCCCAGGACTGGTTCATACTTAAAGCAAACCAAATTTCAAGAGTTGTTAAAATACATGAATAATAACAGAAAGAACTTAAGCGAAACTATTGTCTATTTCTGTCTGGAAATGCAAATTTAATTGTTTGTTGCATCCCTTTCCCACGAAAAGCTCCACCTCACAAATAAATAAACGACTATTTGTTGGGTAAGCACAAAATTTTTTTTTGATAAAAAAAGTGAATTTTCTAAGTGTTTTTTTTTTTCAACTACAAAGTGATTTTGGTGAAAAATTTTGATATGGACATCGACAATCAAGGTATATATGGTATTCTAAAAAAAAAAACATTTAATTGTATATGCAACTATATTTTTTCATACGGAGGGGTTGAAGTACACACTTACTTCGTTGTTTTTTTTTTTAACATTAGTGTTTTTAAAATAGCGCAACACGCCACAACATTGCATAACCTATTTATTGTACTGCTGGATATGTAGAACACTCTTGCATTTCAAGAGTTTGCCCAAGTTTGCACCCCCAAAAATAAAAACAACTTGAAAAAAACTCCTCAAAAGCGACCTTTACTTAGTTTTGATGTTTTGAGGGTCACCGGCTTTGAAAGCATTAGTTGTGGGGAGAACAATTTAAAGTTTGAACTCTGGACTAAAACGTTCGTAAGCGAAGTATTAAAATACTCATAACTTGGTCAATTTGGCTCCAATAGACCTACAATTTGAACACAATATTCTTGAGATATTAAAAATTTTTAATGCAAATAAAAATTAAAAAAAAACTGGGTTTCCCGGGAAAAAAGTATGTTTCAGTTTTTTTTTGTATTCTTAGAAACTTCAATATTTTTTAGAATGAAGTCTTTAGTATTTGACTAAAAACTACCAGGTCATTTAATAATGGTATAAATATGCCCATAATATTGTAAAATTTTATACAAAATCAATAAAAAAACGAAAAAAATTTTTTTTCTAAATTTTATCTTTAAAACTTAATTTCTGAAAAACTATTTATTGAAACAACTTGAGTCAAAAAATTAAATAAAGAATAAATTACTTACTTTAAGAAAAGTTATAGCACAGCATTGTACGTGCATTTTATGATTTTTAATATTTTTTCTCTCCGGGCTAATCGGGAGGTAGGTGGGTAAGCACTTAAGTGGCTTTTACTGTACCAAGAAAATGAAAATTTTTCCTTCCAAATAACTTTTTTGTCAATTGGCACCTATATTTGATGTGGGAAATGTCCCCAAATATTTTTGGCCAGGTTTTAGACCGAAATACCGCACTGTGCGTAGTTAAAATTCCCTACTTGTCAGTCAGTCTTATAATACTTCAATTTATTTCTAACTGTTATTGCTGATTTTTTTTGCCAATCCGTCCCCTGTGCCCCCCCCCCCAGAAAAAAATCCTGGGTCCACCCTTGAACAGGTGGTACGCATATTTTTTTTTCGTACTTTTTGCTTATTATTATTATTATTGCTCATATTTTTTTCGAAAAAAATATTTTATATGTTTTATGTTTACAAGTGAAACTTAGATAAGATATTTGATTTTCAAAAAAACTGAAAAAAAAAGATCAAGATTACGTAGAAAATCTAAAACTTGAACTATTAACAGCACCCTCTTCCGCTTAAGATGAAATTTCAAAACTTTAATGTAATAAATAAGGGGAACAAATTTAGCGGGACCACTCTAGGGTACAATTTTTAAAAGCTTTAGGTAAAACCAAAAAAAAACAAAAACAACTTTCGAAATTCTATAAAAATCAAGTGTACCAAATTTGAAGACTTTTAGACGCACAGACACGGATGGAATTACGAGACCCACTTTGTTAGAATTCTCCATCACCGTAGATAATGTTGGTTTTGGTTAAGACCTCGAAATTTTTTTGTAACATTAAACCAATACTTCCCCTATATAGTGCAAGTAAAAATATTCTTTATATAAACGGTTTAGGTAACAATTTTCCATTTTTTTACAATTTTTTTTTTCGTACAAGCAAACAAATGGCATATATGTATATATGTTGTCGTCGAAATCATTGAAAATGCTTTTTAAGTATGTAATTATACATACGATTAGTAAAAAATGTTATATTTTTGTACATTCCTTATGAAATTCCTTAAAAAATCAAGTTCGGTATGTTTATTTTTTCACAAAAAGCTTTAACTAATTTTACGATAACAACAAGTACGTGCAACCCAGTCACGCATTTTATAATCTATAGACCATTTTCTGAAACGTAACTTAAATGTTTAATTCGACCATAAACTCTTATACCCTACTTTTTTCTTCGCGTAAACTATCAGATTAGGTTTTATGCCGAACTTAAATTTTAAAGTTTAGTTTAAGCAAACAGTTCTAAATATATCTGGGGATGAGAGCTTTTTAGTTTTTCAAACCGACCAACCTGGAAGCATCAGTACTTATTTTGTAAAAGTAGGTAAGTCACTGTGGCGTATACATAACATTTTTGTCTGTATAAATTTCCTTTCACAGATGAATTATTAATAAAATTAATATATTAATATTATAAATTGCTTGGGATCATTTTTTTGAACTTTCAAAAGATTAATAACTGGGCGTTTAAAACTGTATGGGAAAGTATTAACTTCACAGAACTAGGACTAGGATTTTATTTAAAATAAATGCATAAATTGGAAGTTTGATAGTTTTTACGTGATTAATTTTTGTTAACTTTGATTGTGGCTGAGATTACTTCAATCTTTAAACGTGTTATACAAAAACTGTTTATTATTATTATTATTGGTACCTATAAAGACGTTATACTTTAAGTAAGAATCCAAATTAAAAATCCAAACAAAAATTCACCAAAATTAAAATACAATGCAATTTAATTTCTTGGCTTGATTAATAACACTTCATAATAGAAGAACATACCATAACATAATCCGTAAAAAGTCTCCATACCCACGAACTTCCCTTGAAAAAGTTTACGACTTATCGAATTTTAAGTAGATTCATTTATTCAATCCATAAATCACTTTATTATGGCAAAAAACAACAAACACTGCTTCCATAATTAAGAATAGGTATACAAAAAAAAAAGAAAGCACTTATCCTTCATCTTAAAAAAAAAAAAATTGGCCATTCTCCTCCTTTTATAGCCAAACCCAATTAACATGAACACACGTCTCGACATTGCACGTCATTATATTATTATGTTTGGGTTTGGCTAACAGGCACTGCCGATGCTATTTTGGTATAGAAAGTTCAAACCACTGCACACACTTGGAAAGTTATATAAAATCGATTAAAACTTCTTCTATTAAATAGAAAAAGAATACAAACAAGATGACTTACTGTAAAATCGTATAGATACTTCATAAATGCCATGTCATGCAGGAAATATTCAGTTTTGTAGATAATCCTGGTGCACATGTTAACAAACTGTGTTAACACAAAGCTTTGGGTTTTTCATAAAAATATACGATCCTATATACCTACACTGTGTGCAAACCACAGTTTAAGATCATTAGACTAAAAAGCTGTGCCAAAATTTTGAGGTAGAATATTTCATTATGGTAAAGAAATTTATAACATTAAGGAACGTGGGTGGGTATAGCGTTTTATAGCCTTTTTGAGGTTGTTTGAAGGAATTGAAAAATGCAATAAGCATCGCGGTTTGAATACAGTTCCAATTTCATTTCTTATGTGTTTTATTTTTGGAATATTGTCTAAGATAAATATTAGAAAAAAATCCAGAGTCCAAGCAGAAGCAGTTTTGGTTAAAATTTGGAATTAGTCAACTCACCAACTTTTGTGTCTTATAGTAAGAGAATACAAAACAAAATATTTTTTGAGTGTACAATTTTCCCATCTGCTAAAAAAAGAAATATAATGTACGAGTACCTAGATTATATCGTAAATTGCTGATTTTCTGTGGTTGACCTCTCTTATTTCAGAGAACCTTGGTTACAGCAAACAACAATAAATAGATGAAACCAAAATATACGAAATGAAACTTGACAATGCTTTTTGGGTCATCGAACTTTCCTACAATAATGATTGATATATTTTTACTTGCGAGATAGGTACTATATATCAAGTTATGCATTCGTACAAAAAAAAAAAGTTGAGATAACATTTTTCCATGACATTACGATGATAGACAATGCCAAAAAAGTGGGTCCCGGAAGTCCGTCTGTCCGTCTGTCTGTCTGTCTGTATAAGCAACTAGAGCCTAAACGGATGGACCGATTGACTCCAAACTTGCTATGTAGCAGTTTTTGGAGGCTCTCCAGAGGGGTTTTTGGAATTAATTTTTTTGGACCAAAAATAACGGTACCTGTCATACAAAAATTTCGGAAAAGTTTAATTTCACAAAAACGGCTCCAACGATTTTGTTAAAAAAATTCAAGTGTTAGTTTTTTAACAAGGTCTATCTTTCGAAGAAAAATTTTTTTTTGGAAAATCAGTATTAACGGTACTTGCCATAGGACCGCTTTTTTCAAATCGGATTTTCTGCAAAACTACTTATTGTATTTCAACGAAATTTTTTATACAAAAGCGTTAATATAATTTAAACATAAGCCAAAAATGAAATTTTGAAAAAAATAATTTTTGGATTTTTAAAAAAATTTTGAAAATTTTTTTTTGAAAAATCAATTTTTTGAAAACGGGACATTGAATTTTTTTGAAATTTTGTTTTTAGATGTTGATTAGTGATTTCTACAAAATGGCATACCAATTTTATTTTTAAACTTTTTTTTCAAAAAATTATTTATAAAAAATTAGTTTTTTAAAAACGGCTCTAACGATTTTGAAAATTTTTTTTCTAAAAATGCACCTTTATATATCAAATAAAACTGCATACTTGTTTTGTGGGGCGATTTGATTTCAGATATTGTTTTATTTTTTTTTGAAAAATTAATTTTATTTTTTTTTTTTTTATATACCAGCATTTCCCAAGTTTCTATATAAAAAGTTTTAAAAATTTAAGCAACTTGAACTCTAAGAGCAAGTTCGTGCGACCCAGTCGTGCATTTTTTTTTTCTGTTTTTTGTTTGATTTAATTTTCTTCTTTTTTTTTTGTGATTCGATGATACATCTCAAAAAAATAAAGAGAAATACATATTCATCTTAGTCCAGCCAAATAATAATTTGTAGTGGAAAGTTCTGGGGCAATTGTTTACAATGTGTTTAAGGTCACCGAACACAAATCTGAAGTTGTCGAAGAATTTTTTTTTGCAACTAAAATGAGAAACTATATCTTGTTATAGAAAGAATGGTCACTGTGGCGTATACGTACTGTTTTTTTTTCTCTATAAATCGAAAATTTGAGATCTCAAAATCTTTTACTCGGCAAACATGGTCAATCCAAATCCCAGGACGATTTTATAACGAAAAACCCGTATGTAACTTCAAACAAACTATTAAAAAAAAAATAAAAATTACTTTGAGTGTCCTAAATATCCTTTTTGTCAATAAGTTTCGCAATGTCAATATAAATAGAACAGTGAGTAAATAAAATTTGCTTCAAACTGCCATTCACTTGACCAAAATATATATTTTTTTACGATGAAATAATATTTTTATGACTTACTTGCTGCTCATTTTCAGAAAAACGATACTCAAAAAGACCTTTATTTGTTTTTAAGATGTAATTTGACCAAAAGGAAAAAAACATCTCTATACCTAACCTATTTGATGATGCCAACACAATATCGTTCAACAAATTTCAAACAAAAGTAATTATGTGGAAAATGTTTATCGTTATCAAATTTGTTGCGGTTTTATTTAATTAAGTGATGAATGGGTAACTTAAATAATAAAATCCAATAATTTCACTTTTACTGAAATGGATAGATAAAATTATTGAGTTTGTGGTATGTACTTTTGCTGGTATTCCAAGTATAGAAATTATATTGGTCGTAAAATATACGGGTGGCAAATAAGGATTTTATGATACTTTTGTGGTAAGTTAAATGTTTTGAAATTTATCAATATGTTCTAATTTCATAATGGATAGGATAAAACAAAGTAAATTAAAGCAACCATATCCAAATTTGAATTTGAATGTCACGATACAACAAAAATGTCTAAATATCTTGGTAAGTTATTTATTATTAAAATGATACTGTCTAGATATGCATATTGAGAGTCCCAGACAAAGCTCTTGCCAAATATTCACTTATTTAGAAAACTGTTTTCTGTTTTTTATCCCCTACAATACAAAATAACTTTCTTATACCTACACTCATAAGCCCTTAACTGAATAAAAGAATCCAAATGAACATCCTTTGAAGACCTAAACTTATCTACCTAAAGTAGATATAGCAGAACAAAAGATACCTTGCATGTTTCATAATAATTTCCAACCAAAACTATGCGAATAAAATGTAACGGCTATTTACATAAACAAAAACATATTCCAAGAAAAAAAAAAAAACTCAAAAAATATTTTGAATTCCATATCCATATGAGATTTTCTATTAAAGACAACATGTGAACTAAAGGAGAAAAAAGATATGCAGACACGCATAATAACCAAATGTCCATTAAGAACAATCTTAATAAATTTTTATCTTCAATGCTGCGAGACACTGAAGAAGGCAAGCCTTGATTCTTTTTTGATATACTTTTTTTTTTTTTTTTAAATATTTTACAATTCATTCAACTCTTACAAAATAATAGAGGTTTAGTTATTTAAAATAGGAATGAACTTCTTTTGATAGAACATAAAATCTGGTTCAGGTATTTTCAGGTAGTTGGGTACCTTTATGGATAAAGTAATTGTTAGGTTGTAATTCAGTCAGGATTTAATGGTTTGAAAAAATCCTTTTAAAAACTTCGTCTCCGTAGTGATTGAGTAAGTACATTAAATTCATTTACTAGAGGTTTCGGGTTGTTTAAATAACGATAATGTAAAAATACAATTAAATTAAATGTTTGACAACTCTTTCGGCCAAGATGTTTTTTTATGAATGGTATGAATGGTTTTTTAGCATTAGAGTAGGGTTGCCGAGTAATTTTCGCATTTGAGAGGTGGAACCTAACGTTTTTTAGAAATAAGAGAGTACTACCTAAAATATAGTGTTTAATTTAGCTTTCTAGTGCATAAAAAGTTATAATGTTTTATTCAAAGAAAATTTTTTTGAGTGTTGTTTTCATTTGAATAGGGTTGCCACATTTGTAGCCTTTTTTTTTACTATATAGACTTTCGTTTGGCATTTCAATTTTTTTTTATCTGACCGAGCAACAAAGATATGAATGTATTTGTTATGTGACAATTTTTCCTCTTAAATAGGGTTGCCACATAAAAGTTTTTATTTAAGAAGTGGCAAACTTTTTTTTATTTTCAGTATAAATTTATTTTTCATTTGACACTAATTTTATCCTCTAACCTTATGAGCTAACTCGACGCACAGTGGTTCCCTTCTTTGGAGGAAGTGGAAAAAACCTATAAAAACTGAACGGGTGGACCGATTTGATTGAAATTTGGTATATAAATTAAATAAAACGAATTCTCATCGTGATCTAAAAATTGTGCGTCGTACTTTAAAATTACTCATTTTTTTCAAAAGTTGTATTGATTAATACGAGAAGGTATATTTATTATTTTTGGTTCCTTTTTTTTTTTTGTGATGTGAATTTCTCTTATACTTTTAAAACTTAATTAAAACTGAATACAAAGAAGGTTTTGAGAAAGCAAATAACTAAAAAGTTTCAGAATTATTATAGCACCTTACTACTTACTTACTAGCCCAAAAAATTGTGATTTTTTTTAGTGATTTTCGATAGGCTGTATCTCAGTAAAAAATGATCGTATCATGACAAAACAAAAAGCATGTGAAAGCTACATTCGTCTTGTTTTAGGATTTAATAACAAAATATTTTATTTCTAATGGTAAAATAACTAGATCTGGAACTATTCAAATATCAAAATTTTCCAAATTTGTTTTGTTTTTACTTTTCTCTAAAAAAAAGTGGGAACATTTTTTGCGAAAAAATGATTATCATTTTTAGAAAGGCTATTTATTTGGCTTTAAAATTCTTTTTGTTTCAAACTTTTATGATTTTTTTTAGACTGCAAAACAAAAACCATAGTTTTGACTTTGACTATCAATATCTCAACAACGGATCACCTTACAGAGAATTTAAGAATACATTTGAAAACTTCATTTAATTCTCTACAAATAAATTAAGTTTACTTTGTTAAAAAAAATGTTTTCTTACATTTGAGAACATTTTAGAAAAGCTATCAAAATAGGCCTTTTTACGGTTTCTTAGAAAATGTGCCGCTATTTTATAACTATGGTTGATTATGAGCAAAATTAAATTCGTTTGAGTTTATTTCAACATTTTATTAAAACATACCGTTTAAATTTTAGATAAGCCAAAGAAAATTTAAAGTTTTCAAAAAAAAAAGTTAAATTTATACCGTTTTTTGATATTTTCCCTTTTTTGAAAATTTTTGATTTTTCTTTATTTTTTGGTTTATCAGTGATGACTACATATAGCTCTTATAATGTAAACCACTTTATTTTACAAAAAAAAGCCGTTAAATTAGAAACGGTAATACCAGAAGCCAATTTCATGTGCTGTTTGAGTGAAACGCATTGCTACACTCAAGAAGCTCTTACAGGAGAATGGGTCAATATGGGTCATTTGTTTTAACACCATAAATAGTATATATCATAAGCTTTAAATTAATACTAAAATGAACGTGGAGCATCGTGGAGCTTTTTTTTATAGGCCGACAAAGAGTAAAAACTATTCGCTCTAGAGGTTTCTTCATATAATATTCTGGTTTTTCTGATTCAAAAGCAAATTCAACAAACGGTAAATGTAGACTTAAGGACAAATATACCATTAACAACACTACATACTTTTTTTTTTTTTAAAAGCTCTATTCTTAAAAAAAAAATTCGTCAAAAGTTGCAGAAAAAAAGAACGAAATTTCCAAAATTTTAAAGAATCTAGTTTGAGCTAAGTATACTCGGGACCCAGGCTATGCAAAAAATTAAAATTGATTGCATTCTGTATTTAAATATATTTTTAATCAAAAAACCAAATCAAAAAAATTGAAAAAATTGTTTCACTTTTTTGGGTTTTTTCCATCTGGGAACCACTGTGCGACGGTCGCCGCTTGGACTATTAAGGTGGGATTTGATGGACGGTCTCCTTCCAAACATAGTTTAAACAAAGAGCCATTAATTGTTATAGCAGTGTCATGAATTCAATTTTGTTTGACTGATATACACTTGCTTTTCAGATACACAACGAAAATAAACATTAGGGTGGGTCAAAAAAATCGAAATTCTTTTTTTTGATTTGGTACTCCGAAAAATCGATTTCTAGACCCCTCTAGAATATACACACCAAATATGAGCTCTTTATATTAATGGGAAGGTCCTCCGCTTTGCAATTTTCCATTTTTACATCAAGCTTCTACTAAAAAAAAATAATTTTTTTATTAATTGACTTTTTAGCAAATTTCTTTTCATATTCTTGTAGGAAATTGAACGCTCTACAAAAAAAGTCTTATACACTTTTTTCGTTTATCTAACCGTTGAATAGATATTTGAGGTCCAAAAATCGAGAAAATCTTTAAAAATTGGTTTTTTGTTCTTAATTTTGTAACAAATTGAAAAATTATAATGATCAAACGTGCAAGACATATTCTTATTGGAAATTGATTGTTCCACAAAAAAGGTCTTAATAACTTTTTTCATTAATCTAACCATTCTAAAGATATTCGAGGTCAAAGTTAAAAAAAATTATAAAAACATTTTATATTTTTAAAAAATTTCCAATTCACTGAAACTTCATTATTTTCAAATTAGCAAGATATATTCTTGTAGGGGTTATCTTCTAAACGGTTAAAGCAATCACTTTGATTCCAAGGAGTTTTTTGTAAAACGTTTAAGCCCCTACAAGAATATATCTTGCTAATTTGAAAATAATGAAGTTAAAGTGAATTGGAATTTTTTTAAAAATATAAAATGTTTTTATAAATTTTTTTAACTTTGACCTCGAATATCTTTAGAATGGTTAGATTAATGAAAAAAGTTAACAAGACCTTTTTTGTGGAGGAATCAATTTCCAACTAGAATATGTCTTGCGCGTTTGAATATTATAATTTTTCAATTTGTTACAAAATTAAGAACAAAAAACGAATTTTGAAAGATTTTCTCGATTTTTGGATCTCAAATATCTATTCAACGGTTAGATAAACGAATAAAGTGTGTAAGGCTTTTTTTGTAGAGCGTTCAATTTCCTACAAGAATATGAAAAGAAATTTACTAAAAAGTCAATTAATAAAAAAATTATTTTTTTTTAGTAGAAGCTTGATGTAAAAATGGAAAATTGAAAAGCGGAGGACCTTCCCATTAAGATAAAGAGCTCATATTTGGTGTGTATATTCTAGAGGGGTCTAGCAATCGATTTTTCGGAGTACCAAATCAAAACAAAGAATTTCGATTTTTTTGACCCACCCTAATAAACATGCTTTTAAAATATCTCTTACAAATAAAATTATTGATTTTCTAATTCCTTCCAATCGAAAAAAAAATTGTAAAAAAAATACTTTGGAAAACTGACAATAAATAAATCAAATCAAAAAGTATATTACAAGAAACACAACTGCTTTTGACGCCTGTTCTTGTTTTATTCGATAAACCGATGATTTAGTTCTTAAACCCCAGCTAAGGCCGAAAGTAACATAAAAAAGTTATCATATTTCCAACGGCAAGGACAAACTATAGATACTTTTACAAACCTTGTTGTATTGAACGAGAAATTTCAATAAGAACACCCAGTGCCGGATTAACCATGTCATGGACCCCTAGGCAAAATAATTCTTGGGCCCTTTTCCGATGCTTTTTCAATATCATAAGCTATTTTTAAGTTAGGTTAGAAATTTGTGCAGGTAACTTACTAGAGACTAATCGGATATAATCTGGTGTCCTATCATGTCATTTTATAAATTTAAACTAAAATTTTTCAAATAACTATAATAAATATTGCAGTGATATCTCAACTAGGACTCTAGTATGGGGATTGTCACTTTAGTCGCGTACGGCTTATGTTCACACGACTCGACTGACGCCGAAAAGCTCCGCCGCACGGCGAAAATCGACTCGTTATAAGTCGGCATTACGATTTCATTATAAAACTGGAAAGAGAAATCATACGAAAAAGTTTCAATTTTGATTTTATTATTATAGCCAAGGAAAATTACTCAAAATATGGGCATGAAATCACATTTTTCAAAATTTTTTTCATGGAATGTGTTTCGCTGGTTGTCCTTATCATAAAAATTAATTTGTTTGGCTGACAGGAGGTCGGGAGCAGCCGCCATCTTGGAAAAGAGATTGGTATCGTTTTTATTGAATAGCTCCATTGTTGTTCAAATAAACAAAAAATGACAAATATAAGATTTATTAAATATAAAATTATCCTATAAAATGATATACAAACCAATTACGGGAGTTGATTAAATAAAATTTTATAATTTTCATGTTCTCGTAAAATTCAAAACATGAAAAAAGCTTGATTTCGAAAAATTTTTTTTATCATTGTTTACAATTTTGGCCTATTTATTCAAATTTACACTTTAATTACTCAAAAAACGTGAGATTTATCAAGGTTATTATGAAATCTTACGTTTTTTGAGTAATTATAGTGTAAATTTGAATAAATAGGCCAAAATTGTAAACAATTTTTTTTCGAATTCAAGCTTTTTTCATGTTTTGAATTTTACGAGAACATGTTCTATAGTATACTAATGTAAATTTTTTTTTACAACATCAGAAAATAGACATTTTAACGAACGAGATGCCCACCGACTTTTTGAAAAAAAAACTGATATTTTGACACGTGAATTTTCGATTGAAAATTAGGGTGTTTTTTTGGTATTAAGTCCAAATAAGGTAAACAAATTAATATTTTAAATCAAATAAATTACAGTGTATTTGGGACATAATAAGGTAAGTTTTCACCAAATTTCGTAGAAAAATTTTTGTTTTTAAAAAAGATAAAAATAAAAAACTAAAAACTCGGTTTTTTGAATTTTTCACATAAATTTTGAAGTTATGTGAAAAAATTGTTGATTCAAAAGTTGTAGCTCTTTGTATTACCTACAACTTTGCCATACAACTTTTTTCTATAGGATTTGTAGTTTTGCCGGAAATCGAGATATACCATTTTTTACAGTAAAAACTCAACCCACCCACTTCCCGAACTCGGTTCGCCCGTAATTTATTTTTCCTTTAATTTTCATCATATTCACCTCCTTTTCCAATGGGTTTCATTCTACTATAATTTTTTTTGGTTTCAAAAATTATCGACCCTGGTCTAAAATACAAATGTAATGCTGTTTTTTATTGAAGGTCCAACTCCAAGAAATTTTTGTTGTTTCGTAGTCAGGGCGAGGGGCCCCTAGCTGAAATGGGGCCCCTAGGCAGCTGCCTAGTTTGCCTTGAGGCTAATCCGGCACTGAGAACACCACCCTGCTACTATTACTATCATCATCCTGGCCATCATCTCTGTATCATGTCCTGCAAACACATTTTATATATTTTTTCTTTTTTGAGAAATTTATCTTCCAACAATAAAGAAGGTAAACAAATAAGATTGTAGCAGTGCGATGGCTGGAGGAAAAAAAAAAAACTCAACTTCGTCTTTATGGGTGCACAAAATCAGGGAGTTGGAAAATTTCATTGTCCGTATTATTTTACTTTCAATGAGGTTTTTCCACTCTCTCAAGTGATGGGTTAAAGCTGTCGTTATTTAATAATAATTTATTACCGGATATCTGATATAATGACGTATTTTCACGTTGAAGGTTTTGAATGACTTCGGATTTTTTCATTTCATCAGAAATTTATTTTAAATATTCTTTTTTTTTAACGTATACAAAATTATGAAACGCGTAAAAAACACATTTTCAGACTATTTTAGTTTTCTGTTCTAAATCTTGGAAAAATGAAACATAATAGCGAAAATTATTTTACCTACTGAGAAATGTTAAGAAATGCCTTTGAAATGATTCTTCTTCAGTGAAAAAAAAAAAATAAATATAACATTTACATAAAGTTATCACTTCTCAAGTGCTCACATCCCAAGAATAATCTAAATAATAGGCGTTATTTTTAGAATTGAGGCTAAATTATTTATCGTGAGTTCCACCGCAAATCATTAAATTCCATGAAAAACTTGCTAAGGATTTGTATTATTTTTGCACGCATGTATAGTAGTTTCAAAAGAATTTTATACATAATTTAGAACTCAAGGTGGAAATATATGAGATACTTTACAAAAGTCCTTGAGAAGTTTTTTTTTTTGAAAAATAAAAGAGCTACGAAACAAAAGGAGAGACATTCTCTTTGTATTTTTGAATAAAATCAAAAATATTCTTTTGTGTTTTCAACATTTTGATAAAGGGTAGCGAATTAGAGTGTGGGATGTTTGAAAATTCATAAGGATTCTTAAAATTTTGTATTGAGTTCTGTATACACATATTTGTATGTGTTTGAGGGTTTGGTGTTGAATAACTCTTTATTCCCTAATTTTATTTCATTTTAACATGAAAATTTCCCTCACTACACATTACGCGTTAAACGGGAAAATAAGTCGGTAGACACTTACTATAACTGTACAATATGTTCATGTTCATGTGGAATTATCTTACAATGAAGGTTTTAAAGAACGAAGAAAAAAAAACGAACTTTCTAATAATTTTTCAAAAAACAAAAGAATTTTTTGGATTTTTAAAGACTACTTCAACTTCTTTTTATTTGCTCTATAGTAGTGGAGTAACTAAAGCTCAAAAATTGGCAATATTAGGGAACCCGGCCGAACAGCTTAGATTTTGATGATCTTTTTTTTCAAACGTCGGTAATTAAAAATTCTTTAAAGTCTATAGATTAAAAATTGCCGGTGTTGCCGTTTTGATTTTTTAAATTTAATTAAAGATTTTTGTGAACAAAAAAAAATTTTTTCAAAAATTTTTCTTGAATTTCATAAATTAATTGATGCCGAAAGATTGTCTAGGAAATTCAAGGAAAAAAAATATATGGGAGTGAGGGACAATCTTCCATAGTTCAAGCGATAGATGCAATTTTCTTATTAATTGACTTCAAACACAAAAAAAAATATTTGAACACAACGGCAACACCTACAATATTCAAATATACATTTTTTAAAAGCTAGAAGCTTAGTCATATATGTAAAATTAAAATTAAGTTAATTGAATGAACGGCTTTTGAAAGAATGGTAATTGAACTCAGATTTTTGAAAAAAAAAAAAAAATTATTGAAAAAATTTTAACATGTCGTTTTTTAAACTTGGTCGTAATATAAAATGCATTTATTTTCAAATTTTTTTGGCCGCATTTATTATGATTTCAAATTATAAAAGGGAATGTCAATATGTATTACGGTTTATGAAAAAAATTAAAAAGTATTTCATTTTCGAAGAACTTTTTTTAATAAAAGTTTTGAAAAAAAATTTAACTTATTTTTTTTTAAAGTTCAACATCTAAACATAAAATTATTTCTTATTCATTTAATAACCCTTACTGTTGAAAGTTAAATAGCAAAAATTTAAAGTTCCTATTTACCATAGTCTTTGAGAAAATTAATTATTTCAATGCAAAAATTCAGTTTTAATAAAAAAAAAAACCATTGAAATTGAAGTAATTTTTCATTTTTTTTTTCAAAAGTGTGATATATTTTACCTTTTTTGCTTCGAAATTCAACTGATAATATTTATGGCCAAACATTTTTTTTAAATAAATTCATATTTTATTAGAAAAAGTTTGGAAAAAAGTCATTTTAAATTTTTCTAATAACATTTTTTTTTTAAATTCTGAGTTTGAGGACCATTTTTTCAAGAAGTATTAATTAAATTTAGTGGATTTAAATTTAAGAAATAAGAATGAGCTTCTGGCTTTTTAAAAATGTATTTTGAAATATTGTAGGTGTTGCCGTTGTTTTCAAAATATTTTTTTTGTGTTTGAGGTCAGAATGTTAGAAAATTGCATTTATCGCTTAAACGATGGAAGATTGTCCCTTACTGCCTTTTATATATTTTCCTTAAATTACCTAGAGAATCTTTTGCTATGATTTGTTTTATGAAATTTAAGCAAAAAAAAATGGTTTTGTTAAAAAAAAATTTAATTTTAATTTTAAAAAACAATACGGCAACACCGGCAATTTTTAATCTATAGACTTTAAATTATTTTTAATTACCTACGTTTGAAAAAAAAATCGTCAAAATCAGAGCTGTTCGGCCGGGTTCCCTAATAATTTGCTTTAGTTACTCTACTATAGGGCAAGTATTGGTTTCATGTCAAAAAAAAAAATTGGATGTTTTAATCAAAACTAACAATACGATGATGGAGAAGTCCGAAAAAGTGGTTTTCGTCATGATGTCCGTCGGTCTGTGCGTCTGTGCGTCCCGTCGGTGCGTCTTCACAAAAAGCTGTACATGAAGCTGAAGCCTAAACGGGTGGACGGAAATTTGGTACAGATGATTTTTTTGTAATTTCCAAGGTTGTTTTTTTGTTTTGTTTTTTAATATTATAACATGTAACTCCCGTACAAACTGTTCGAGGTATTGCAATTTTATCGAAAACGGCTCTAACGATTTTGATTAAATTTGACACACGTAATGTTGTGCGTAAATCTTACATAACTGCGTTTTTAGTTTTTCTCAAAAAATACGGATAGTGGAAATATGATATTAACATTTTTTTTTAAATCGTTACATCGTTAATGAGTTATTACAATTTTCTCAAAAACGGCTCTTACGATTTAGATTAAATTTGACATTAATAATGCTGTAAGTGCTTAAATATAATTGCGTTTTTTGTTTTTCTCAAAAAATAGGGGTAGCGGAAATATGGCGTAAGAAATTATAAAAAAAATTTACATATTCTTGCATTTCTTATGAAATTCCTTAAAAAATCAAATTATAACTAATTCAAAATATTTTTCCTTAAAGCTTTGACATAAAAGCTAATTTTATAATAAGAGCAAGTACGTGTTTACTTATGAAATTTCATAATAAAATCAAATTATAATATCCCTAAGTTTTCTTTATAAAACAGATTTTAAATTAAAGCCTACATAAGAACAAGTACGTACGTACATTTTATTTTCTATTGAAGGACGAATTTTGGTGTTTTTTGAAGTTATACTTCTTATGGGAGGGTGGGTATGAAAATTTACTTTTTGACAAGAATGTCAAAGGGATTATGACGCGATCACCCTGGGTAGCAGGGCTGTCGTTTCACCTTTAGACTAGGCAGTACTTTAGTATTTAAAAATGCAGTACGCCGCAGTACGGCAAACATAAAACACACAACACGTAGCAAGTTACATGTTTCATGTGGCAAGTTGCATGTGGCAAGTTGTATGTGGAAAGTTGCATGTGGCAAGTTGCATGTGGCAAGTTGCCAGGGTTGCAAAAAGCTAACATTTCAGCTCAGCTCACAGCTCAGCTCAAATTTGAGCTAGGTACCATAGCTTAGCTCATTTGAGCTGAGCTGAAAGTGAGCTGAGCTGAAAGTGAGCGCCCCAACTTCCAACGGCTATATCTCGGAATTTTGAAAAAAATGAAAAAAATTTTTTTGATGCCAAAAGGTAGCGGGGACTCTAACCTACATTTGGGTACAACTTCCATCCCTGTAGGTACACGCGTTCTCAAACCAGGAGAACTTAAAGGTAAAAAAAAAGTTAAGCCCGATTCTGAAAAAATAGGCATGATGTGGCGGTTTAACATGCAAAGCGATTTTTTAAAAATCTGACAATGTGCAAAGCGTAGGCCCATGACACAAGCTATCATTTGGCATCACTCCCAAAAATTGCTCTCAAGCGGTTTAGCTTAAAGGAGCGTTGAAAGATTCGGGGATTTTTCGAAAAAAAAAAAATTTACCCCAACTTTCAAACACGATTTTCTCGGAATTTTGAAAAAAATCGAAAAACCGGATTATACCACTTTCGGGTAGCTGAGAATATAAGCTTTCATATGGCACCACTCCTCTGTCTCTAGATCAAAGCCTTGCAACGCCTATATCTCGGAATTTTGAAAAAAATGAAAAAAAATTTTTTGATGCCAAAAGGTAGCGGGGACTCTAACCTACATTTGGGTACAACTTCCATCCCTGTAGGTACACGCGTTCTCAAACCAGGAGATCTTAAAGGTAAAAAAAAAGTTAAGCCCGATTCTGAAAAAAAAGGCATGATGTGGCGGTTTAACATGGAAGGCGATTTTTTAAAAATCTGATAATGTGCAAAGCGTAGGCCCATGACACAAGCTATCATTTGGCACCACTCCCAAAAATTGCTCTCAAGCGGTTTAGCTTCCAGGAGCGTTCAAAGATTCGGGGATTTTTCGAAAAAAAAATTTACCCCAACTTTCAAACGCGATTTTCTCGGAATTTTGAAAAAAGTAGTAAAACCGGATTGTACCTGATTTTTTTTATGATTAAAAAAGAAATATTTTACTAAAAAAATAGAAATATATTTACTATTAACCCTAGAAAGATAATCTACGTCTGTAAGACGTATGGCGTGTAAAGAACTGTTTTATCTAATTCAATTCAAATTTCTGGGTTTTTGTTAAATTGATTTGATTTATTATATCACTTCTTTAAAATAATCTAAGTAATGAGTTAAATAAATATGACAAAAAGTGTTAACATAAGACCAAAAATCTTTTTTAGAATCATACGTCTCTGAGACGTATATTATGATTATCTTTCTAGGGTTAAAAAAACCAAGAGAAAGATCACGAAAAATTATCTGTTTTATTTATAAAAATATCCATGTGTTAAAATAATTCCATTAATAACTAGAACCAAACATCTTGAGCTATGGTGTTTTATAAAAGTTTAAAATATCTTCATATTTCATTATACTTTCCAAATAAAAATCAATGTATCCTCTCACCCATCACAGCTCAGCTCAGCTCACTTTACCTTAGCTCACCCAACAGCTCAGCTCAACCATCAGCTCAGCTCACTTTCAGCTCAGCTCAAATGAGCTGAGCTATGGTACATAGCTCAAAAGTGAGCTAGCTTAAAATTTGAGCTGAGCTGTGAGCTGAGCTCAGCACACTTTTGAGCTTTGTAGCAACCCTGCAAGTTGCATATTGCTACTACTAGTGCTGAAGCACACACAATTCTCATAAAATAACCATATCGCACATTTTATGCTCAATTCATTAAGTTTCGTTAAGCGTATACCGTACGTTCTGAACCGCACAACATGTGTAAATTTCACAGAATATATTGAAAACTACATGGACGCAAGGAGGATGAAAGAATTAATTTATTGTTCACTTGATAAAAATGTAAAAAAACGATGTGTGGATTAATTAATTTAATAATAGAAATTAAAAATATCAAATGAAATTCATTTACATATACTGAATGAGAAGTATAACTTCAGTCGCGTGTACATGTGTACACACACTCTTTTTTTGTATATTTTTGTATACACTTTTACCAAATTTGTATTTAAAAAGTTTAAAACAGCAGCTTTGTATCACAGTACCTACACATAAAAAGGTTACATCTTCCAAACTGACTTTGGTCGCCAAATTGTCAAAACATGACAATTTGACGACCAATGTCAGCTTCCGTAATTCTTTATTGTTTTAAATAATCGCCGAAAAAAACGAAAAAAAAACCAAAAAACCACGCACACCACTAATTTTTTAAAAATTTATTGATTATTTTCCGAGAAGAAACACTTTATACATTTGAAATAATTAGATATAAATAGGTCAAAAACGCGGTTTTTGTGTATTCTACACTTGAAATTGCAGCACCGTTTTTTTTTCATTCAAAACTGCTTTAGCAATCTCATAACCCCATATTTGATAGTCCCAAACATATTGGATAGAGAAATTTATAATATTTCAAAACCTTATTGGTTAACATAACTTAGGTTTTCTAAGGAAATACCTATTTTTGATTTTCTGATTTAAATTAAAAAAAAAAAGAAAACATGGAAAACTATATATTTTGGATTAAAGATTAAACACAAAAAGAAGTTCATTAAAACAATTTTTTTTGCGAATTAAAAAAAAAATGCTTAGGAGCGAAAATATTGAGAGTAAATCTCAAAAACTAGAAGTGATAAAAAAAATTATAAGAAATGCAATAACTTGTTTTTCTGCAAGGAAATATATATACGTAACTTTAAAAATATGATTTTTTATTTTACTAGTATCTTATGGAACTTTTATCTAGATTTGGAAACTAATTTTTATTTAATTTTGCTATCAGTGATAAGGCGAACTACTCCCACATCTCACCTAATCTTAATCTTAATCAGAGCTAATTTTAATATTTGTTTTTTTTTTTTTTTCTAAAATTTTGTCAACAAAATTCCTTTTTTAACAAAAAAAAAAGCAAATTCTCAACACAATTTTTGACATCACTCACATCCAAAATTTGTTCCCTGGAATATTTTCATCCCCAGGAAGACAAAAAAGCTCATATTCCAGGGCGAATTCAAGGGTAAGCACGTGGTGTTGTTATCATAACAAATTCACAATTTGAAGGTCAATTCTAAAAAATCTCTCGCTCTCTGAGCAGTAGGGTATTGGAAATTCATTCACTTTCCATTGAAAAATTTCTCTTCCAACTGTGTGCTGGAAGAATAAGCAGTACTTAGATAAAGGAAGGTGGGTGGTTGTCTTCGAACCTGTCTTATTTACCTCTCAGTTGGTTTGGTTTGGCATAATTTAGTATGTCAAACCAATAACATGAATCTAATTTGATCTAACGTGTTAGTTGGGTTGATTCATGTTGCTAGTTGATATTGGTTCTTAATAATAATAATTTATTAAAAAAAGGAATATCTATTGATATTTAATAATTAATTCCTCATTGAATTAAAGAAGGTATACTACTTTATTCATTTTTAGGTTTGATTATCCCATTAAAAATGGCGCCGAACAACATTACCAATAAAAATATATTCTAATAATATGTAATTCAATTCAGTGAATGAATTATCTTTTCTACATAAAAATATAAGGAAAAAAGTTCTATGTGGGCGTAAAATTCACATAAACAAACATTATCCAGGACTTTAGAGACGAACAAACGTAATGGTTGCTTAATGTTATCACCAGAATGTGATGTTGCATTTAAGCCATCTGGTTGGCATGTGAATTTTTATAACGTGCAAAAAGACTCACAATAAAATGTAATTTATTGTCGTATGTGGAGGAGGATTTAAAAATACATCAGCATTAAAAAAAAAAAACGGATTTATTCGAAAATTATATGTTGCAGCTGTAAAGGAAGCGGATGTAAGTTTGAATGGCTTCTTTTACGCTCGTTTAAATTTAATTTGAATATTTTTCCTTTTCCATATAGGGAATGGAGAGAAATTTTTGTATTCAAGTATTTGTTACTTTTTCAGATAGACTTTATATGAAAATGTGAAAGGATAAATGTAATTCTTTTATGCATTTCTTAAAACAATATGTGCATTTGTAATTTGGAATCGGCTTGAGCATTTTTATTCAAAGAAATGGGTAATATTAAGTGAAATTGGAGGATATATTAATTCGATTAAATTTTTCCGGAACTATTGATGAGAACACATCAGGGTCAGACTCTTTTTGTACAACCAAAAGCTAAAGCTTCTTCAGGCCCCTGTGGTTCATCAATGAACTTATGAATTGAAGTGGGAATCATTCAAAAACTTCACATAATAGCAAAAAATACGTCGTATGGTCACACTCTATCTATGTGTACAATCTTTTTCTAAAAATTTAAGAGGAACAATTCGAATCCCTTTAAGTGTCACTTGAATCTAATTTAATTTTAAGTGAAGTTAAAATTCTAAGAAAACAAAAACATGAACAGTTTTGCCTTCATTTGTAGTTGGGAAGAAATTCTTTTTTTTTTTTAAATTTGCAATTTATTTTGTATTCTAAGAAGAAAACTTTGTTTCTTGGTTTCTTGATTTTTTTCAGTATTTTACTGAGAGTCAGTATTTAAAGACAGATTTGAATGCTTTAGTACACACAATACACGGGTAAGCCCGGACGTCTTTTGAAGAATTCAAACATTGAGGATTGAGTTATTGAGAGTAGACTTCCATAGATACTTGATGTTATATATTCAGTGAATAACACTGGTTAACAAAATTAAACTTTTTTTTGTTGTCGGAACAAAAATATACTTTTCTGAAGGTTTTCGGTTTGCTGAACTCGAATCCGTAGGCAGAAAAAATTAATCAGCTCCCTTCATTACCGTTAGAAAATCCTACTTCGGACCTTATTCTCTTATATGAGGAAAATTGTTAGAACATATTTAGTAACGGTTTCTATAAGAACTGTTTTCCTTCTTTCAAGACCTGTTTAAATCTTTCGCTAAAACGCTTTTTAAATTTAATGCTCAGTTAGTTAATGATGCCAAACTTCAAAAAAAAAAAAATCCTTAAAAGAGACTAAATTAAACGAATTTGGTTTTTAATTTTAAAATTTCCTTTTTTAATGGCGATTTAAGGTTAATGGAGAGTCAATAAATTGGGACTAAGTCAAAAAAGTGGATCTCCACTATAATTGTTCACCTCCATTGATCTCATTTTAAGGTATAATCCCACAACATACAACTAATTTTAGTGATATCGACATTTTTTGTATGTAGGTAACAAAACAGTTTAGGCTATAAATATAGGTACACATTTATAGGATATATAATTTTCATGTTTTGTACATTATCTATATGAAATCATAAAGGCGGGAATTATATTTACTTATTAAATATACTTAATTTTTACCGCCCACCCACAAGTTAAACATTGTGGCAAAAAAAATTTCACCTTGGTTAACAAAATTAAACTTTTTTTTTGTTGCCGAAACAAAAATATACTTTTCTGAAGATTTTCGGTGTGCTGAACTCGAATCTGAAGTCAAAAAAAATTAATCAGCTCCCGTTTTTGAAATATTACCGTTAGAAAATGCAGTACTTCGGACCTTATTCTTTTATATAAGGAAATTTTTTTGAGCATATTTAGTAACGGTTTTCATAAGTACTATTTACCACCTTTTTAAATCTGTTTAAATCTTTCCGATATCTTTTTTAATGCCCGAGATATCCTGAGTTGTTTGGAATTTTTATAAATTTTATAACGTCATTATCTTCTATATGATATATAAAGCCAAACCCACTTAACTACTTCAGTTTGAGATATCTCGGGCAATATAAAAGATATTGAAAAGATTTAAACAGGTGTCGAAAGATGGAAAACAGTTCTTATAGAAACCGTTACTAAATATGCTCAAACAATTTTCTTTATACAAAAGAAGAAGGTGCAAAGAATCCAAAAAAACTTATTTTTGCATTTTCTAACAGTAATATCTCAAAAACGGGAGCTGATTAGTTGTTTCTGACTTCAGATTCGAGTTCAGCACACCAAAAACCTTCAAAAAAGTATATTTTTGTTTCGGCAACAAAACCCTTGTAAACCAGTGTAATGTATAAAAATACATATCTGTACCTATCTATAAACGCAAAAACACAATCTAAAACTCAAATACAATTTAAAAATTTAAATTTATTCGTCTCTATGATATCGACTACTCTTCCAACGCAATACGAATTTAAAGTCTTCGAATATCCTGCAAATTCACCGTGCCTCCATTAAATTCGTAGATGTGTGAATCAGCATATTAATTCGCTATAGCGAAATAGCTAAAACAATATTTGAACTTAATTATGCTACTTTATTCCATTAAATTTCAACACAACCAACCAACAACGCAAAACAATGTTTAATGATTTAAATTCAAATGCCCTAATTAAGCAGTGAAAAGTGAAATAATGAGATAATTTATTTTTTAAACACGAAATGTTTTCAAAGAATCTTTAAATTACACAAATCACTTTAAAGAATACTTGAGTTTTTTTTTTATTGTTTTTTTGTGATAAGTGAGGAATTTTCTTGATAATGGTGAGGTAAGTAGGTGAATTACAAAGCAAAGTAGGTACTTATTATTTCAAGGAAAAGGTTTTGCCTTTATTTAATTGGGTTGATTTTGGATGCTTTATACATTATCGGATATAGGATATGGTTTTGACCGGCTTATAGAAAAAAACTGTATAAAGTTTTTTTTTGAGGTTCTTGTTTTTATATTTTGCCTTTTTGTCAATCATCAAGTTAGAATTCCTTGAGTTTTCCTTTTAAAATTGTTTATTTTTTTGATAAAAGATATTTCCTGGAAAATTTCTTTTCTCCTAAAAAAATTAAACTTCTCTTTTTTTTTTATAGAAACTTAAGTGGTACTTATTTGAGCAAGAAAAAACATAAAAACAGTAAAACTCCTGAACACGTAATAACCATAACCATCTTTCAAAAATGATGTAGGTACTGTTTTCTAATGAGCTAAATCATCGTTATACCTACCTTTGTACATTTTATTTAGTAAATGTACATATGTATGTACTTTCAATTCACACAAAAGAATTTTAAATTGCCCTAACATTTATTTCGAGTGCTTTTTAATTTTAAAAATATTCTATATATCCGTATGTATTGTATGTGGGTACTTTGCTTGATTTCATGGAGGCACTTTTGTCGATTTCCCTGCCCCAATATTACCTTTTCTAAACCAATCATCAAATTGAAAGCTAAAAAAAAAACCCTAAAGCCAATCAAGATACACAAACTCCATTTCCATATGTATACCTTTAGATTCTAAATTTTTTTTGTAGGGAAAATACAAACAATATAACGTGACAAAAAACCTCAAAACAAATTTCCCTTCAATTTTTTTCATTTATATTTGCTAACAATCAACTGAGTATACTCAAATCAATAAGTTTTTTCCTAAAACCTAAAAGGTGGTAAAGAATAAAGGAAATTCTTTGAAAAGGTTTCATCAATTTTTTGTAAGGAAAAACTTTGAGTGAAATTTCTTTAAATACAAATCTGTTTTGAACCCGAGGCTAAAATTAGGACAAAGTGAAAATTGTTTGTGTGTTTTTTTTTTTAAATTTATATCTAAATTTTTAATAAATAACTAAAAAAATTTCAATGCCCCAAAATTCCAACAAAAATAAAATGCACGACTGGGTCGCACCAACTTGCTCTTAGAGTTCAAGTTGCTTTAATTTTTAGACTTTTTATAATTTTAAAATCGTTAGAGCCATTTTTTAAAAAACGAATTTTGATAAATAATTTTTTGGAAAAAAGTTTTAAAATAAAATTGGTATGCCATTTTGTAGAAATCACTAATCAACATCTAAAACCAAAATTTCAAAAAAAAATTCAATTTCCCGTTTTCGAAAATTTGATTTTTCAAAAAAAATTTCAAAATTTTTTATAAAATCCGAAAATTTAATTTTTAATTTATGTGTAATAGACCAGTGCCGATGCCTTCAAAAACATTAAAAAGTACAAAAAAATCATAGTAGGATGAAACCCATTGGAAAAGGAGGTGAATATGATGAAAATTAAAGGAAAAATAAATTACGGGCGAGCCGAGTTCGGGAAGTGGGTGGGTTGAGTTTTTAGTGGTAAAAAATGGTATATCTCGATTTCCGGCAAAACTACAAATCCTATAGAAAAAAGTTGTATGTCAAAGTTGTAGGTAATAAAAAGATCTACAACTTTTGTATCAAAAATTTTTTCACATAACCTCAAAATTTATGTGAAAAATTCAAAAAACCTAGTTTTTGGTTTTTTATTTTTATCTTTTTCAAAAACAAAAATTTTTCTACGAAATTTGGTGAAAACTTACCTTATTATGTTCCAAATACACTGTAATTTATTTGATTTAAAATATTAATTTGTTCACCTTATTTTGACGTAATACCAAAAAAACACCCTAATTTTCAATCGAAAATTCACGTGTCAAAATATCAGCTTTTTTCAAAAAGTCGGTGAGCATTTCGTTCGTTAAAATGTCTATTTTCTGATGGTGTAAAAAAAATTGTACATTAGTATACTATAGACCATGTTCTAGTAAAATTCAAAAAATGAAAAAAGCTTGAATTCGAAAAAAAATTTTTATCATTGTTTACAATTTTGGCCTATTTATTCAAATTTACACTTTAATTACTCAAAAAACGTAAGATTTCATGTAACATTGATTAATCTTACGTTTTTTGAGTAATTTAAGTGTAAATTTGAATAAATAGGCCAAAATTGTAAACAATGATAAAAAAATTTTTTCGAATTCAAGCTTTTTTCATTTTTTGAATTTTACTAGAACATGTTCTATAGTATACTAATGTACAATTTTTTTTACACCATCAGAAAATAGACATTTTAACGAACGAAATGCCCACCGACTTTTTGAAAAAAGCTGATATTTTGACACGTGAATTTTCGATTGAAAATTAGGGTGTTTTTTTGGTATTACGTCAAAATAAGGTGAACAAATTAATATTTTAAATCAAATAAATTACAGTGTATTTGGAACATAATAAGGTAAGTTTTCACCAAATTTCGTAGAAAAATTTTTGTTTTTGAAAAAGATAAAAATAAAAAACCAAAAACTAGGTTTTTTGAATTTTTCACATAAATTTTGAGGTTATGTGAAAAAATTGTTCATACAAAAGTTGTAGATCTTTTTATTACCTACAACTTTGACATACAACTTTTTTCTATAGGATTTGTAGTTTTGCCGGAAATCGAGATATACCATTTTTTACCACTAAAAACTCAACCCACCCACTTCCCGAACTCGGCTCGCCCGTAATTTATTTTTCCTTTAATTTTCATCATATTCACCTCCTTTTCCAATGGGTTTCATTCTACTATGATTTTTTTTGGTTTCAAAAATTATCGACCCTGGTCTATAAATGTTATAAAAATTGTTGAAATCGAATTATTACTTTAGGAGAAAATCAGATTATATGGCAGGTACCGTTAATAATGATTTTCGAAAAAAATATAGCAGTTGTATTAACTAACATATGAATTTTTTTTTAAACAAAATCGTTGGAGCCGTTTTGGAAACAAATTAATTCCAAAAACCCTTCTGGAGAGTCGCAAAAAAACGCTTTATCGTCGGCGTAAAGCAAAATTGTTCTAAATCCACTTTTTACCGAAAATGAGATAATGATGCAGTTTTACTAATTTGAGGGTGCTCTTTCCGAATTTGAAAACCGTTTTAGTTTTAAAAAATATTTAAAAATAGTATGCACCTACTAATGAGGTAAACTTGTATATTTTATTCAAGAGAAAAGAACAAACTTTATAAAAAACATAACTTGAATGGCAAAAGGGGAAAAAATTGTCGATTTAAACCCATTTGAAACTTAAAAATCGTCCCCTGTAAAATTTGATTTTTGTGACTTAAAACAATTTTGCTTTACGCCGACGATATACCAAGTTCGGTCCATCCGTTTATGCTGTAGGTCCATTAATCAATTTCATTATAATGGAGAAAGAGTCTTGGAACCTTTTGGAGATTTTGTATTTAAAGAGTATTTTGAAGTGGAACTGTAAGATATGACCTTAAAAAATTGTAAAAAGAAGTTTTTGAAGTTCAAAAGGAGAATTGAATAAATTAAAATATTTCTTTAAAAAATCTTCTTTGGGCACCATTTTCAAGAAGCACAGCTCCTCCAAGCCCAAATCAATTCTGCTTTTTTTTTTTCAATAAAACTAAGATTAATGGTTACCAATATTTAATCAGTTTCCCTAAAGGCCTAAACATATTCTTAAAATTAAATTTTTCTTCCTTCAAACTTTTTCATTCAAAAACTTTTAAAAATAACCCAAGCAATCCTTCCTTCCCAAAACCCAATCAAAAATCTCAAGGGTATCAACACAAATTTACATGCGTATCCATCCAACAGATGATTTCCATAAATCACACTCAATATGAGTGTTGGAAAAAATATGATAAAATTCCTGTTCGTCCTTTGTAAAATACAATCCTTATTGTGGGTTTCAAAATATAGGTTAAAACAAAGCTCCAGTCAATATTTCATTACAATATTTTGCCCAAGGGCCATTTATGTCTTAAATGAGCAACTAGCGAATAATTTGCCAACTTTTCTCTTGTTGTCCTTCAAAAAGGTCAATTAAATAATGGAAATAAAAAGCCGAGGAAAATATAAAAAATGCTAACAATTTAATAAATGTAACAATATTTCTTTTTTTTATATCAGTTTTTATGGTCACACAGGGAAACGCAATAATATTTCTCTTTTTGTGGTTTTTTAACCAATTAATTAGCGACAAACTAACAAGAGTACATCGTCCTTTTTATTTTTCGGTACCACAAAAAGTTGGTAAATTATATTCAATTGAAGAAGAATAAGAATCAATAATAATCCTGTGGTGATTAATCCTCATTCAACCATTGATAATCGGACATGAGACTGGCATCCCAGGTATTGTTTGTATATTGATCTGGTATAGCCGTTTTCTTAATTAGTAATTATTTAATGTGGTTTGTGGTATTGAGATGTTTTGTATTTAAATTGAGCTACACAACCAATTTATATGGAAATACCAATATTGGGTATCCTGTGTTGTGTTTGTTTTTTTTTTGCATGGATGAACTGAAATATAATTTGCGGACATTAATTATTATGTACAGGTTATTTCATTACATACCTTAGCATAATGACAATGGACGTTGTTTTGTTTCTTTTGTTTTGCTCCCTTAAGGAATTGTTTATTTATGTTTGTAGGCAATATTATGGGGTTTTGTGTGGGGGATGTGGAAGCGTATAACTTGTGCGCTCGTTGTAATAATGTAAGGTGTACTATTAACCCTCTGTCGGCACACGACGGGTGCGAATTTGCCATTACAAAAATAAAAAGTAGTCACAAAAAAGTGTCTTTTTTAGGTAGAAAAAACATTTTTTTGGAATTGTGAATACAATATTCGAATTCTTCGAATTGTGAATTCTTCGAATTCTTGCAAAATTAAGAAAAAAAAAAACAATTTTTAATAATTTTCCCAATTTTTGGACCTCGAATATCTTATAAAAGGTTAAATAAACGAAAAAAGTGTGTGGGGTCTTTTTTGTAGAACGTTAAATTTCCTACAAGAATATGTAAAGAAATTTCCGAAAAAAGTCAATTGATAAAAAAATGATTTTATTTTAAATATGAGATTGATGTTAAGTTGGAAAACTGCGAAGCCGAAAATATTTCAATGAGTTGGGGTCAAAATTCTGCCGGGGTCAAAATTATTTTGTCAAAATTCTACTTTTCAAAATTTTGCTTTCAAAATTCTGCTTTCATATTTCTGTTTTACAAAATTCTGCAAAAAAATTAAAAAAAGGTTTGGAAAATGTTAAAAAGCGCGTGATTATAAAATCATCATCTCGAAAAATTTGCTGATTATTTGAGATTATTTACTTACTAGAACTATGTCAATTTTTGTAAAATTCTTTTTTTTTTTGATAAATCAATAAATTTTAAAATAATATTGAGAAAAGGTCTTGAATGATAAATGTTTCCGAAAAAAAATAATTGAAATTTTTTTAATTAATCAAATAAAAATTTATATTCAAAAAGGAATATTTTTTACTACACAACATCGTTTCTAATTAGTTGTCAGCGGTATATACATAGATGTAGATTGTAAGAAAGTCAGTCTTCTAGGCAGTTAGGAAGGTATGAGGTGTTTTTTTTTTGTTTACAAAACGCATATGCAAGGAAAAAAAAAAGCAGAATAAGCTGAATTTTTTTCTTCAAAAAAATTCTAGCAGAATTTTGAAAAGCAGAATTTTGAAAGACAGAACATAAAATAAGCAGAATTTTGAAAAACAGAATTTTCTTGAAAAAAAGACGAATTTTTAAAACCAGAATTTTGAAGTCAGAATTTTGACCCGATCCCTATTTCAACTTTTATTAAGCGCTCATATTTGGTGAGTATGTTCTAACAATAGATTTTTCGGAGTAAAAAATCAAAAAAAAAAAAAGATTGCGGTAGGTACATGACCCGATTTCAACGAAAATTTTTATTAAGAAGCGTGTATCTTTCACAATATTAAAATATTGGAGATTTCCAAAAAACACATTTTTTGATAAAAAAATAAATATAAAAATTTTTTTTTTTTTTAAATGTTAGAAAACTAACAATTTTCAATTTTTGTGTTTCTATAAATTCCTTTATATAAGATTTCAAATGGCATACTTGGTTTTTTGTAAAAGTCCATTTTTAAAGGGTGTTCAATTAATTCTAATAACAGATTTTTTTTTACAGAACTTATGAATTTCTTAAAAAAATGTAAGTTATACATTTTTTCCTAATTTTGCTCAATAAAAAGCCTTAACATTACAGTTACTTTTGCCATAAGAGCAAGAATGTGCTAAACATTCGTGCATTTTATTTAATTTTTGATGAAAAACTTTAACAAAGTTTTATCATTACCAAATACCTACCTAATAGATCATAGCAATGTAATTTTTTTTAAATTTTTGTTGTCTTTACTCAATCACTATTTTAGTTTTTTAGATTGATTCTTTTAAATTTTTATAATAAAATTTTCAAGTTCTGTATTAAAATTTAAACAACCAAGGTTAAGGTCAAATAGAAATATTTTTCCAGACATTTATTAATTTGATATGCACAAAAAACAGGGGTGGAATCGTGTAAGATGATTTTTGATAGTTGACTGTCAAATTCAAGAAAATTCGTCTGTGTAAGATGATAGTCAAAAGTGACTATCATATTTTTTTGACTTTTTCAGCTGACACCTATTTAGGTGTCAATTTGATACAATTTAACATTTGTAGCATATTTTTTTCATGGCTTTCGTGGTGCTTTTACTTTGTTTGGGAAAAATGAATATTTTTGTGCCTGTGCAATTATTTTAAGACTACAAAATTAAAATAAAGTAACTGAATATGAAATAGAAAATAGAAGAGTCAGACTCGAGGAACAAATTAAATTATATTTTACATCCCCGACTCAAAGTAATGTGCAATCACACCTTTGTACACAAAAAAAATAATTTGAAATAATATTTAGTGCTTTTTATAGACTCGTACAAAATTTTCGAATAACATAAGATACTTTTTATGAGTATAATACACATTTTGGATCTGCCATCTGAATTCAAAGTTTATACAATATTTTGTGGGATTCTTTGTAAGCGATCCTTTTCGAGTTGTGTTTGCTGGATAGATATTAAAGTTATAAATTATTATTTTAAGCGTTTTAAAAAATATAAACTTACGTTTTTAATAATTGTCTTCTCAATTATTGTAGCTATGGAAGTGAAAAACTGAAACTCTGCATCGTTTTTTTTTTAATTTAATGACGTTTGACAGATGTCAAACCGAAGTGATACCAACTAAACAAAAATTAAAAATGATCTAAAGACGATCACCTTACACAGATAAAAAATAGTTGACTATCAAATTTGATAGTAAAAAATATGATAGTCAAATATCATTTTAGCCGATTCCACCCCAGAATTCTTCTACTTCCAACTATCCTCTACAGAAAAACAAAGCTATCCGTTGACAAAGGATTGTATTTTTGTTCTTAATCTGAATGTCACTTCAAAGGAATGTGATGCCATTCAACAAACCATGAATTTAATACTCTCACTGAGGTCATGCATACTGCATATAGTATTGGTGTGGTGTAAGTTGAATCAAACTGAATTTATCTGGATTTTCCTGTCATGGATATATCAAAAGAATTTAAATCCCCAGTTAATAAAATCGATTTTTTTTAGTCAGTTGTGGCAACTGCAGAAATCGAATCCATTATTTGAAGCATAACTGGGTATTGAAAATTTGAAATTGAAAAAAAAAATATTCCTCTTGTCTTTCAGATGAATTTAAATCTATTAGATAGTTGTGAAAAAAAACTATTAGGGCTTTACAGGATTATTGAAAAAAGATACCTCTTTTGCGAATGTGATAGACAGGTCCTTTTTGGTACATTCATACAATATACTAGAGACTTAAATGGTCAAGAGATTTAGTTGAAATTTTTGGAAAGCTTGTTACATATTTTCTTGGAAAAAAATTCGAATTCTCTTGTCAGATAACTAATAGCTCTCTTAGAGGTAATGGTTTTCGTTGTTAAAATATTCTCAAAAAATATTCTCAGGTTCATAATAAAAATCTACATTTGCTACATGTATATCTTCCAGAATTGGAATGTAAAATTGTTATTTTCTTTTCTGTGTAATCAACAATAAATTCAAACAATATTTGTCATTTTTTAGTGAACATGTTATCCTAATGGTTGACAAAAAAAATATTAATCTTCCCTTTTCAAATCTGTTCATATTTTATCCTGACTTTCACGCACAACAAAAAAGAACAATGTGTGTGTGTTTTTTTTTTTTTTGTTATATTCACGAAATTAGTGCTCGTTACATTTTCTTGGAAATTTGTTTGAGCCAAAAATAAAGTCATTTATCTCGGTTTTGTCAGGTTCCCAAACTTTTACTTTTTATTATTTTACAGATAAACATAATATTGGTACAAAGACTGCGAATAAATTTTTCAAAGCTTTATTATTATGTTCGTGTCCTTAAAAATTTTATGGTAAGAGTGCAATGATTTTGTATTATAATCTTTTATGTTTCAAGGTTTTTGGTTTGGAAAATTACTTTATTTTATCAAGTTGAGTTTTATGCACAGGGATTACGTTTTTTTTTGTATTCTACATACGAGTACCTATATGCACATTTTAAAGTATATTATTATAGTTAACGATACGAGTGTGATTATGCTTCACCACTCCACTAATTTTTATGTGTCAACCTATTTTTTTTAATTTAAAGAATAAAAGAAATAAAAGTTTATATTTTATGTATTGTAAATGAAATAAATATTTCGAATATATGCACATTGTACAAATATATAGCAAAGGAATGTCTTCAACAACTATAAATAAAATTGGTTTAGGTTTGAACTACTTGAAAAGCCAATGAACCCTCTTCAAAACCCCCAACTTTTATGAGAGAAATTTTCTCAACATGTTGTTAATCTTCTACTTCTCCCAAAGGATTTGATGATGATGTGACACATTTTTAAGAATTTGTAAAACACATTCATATGTTTGTTCAAATCATGCTGTTGCTTTTTGTAACAAAAAGCGTAGGCGTTATTTGATTCTGTTAAATTCTCATTCTCCAAAAGTAATTTCAAGGCTCATTTTCAAATTCTGAATGAATTTAACATACATACTTTGCACCCATCCTCCCCATTATTTATATCCTAATCCTCGTTCATCTTTTTTGTTGTTGTATAGTTTTGTGAATGGCATATAACACTGGTCAACAAAATCTAACTTTTTTTTTGCCACAAGAACCAAAATATACTTTTCTAGTAGTTTTTGGGGTGCTGAATCCGAATCTGGAGTCAGAAAAATTTGATTGGCCTTCGTTTTTGAAATATTACCGTTAGAAAATGTCAAAAAACGCAATTTTGGCTGTTTTCGAGGTTCTGTTTTTATGTGGGGTAATTCATTATAAACAAATTTGTAACGGTTATTATAAGAAAAGATATTCTTCTTTCGAAAACTGTTTAAAATTTCCGGATATCTCTTTTATTGCTCGAGATATCTTAAGTTTCATTTAATAAGCCAAAGAGAAACTAAACTTAATCTAAAGTTTAAGTCACTGGTCACAGAATTTTTGCCACAAGAACCAAAATATACTTTTCTGAAAGTTTTTGAGTTGCTGAACTCAAATCCGCAATCGGAAAAAATTCTATTAGTCTCCGTTCTTGAAATATAACCGTTATAAAAAAACCCTTTTTTGCATTTTATAACGGTAATATTTTAAGAACGAAGGATTATAGAATTTTTCTGATTGTGGATTCGAGTTCAGCAACCCAAAAACCTTCAGAAAAGTATATTTTGATTCTTGTGGCAAAAAAAAGTGTAATTTGGTTGCCCAGTGTTGTTTCTGATTCAAAGACCGCTACTTAAATTTTAAATATCTCGGGCAATAAAAGAGATATCGGAAAGATTTAAACATTTTTTGAAATAATAAAACTAGCTCTTATATGCACCGTTACAAAATTATTCACAATTAATTACTCCACATAAAAACATAACCTCGAAAACAGCCAAAATTATGTTTTTGACATTTTATAACGGTATTATTTCAAAAATGAAGGCCAATCAAATTTTTCTGACTTCAGATTCGGATTCAGCACCCCAAAACTACTAGAAAAGTATATTTTGGTTCTTGTGGCAAAAACCTTGTTGACCAGTGTAATCAAGTGATATTCAGCTATTTTCAGCGATTAACACATTTTCTAAGGACAAAGACAATTTAAAGGAAGAATATCACGTTCCATATCTTCATTGTGTTTGTATAAACCTACTATTTGTTAACCTGAATTGTGTGTTGTGTGTGGGATTAAAATTAAATTTACTGTCTGAGGGCGTTGTAAAGGGTTTTAAGAGCTTAGTTTTCATTTTTATAAATTTTGTTTTGTTTCGAAAATTTACAGATAAGAGTATTTAAAAAAAATTATTTTGCGCTTTAAATAGTTTTGTAATTAAAATAATGGTACATTTTATTAATTTAAGAGTGCCCTCGTGTCTGTACGAAAGTCCAAAATTACAAAGCTCGAATAATCGAACGATTCGTTGGTCACTACGGCGTATGTGTGTTATTTTTGTGTATGGAAAACTTATTGTCATCGAAAAATATAAAAAGTTAATATAAAATTCAATAAGCAATTAATCTAACCAATTAATTTTATGAGCCATTCTCATCAATTCAACATTGCTAACGAGCACATATGATATAAGTTTTAATATTAAGGAGACATTTTTATAGTTTTATACTCAAGTTTAACATTTTTTCTTTTTTTTTCACAAGGTTCTTAAAGTAAATTTTCTTTTATAGTGTCGAATAACGATTGTCCTTTAAAAGTGTCTATAAGATTAAATTTCAAAAGCCAATAAACAGATAATTCTTTTTTATCGATAAAAGTTGGTGAGATCTTATACAAAGTTTCTGTTAACGATTGTCAACGGTATTAGCTGTATAAGAATATGATACGATTTTTTTTTGTATTTTTAAATTAGCTTTTTTGCTTGCTTGAAAGTACAAAGGGATGTAAAAAGAATTGGAAGGTAAATATTGAACTCTGTACCACGATTTCTCCTTCGGGAAGCAGTATAGACATAATCAAATCCATTATTTAAAATGAAAAAAAAAACATCTGCGGCTCAATGGCTTCTTTTGAGAATGGTATTATTAAGAACGTACACTGAAAAAAGTATTATTCTTAAAAACTATGAATGTCGTTCATAAACCAAAATTCATACATTTTTAAGAAAAATTAATTAAATTTAAAAAGAAAGAATTTTTTGCTGAATCTTAGAATCTGTACATACCTTTATAAACGAAATTCACTATTATTTTGCATTCATTTGTATTATGAGCTAAAATAATTTTTATAATTGATTTTTTTTCTCTTCTAAAATTGAAAAATCTATGTTCAAAATTACATTTGTAAGAAATTCATAAATTTTGTGTTTTAAAGTATTTTATTTTTAAAAATGAATGTATTTTTTCTTAAAATTAATGTATTTTTTCATTAATCGAAAAATAACGAATATTTTACCGTTATCCTGTATTCGGTATTAAGAACTTATTCTTAAAATTTAAGAATTTGTTCATACTTTTTATGTTCGAAATTGATATTTTTCCAAAAGTTAAGAATTAATTCATTAAATATTATGAAAGTATACATATAATTTATGAAAAAATTCTTACGTTTTGAGTGTTTAAGTATATTTTCTTAAGGTCTATGTATTTTTTCATCAATCTAGAAAATAATAACTGTTGTTTTGAATCTATGCCTTAGAAGGTTTTCTCTGCAGATTAAGTTTAAAATCTGATATTCAAAGTGGACGGTCGTTGTCGAAACAAGTTTGTGAATAAAAAACAATATTTATTATAAACAGTGTCTAGCATTTTAAACCACGTAAACAAATTTGAAGAGTATAAGACATTTCAACAGTGTAAATTATTGTTGGTTCCCGTTGCCTCTTCCCCATGGGGAAGTATATGCATATACTCAGATAAGTATAAAAACATAATTTGTTAAACATTTCTTTCTTTTATATATTAAATATATTAAAAAATTTTTTGTTATAGGTACATAATTTAGATACTTTTGTGAAACGAGTTAGCACGTGAGTAATCTTCAATTTAAGACCATGTTATTTTCGAAAAAAAAAGAGAAATATAATAGAACCGGCAAAAGGGCACTAAATACTGCACCGTAAAAACCATCTTAAAGGCTATTTGTAACAGATCCAGTACACCCGAAGTTGTCATTGCAAAATAAAACAAACACATCATCTTTGGAAAACATAGAATTTAGTAAGTGTTGCATGTTATTTAATTCCTTTAAATATTTAAATTTTGTTTTAACGTAATATTATCAACATTCCTCATATTATTTTATATTATGCTGTATCTACTTAAATTTTGTATATTGTGATTTTTCCCCAACTTATTCAATTTTGAATTGTTTTTTCTTTCAGCTGCAGAACCTAATGCTGCCGATTACAATAAGGTAAAAGATAATTCTACCTTCTATTTCGATTTTTTGAACCAAATAGTACATAGTCATTTTACTAATATAAACTTTTTTTTATCTTTCCAGATGATACATCAATTAAAAAACAAAAATTAAATTTAAAAAATAAATTTATAGTGATATTTATAGTGAAAGTGAACAATAAAACATTTTTATTACGTTTGAACTCAATCGTTTCTTTTATTTTTAAAAACAGTTTCATTTCTTTGTTTTAGATTTTGGGTTGTTTTCTTTTGCTGTTTGTTTGATTGGAATACAATTTTTTTCTGGAACAAATTAAATGCTTGGAATGGTAATGTATATAATATGCATCTATATAAATAAATGCATACATTTTAATGAAAAGTGTATTACATTTTATGAAAACAATCATAAAACTTTAAGAAAAATTCATAGTTTTTATGATTTTTTTCATAAAATTTAAGCAACATTTCATTCAAATTTTTACGGGGTTTATGAAAAAAATCATAAACTTTAAGAAATAATCTTAAAATGTAAGAAACTTTTCTTAAATTTTGTTCTTAAATTATAAGAAATAATTCTTAAATTGTATGAATTTTTCTTAAAATCTAAGAAACTTTTCTTAAACAATTTCAAAAATTCAATATAAGTTCAAGTGACCTCAACTCCAAAAATTAATAAAGCGTTTCGCCCAGGTACGACAGTAAAATAAAAATAATTTAAATAATTTTTTATTATTTTTGTTATTTTTATCTTCGTCATTTTCAAAAATTTTCGAATTCGTTTATGAACAGAATTCATAAAATTTAAGAACTTATACTTAATTTTTAAGAAATATTCATTCCCTTATGAATTTGTTCTTAAAAAGATTCTTAAATTTAATGAATTTTTAAATTGGTTCATTTGCCATGAATTTTTACATTCATTTAATGTACAAATTCATTAATTTTATGTACCTTTTTGGTTCAGTGTAACACAAGCAACATTGCTTGCCACGCTCACCTTGCCTTTTAAAGTTTCTATACTATGTACGTATATCAGTGTTTGTTTTTTTTTTTTTTTTTTTTTACAAAAAAAGGTGGAAATCAAATATTATTCAAGATGTTTTGCAGAGTGGAAAAAAATTCAGGAGTGTAGATATTCTTACATATTACAGATACGAATTTTTTGTTAAGGGATATTTTTTTATGCTTTGAATCCCCACAGTTCCTATTTTACCTGAATCAATAATAAAAATGAAATTTCATCAGAAATTTTCTGCAATTTTTTTTTTGTCTGCATCTAACAGCTTAGACTTTTTTAGTACCAAATTGATAGTGACATTAAACTTCATTGAAATAAATATTGCTGCCTTGAGAAAAAATAATATTCTATGCAAGAATTTGTCTCATGATAGGACTTTTTCTTCATTAAAATGCACTCAGCACTCAGTGCCTCAAATGCATGAGATGTCTCTAGAATCTCTGATAATAGTATTTTCCTTCGTAATGTAACACCTATTAGTTAGTTGTTTCTTGTAATTGGCTCCTTGGGTAAGAAAGGGTTTCCCATTTTAAATACCAATACTCTACTTATCCTAAGATCCTTTAATAACATTGGCATAATTAAGAAGAATAAGAATTCGTTCACAAACGAAAAAATGCGACATTGAAATGTTGGTCGTATCAAGTAACGTCATTATTTTGTCAAAGGAAAAAATGATTCATAACATTACACAAATGTGTCATATGAATGTGACACACAAATATTTATGAGAAAAAGGTGAAACATGAATTTTTAAACGTTTGTTCGTCATTCATTGTCATATTTTCTTGATAAAAACCATTGTAATATCATTCTTTTTATGAATGTAAAAAATGTATTCCTACGCAGTCAAATAAACATGAATATACAGAAGGGAAGGTAATAATGTGACGTCACGTGAATCAGTTTACATAATGTAACATCAAAAAGAGCTGGTTAAGATACATACATTCTCCGCCATTCTGTTTATTATGAAATAAAAAAAAAAAAGAAAAATTTTTAAAGTAAACAGATAAGTAATTTTGTAATAACATTTATTCTTGTCGTAGCTAAAAAGCTTTTAATTTTGATTAGAAAGTTTATTATTTTGTTTTCATTTTCAACCTATGAATGTATTTGTATTGTTATGAATATTTATATTTTTACCGTTTTGTGGCAATAATAAATAAACTATACCTTAAGTAACAAATAATATTTAGGATTTCAAAAACAAAAAGCAAGCTCTTACATAAAAAAAAATGTTCTTACTATCCCATCAAAACTTGAAGAATTCACGTTTGTCATTTTTTTATATTAAAGGAATCAGTTTAATAAAGGACAGGTTTTATTTGAAATGGCGCCTGACTTCTGTTAGTGTATGGAAAAATCTAAGAAATCTAAAGGATATAAAAAACACAACAGGTACCTATATTTGTTTTGCTAAGAAAATTTTTCATTTTTATTTTATTTCAAAAAAAAAATTTTGATTCAAATAAAAAAAATAAAAAATAAACTTATACAAAAAAAAAAAAAAAAAATCATGTGTGCAATTAACACGTGGTAGAAGTGAAACCTTAAAAATCATTTTTCTTGCAAAAAAAAAAATAAAATATGTAGAAAAAATCTACCTATTTTTATTCTATCACCTTCAAATCCATGTTTTTTATATGACAACCTATATATCCGAAAGCTTATTGTCTTACCTCAAAATATATATATCGATCATGTCTATGAGACATCTACAAAAAGAGCTAGAATTTTTTAAACTCGATGAAATTTCATAAAAAAAAGCAAAAAAAAATTTATTTTTATGTTCTCATGCTATTAAATCAATTTTTTTGTTTGACAACCTATACAAAATTTTATACCATGTGAAAGCTTATTGTTTCACCTTGTATAATGATGCATACATCTTATATGAAAGATGTCTAGAAGAGAAGTTAGAAGTTTTCAAAGTCAACCATGTCGAATTTCCAGACTGAGATTACGGTACTTCCTACACTGGTAGCTGGTCATCGCAAACAGATCTCCACAGGTGTTTTGAAGTAAATAAACTATTTTCTGACCTTCCCGTTTCTGGGAAATTTGAAATTTGAAATTTTTTTTAATAAATTTGAACCTCGAAATTTCTCATGATTTTAACCCTTACACCTGAAAAGAAATCATTCTATCTTGTCAACTTTAATACGAACATTTTATTCTTGCTCCTTTTAAGACAAGAATTTAAGTTTGGTTATTTTAAATTCCAGGGAATACAGTTCGAGTAGTTCCATAAAAATAGATTCTATAAAAAAACTAACAATGTCATTTTAATGTTATATTTTTGTATATTTATGGTGAACTAAAATAATATTTTAGAATTCTCGGTACAAAGAAACAAATTATCTTTTTAAAATTTATAGCATATTAATTCAAAGTTAAAAAAAAAATAAAAAAGGCATGGAATAGTATTTTAAAGTTCATTTCAACATCATTAATTATAGCCAAATTTTTGTACAACACAAAAAAGGACATTTTAAGAGCAGACTAACTAAATGTTTATCTTATCAATTCATTGATTTTGGATAATAATTTTTGTAAGAAGAATTTAGAGGATTTAAGAAGAAGGTTAAAAGTGCTCAATATTTCCCTTACCCCACCCTGATTTCAATCTAAATATCCTTGAAACAAATATAAAGAACGTGGATATGATTTCCTTCTTTTTTCGTTTGCAATTTTCCAACGTCTGCCTTATTTGTTTACGAATTTTTTTTATAAAAATGTGTGCCATCTGCCAAAAAGAATATCCTTTTCCCTTTTCATCTCGAATAAATATGATAAACAAAATAATGATGTAGAATCATCGCGTAATAGGAATATTTTCTAGTTGAATAAGTATTGTATTTTTGTTTTCTGTTTTTGTGTATGAAATGGATTTTGAAAGTATCAAAAGATATTCTATTTTATTTTTTATTTGATTTTTTTATATTTATTAAAGAATTAATCCTGATTAGTTTTAAGGAGTAAGCTTCCTTCATGGGTTTTTGAAAATTTGTTTACTCCAATTTTTTTTTGGTTTACAATTTTATATTTTAGGTACATTTAGGTATAGAGAAAAGAAATAAAAATCTTTTCAAAATTAGGAATTTCCCATCTTCTTGTCTACAAATACATATTAAAATAAATTCCAAGTATAATTGGTCAATTATAAAAAAATATATGTAGCTTTTTCAGCTCAAATTTACACAATTGCCAAAGTACCAGTATCTTTGTATCGTATTTTCCAAGACCTAAATACCAAACTTTAAACACAAGAAATAAATTTCATTTCAATTGCTTCAATGAAAAAGACTAATCCTTGTTTTGCAGAAACCTACTCAACTCAAAATACGAGTACACTTAAGAAAAAAAAAAATAATTTTAAGCAAACACTTTATCTCCTTTGGGCAGTTTGCCAAAAGTTATCACTTTCAAATATTACAATTTCTCTCATGAGGAATTTTTATCCTTTTAATTGCTGGAAAACATGTATATTCTGGTGTGTGTATATAGAGGAAGCATATAGAACATAGAGAATGCTCATCTGGCGCATCAGGTCCAGAAGAATTTTCAAGATTAAATCCTTTTGAAATTCCAAAAGGAATGCATTTGAATTGCATTCAACAGCTTACAAGGATGCATGAATAAAACGATGTTAAGGAAAATTCAACGCACGTATTCGTACTCCAGTTATCTGTGTGCTTTTGAAAAAGATTTTTCCTAGTTCCTTACAGACGATGTGTAAGAGTATTTATATGGGTACGAAAAGAGGTTCATATTTGAGTTCTATGAGTATTTATGAAAATCTTCATAACAAGAATCCCTTTCGATGGGCAAAGCATCCATGTGCAATTTTCAAAATTCCAGTTCAATCGTTTTATAGGTTTAGAGATGAATGAATAAATAAACAAACACGTTCATGGGAATCAGAATCAATCTAAATTTCTTGAGAGTGTATAAAATCATTTGATGCCTTAAAGTACAATTTTGCAGTTTTATGATAGTGTTTTTGAGTTTTATGAATTTAATGAGCAAAAAGGTTTTACTATTTTGTTGAAAAAAAAAAACAATTCAAATCAATTTCTAATTGACAAGTGTAACTTCTTGGAAAAATAGTTTCATTTAAAGTAGCTTAAATATTATTAAATTGTCTTCAATTTAATTCTTAATTATCATAAGCCCTTGTGCTTTGTTTGGTTACGTATTTTTCAAGAAGTCTTGAATTTCTGAGATTATTCATCATGTTTCTTATTAAATTTACATATTTAAAAAAATGCAAAAATAAAAATAAGAACAAAAAATATGGGGAACAAAGAACACACATTTCCCACAGAGTAAAAATATGAATTTACGACTCAAAACTCCTTATAAAAAACTAGCCAAAATATAAAGTTCAACATGATTTATTGCCATACTTTCTTTGACATTATATAGAAAAAATCACGTAGTGAAACTTCTTTCCAGAAGTTTTAAACGAAAATCTAAACTTTTGTGACTTGCCTACACGTGTTGGGTAGGTATAAAGCAAGAAAATGGGAAGTCTATTAAACAAGAAAAAATAAAGTACATAGATATATTTATTTATTTTTTTTATTTGAATAAATAAGCCTTTAAAGCAAAAAAAAAGAACGACCAATTTGGTCAAACAAACAAAAAATAACTCAAAGTTTATAGCTTTGCATTTTATTATAGAAAATAGATAGTAACTTTGAGTAATAAAATCTAGAAAAACTATAAATATAACATACATAAAAAAAAAATCGCTATCAAATACTTTCTTATAATAACCATTTAAAGTCAATTTTTACTCTGCAGGACATCCTTATGGAAATGGCAGGATATGAAACAAACTATAGTTATCAGGGAAATATTTTAATTGTTGAATTGACTGAGTATATAATTACTAATCATTAACACAAAATTTGTCATTATTCACATGACATAAAAACATATTACATAATTCTAAGAAAATATTTATAAAAGAATTCAAAGAAGCTAACACGAGAGGACAGAAAAATATTTACTTTGAATTTAAACACAAGAACGTGTTGCACTTTCTACAGAAAAAAATTCTCAATTGGAATTTATGTTTCCTTTCAATTGTAAGATTTTCAAGTTTGTTTTTCAATTCAATGCATTCAAATATCAATCATTTTACGAGATAAAAAAAAAATTAAAAAAAAACCCTCTCCATGTTTTCTTGTCGTTATTTTTTACTGAGGAAAAAAGCAGCAAATCGGATTTTTTTGTTGGTATTTTTATTGATTTGCTTGATATTTATTTCTCTCGTTTGTCAATAGTTGTGAGAAATATGAATGAACATTTTTTCGTCTGAATATCTTACTTTTTGAATTCTATGTGTTTGTGTGTATTCCAAAAGGAATTATTGCCCTGGGCATACCTTTAACAAAGTAATGTTGACATATGAACATTTTCATATCCTTTCATTTATTATTGAAATTCAATTGAAATAAATTAAATAAAATAAAAACAAAATAAATATTAAGATATTTTTTATTTTGATTTAGGATCATTATTTCTTGGAAATGTCACCAACACTTTACCAATGAGTTTTATTTTTAATTGACATATTATATAAGTTCACATGTGATATATGTACCTAAAGTTATGAATTCCAAAGAAATTCGAACTTGGAATGGAAATCAAAAATATCGCCGGTTATATATAGTGCAGGAGTTCCTCATTGGATTTGTATGTGTATCACAGAAATAAAAAAAAAAAAAAAAACAAAACAAAAAAATATGTATTTAAATCATGGTAGAACTTTTTATCCATGAAAGAGATATTTATTTTTATATTTTTATTTTGTTTTTTAGAATTTCATTACTGAGAATGACATGAAATGAGATCACAAAAGTTTTAAGAAAGGTTAAAGTAAATTAAATGCACGACTGGGTCGCACGTAATTGCTCTTCAAAGTTCAAAGTATCTGTATCTGAAATATCTATTGGAAATTTAAGATTTTGTTTAGTGTCGAGAAAATAAAAATTTAAAAAAAATCGAAAGATAAAAAAATTAAATTAAAAAAAAATTTTTTTTTAAGGTTTTTTAAATATTTTCTTACATTTTACACTTCAAAATTATGTCTGTAAGTTTTGAATAAAATTGACGTATGCTTTGATGAAATATGTGAACTTAAAAAAATATGTCAATTTTTGAAAAAAAAAAAAACCGCTACGCCATATCTCCGTTCCGCGATTTTTTTGAGAAAAAACTAAAAACTCAGTTTTGTTAGAACCAATAAGAGTATTACGTACACCAAATTTAATCGAAATCGTTGTTTTCGAGAAAATTGGAATACCTCAACAATGGGTTATTGGGAGATATGTGTTAAAAAGGATATATTACAAAATTGAAAACCGGGTCTAGGAAATAACGTAAAAATCATCTTTAACAAGTTTCAAGCAAATTCCTCCATGCGTTTAGCCCTATCAGGATGATTGGTTACGATTAAAACCTCGATTTTTTTCTACACGAAACCAATACTTGCCCTATAGATACGATGAAGATATTTCACAAAACCCGGGAAAATATTGATTAAAAAAAAAAAAAATTGAAATGAGTTTTAATTTTTCCTTAATTTTGATATCAAGATTTCTTAAACGATTTTATGGAAACATTTTCATTGAAATCATTTAAGTCGTTTACGAGGGAGTCAGAAATCAAGAAAACGGGTTTATAACTGTTTAAAAAAATATTTTGTAATCAAAATCGGGAGATCTGTTTTTTTTTTTATTTTAATTTTATTTTAAATGATTTTGAAACTTTTTAATATTTAATTCAACATTTAACATGTCCTAAAAAGTTTTGAAATTTATATGAGTTCGTTACTCTTCCTATTGTTGTTCATTATTCGAAAAAAAAACTTTCCCTGGTGTAGCTTTTCAACTTTGCTGGAACTGATAATTGACGAAAAATTTTAAAAACTTATGTTTTTATCGTAAAATTAGAAAAACTTTTATTTATCAACCACTGTTTTCTTGTTTTCCGTAGAAAGCATTTAAAATGTTGATTAAAACTATCAGAGAATGCCCGAGTCGAACTTTATGTACGAATTTTGTACTCAATGTATGTACTTAAAAGAATCTATATAAGTACTTATAATTTTAAAATAAACCTAAATATGAACTTTGTATACTTACTAATCTCAGTATCTCCTAAGAACCCTCCACTACGGATAACACGGTGCGACACTGAAAATACACCCGAGAAATAACATAGTGTAGGCTGTTCGTATGGTCGAATAATGCATAAAAATATTTTTGTTATATTTTTGGAACCCTCCATTTTTACAGACCTTACTATGTAATCTATCAATATTTCAGTCATTTTTCTAACAACTCTCAATATGTTATATGTTTTTGGAAAGAGGATTTCCAGACCTTTTGAATGATGTATACAAGTCTATTGTTTAAACAAATTAAGTATAGGTTTTTATCCCACAAATCTTGAAAAAGTGATTTTTTTCCCAATTTTTTCAACTTTACCCAATTTTTTTTGTGGCTTTTCATGATGTGAATTGCAAGGTGCACAATAGGGTGTTCATTATTTTAAAATAATAAGAATTTCTATGCTCCTAGGATATTATATGGTTGGAAATAAACTAAAAAAAATATTTTCCAAGTTTCAAGTCTCTAACTTAATTCTAACCCGTGCCGCCAAGCGGTTGAAGTTTCTTATGGGAATAACATGGGGTTTCTTGGACCTTGTTCGATCAATTTTAAATTCCAGCCAAACCATTTGTTCAAAAAATTTAAAACTAGCTATCATGTGAAAATTTTTCAGATTTTTAATTGTTATAATTTTAGAGATTTGGTCAAATACGGGAAAATCACGGGACAAATTACAAAATACGGGACACTTATACGTCCCGGATGTCTTCAAAAAAAACCCGGGAGAAACTGTACGGAACAGTTCCAGGTAAACCGGGGCGGATGGTCACCGTACCTATAAAGCAAGTACAAAATTGAAGGTTTATAAACTTCTTAAATATTGCCACTAAAGATAAAAAAAACTGATGTCCCAAAAACCTCACAACGTTGACGTTATCCTAGTTTCCACAGCAAAGGAGCATATTTTTCGAAAAGATACGAAAAACAGTATGATTACCAAATGCTGAGAAGATAGGTATAAAAAAAAAAAGTTTCTACTGCAAAGGAATAATCTGAAATCACAGACAAATTGCTGAAATAACAACACATTGCACACATAACAATATTGGCTCCCTCATTGCGAATACTATTTTTTTTTTCATTTTTAGTCGAAAAGGCCGTAATTCAGTCCGTAAACAAAATGAATGAAAGAGCAATAACTTTCTCTGCATAATTTGAATAGTGCTTATCCAACTATGGGAAAATCCGCGCCAGCAATTTTTTTTTTCAAATTCATGAAAATATCTTAAATTGCAGCACGCAACACATATCTATTAAACTCCTCGAAGAACCGAAAATATAATCTTATATAAAGTTCAAATGGTTCGATTTTTCGAAAGCTATAAAAAAGAAGGGTCACTGCGGTGTATGCGCAACATTATTCTTCATATCATAAATACAAAAATCTGAGATAAAAAGAAATCACTGTGTTTCTCAATTTGCGTAGTGAAAAGTTGTGAAGTGCTTTTTTTACGATTAAACGTTGAAAGCTAAAATATCTTGCAACATTTTTAAGACAGAAAAAATATGCTTTGAAATTTCAACTCAAATTTTATAGCACTTAATTTTTAACCATCTTATATTTTTCATGACAATTAAAGTAAAAGATAGTTGGATAGCCAAATTATTTCTTGTTGATTCAACGAATTTATTTGAGTTATATTTTAAATATATATTAGGATTCAATGTAAATCATGTGCATAAACTTGCATATATTTTTATTTTATGATATTTTTGTAGCTTGCTGTTATTACTCTGCAAGAGGAAGCAATAAATTCGGTGAAATTTTATACCCGGTTGCTCTCGTATAACCATCCTATCTTTAACTGTTGATTGATAGGAATCATAAAAACAAAAAGCCTAAATAATTCAGTTTGTGACCTGTATTAAAAAAAAATGCCAGTTGTTGTTTGCAATAAAATTTCCTACTCCTTACTTTGTCATTTCAACTTCCTTAATATTGTTGATAAAAATTATAAACATACTGTACACATTAGTTCCATTACATTAAACATTTACAGGAGAAGAGATCCCCTAATGTACACTAATTTTGCTTAATTCACCGTAAACCACAATTTATATAAATCCTAAAGCTGGACAGAGATGAAGAAAAAAAAGAACCACTGAACGCACGACATCCTTGCTGTGATTAAATCTTTTGTGATGAACTTTAGGAAATCCCAATACTGACAATGATGTTGTGTGGGGGGCAACTAAACGACTTCTACTTTATCTTTTGGTTAAGGTCGAAAAATGCGTATATTTTTTTGGTGGGTCAAAGTTCAAATTAGAAGACAAAACAAAAACAATTATTTAAGAAACTAATGAACCATTGCAATGCATTGATTTGATTTTTAGGATATGTTACAATAAAGTACCCATACGTAAAAACTCTTTTAACCCTCTGTAAACACACCTCTTTTTTGTGACTTGATAGGCACACGGGTGCGAATTTGGTTTGCTCTTTTTCATGTCGCTAGAACTTTTTTCAGTCTCAATATTTTATGGAGAATCATACATGAAATTGATGTAGAATTTTCCGAGGAATTCGAATATTGTACTCACAGTTCCAAAAAAATATATTTTCACCATTATAAAGAGACTTTTTTGCGACCACTTTTTTGAAAAATTCTTACTTTTTTATTTTTGTCTTGCCAAATTTGCACCCGTGTGCCGACAGAGGGTTAAGATACGATTTTTTTTTACTTAAAAGCTGTTAAGGTTGTTTAAAGCTAATGGCTTTTATTTTTAAGCGGGATGTAAGATACAGTGCGGTTCACATGGTTAGACGCACCAATTTTCGTTTACATAAATTTCATTTTTTTTTGTGTGTGTGCAAGAATAACCAAAAAAATTGTGTTTATTAGAATGGTTATTTAGTTCTTAATAGAAAATCAAAAAGAAATAGTGGGTGAGTGGAAGTTAACGGTACTTTTTAGTCCTTCTTGTCTGAGATGTAAGAAAAAGGGCAGCTTTTTTCAGTTCACATGATTAGACGCACACCTTAAATTAGTTAGTTTGGCGAGATCTATTGCGCTGATTTGATTAAATTTGGAAGATTAAGCATCAAGACGTTATTTTTTAGTGATTTTCATTCAAAATCTGTTAAAAAAAGTTCTGAGCGCGAGAGAATAAGGAAAAATTAAGCGTTGGATTCCAAAGGCCTTTCCATAAGCCCCATTGCCAAAAAAATAGGATGAAGTGACTATTTCGAAAGAAATTATTTAAAAAACAGTGCCTCCTACGAAAAAAAACTTCAAAGGAGGAACAATAGAAGCTTTAACACCCCAGGAAAAATGAAAATTTATGAAAAAAGCGTCAAAAACAGCTCTATCCCCTAGCAAAATTAAAGAAAAAGCTCGGCTAACGGGAAGAACATCAAATTTTCGGTGAATTTTTTTGAATGCTGAACATCCAAGATTAAAATAAAACTTAAAAATAGTTTTTAAAAAGCACAATTTGAAAGAAACAGCGGATGGAGATCGCACGTCTTCACATAATGTGGGAAACAAGTTTTTGAAGTTTTTTTTAAATTGGCGAAATGTGTTTTTTCTAGTGAAAAAGAATTTAATTTGAATTGTTCTCCTGGGTATTACCACAAATTTCACGATTTTCACAAGGAGGAAAAGTTTTTGACACTTCAACATTCAAGAAAAGGAGGAGTAATGGTTTCGGGAGCCATTTAATATTACATTCGATTTAGTTTTCGTTTCAAACCGCTCTTTTTTTCAAATGGCGTTTTTTAAAGACGCCATTGGATTCATTAAAATGGATGTTCAGCATTCAAAAAAATTCACCGAAAATTTGATGTTCTTCCCGTTAGCCGAGCTTTTTCTTTAATTTTGCTAGGGGATAGAGCTGTTTTTGACGCTTTTTTCATAAATTTTCATTTTTCCTGGGGTGTTAAAGCTTCTATTGTTCCTCCTTTGAAGTTTTTTTTCGTAGGAGGCACTGTTTTTTAAATAATTTCTTTCGAAATAGTCACTTCATCCTATTTTTTTGGCAATGGGGCTTATGGAAAGGCCTTTGGAATCCAACGCTTAATTTTTCCTTATTCTCTCGCGCTCAGAACTTTTTTTAACAGATTTTGAATGAAAATCACTAAAAAATAACGTCTTGATGCTTAATCTTCCAAATTTAATCAAATCAGCGCAATAGATCTCGCCAAACTAACTAATTTAAGGTGTGCGTCTAATCATGTGAACTGAAAAAAGCTGCCCTTTTTCTTCCATCTCAGACAAGAAGGACTAAAAAGTACCGTTAACTTCCACTCACCCACTATTTCTTTTTGATTTTCTATTAAGAACTAAATAACCATTCTTATAAACACAATTTTTTTGGTTATTCTTGCACACACACAAAAAAAAATGAAATTTATGTAAACGAAAATTGGTGCGTCTAACCATGTGAACCGCACTGTACCTTATAACCCAAAAATACTTATCACAGTTTCAATGGGGCCTTTTTGTGCCCTCTGAAGGAAATGAAATCATGAATTTACAAACACATCGAAAGCAACCAAGTTGTCAAATGAATCTAAAGTGTTATTGTCATTAAAAAAATTACAGAAAATTCACTTCGTAATAAAAATTAAAGTACATTGGCCATTTTGTTCCATACACGTGGTCAGTATTTAACAAACCCAATGTACTTTCACTTAAAATAAACTACAGCTAATTAATATTTAACAACCTAAAAAGCTACAACCCACAAAAAAGGAAGAAATCTCTTGACATTAAATTTGACATGACTTTTCCTTTAAAGTCATTTCCGTACAATACATGAACATACTAAATAGAAGTTCATTAGACCACATAAGCCATATACAATACCCATGTTCTGTTATAATTATAACAAAAAGCTTTTGACCAAATGTATCGTGTCACTGCTGCACGAGTTTTTATTTGTCTTTGATATCTACAACGCCACTCTATTCTACCAAAAGGAGGATGAAAAAAAGTTTTAATTTACTGTCTAATTAAAATGCTGGTATACTTCATTGAGGGGAGGTCTTCCATACTGTGTAAAGATCTCTCTATTAAATTCTCTGTCAAAGCAATTTTTTTGCACCTGAGCTCCTCAAGCCATTTACCTGCTCCACCAGGACTGTAGTATTTTTGTACACTTTAAAAGTACCCAGATATCAATTAATCTTCTCTAGCAGCGTGAATAATTTATGTGACTTTTAAGGTTATTTATGCCAGATGTTGCTGTTGTGTAAGACATTGTATTTAGGGTTGCCATATTGAATATTGTTACTTAAAGTTTGAGGTAAAACATAATATTTTTATTGCGACACTTTGTCGCGTGATTTCAAAATATGACACATAACAATGATCATTAAAGAGGATTATAAAATGGGTCCTGAATTTTTGTCTACTACTCACATAACCGCCTTACAATAGCTTAAGATTTAAAGGAAATTTACCCGAATCGTTTTAAATTGTTATATTTTTTGATACAATGGGTGATATGCATAAAAAAGTAGTACTTAGATTAGATTAGATTAGATTCTTCCTTTATTCATTAGATAAATTACAATTTTTTTCTATTGGAAATACGGACATGACAATGCTGCCGTCTGCCGGAAATGACATTTCAGTATAATAAATAAAATTATATAAAGAGAAGATGTATCAAAAAGATTTACAATAAATTTGAAATAATAAATTACATAAATAAATATTACACAAAATATTAGACAAAAGTTTATATTAACATAGATATGAGGAGTAAATTTGTATATAATTTTAAATTTTAAGTATTAAATATTAATTTTTTAATTTTTAAATTTTAAATTTTTTAAATTTTCAATTATTTTAAATTTTTAATATTTTTTAAAATTTTTTAAGTTTTTGTTTTTTTTTTTTTTTTTAAATAAATTTTTTTTTTTTTTTTTTTTTAATTAAATTATGGGAGAGCGAGAAACGTTTGAGCAATTTTAATGATTTGCAACATAAAAACTAAAAACTAGTAATTTTAATGATTTAAAACATAAAAAGAATATCAATTTTAATGATTTGAAACATAAAGATTTGATTAAAAGCAATAATTTGCAGCCCTTAAATTGAATAGAGACTTGTTGTGAGAACTAATTTAACAAAAAACTATTACGATAAGTCATAGCATGATTGCAATATTTGTACAAGGTGAGCCAACCACGGGCGCCATTTAATATTTCGTAAAGACTATTTACGGACAGAAAACTTTCTTGGAAATGTAATCTTCGGATTTCTTGTAGAATTGGGCATACAGCAATGAAGTGGTAAATATTTTCAGACTCTCTCCTGTTACATAGATCAAAACTAAACAAAAATACTATAAATTCTAGTAAAAGGTAAAATTCATAGTATTTACTTAATTTCGTATGCATAAAAAAAAGTACCTGCTAGCAGGCAAATACTTTAAGTAGATACTAAATTCATCCAAGTAAATACTAGAATTCATCCAAAAATGATAGTAAATACTTTTTTTTAGATGATTGGTATTCGTTTCGAATTTAAGCCTGGTACGTATGCTGCTGAAGTTATACGAAAATTTTCTTACAAAAAAAAGCACAACTAAATTGAACGAAAAATTATTTTCAACTTAGCCAACGAAATTCTTAGCTATGCCCGCACATTTGGAAAAATTAAAATCATTTGTCACTAGCATTTAATTGTCCAGGTCATTTTACTTGCTAAAAAAGAGTTTTTTGACTTTGGAGACCTAGACAAATTTTCGTTTAGCTTTAGCAGCGTACTAGGGCTTACAAATAAATTGTTCTGAAAGTTTTACCGTGTAATCCAATACAAATTTTTACTGTTTCTTAAATTTGAGTTTGTGATGTGAACATCTGTTCGTGCTTTTTTTGTGAGTCAAAAGTGAACTTAACAGCAGCATAAAAGAATTGAACTTGAGATAACAATCAGATATTACATGATGGCTCTAACGATTTTCTTTAAAAAATTTAATATTGAAAATATGGACCGTAATAAACTGTATTTCCCATAGAACCGTTTTCTAGTAAACGACACCAGCAATTTCAATAAAAAAAATATGAACAAAAATTTTTTAGTGGCCTTAATATTAAAATAAAACAAAATTTTCAATAAAACCATTTTTGGATTAAAAAAAGATCGAAATTTTGTATGAAAAATCTATCTATTGAAACTTTATTTTTATTTATCAATTAATATATCTTCTTTTAAATGGAATACCATTTTTATTTTTAAAAAAATTTGTGAACATTTTTATATGAAAAAAAAACTTCTTTTTAAAAAAGCGGCTCTAGATTTCCAATTCTTTGTGATGCATTAAAAAAAAAAAACGTTATTTAACTTTAAACCAAATTTTATATTATTTTAAAGTTTTTTTATATTTTTTAAAAATAATTTTTTATGAATTTGTAAAAAGCTTTAATATTTCAAGCAACTTTTGACATAAGAGCAAGTACGTGCGACACAGTTTTGCATTTTTTTTTTCATTGCGAATTCCTTAAAATATATTATTCATGGCTAGTAAAGTTAATATACTGTTGGCAATTCAAATATGATTCAGAGATGAAATTATCTCAACAGTTTTGAAACTTGACATTACTTCAAATAAAAACTTATTGAAAAAAAATTACTATTCATTTACAATAATGACTTATTGATAAAGTTTTTTTTAAATTTAACTCTGAGCCCGATAATCGATCATTCTAAGCTTTTTGGTAATTGATACATAAAAATTCTGCCATTTCGACAAATATTAACAACCATCCATTTTTAAGAAATACCATGAAAAGATTGCGTCAAAATATGACTCAAGACTGCTATTCATAAGTTTCATGGCTTCATAATTGCGGTTTTAAAACAAAAAAGTATATACTATCAATTTTACAAGTTGGTATTTTGTAATCTTGAAAAAATCTAGTAATTCCTAAAGAAAAAAAAGTACTTACTAGTTTTTATGCATATGGAATAAAGTATTTACTGAAAAAGTTCATCCAAAAAAGTAGTTACTATGAATGATAGTAAATACTTAATTTTCAGCATTTACTTGATTGTTATGCATATGAAAAATAGTATATACTTGAAAATTCTCTACTAAAAGCATTTGCTATTTTTTATGCATATCACCCATTGGCAACCCTTTGCCAGTTAAATTTGTTTCTGTTAGAAAAACCCATTCGCGAGTGACCAGGATTCTGGTGAAATATCTGCATCAGTGCATATCGTGTTGCTGTATTTTTAACTAGGTGGGTATACGTAATGATATCCTGACCAGAAACAAAACAAACCTAAAATACTTTTTCAACAATTCCGCATTGTAGCTCTTTTTACCATTTGCTTTAATATTTCTTTCTTCAATTTTTTTATTCTTGGAATTTTGTTATTTCAACTTAAAAAAAAAAAGTTGATAGAGAAAGAAAAAAAAAAACCAAAAACTGTATTTTTGGTCTTTTAAGAATATTTTATAGTGCATTTTCTAAAGATGTCAGAGGGACAACTTATTTTTTTTGTTTTATTTTTTTTTGTACTATTGAGGTCAAACAATACTTCCCATTTAGTTTGTGTTGTTGGAAATTCATTCGTGTCTCTTATCTAAAACGTCTTAATAGAGGGTGTTTTAATGTAATTGGTTTTGTGGGCCAAAAGGTTTTTCTTACACACCTCCAAAGGGTTGTTGTTTAAGGGCAGGAAAGTCTACCCTTGTAACGGAAACGGAAGTGTAATGAGTTTTTAGTTTAATTTCTACCATCCATTAAATAGAATGAGACAATGGATACCTATTTGGAAATATTTGCTTTAGGTGGGAAATGTTGCCTTATGGTGAGCTGAGTTTGTAAATTCCTGTTGACAACACTTAAGGGAAGAATAAAATAAATATCTTCTTAGTTTAAGTGTTTATATTGCGTGAAAGGTTTTTTAATCCTTATTTTGAACTTTTAGATGGTCTATCTCTGTATTACCTTTTACCTGTAACGTCTCACTGTTGACAAAAAAAAAAAGAGACAAACCTTTATCATGTGGAATATTTTATTTTGCACGAATAAATACAATCTTGGAATATTTTTTTTTTTTAATATTAAATTAAATTTTATCTTAATTTTTGATAAAAAACATTTGATAGTTAATTCTTTAAAGTTAAGCTATTTCTGCGCCTCATTCTCAGAAATTATAATTGCAAAATTCTTAAACAATTCTTAGACACAAAAACACACTTTATAATTTTACTAGCTGACCCGGCGGACTTCGTTCCGCCATTTTTTGTATTTATTTTTAATTTTCGACTCTATAATTAGTTAACACTTTAAATCAAAAAGGGAATCAAAACTTGAAAAGTTCGCAAAATGAGTTTAAATATATTCACTTTTAAACTTTTAGCAAAAGTGGGCTATGTAAAATATGGCCTATGTTAAAAACGGCCAAAAAACTTGGGACAAAAAAACTTGTTTTTCCCGTTATTCGGTCAAAAATCATTTTAAAATTTAAAAATTTGTAAATGCTTGCGCATGACTAGAGCCTATATTTCCTATAAGCTTGAGATTTTTTGGAGGCTTATAAAAATTACAAAAAAATTAAAAACTACTCAAAAATGTCCCTAAAAATTAGTTGTTTTTCAAAAATTCAAATTTCAAAATCCAAATTTTTTTCTAAGTATCTTTCCAATCGTGTAACTCAAGTTTCCGAAAAAATTTTCCCCTTCCTTTAATAAGCCTTTTGTCGAAGTTCTACCAGATGTTTTCACTGCACAAAAACCTTCACAACTTATATTGAAATTTTTTAGAATTTTTGTAATACCCTTTTCAACCTTACAATAAATTTATCTATCATTTAAAAAACAAATTCAACTCTCTACAACTTACCGTTTAGAAAATAGCCTCTATTTTCAATGTCGTGTTACCCCTATTTAACCTATTAAATCATTAATTTTTTAGCCTTAAACCTTCTACTCTTATTCCCCTTTGATTTAAAAAAAAATAAGCAAAATAAGTTAGCCGGTGTGGCCGGTTAGCGAACGTACAAAAAACCAAACTTTAATATATATAAAAAACAAAAAAAACATGTAATTTAATTTTCTCACGCTTAAAATGGGCCTATGAAAAAAATCCGTTTTAGACTCCTAATTTTTTTTAATATCTCTCTCATGGTGTAACTCAAATTTCTGTGCAAAATTTTGCGTACCTCGAAGGTCTATGACTGCAAAAAAACCTTCACAATTAGGTTTTGAAATTTTTTTGAATTTTTTCAGTAAATTTTTTAACTATTGAATAAATTTGTCTATCATTTAAAAAAAAAAGTCAACTCTTTATGACTTACCGTTTAGAAATAGCCTCTTTTTTCAATGTCGTGTTACCCCTATTTACCCTATAAAATCTTAAATTTTTTTTTGTCTTAAACCTTCTCCTCTTATACCTCTTTGATTTAAAAAAAAAATTAAGAAAATAAGTCAGCCAGTGTGGCCGGTTAGCGAACGTACACAAAACCAAACTTTAATATTAATAGATTTTGTAGGATATATATAGTGATCGTGGGTGCCGTGGTTGATTTAAAAAATGTATTTATTTGCTTTTCTTAAAATGATATTTTATTATTTCAATTTGTAATAAATATTGTAACTTCAACTTCTGACGATCAAAACACAACTGGTGTCAATAGGTATCTTAAAAGAGAAGCAAGCAGCAAGTTGTGGGCGAGAATGCATTGCAGCTAAAAGTGCTGCATTGCATTCTGCGAATTCAAAGATAGATAAGATTCTTATTAAAAGCATTCTTATGAGAAGCATAAGAATTAAGAATGTGCTGACTCTATTTAAAGGGTCCGGATGTGACTCCTCCCCCCATAGATTCAACGGTCTCCGTTGAACAAGGATTAATTTTTAATTCAATAGTATTGCTTGCTTTTCCTTTAGATTTACATTTAAAATATAATAAAATTGTAATTATAATTAACATAATTAATACAAAAGTTAAACTTGAAGTTACCTTGTGGTTATTTTCAACATATTTTATATATTTTCTATTTTCAATATTCCTTAAATTTAAATCAGATAATGTAAAGTTACTAAATATTTTACTTGTATTGGTTATAAAATGCGGTATTACAAAAGTTTCATAATAAGTTTTCTGTTTTACACTTATTTCGAATTCTTTTAATTTTACTGTACAGTTTTCAATACTAATAATATTGTGATTTTTAATGACAATTTTTTGATCAATGCAGTCTTGATCAATTTCAATGACTTCCAGATTTTTAGTTACAATGGTGTGTTCGTTAATTTTTGTTATTGAATTTTCTTTGTTACTTTTATAGTTACAAACATTATTTTCATTTAAAAGATTTCTTATACATTTGTTCGGAAATGGAATTAAATTATTTTTTAAAAGATTTTCTGTATTTGAGAGGTAAATTTTCATCTCATTTATGATTACAAATGTTATATCAAATTCAATTTCCATTGAATCTAGGTTTGGAATAGGTATAATGGCTGAATTATAAAATTTTTCTTTGCAAAATATCGGAATTGATACAACGAATATTATAAGATTATTTTTTAATAGCACAGCAGTTTTTATAAGTGGTAACATTTCAATAGTTATGTTATAATCTCTCATTTCATCAATATTAAACATATCGTGTTCTAGTAAGTTTATTTTTGATAACAAAATATTGTCTTTAATTTTAGAGATTTCATTTTTTAAATTACATGAGTACATGTAAAGCTGTAGGATCAAAGAGTTTTTGTCCGTCTTAAAAAGAATGTCTTCTGTCAAAGTCGAAATGTTTTTATAAAATTGATTCATTTTCACATCGTTTTCTATGATATGCTTTCTGATGGTTTCAAAATTCTGAATCATATTATTATTTATTTCAACTTGCTTGTTCGTTTCGTCAGTTAATTGTTTCATATTCTTTTCTACATTTTCCATAAACGAATATATTTCCTTAGAGTCTTCACTGTCCATAGTTCCTGCTAACAATTTCATACCGTTACCCCAAATATTTATTAAACCTCGCTTTTGGCGTGTAGTTTTCATGTAGTTTCTAAAGCAATACAGTTCTTGTTTTATTGAAATTATTTCTTTTTCAATAATTGTCATTCCGATTTCCATTACTGAATTACTTGTTTTAAGGGATTTAAAGCTTGTTTCAATTGCTTCTGTCACCTCTAAATATTTTGATATGTTTACAATGTGTAAAAACTTATTGTAATGATCAATTATTTTAGTTTCTTCGAATCTGACAATGGTATACCCATTGTCATTATGAATTGGGGTAATGTCAATTCGTTGTCCGCTGATTAGAGGAACTAACAGCATTAGAATTGCCAACGTCATCATTTTGTCTGTAATGATAATTTTGGAATTTAGTTTTACGTTTGACTTGGTTCTTATAAGATTTTTTTGGATGTTTGTCAGATATCAAATGATTGCCTGCTTGTTTATAGTTTTTTATATTTATATACTTTGGATTTGACTTCCCTATTCTATTATTTCTAACGAATTCATTTTCAAAATTAGTAACAGTTTCTCTGTTTTCGTTCAACTTATTTATTTTATTTGTTTTATTTGCATGTAATAACTTAGACAATGAGGTAATTTCTTCCTCTGAAATAATATTGTTTATAAAGTCTATTGGCCTCATTTTCGTACTTGTATGAATTGTATTGTTGTATAAAACAACAGCTTTAAAAACTTTTTCATCAAGACTATCTTCGTTGCAAGGATCAGCATTAAACAGTCTTATGTGTTCATTAAATGTTGAATGCAAGCGTTCTATGTCAGCATTGCCAGTTTTCAAATAAGGAGTTGTGACATGAAGTTGAATGTCATTGGAAGTTAAAAATTGTCTTATTGAAACTGTGTCTAGTTCATTATCAGTAACGATAAGTTTTGGCTTTCCCAAATATTGCATTCGGGTTTTAAGTGCTTTAGTAATTGAAATCCATGTTCTGTCCTCTAAAAGGTGAGCCGTAGCATATTTGGTGAGTTTATCAATTGTTGTCAAATACATGACATTTCGCATAGGAAACCATATATCTACGTGAACAATATCGTTATGTCTTGCAGGGGTATCTGTTATATTAAATTTATGTTTTATAGGCATCCTGTCAAATTTAGCTGAGTTACATATGTTACAATTATTTATGAATTTTTGAATTTCTTTTTGAAGGTTTGGATAATAGTAGTTAGCTTTCATTTCTAGGAATATTTCGTTAATCCCTCTATGATTATTTTTCAAATGTTCATATTCAATGATTTTCAACAATTTTTCTTTATCGGTTAAATCTTCCAATACTTTACTAGTTTTCATTATTTTGAGATTTTTATTTTTTGAAAAATATTTTACGTAATTGTTTTGAAAAGTCAAAAACAATTCATTATCCTCACAAAATACAACTATTAAACCTTTTTCGGGTAATTGATTTCTCATCAATTCTAATAAATTGCTTTCAGAATTTATATACAACGTGGTTCGTATTTTCTTTTTAAAAATAATTTTTTTTGTCGTGGATTCCCTTATTGATTTTTTTAATACGAATTGGTATTTAAAAATATTCAATGGTTTTTCAGTAATAGATATAAAATCGGCACTGTCAGTGTCTGCACTGTGCACGGTGTCAATTTCGTCATCAAAGATCTCGTTGAGATTTATTAAAACTTCATCTGCATTGTCGATCTTTTCATAGTTTATTCTGCTTAGCCCGTCGGCTACTACATTTTCTTTGCCTTTAATATACTCTATTATGAAGTCAAACTCATTTAATTTTATTTTCCAACGTTGTAATTTCATGTTGGGCTCTTTTAAGGAATTTAACCAAACTAATGGTTTGTGATCAGTTTTGACCACAAAACTTCTTCCATATAAGTAAGGCCTGAAATGTTTGGTTGCCCAAACAATGGCCAAAAGCTCTTTCTCTATTGTACTATATTTTTTTTCGTGATCATTCAGAGATCGACTTGCGAAACTTATAGCCTTATTATCTTGGGTTAAGACTGCCCCTAACGCATAGTTGCTGGCGTCTGTTACTAATGTGAACTTCTTTTTGAAGTCAGGGTGTACTAAAATTGGATCATTTTTAATTAGTTCTTTAAGCTTATGAAACGCAGCTATGAATTTTTTGTCTTTTTTATTGACTTTGGTATTCTTTTTCAAGTACTTAACAAGGTGATGAGCAACTTTAGAGTAATCTTTAATAAACCGTCTGTAATAACCTGTGATGCCAAGAAAACTTTTAATTTCTTTCTGATTACTCGGGAGTGGTATTTTGTCTATAGCTTCAACTTTTTTAGGATTAGTTTTAATGCCGTCAGGTGTAACCACGTGACCTAAAAATGCGGTTTCTTTTTTCATAAACTGACATTTATTCAATTGAATTTTTAGATTAGCCTCTCTTAATCGTTTCAAAATTTTGGATAGTGATTCCATGTGTTCTTCAATACTAGTTGAAAAAATCAAAATGTCATCCAGGTAAACAAGACAAATTTTGCCAATATATTCTTTTAATACATTGTTAATCAGTCTTTGAAATGTGGCAGGTGCATTACGCAATCCAAATGGCATACGAAGAAATTCGTAGTGACCATTGGATGTGGAAAACGCGGTCTTATGAATGTCGCTATGATGCATTTCAATTTGATGAAATCCCTTAGCGAGATCCAGCGTTGTAAAGTACTGACATCGACCTAATTTATCAAATATCTCTTCGATATTTGGCATAGGCTGTCGGTCTTCTATTGTTATCTCATTAAGTTTTCGGTAATCGATAACTATGCGCCACTGTTTTTTACCTGAAAGGTCTTCTTTTTTGGGAACTACCCATATTGGACTATTGAAAGGACTATTAGATTCCCTAATTATACCCTGCCTAAGCATTTCTTCAATTTGTCTATCGACCTCATCCCTATGTACTTCCGGATAACGGTATAATTTTGAATAAACTGGTAGTTCATGTTTTGTATGTATGTGATGCTTTACTTCATTTGTAAACGATAAATCATCATTTTCATTGTAAAATGTTCTTTTAAATTTCTTCAAAACACTGTAAAGTAAACCTTTCTCATGTTCACTTAAATGCTCACTTTCAATAAATTCACCTATATTGTTATTGATTCCCACCTCATTATTAAAATTAATTTCTACTACATTTTCATTATTATATGCAAGATTGTCATAAATTTCTTCTTGTTTATCGAAATACAACTTAAGCACTGCTTTATTCAATATTAACTGCTGTTTAGGGTAATCTACAATTGCATTAAATCTTTTAAGAATATTATTACCTATTATGCCATCGTAGTTATTTTTGAGATCGTGTTCTAGAAACTCGCAAAAAACATCTTCGTTTTCATTGAATTCCTTGAAAACTGGAATTGAACACATTGTATTTAAAACAAAACTATCTCCGATCGATCTCACTGGTATGTGAACTTGTTTTTTCCATTTTGGGTGACATATCTGAGGTTTAATGACACTGACTTCTGCGCCTGTATCAACAATAAAGTAAAGTTTTCTAATTTCAGTATTAATTATTATATAGGGAAGGTGTTTGGGCTCTCCATTAAAAAATTTCCCAATTCCATTGGTTCTGTGGATCGTGCACCACTGTTTTGTTGATTTCTACTTCTATGCGCAGATCTTTGATATTGGTTAAAATTGGAATTATTTCTGAAGGGGTTTCCATTTTGCTGGTTGACGTTAAAATTCTGATAATTTCTACTAGTACGCGTATTTCCTGACCCATAATTATCAAAAGGGTTTTGATGATTTCTATTTATATTTCTGTAAGTATTTCCTGATTCTTGGTTTTCGTTTAAGTTTTGATTATTCCTATTAATATTTCTATATGTGTTACTTGATTCCTGATTCTCATTAAAGTTTTGATTATTTCTGTTTCTAAACGTATTAGTACCTCTTTGGTACTCGAAGGAATTTTGATTGCTCCTACCTCTGTATGGATTTCCTGTTGATTGATTTTTATTCGAATTTAAATTATTTTTGATATGGTTTGATTGATATGCCGTATAACTTTGGTGACGCGCTTCTAAAATTATTTTGTAAGCGGCATCTAGCTTACTTGGGTTTCTACTAAAAACTAATGTTTTAGTAGGCTCTGGAAGATTCTCTCTAAAAACATTCAGAGCTATCCTGTTTACCTCCTCAGTTGTGTAGTTTGTGTCACCGTGTGATAGAATACGAATATGTATTCTACTGGTAATTTTGTTTATTTCATAAAAATACTTTTCAATAGTAGAGTCTACTCTACACATTTTCAATTTGTCTATTAAGGTGAAACTATTTTCTTTTTCACCGAAATTCTCAAGCAAAATTTCTTTGATTCTTTTCCAGCTTTCTATCAAGCCGTGTCTTTGGAGAACTGGACGTGTGCGTCCAACGCATTTATTTTTAAGGAAACCTATTAGAACTTTTTTGTTGTTGTCGTCAAAGCTGTCAATCGTAGGAACTAAATAGTCAACCTGCTGTAGAAAGTCCACTAAATGGTTTTTGTCAGTTCCGTCAAAGTCTTGTATGTTCTTAATACAATTAAGAATTAAATTCATATTTTCTACTGAATTAGCCATTTTTTTTTTTTTTTTTTTTTTTTTTTAACAAATCTTATAATAATGTGGAGAAAAAAAAATTTATGATTATATTTTGAATAATGAATAATTTTTGTTTATATGTATTAACAAAAACATGCACTAAAAGACAATTTAAAAATTCACTGGAGTCATTTGATTTCAAAACAGCTTAGCTAGCTATATTATTTTTTTTTCTTCTTGCACTATGTATCTCTGTCAATATTTAGATAGGGTTTGCTTTTTTGTCTTACAATTTTGGATTAGAAACTTTGTCGCCTTCTTTTTCAAATAGACCATTTATTTTATATGATCAGGTATTTATGAAATTCACTTATATTTCGTTATAAAATACTAAAATAAGAATTGTAACAACAAAAATTATAGTTCTGTTTTTTTTTTCACTTCATTTTGGGAAAACACATTAATGAATTGCTCATCAAATATTATACACTAGGTAGATGGCATAGACTTCTTTTTTAATTTTATTTATTTTTCTTTCTCTTCAATTCTTTTTGGCACAGCTATGTTTAGTTAAAATATAATGTTTAATAATAATAATCACCATTTCCTGCATTTTCAATCCTATTTCGTGTTGAATTACATCTTTTGAGCTCATCCATCGCTTGGCAATAATTCTTTGTCACTTCTTCAAATTGGGATTTCGATTTTGGGCACAAATTTTTGTTGTTGTTGTTTGAGTGTGGTTTTGTTGTTTTTCTTTATATTTTTTTTTTTAATCCTCGTCGCCAGTGATCGTGGGTGCCGTGGTTGATTTAAAAAATGTATTTATTTGCTTTTCTTAAAATGATATTTTATTATTTCAATTTGTAATAAATATTGTAACTTCAACTTCTGACGATCAAAACACAACTGGTGTCAATAGGTATCTTAAAAGAGAAGCAAGCAGCAAGTTGTGGGCGAGAATGCATTGCAGCTAAAAGTGCTGCATTGCATTCTGCGAATTCAAAGATAGATAAGGTTCTTATTAAAAGCATTCTTATGAGAAGCATAAGAATTAAGAATGTGCTGACTCTATTTAAAGGGTCCGGATGTGACTATATACCTACAAACTTTTTAGTAATAAATTTTTCATTTTCTTTTCTTGGAAAATACTTGCTTTCAAAAAAAAAATAAATAAATAAAGTAATAAATAATATAAACTATAAGTAATAAGTAACATAATTAAGGTATTGTTTAAAGATTTATGTTCAATGAACTGGGTTTTTGAGAAACAAAGATAGAGCATCATCTTTGGAAACTTTTAATTTTTTTTTTTGCAAAAAATAATTCTGTCTTACAAAACTCTGCAAAAAATTTGGAAAATGTTAAAAAGCGTCCGAGTTTTTTTAAATATTAATTTTTTTTGGTAAATCAAAAAATTTAAAAATATTAAGAAAAAGTTTTTAATGCTAAACATTTTCGAAAAATAATTGAAGAATGATTACTTTATCAAATAAAAATTAATAGTCTATTGAATAGGCCCTTTTGAATGGAACAAATTCGTTCAAGAGTTTTTATTGCTGATTTTGATTCCTTGGCATAAAAGAATACTCCAGCCAAAAGTGCTACTAAATCCATTGGTGCATTTCTGAGAAAACGGCAACACTGGTCGGTTTTCAGTTTTTTTTTTATTTAACTCGAAAACCAAGCTTAACTTTGAAATAATTCAAAGGCACTTTTCATAGCAAATTAAATATTCTGTCATGGTAAGATGATTACAAAATTTTAAATATTATTCTTCACTGAAATTCTAACCTAAAATCAAAGAAAAAAAAAGTTAAAAAATTGACGATTTTATTTTTTTTTACTAAATCAAGGGGCATTTTGTGTACGTGCAAACTTTGTACTAATGAAATAAAGTAAAGGTAAAATCCTTTAATAATATGCAATTTTTAATTTTTTTTTGTCAAGAAACAACTTAAATGTACCTATTCAAAAATTAGCACTTTTTCCAAATTTTTGACTTTTTTAGTTAAAAGCAAGTTTTTAAAACTCGATAAAATCGTATAAATTGGTAACTTTTAGACTTTTAAAGTAAACATACTAAGAGGAATTGATTTAATATAAACTAAATATGACAAACAAACAAAGGACAATGGTAATTTTTGTATGGGAGCTGGCCCTGGGACCAATAACGATGAGTCATATGTCATTGGAAAGGCGCCAAGACTCAATTCGCTGTGGGAAAAAAGTTATAGCCATAAATGTAGAACAGGGTTAAAATAGTTTAATAGACGGAGAGACGACCGTCGAACGACTTAGCTCATACGGATAGAGGGTAAAATTGGTGTCAAATGAAAGATAAGTTGATAGAGAAAATGAAAAAATAAGGTTACCGTTTTTAAAATGGGAACTTCTATGTGGCAACCCTATTTTAAAAGAAAAAATGGTATATTACATATCTTTGTAGTAGAATCAAATAAGAACATTTTTGAAATGCCAAATGAAAGCTAAAATAGTTAAAAAATTAATAAAATAATATAAGGAATGTTGGCCTACAAATATGGCAACCCTATTAAAACGAGCGAAAAAAAACACACCAAAAGAGCTTTTTTATTTTAAAGATTAGGTACAAACCTTTGGGATATTCTCTTCTATCTTAAACCTGTCGGGTGCCACCTCTAAAATATGAGCAAGTACTCGGCAACCCTACATGAATGCTAAGAAACACAGAACAACTTTTTTTTTTACAAAAATGTATGGAATTTGATAGAGTTAAAGGTCAAAACATAACATATGATATTACACATTTTGGCCAGTAAAAATAATATTTTTAGTATATCTAAGCATTTGCGTAGGGTTGCCTAGTACTTGCCCGTATTTTTGACAGCTAAAGATGAGAGCAGAGTTTATCTTTTTAGTCCATATAAAAATTGTACTCCGTTGCTCCAAAAAGATTATTTTATATGTTTTTTTTTTCAATTTAAGTAGGGTTGCCATATCTGTGGGCCAACATTCCTTATTTTATATTTTTATTTTTTTCCTTATTTAAGCTTTCATTTGGCATTTCAAAAATTGTCTTACTTGATCATGCTACAAATATATGCAATAAACCATTTTTTCTTTTAAAATAGGGTTGCCACATAGAAGTTCCCATTTTAAAAGTTTCAACCCTATTTTTTTCATTTTCTCCATCAACTTATCTTCCATTTGACACCTGTTTTACCCTCTATCCGTATAAGCTAAGTCGTTCGACGGTCGCCTATACGTCTTTTAAACTATTTTTACCCTGTTCTACATTTATAGCTATAACTTTTTTCCCACAGCGAATTGAGTCTTGGCGCCATATAAACAATTGATCTACGCAAAAATACCTTTCCAATGACATATGACACATCGTTATTGGTCTCAGGGCCAAAATTACCATTGTCCTTTATTGGCATCCTTATGGGCTTGTGTGCAATTTTGTTTATGTGCATTTTTATAAATACAGATCGAATGGATCGACGGAGAGCCATTAGCTTTGGTCTATTGCATAGAAGAACATTTAATACCAACTCTTTTACAGTTTTCAATGGCCTGAAAAACAATTCTTGTAAAATCAGTGACCAACGAAAAGTTTCTCTTGAAGAACGAAAAAAATATTCAAATGAGTTTCAAACAAAATAGGCCAAATCAATTGCATTTTTCGCGGGACAAATTTTTTTCATGGAACGTGTTTGGATGTATGTCCTTATCGTAAAAATGAATTTTTTGGGATGGTAGAACATCGGGAACAGCCACAATCTTGGAAAAGAGGTCGGTGCCGTTTTTATTTCATAGCTCCATTTTTACTCATTTAAAGCAAAAATGTCCAAGGACAGACTTATTCACAATGAAATTATCTAAAAAATGATATACAAATGAATTCCGTGAGTTAGTTAAATTCAATTTTATAGTCAGTCAAAGTCCGGGTTCTTCTCGCAAGGTTAGGACAGTATGACATTTTTTTCAAATATCTGAAGAACTTTTGATTTGTTTGGGATTTTCTTCAAGAAAGAATATATAGAATTTGTTCTAGTTTTGCTCTGCAGCTCCGGTCTATTAAATAGACTATAAATATATATAACAAAAATAAGGAATCCAACAACATAAAGCAGGTTTGCTTCTTTTTATACAGTTGTGCACTCACTTTATTGGCTGATTCCATTTAATTAAAATTTAATTGTAACATAACTTTTTGGTTCTGTTTTTGAAAACACATAAATACAAAAAAATTGTGTAAAGGAAGCAGAAAATACTTGTTTTGCTCCCTAAAATTATTTTCAAAGTATTGTCAATAACATATTCGACCGTTTTTAAAACTAATTTGGTTTTAAGGAAAAAAAAAACAGTAACAATGCATTCGACAAGCCTTTGTGTTCGAGGTTGTAACTAGTTTACTATCAATTGAACTGAAAAATAATTTTCTTTGAATATTTAATGAGATGCAAATAATTTAGTAATTTTATGGATGAATGCAGGATTACTTTTTATTACACATGAAAGAAGTATGAGTTATCAGTTTAGTTAAGATCTTTATCCCCATAGTTAAAGGTGCAAAGCCACGTGACTACCAAACTATCAGCCATTCTTGTGTGGATGTAATTTATTTGAAGGAATAGAGTTTTACTTAGGTATACATTTTTTGAATGTGCAAGCTGCAATACACCAAGAAAATGTTTTTAGTTTATGAATGCTGGGATTCAAACCTAGACCTCTGGCGTCACAGGCCATCTCACTAACCATTGAACAAAAAAAAATTAATTTTACAAAAAATGAAAGCGCACCTTTATCTGTACTGAAAAATCATTTTATAAAGTTTTTTTTATAAACTTATTTTAAAACAATATCATCACTAACACATTCTTCTAACTGACACTGTGACAGGCTTTAGTGAATATAAAATGAACTAAATTTCTGGACTATTTAAAAATTGTATTTGTCCATAGCAACGGCAGCTATAGATAAGTGTCTATTTCTCAATTATGAAGTTAAAGTTTCTGAATGTTGTAATAATTTTTCAAAATTTTTTTGAGCCCGTTAGCCAGAAAAGAATATCTTGTTAAAAGGTCATTACTTCACCCCATCCTATTAACGAAACTGCCAATAATAATTATGCTTTTCGGTGAACGTTAATTTTTTGTATGACGTTTATTACCTTTAACAGCGGGGTCAATTTCTGGTGAAAAACAATAATAAGCTTTTATTATATTCGATTAGATGTCAACAAGTGTTCTGCCTAATTCTAAATAGCATATTCCCTCATCTTCATAAAAGTTTTGATCTAATTCTCCTGTGAGAGATATCCTCTTTTTAACATGTAATTCAGATCCAATAGAATGACATGGGATAAAGAGGACTTTATATCCTTTCCTATTTTCATCAGGATAATTACGTATACTTTGAAAATTTTCATCTAACCTTGTTCGCCTCATTCGATTTTATGTGACTTTTTATCCATATCGATAGAAGGTTCATTCCTATCGATTTCTAACTCTGCCGTTCGTCCTTTCATTTGTGGTAATTAAGGAGGTCTATATTTTATAGTTTTAGAATTTGTGATAATGTTGACGTCCGTGTGGCAGTTGAATCCTTTTTTTAAGCTTAGTGAAATTTGATATGTAAGTCGCGCATTAATGATAACAACGAATATCGATTATTATAGAAATGTATTCGAGGTTTAAAGAGGATTGGCTAGTCATTTGGTAAAATGTTCAAATATTTTTAGATTTTCCAATAGGTAAGGATTTTCTTTTATAGACTTAATAGTAACAAATTTTATCTCTCAAAGTGACAGTAATAAAGTTTTATTTTTCGAAATTTATATTCACATTCAAATTCCTCACTTTTATTTTTGTTTCTTTTATGGTTGTGTACGACTTCATGTAAAATGGTCAATAACTAATTTATGACTAAATAACTATGAAATATTATGAGATGAAATTAGGTCGATTCTTGTCTTTAGGGAATCTTCTTTGTTTCCTTATAGCAATCTTTTTATGCTTTTGTTTTTTTCACAAAAAAAATATAACAAAATTGAAGGAATAAAACCTTTTGTAGAAATATTAGATTTTTATTATTATAAAATTGGTGTCAGTTAATATGTTGATTCACCATACTTATTTTATAAATGTTTTTGACCTCCAAATGATGTCATTTTATTTTCTGCATAACAAAGAATTAAATTTTTACTTGCGATTTATATATAGTACCTATATGAGATAACATTTTCCATGACATTACGATGGTAGACAATGCCAAAAAAGTGGGTCCCGGAAGTCCGTCTGTCAGTCTGTCTGTCTGTCTGTATAAGGAGCTACAGCCTTAAAACGGATGGACCGATTAATGTCAAATTTACCGATTTTAGTAAAATTGAAATATCTCGAAAACGGCTCCAACGATTTTGTTTAAAAAATTCAAATGTTAGTTCTAAGTTAAGGTCTATCTTCTAATGAAAAATTTTTGTTCGGAAAATCATTATCCGATTATCTCCGAAATTGCTTATTCGATTTCAACGAAACTTTTTGTAAGGAAGCATTTATACAATTTAAATATAAACCAAAAAAACAAATTCCCAAAAAAATAATTTTAGGATTTTTAAAATAAATTTGAAATTTTTTTTTTGAAAAATCAAATTTTCGAAAACGGGACATTGAATGTTTTTGAAATTTTGTTTTTAGATGTTGATTTCTACAAAATGGCTTACCAATTTTATTTTAAAACTTTTTTTCCAAAAAATTATTTATAAAGAATTAGTTTTTTAAAAAAACGGCTCTAACGACTTTGAAAATTTATTTTCTAAAAATGCATGTTAATATATCAATCAAAACTGCATACTTGTTTTGGACAGCAATTTGATTTCAGATTTCATTTTATTTTTTTTTTCCAAATTTCTATATAAAAAGTCTTAAAAATTTAAGCAACTTTAACTCTAAGAGCAAGTTCGTGCGACCCAGTCGTGCATTTTATTTACCTTTGTATAGCTGTTTTTGAAAAAAATAAAAAAAATTTCGAATTAAATTTCGTATGCCATGCCGATGCCGTTCTTAAGGAAGCCAGAATAAGTTCTAAGGATGGGTTCTTCTTTTTATATAAGAACATTAGTAAGAATATGTTTAAGATTGTTATTAGTGTTATTTTGTTATTTTCGAGATTTGGTTATCACATTATTTCGCCCTGCAAAATCAGCTAATTGAAACAAATTAATTATACTATTTGGGAAGAACAACAAAAGGACAACAACAAAAATGACTAATATCTAGTAATATGTTACAAGGACACTTAATAAAAATCTGTAGGAGGTACTTGCTTCGACAAAAATGTCCTTCGATGAAAGATGGTATCGAATTGATTACAATACAAACAAACGAATGTCTAAAATAGTTTCTTCTTTATTGTTTTGAGCGACACTTGTCATCAAATAATGATTATTGACAACACTTAAGATTTAAGTTGTCTTTGAAGAAGATATCGATTTCCTGCAGAAGTGATAATATTCGTCAGGAGAAATGGCTTATAAAAAAGTACACAGAGATGGAATATAAAGAAAAGATAAATTAAAGTTTCCATAAATTAAACCAACATAGAGTTATTTGTGAGAAATAGGTTTCTTAACCAAATTTAATTGTTTTCCCAAGCATGTAGACAGTTTGTGATTGATTCGATTTCAAACCAAAAAAGATCAATATAATATTAATAATGCTTGAAAAAAGGAATGTATAAGGATAGTACATCTCTGAACTACTAATTTACTGGAAAATGTAGCTATTGGGCACGTTCAAATAGGGCTGTAAAAGTAACGACAAAATGAGTACCCGCATGTATACGTTACTTTTGATACTAGTACCCGCATCAATAATATCGTTACTCGTTACTTTCGTATGTTTCGCATTTTTCGCATATTTCGTATGTTTCGTGTGCTTCGCATGTTTCGCATGTTTCGTTACTGTCGTTACTTTCGCATGCTTCGTGTGTTTCGTACATTTCGTATATTTCATGTATTTGATACGTTTCGTATGTTTGGTATTTTAAGTATGTTTCGTACATTGGTATAAGGGTGTACAAATTTTTTTTTTGAAAAAAAAAAACCAAAAACAATTTCTATAATCTAAGCTACATTTTAAGGTCATAAACATTAAAATTAGTTGCGGAATTCTCATGTAATAAGAGTTTAAAGGTAACTATATTGAATTTTTTTCATTTTTTTTTTAATTAAACGTGGAAACTTTTTTGATTTTTTTCCAAATTTTTCGACAAAACTTTGATATTTTTTTGTTTATATTCGTTCAGTAATCTTATCACAATTCTTTAGAAACCTTTATTTCAAAAGTACAACGCTCAGATCTCGAAATATTAACACTTCAATACAACCATGTCGAACAATTTTTCATTTATTTTTTCTATTGACAGTGACTTTCAAACCTCGTTTTCTCTGCTTTTTTTTGTGTTGAAAATTTTGCACCGAATTTTTTGAAAAACCAAAAACTTTTGTAGATTCTTAAGCTAAATATCAATACCATTAACACCAAGGCCATAAACAGATTGGTTGCGTCGTGGATATACATATTTCAACCAAATAGAGAAAAAAAAAACGTTTCTTTTGATATTTCTGTATAAATTATCGACAACACAATGATTATTGAACCTTGGCACTACTGTTTTAATCGAGACAAAAGTAAACTATAGAATAATTATCTGCTGTTAGCATTCTGACTATGGTTACGATACCGACACGAGATGCGAAATGCGACAAATTGAGTGTATCACTTCATTTCGTATCTCTTACATCGGATTTAGTATTGAAACTGGAATCGCGCCGTTACTCGTATGTTTCGTATCTCGTACGTTTCGTATGTTTCGTTACTTCAGTACCCAGTAACGAAACATACGAGTAACGATACTGTTTAGAAAGTAACGTTTCGTTACTCGTTACTGAAGTGAATACCCGCATTTTAGTAACGAATACATACGATTTGCTACAGCTCTACCTTCAAACACCTATCGGATATGCTATCTGGGATACCCGTATCTGGAATATCTTTTTGAACGAAGAGCTATCCACATAGATTGCCCAAGCAGCTACTAAAAAAATATGTAAATATTGAGAAGAGGAAACTGTTTCTTTTGAACAAATTACATTTTTTTTTATTGTTGAATAGTACTTGCACAATCGCTTTGACTTTATTTCTTGCAAATTTGTATTTATTTTTAAGCTGAATAATCGCCCGAAAAGTAATCAAAATAAAAAAGCTAAATGTTTTTCAGCTGATCACTCGGATACCTGAGGTATACCAGAAATTCTCGGATACCTTCAGATTATTTTTTGACAGAAAATGGTTCGTTTCCTTGCTAATTTTTAACATTGTTTACAACTCTCTTTGAATGTGCCCATTGTTAGAACAGTTTTCGCTTTCACAGCTGTCCCTTAGGGGAAGCTTATGATGATTTGTATGACTTTTATTCGTATCCTTGTGATATTATCTTATAATGTGCTTTTAAGGATCCCGGTTTCCTTATAACCTGTCAGAGTGTTGAGTTCATGAGAAATCTCCTTTAAATAAAAGTGACATGAATATCTTAAATGAACTTCCTTCTGAGATTTTGAGGGTTTTTCTCAGGTTAAGCATTAAATTTTCTATTTTAAATTAAGGTTTTATTTAAAATTATTTTTAAGAAAACCATTAAAAAAACATTTTTTTCTTTTCTATTAAATTCTTGATGTTTATAAGCAACACCATTTGAATTAAAACCCTTTTTCAAAAACTTGTATTTAACTGTCCCCATGAATATTCTCTTGAGTGCAATTAAATCTTTAAAAGTCCTTAATTTGCAAAATTAATAGCACTTTTCTCACAATTCAACTAACAAAACAAGTTAATATATACTTAAAACTGATGTTTTTAGAGGATAAATGAAAATTCTTGAATGTTTTGTATCCTTTTTTGATTACATGGTCCAGTTTCAGAAAATTCTAAGTAATTAATCAAGTTTTGTTTTTGTTTTCTTCTTTTCAACTGAATTTATTGGCATAAAGTCTTTTAATATCTCAAGAAAATTTGCATATTTAATTCTATTAAATCGAGATTCATTTATCAAAATGAGCAATTAAACAATTTTTTAAAAATGAAATAATGAAAAACTTTTGCAGTAAATTTTATTTTAATCGATATTCTCGAAAGATTCGAATACAAAAATGTGCTTGCAATTTAAAGGAATTTAAAGTTTAAAAAGAGATAGATGCATTACAAAATGAAAAGTTGGGTGTGAGTTTGAAATATTGTGCGTGCCTTAATAATAACTTATGCTGCATGAATGGAGTAGGTCGGAGTTTCCTGATTATTTTCTTTGAAGGCAATCGTATAGAACATCAAACTTTTGTATGGGTCAATGCTTAGTCGTTCTGGTATGAACTAATTTCCAAACTAATTAAGAGATGGACTAAACTATTTTCCTACAGAAAGTCTATGGAAAGCAAGGCCTCCTAATAACAACAGTACCGAAACCAAGAAATTTGGCGTAATTCACATTCATTTGCCGGGTTTTGTTTTAAAAAAAGTGCATACTTTTAGGCTCAATATTTATTTTTCAAAAAAGTGCTGTGTTAACAAATTAATTTAAGTAAAATTAACTTATCTAATCAGATTTTGTAACCTTTGGGCTCCTATAAAGGGGAATGTATAATTTAGTACTTATACCTATAATGTGATCAAAGCGAATCAATTGAAAAGTTAAAGTGTTACCTATACATATTTTCAAAAGTTGAATTTGATTTAAAGTAACAAAACTGAGGCCAACCTCTATATCAAAAATTAGTCTGTTTCAGTTTTTATTCGTTCTTCAAATTTTTGATTCTTCTCTTTATGTGTTGTTTTTCCAAATCTCACTATTAACCACAAACTTCCGCAATATAACAATCTACCTGCAAATCTAAACATAATATTCAGCTTGAGTGCCAACTTTTTTGAGAATAAATGTAGGTATGTAACACAAAAACTTGTCCTTAAAAAAAATCTACTGCGTCTACTTGCGGATGCAAAAAAAGTAACAGATGTTGATGATTTATAAATATAATTTTTGAAAGCAACGACTGCATTCATTCCTGGTTAACTATTTTAAAGGTCAAAATGAGCTTAGGGCTTAGGCTTATCCTCTGATTTAATTTTTAACCTGTTCCTTTGCTGTTAGTTATAATTAACGCAGCTCTGTAGGTCTCTGAACGCCATTGTTTTGCTTTAAGTTACCTAACGTTGCCAAGGAAGCAGTTTTTTTCATTAAGCCTACTTTCACGTCATTCCGTTTTGTTGAACAAATGTTCCTCAATTTCAGATAAAGTGGTGTTATTTTAACTAAAGCGTATAAAGAGGACAACTACTATCTACTATGTACCAAATCGTCCTCGCCGAACTGTATGTAGGCATTGAAATAGCAGTAGCGTAAAATCTAACTAAATTACAATGATCAATTGCGTTACAAGTCACTGTTGGTTGCAACTGCGGCAAAACATCATAATGTTTAATGTGATTTGTGATTTGTAGTCAAATGATGTCCAGTTTTCCGTCAAAGTGATGAGCCTTCCCGACTAACACATGTAATGATGAGAGGAAATTAACAATTAGTGTCAGGAATGCTAAAATTTATGGTTCGCAATGAGTGAACCTATATTTGAATCTAACATCAATTCTGTGACTATCTGAATCTGCATGTTGCAAATAGTAGTTGATGGATATATACTAGTATGTCATCACAAAAGGAATTCAGAGAACAAAAATTTAGATTATGCAAATTCTTTAAACTCACAAACAAAATTAACCAATACGAACATATTCACATTTTACACAGGACCAATACCTACTATGTCGTAAGCTGACATTTATATCTCTACGCAAAACTATTCCATGTTAAAAAAAAAGAAGAATTTCTTTCTTGGGGAATTTACTAGAACAGGCTTGTCAAACTCAATGGCATTCACGGGCCAAAATAGCAGGATCTAAATTTCTATGGGCCGCAAAAAAAAAGAAATCATTAGAATTTGTATGAAACAGATTTATTTTTATAAAAGAACAAATATGTAGTAATATTAATGATTTCCGCCTGATACTTGGCATCTATTTTCTGTACCATCTTCTCTACTTGTGATGAACATTTTTTAGAAGTTATTACTTTTAAAACAGACCCAAGGTGTAGATCTGTTATTCTGGATTTAACAGGTGACTCATTTCGATTCATAAGTGAAAACTGCTGCTCGCATCGATAAGTGCTTCCAAACATACAAATGATTTCACATGCCAATTTTCGAGTGTTCTCAAATCTGCTTGGTAGATACTTGTAAAATTCAGGCATCCCAGCTTCATCGAATTTTTATCTTTAAACGGAGCCACACTGGATTTCGATTAGCTCCATTTGCAAATGATTACGTACTGATTCTATATTTATAAACCCGTCTCAAAAAGAGATTAAAAAAGGATGAATTTTTCGGGAAAAAGTAGCGAATTTTTTTCATTGGTGTTCATTTAAGAAAAAAGTAGCGACTGCAAGTCGACTTGAAATCGAATTTTTGGTTGTTTGGAAGTCGACTTAAATCTTTTGTACAAATAAACAAATTCAGAGCTTATTCCCGAAAATTCACTTAGGATGAAACAAATCGTATGGAACTTTTTCACTGCTTTCCCATTGGTCAAACTGCACTCCAATACTAAATACAGCAAAAAAAAGCTTGTTTTCAATACAAAAAATGTTTGTTTACCTTTTCAACCATCAAGAACTCATATAAGCTGGAAATTCTCCATTGCGAAATAAATCGCAAAAAGTTAAAATCTCTGCAGTGAACATCGTGTTGAAATGGAGAAATTCAAAACAATTTTATTGGATTCAACGGTTTGTTCGTGTTCATAAGAGACATTTAAATTTTATTTTTTAAACAAAAATTGAATGTAAAAATTGAAAATGCAAGTTGTACCTAAATTAAGCTTGGGCCGCACAAATATACGATGTGGGCCGCATGCGGATCGCGGGCCGCAAGTTTGACATGCCTGTACTAGAAATTAGAAACTACCTACCCCAAAAATAGTTCATTACAAAACCTTAACACTTAAATGAAACGAAATTTCTCGATTTGGAGTAATCCCTTACTCTCTAACAAAGTAAACGCAAAATTCGTCGTCAAAATGTCGGGTTACAGTTTCATCGTGGTGTCAAATTTATGTAATTGAATGCAACTTTTGTATTTAAAACACTTTTTGGTTTTATGTTTTTATTTTCTGCCCTGTCAGTTAGTTTCGAATTATAATTTTCAAATGTTGAAGGACTCTGCCATCGGCAAAGAGGAACTGCTGTGGGTTAAAATCATAGTGCTTGTCATTGAAATTGGTTTTGAATGCAAATGGAAGATTAGGAGAGTTGAATAGATTCAATTCGCATGTTGTAGTGAGAGATAAATTGAAGAGATTGTCTTGTCAGTTTGCTGCTACGTTGCGTTTTCCATCTCTTCAATTGATCTAATCTTCAATGAGACCAAAAACATGTACCAAATATAGTATCAAAATTGAAAAAAAGAAATTTTTGATACAAATACATTAGGGCGTTCGTTATTTAGGTTTTTTTCGGGAATCAAGTTCCTAAGTGGAAAACTGTTTCTAAATAATAAAAAAAAAATCCCCTATTTTTTTCAGATTTTTATTTTGACGCTAGATGGCGCCCATAAGAGGTAAAGTATTTTCTCATTTGAAATAGGTATATGTTGACTTATTAGGGCTTTTTTTAGCCTAAATGTAAAAATTTGATGAGGTTATTCTATATTAAACACCCTTTTCAAAAAGGTATAAACCATTTTTCTAGGACCAGGGGTTTAGTCAGGACATGCATGTCTTTTTTGGGTTTTACTTTATTTTTCATGCTACTCATATGCTTGTTTTAATAAGACATGCTTGGTTTAATAAACCCAAAAAAGACATACATGTCCTGACTAAACCCCAAGAAAAATAGTTTATACCTTTTTGAAAAGGTGGTTTAATATAGAATAACCTCATCAAATTTTTACATTTAGGCTATATCTAAAAAAATGCTCTAATAAGTTAACATATACCTATTTCAAATGAGAAAAAACTTTAACCCTTTTGGAGCGCCATCTAGCGTCAAAATAAAAATCTCAAAAAATTAGAGGATTTTTTTTTTATTATTTAGAAACAGTTTTTCCACTTAGGAACTTGTTTAAAAACTAACGAACGCCCTAATCATATACATATGTACAAAACATATAGTTTGGTACTTACAATACTTTATTCAGTCCTTGACATAAGCCCAAATGTTTGAAGAATTTTGTAATCAATGTTTCAAATCCGGTAGGGACATAATATGAAACATTGTTTACATTGCTTCTATTTCTCATGCCCACAAGTCACTCACGGTTATCAAATGATGCTGGGATGAGAAGGTGCAATTAATTTGCTTTACATAACACAAGATAGTTGCCAGAAACCATATTACTGTGGATTAAAGTGCTCGCTCAAAATTGTGTTAGAAATAATTGTTATTGGCGGTTGCGTGAACACGTGACCCTGGAATACTATAAATGTCTTAATTTTAGCTGCTGGAGGTAGTTATGTTGTTTGAATCAATTCAAATGGGAATTCCAATTTCGAATTGATTAAAGTCCTTAAACCGAAGCACTATCGAACATACCTAACACAAATATTTATAGAGAATAATGTCATTTCAATTATCTTCAATATTCAATAGGTAACAATATACGTATGGATGCTTGCGAGTAGATACATAACATAACTGTCATCACTTAGACATGTGAGAGTTCAAGTTCAATATTGAAAATTGAATTTAAAACCCGATGACAGGTGAAAGATTAAGGAAAAAGTCAAAACGATGAGTTGTCAGGTGATGACTTTCTTGAAAGTTTCTCAAATTTAGTGAAATCTACAAATTAATCCCAGGATTCTAAAAAAAACATAAAAATCTTAGAAGTCCTTAGAAGTGTGGTTTCTCTAAAAGTCCTGAAATAAGATTCACTCACTCATTGTAGATATACGTTGACAGAAAAAGTCATCACGTCAACGCAAGTTGATATTCTTAATCAATCAACGTTGAACATTTCTTCACTTGGGGTTTCCGCTCTTGGAAGGATACAAATTTTTTCATACCTTCGTCCTACATACTCTCGTATATAGCATTATTTCTCTAGACACGTAGGATGTACGACTGAAGTGTGGAAGGATATACGAATTGAATTTTTTTGTGTTCACACAATCATTTTGTTGTTATGTCCGAATGATTGAATTAATATCTTGATCCTTTTATTTTTTGTTCTTTTGGTGTTAATGATATGGCAGACAAAAGAACGTGATTGTTTACAAATCATAATATTTTTTATTTTATTGTATTGATTTGGTGCTATAACCAAATGAATACAATTTACAATGGAATATTGGTGTATTATAGGGTTGATATTAGATTTACGATGAAATCGGTTTGTCAAGGACATAAATTGGCATTGTAGGGATAAAATAATGTAAATGATTATGTGAGATACTTCTGGGAATAAAACAAAATTCATAAATTGTATTTTTATGACACTTGTTGTGATATCTTTGTTTTCTCTTTGAGTGCCGTCTTAATTGAGTTGCATATTATCAGGAATTTTTTTGACTTCTCATTCAGATTTTTTATATTGGAAATGACTGTCTATGTCCAGTCTATAATTCGTCGGCGTAAAGCAAAATTGTTCTAAATCCACTTTTCCGAAAATGAGTTAATGATGCAGTGTTACTAATTTGAGGGTGCTTTCTTCCGAATTTGAAAACCGTTTTTGTCAAAAAAATTCCATTCAGCAGATAATATAATTTAATGGGACATAGAACAATAAAAACAGGGAAGTAGCCTTTTGTAAGTGAGCCTGAGTATTCTTAATTTTTCTAAGTCCCATCATATTTTTATTTAAGGAAAAAACTTACTTGTATAGGAATTGTTCTATGTCCAATTTTTGGTTTTTAGTTAAAAAAAAAATATTTAAAAATAGTATGCAGCTACTAATGAGGTAAACTTGTATATTTTATTCAAGAGAAAAGAACAAACTTTATAAAAAACATAACTTGAATGGCAAATGAGCAGAAAATAGTCGCTTTAAACCAATTTGAAACTTAAAAATCGTCCCCTGTAAAATTTGCTTTTTGTGACTTAGAACAATTTTGCTTTACTGCGACGAATTGTGCTCTTAATTATGAAAGTGGACAAAGTCACTCCTAAAAATACGATCAAATCTAGCCGAAAAATAATTATTATTTGAGGGGTAAAATTTATTTGAAAGCAATAAATAAACATTTTTATTGCTATTTCAGTGATTTCATAAAAGAAATACAATTATTAAATCGTTATAAGAAAATTATTATGTAAGTTTTTCTTTACAAAGTAACTTAGCAAAACGTGATTTTGTTTTGTTATTGTTTCGCAAATAAATTAATAATCTGATCCGGATCAGGAGAAAAATAAAACACAGCTAATATAAAATTTAAATAGATGAAAATTTATCAATTTCATCGATTTTTAAATCGTGCTTGATTTTCGAAAAACACAAATTGAGTAAATATCTCAGATGTAACTGAAATTAACTTGTTTACAAAATTACATCACAAAATTACTTCAGAAAGCTCAATGTTTTGCGGCATCAAGTTGTTATTATTTCAATACGCCAACACACGTATAGAATGAAAATATTTTGGCCATTCTCCCTACGCAAAATCTTTTCAAATTTTTATTTTACAGGACAGGATGCTTATCTCAATATCGAAGAACTTTATAGAATTGTTATAGAAATAATACAGTTGATATGAAATGTCTGTTAAATATTTATGTCTATAAAGGTTTTTTTGTTTATGTTTTATTAATTGCCTGTGTTTACCTGGTATAAATAAAAAAGCAACGTTGAAAAAAATAACGAAACAAAGACATAAATTAGATCTTAACTTTTTAAAGACAGATGTCATTCAATTCATTGTTTTAATATTGTTGTGGGAAGTAAAAAAAATTTTTTTTTCGAAAATATTCTTATTAAAGTCTTTAACTTTAAATACCTCACAAAAGTCATCTTTAGTTTGAGAGTATTAAAAAAAAAAATCTGTTTATCAACTAGTAAATTATCCTAAAAAATGCAACACCCAGACAAATTTTTTTAATACAAACACACAAAAAAGGAATAAATAAATCACCACTAAATTTTCAATATCTCGAAGAAAGAATTTTCATTGAATAATATAATCAATTGAACAGCTAGCTGTAAGCTGACAATGAAACCCAATCGATAAAAGGATAACAAATGGCTCTGAGTCAGATAAAAAAGGAGCAAACAATATACACACAAAAAAGAAGACAATTAACATTGACAATCCAACTTGTATATTTAGTATTCATGCTATGAATCAACTTACAAATTTAAGAACATAAAAGCATTATTATAAGCCACCAACAGAATCAATGATTGAGATCGTTCCCTTTAAGAAAATGGTTTTATAGCTTGTAGGTACATGAAACAAAATTTTCTTCCTGGTTTATTATAATTATTATGCTGCGTCTGTCCTCAGAGGATAAGGAGGGTAATTATTCTTCTACTGTTGCTTTTTTTTCACCCAAAAAAAGGAAATAAAAGATGACTGCCAAAAGTAACTTTTTAACTCCGTTTGTGTTATAATGGTTCATAAGCAGCTTAAATGTTTAAACCATATCATGCTCCGTTTTTAAAACCAGGAAAAAAAAAATCAAGACTAATGAGTTTCATAAATTAACGACACACCTTAAAATTTATATGAGTCTTAAAGCATCAATTAAGAGAGAACCGTGACAAACTGTTACTCTAATTTTGATGTAATTATTAAATGTCATAACTTTTGAAACATAAGCAGAGTCCTTTTGACTCGAGTGCGGATGTTTTTTGGAAAAGTAAATTACTACGACACACCGAAAGTTGTAATTTGAGTTGGAATAAGTTCCTTTCAATCGGGATCACAGTGAACAAAATAAATGTATGGAAAAAAGTAAGGTCTAAAAAGGACAAAATTAATATAACTGGGGGAAAATTTTTTTTGTGTACTTGTTTTATATCGAATATTTTATATCGAATATAGAGGGAATTATAAATTGTTTGTTCACTATGGCGTATACGTAACAAAAAAAAGCTGACAAGAGTTAGCAGAATCAGGTTCCTCCTGTTTTAAATGCGGATTACAAAGGACATTAACCTCAACAAATTTAATAATTCCGTTATGTCAAAAAATGTTTGAAAGAATTTATTAAATGGCAATTTGTACATAGTAAAATTTTGTACAAGTCATCCCGACTAAAGAACAAAAGAACTATATTATGGCACAAAACTAACTTCAATACTATATAGTATTGATAACTTTTTAATGCGAAAATAATGCTTTTCATATTTTATTTTACAAAGTTGAATTCCTCAGACAGTCCAAGAAAAAAAAATAAAAACTTTCAAAATTGTCAGACAAAAAAAAAAAAAAAAAACTGCATTAATCGAAATCCGCTCGTATAAAAAAGAAAGCAGATGTGTTCCTTTTTCTATACAAAATGTACCATGTTCCTTTACAAAAATATACAAATATAATATTTATGAATATGAATACAAACAGTTCAATAAAATATAAGAAGCCTTTTAGTAAGTTTTTTGTTTTCTTTTATAGTCAATATCATTTGCCCACGTATGGCAATAAATGTCCTTTTTGCAACCTCAACCGTGAACTTTCTACCAAAAGAGCAAATTTATAAAAAAAAGTCAAATAAAGACGATGAAATTTATCATCTATTAAAAGGTGATTTATTGGCAATTTTAGATGCTTTTTAATTCTATTTGCTTTTTCCAGACACACTGCATATGTTCTTGAATACATTTTGGGATATTTAAGAATAAATTTATGGAGTTAGTTTTGTGCCAAAAATATTATTCTTTTGTTCTTTAGTCGGGATGACTTGTATAAAATTTTACTATGTACAAATTACCATTTAATAAATTCTTTTAAACATTTTTCGACCCAAAAGAAAATATTTAATTTGTTGAGGTTAATGTCCTTTGTAATACGCATTCAAAACAGGAGGAACCTGATTTTGCTAATTCTTGTCAGCTTTTTGTTGTTACGTATACGCCCTAGTGAACAAACAATTTATAATTCCATCTATATTGGATATAAAATGAGTACACAAAAAAAATGTTCCCCCAGTTCTAATAATTTTGTCGTTTTTAGACCTAACTTTTTTCCATAAATTAATTTTGTGTTTAACAACAAAAGAAAATAGTATCACCATGAATAAAACTGCTTTTTTTTCTACTTACTTGTAAGTTGAATTCTCCTTAAATATCCTGAAAACTTCAACATCAACAATCAACCTTGAAAGCAATTAATCAAGTGAAAGGATTAAATCCATGTGGTAATTTTAGACAATTGTTTAATCGCAAGCAAGAATTTGAATCGGATGCTGCCACTTGGCGCACATTCTTCATTGATAATTAATTTATCGATTCTAATTTGCGGAATCACACCCGTTGCGATTGCCTGCTGTGGCTACGTCATGACTGAGAGCAATTACACCGCTATCTATCATTAATGTGGAGTAAAATAGAGAATTGCCAAACCAATGACCGAAGAAACTGAAGAAAGGATGTTAGGCAAGAAGGACATACCATAAATGGTATTGGTCAATATACCTTATACTGTGTATATACTTTATAGTTTACAATTGTAATTCAAGGAAATTCAAGCTACAGTTTTTTGAATATAAAAAAAGTTAAAATGAAATAATTAATTTATATTCCTGAAATAAAAAGTTAAATTTTTATTAAAATAGGGAAACAAAATATTGCTCGAACATGTAGAAGGCACTTTCCATAAATTCATAAACAAAGTCAGATGCATGGAAAATTAAAATAATAAATAAAATTCACTTGAATTTTTTGTTGTTTTATAAAATAAATATTGCAGGGTTTGTAAGGATTTCGCAATATTTTCTGGTGTGTTAAAAATTCATATTAATATTAAAACTAAGCCCATTTATCAGGACTTATTTTTTAAGGGTATCTATCATGTATAAAAATGAAGCTTGAGAAAATAAGTAAAGTTAAACTATTTTTTGCAAAGCTTTAAGATGTCTGGCAAAAAAAATGGCTGTCGGAATTGGTCTGGCAGTGTTAGTTATACGATTTTTTTCTTGTCTGAGTGCAACCTACACGCCTAGGTTCTTGTTACATCTGATGCAAATTACCCTGTACTAGAACCTTTTTCCTATATTAAAAAATTGCAACCTTTTTGAAGTTTTTTTCCTACAGATCAAAAACGGTCTGTCAAATCGAAAAACCGTTAATGTAATAAATGAAGGTAATAAAAAGACCTACAACTTTTACTTCAAATTAATTTTCAAAAAAGCTCAAATAAAAGAGATATGACGAAAATATGTTTTAAAAAACAAACCACCCTAACTCTTAAGCCGAAAGTATAATCGAAAAAAGTATTTTAACATACATATACTGTAGTAAATTAAATTATCTTCAAGTTTGCATTACATTTTCTGAAGATTCAAAAATACGTGAGTTATGTGAAAAATTGCAATTTTTATTAAAAAACAAAATGGCGGCCAAATGACTCTATATGCGATTGTGCAAAATGTGGTTTTCGACGCGTGTCTTGATACTCTTTCGAGTCCTGAAGTCAAAATATTTTATAAATTTTTTCCCAGACCCCCATATAATAAAACCTAATTTTCCTGATTCCTATTATGCGTGTCTGGCAAGGTGTTAGGCCCATCCGATTTGTCTGGCAGCTTACAAAAATTATTGAATTAGTTCCCAGAGTATCATATATAAAAATCAGCCTTGAGAAAATAAGAAAAGTAAGTACGTATTTTTCGTACCTTTAGGTTAGGTTAGGTTATATGGGCTGACAGTTGATTTTGTTACCGTCACACTTAGATCAATGTAGATCCCTTGTGATACCCTGAAGTATTGTAACTTCATGAAAAAGTGTTAACCTATGAATGCTATGGTTGTTCGAGCCATTTGGAGGACTTGACAAAGTTCAGTAGGCTATTGCCTGAGAGTTCCGATAGTTCTTCTAATTCATTGAAGAAGTAGTTTCCTAAGAATTTTTTCCTAGTGCGACAGAGTGCTGACAAAGGAAGTGAACAGTGTTTTCCTGTTCGTCCTCATTGCCGCAGCCTCTGCATAGATCATCCGTACTAAGCCCCATTTTCTTTTTGTGGTATCCTAGTAGGTTATGTCCCGTTAAGACGCCTATTAGGGATCTTAATGAAGGTTTACTAAGTCGTACCTTTAGCACCTGCTACCGGTAAAATGGCCGTCGGCACAAGATAGCCAGTATCCATACACTAATAGTATGTATTAGCACTACGTTATTCCATACATTTTTTTCTTGAGAAAATAAGTAAGGTCTGGCGGCCCACTATGGGACCAAACGATGTAAATCATCTCAAAATTCCATAACTTTTTTGTTTCTCAATATTTTGTTTTGAAATTTGGCACGAATATACTACAATGTATATGCTTCAACATGTAATACAAATCAGAGCTAAAAAAATTAGGTATGTATTTATTATAAAACAGAAATTATGAAAAAGTGCTCAAATTCATCAATTAATGGCTAAATTCATATACAAAATTATATTTAAGTCTTTGTATTTTGTTTTTAAATATAAGTGAAATTATCCTGGATATAATATCTTGATAAGACAGCAAAAATTAAAAGATTATAAATTAAAAAAGCATACGAACGAAAGAGAATATAAAACTCATTGTATATAGGTAGAATTTATTTTATAAGTAAGAAAAGAACGAAAAATGTTAAAGAGATAAGTATTCACAAACGTAGAAACTAAATTAACCACTTTCTTAATTAAATCAAAATTAGTGTGTATTTAAAAAAAAAATCAAACAACAAAATGGGTTTAAAGAGGAAAAAAGTATCAAAACGAAATAGAATATGAAAATAATTTATGTTTTATAGAGAAAACTTTTTCAAAATGAAACAAATGCTTGAGATAAGAATTAAGATAGCGTAAACAAATACAAGTTTGAAAAAATGGGTTGAAATTAAATTAAATCAAATCTGCAGATTTTGATTTTCGGCACTTGATGGGATGGATTTTGATGTGACTTGAAATCCGTTCCGAATGTCAAGCTTGTTGGGAATTCTCTATATACATACATAAGGTGTCCCAAAAGTAATAATTTAAACAACATATCCCAAGTTCTTACCATTTTCGATTAAATGCACATCTTGTGAAATTTCGAAAAATTCCTACTTTGAAACAGTATTTTGCTTCCCCTGTTCATAATTGATTTTTGTTTTTACAAATCCTTCACTAAAACATTGGTAAATAAGAAACAATAAATTATTTAATCCAAACACTTTTTATTTCGTTCGCCATATCGCTACTAATTAGTTAGCAGTTTTGAGTCTTAATGAAACTCAATTTCTTACTTTTATTGAAAATATAAATTGTAAATTTTGAAACTGGTTTATAATTTTTAAAACCTACCTAGTTATCAAGGTTTAAAAAAAAAGTATTAAAGTTTCGGAAATTGAAATTATAACGAAAGATACTATAATTTGAATTCAACGAAACAAGGTTTTTCAGAGTAAGAAAAAACAATAAAAAACATATGTTTTTGTTTAAACTAATTTGTGGCGAAATGGCAAGCGAAATATTTTTTTTTGTTTGTTAATTGTTCTTTATAATCAATTATTGTTTTAGGGACACATTTGTAAAAAATAAATTATGAACAGGGGAAGCAAAATACTGTTTTAAAGTAGGAATTTTTCGAAATTTCACAAAAAGTGCATTAAATCGAAAACCGTAAATATTTGGGATAAACAAGTTACCAAATTTTAAGAGCCCTTTAAAAATCCTATGAGAATATTTCATACGAATCATTAATTTTGAGACACCCTGTAGATGACAGTAAAAAAAAGATTTGCAAACATTTTTGGAAAATTTTTATTTTATACATTTTTGACCGTAAATCAAAATGGCGCAAATATGCGCAAAATTTTATTTTTATTCCTTAATTTTGAGTAATATGAGATTCTAAATTCATTCATAACTCGACATCGGCAGTCGTCGGCAAAGTAGAAATCTACAATTGAAAATTAAAGTTGGCCAAATTACTTCCCATTAATTATAATTTTTTACAAGCAATCAATTTAAAGTACATTCAAAAACAAATGACGGATTTATAAAGTAGAGATACTAACCTTTTTATTGATATACAACACTTATAAGGTTTCTTCACAAACTTCTGAGAAAACTAAGTTTAAACTGTTATATAAAATATAACGAAAAACAATAAAAAATAAAATGTAAGGTTCGAGACTCATTTTAAGTACTTTTATCCAAAATATATTAAAAACAATGTATGCTATCATAATTGCGCACATTTCTATTATGTTAAACAATCATTACTTTTTTGAAATGATTACATTTGTTAAAACCAATTTTGAGATGGTTTTGGTCGTTTATTCCCATTGTGGCCCTGGGATCTTGCTCTATATGTTTTTACTAAAATGAACCGGCAGGCCTCTTGGGAGTGATCTCAAATTTTTATTTTCCTTAGTAAATAATTTACTTTTAATTCTCTTTAAAAATTGAGATGTGCCATTTTTCCTTAAAAAAAAGGAATTTATAAGATAAGTTATAGTATGTCTCATCAGGCATGTCTCATGTCACATCAGAGATATGACATTGGAACAATTTTTACTTTTTAAAGTCATCTGAAACGCGGAAGAGCGAAAGTTGTCAATTTTCGGACGAAATTATTTATGACAAGTTATGACAAACCGAAGTTATAAAAGGCCAGAGCTATGAACACCAAAGCTATGAAACGTGGTTTTTGGATTGTCAACCATTGAGAAGAACGATATACGGGAGGAATGTACCAAAAAGATAGAGCGTGTAGTCAAGACAAAAAAAAAAAGTTGTAACTCTTGTATTCATATCTCCGTTACTTTTTTAATATAAAGTCTTCGTGAGTAAGTAATAATAGAGGAAGGTGGCCTAAAATGGCCCCCCTAAGGAAAATGTCCCATATCTCGAAAAAAAAAAAATAACATTCAAACTTAAATGCTATATACTTTTCAATTTTTTTTTGCTTTGCGAGTTAAAAAAAATTCCAAGAAGTATTTAAATTTTTAAATTTACAATTTTTTACAAATTTGCCCCCCTAAGGAAAATGTCCCATATCTCGAAAAAAAAAAAATAACATTCAAACTTAAATGCTATATACTTTTCAAATTTTTTTTTGCTTTGCGATTAAAAAAAATTCCAAGAAGTATTTAAATTTTTAAATTTACAATTTTTTACAAATTTGCCCATTTTGGGTTTTTTACTTGCTCTATAGGGCAAGTATTGGTTTCGTGTAGAAAAAAAATCGAGGTTTTAATCAAAACCAACATTACGATGATGGAGAAGATCAAAAAAGTGGTTTCGTCATGCTGTCCGTCGGTCTGTGCGTCTGTACGTCCATTTGTACATCGAGCTAGGGCCTAAACGGATGAATGGATTTGCTTGAAACTTGGTACAGATGATTTTTACGTAATTCCCTAGACATATTTTTTTTATTTTTTTAATATCTCCATTTTAACGTATACCTCCCACATAACGTTTTCGAGGTATTGCAAATTTCTCGAAAACGGCTCTAACGATTTCGATAAAATTTGGTGTGCGGAATACTATTATTGATTCTAAAAAAACTGCGTTTTTAGTTTTTCTCAAAAAATGCGGAGAACGGAAATATGGCGTTGCCGTTTTTCAAAAATTGACACATTTTTTAAGTTCATATATTTCATCAAAGCATTAGTTATTTTATTAAAAATTTAAAGAGACCATTAAGTATAAAATATTAAAAAAAAATATTTTTAAAAACATTTTTGAAAAAAAAATTTTTTAATTTAATTTTTAAACTTGATTTTTTTTTTTGATTTTTTTTCTACAAAATCTTAAATTTCCAATAGATATGTATTTAAGATAAAGATACTGTGAACTACAAGAGCAAGCACGTGCGACCTAGTCGTGCATTTTATTTAATTTAAACTTTATATACCGAAAAATCTAAAATCGTCTTAAGCCAACTTGTTTCAATAAATTTATAAGAAATACTTCATGCATACATACATTAACTTCTTTTTCCAAAATACAATGTTTTTTAAAACTTTTTTTTTGCAAAAAAATTTCACGCAATTTTAACGAGTGTACTTTTTGAGGTGGTTTGAGACAGTTTGACCTGTCCAATTTCAAACAATGGCTTGAAGTTGCTAAAATTTCGTATGTGTCGATTTTGCCAGATAAACTAAAGAATTGCGTTCATAAAACTTTCTAATTATGTTCGATTCTACGATTTTTAGCAAGGGGGCCATTTTAAGCCACTTTCCCCTAATATTGTACATTTTTTGCCTCTAATAGTAGCTGCACTTCAATCAACATTATTTTTAAACTATACACTATAACTTTTCTACTCTCCTTGCATTAACAAACACAAATAAACAATTTACTATAGAAGCGCAATTAACAGATTAGTTTAGTAATCGAATATTTTTGATCGAAATGCAAATAGAATAAAATGACTATTACATAATTGACTAGGTGTTAATTGTTATTATCGATTAGATGGAATATGCATACGGAAGTTAATTAATTGACTGTCTGGTAGGTATTTTTATTTCTTTTTATTATTATGCGACAAGCACAAACTGCAACGTGCCTGTGAGTCAGCCGCTTTTATGGATAAATAACTATTATTTTATTTAAAAGTGTAATTCATTTAATGACAAAAGAACTATTATATTTATTTTAACTTATGTAAAATTCTTAATATTATATTAAGCATTGTTTCGTTACAAAACAAATAATTCCCTGAAAATTTTCCAAAAACATTTTTGAATGAAATTGAGATTACCATGTTTCCAAGAGTAAACCTCTTGTGCATGCTCTTGGCATAACGCATTATCTAATCCACGTAATGTGCATTTAAAACACCCACTCAAAAAAATTAATAATGCGCTATATAAAATTCCATATTCCAGATGTTGAATAAGCAAAAAATAGGAGGGAAGGGTCTGCCAGCTGTTTCAAAGACCACGGACAACGTTTCCGCTTTTAATTATAATAAAAAAGGCATCGTTGTGTTTTGTATGCAGTTTACAAAAGTAAACAGAGAAACTATATTTAGCCAAAGCAGAGAGTATACATACATACCCACAAGTGATATTTTATGGTTATTATGATTATGATAGTCTTGGGTTGGCATAATTACCATTGAAACTAAAAATGATAAAATCTTCCTCTTCATAGCAATTGCATTTAAAAAAGAGATTCTGAAATGCTTCTTTTTTGGATTCACACATACATAGTTGTATGTAGTAACAATTATAGAGTCCTTATGAAAACTTTTAATTTGTTTCGTGTTTATTCAGTTGTAAAAGTTTTTATAAAATGGATTTTAATGTGTTCATTCACAACGGTATTTTTCTGTCATAATTTGTATGACAGGGACAATTTTTGGTAAGTGTATTGGTTTCTCTAGAGAAAAGAAAATTTCAATTGAAAAAAGAAGACCTCTTCAGCGAGAAGAGCAAATTGAATGTTAGACAAAATAACACGAATGATTTTATTCGTAAATACTTTTTTGTGCTTCCACTTAAGGTTGTAATGTGAGATAAGGAAAAGGGTCTTAGTATCAACTAATTTTAGACTTCTTCTAAAGTAAAATAAAAGTTTTATAAAAAAAGCTTTTAATAGGTACGTGCGGATATCTTTTCCTTATTCTTAAAAAAAAAAAAAAATTGAGTCTACTCACATCGGTCATCGGTCTCAAGCAAGAAGCGATGCCTCTCTAGAAATAATTTCCACCAATTCATCTAGTTCATAATAATTTCAGTTTAATTGAAACAACAAAAACATTACTGTTAAAAAAAGAGCCAAGTTATCCTATGTTGAAATTATGCTGGCACAAAAAGTATTGAGATATAAAAGTGTACCAAGTTCTAAAGCTTGGGTTCAAATTCGTATCAGTAAAATTTTGATTGCTTACTTGACAATTTTTGTTTTAAATACCGATTTTTAAAGTTATTTCAAAAATTTGCCAAGTAAACAATCAAAATTTTATTGATACGAATTTGAACCCAAGCTTTAGAACTTGGTACACTTTTATATCTCAATACTTTTTGTGCCAGCATAATTTCAACATAGGATAACTTGGCTCTTTTTTTAACAGTAATGTTTTTGTTGTGATTTCACTACTTTTTGCAAGGTATGGCTGTAGAATTGAAAATCTCTATATTTGATGAAAATTCAGTGAAAATGGGCGGTTGCCACGTCCCCTGGCTGAAATTCTCAAACTTTAATTTTTTTCCTTTGTATAAACTAATATCTCTACCATTCTACCAAATTTCAAGATACTCCGATAATCAGAAGGGCTCTAAAATATTTAATGAAAATTCAGCGGAAATGGGCGGTTGCCACGCCCCCTGGCTAAAATTTTCAAATTTAAAATTTTTTCCTTTGTATAAATTACCAGCTCTAACATTCTACCAAATTTCAAGATTCTACGATAATCAGAAGTGCTCTATAATATTTGATGAAAATTCAGTGAAAATGGGCGGTTGCCACGCCCCCTGGCTAAAATTCTCAAATTCTAAATTTTTTCCTTTGTATAAGCTACTTGCTCTACCATTCTACCAAATTTCAAGATTCTACAATAATCAGAAGTGCTCTATAATAATTGATGAAAATTCGGCGAAAATGGGCGGTTACCACGCCCCCTGAATTGAAAATCTCAAATTTTCGATTTTTTCCTTTGTATACACCACAAGTCCTATCACCATGTAAAATTTCAAGTTTCTACGATAGCGGGAAGGTCTCCATAATTTGGATGATCTGTCAGTGAGTAAGTTACGGTTTTCGCGATTTTCGAAGTCCTTTATTTCAGAAACTACTCATCGTAAGAAGCTGAAAGGACATGACCCATTTTTGGGCCCAGGGCGTACACTGACGAGACTAGTATCAAATGAAAGCTTATATTGAGCTCTATTACTGAGCCAAATATTTTCAAAAATGCTTTTGGGGATTTTGAGATATTTGAGTCTAAAGTTGGGGACGGAAAAATAAAAAAAAAAATCGGAATTTTTCGAAACAACTCTTCATAGCATCCGAAATATAGAACCTAGAAAAACAATTTTGGTACCAAATAAAAGGTTAGAGTCATACCTTTCGACTGATACTAATATCTTTTTCCTAAAGTCAGTATTTTTTTATATATGGCTCTTAGACTTTTTTTGAAAAAAATTCCGTAATACTGATTTCAACGACTGATATCTCGAAAAAATAAGTTATGACATACACTTTTTTTTACACCAATGCAATCTTCAGTTTATAACCTTTTATTTCATATACATAAAAGTAACATTACTTTAAAAAAAAAAATTTATAAACAAAAAAAACTTACAAAAAAAATTAATTTAAAAAAATTAATATCATTTTTTTCTATTTTATTCAAACCTTAAATATAATTGATAATAAAGAATTATTACATTTTACATTAAGTCTCTTCATTAAAATCGTCAATAAGGATATTTTCTAAAAATAACGCTGGTATTCGAATATCTTCATGATGTCGAGCGAATGCCAAGTACCATAAAATACTCATAACGTGAGCGCAGCACCCAACAGTCCTCATACCAACAAGACAATTACAATAATATGCTTCAATTGCGTTGCTTGTGTTGGATACATTTTCGTCATTGCTTACTAATATGTATGTAAAATATACCTTTGAACTGATGTGTCGTGATTTGTTTCGACCTCTCAATAGGTAATTGTTCCCGATTAGTCTTGGATATGCAGAACTAATGTGCATACGGCTCTCACAAACTTCTATTACGTAGCTTCCGTTTTCTTTTAAATGTTCGCCGTAATAGGAATTAGCTTGCTTAGTCTGATAATTTCCCAATGACATTTTTCGCAGCTCTTCCAGAGAAAGTAGAGGAAAATTGTTCAGATTTGGAAGATGTCCGTTGATGCGACAAAATATAGCTCTTATTCTGTTGATATTGTTTTATTTAACAAAATCGCCTAAATAATTATGGGTGTTTAAGCGATTTAAAGCTAACTCCAATAATGAACTCGCATCAGAATTGTCCACTATCAATGGATGAAACTTATTGAGCAAAATATTACCGTTGAAAAGAACACCTGGTCAGCCTAATGTTAAGAAGAATAAAATGTTTTTCATCGCATTTTATTTGTGTGCATATTATATTTTGTTGGGCTTATAATTATTTTTATTAAAGAAAAACCATAGTTCTTTATTATCAATTATAATTAAGGTTTGAATAAAATAGAAAAAAATGATATTAATTTTTTTTAAATTAATTTTTTTTTTAAGTTTTTTTTTTGTTTATAATATGTTTTTTTTTTTAAAGTAATGTTACTTTTATGTATATGAAAAATGTATATGAAACTGAAGATTGCATTGGTGTAAAAAAAAGTGTATGTCATAACTTATTTTTTCGAGATATCAGTCGTTGAAATCAGTATTACGGAATTTTTTTCAAAAAAAGTCTAAGAGCCATATATAAAAAAAGTACTGACTTTAGGAAAAAGATATTAGTATCAATCGAAAGGTATGACTCTAACCTTTCATTTGGTATCAAAATTGTTTTTCTAGGTTCTATATTTCGGATGCTATGAAGAGTTGTTTCGAAAAATTCCGATTTTTTTGATTTTTCCGTCCCCAACTTCAGACTCAAATATCTCGAAATCCCCAAAAGCATTTTTGAAAATATTTGGCTCAGTAATAGAGCTTAATATAAGCTTTCATTTGATACTGGTCTCGTCGGTGTACCCCCTGGGCCCAGGCTCCATAGAAGAATGGGTCATCTCCTTTTGTGAGGAATTTGGGTTCGGCGAGCTCAACAAATATAGCGAGTTTGAAATTTCTGGCATCTTTGATGTGGAAGTTAGAGGGGGGTCGAAAATGGCCTGAGTTGTTTCCTGTAAATAAGGGTGTAGTGCCAAAGTTGCTAGAGAACTTGGCTGGGCACTACCGTGCCCCTTGATTCAAAACTCACTGTAGATTAATTCACGAAACATTTTAAATTAGATACAAATTACAGCATGCTTCCAAATAAAATTATTTTGGCTGTTGAATTATTCAAATCCATCTCTAGAACTAGGAAATTGCAAACTTTTTCAGCCTTGGAAACTTCATTATTGTGTTGCATGATGTTTAATAGAAAAGTTCATTACAGAAATGAATAGCTTTATGCATGAATATCTCCATTACCCTAGTCATATAGATGCAAGCTGATGATATTCCAAAAATGTGAAATTTTCCTCAACACAGTGAAACAATGGAGAAATTATATTATATGGGGACTACATTTACAATAATCATGCAAGAACTGAGGAACAACTCGCCTCTAATGGCTGTGGGAGTGAATTGTGTTTGCTATCCGGTAATTCTATCACTGCAGCAGGCTGGGTGTTGTTGTTTCCTTTTTCGTATAATTGATATTTCCAATTCCGGTGCGAGCAAATTACAAACATGAAATTCCTATAACTATTTTTGGGAACAAAGACCAACTGCTTTGAAAAAAGTTTATGTTTATGTTTAAATTTGATGTTTTATTAATGAATTTTCGGCATCAACATATGGAATAAATGATATTATTATTGTTTTGTGAAAAAATATGTTATTTGATTAAAAATTTACTTTTATTTTTACAAATGCAAAACTGACAATAACCTTACACACATTTTTGACAGATTTAAACCAAATTGTAATAAAACAAAAAAATCAGTCCTAACAAAAAAAAAAAAGAAGATTTAGATCAAGTTATTTGCCTAACAAATAAAGTTGATTTAGTGTGTTGTATATAAATGTAAATGCCATTGTTAACAAATTTCAATTTTCTCGCACTCACTTACAGCTCGTCACCCTTGTAATAAACCTCAGACAAATAAGATAAATATCAGCAATCAAGTTATAACTTATTGTGAATGAATGTTGTAGCAGGGATATCCTTTCACTCGACCAGTCAACCTCAACAATCGACCAAACCAACCAGTCATCAATATTCAGTCATTCAGTAAGAATTTCAGAATTATCCATGGCTGCTATAGTGAGGTCCTTGGTGCGGTGGCGTGTGGCAATGAGCCGTAAAATATCCTTGCGCTCAGACAAATAGCCAATAAGCAAAAAAATTTTGGTTCGATTCATTGACATTTGGATGGAGTGATTTTTTGTTTGTTATTATTTTTTTGGTTTCTCGTTTTTTCTGTGCTTCTTTCACTATTTTTATTTTACTCTGTGTGATTATCCTTTTTGGAGATGGTGGCAATAATGAAAGTCATAAAGTGTCAGTTTGACCGGATTAACGTTTTTCAAGCTCTCATTGGAATATTATTTCAAGACGAAACATCAAGCTCTGTTTGTGCAGAATAAAAAACTAAGGATATTATTTCATCAAAGAAAAAAAAAAGCTTTATGTGAGTGTCATCATTGAGGCGTTAATATTTTGCTCGAGGGCTGTATTTATTAATGGGACTCGGCTTGAGGTGAGGTGAAAGTAATTAAAAGGCGTCAAATTTTTTCGTCTAGTATTTTTTTTCTTCAATAAGTTGTATTGTGACTGTAATTTCATTTTTAGTAGTTACTCATTTTTTTTTTTTTTGTTTCATTTGAAAAATTAAAACAAATCAAATAGGTACTTATTTGTGTAATTTGTTTTTGTTTTACGAATAAAATAAATAAAATGCACGACTGGGCCCCCGTAGTTAATCTTATGGAAAAATTCGTTAAGAATATTAAAATTTTTATATGAAGATTCATTAATTTAGTTTTATGAAAAATTTAACAAAATATAATTATAAAATTATATAATTATATATTTCCTATCACAAAAGTTCTTTAAAATTTAGTATGATACAAGTCTTTCTCGAGATATTAAGATTTACGCTTTTTTCATAAAACTGAGATTTTTACTCACATTTTGTTGGATTGTTTAAAATTCTTTAAGTATTAGGATTTCAAAAGCATAGATACTCTTTTTTATCTAATTTTTTACTCTTGGTTACATGTCAATTTATCTTCCAAAGAAAACATTTTCAACCAAAATTACAGAAGAGAAATGTGTAAGCCTGCAGTGAAATTAATGTTGAATTTAAATTACATTATACTCAACTTTGTAATAAGCGATTGGTGACGATCAGTGTTGGCGGAGGCTTATTTAAAAGTGTAACAACATTTTTCAAAAAGCGTAACAAATAAGAAAAAAGTGTAACAAATTAAAAAAAAGTCATAAATCGAATCTTATCTCTTTTGATAGCTTATTATTACGAAGTCTAGCAGGCTGCTGCAGCGAAAAAGAGGTGAAACAAAATAAACTAGTAGAGTTTTCACTTTTCAAAAAGCAGAACGAAATTTTTAGTTTAAACTTTATACGCAACAGAATTTTATCAACGAAATCTTGAACAAAAAATTTCTGTGTTTACGGTTTGGTTTTTTTTTATTTTTAACCATTTTTTGTTCAAAAACGTATTTTTTGATATTTTTTCCTGATTTTAATTAAATTTAATTTTTTTTTACTTTGACCGAATTCTCGATGATATTTTTTCGTTATCATTTTTGCTGCCGACTTTGGAGATTTTTTAATTTATTATTTTTATTTGTTCCATTTTCTAATAGGATTTTTCGTTTCTCATCTAAGTTTTAATTAATGAAGTTAAAAAAAAAAACGTTCTACTGGAGGGGTTTTATATATTTCTGGAAAATAGCCCTGCATTTTAAAACAGTTTTGTCTTCTGGTGATTAGGTACTTTTCAAAGATATTATAAAACCACAAAAGCTTTAAGTACCTATAGGGCTCGATTATATAGCTATCAGTAAAATCCATCAGTAAAAATTGAATCATCAGGAATCTGAAATCTTTTACTGATGAGCGTTTATAGCAGTCAGTAAATTTACGTCATTAAATTAAATGTTTATTTGACATTCCCGCCTCAAGCAATTTTTTTTAACGTTGATTTCATCAGTAATTTTTTTTAATGATGGCACCGGAACAGTAAAAACATGAAACGTCATCAGTACAACGAAATAGAATTTTTTTTTGTATTTGGCAATCAGCTGTTCAATAAAATGAAATTTCATCAGTTAAAATTATAAAAATGAATTTGTGTATAAAATTTAACACAAAATGCATTGATTCTTTTTGAAAAAATTGGTGGAAATATGTTTTTAATGTATTTCATCAAAATTCAAAAATAGCAAAAAAAATTTTTACTGATGGATTTTACTGATAACTATAACTGAGCCCTTAAAGATACATTTTAAGATTGATAACTGTTACTTTCGAAATTAAGTGCATATTTTATTATATTAGATATTATATTATTATATTATTGGACCTGCAAAATAGACAAAGTTATTGCATAAATTGTGGAAGAAAAAAGTGCTTGCTGTTGAAATTTTCAATCTATTTCAACGACAAACAAACAAAATTTTATTGAAAAAAAGTGTAACAAAACGGAATAAAAAGTAACATGGTAGCAACATTATTAAATATTTCAAAACAATAGCACTTTTGTTACACTTGCAACATTGTGGCAACATTGGTGACGATTAAAGTTAAAATCCTACCTTTCCATTTTCACTTCAGAGAAATTCAAAAAATGTTTTCCTTCGTTTTGGGAATATTAATCGGTTTTACAAAACATACTTAAGTCGAATAAACAAAATGTATTTTTCTTTTAATGGCCTTTCAATATCTTGTATTACAATCATCGAAATTAATCGTTTTTAAACACTTGAGTTGAGTGAATGGCGTCCAATTTGTTTCCTTTCAGGTCCTTTCTTTTGATGTTGCTCTTTTCATTATTTTTGTTCTGTTATTGTACATTATAGGTACTTCTACATTACAGTTCCCGACACGAATGCTTTTATATTCCAAAATTAATAAATTTCAAATAATACAGCGTTTAATGCAACTCAGGGTACATAAATTAGATTTGTGGAGTCGATTCCGCTGGCGAACGATTTATGTTTAGGTAACTACTTTGGAATGAACTGCTGATTGAGCTGCAGCAGGCTTTTGTACTAATAAATTCTCGAATGTATTGAGTTCATTATATCCGGGAGACTTTAACGATAAATCTTATGATATTTTTAAAAAGCTATTTCGTTGTTAAAGTCACCTTCGGTTGTTTAAATCGACCTAGCCATGTGAGCTGTAGTGAAGTTCATATGCTATTTCAAAATGATTAAACTATATTTAACTTCCTGGGCTACTAAAACAGCATGTACAAAATTCACCACACATACCACGTAACTTAAGGACACCCAACCTAATAAATCATGAACCATCTAAAGTTAAAGTATGTTTATTCTAAGAAGGATATGGATAAAATATTTCGTCTACACATTGTGCTGTAGTGAAATTTCTGAATAGTTTTTCCTTACCACTAACATTTTGGTAACCTCAATACACTTTCTTGCACATCCACATCATACATATAATACCAGATTTTAAAGCCGATTAAAACTTTGCCCTTTAAAAAATAGGAAAACAAAATTTTGAAAACTGTATTTAAGCTTTTTTGGGGATCCATGACGTGTGGCATGCATATTTCTTCCAATTTTGTGGTAAATCCTAGTTGCAACATCAACACAACATCTAACCAACTAAAACACAAAGTTGTGGGTTTCGTGGAAAATTATAAAAAATACTATCGTACAAAAAATAAAGCTATTTAAGTTTGAAAACCCAGGCTATACCCAAGCATATAGAAGGAATTATTGCTGTTGCTGTCGCTGACCTCGTAAGTATTATCTATCAGAGATCCTTGGATATACTCAACAGCAATAAATAAACACATAAGGCAAAAAAAAAAAATATATTGAAACCCAAAAGAAGTTTTTTCTTCAATTTTCCATTTAGGTGTAGATTTTTTTAAAATATCCTTTATGTAAAAGTTTGATGGGATAGTTTCACAAGGCTGGTAAAATAATATTCTTTTGAAAGTTTTGGGTATTTAAGACTTAAATTTTGATCTTTAACTAAAAGGCTTAAAAAGCTTAAGAAGAGGTTCTTTTAAGTTGAAATCACGGGCCTTTGATATTTAATAAAAACTGAGGAACTTTTTTTTTTCTAGTTTCCACTGGACCTAAAATATGCGACTACATTTAATTTGTTTTTGCGTCAAATCCCTAGCAAAAAAAAAAAATAAAATTTGTTTTTCCATTTCTTATTGATGATATGATGATGAACTTGAAAGTCTGTAAATAAATCCTGATTGCAAATAAGAGAAAACAAAAATCCATAATAAAGTTCAATACTGTTTTTGTCTATGAATTGATCAAAAATTCGACTTTGGATGAGTTATCCAACGATGGACGTTTATACATTACCATCAGTTATTATGTAGGTAACGTACAAGAATCCATCGTCAAAAAAATAATTTTTATTGGTCCTTGGAAGTTTACGTTGGTGCTTTATGATTAATCCTGTAGAAGAAAAAACCATTGAGTTATTCATTACAATTTGTGAAATTTATTTTGTTGGGATATAAAATTCGGATTGTTTTTTTGTTTTATGCACTTGTCGGACAAAGAACAAAAAAATCGATGTACATGAACTGAACATACATATTATTTGTTTCAGAAGATTTAATTGAATGTTTTTTTTTCACCTGGGCAAATCAATTTAGGTATGTGTTGAAGAGTATTTTCTTGTAAACAAAGATTTATTACTCTCTGATGGGGGGATTTGTTTTATATTTCTTTTAAGTGGCAACATGTTTTTCCGTAAGTTTATGTTTGTTAATAAATAAACAAAAAAAAAATCGAATTAAGAGTTTGGTGAAAGTTTATTTTTTGCGGAATGAGTTGAATGTCCTTAGCTTGGCATAGTACCACAAGTTCAAGTTTAAGAACATTTGTTTCAATAAAAAAGGTAAAAATAAAATATATATTTCAGACACATTTCATTGTGTGGAGATGAAAATTTCCGTTTGATCGATCCGACAAGTCAGGAGTTCTATCAGGAGCTCTGTTGTGTTTATTACGTGTTTTTTTATGTAAATTTTTGTCTTAAATTTAAGGATATCTTTATAATCCTTAAATGAAGTTTAGGTAGCTATTTAAATGCAACCTTTAGATTAAAGGAAATTTTCTACTTAATAATGTTCTTACTATTGTCTCTTAGTGTGCGAAACGGTCGTAAAGTTGATGACATACGTGGTACGGAAGTGGCACCCTAAGAAAAAAGATTGATTTATTAATGTTGGTAAAGGAATATTTTCTTAGTTACTCCATAATTAATATAGTATAGTTAGTTTTTAGGAAACTATAATGGGTGAACTAACATTTTTATACAGGGTGTCCCAAAAGTTAACGTCGAAATGGAAACGGTAGATAGGGTAGGTGGTGACAGTTATCAGAAAAATAATAAAAAAATTGTTGAGAATATTCCATAAATAACCGAGATAAAATTTTTTTTCTTATGAAATCTGACTTTTTTATTAGGTAATTTTCCCATTTTATTTAAGTTTTTGTGTTCTGAAAGATTCTGAAAGGGTACAACACTTAAATAATATGGAAAAACAACCTAATACAAAAATTGGATTTCTTAAGAAAATAAATTTTATTTCGGTTATTTATGGATTATTCTCAACAATGTTATACCATTTTGAAAAGAGAATTGAACACACCAACTTTTAAGGTAACTTGCCGAAACATCGTAGAGCATTTTTTTTACACTACGGTTCATTGAATTAGAGTCATGTAAAATTGTTTAGTACACTGAACCAAAAAGGTACATAAAATTAATGAATTTGTACATTAAATTAATGTAAAAATTCATGGCAAATGAGCCAATGTAAAAATTCATTAAATTTAAGAATCTTTTTAAGAACAAATTCATAAGGGAATGAATCTTTCTTAAAAATTAAGAATAAGTTCTTAAATTTTAAGAATTCTGTTCATAAACAAATTCGAAAAGTTTTGAACATGTTTAAGAAAAGTTTCTTAGATTTTAAGAAAAATTCATACAATTAAAGAATTATTTCTTAAATCTTTTTTTTTTTTTCTTCTATAATTTAAGAACAAATTTTAAGAAAAGTTTCTTACATTTTATGATTATTTCTTAAATTTTATGATTTTTTTCATAAATTTCGTAAAAATTCAAATGAAATTTTGCTTAAATTTTATGAAAAAAATCATAAAAACTATGAATTTTTCTTAAAGTTTTATGATTGTTTTCATAAAATATAATACACTTTTCATTAAAATTTATGCAGTTATTTATATAAATGCATATAATACATTACCATTCCAAGCCTTTAATTTGTTCCTAAAAAATTGTATTCCAAACAAACAACCAGCAAAAGAAAACAACCCAAAATCTAAAACAAAAAAATGAAAATTGTTTTTAAAAATAAAAGAAATTATTAAGTTTAAACGTTATAAAAATGTTTTATTGATCACTATCACTATAAATTTTATCATAAATTAATTAAATTTTACTTCTTTAATGGATGCATCATCTGGAAAGATAGAAAAAAGTTTGTATTAGTAAAATGAATATGTCGTATTTGGTTTAAAAAATCGAAATAGCTAGAAGGTTAAATTATCTAATTCTTACCTTATTGTAATCGGCAGCATTAGACTCTGGATATGAAAAAAATAAAAAATTGAATAAGTTGGGGAAAGATAAAAATATAAAGAATTTAGGTACCTATGAGAAATGTTGATAATATTAAGTTAAAACAAAATTCAAATATTTAGAGAAATAAAATAAAATGCAACACTTACTAAATTCCATGTTTTGCTTTAGTTTGCAATGACAATTTCAATTGTACAGGATTTGTTGAGAATCGCCTTTAATATGGTTTTTATTTTGTGTTGATTTTTCCCCCTTTGCCGGTCCAAAGTTAAAGATAACGTACGTGCCTCCATATTTCAAAAATATCAAATTACGATTTTCAATTTTAAAATATGCACCTATAACAAAAAAAAAGAAAATATATTTAATAAATAAAAGAAAGCAATTTTTAACATTATATGTTTTTATACTTATCTGAGTATATGGGTCTTTCCCAACAGGAACCAAAAATATTTTACACTTTTGCAATGTACTTATACTCTTCAAAATTGTCTACGTGGTTAAAATGCTTTACACTAAAAACAATATCGTCTTTTATTCACAAATTTTTATAACTTGTTTCGGCAACGAGCGTCCACTTTGAATATCAGATTTTAAATTTAATCCTCAAAGAAATCTTTCTAAGGCATGGATTCAGAACAACAGTTACTATTTTCAAGATTAATGAAAAAGTACATAGACTTTAAGAAAATATACTTAAACACTCAAAACGTAAGAATTTTTTCATTAATTATATGTATACTTTCATAATATTTAATGAATTAATTCTTAAATTTTGGAAAAATATGAATTTCGAACATAAAAAGTATGAACAGATTCTTAAATTTTAAGAATAAGTTCTTAATACCGAATACAGGATAACGGTAAAATATTCTTTGTTTTTTGATTAATGAAAAAATACATTAATTTTAAGAAAAAATACATTCATTTTTAAGAATAAAATACTTTAAAACACAAAATTTATGAATTTCTTACAAATGTAATTTTGAACATAGTTTTTTTCAATTTTAGAAGGGAAAAAATTGTTGTTGTATCGTTTTGTGAATGGCATATAATCAAGTGATATTCAGCTATTTTCAGCGATTAACACATTTTCTTAGGACAAAGACAATTTAAAGGAAGAATATCACGTTCCATATCTTCATTGTGTTTGTATAAACCTACTATTTGTTAACCTGAATTTTGTGTTGTGTGGGGGATTAAAATTAAATTTACTGTCTGAAGGCGTTGTAAAGGGTTTTAAGAGCTTAGTTTTCATTTTTATAAATTTTGTTTTGTTTTGAAAATTTACAGATAAGCGAGTATTTAAAAAAAAAAATTATTTTGCGCTTTAAATAGTTTTGTAATTAAAATAATGGTACATTTTATTAATTTAAGAGTGCCCGCGTGTCTGTACGAAAGTCCAAAATTACAAAGCTAGAATAATTGAACGATTCGTTGGTCACTGTGGCGTATGCGTATTATTTTTGTGTATGGAAAACTTATTGTCATCGAAAAACATAAAAAGTTAATATAAATTTCAATAAGCAATTAATCTGACCAATTAATTTTATAAGTCATTCTCATCAATTCAACATTGCTAACGAGCACATATGATATAAGTTTTGATATTAAGGAGACATTTTTATAGTTTTATACCCAATTATTACCGTTGAAAAGTCTAACATTTTTTTTTTGTTTCCCCAAAAGGCACAACATTCTTGAAGTAAATTTTCTTTTATAGTGTCGAATAACGATTGCCCTTTAAAAATGTCTATAAGATTAAATTTCAAAAGCCAATAAACAGATAATTCTTTTTTATCGATAAAAGTTGGTGAGATCATATACAAAGTTTCTGTTAACGATTGTCAACGGTATTAGCTGTAGGTATAAGAATATGATACGATTTTTTTTTGTATTTTTAAATTGGCTTTGTTGCTTGCTTGAAAGTACAAAGGGATGTAAAAAGAATTGGACGGTAAATATTGAACTCTGTACCACGATTTCTCCTTCGGGAAGCAGTATAGACATAATCCAATCCATTATTTAAAATGAAAAAAAAAAAACATCTGCGGCTCAATTGCTTCTTTTGAGAATGGTATTATTAAGAACGTACACTGAAAAAAGTATTATTCTTAAAAACTATGAATGTCGTTCATAAACCAAAATTCATACATTTTTAAGAAAAATTCATTAAATTTAAAAAGAAAGAATTTTTTGCTGAATCTTAGAATCTGTAGGTACATACCTTTATAAACGAAATTCACTATTATTTTGCATTCATTTGTATTATGAGCTAAAATAATTTTTTGAATTGACTTTTTTTCCCTTCTAAAATTGAAAAAAACTATGTTCAAAATTACATTTGTAAGAAATTCATAAATTTTGTGTTTTAAAGTATTTTATTCTTAAAAATGAATGTATTTTTTCTTAAAATTAATGTATTTTTTCATTAATCAAAAAACAAAGAATATTTTACCGTTATCCTGTATTCGGTATTAAGAACTTATTCTTAAAATTTAAGAATCTGTTCATACTTTTTATGTTCGAAATTCATATTTTTCCAAAATTTAAGAATTAATTCATTAAATATTATGAAAGTATACATATAATTAATGAAAAAATTCTTACGTTTTGAGTGTTTAAGGCCCATTTGCTGAAACGAGTCTTAAATATTTATGTGAAACATAAACCCTTAAGTTCTACATTACGGTTTGCACGAACTTCAAACTGTGTCATAAATTCCTCTAAGTTTAACATAACTTAGGGGGAAGAAATAGTAGAACTTAAGCTGTTATGTTCTACCTAGGCACTTTTATTTTATGAAAAAAGCAAGAATGTCGCTCAAAAATTGATGTCGGTAGTACAAAGGACATGAATTATTATCAATTTAATAAAAATAAACTTACATTCATTAACTTAAACCATCCACAGATGGTACAATTTACACCACAGTTTTTTGTATGAGGCACTATTTTGCTGTCATATTTCATTGACTAATTTTGACACACCAGCACATTTACACACACACACGAATAATTTTTGTTTAACCAATTAACACTTATTTTTGGCTCAAATATACTTTTTTACACTTTTATTCCGCAAGATAAAGACACAAACTTGAAAATTTAACGATATTGTTGTATATTAATTGCTAAATTGCTCAAAATCTATTTAAATTATTTGACGTTTCTATTGATTTGACTTTTGAATTTGAAGTTCTCAGCGATTTATATCATGAAAGTAAATCATTGCTAGGTTAAACATAAATATTTTTTAGCAACTTAGAATAAACTAAGTAAAACACAAGAGTTATGTTCGACCTAGCTAAGATGAGAATTTATGACTAGTATGAGCAAATGGGCCTAAGTATATTTTCTTAAAGTCTATGTACTTTTTCATTAATCTTGAAAATAGTAACTGTTGTTCTGAATCCATGCCTTAGAAAGATTTCTTTGAGGATTAAATTTAAAATCTGATATTCAAAGTGGAAGGTCCGTCAAGCTGGGTACGCCACAACCGAAAATCCAAAATCTGAGTATGCAGGAATTTGTTGCTAATTTGTTGCTAATTTGTTACCCCAATCCCGAATTTGTTGCTCCTGCCCTTACCCCTTAAATCTGTGGCGTGCCCAGCTTGACGTCAAGCTGGGTACGCCACAAATTAAAATTCAAAATTTCAAAAATTTAAGTATGCAGGAATTTGTTGCTAATTTGTTGCTAATTTGTTACCCTAATTTCGAATTTGTTGCTCCACGTTTTGCCCTTCAAATGCACATTAACAGATTATGCAAAAAAGCTAAATCGCCCAAAAATTATCGCACAGTCAAAAAAGTGGTATCAATAGAAAGAGGTCCTTGAAACCTTTTCAAAAAGGTCCATATCAAGTTTTTATTCCAATCCCTTCATGTCCAAAATGCCTTGTGGAGCTTGAATGCATTTGTGGAACATATGTGGATGAAACGAAAAAACGCAAAAACACGTAATACTCAAAATTTCAAAAAAATAAGTATGCAATAATTTGTTGCTAATTTGTTGCTAATTTGTTACCCCAATCCCGAATTTGTTGCTCCCCCCCTTACCCCTTAAATCTGTGGCGTACCCAGCTTGACGTCAAGCTGGGTACGCCACAACGCAAATTTGAAAATCTAAGTATGCAGGAATTTGTTGCTAATTTGTTGCTAATTTGTTACCCCAATCTTGAATTTGTTGCTCCACGATTTGACCTTCAAATCGACTGCAACAGATGCAATTTTGTGGAGACTTTTTATCTATACGCTTTTTCAAAAAACTAAAAACGCCAAATTTTTGACAGAATTT